>NW_025999820.1:6117500-7589166 GCF_019419815.1 Pyrus x bretschneideri | reverse complement strand
GTGGTGATATGAGGGTGTGGTTTAAGGACTTGCCAGAGACGGTGGGTGATGTGGGTGGTGGTGTCGTGTGTGTGTGTAGCTCAGGAGAGGTGAGGAGAGCAAGAGAGAAAAGGATAAAGTGAGGGGAAGAGATAGAGAAGCCCTTACGGGGAAAGAGGAAAGAAGGTGAGTTGTTGGGCCGGGGGAACAAAATCAAAAGGTGGGCCCCTTTGGGCACACCAAACAAGGCCCAAAAGCATCCAAATTCAAAATATCTTAAACCCAAAGTGAAAGTTATGAAAATACCCTTCCGTTCCGTAAATTCCGGGACTGGTTGTTATCGATGGAAATATCGATAGGCAAATGTGTAGAAATATCATTGGATATATCATATATCATATATCTATATCGATATCGATTGCATTCGATGGAAATGATGAAAATTTGCTCAAAAACATGAAAATTTAAAATTATTTTTTAGGGAATGTCATATAAAGCCACAACACACGTATAAATCAAGAATTAATAATTAGATACAGCGTAAACAATAAGTATGTGATATGTGAGAATAAAAACTTCCTTATAATGACAAGTAATAAAATAAAGCGTTTCACTAGAAAGAATAAATTATACATTACTTATTTGAAATTTTCGTTATGAAAGCAACATTGTTTGCGAACACTTGATATTTCCTGAAAATATCAAAAATATCAAGGACATTGACTGATTTCCATAAATATCGTTGATATGGGGTGAAATTTAGACTTCACCCCCTCTTTCTATATCGTTCCCTGAATTTTTGGATATTTCTGTGAAAATATTGAGCATATCTAGAATATTTCAAAGACTGAGCATAACTAGATAATAAGTGTAGGATTAATTTTTCTTTTAGACAAACCCCACATCCATGTAAACATACTACATCCTATTAAAAAATTAAATAAAAATAATTGCGAAGGTTTTCTTTAACCCCATATCCCCCACTTCAACGTTCAACCTCTCCCCTCTTTCCACGCACATTTTTTTTTTCATTTAAAACATGTTTTCTTTTTCTTAGAAAAATGATATAACATTTTTATAACAAATAAGGTGCGTTTGTTGCACCAAACTGTCTCGAACTGAACTAACTTCAGGGACTAAGCTGGACTGGCTTAGACTAGACTAAGCTGGATTGACTTAGTGAAGCGCTTGATGCAGTGTCAAACTAAAAAGGAGGATTATAATATTATATTATTTAATCTATATTTATTAATATTTTATTTTTAATTTAATATATCAATTAATATTTTATTATTACTTTATCATTTTTCCTATTTTTCTAGAACCCTTTCATATCTCTTCATTCATTTTTTTCTCCGCTTCTCCCTCCCCATTCCCCTTTTCTCCCATTTTTGTTCCTTTTTTTTTTTATTTTTTTTATTTTTTATTTTTTTTATTGCAAATCCTTTGCCTCTTCACTTCATCTTCTTCGCCTCCTGCCTCTACACTTCACCTCTCCCTCTTGACTCTTCACTGCCTCTGCACCTCACCTCCTGCCTCATTTTTTCCGATGAGTTGCAGGTTTTCCGACGGGTTTTTCAACTAAACCTCATCAGATTAGACGAGGTTTGCACCACTAACAAACTCTTCCCCATCTCTGATCCCATATTCGAGCTTTGCATGCTCGATCTGTCATGGATTCGAAAAAAACCCAAACCGGCCAAGACTTCCAGGCCATTTTTCAGCCACCTCCGACCACTTTTTGGCCTCGATTCAGGTAGAATCGTAATCCCCTCACTCTCATCTTCAATTTGGTATTTTATATGAAAATTGGTTGTGAAAAGCATCCCATGGTTTTCGAGGGTGAGTGGTCGAGGAGCAAGGCGAGGAGGAGAGAGGGGGAGAGAGGGGACAATCTTAGCTAGTCCCATGGTTTTCAAGGGGTTTTGTTAAGGCCAGCTAGTCCCGGATTTAGTCTAGGCGAGTGAGACTTAGTCTCATTAATAGGAGCAAACATGGGACTGGACTAATCCTTAGTCCAATCTAGTCCAGTACACTTTAATGAGGGCAAACGAACGCCCCCATAATAGACTAGTGTGTGTGTGTGTGTGTATATATATATAACAAAAATATTATTCTTATCATCTATTTGTACTATTTCTCTAATATAGATGAGATTTACATGCGTTGACAGACTCTATCTTTATTAAAAAGATGATACAAATAATGTTATAGTAAAATGGTAAGTGTAGTACTACTCTATATAACAAAAATATTATTCTTATCATCTATTTGTACTATTTCTCTAATATAGATGAGATTTACATGCGTTGACAGACTCTATCTTTATTAAAAAGATGATACAAATAATGTTATAGTAAAATGGTAAGTGTAATACTACTCTATATAAAAACCGCGTATGAATAATCAGAAGAGACTAAGCAAGTAGAAAACCGCATCTATACTCAGAAGACAGAATAGCTTCGAAACTACGCAAAAAAAATTGAAATAAAAACGCCTCATCATTTCATGTTTCTGCACATCTTGAAAAAAACACAATGTTTTCTTCTCTCAATCTCAAAGAAATGCCAACAAACGCGTCCTCCTTGTTCTCAGCCTATGCTTCATTCGCTGCATTCATGATGTTGGTCCGCACCATGGCCAATGAACTCATGAACCTTGTACCCGACAGGCTCCACGCATACATAGAATCCGTCCTTCTCCGTGTATTCACCCCTCTCTCGGCTTCCCATGACCTAACTCTCGTCATTGATGAGAACGCTGGCATGACAAGAAACGAAGTCTACGAGGCCGCGGATGTCTACCTCCAAACCAAGATCGGTCCCTCGAACGAACGTCTTCGGGTCAGCAAAACACCTCGACAGAAAATCATCAGCCTTGCCATCGAAAAAGGCCAAGAAGTCATCGATACCTTCGATAACATTGTCCTAAAATGGCGTTACGTCTGCATTGAATCCGATAATAACTCTGGTCGTGATCAAAAGCGTCAATTCGAGCTAATATTCCACAAGAGGCACAAGGACAAAGTTGTCCTCTCCTACTTGCCTTACGTGCTTGATCGAGCCAATGCAATTAAAGAACAAGACACAGTTGTGAAAATTTATACACGACATTCATATTCGTACTATAGTGATGATGACAATGGTGATTGGGGTTCGATAAGTCTGGAGCACCCGGCTACGTTTGAAACAATGGCCATGGACCCCGAGCTTAAGATGATGATTAAAAATGATTTGGACAGGTTTGTGAGGCGGAGGGAGTTCTATAAGAAGGTGGGGAAGGCTTGGAAAAGAGGCTACTTGTTGTACGGTCCTCCCGGCACTGGAAAATCTAGCTTGATCGCGGCCATGGCAAATTATCTCCATTTTAACATATATGATTTGGAGCTTTCTAGCATTCACAACGACTCGGAATTGAAGAGGATATTGTTGTCTACTAAAAATCGTTCGATTTTAACAATTGAGGACATTGATTCCAGCATTGATGTTGAAAATCGTGAATCGGAGGAGGAGAAGCAACCATCTTCTAATACCAAATTGACGCTTTCGGGCCTATTGAACTTTATTGATGGTTTGTGGTCGAGCTGCGGTGACGAGAGAATTATTGTGTTCACTACCAACCACAAGGATCGGTTAGACCCTGCATTGTTGCGTCCGGGACGAATGGACGTGCACATTCACTTGTCTTACTGCACCGCAAGTGGATTCAAGGTCTTGGCCTCCAACTACCTTGGTATTGGTGACGAAAACCCTCATCGGCTGTGTGGGGAAATTGAAGGGTTGATAGAGAGCGCGGAGGTGACCCCTGCAGAAGTTGCTGAGCAGCTCATGAAGAGCGAGGACGCTGATGTCGTGCTTGAAGGACTTGTCGATTTCCTCAAATGTAAGAAGGCCGAGAGGCAGCGAAAAAAGGAGGAAGAGAGTAACCAAATTAAAGATCGGGAAGCAGCAATGCAGAAAACGGATGGTGATGACTATGTTGACGACGACGGCAAAGGGATCGTTGGATTCGAAAACTCTGAATCTGATGTAATGGCTTGCTTAACTTGATTGATAATGTGGATGTTTTCTCTCTCCTCCGGTGAGAGACATTCTCACCGTAGTGTGAGTTCTAGTTTTCATTTCAGGTTTCCTGCTTAGCCGCCGGCCCTGCTATGGCCAGGGTTGGTGGCAGTTCCTGCTGTTTTCCTTTCCTTTCCCTTACTGTCTGTGGCAATAAACCCAGCCCCGTTTCTCCGATCTACCCCTTTCTTGTAGCTGATTCCACCATCTTGAGACCCACGTGCAGGTCGTCCTTTTTATCTACCATCTTCACCATTTGGCTTCATTATTTTTCCACTAACTCTCAATTCGATTCGCCTACCTTTTCTTGCGACTTTTCGCATTGTAACGGGAGGGTGTGTAGAGCTTTGGCCTGGGTGTTCACACCACCACCATTGTTGACCCTTTTTGTCTTCCCAGTGTTCGCCTTTGTTGTTGATATCGCTCGTCGGATCTCTCTTCCGGCAGGCTTCCTTTGTTTCTTAGTGGCATTCGTCTTGGTGCTCCGTGGAGGATGGTGCGGCCTTTTTCTTTCGAACTTTGAGAATCTGGATGGTTTGATGACTGGCGACGGTGGTGGGCGAAGGTTTCTATGCTTCAATCTGGGGAGCTGTGGGTTCTTATAGTTTGTTCTTTTTTGTGGTTTGTGTGTGCTGGGCTCCAAAATAGACTTTGGGCTTGTTTTGTGTGTGTTTGGGTCCATGTTTCTTTGTATTTAGTGTGTTTATTGAACCTCTTTGCATGTACTGTTTTGTTGTTGGTAATAAAATTACCTTTTGACAAAAAAAAAAAAAAAAAAAAAAATGGAAATTGAATGATAAAGAATAATGTTATGTTTTCCGCTCTTTGGTCAAAAGAATGACTCGTGCCAGTCAAAGAATTTGGCCTTTTTATCTCTCTCACACACACAAATCTCATTTTGTACTTCTCACAAGCGTATTTTTATTTCTAATTATAGAAAGTTTTAAGTACCAAATGAGAATATTAAAGTGCTAATAACAATTTCCTATGCACGATACATGACACAATATCTAATTAAATCGGATTTGTTATCAAATGTAAAAAAGATCCAAAGACAATCTTTACGGCAGCTTAACAAAAAGTTCTTTTCGATGTAAAAAGCCAATGAGCTTCCTCCAAATTGAGTTTTATCTGATGAGATGGTCTACAGAATGACAAAGCATAAATGGACTACATATGCAGGTTTACATCACATGATTTGAGCTCAATCCCTTCATAGAAATCAACCAATTTATCTCCTTTCTCGGGTTCTTTTCCCTTGGGCTCTTCTAGCTCTGATACTCTGTGTTGGAGCTGATTTTCGTGCACAAATTTATATCCCTAGCTTCGTAGACTTGGTTGTGCAATATGGGCGCCTGTGGACCTTGGTTGTATGGTAAAATCTCTTCAGCTGATAATATATACGACGCTTTTATTTATAAAAAAAAAAAAAAAAGGTGAGTAATTTATGTACACTCTATACAATCTTTATTAATTTTGTCCCTCAGTTTATTTGTTTAGTCAAATAATTAGATTAAATAAATATAAAAGCAGATATCAATCCCAATTCACATATAAAATTATGAACTCCAACAAAGTTTATGATCACAGACAAAGAAAAAACACACATAATATGGGGTAGATCATCCAATCATGGTTAGATATCATGCTTGCTAGCTCATCCAATCATGGTAAGACATCATGCTTATTTGTCCCTTATGACAATACAAACATAAACTAAAATAAAGCCTCATATGAGCTTATATATTAAGTTTACAAGAACTCAACATTGTGTTGGAAGTGACACCACAAAGAAATTAATTAAGGGTTTGATTTCCAACTAATACAATTAAATAAATCTAACATTCATCATTAATTAATCATCTACTTTCTTGTAAATATCTTCATCATTATCTGCTTTCTTGCCCTTAATCTCACTCTTGGCTTCCTGAGAAACCCTACTTTCCTTTTCCTTAGCCTCTAGTTCTTGTAACCTCTAGCCTCAACAGCTTCCTCATTTTCCTTTTTCTTCACCTTGAAAAATTCAATCAGGCCTTGCAGTGCAACGCCAGGCTCGTCTCTCTTGATCAGCTGCTCATCCACTTCCGCAAGAGTTTGAACGGCTTCAATTTGTTCCTCAATCTCACTAAACAAAATGTGCTCCTTAATTCCAAGGTAATTGGAAGCCAGAAGCCTAAAGCCACGTGGGGTACAATAGGACATGTGAACATGAATGTCCATGCGACCATGGCGAACCAGTGTAGGGTCGAACTTGTTCTTGTGATTGGTTGTGAACACGATTATTCTTACATCCCCGCAACTAGATCAAAGACCATCGATGAAATTGAGCAGTCCTGACAATGTCACCTATTGCATACATGACTTAAATTAGCTTGAAAAATAATATGAGTTTATGACAAACATGACAATGTCGACAATGTTTTATCACGTTTTGTATAGAGCTGAAATTTACTCCTATTAATGGGCTCTAGCTACTTTACCAAAGATGTGATCAATAAAGTCGATAAAAATGTGATGTAATTATGATATTTTTTATACTTATTTAGTTTAGTTTCCCGCAACTCATAATGTTAGTGATAAACTCTTAAATAATCAAACTACATTACAAAAAACTATATTATTTATAGTGCAATAACACCGATGCAATAACAAAATGAATCTTTAAGTGTGAGTATAAATTGAATTTAAGTATAGTGTAAGAATCCTAAATCTTAATGTAAAATATGAATGGTAACTTCCATTTATGATTAAAGTATTATGTGTGAGACAATAAGTATAAGAATGCATTATCCACATACTCATTTTTATTCTTCACATATCTTTTTAATTTGCAATTATCAGATTAAATAAATTAAAAAAAAAATAAATGATAAAAATAAAGTGTGAAAAGTAAAAGAAAAAAAAAATTTTAAAAAGGAATGTGAATACCCCTACATGTATAATGGAACATGACATCAAATGAAACTCAACTTGTAGGAAACGCAATTGCTTTTTATGCATCGAAAGGAGTTTTCTATGAAGCTGTCTCTGGATTCTAAGAATCTCGTGATCATGATCGTTATTCGTATATTGTGCAGTCATGAATCATTTTAAAATTTAAAATTAAATATAAATAGTACTTAACAAAAATTAATTGCACTATGTACGATGAACGATTATAATCATAGGATCCCTATGTGCAATGTATATAATGCAACGAATCCCTTCCTCCTAATCTATCAAATTAAGAAGAAAAAAAAACCTCGTTTTCCATAAGATTATGGCATGTGGTACGTGCCGTCTTTGACTTGGTCATCACGTTATTCTGGTTAATTCGTTCTATGAATATTTTGGGGTTCCTTTAATTTAATTTTATTCATTCGTCTGAGGACACATTGCTTACTACATCTTTTGGCACGAGAGTATTTTTACTCACTACTTTAATGGTGGTGGTGGTGTTTATTTATCGTATACTAAATCATCTGTTACGTGTTATGTCAACTAATTTTAGTTAATTTTTACATTAAATATTACTTTTTTAATTTTAAAAATAATTAATCAAAATAAATAGAAATACACGTGACAAATAATTATATGTACGATGAGCTTACATTATAATTTATAGTGGTAAGCAAAAATACTCTCCCTATAATGTACATTTATCTCAAGCACATGAATGAAGTCAAATACCATTAAAAATAATCAACAAAGATTCTAAATTAACGAAACACAATTATCTCAAGCACATGCATCACAAAACACAGAGGCATCAATTCAGTCATTTATAGAGATTAACGAAAGTAAGGAATTTTTTTCCAACATTGAACCTGGTCTGGGTTTACAAGGAAAAACAATTTTATTATTGAATATTGCTCGACTCTTTTCTTACTTAAAGATTGTCAGTAAATTTCTGTTTTCCAAACAAGAAGTACCCTTTTAATGCACTTTATTTTTTTAATTTAAAGCTAAGAACATTGTAATTTTAGTAAAAGGTGGAAGGGTTAAGAATACAAATAGAAAAAGAGGAAAACTAATGATAAAATTTTGAAAATTTTGAGTTTTAACGATAAGGATAAAATAAAGGATAAAGTGAATAGTATCATGATTGACTTTTTAGTGTAAAAATGTGGCTTTTCGTTAAAGTGAACAGTACTGTGAGCTTTTCGTTAAAGTTCCCTAAAAAAATTAGGATCCAGTTCCCAGTCATCAATGCCCATAGACTGAAATTTTATTGGTTTTCAGTTTTTTATCAAAGTTCTTTGACTTTGTACATCTCAGCATTTTACTATTAAAATACTTCCATGACATCTTTTTTTACTTTTTTACAAATTTTAATTTATAATTTCTACCACATTATCAGGTTTGTAACTGAAAACCCCAAAATTCTCTCACTCAAATTTATGTTTATATTCAAATTCAACATTATTATATTAAATATGTGACGACCCATCCCTAATTTTCTATGTAATTCCTCCCTGAATGTGTAAATTGATAATTATGCCCTTGTTGGCAAAATGACGTGGATATGATTATGCAGTTTTAAATTATTTTTCTCGCTATCATAAGTAAATATTACTCATTGTTGTGGACACGTGAATGCGAATTAGACTCAAATCCGATTTGTAACGAATAAGTTACATTCTGTTAAAGTACGTTTTAGCGGGTAAAAATTGTACACGCATGTGTACTAATCTATCAACGTTAGAATCACTGTTCTCGATAGGGAGATAGATTTTCTTACTGTAGGAAATCTGAAAAACCATATCCTTTGCTTCTTTAAAATTGGACCCGTGCCATATGTTTTTCACCAATCAAATCTCACCCTCACATCCCTCACCCAATTAAAAATATCACTTTTCCACCAATCAAAATATGTCTTCTCTCTGTCTTCTTCTTTCTTTCTCTCTAACCCGTACTCTCTTCTTCTCTACAACAAAGAAGAGCAACACCAAATCTTCACATATCGACCTTGCAACCATCACCACCACACTCTACTTGTCCTCACGAACACAACTGTACCAACCGATCACGAGTTGGTTGAGTTTTGAGTGGTCAACGCGGAACAACTCGGAAGCTCTGACTCGAACGAGTTCTCACCGACGTGATTTCGGCCGACTTACGATGTTTTGAAGGTTGTGGAAGCTTCTAGGCGACTTCCCGTGGCAACTAGCCTAGGCTGGAAGTAAAGACAGTGTATAGAGGCTCGAGTTCGAGACAACCAAAATAGGGCTGAGGGTTTCGAGGCTTGTCCAGCCATTTTCTGAGCTCTTTTTGGACTTTTAAGAGGTACGAATGTGTTCTCCTTGTTACAAGCTTCAAATCCATATAAGTTTCATGGAAAATGGTTGAGAAATGAAGAAGTTACAAGGTTTTAAAAAATTTCCAGAAATTAACAAATTTTCTCCAGAATCCGGTGAACCAGACGGCGGTGGGGTACAACCGGAGAAGAAAGAGAATATTCTGTCAAAGTTGACGGAATATTCTAACGCCATTAGGTAACGCTGTTAAATGACGTTGTTAGTTTAACGAAATATTCTATCAACTTTGACAGAATATTCCTCTGTCAATCAATCAGCATGTTAGGTGCGTGGGTGCGTGCATGTCTGTGACCTATTGGCGCGTGGCGGCTCATGAGGGTGCGTTCTGCGGTTGGTCGTCGAGTGGTTGACATGTGCGGGTCCGTGTTGTCATGTAGAACATTTTTGTATATTCAAACCCTCCGTTTGAGCAACCTATGGAAGTTATTCCTAGCTTTTAGCGTATGTCCTTATTAACTAATTGTTATTAGTTGTTTCGTATATATGGGAGACTTATCCTGAGGATGTACGTGTCAGGCTAGTCCTTCACGTGTATGTTCACCTCCTAACACCACACGCTCGCCTTAGATCCAAGTAAGTGTTAGTTTTGTCGTACAGGTCACATTAGGTGACTCCGACTTGTGTGTTAGCATATGACTGATGAGCGATAAGTGCAGTCGCACATGTCATATTAGGTGACTCCGACTGACATGTTAATATAGATTACAACACATGATCATATCTATACTATTGTTGAGAATTTCTGATATGGCATACTTCTGGACTTACATTCGGCATGCATTTGATTTCATACTTATACATAATCTGATATTTTGGAAACTATACATGTTTTACAGCGAAAAGTTAGTATGTTGGGAAAAATAAATGGTTTTATAAATCTTTATTTGTTGTGCCCACTCACCCTTTTGTTTTTCGCCCCTCCAAGTCCTAGTTAGTTGATCTTTTCTATGGCTCACGAGGATCACCCCGCGATTCTGACATATCTCTACCTTAATGTAGGAACTGTTTTCTAGTTGTGTATCACGTACATTTACTAGTTTGACTGTACTATTTGTTATCTATGCTCTGACATTGTATTTTTCGAGTTTAACCACCTCCGCGCACTCTTTATTAGTTAATTTAAGTTCTAGTTTGGTTTTAATTTATTCACCTTTTTACTGCACATGCACTTTGGTTACGTCACCTTCAGGTGATGGCCAGCACTCCTTAACTCCGGTCGGGGTGTGTCAGTTGGTATCAAAGTATAGGTTTAGGCAATCCTGCATTCCTTGTTTGTGCTATAAGTCCTAATAATTCTTGATCTCTTTTGTCAGAACCATGCCACCTCGTAGAGAGCCACATGTCCCTTCCAAGTCTAATTTCCCCGATTTTGGACAACTTGGAGAGGTTATTGCCAATGCTATTCAGTCATCCCTTCGTCCTCCACAATGGACTACCTTGGAAACAATGTCCCATCTCTAGATCATTAATTTCTTAGGTAATGAGGGACCTGAGAAGTCAGAGATTTGGCTCGATCATGTTGAGAAGACTTTTAGAGTTATGCAGCGACAAGGGAACCTTCAGGCTGATCGATGGGTCGAGACAACGACCTAGTTTCTTCAATTGGGAGCAGCATTATGGTAGGCCCATGAGTCCTTTCAATTATCTGCTTAAGAGGTCATAGATTGGGATATTTTCAAACGGTGGTTTAAGGCTAGATTTACTCCTCCAGAGTATAAAGATCGAAAGAAATAGGAATTCACAAATATGAAGCAAGGGAAGATGTCAGTCACTGAGTACCATCGAAAGTTTACTGACTTGTCCCGATATTATCTTGAGATTGCAGGAAACCTCAAGGAGATACTTCGTTACTTCAAGAATGGGACTCGCAAACGGTTGCGTTCTATAATGACTACTACTCCCTGCTCCACCTATCAAGAATTCTTCGAGATTCTACTTCGAGTTGAAGATTCAAAGAATGCTCCCGATGATGATGATGACAATGAGGAAGATGATAAAAATACTCGGTAGAATAATACTATGGGCAGTCTTCTGTTGTCCTTAGAAAGACCCAGAATTTCAAGCGAAATGGTAATAGTTCGGGATCATCAAGCGGTGGTTTGAATTCCAATACTCCTTGACGAGGCAACAAGTCTTCAAGTGGTTTACTCTTTCAGAATCAAAGAAACTCTAATGCTTCTGGTGTTCCACACTGCCATATATGCAATAACTTTCATTATGGTAAGTGTAAAAGAGGAAATAATGGATGATATACGTGTGGACAGATGGGGCATAGAGCTAATAACTGCCCGTAGAATCATAAACCTCAGCCTCCTACTCTACCACCTACAGTTCTTCTATAACAGATTGCAGGGCCTAGTGCCTACACGCCGAAAAGCTATGGTGGTGTCTTCCATTACCAAGGCAAAGTAGCTCAGTATCCAGGATAAGCATATCAATACCCACCTGATCCTTATTATCAGGGTGGTTATCCACAATACCAAGGCAGCTACACACAATATAAGGGTGGCTATACATCGTATAAGTCGTATCAGGACAGCGGATCGCAATGGTATGCCGGGGGTCGGTCTCAAAATCTTGAGGAAGCTTCTAGCGGCGGTGCATCAACTAGGTAGCCTAATCTAACAAATTAAGGTCGAGGTAATCAGGGACGAGGAAATTAGAACCAAGGAAATAGGGGTTAAGGATGCAAACAACAGACACAAGGCCGAGTCAATCACATCATCTTTCAGGACGTGCAGACTAACCCCAACTTGATAATTGGTACGTTGAATGTTCTTGGCCATTTTGCTAGAATAATAATTGACTCTAGTACTACACATTCAGTTATTTCCCATACGTTTGCTCAAAAGACTCAATCTCATCCCATTCATCTCGGTTTTGAATTAGAGTTCTCGATGCCTAGGGGTGAAGTTTGTTATGTTGGTTGGGAGTATCAAGGATGTCATGTTCTTATCGAGGATGTCGTGATGCCAGCCAATCTTGTTCCTTTAGATATCGTTGACTTTGACGTTATCTTAGGCATGGATTTGTTACATTACAATCGTGCCAATTTGGATTGTTATCAGAAGATTGTTACTTTTCACCGATCGGGCATGCCTATTGTCATGTTTGTTTATGAACGTAGCGATCTGAAACACGAAGTCATTCGGTTATAAGGGCAAAACGGTTGTTGAGGAAAAGTTGCAAAGGCTATTTGGCTCATGTAGTGGTGACTAAAGATAATCTTGCTCTTGTAAAAGACATTCGAGTGGTCAGACACTTTCCAAACACTTTTCCTAACGATTTACCTGGTTTACCACTGGATCGTGAAGTGGAGTTCACCATCGACTTAATTCCAGGTACTGATCTTATTTCTCTAACTCCCTATCATATGGCTCATGTTGAGTTAAGAGAATTGAAAACCCAGTTACAAGAACTTGTTGAAAAAGGGTTCATCCAACCGAGCACTTCTCTATAAGAAGCTTCAGTCTTGTTTATGAGGAAGAAACACGGAACTTTGAGGTTATGTATCGACTACCGGCAGTTGAATCGGGTAACGATTAAAAACCGTTATCCGTTGCCTCGCATCAATAATCTTTTCGATCAGCTTCGTGGTGTAAGTGTCTTCTTGAAATCTATCTAAGGTATGGTTACTACTAGCTAAAAATCAACAGAGATGATGTTCCGAAAATAGCTTCCAGAACTTGATACGGTCATTATGAATTTCTTGTGATGCCATTCAGGTTAACTAATGCTCCAGCAGCCTTTATAGACCTGATGAATATGGTATTTCAACCGTAATTGGACAATTTCGTCATTGTCTTCATAGATGATATTCCGGTGTGCTCTAAGAACGAGGCTGACCATGTTAGACACCTACATCTGGTACTGAAGAAGTTAACGGATAATCAACTATATGCCAAATTCAGTAAGTACCAGTTTTGGCTGGATCAAGTGTCCTTCTTAAGGCATATGATATCAGCTCAAGGTGTCCTCGTGGATCCCCAAAAGGTAGCAGTAGTGGAGAATTGGGAACAACCTCACACTGTTACCGAAGTGCGGAGTTTCCTTGGTCTCGATGTCTAGTATTGGCGTTTTATACAAGATTTTTCAGCGATAACCATACCTTTGATAAGGTTGACAAGGAAAAAAGTAAACTTCGAATAGAGTGAAGATTGTGAACGAAGTTTCCAACAGTTAAAGTACTGCCTGACTCATGCACATGTACTTGCACTTCCCGATGACAGTGGGAATTACGAGATCTACAGTGATGCATCTCTAAAGGACTTTGGCTGTGTGTTGATGCAGCATGGAAGAATGATCTCATATGCTTCATAATAACTGAAACCCTATGACGTGAACTATCATACTCATGATCTTGAGTTGGCAGCTATCGTTTTCGTTCTAAAAATTGGGATGCACTATCTTTATAAGGAAAAATGTCGGATTTTCACCAACCATAAGAGACTCAAATATATCTTCACCCAGAAATAACTTAATCTTCGGCAGCAGAGATAGATAAAGCTGATAAGTGACTACGACTGCACTATTGAGTATCATTATGGTCGTGCGAACATTATAGTTGATGCTCTTAGTAGGAAATTACGCGGTCGACTTATTGTTTTTTACGCATTTCTTGTTCCCCTCCTCACTGATCTAAGATCTACTAGAGCCACTTTAGAAGTGGATGACCAGGAAGACCTACTTGCTAGTTTTCAATTCAGACCAGTTTTGTTGGATCGTGTTCTCGAGGCCCAATTGGACGATCTAGAATCCCAGGCGTTAATACAGACAGTGTCGAACGGAAAAAAATGAGATCTCAGGGTTCGAATGCCTGATGGTATGCTGATGCAAGGTGATCAGATGTATATGCCGAATGTAGTAGAACTAAAGAAAGAAATTCTCGATGAAGCACATATCTCAGCTTATGTGATGCATCCCAGGAGTACCAAGATGTATCATACCATCCAACCTTTCTACTATTGGCCTAGAATGAAAAAAAGAAATTGTAGAGTATGTGAGCAGTTGCTCAGTCTGTCAGCAAGTTAAGGCGGAAAGAAAGAAACCGTTTGTGGGTTGCTATAGCCACTCCCGATACCCCATTGGAAATGGGAAGACATCACTATGGATTTCATGTACAAGCTGCCTCGTACGTGAAATGGATATGACGGTATTTAGGTGATTGTGGATCGGCTTACCAAATTCGCACACTTCTTGCATGTTCGTGAGAACTATTCGTTGAATCGATTGGCTAAACTTTTCTCTGAGATTGTCAAGTATCATGGTGTTCCAGTTAGCATTATTTCTAATCGGGATCCCAGATTCACTTCGAAGTTCTGGGTAGTATTCCAAGAAGCTCTAGGATTGAGATTACTCTACAACATAACTTATTATCCATAGACCTATAAGCAATAAAAAAGAACTATCCAGACACTTGAACATATGTTGAGATCATCAGTTCTGTAGTTTGGAGCTGCTTGGCATAAGCGTTTGCCGTTGATAGAGTTTACCTACAACAACAGCTTCCATTCCAGCATAGGTATGTCACCGTTTTACGAAAACTGTGTCGTACCCTATTGTGTTGGTTTGAGGTTGGTGAAAGAGTTTGGTGGGCCCTGAGATCGTGGACGAGATGACTTAGAATATTCAGGTGATAAAGGCTAACCAGAAAGCAGCCTAAGATTGATAAAAGAGTTTAGCCGATAGACATTCGACCTACAGGGTGTACAAGGTTGGTGATTGGGTATTCCTAAAGCTATCACCGTGGAAAAGTGTTATGCGTTTCTGAAAGAAAGAAAAGTTGAGCCCTCGATACATCGGACCGTATCAGATCATTGAGCGAGTCGGCAAAATTGCTTACGACTTAATCTACCTTCAGAGTTGTCGAGGGTGCACAACGTGTTCCACGTGTCGATGCTACGGATGTATGTTTCTGATCCATCGTATGTGATTCCTCCTCAGCTATTAGAGATCAACCCAGACTTGACTTATGATGAGGTACCAGTGACGATTCTCGATTGGAAAGATAAAGTTCTTAGGAACAAAACCGTCTGAATGGTAAAAGTCTTATGGAGGAACCACTCGGTTGAGAAAGCTACTTTGGAGACCGAGGAACGTATGCGAGATTTGTATTCACGTTTGTTCTTTAATTGATCTGTAGTCAGTGTTGAAATTTTGGGGACGAAATTCTCTTAAGGGGGTAGATTGTGACGACCTGTCCCTAATTTTCTATGTAATTTATCATCGAATGTGTAAATTGACAATTATGCCCTTGTTGGCAAAATGACGTGGATATGATGATGTAGTTTTAAATCATTTTTCTCGCTATGATAATTAAATAGTACTCGTTGTTGCAGACACGTGAACATGAATTAGACTCGAATTGGATTTGTAACGAAGAAGTTACGTTCCGTTAAAGTGCATTTTAATAGGTAAAAATTGTACATGCGTGTGTACTAATCTATTAACGTTAGAATCACTGTTCTCGATAGGGAGATATATTTTCTTACTATAGGAAATCTGAAAAACCTTATCCTTTTCTTCTTTAAAATTAAACCCGTGCCATATGTTTTTCACCAGTCAAATCTCACCCTTACATCTTTCACCCAATCAGAAATCTCACTTTTCCACCAATCAAAATCTGTCTTCTCTCTCTCTTCTTCTTTCTCTCTCTAACTTTTTCTTTTTCTCTCTCTAACCCGCACTCTCTTCTTCTCTGCAACAAAGAAGAGTAACACCAAATCTTCACAGATCGACCTTGCAACCATCACCACCACACTCTACTCGTCCTCACGAACACAACAGTACCAACCGATCACGAGTTGGTTGAGTTTTGAGTTGTCAACGCAGAACAACTCAAAAGCTCTGACTCGAATGAGTTCGCACCAAGGCGATGGCGCATCCAGCCACCGGCCGGCGAGTGGTTGACATATGCGGGTCCACATCGTCGTGTAGAACATTTTTGTATATTAAAACCCTCTATTTGAGCAACCTATGGGAAGTTATTCCTAGCTTTTAGCGTATGTCCTTATTAACTAATTGTTATTAGTTGTTTCGAATATAAGGGAGACTTATCCCGAGGACGTACGTGGACAAGTAAGGTTAGGGGGCTACGATCCATCAACATACCAGTGAGTAGGCATTACGTATATACTTTATAGTTTCCATAAATGTTTTTAAAATGGTTTTATGCATTTTATGCCATGACTTATATATTTTAAAATGCTATATTATGATTGAGTTTTTGCATCAACATGGTATATTTATATGCATTTTACCTGCTTATAAATGTTGTGCATGTTTGAAATGCTAAGGTATCACGGGACGCATATGTAAGTCCAAGTAAGGTTATGTGGTGAATTGAAATGGTTGAATCACTATGGCATGCTTTTGCATATAAACTGCTTATCACTACTACACCCCAGGTGAGTGCTCAACCCTAGGCCAGGCTAGTATTTCACGTGTATGCTCACCTTCCAACACCGCACGCTCGCCTTGGATTCAAGTAGGTGCTAGTCTTGTCGTATAGGTCACATTAGGTGACTCCAACTCATAGGTGACCCGTACATAGCGCTAGTCTTCACCTGATTATATCACTAAAGCGATTATTATTACACCTAGTCATGTCGTACAAGTCACATTAGGTGACTCCGACTCGTGTGTTAGCATATGACTGATGAGCGATAGGTGCAATCGTACATGTCATATTAGGTGACTCCGACTGACATGTTAGTATAGATTACAGCACATGATCATATCTATACTGTTGTTGAGAATTTCTGCCGTGACATACTTCTGGACTTACATTCGGCATGCATTTGATTTCATACTTATACGTAGTATGATATTTTGGAAAGTATATATGTTTTACAGCAAGGGGTTAGTATGTTCGGAAAAATAAATGGTTTTATAAATCTTTATTTTTTGTGCCCACTCACCCTTCTGTTTTTCACCCCTCCAGGTCCTAGTGAGATGATATTTTCTGTGGCTCACGAGGATCACCCTGCGATTCTGACATATCTCCACCTTAATGTAGGAACTGTTTTCCAGTTGTGTATTACGTACATTTACTAGTTCGACTGCACTATTTGTTATCTATGCTCTGACATTGTATCTTTCGGGTTTAACCACCTCTGCGCACTCTTTGTAGTAGTTAATTTAAGTTCTAGTTCAGTTTTAATTTATTCACCTTTTTACTTTACCTGCACTTTGGTTCCGTCACCTTCGGGTGACGGCCAGCGCTCCTTGACTCTAGTCGGGGTGTGTCAAAATATGTATCTTCAAATAAAATTTGCCAAAAAAATTTCAAACGTACTTTTTCTTCATGACCATCATATTGCAAAATCATAAAAATGACCATTATATTGTTATCAACGCAATTTTAATTTCATTGGGTACATTCTCTTCTCTTGTTCCTTAATCCATGTTCCCAACTTTTATTCTATACTACCATAGTAACTTTGACACACCCTGACCCAGAATGTCCACTTGGACTCCGAATTGAGTTGTGCTGGCCGACACCTGGAAGGTGACGAAGCCATAAAGTGTAGTGTAGTGGAAAAAGAATGTGAATAAATTTAAACCTAAAGGTGCTTAATCAAGAGTGTGTGTAGGTGAGTGGGATTGAACCCATTTCACATGTTATGTTAGAGCATAAGAACAATACAGTAATTAGGGTGAGAGTTATACCACTGAAGGTAACCATCTACTGAGATCTTGCCAGAGTCTTAAGCACAGCTACTAAACCTAGAAGGGCGAAAAACAAAGTTGGGTAGGTCAACAAAATAACGTTTTGTAAAAACCTTTAATTTTGAAGATAGTAACCCATCATCGTAAAACAAGTATAGTTTCCTTAAAACATACTATATAAGTATGTAACAACAGTACAACAGTAATATAACCAGAAATATGCCAAGTCATGATATATCAAATGCCACAGTAATATAATCATGTGATAATCAAGTATAACTAGGTGCTCATCCATCTACGCTAGCACACGAGTTCGTACAAATAATTTCTGACACGAACAAGACTGGGTGTAATCTATACACTCTAGTACTACGATCACGTAAAGGCTGGCACCGAGGCGCGTCACATACTAGTCAGAATTACCTAATGCAATATGTACGACAGAACTGGTACCTAACTTGGATCCAAGGTAAGCGTGTGGTGCGATGTTAACATACACATGAAGGATTGGCCCTGGCCCTGGGACGAGTACTAACACTAGTGCAGTAATGATGAGCAAGTACAATATGTATGAATGTCATGACAGTAATATCCCAACCATAGAGTAGCATTTATCACATTTAATATCACAATAACGATACTTGGCAATATAAGCGTAAAAATGAGGTAAATATGCATTCATGGAAACTATAATTATATATAAGTATAAAAGCAAACTGCCTACTCACCTGGGGTTCGCGCTACAACTCCCCAGCACGAATATCGAGGTATCTCGAACGATCTGCACCTAGAACAATTATCAAATCACAACTCAGAATTCTTATCAACTGAACGTGTAATTTACGTAAAACACATCCCCCAAGACGTTGTAGAATGATTTGAAACCCATTGACTAAAAGTCAACCGTCGGTCAAAGGTCAGCGGTAGAGTCTACAACCTTACGTAATTCGATCCGGAAGATCTGTACCTCGGATTTCCTATCCCTAACTTCCAAAGATCCATATTATACTTCTAGAACAACATCCTAAAGTTTCAAAACGATCCAACGGTCGGATCTCCGTCAATTGCTACAATTAAGTAGCAGCCGACATTTTATTTTACGAACTTACCAATATAATTTGAAAAGATTCATACTTCGGATTCCTGATCCGTAAATTCCTAAGGTCCTCAAATATAATGAACTATAAAGTATTAAGGGTTGGTGACGATCCAACGGTCGGATCGTCAATTCATGCAAAGATCCTGTGGCGGCCAACTAGATGGTCAACCACGAAACTACATTAAAACATTGTAATTTCACTAAACAGATGTCAAATATGGAATCAGAGCTTCAAAATTAGCCTAGGATGACCAAGTGGGATATTGGCCCACGTGCCGCCGCGCATGGTGGCCTGCCACCACGGTTTGTCGGAAAATTCTACTGTTTCTAAAAATTCTCAAATTTCACATAAATGAAGATCTCAATAAGAGGAACAACTTTCTTACCTATGGCCAAGGCCAATTTGGCCAGAAAAAATCCCAAATCACCATGAACCCGCCGGAAACCCTAGAATGGGTATGCTTCGATTTTCCTTCCTCGGTGCTCCAACGCCCCTACAATTAGTTGGGTCTTATTCCTATGTCCAAGAGGAGTTGATTAAGGGTGGTGGTGGGTGGTGCAACTCGCCGAATTGGAGAAATCACCATCGAGCACCTATAGTGCTCTTATGAGATTCTACACGGTTTTGGACCTAAAAACCCTCGAATTTGGGTGGAGATGGTAGATGGGAGGTTGTGGAAGAGATTGCAGGTGTTGGATGATGGTGGTTCAACAGGAAGAATGGCGAAAATCGCCGGAAATGGAGTCAAGTTGGTGCACGAATGCACGGGCGACGGGAAGGCTGGGAGCTTCCCTTTTTTTTTTTTCCTTTTTCTGATTAGTTGCTCCCTCTTCTTCTAACAAATCTAATTGGTCCCTATTTTCTTTCCTTGACACTGATTGGGCTTCTTTCCTACAAGATGGGAGTTTAATTAATTTATAACCAAACTTTAAACAACCAATTTCAAACGTTTGTAATTATACCGTTATAATCCGGACTCGCAAACGACTTTCGCCTATGCGTTCGTACCAACGAGTACTACACAATAACTTAAAAGAATAAGTCATACGTTCCTCTAGACGATGGTCAACGGAAGTCAAAGTTCTTGCCTCTAGGGGCATTTTCGCAAATTCACGCTTTTAAAATTTATAAAAACTTAAAATTATGGACGGGTTGTCACAAACTTTTTCTTCTAAATTATTTTTAATTTTGCTAAATGTACCCATGCTAATTATATGTATTCATTTTATGTTTTAAAATATATCAGTGGTTATTTTTTAAAATATGTTAATAATTATATGGGTACATTATTTTCTTGCTATAATTTTGTGAAGAACAATATTACTCTAATATTTATTTTTAAGTGTTTATTATATTTTAAAATATTATTTGAATTTGTTTAAATTTCATAATTTGTGGGACATTAAATGCATAAATGCATGAGTTAAAATCTTTAAATGATGTTAAGGACCTTGATCAAAATATTTAAACAAACAAAGTTTCAGTCTAACAATTAGGTTGATTAAGGACCAGAACCGAATGGAAAAACCAGTATCCGGTCCCTAGTTCCTAATGTTTATTGACTGAGACCTTATTAGTTTTCAAATTTTGATTAAAGTCCCTAGCATTAATGTGATAATGAATTTACATGATTATTACCAAGGTTCTAAAAACGCTAGGCGCTAGTCGGGTGGCAGGCTAGCACCTAGCGCCTAGGCAGCTAGGCGGCGCTTAGGCGGGCTAGGCGAATTTAGGTAAATTTCTTGTATATCTTGTAAATAAGTGCATATTGACACTTACAAAAAAATATACTTGTATGAAATTCATGAATAACATAATAAAAGAATGATAAAATGCAAAAAGAGTATCTAACAAGTCCAAAATTTAAAAACACATTAAGCATATATGCCATATAACCATAGTGAGGAGTATTGTAGGATGACACATGTGCAACAAGTTCACAATTTAAAACAACATAAAATGGAAAATAGGAGGAAAATAAGGAAATTTAGTAATGTAATATACTTATCTTTAGGATCCCGGAATTTAAGTTGATACACAACACACCTATTCTATAAAATTCTATAAATTAACAAAATTTCAAGGTATAATTAGAACTTAGACTTTAAACAAATTTCAAAAATAAAAAATAAAAAAATAAAAAACCACCCAACTGTCTAGGGTAGCGTAGAGCCACCCCGATATTTCCAGCCATTTTGCACAAAATTGCCTCAGTTCCAAGGCGCCGCCTAGGGTGTTTTTTACAACAGTGTTTATTACATAACTTTTTAATATAAAAATTAGTAATTAATTTAGGGTTTAATACTCACACCTCTATTAAACTCCTAATTAATTTTCAATTCAAACATTTCCAAAATAATAAAAATAAATAAAATTAGATAAAGTTTGTACCTATTAGGTTTATATATATAAAGATTCTCAATTTTTTAATCTTAAATGTACCCATTCATATAATTTTTCAATTTTTTTAATCTTAAATGTACCCATTCTTAAATATATTTGTTATATGTAAAATGTACCATTTTTTAAATATATTCATTTTTTTTAATTCATTTTTAAACTTCTATGGGTACATTCTTTTTTGTTGATTTGAGAATGTATCTATGTCAAGTTTCATCGAAGAAATTTACTAATGTTATTAAGCCTGATATCTTATTTTCTTTGATTTTGAAGAATGTACCCATGTTTTGGTACAATAACTTTTTTTTGTTAATTTTGATGAATGTACCCATATATATATATATATGTATGTATGTATGTATGTATGTATATATACACACAATATAATAGAGAGTATAATTTATATTTTATTATTTTTAATCCCACAAATTATGGGGTTTTATTTAAAATCTCATTAATATAAACAATTACAAATTTCATTTTTTAATTTTTAATTTAAAAAATATAGTAACTTACATTATTACATTAAAATCAGGAACTTCGATAAAAAACTAAAAACTAACAAGGTTTCAGTCAAAGAATATTGATAGCTAGGGACCGCATCCAAAGTGTCCCTTAATTAATCATCTACTTTCTTATTAATATCTTCATCATTATATGCTTTCTTGCCCTTCATCTCACTCTTAGCTTCCTGAGAAACCTTACTTTCCTTTTCCTTAGCCTCTAGTTCTTGTTTCGTCTTAGCCTCAGTAGCTTCCTCATTTTCCCTTTTCTTCGCCTTGAAAAATTCAATTAGGCCTTGCAGTGCAACGCCAGGCTCGTCGCTATTGATCAGCTGCTCAGCCACTTCTGTCGGAGTTACTTGAACGGCTTCAATTTGTTCCTCAATCTCACTAAACAAAATGTGCTCCTTAATTCCAAGGTAATTGGAAGCTAGAAGCCTAAAACCACCTGGGGTACAATAGGACATGTGAACATGAACGTCCATGCAACTAGGGCGCACCAGTGTAGGGTCGAACTTGTTATTGTGATTGGTTGTGAACGCACACGATAATTCTCTCGTCCCCACAACTAGACCAAAGGCCATCGATGAAATTGAGCAATCCTGACAGTGTCACCTAGTGCATACATGACTAAAATTAGCTTGGAAAAGAATATGAATCTATGACAAACATGACAATGTTTTATCACGTTTTTTATAGAGCTGAAAGTTGCTCGCGTTAATTGGCTCTAGCTACTTTGCCAAAGATGTGATCAACAACGTCAATAAAAATGAGACGCAATTATGATGTTTTTGTTTATACTTATTTAGTTTGGTCTTCCTTAACTTATTGCGTCACAAAATATCAACATTGAACTCAACTTTATTGTTTATAGTGCAATATAAATCAATTATGTGGGGATCTTAGAGATCTTCACATCTCAGTCATTTATCATGTATCATGCGGTCATAAATCATTTGACTTTTATTATTTAAAATTAAAAATAAATAGTACCTAACGAAAACTGATCGCACGATACACGATGTGGAAATCCTTAGCATATGGATCCGAATAACCATTTCCCTAGATCTTAACGTAAAATATGAATGGTAAATTCCATTTATGATTAAAGTATTATGTGTGAGATGAGAAATTTTTCATTATGACAGGAACATAAGTAGTATATCACATATTTTTATATAAATGGTGAGAAATTGTATTTTTTAAGTTATTAACTTTAACACACGTATTTTACTATTGATATAATAATACATGGTATATCACTTTATCTTTTAGTGCTATTGAAAAATCTCTTGGATGAGACAATCAGTATATAGTGGACCATCACATCAAATGAAACTCAACTTGGAGGAAACGCAATGGCTTTTAATGCACCGAAAGGAACTTCATTGGAAGCTGCCGTAATGTCTTTGTCTTTGGGTCTTTTAAAGGAACTGTCTCGGAAGCTGCCGAAAAGTCTCTGTCTTTGGATTTTTTTTACATTGGTCTACAAATCCAATCTAATTAGATGCTGTGTGCAAGTATACAGGGCATATGACAAAAAAAAGCCTAATTCTTGTTTTTCATCATTCCATTCATACTTGAGCCATGACAAATATCAAGCTCAAACATTTTCCTCATAATTCATATATATTAGTACTAGTTTTCATGTACGCGCTCACACGCATGCATGTTTTTTTCTGTTTTCTGGTTTGTGTCTGTAAATTTTGGGCTTGTTTTGAGTGTTTTTGGGTCCATGTTTTTTTTAAGGCTCCTTTGTGTATACTGATCAAATTACTTTTTAATATTAAAAAAATAAAAAATGAATGATAACGAATATGTTTTTTTTAGTACATTGATATTTTTATATTAAAAAGAGGGGGAATTCGGCTAAACTACATAATAAGTAATCTAATTTGGTATCAAATTCACCATCCACGAGATTCGAACCTAAGACCTCTTATTTTTAAATGAAAATGAATACCGTTTGACCGTAGTATTGAGTAACAGTAAAAAAAGACTTGTGCCAAAAGAAGGATAACGAATATGTTAGGTTTCTGTTTTCTTTGGTCAAAAGAAGGACTTCTGCCAGTCAAAGAATTTGGCCATTTTGTAATATATATGCACTCTACAGGAGGAAGAGGATCCGCTCCGGACTTTAGTGTTCGGAGTTTCCTCATTAAACAATCTAGGGTCCATCACATACAACCGATAGTCCTGATTTGATTTGCACACTAATCAACAGTCCATATTGCTTAATGAGGAGGTTCCGGACACTAAAATCCAGAGTGGATCATTTTCCTATACATGACACACAGTATCTAATTAAATTGGATTTCTTGTCCGAAGTAGAAAAGATCCAAAGACAGACTTTCCAGCAGCTTCAGCTTAAGTTCCTTTCGATGTAAAAGCCATTGAGCTTCCTCCAAATTGAGTTTCATTTGATGAGATGGTCCACTGTATATACTGAATGACAAAGCATAAATGGAATATATAGAGGTTTATATCACATGATTTGAGCCCAATCCCTTCATAGCAATCGACCAATTTATCGCCTTTCTCGAGTGGGATTGTCGAGTTCTTCCTTGGGGCTCCTGCTAACTTTGGTCCTCTTAGTATTGGAGCTGATTTTCATGCACAAATAAATCTCCGCAGCTTCGTTGATTTGGTTGCAATATACGTGTGTATACCCGATCGTATAATAAAAGCTCGTCAGTTCATGATATATACAAGGTTTTTATTATAAAAAAGTGAGTAATTTATGTATACACTATACAATCTCTATTAATGTTGTCCCTCAATTTTGCTTTTATTTGTTCAGTCCAAAAACTAGATTAAAAAATATAAAAGTAGATATCAACCCAATTCACAAATAAAATTACGAACTCCAACAAAGTTTATGATCACAGATAAAGACAGAACACATATAACATGGTTACCTCATCCAATCATGGTTACATATAATTCTTAATTATTGGCCCCCTATACGACAATACAAACTTAAACTAAAATAAAGCATCACAGGGGCTCATATATAGTTTACAAGAACTCAACAGTGTTTTGGAAGTGACAACCACAAAGAAATTAGTTAAGGGTTTGATTTCCAACTACTACAATTAAATAAATCTAACGTTCATCATTAATTAATTATCTACTTTCTCGTTAATATCTTCATCATTATCTGCTTTCTTGCTCTTCATCTCACTCTTAGCTTCCTGAGAAACCCTGCTTTCCTTTTCCTTAGCCTCTAGTTCTTGTTTCCTGTTAGCCTCATCAGCTTCCTCATTTTCCTTTTTCTTCACCTTGAAAAATTCAATCAGGCCTTGCAGTGCAACATCAGGCTCGTCGCTCTTGATCAGCTGCTCAGCCACTTCCGCCGGAGTTACTTGAACGGCTTCAATTTGTTCTTCAATCTCACTAAACAAAATGTGCTCCTTAATTCCAAGGTAATTAGAAGCTAGAAGCCTAAAACCAGATGGGGTACAATAGGACATGTGAACATGAACGTCCATGCGACCAGGGCGCACCAGTGCAGGGTCGAGCTTGTTCTTGTGATTAGTTGTGAACACGATAATTCTCTCATCGCCACAACTCGACCAAAGGCCATCGATGAAATTGAGCAATCCTGATAGTGTCACCTATTGCTTATATGACTTAAATTAGCTTAAAGAATAATATGAATTTATGACAATGTCGATAATGTTTTATCATGTTTTGTATAGAGCTGATATTTACTCTCGTGTTAATGGGCTCTAGCTACATTGCCAAAGATGTGATCAACATCGTCAATAAAAATGTGACGCAATTATGATATATATTTTTTATACATATTTATTTTAAGCATCTACTCGACAAACTACTTAAACAAAAAAAAAAAAAAAACTATTATTTATAGTGCAATAACAATCCGTCAAAACAAATCAAAATGAGTCTTTAAGTCCGAGCATAAAATTGAATTTTAAGCATCTACTCGTGTAAAACATGAATGGTAAATTCCATTTATGATTAAAGTATCATCTGTCAGACAATCAGTATATGATGGAACACCACGTCAAATGAAACTCAACTTGGAGGAGACGCTGTGGCTTTTATGCATCGAAGGAAACTTTCTTTAAGCTGCAGGAAAGTCTTTGTCTGTGGATGTTGCTTTGGCCTTTATCTAGTGCATATGACAAAAAGGCCTCGTTTTCCACAAGAATATGGTATGTGCTGTCTTTGACTTATCTTCACGTTATTCTAATTAATTAGTTCTGTGAATTTTTTCGGGTTCTCTTAAATTTAATTTTATGCACTCGTGTAAAAACACATTATATATTACATCTTTAGTGTAAGGGCTAGTTTGTTATTACTGTGCTTTGAAAAAAAACTGATTCTGCTGTGCTGTGAGAATAAACAGCTGTGAAATAAAGCAGCAGAGTGTTTCGTAAACTTTTTTGTAAAAGTGATTTTGAAAAGAAAAAAAGCAGTATTATAGTGTTTGGTAAACTTTTATGTAAAACAGATGTGAAAAAAAAACCTATTTTTCAAAGCTGGGTTTTGCAGCTTCTTGTTTTTGGCTTTTTTTCACCCAAAACTGTGAAAAAAGCTGAAGCTGGATGTTTACCAAACACAAAAACAGCTCACAGCTTTTTTTTATACTAGCTTTTTTCAAAATCACCTCAGTACCAAACCAAGCCTAAATTATCCCACAAATACAAATGAAATCAATATTATTAAAATTATCTCACGCATACAAATAAGATCAAATACTATTAAAAAATGGTCAATGAAGTAATCAACAAAAGTTGTACAAATCCCCACCTTCTCTCCTCTTCTCCTTTTTTTTCTTCGCTAACTAATTTTTTTTTTTTTTTAAATCTCATTTTTTTGTAAATCCTAAAATTCAAAATTATGGCATCACAAAACACAAAAGCACCGATTCAATCATTTCTACAGATCAACGAAAGTAAGAATTTTTCTCAAACATTGAACCTGGTCTGGTTTTACAAGGGAAAACAATTTAATTTTTATTATTGAATATTGTTTGACTTTTTCTTATTTAAAGATGGTCAGTAAATTTTTTATTTTCTGAACGACAAGTACCTTTCTAATGCACTTTATTTTTTTAATTTAAAGCGAAGAACATTAGTCTTAGTAAGAGGAGAAAGGGTTAGAGAAATAATATTATTTTTATTCAAATTATGCCATCGCAAAACACAAACTCATTTGTAGTAATTCATCAAAGACATTCTGACACGTATTCATAAACAACTAATAAAAACACACAAAAAATTGATTTTGGCACATGTATAATTGCAAGTGGTATGAGAGGAGGAATAACTATTGGCACAAAAAAAAAAAAAAAAAAATATTCAAATTATGGCATCACAAAACACAAACTCATTTATAGTAATGTCAAATACACTCTGGCACGTATTCAAAAACGGAGCAAAGTATGTTTTTCTATTTTTCCAACTCAAGTCCAATGAAAGACACTTTCCACATTTTAAAATTAAAGCAAATAAAACAATATATCAAGGAGAAAATAGTGAACACCAAATTAAACACCTAGAACCAAAAAAAAAAAAAATTAAGGAAGGCATGCAGTACAAGAAGAAAAGACTTACTACTAACCTGTTTCTCATGGGACCCATATGGGTCTGAAGCTGTATTGAGTCTATCCTCAGCCTTTCGATCTTGCAACTCAATGGTACAATCAATATCCTCCACCACCAATATCGACCTATTAGCCATTGCAATCAGCAACCTCCTAAGCTCCGAGTTGGACCTCAACGCAGTGAGCTCCAAGTCATAGATATCGAAGTTCAAGTAATTAGCCATTGCAGCAATCAAGCTAGATTTCCCGGTCCCCGGTGGACCATACAACAAGTAACCTCTCTTCCAAGCCTTCCCAACTTTTCTGTAATAATCCTTCCTCCTTGTGAACCGTTCAAGATCTTGAAGAATGAAGTTCTTGATCTCTGAGTCCAATGCCAGCGTGTCAAAGGTTGCCGGGTGATCGAGATTTGTGGAAGTCCATGCGTCGCCTAGGTTGTAGCAGTACATGTGCTCAGATTGAAGTGTAAAGATTTTTAGGGTTTTCGTTTCTTGCTTCATGGACTTTGATTCTTTGACAATGTGTGGGAGGTAAGAGTTTAGCACCAAGTCTCTTTGTTTCTTGTGGAAGCTCAGCTCAAAGGATCTCACTTCTGACCTCAAAGTTGAGTTGAGGTCTCTAGGGTTGTGGAAGTTCTGGGATTCAACTTGCCTGTAACACAAGGTATTAAATACCGATGTTTATTTTTCAGGGAAATATCGACAAACATATTAACAGAAAATTATCTACACATTGGAAGAATGGTTTATATGAAAATTTGTCTAACAATATTCTTTTGCCAAACTTATGTTAGTCAGACAAATATATTCAGGCAAAATTAACTTGATCCATCATTGATCTAGATTGGTACAGTCAAACTTAAAATCTTATGTTATAAAACGCATATGTAGTGTTGTCAAACTGTAGATCACGCACATTCACACAAGACTCAATTTGATCAAATTAATATTTCTCAGACAATATAAACAGTCTTATGTCATATTAGAGAAATTATGAGAAGATAATGGGAATTTTAGAACATGCCTGGATACCAATACCCAAGTGAATTTAACTCCGCCAAAGACGTCCACAATATCTTGATTGCTTTCCATGGCGACGGTGAAGTTGTTTTCTTTCTCGGGCTTGCTGACTTTGAGTCTTCTTGTCGACGGGGAGACTTTGCCACCCAAGTAGATTTCTGCTGCCTCATATATCTGGTTGTTGACAAGGCCATCGAACTCTTCTATGACCATGGTGAGTTGTGACGAAAATCGACTAAAGAAGCTTCGGATGCCAGAGAAGAAGTAGTGTTGGATTTCAGGGGGGAGAAAATCTTGAGCGATTGACCTTACTAACATTGCCGTGGCAGCCAGAGAGGCTGCCGTTGATAGAATTGTCTTGGCTGTTGCCAGTTTGGTTTCAGCTGAAGAGGAAGACGAAGCCATTTCTAGAATGTGAACTGAGAGTTTGGTTTTTGGTTAATTATACGTGATTTGTTTAGTATATCAATCTGCAATGCGGCTCTCTCTATATATAGAAATGTTCATGTGAGAAATAGTGTGAATTGACCTAATGAGGTAGGCTGACTTCTTCTCAAAATTATGAAGAGAACCATCGTAGCTTCTTCCTTGAGTGGGAGTGGGTTTTACTTCAAAATTAAGACTTGGAATCTGGATACAAGGTGAAAGGAGTCAAAGCATTGAAATTAATTTTTAATTTTTTTCAATACAATGACGTAATGACGTTAAAGGCACGTCACACAATAAATATGTTATAATAATTTAACACGGATCCCGTCCGGATCCATTATGTGGGGATCTTGAGGATTCTTAGGATCCTCACATCTTAACCGTACATTGTGAATCGTTCAGTTATAAATTATTTTATTTTTATTATTTTAAATTAAACACAAATAGTATCATCATGAAAAATAATCGTACAGTATACGACGAATGGTTAAGATGTGAGGATCCCTAGGATCCTCACATAATAGATCCAGAGGGGATCTGTGTTCATAATAATTTGATATGAAATTTGTCGTATGAGTGAGAGACGAACTTTTCCTTGGTCAAAGTCTACAACAATTTCTTGGTGGGAAAATGGGGTTAAAGTTGTTGAATCCCACATCGTTCATACTTAAAGATAAGTAATAGTTTAAATATCATAACTCCACTCTAACTAACATTAAGACCTTTTGTGATAAAATCTCACATCTGATGGATTGTGCAGGTAGTAATTACCAAGTTGGGGACAATATCGATGTTGTTGGAAGTGGGCCGTATGACCCGTCTCTCTAATATTTCTACATGGTATCAGAGTCAAAGAGTGGACCCGTACTATACTGCCACGTGATGGATGGGTCCCTTTGGCCCCGCGCGATGATGGCGAGTCCCTTGGCCCTGCGTGTAGGGTGAGTCCCCTTGGCTCCACGTGCAACCGCAGAGGCAGTAACAAAGCTAGGGTGGGCTATAGCAACCTAACAAGTAAAAGTTTGACTACTTTTAGAAAAAGTAAGAGTTAATAAATATTAAATAAATGATTTACTTTAATCAATATCAAAATTTATTATTATTATATTTCAAATTGTACACACACTGACACACACGTCCCAATAAGTCTATTTATTTGATTAGTTTATAAGGAGTAGTCTCTAGTGATTAGTTTAGGTTTCCTAGGAGTAGTCATCCGGTTTTAAAAAGTAGATTTAATATTTTATTGTTTTAGGTTTCCTAGGAGTAGTTTATTTTTTTTTTTCTTTGACTTTTGGGGTACAACAGTGACCCTATTTTACTTTTCAGTTCAGAAAGCCTTCGTCCTGTCTCATCCGCAGTTCACAGAAACCAAGCATACAAGTGAGAAAGTTTATTGATTTTTCTCATCAATAGGTAAGTTTTGGACCACTTTATTCTTATATCTTGATGATTTTATTTGTTTATTACTTTAATTTTAAGAGTTCGTATAATCGTACTTTAAAAATTCAATTTCAAGTTTAATATATTTTTTTTCTGATAGTGTGATAGATTTCTTAGAAATATAATTTATTATATAAACTTGTATTATTAAAACAAGACTTCACAACAAGATGGAGAGTGAATTTCCAGCAGATCCAATGGTTGTGTACATTGAAAAAAATTTGCCGAAAAGATTGATTCAGAAGAAATAACAAAGGATTTCAATTCCATTAAGGATCGAATGGTGCAACTTGAATAGGTACTTTTTCTTTTATTTGTTAAGTTGTTAAAACAAGATTGATGATGTATGTTTCTTTTTACTATAAGTTGCAACTTCAAATGTTTTCTTTGTTAAATCTAGTTAAAACTTGCTTTATTCATAGTTAAATTTCTTACTTTAAATTATTACTTTCAAGCTTTTTATTGTGTAACTTTATGTAAGTAACAAAAAAATTTAACCATTTGATCTCCTCGTAATAATTTTAGTTTAGCCCACCCACCAAATAATTCCTGGCTCCGTTATTGTCCACGTGGTTGTCGATATGTGGATCTCCTACGTGTGACCCACTAATTAGGTCCACTGTGAGGGGGCGTGTTGAATCTCACGTCGTCCATACTTAAAGATAAGTAATAGTTTAAATATTACAACTCCACTCTAACTAATACCGATGCCTTTTGTGATAAAACTCCACACTTGACGGATTGTGCAGGTAGTAATTACCAAGTTAGGAACAATATCGGTGTTGTTGGAAGTGGACCGTATGGCCCGTCTCTCTGATATTTCTACAAAAGTTTATAACAGTTGACTTGCTACTTCCAGAGACGACTTAATTCATTGCAAAAGAATGTTTGAGCTTGAGCTCAACCAGAAAGAAATGCCTTGCAAAAGAAATGTATGAGAAGAAAACAGAAGGGTAGCAGATTTACCTTGAGCATTGTCGTTTTCTAAGTTGATTATTGCAACTCCAGCATCTCTTTCCTTCTCCCTCCCCTTGCACTTGCAGGCAGACGACCCATCCCTCTCTCCTTACCTTGTTCACCTTTAATTTGATTAATCGTTAAAGTAAGATCATCCAACACTTGATGTATTTGATACTTGCTCTATAATAAATTGACCATAAAGGATATAGATGATTTTTTTTTTTCTTTCTTTTTTCATACAAGCAATGGTGTAGAAAGGAGATTCGAACGCGAGACTTCGCATGCAAGAACCCTTAACCAACTAAATTACAAACACATTCTAAAATGACGCACCTGAATTAAAATAAAGAAACTTACATTTTTTTTTTTTTGGTAAACTGAATGTTTATTTCCAAGGCAAAGCCAAAATACAAGAAAAGCCCAACAAAGGACAAACAAAGATACAAAAATAGGGATACAACAAAGGAGTGTAAGAAGGATAAACTAGTTGACACTGAAACAACTTCGCAGCGTCACCCTAAACACTCCTACAAACTAAACTTGATGTGGGCAAGGCAGTCCATCTTCTTTCAAAATATACACAATTAAAGATGGAGGTTTATTGACCCAAGTAACTTCGCTCATCTTCGAGTTCTTAAAAGATGTTATCCAATCAGCCACCATGTTTGTTGATCTAGGGACCCAAGACCATCGGCAAGGCCGGAAAGTATCCTTCATCTGCATAATTTTCCATAATACTAGGAAAGCCTCCCATCTACCATTATATATGGTGTAATACCCTGAAAATTTTAAATATATGAATATGTGGAGAAAAATCGAAAATAAATCGATTTATGGTTATGAAGAATTTAATTGAGAAATTTTAAAGTTTTGTTTCCGGAAATTATTATAATTACCTATTTGTATTATTGAGATTTTATATGATTTTTCAAGAATTTATAATAATTTATTTGAGTTTAGTTTTAAATTAAACTAGTTACGAAGTTTGGAAATTAATTATTTAAAATCCATAAACCTTTCGAAGTCACAATTTATATTTCTGAGTAAAGCTTGATCTCACGAACGTGTAGGCGCAAACTGTTCGTGAAACGGAGTTATAACAAAGAAGTTATTAATGTTTAAAGTCAGGGATATTTTGGTAATTTTATTTCATTTTAAAAGGCTCTGGAAAATCTGGATGAGTTGTGCCACGTGTGTGGCTGCGATGAAGGGAAATGAGAGATCGGATTTTCCAGCCAGAATTTCTGTAAAATTTGAAAATTTTTAGAAATAGTGGAATTTTCCAGCGAGTCGGGATGGCCGACTGCCACCCGCGACAGCTCGTGGCCAGTGAGCCGACGCCGTATTTTTAAGCTAATTTTGATGTTCTGAAACCAAATTTGATAAGTTGGTGTGATTCACTTGTTTGAAGCTAGATGGTGATTGTTAGTCACTTGGATGAATTTCGGAATTTAATTGAATTTGAATTGGCAAACTACGAATGGTTTGATCCCTGTTTAGGGTACATAGGTAGTCTAATGAGAAATTAGATGCAGCTATAAAATAATCGAGGTCAATTAATCGAAGTTACATCTCTAGTTGAAATTTTGATCTAAGAGAAGGAATTAATAATAAAACAAAAATATAATAGTATGTGTTGAAAAGTGAATTATGGCTATAGATTATGTGTGGAATTTAGAAATTTAATTAAAGAATTGTGGATGTTGGTAGCGAGCTAAATAAGAGTTTAGTTTGGGTCTATCATCGATAATATTTTCCGAAATGAGGATTTTGGGGGTGGGGTGTTACATATGGAGTTTTTTAAGCACAAAATAGTCTCCATTGAGTCTAATTCTACAATAATTTTATCTAATCCGAATTGTTTAGCCAAAGTACAACCCTCCAATATTGCCAATGATTCAGCCACCTGTAACCTTGAAGCCTTGATGAATGATTTCCTAGCTGCAACAAACTTGCGATCTGAATCTCTGATCACCACTCCAACATTTTCTGATTTAGTGGTTGTGTTCCAACTTGCATCCACATTTATTTTGAAAAAAGAAATCTCAGGTGGAAACCAAGTAGTACCAAGTTGAGGATTACCAATTAGGTTTCCCCTGTTGCGTGAATTTGTCTGCATTTGAGTTGCAACCTTTTGATTTCTTCTAGCAGACTCCGTAAGCGCAATTAATCTTATGAATAACTTGCAAAGGTGACACAATTTTTTGATTGAAAATAGCATTGCATCTTTCTTTCCAAATGTTCCAACAAGTAAATACAACTTGTGACATCAGTACAGTTTTTTCTTGCTTGCTCCCCATATTGGTTTCAACTAAATTATTTAACCAATTACTAAAAGTAGTAATTTCATTTTTATTCACCTTGTAATTGAGTTGACTTCCAAACCAAACTGGTTCAACCCACGGGCATAGCAAGAGCATATGTTCCACAGATTCCTCCTGCTCTTTACAAATAAGGCATATTGGTGAGGCAGCAACATGTCTCTTAAATAAATCCAGCCTCGTGGCAAAAGCTCTGTGAAGTATTCTCCACATGAAAGTCCGAATTTTTGGAGGGGCTTCTAACTTCCAGACACTTTTCCACACTTGATTACTAATTGGTAACAGTAAGGAGGCCCTCTGAAGTCTATTAGGATGCTCTTTGCTATGAATCCAATGGTAGCTTGATTTCACAGTTAAAGTGCCCTTTTTTCCATAGGCCAGATTAGTATATCATTGCAACTAGGGTCCCCTATTTGTACTTATTTTATTTCATTGATCTCCCTCTGCGATACAATAGACCTAATAGGCTGAAGATCCTATTTCTTAGAAGAAAACCGGATTATGGAAGCAACACTTTGATTCCTGTTTATAATAGTAGCTTCACATGGATTAAGATGCCCATCCGGGAGCGATGGAACCCATCTATCAACCCAAAGCCTTACATTATTCCCACTCATTACCTGCCATTGTGCACCTTTCAAAAGAACCTCCCTTCCTTCCTATAAGCTTGCCCATGCCCACGAAGCTCTACTTCCTTTTTTAGCATCTAGAAATGAGGAATTTGGGAAATATCTTGCTTTCATAAATCCGACCCATAACGAATCCGGTTCATTCACCATTCTCCAGCATTATTTAGCCAGCAAAGCAACATTAAATTCTTGAAAATTTCTGAACTCTAATCCTCCATCTTGTTTTGGCAGGCCTAACACTTCCCAGCTGACCCAACGAATCTTTTTTCCTTCATTATTCTGACCCTACCAGAATCCTGCTAAAAGAGAATCAAATTCTTTACAAATACTTGTAGGAAATTTAAAGATATTCATTGGGTAAACTGGTACAACTTGAGCTACAGCTTTGATAAGCACTTCTTTCCTCGCCTATGATAGTAGCTTTTGTTTCCAACCTTGAATTTTCCTCATCAAATGTTCTTTAACATAGCCCAAGGCTTGCCGTTTTGACTTACCCCAGATTGTTGGGAGACCGAGGTAAGTTCCAGGATTCTCCACTACTAGCATTCCCAAAATTTCACCCAATTCCTCCTTTACATTTCTTGGGGTATTATTGTTGAAATAGACACTTGATTTATAGAGGCTAACCTGCTAGCCGGACTCTGCACAATATGCATTTAAAATCTGAACAATATTCTTGCAATTTTGTTCTGTGGCCTGGATGAAAATTAAAGTGTCATCCGCAAAGAACATATGTGAAATGTTTGGGCTATTTGAGCTCATTTTTACTCCTTCAATATAATTCAAATCCACAACTTTTTGAATGAGTAAAGAGAGAACATCACTTACAAACATAAATAGATAGGGTGAGAAAGGATCCCCTTGTTGAAGCCCGTGGGAAGGGAGAAACTTCTGACCTAGCTTGCCATTGATTATGATGGAAAAATTAATCGAGACCACACATTCCATGATTAAATCAATCCACCTCATATCGAATCCCATTTTGATCATGACCTCTTTCAGGAAGGCCCATTCCACTCAATCATAAGCCTTATTCATATCCAATTTTACTCCTAACTCAAACTTCTTTTTCGTATATCTCATGGGCTATCATGATATTATCCTGAATTTGCTGACCAGCAACAAAAGCATTCTGCATTGGAGAAATTAATTTCGGTAAGAGGTGTTTAAGATGATTAACAAGGATTTTAGAAAATACATTATAAGAGAAATTGCACGAGTTTCTACCTCTGAATTGAGCTACGGTCTCCGGATTTGGGCCCTTGGGGATTAGAATAATCTGCGTGGAGTTTAATTTTTACGGCTAGCCTCCACATTCATGAAATCGTTGGCGATTCCTTTCACCTCCTGGGAAATTACATCCCAATAGCATTGATAGAAAATTCCTTTAAATCCATCAGGACCTGGCGCCTTCAAGCCCCCCATTTGAAACACCACTTCTTCAATCTCATCACCTCTTAACGAGCAAGTGAGAGTAAGGTTCATCTCCGCGGTTACCTTCAGCTCAATACATTCCACAATTGTGCCTCAATCTCTTGGCCCGTCAGAAGCAAATAAAGTCTTGTAGTGATCCTCTACAACTCTTCTTATCTGTTTAGGATTTTCAACCCATTGTCCGTTACCATCTTTGAGCTTCATAATCTTGTTTTGCCTTCTCCTTTACACCGTGAATGGATGGAAAAAAGAAGTATTAGCATCTCCGTCTTGCAACCATTTAATTCTTGAGCGCTGCTGCCAATAACTCTTTTCTTGCCCCCATAAACTATCAAGCTGCATAAAAATGGAATGAATTTGATCAACATTTTCTTTCCAATTGTTCTGAAGATTACCCAAATGCTGTATTAATTCTTCAATTTGTATGTTTCTCTGTCTAAACTTTCTTTTGCTCCATTCCTTTAACCTACTTCGACATTGATTGAGTTTCTTTTGCCATTTCACCAACCAGTCACCTTCAAACTCCTCATCCCAGCTTTTTTAATAATCTCTCTGCATTCTTCTTCTTTAGTCCAATAGGCTTCAAACCTACAAGGACATTTACCTTTAACAATCTGGTTCACAATTAACAATAAGCAGACAGTGATCCGAACCCATCACAAAACCATGTGTAACTGTTGTATTCAGCCACCATTCCTGCCACTTCCCATTAATTAGACATCTATCTAATCTTTCCTCCACAAGTTGTCCTCCCCTTGTTCCTCTCCAGGAAAATGTAGATCAGTTGAAACCCAGGTCCAACAATTCAGTCTTGTTCATAAAATTCTGTAGGTATCTTTAAATCTCACTTTTCTTCCACCAGATTTTTCATCATCCCAAAGAATTTCATTAAAGTCTCTTCCACACATATGTCGACAAATGCAACAAAATGTGCTCAGACGGCCGTTCAGTGGAGACTAAACATCAAATTAAAAGTTCAATTGACTAGGGCTGAACATGTGGGTAATAAACCACGTAGTGCTACAATATTTGTTTGCAGGCTCCACATGCATACATGTCACATCAGCATTATAATATAAAATTAATAAAAAAAACTAATAAAAATGACTTCATTTAACAACTTTATTTAATAATAAGAACTAAAGAAAGAAAAGGAAAAAAAAAAAACCAATCAAAAGCACGTTCAAGGTCTACCTTCAGTTTCAGAAATAGTTAGTTTAAAAAATAGCATCATACCCGTATTCAGTTCCATAAATAATTAATTAAAAAAGTAGTCAGTATTCATTTTAAGAAATAGTGATAGCACCAGTGTTCAGTTTAAGGAATAGTGGTAGTACCCGCATTCAGTTTCAAAAATAGCCAATTTAAAATTTAGTCGATGTTCATTTTAAGAAATAGTAAGGGAAGGGGACAGAGTGTGCGAGTCATTTTTTTTAATTAATTTTTTATTATATTAAATTTTATTTTTTATTAAAATTAAAGGGTTTTTTTTTTTTTTTTATGTTACAAAGGGGCCCAAAGCCCAAGCAAAAACGCTAAACAAAGAAGAACATCAGCCCAAAAGGCTTACACAAATAACTCAAGTCCTAGCTACCGTAGAAATATCATCTAGAAGTAAGCCAATGATTGAAGGAGGAGGGTCATCCAACATAACATAGCCCAAGTCCAAAGAAAAACTCAACTTTGTCAACCATCAATCACCATATTAATTTCCCTATAAATATGACTTAAATCACGGGAACTTTAATGAAAAGCTCCCGGTACTGTACACTTTAACGAAAAACCACATTTTTACACTAAAAAGCCAATCATGGTACTATTCACTTTACCCTTTATTTTGTCCTTATCGTTAAAACTCAAAGTTTTCAAGCCATTTTCATTAGTTTTCCATTAAATCACATTGATCAAATTGAGTAATCAAGTCATTATAGATATAACAAATAAGCCAAGGGATGCAACTCATGCCTGGTTACACTAAAACAGTAGAGTCAATTTCCACAAGTATTCTCCTAGTACCCTTATCCAAAGCTATTTTCAAACCTAAAAAGAGACCCCACAGTTCAACTTCAAGGACTTCTCCTACTCCCATATTAGCTGAAAAACTCACAATCCAAGAGACCCCAATCCAAGAGCCTTGATGATCTCTGAATACTCCTCAAAATTTAAGCTATTTTCATTAAATAAAGTTATTAGATAATTTTTCGTACTAAAAAGTTTGAAGATGTCCTTTTTATTAAAACTCCCTAAAATTTAATGGAAGTTGATAGAAGGATGAAGTTGATGTTCAACCATACTCCACCCACTTCCACGTTCATTGACACACTGATACAAATTTTGAAGAATGAAAGACGAAAACGTCGTCTTGCGACATCTAAATAGAGTAATGGCATATCTTCCAAGATTTGCTAGTGACTACGTTTTGAGAAATTTTGGTTTCGCGAAATGTTCGGCAAACCAGAACCGATTCCCAGCACAAACGTTTGGCATGGTCTCGACTCTCAACCGTACACAACTGAACCCGTTCGGCAGCCAGCCAGGGCTAAGTAAAACAAAGGATAAAAGATTGATGAGGCATGTTGATTACTAATCAGTGCATGATCATCGCTTTACGACTCTAACCTTGACACCATTCTTGAAATTAAGAACGATGCCGTACTCAAGCGCCAGAGGCTTTTCCATGTTGGGAGAGTGTCGGAATACATACTTCCGGTATAAATGAATCAGCGAGAGTTTTAATTCTTGTAGTGAAAAATTCTGGCCAATGCATGCTCGAGGCCCGATTCCAAACGGTACAAAAGCATAAGGATGCCTTTGTTTCTCTTCGTTGCAATCTAGATCAAATCTCTCTGGCCTGAACGTGTCTGGTTCCGGAAAGTTGTTTGGATCTTTCGCTAAAACTCCGAGTGCTAGCCACACCCAAGTCCCCTGCTCCTCGAAAAAAATTAGTCCCATAAAGTTTGCACTCATTTCCACTTCACATAGGAAAAGTAGAACAATACCTTTGGTAGAAGATAGCCTCCTATTTCGACTTCTCTAGATGTTTCTCTTGCAACCAATGGTGAAACCAGGTAAAACCTCATTGCCTCTTTAATAAGCTGCATTTGAAAAATCACTAGGAAGGCATGATTATCAAGTAAATAAAGCCCTTGGAATTTCAAAGATTTTACGAAAGTCTAAATTTATATGAAATTCGGAAGACATGCCTGTTCAATGTAAGGAAATTTGTGTTGAAGATCATGAGCAGTTGGCATCTGATCAGGAGGTCCAAATCCATCAATTTCTGCCAGCAACTTCCTTTCGACTTCTGGGTGTCCGGCTACCAAGTAGACAATTGAAGACAATGTGAATGGTGTAGTGGCTGATCCAGCTAGGAGATGCTCATAAGTAACCGCACTAATGTAGTCTTGAGTGAAGACATTCTTTGCAACAGTTTCCGATTCCCTTGCATTCATTATGAGTGACAAGAAGTCCTTTGAACCGCGTCCACTGTCTTTCATTCTTTTCACCACAATCTCATCAAGCCGGCCACTCAACTTCCGGTTTGTACGCTCAACTTTCCAGTCCTTTGTCCCAGGAATTCTTTTCAAGACCTGCCTAAATGGCTCCTGGAGAATAGGGGCAAGTAATCCCAGTATGATTGAGAAGGAACCGGTTAAGTCCATCTTAAGCTGAGTAGTGGAATAGATGTGTTGGTTAATAAAATCTGAGACTTGGTCATCATCGTTGTTGGCTTTGCTGTCAATCTTGTTGATTGACTCCAAATGCAGCCTGTCCTATTACATCAGTGGCCAACCTGAGGGAGAGGTTAGAAAACGTAATATCTTCTGCTTTTTTGGAGGAGTCGAGCTTTTGAGTTGCAGACTCGATGAATGACTGCATTGTGGGCACAAGGCTGGCCAGGTGTGATGGCTGATACAACGATAATATAGTGTTTCGCATCGTTGACCATCTTGCATCCCTGCAGGATATACGCTTGAATTCCATCAGATCATTCAATAAATTTGATGACTACTGTAACTGATAGATATTCTAAACTATATTTCACTTTGCTCCTTTCAATACAATTTTTAAATTCTATGGTCATATCTAATTGCATCATGTATCGCACTTTAGCCCACCTGTCAGTTTTTCTCGTATGTTTTGGGATCATATAACGCAATTTAATTGACCATAGAATCTATGAACTGAATGGAAGGATCAAAGTTAAATAGGAGTATAAGTTTCATAACCACTGTCGTTGAACAAATACCTGAATCTATGAACTGACCATAGAATCTATGAACTGAATGGTAGCCCGTACAACAAATACCTGGTGAAGAAGAGACCCTTCTGATGGAGTGGGGAAGCTGCGATGGGAGACGGAATGCTTCTGTTGTTGATATCTTTGAATTTTTTTATTCCTACTTCTCTACAAAGCTCTGCATCTGCTACAATTATTAGTGGCTGTCTACCCATATGAAACCTGCCAAGATGTGTAGAATCAAAAACTTAATAGCTATGCTATGGCCATACGCATGCGCGACCAGTTTTAACAAATTCAGAACTAAAGTGACATGACTAAAATATACCATTTATTACGAGGTCATATGTTTACCAACCATTATCCAGTCGCCCCATACATTTCTATCATATAACGTATACAATTTTATGAAATTTCTTTGGGAAAAAATTGTAGAAAAGAATACGTAATTTTTTGTCGCAAAGGAGATTACAAATGCAAATCTGCTACATATATATGAAATTTACATACACATGTATACATACTAACCTGAAAATAGGGCCATATTGTTTGGCAAGAACTGAGAATACATCAGGACCATACTTTGCCAGCAAGGGAAGGTGTCCTAGCAAGGGGATAACTGGAGGGCCAGGTACCCTTCTCACCCTCCAGTATGGCCCATACAAGTAACTCAAAACTCCTGCAAACATTGCCAACGCCGTGAAAAGGGTCGATGGTGATACCAGAAAACCATTGGTGAACAATAACTGCAGTTCCATGCTTGTTGCTGCCTATCAGTTTCTAAATCCTGATTACTCAAAGCGCTATGGTTGCTTAGTATTTGCTACTCTTCAAAAGATTCTTTGATGAACTCTTATAGAAGTATATGGTCCTTGTCGCTACAGATTGAAGATGCTATAACATTTAAGAAAATATTCTACTTGGCATAAGTACAAGTTTGGACTTATTCCACATAACCCCAATGTTTAATTTATTGCACAAACATTTGGTCTTTTGTGGTTAATGTTTCCTTCCTCGTTTTGTATTTTATTTCATTAGTCTTTTTGTAGATGTGAATCTCTTAGTTTAGGATGCCACAAGAAATGTTGGAATTCTATCTAAATTTGTCTTCACAAATCAAGTGAAAATTACCAATCATTCGTATATGATATATGTGCATGATAAACATGGGCGTATGTACATAGAGATTAAGGTGGCCCCAGGATCATCTGGAATCCGAAAATATACATGTGAAGGTCTTCTATGGACCTTCCGAATGTTTGGTATGAAGGTCTTTGTGCCCACCAAATGTTTAAAGTAATGTGTGCTAGGCATATCTTAACAGGTTGCGTCCACAACATTCGACAAATTCTCTCAATATCACACATGAAATTGCTTGACATATGTCGATATTTGTTGCATGCGTGCAACATGGTTTGGCTAATGAAAACAAACCCACTAAGTGTTTGACGAAATACCTCAGCAAATAAATTGAAATTATTTTGCACACTTTGCATTATGTTTATGTCTAAAAAAACTTGTACTTTCACACTAAAACTCTCAAGATTCAAATTCTATACCCACCACTGATGATAGATTTATGTACTACAACTTTCTTCAATAAAATATACATAAAAAAATTGAAAGGTTACACCATTTTCAACCTAACTAAATATGCCTTACTTAATATTTATCCATTCATTCATTTTTACGTATGAGTGTTGAACCTAACCATGTATACATTAACTTAATACTGTCTTTTTACTACCAATGTGATCTAAACAAATACTATATAAAAGCCTACAATCATTAGTGGCTGTCTACCCATATGCAACCTGCCAAGATGCGTAGAATCAGTAACTTAATAATGGCCATACGCATGACCAAAACCATGAAAAGGGTCGATGGTGATTACTCAAAGAGCTATGCTTGCTTAATATTTGCTTAATATTTCCACTAGAATTGATATGAATAGCTTTATTTAAAATCTATTCTTATTTAACTATTTAACACAAAATTTAGAAAAGATTTGAAATTGTGAATTTGAGTAATAAAACAAAAAATAAGAGTAACTGACAATGATTGAAATTGGCAGCAAGAAAAGCAAATAGTTTTGGAAATTCAATTGTAAAAAGGCACTAGGGTTTAGCATCACCATAAACAATCCTAAATAGTACTATCAATTACTTATGAGTTGATACACATACATGCTTTGAAGTTAAGTTTTTCTAATGCATATTTTACTTATGATATTCAAGTTATAATATATATCTAACATGGAACTTGTCCATGATATTCAGATAAAAAATATGAACGTGCAAGACTCATTAAGTTTTGTGAAAACTTTTTTAAAAACCATGCAACCTTTAAAAGCATGATATTCATCTTAAGTGAAATTAAATTATCAATCACAAGAAACCCTACTCAATTTCAACGTGATATTCTAACATAAATTGCATTAAATTACTTATCTATATATCCTAATGGTGACCAATCATCAAGACATATAAATAGTTTAAATAGTTATTAACAATTCAAAGAAAGCATGCATAACATCATAAGCAATTGAAAAGAAACTACATATTCACGCTAAGGTTTGTGAACTCAGTCAAACAAACGAAATTATTTATGCATATTCATAATTAATATATATATATATATATTGTTAAAACCAAAGTAAAGAAAAACACCCTCGCAGATTAACTTGCAAATTCGTCCAAAAATAGGGATGGCAACAGATCGGTTTGGGGACAGAAATGTTATATCCATCCCGATAACCACGAAAATTAACCATATCCATAACTGAAAATTAACCATTGGGTATTATCTATAATCATACCCACCGGATAATGGATTTCCCATCGGTTAACGGTTATATCCATCTTCGTTAATACAAAAAATATATTCGCCCAATTGACGCATGATAATTTAGTACATATTAATTTCGTCATTAAATATTTGATGTATAAAATGATTTAATTAATGGATCTTGTGGAACATAAAAATTAAAGCTAAACATTGATAATGTTGGTTGATCTTTGATATCTCGCATAAATACTATTAAATTCTCATAGATTTTGATTCATATCAAAACTTTTGAACTTTGCCACAAAATGCAACTAACACAATGCAATTTTTATTCAAGGTAATGGATTCGATGAATAATGAAGATACATATATATATATACATATAATAATATTATATATTATTTGGTTTGGATTCGAGTATGGATATGGATTGGGGATCCCTATAACCATATTCAAAACCATAACCGAATAATATTCACGGTTTTTCCCCATACCCAAAATATATCCAAATTTTTATACTCAAATTCAATCCATTCGGATAATTATTTATAATTATCAAGTTTAACGGTTAGAATTGTCATCTCCATCCAAAACCGAGCTCCCCACCAAAAGTTGCGTTCTCCAATATATCACGTGAGAACCTAGAAAAGACTCTGCTAAAATATAAATAGTGCAGAAATTAAATTCTTTAACTAATTTAGGTGTCCGAACAAATCTAGAAAACTAATTAATAAATAAAAGTTTCCTAGCCAAACTAACTTGGACCGCAAAGTAAAATCATCCTTTGACCGATCAAACCATTCGTTTTAAACTCTTTTTTTACACGGAATTCTATATCTTTGTTTGGACCCGATTTTCAACCATCGGTCCGTTGCATTGAAGCCGTTGGATGACTCCGAAACTGAGGAGATTTTTCTTGATATTACTTTTAGTTTTAATCGGAGTAATTATCTTGAGAAATATCTTTTGAGTTTAGGGAGATCGCGATGGACTAAATGGGATTAACATGCTGCTAGAGTTGTGAAAGTCTACAAAGTCATTCTAGTTTGCTTGGATAAGGAATTGAACTAATCATATCTGATTTGAGAAGCATGCAGCCCGTGATGATTGGATGGATTTACATTCGAATTGGGTTGGTTTGTGATTTTCCATTTGAATTGATGAAGATTGCATGGAGATAGGTATGCATGCAACATTTGAGGCAGAGACAAGCCCACGTGGCTCCTTGTTATCAACCTAGAGGCCCATTCAAGAAAGGAATACGCCTCACCAAGCACGCGGCCTCGTCATGAAATATTATGTGGCTTCGTGCATGCATAGGATAAAGATGTATGCATTGGTTGAAAAGGAGATGAGCAACCAGATAATAGGTGGAGATGACAACGGTTTAGTTTTGTGACAGAAATATTTTATTCATCTTTATAACCACAAAAAATTAATTATATTTATAACTATAAATTAACCGTCTGGTATTATCCATAACTATACCCACCGAGTAACGAATTCTCTATTGGTTAACGGTTATATCCATCTTCGTCAATACAAAAAATATATTCATTTAGTTGACGCATTATAAGTTAGTAAATATTAATTTCGTTATTAAATATTTGATGTCTAGCAATGAATGGATCTTGTGGATTATATGTTGACTAATCTTTAACGTCTCCTATAAGTACCATTGGATTCTCATTGATTTTGATTTAAAACTTTTGAAGTTCCCGGAAAATGTAACTCACACAATACAACTTGTGTATTTTCAAGATAATGAATTCGGTAAATAATGAATATATATATATATATATATTAATAATATTATATATTATTTAGTTCGAATTCGGAGATGGATACAGATTGGAGACCCCTATAACCATATCCAAAACCATAACCGAATAATATTCACGATTTTTCCCCATATTCAAAATATACCCGAATTTTCATACCCAAATCCAATTCATTCGGGCAGTTATTCACGGTTATCAGGTTTAAGAGTTAGAATTGTTTAGGGATAGGATGGGGGAAGAATTGTAATTGAAATTCAATTCTTTTGCATGGATGCATCTGTGCATACAACTCGGGGAATGGAGTTTTGGTTGGAAAACAGATCGTCATCCAAGGAGTTTACATTTGAAAATAGTCAGTGTGGCTTAACAGGAATACAGCCACTATAAATACAGAGCCGCTGGCAACATTTTAGGTCCTCTCCAAAATCAACACACACTTGTCCTGCGCAAACTCTCACTTTACAATAAATAGAACTGTAAGGGCAACTGGCAACATCTTCAGTTTGGATAAATAGCACTAGCAGTTTGGATAAACAGCACTACTTCGAGACCGACTGGTTATTTATCCAAGTCTCGGTCAACAAGTATTTCTGAGTCCTTGTTGGAAGAGGTCATCTTATTAGCCTACTCGGTGAAATGGGGTGTTATCAGGTTACTACATTTGGCACATTGAAAGCCGAATTTCATATTGAACTTCGCAGAATTAGTAGCCTTGTCTCTAGAACCCGAAGACCGAGACATGTTCCTTCCTCGGCCGCAATTGCGAGATCAAGAAGTCAGCAGCACACCCAACGCCACATCAACATTCATTTTACTCCCTAGCTCGGCTGACGAGTTGGCACACCCTGCATTCAATCGAATGACATAGTTAGCTCATTAATTACTAGGCATGCATGCCACATAGACTAGGTAGTTTTCAGGGTCAACAACCCCTCAAATCTACAGAGAGGGATTTAAACATGGTTGTAACGGGGCAAGATCGCCTTCACCGCCAACTAGCCTAACCCATACCCACGAACACTTCATTCTTCATTACTATCAAGGTATTGACACTGACTGATGCACTACAGATCGTTTGTGTCAGTTTTCTCCGGGAAATGCCAAAGCCATATAGCTATTTACCATTTGGGTCAGGACCAAGGTCATGCTTAGGAATCAATATGGCCCAGGCGACAATCACGATCTGTTTACACCCTGTAGTAATTAGATACAGATGAGTGAGAGTTTGCAGTGCCTATCATTTGATTCTTTTTATCTTGTAAGAGCTATGTTATGGCTAATCATCCACGCGTGTATGTGCAATTTATTGCCGTTTGTTTTGGGACTCACATTTGAGCAAACGTAAAATTTGCCTACGCATTGTGGAGTGTGGGTATCTTATATTGATGAACTCTTTCCCCTGATTGTGTAGCTGGACAATTCATGATTGGGATCCTAGCCTGGAAAAGATGTCACATTCCAAGGTTAAGAAGTGGTTTGCCCATTACCTTGAAGGCCTTGTAAGAGAGTAGAACCTGGTATGCCTGAAAAGTTACGGTTCAATAATCCGGCATCTTGCCAATTGTGTGGATAGTGATTACCCCATGGTTAGCGCCGGCAGCGGAGGCTGCTCCTGTATGCAAGAAAATATTATGCTTATGTCTTAGGGCTAAGATTTCTGTTTTACTGGGGCATTATGTTTGGGTCTCATTTGTGATGGTCCTGTGTTTTGTAGCACCTACTGTTGCTATTTTGTGGGTTTAGTCTCGCACTACTGCGGCTTGTTCCGCTAGTTTCCTCTGTTAATGAAGCATTTCTTTTTCTGTGACAAATAATATAAAAAAAAAAAAGACGTCGGTAAGCATGTCATTTGGCAAAATAAGTACGAAATCTTGCCACATCAATGTTACTATTGATCAGATCATATAATATTACAAATGGTACTAAGAAACGGAATTGGATCATCTCCAAGGCAAACCCTCGGGATCCTGCTGAGCAACAAACACGGGCAGTTGAATTTCGATCCAACGGCTACAATTATTATAACTTTAAAAGGGACTCCCCTGTTTGTAGCCGTTGGATCGAAAGGAACCCCCCTGTTTCTTAGGGACCTGAACTTTAAAAGCTTCATCTTGATTGAAAGCATATGGGGTTGTGAAGAGCCCCATCTTATGTGCTTTTCCAATCATCTCAACCTCCAATCTGATCAGTACATTAAGAAAATTTCATATGCGCAGAATGCATAATGATAATATTAATCATTTAAAAATCTCGGTTTAAAACCTACCGGTATCCCATTCCAGTTTCTTCAAGATTTTGTCTAAAATTATCATCATACAGTCCAACTGTTGGAAAATTTTGGACACCAGAGAATCCAATCGACCCCACCTGCCTTAGGAAGAAATCCATACGGCCAAAAGGATCGGTGCCACATACCCCAGCAAGAACAGTTACCTTCTTCACCACCTATCATCATCATCAGCTCCACATCAGCAAAGAGTGATTTTGAAAGAGACATAGGAATGGCCCGAACGGGTAAGGTATTGCATTACTAAATTGACTTGTCACACCTTCAGTATTACATTTTAGTTTCACTGCCTAACTAAGAATTTGAATACTTGACTATTTCGGATTATACTAAAACGATCTTCCAGCATACGGATTACGAAAGGGTTGAAACTTACTGGCAAAACTTCATTGGCCACGTCAAGTACTACAGCATTTGCATCAGCAAAAGGTAATAAGCCTGCCAATGAACCTCTTCCTGCCATGCAAAAGCGCCCTGAATTGTAAACCACCATCAGATCAACACCACCAGCTTCTTCAAACTTTGCAGACATGCTTGTCCCTGCACCTGCCCCTATAATTGGAATTCCTCTGTTTATTTGATCTTTGAGTTGCTGCAATACCACTCTAGTTCCTTGCAAAGTTTCTGTCACAGAAGTAACAGGTTACTGGTTAGATCCAACTCCAATGATGACATAAAACAAAATCTGCAGCTCTAATCTATTCATCGAGCAAAGTTGCTGTAATTTTCAATCACTACATACTATCATCCCTTCCCTAAACCATCCAACGTAATTGCATTTCTGTTGTGGAATCAACATAATAGGGATTTAGTATGTCTATGTACCTGAAACCATATAATACAACACATACACTCTGGGGGATATCAATACGTTTCTGAATTTACTTAAACATCCCAATGATATGTAATGTCACAAAGAAAATGAATGCAGTTCAAACTATAACCTGGTCTTGCATTGGGAAGTCGCTCAGGTTACGTGGAACAGTCTCAGAGCTTGACAAGTATATCTTGGAAACAGAACTTTCATGAACTTGTTGATTCGATTCAGGAGTAGAAACTTTCGGAGCACACTGAATATAACTCTTTGTACTAATCTTTAAAAACGAGTCCACCAATGCATTTACAAACTCAGGGTCATTTTTATGACGAGGGAACACCATTACCTATTAAAAATGCACTATTTTCAATAGTAATGTTGGTCCGCACATGAAACCAAAGAAACTAAAAAAGGCACCATTCAATGGGAAATAATTGTACCTTCCGATCTTCATTTGTTTGGATCAGCCTCTGTAGTTCGTAGTTAGAGAAGCAGTGGCCTCTGGATCATCAAAAGGCAGCCCTGGTACATCCAAAGCAGAGATACCCTTTTGTGGTAGGCAAACAACAACCTTTGATGATGATTTGTTCAACTTATCTGCTATAAAGCCAGCAAATTTCTTTTTCTCGACTACAGTGGTTCTCATGAGTGAAACCTGAAAAATGATGAGTATTTTTCCGAGTTATCCGCACACAGACAATCCTTTTAGAGTTATATTATGTTTAGAGACTAATCAGAGATTACCTACTTGTTAAGTTCATGAATCTTTCTGTGTTGAAATTGGATGGTATGGTATCCTTAGCTCCAAAGTTTACCATATCCAAAGCTCCAACCCTTAGTACTAAAGGAATCCTTTTCTCTATGATGGCATCAAAGTGGGAAGCATCGCAAGCCATGACACCCCAAACCACATTGTCTCCAACCTCTGTTGTTGTGATATCCAAAACACCCTAAGTAAAACAACAAGGAAACGTTCCGAAGAAACAAAAATTACGCAAAAAGACCAACTCAATACTAAAGTTAAATGAAATGAAATTACATAAGGGTTTGAATTTGGCACACAGCAAACTGCGACGGGAACCAAACAATGCATGTACCTGTCGACAGTTAAATGAAATGAAATTATATATATTAATAAGTAAGAGTGGGCTAGGCTTCGCAATGAGTTCTAAAATACCTACATCTTTTCAAGAATTTACATTAAAACTAAGCGAAACAAGGCATATCTCGAGCTTCAACAATCAAAAAATCAAAACTTCCCTCGTTCTGTAAACTGTTCTCTTTAACAAAAGCTTTACTAAGTTCACATTTTTATATGTCCATTCCAGTAATTCTACTCAAACAAATTTTCAAATTTTCAAATTTAACATACCAAAACATACAAATGAATATATTTCCAACAAAAAGACCTTACCTTTATGAACCCATCTCTAACCAGAGACTCCATGTCTCTCCCTCCAACCCCAGTGGCATGAAAAACCAATGTTCCATACCCTTCTTTCTCCAATCTCTCTTTCACCCCATTCACACACCGAGTCGTCACCCCGAACATGGTCAGCCCCACCGTTGATTTCTCCACCCCGCCACAGCCACCATCCCACAAAACGCAGCAGCAGCATTGCTCAATAGGGCCCTGCTCAGCTATTAATGCCGCACACATCAACTATCGATGGGTAAAACACCAGGTCCGAAGCCCCTACATAGTGATCCGTCCGCCCGCTTGCGACGGTCAATACGATCAGTTTCGGCACTCCGATTGGAGAGATCTTAGGGCGGAGGATATCAGTGCCGTGCCTTCGCTGCCTCCGAGACCAACAGCTCCGCCTAAAACGCCGTCCTTTTGGTCTTTGGTTAGGAAGTTCTCGAGCGCTTTGCTCATTACAGCTACGGCTTCGCCTCTGTCCACCGGAAGCTGATCGGCTGCTGCTTCAGAATAGTGACAGAGAATCTCCTTTATCGAAACGAATTCGAAATCGGTTGGATTTGTATCGGTCTCGGTCCGACTCGCCGATACGTCCACACCGAGACTTTGACCTGTAGTTTCGGTATCGACATTGCGAATCCGAATCGGATTATCAAAAACTAGAAAGAAAGAGAAGGATATACCTTGAGTGAGGAAGCTGCGGAGAAAGAATCGAGATGGGATCGGACCGACTCGGCGAGGAATCGGAGCTCGTCGAGCTTCGTATCGGCGGTTCCGAAACAGAAAACCCGGGGGATTTTATTGGCCGGCATTTCGAAGTGTCCGAGTTATGGAACTGGGTTGAGGATGACCGAGTGGGAACTCAGTCTTACTTGATCGGAGCTCACAGACACGGTTTCTGGAAGAAACGACTGAGCCAAAATGTCGCGCGTTCCGCGGTGGTTGGTACATCTGGAATTTCAGATGAAGTTTGGATTTAGGAGCCACGTCACCAACCTGAAATTATTATGTTTTTTTTACAAATCGGGTAATACCACGGAGATTAAATTTGTTATTATGTTTTTATGAATTGGGTAATGTTAAGAAGACTAAATTTGTAATAAAACTTTTGAAGTTCCTGTTGAGATTGTATAGTATGACTACCTTGTTACGGCTTCATATTCTAATTACTAGTTCTGCTTTCAACAACACTAACAGAAAACATAGAACATATTTATTTAGGATTGTGATTTTCACACACTCTTAACTACTTTTCCCACATCCCTCTCTATTTTCCAATACTTAATTGGTATCCTACTATTTAATCTTCCATATATACCATTCCTACTACTTTTTTATGGTAATTAATGAAAGATTAAATAAGAAGGGGTATATATGAAAGATTAAATAGTAAGATACCAATTAAGCATTAAAAAATATAAAGGGATGTGGGAAAAGTAGTTAAGAATGTGTGAAAATTACAATCCTTTATTTAAAGGAATCATCAAACAAAATAAAAGGCTAGAAGTAAGCAAATTTTATGTAACAAGATTCGTTACATCGGACACAAAGCCAGCATCATGCTTAATTTCCATTCTTACTCTTAGAAATTCCAATCACACCACAGCAAAAACCTCATCGCCACCAAAATCTCTTGCAAACCATCTTCTAAACTCAAGCCTAACCAACACCAACGAAAGTATATGCACTCTTATTTGCTAAACATGCACCTCAAGCTCTCAGTGTCGATTCTTTCATTCCAACATCATCTTCAATCATTTCCATGGCTATTGGCAGCACTCCCAAGAGAAAATCAAAGCAATACGAGCGGTTGAAAGAACAACGAAATTTTAACCTAGGACCCGCATTTTCTTTTAGATGTTTGAGGTCTAGTTCTTGCTTATTTACAAACGTCTATGTGAAGGTATTATGCAACAATCAACAAGTCCATCCAAGCATTCCAACAAAATAGAATCAACGAGAGATAAAAAAAAAAGGTGTGCGTGTGAAGAAGAAAAATGGCATCAACATAATCACTCTAATTTTTACAAGCTTCAATTTTATTCTTGTCTGCGAATTGAAATCACATGACTTTTAGAGTATGATTAGGTCAGTCATCATGAAAAATGATAATGTTTAACATAGATGCATGTAAATCATATTAAAAACCACATGCATCAACAATTAAAAATCTACAGCCAATCAACACTCGAATGAGAGCTTAACAAACCCTAATCCAAACTAACAAATTGATCATACAACCACCACGATACAAAATTATTGAACTTGACAAATTGACCATGGGTTGACTATTTGACTTTTTCACATGATAGAGCAGGAAGGGTTGTGGTCATAACAGGGATCCACCCTCACAATGCCCCACCTTTGACATGGCTCAGGGCAATAATAGGGCATGGGACAGGGCTTCCGGTCTTTCTCTTTAGGTTTCGTCTGTTCGGGCTTCTTTTCTGGAGGTTTAGGAGGAGGCCCGATACTCACTACTTCGGCATATTTGCATGCTTTTCTAGTTCGAACAATTATTTCATAGGGATCACAGTCGCCTGTTACCGTCAAAGTTCCCTTGGCTGCATCAACTTCAAGTTTATCCACACCTGAAATGATCAGAGATGATTAATATGACAAATAGTACTGTACACTTTTGGTTTTGAGGTTTAAATGCTTAATGATCTACTCTAGAGTTCTAGTTCAGTCTAGTCGTCCACACATGCATGAGAGATTTTTAATTATTGATTGATATGAGGATAAGTTGTGGGAAGCCTTTATCAATCAATGATTAGCAGTTGCTTATGCACCCATGGATTGCTGACAATATCATATATCATATACTTACATACGTTCATACTATACATCGTGATTAATCTTCTTTTGAATGACTAACAAGTGATAAACAAGCATAACTAATCTATGCCAAGGAAATTTAAGGAAACAAGTTTCAAGAGGGGACATGATGATGTTACCTTCTAGGACAGACACCGCCTTGAGAAGCTTCCTCTGGCATTTTTGGCAATGTATATCAACCTTGAGGACAGTCCTTTGTACCATTGAAGAGCTAGAGCTCTCTCTCTCTCTCTCTCTCTCTCTGTGAACTAGCTATAAAGACGGTGTCATATATGGAGCTTTGGGTTGTTCACCTCCCTAGCTAGATAAGCTCATCTTAGCTGGTCGATTGCTTGTCCAATTGGCCTTAATTTATATAAAAACCGTACTTAGCCAACATATGCTTTGTATCACCAACTTGATCAAAATTAAGCCCGTTAAATTGTAGGAGATGAAGAATTTGTTTGGATGTGATTTTAAAATAATTGAAAGTGTTTTTAGTGAAAATATTTTTAGAATCAATCTTTAGTAAAGATGCAAGTAAATCTTGAAAAAGTACTTAAAGTGCTTCCTGAAAGAAGCACATAACTTGTATTTCTTGCAGAAAGCACTTTAAGTGCTTTTGGAATCCAAAAATATTTTCTCTAAAAGCGTTTTCAGTTATTGTAAAAGCATATCCAAACGAACCTGCAACCTATATGTTTCATTGACTTGTTTTTATTTGACACAATTAGATTCCCCCATGCTATCAACCAACAACCAACATATATAACTTATATTAGATACACCAATTTGTGTGAGGAAAATTAAAACACAAGCTAAATAGAAAAATATATATGAGAGAACAAAACAAAGTATATGTTGACAAATAAGATATCCAAATCAAAGGACAGGGACTATTTTGATTATATGTTATGATCTATATATAATCCTTGTCCTCACTTTATATGTCCAAAATGGCTTTAAATATAAGAAAAACTAATGAAAATGGTTTGAAAATTTTGAGTTTTAACGATAAGGACAAAATAAAGGGTAAAGTGAATAGTACTATGATTGACTTTTTAGTGTAAAAATATGGGTTTTCGTTAAAATGAACAATACCGAAAGTTTTTTGTTAAAATTCCCTTAAAAATATTATGAAATCACCAAGATGCCTTGTTATTCAATGAAGTAGAGAGACCAAACAATGCGTTTTTATTAAGGTTTGGTTCACTTGTACATACAAGTCAACTAATTCATGTCAAAAGTGTATTGTATTGGCACTCTAAAATAATTATTTTACATTTCAAATTTTCTACGTTTAAAAATGAAAATACACTTAGAGTATCAATAACATCTTCCTAAAATTATACAAATAATTCAAACAAATATAAAACTTTAATTTGTACAAAAGCCAAGTATTTTGCGAAATGATATATAGCTCAAACAAGGAAAATAATTATGCATATTTATATCACCGTTTAATTTTTGTCAATGTTAAGAATTCACAATGGTCAATTCTGAGTCCTAACCCATCACAGTTGACAACTCATAATCGAGTTGTTGCGTTTTTTTTTTTTCCAATTACCGTGCGTGTCATTGTGTAATACTATTCGCTAACGTCCAAATAGAATGACTGTGGCAAGTCGTTGCGTATATCTAAATCTTTCCTGCAGTTGTTCCCTATGGTATCGTTTGGTATGATGACGGGACGGGACGGAACGGAATGGGACGGGACGGGACAGAACGGAACGGAACGGAGCGGGAGCAAAGATGCCCTCGGATGGAAACAAGGAGGAAGAAGAAGGAGACGGAGAGGTTATAATTTTGTGTTCCACGGATGTGGAACGAGTCGTTCCAGGGGGTTGAGGTGGAATGAAAATTCAACCAAAACTCGTCCCGTGGAACAGCTCATTCCACCTGTTTTAAGAACACCAAACGTGGGACGGAACGCCTTGTCCCACTCTGTTCCGTCCCGTCCCACGTACCAAACGGTACCTATCATACAATTTTTATTTTTGTAGTGTTGGGCCTGTTGGCGAATAAATTAATTACCTATGTTTGGGGAGAAGTTGTTGTCCCGATTACTAACTAAATTTGAAGGCTAACGTGAACTTTTACTTATAAGTCATTTTTTATTAACAATTATGTACGATTCAGATGATTCCAAAGAATTATGTATTTATCAAGTGTTCTTTTACGTAACCAAAGAAGAGAAATGAACTCTGTGTTTGTCTGGACATATATTGTCATGGGAGAAATGTTAAGGGGATTATTTCAAAAGTGGGATTTGGACACTCTGCAACCTCATGTTTTAGCACAATTTTTTATAATATTAACACAAAAATTGACGTTAAATTATAAGATAATAGAATCTCCATAGAGAATCACACTTTTAAGAGTTCCCTTAACATTTCTATTATCATGGATACAAAAGTCTCCAAAGTATCAAGCAGCCACCAACGAAAGAAATTGTTTGCGAGTGGTGCTGTATGATTCTTTGATTAATAAATAAATAAATATATATATATATATATAGATAGATAGCTATGCACAAACCAACAAGAACAAACTATTTAATTAGCTGGTGGAGATAGACCACCTAATTATCGTTGTAAACAAAGATATGTCGTTTTAACTGTAATTAATTATTCAAGGGTTCTATGACTTTGTCACTTAGTACTATATTTTTAGTTATATTCTTCTATACTTAAGTAATAGTTTTAAGGTTTGATTCTCATCAAAGGCTAATTCGAACTAAATTATTATGGTTAGCTCATTGTAAGATTTAAAGAGATTTTTCCTTATGCCCGAAACATGGGCACATGTGCCATATGTCATTATATAGAGGAACACTTGAAAAGAAAAACTTCCATCCACTTGTAAAATAACATATGGGGTATCATTCCTTATTCTAGACACATTGAAAAATCTCTTGTTGAACCCACTCCCCCACCCCTAAATAATATCATATGTATTAAAAGATAAGGTAGACATTTTTTTTCTCATAGATAACTAAGGATTATTTGATAACAATTTCATTTTCAGTTTTCAATCCATGCAATTATAATTTATAACACTCAACAATTGGTGTACTTCTGAAACTTCTTGACAAAGTAGGATTGAAATTCATATAGACAATGGTATACTTTAGAGACAATTCATGATGCTATACATCTTTAAGGGTTTCTAATGAAATAATGCAAAATTAATAAAAGTCAGATATGAATAAAAATACTTCCGATCAATACGAGTGAAGCATGACACACGCTGGTGCAAAGTTTCTGACAGAAAAAAAATGAAACAATGACATGTTGTGGATTTGTTTTGTTTAACTCAAGTCAAGATAGAAGAAAACGAGAGTCAAACTCTTGTCGTGAATACAAATTAAGTGTCCTGCCACCCTAAATGTTAAGTCACACGGATACTCTAGTTAACTAAAACTTCTCACATGTAGCATTCTCAGCTTATTGTTACTTTATTTATATGGAAATCGGGAATGATTCCGCGCATTAGAAATGTACTCTCCAGAAGGTATAGGTACTTGAGACCCACGAAGGCAAGAAAAGCTAGCACTGTTTGCTAACACGCATTATATTGGAGAATAAGAGGCCCCAAACAAACGAAGAATCATTGGCCTTTTCTTTCCTCTGTGACTAAGTGGTTCACATGCCAGTAATTATTTTTTTAAACGGACATATAAACACAAAAGCAACGTCAATAAGCACACTTTCACCACTTCACAGGTAATTATGTACCATATATACTAAGATTTTAGTAAACTTGATAGTGTGAGTGTTGTAAGTGGGAAGAAAAAAAAAAGTGATTCAATTTCAGGCATTTTTCTGCCACATTTTCAAGTATAATAATATGGAGTTAATCACACTAGGGGGGAAAAAGGGTTTGCAAATGAGATATTTTTATTGATGGATCGAAGATTTTGTTGTTTTGGTTTATAGCTTTAAACCCTACAGTCATGTTTGGGGTGAGAAATTTCGAAAATTCAGGGGGTTGAATTTACAAATCCTTTTTATGTCTTTGCAAATGATCGTGAAAGACATTTCTTAATCTTTGATATCTAACATTTTGTAGTCTATTTCTTTCTAGCTTGACTTAATTTCTTGGAACTTGAAAATTTCACATCCAAACATAGCCTATAGGGCGATATAAAACTCAATTTATAAGCCTGAAAGTTCTTTTTGGCTGACTTAAACTAAAATAAATCATCACAGGGGCTCATATCTTGCTTTCATAAATCTGACCCATAACGAATCCGGTTCATTCACCATTCTCCAGCACTATTTAGCCAGAAAAGCAACATTAAATTCTTGAAAATTTCTGAACTCTAATCCTCCATCTTGTTTCGGCAAGCCTAACACTTGCCAGCTGACCCAACGGATCTTTTTTCCTTCATTATTCTGACCCTACCAGAATCCTGCTAAAAGAGAATCAAATTCTTTACAAATACTTGCAGGAAATTTAAAGATATTCATTGGGTAAACTGGAACAACTTGAGCTACAGCTTTGATAAGCACTTCTTTCCCCGCCTGTGATAGTAGCTTTTGTTTCCAACCTTGAATTTTCCTCATCAAATATTCTTTAACATAGCCCAAAGCTTGCCGTTTTGACTTACCCCAGATTGTTGGGAGACCGAGGTAAGTTCCAGGATTCTCCACTACTGGCATTCCCAAAATTTCACCCAATTCCTCCTTTACATTTCTTGGGGTATTATTGTTGAAATAGACACTTGATTTATTGAGGCCAACCTGCTAGCCGGACTCTGCACAATATGCGTTTAAAATCTGAACAATATTCTTGCAATTTTGTTCTATGGTCTGGATGAAAATTAAAGTGTCATCCGCAAAGAACATATGTGAAATGTTTGGGCTATTTGAGCTCATTTTTACTCCTTCAATATAATTCAAATCCACAACTTTTTGAATGAGCAAAGAGAGAACATCACTTACAAACATAAATAGATAGGGTGAAAGAGGATCCCCTTGTCGAAGCCCGTGGGAAGGGAGAAACTTCTGACCTGGCTTGCCATTGATTATGATGGAAAAATCAACCGAGACCACACATTCCATGATTAAATCAATCCACCTCATATCGAATCCCATTTTGATCATGACCTCCTTCAGGAAGGTCCATTCCACTCAATCATAAGCCTTATTCATATCCAATTTTATTCCTAACTCAAACTTCTTTTTCGGATATCTCATGGGCTATCATGATATTATCCTGAATTTCCCGACCAGAAACAAAAGCATTCTGCATTGGAGAAATTAATTTCAGTAAGAGGTGTTTAAGACGATTAACAAGAATTTTAGAAAATACATTAGAAGAGAAATTGCACAAGCTTATACGTCTGAATTGAGCTACGGTCTCCGGATTTGGGCCTTTGGGGATTAGAACAATCTGCGTGGAGTTTAATTTTTACGGCTAGCCTCCACATTCATGAAATCGTTGGCAATTCCTTTCACCTCCTGGGAAATTACATCCCAATAGCATTGATAGAAGATTCCTTTAAATCCATCAGGACCTGGCGCCTTCAAGCCCCCCATTTGAAACACCACTTCTTCAATCTCATCACCTCTTAACGAGCAAGTGAGAGTAAGGTTCATCTCCGCGGTTACCTTCGGCTCAGTACATTCCACAATTGTGCCCCAATCTCTTGGCCCGTCAGAAGCAAATAAAGTCTTGTAGTGATCCTCTACAACTCTTCTTATCTGTTTAAAATTTTCAACCCATTGCCCGTTACCATCTTTGAGCTTCATAATCTTGTTTTGCCTTCTCCTTTACACCGTGAATGGATGGAAAAAAGAAGTATTAGCATCTCCGTCTTGCAACCATTTAATTCTTGAGCGCTGCTGCCAATAACTCTTTTCTTGCCCCCATAAACTATCAAGCTGCATAGAAATGGAATGAATTTGATCAACATTTTCCTTCCAATTGAATAGAAGATTACCCAAATGCTGTATTAATTCTTCAATTTGTATGTTTCTCTGTCTAAACCTTCTTTTGCTCCATTCCTTTAACCTACTTCGACATAGATTGAGTTTCTTTTGCCATTTCACCAACCAGTCACCTTCAAACTCCTCATCCCAGCTTTTTTTAATAATCTCTCTGCATTCTTCTTCTTTAGTCCAATAGGCTTCAAACCTGCAAGGACATTTACCTTTAACAATCTCTGGTTCACAATTAACAATAAGCAGACAGTAATCCGGACCCATCACAAAACCATGTGTAACAGTTGTATTCAACCACCATTCCTGCCACTTCCCATTAATTAGACTTCTATCTAATATTTCCTCTCCAAGAAAATTTAGATCAGTTGAAACCCAGGTCCAACAATTCAGTCTTGTTCATAAAATTCTGTAGGTATCTGGGACGATTAAATCTCACTTTTCTTCCACCAGATTTTTCATCATCCCAAAGAATTTCATTAAAGTCTCTTCCACACATATGTCGACATATGCAACAAAATGTCCTCAGACGGCCGTTCAGTGGAGACTAAACTTCAAATTAAAAGTTCAATTGACTAGGGCTGAACATGTGGGTAATAAACCACGTAGTGCTACAATATTTGTTTGTAGGCTCCACATGCATGCATGTCACGCCAGCATTATAATATAAAATTAATAAAAAAAACTAATAAAAATGACTTCATTTAATAACTTTATTTAATAATAAGGACTAAAGAAAGAAAAGGAAAAAAAAAAACCAACCAAAGCACGTTCAAGGTGCATGACTATTTGTCTTTAGTTTCAGAAATAGTTAGTTTAAGAAATAATATCATATCCGTATTCAGTTCTATAAATAATTAATTGAAAAAGTAGTCAGTATTCATTTTAAGAAATAGTGATAGCACCAGTGTTCAGTTTAAGGAATAGTGGTAGTACCCGTGTTCAGTTTCAAAAATAGCCAATTTAAAAATTAGTCGATGTTCATTTTAAGAAATAGTAAGGGAGGGAGAGACAGTGTGCAAGTCATTTTTTTTAATTAATTTTTTATTATATTAAATTTTTTTCTTTTTTATTAAAATTAAAGTTTTTTTTTATGTTACGAAGGGGCCCAAAGCCCAAGCAAAAACGCTAAAGAAGGAAGAACATCAGCCCAAAAGGCTTACACAAATAACCCAAGTCCTAGCAACCCTAGAAATATTATCTAGAAGTAAGCTAATGATTGAAGGAGGAGGGTCATCCAACATAACATAGCCCAAGTCCAAAGAAAAACTCAACTTTGCCAACTATCAACCACCATATCCCTTTCCCCATAAATATGACTTAAATCACGAGAACTTTAACGAAAAGCTTCCAATACTGTACACTTTAACGCAAAACCACATTTTTACACTAAAAAGTCAATCTTAGTACTATTCACTTTATCCTTTATTTTGTCCTTATCGTTAAAACTCAAAGTTTTCAAGCCCTTTTCATTAGTTTTTCATTAAATCACATTAATCAAATTGAGTAATTAAGTGATTATAGCCATATAACAAAGAAGCCAAGGGATGCAACTCATGCCTGGTTACACTAAAACAGCAGAGTCAATTTCCACAAGTATTCTCCTAGTACCCTTGTCCAAAGCCATTTTCAAACCTAAAAAGAGACCCCACAGTTCAGCTTCAAGGACTTCTCCTACTCCATATTAGCTGAAAAACTCACAATCCAAGAGCCCCCAATCCAAGAGCCCTGATGATCTCTGAGTACTCCTCAAAATTTAAGCTATTTTCATTAAATAAAATTATTAGATAATTTTTTGTACTAAAAAGTTTGAAGATGTCCTTTTTATTAAAACTCCCTAAAATTTAATGGAAGTTGATAGAAGGATGAAGTTGATGTTCAACCATACTCCATCCTCTTCCACGTTCATTGACACATTGATACAAATTTTGAAGAATGAAAGACGAAAACGTCGTCTTGGGACATCTAAATAGAGTAATGGCATTTCTTCCAAGATTTGCTAGTGACTACGTTTTGAGAAATTTTGGTTTCGCGAAATGTTCGGCAAACCAGAACCGATTCCCAGCACAAACGTTTGGCATGGTCTCGACTCTCAACCGTACACAACTGAACCCGTTCGGCAGCCAGCCAGGGCTAAGTAAAACAAAGGATAAAAGATTGATGAGGCATGTTGATTACTAATCAGTGCATGTTCATCGCTTTACGACTCTAACCTTGACACCATTCTTGAAATTAAGAACAATGCCGTACTCAAGCGCCAGAGGCTTTTCCATGTTGGGAGAGTGTCGGAATACATACTTCCGGTATAAATGAATCAGCGAGAGTTTTAATTCTTGTAGTGAAAAATTCTGGCCAATGCATGCTCGAGGCCCGATTCCGAACGGTATAAAAGCATAAGGATGCCTTTGTTTCTCTTCGTTGCAATCTGGATCAAATCTCTCTGGCCTGAACGTGTCTGGTTCCGGAAAGTTGTTTGGATCTTTCGCTAAAACTCCGAGTGCTAGCCACACCCAAGTCCCCTGCTCCTCGAAAAAAATTAGTCCCATAAAGTTTGCGCTCATATCCACTTCACATGGGAAAAGTAGAACAATACCTTTGGTAGAAGATAGCCTCCTATTTCGACTTCTCTAGATGTTTCTCTTGCAACCAATGGTGAAACCAGGTAAAACCTCATTGCCTCTTTAATAACCTGCATTCGAAAAATCACTAGGAAGTCATGATTATCAAGTAAATAAAGCCCTTGGAATTTCAAAGATTTTACGAAAGTCTAAATTTATATGAAATTCGGAAGACATGCCTGTTCAATGTAAGGAAATTTGTGTTGAAGATCATGAGCAGTTGGCATCTGATCAGGAGGTCCAAATCCATCAATTTCCGCCAGCAACTTCCTTTCGACTTCTGGGTGTCCGGCTACCAAGTAGACAATTGAAGACAATGTGAATGATGTAGTAGCTGATCCAGCTAGGAGATGCTCATAAGTAACCGCACTAATGTAGTCTTGAGTGAAGACATTCTTTGCAACAGTTTCCGATTCCCTTGCATTCATTATGAGTGACAAGAAGTCCCTTGAACCGCGTCCACTGTCTTTCATTCTTTTCACCACAATCTCATCAAGCCGGCCACTCAACTTCCGGTTTGTACGCTCAACTTTCCAGTCCATTGTCCCAGGAATTCTTTTCAAGACCTGCCTAAATGGCTCCTGGAGAATAGGGGCAAGTAATCCCAGTATGATTGAGAAGGAACCGGATAAGTCCATCTTAAGCTGAGTAGTGGAATAGATGTGTTGGTTAATAAAATCTGAGACTTGGTCATCATCGTTGTTGTCTTTGCTGTCAATCTTGTCAATTGATTCGTTGATGGATTCCGGTTTAGAGAGGCCAAAGTTGACTCCAAATGCAGCTTGTCCTATTACATCAGTGGCCAACCTGAGGGAGAGGTTGGAAAAGGTAATATCTTCTGCTTTTTTGGAGGAGTCGAGCTTTTGAGTTGCAGACTCGATGAATGACTGCATTGTGGGCACAAGGCTGGCCAGGTGTGATGGCTGATACAACGATAATATAGTGTTTCGCATCATTGACCATCTTGCATCCCTGCAGGATATACGCTTGAATTCCATCAGATCATTCAATAAATTTGATGACTACTGTAACTGATAAATATTCTACACTATATTTCACTTTGCTCCTTTCAATACAATTTTTAAATTCTATGGTCATATCTAATTGCATCATGTATCGCACTTTAGCCCACCTGCCAGTTTTTGTCGTATGTTTTGGGACCATATAACGCAATTTAATTGACCATAGAATCTATGAACTGAATGGAAGGATCAAAGTTAAATAGGAGTATAAGTTTCATAACCACTGTCGTATATAGCCCGTACAACAAATACCTGGTGAAGAAGAGACCCTTCTGATGGAGTGGGGAAGCTGCGATGGGAGACGGAATGCTTCTGTTGTTGATATCTTTGAATTTTTTTACTCCTACTTCTCTACAAAGCTCTGCATCTGCTACAATTATTAGTGGCTGTCTACCCATATGAAACCTGCCAAGATGTGTAGAATCAAAAACTTAATAGCTATGCTATGGCCATACGCATGCGCGACCAATTTTAACAAATTCAGAACTAAAGTGACATGACTAAAATATACCATTCATTACGAGGTCATATGTTTACCAACCATTATCCAGTCGCCCCATACATTTCAATCATATAACGTATAAGATTTTATGAAATTTCTTTGGGAAAAAATTGTAGAACAGAATACGTAATTTTTTGTCGCAAAGGAGATTACAAATGCAAATCTGCTACATATATATGAAATTTACATACACATGTATACATACTAACCTGAAAATAGGGCCATATTGTTTGGCAAGAACTGAGAATACATCAGGACCATACTTTGCCAGCAAGGGAAGGTGTCCTAGCAAGGGGATAACTGGAGGGCCAGGTACCCTTCTCACCCTCCAGTACGGCCCATACAAGTAACTCAAAACTCCTGCAAACATTGCCAACGCCGTGAAAAGGGTCGATGTTGATACCAGAAAACCATTGGTGAACAATAACTGCAGTTCCATGCTTGTTGCTGCCTATCAGTTTCTAAATCCTGATTACTCAAAGCGCTATGGTTGCTTAGTATTTGCTACTCTTCAAAAGATTCTTTGATGAACTCTTATAGAAGTATATGGTCCTTGTCGCTACAGATTGAAGATGCTATAACATTTAAGAAAATATTCTACTTGGCATAAGTACAAGTTTGGACTTATTCCGCATAACCCCAATGTTTAATTTATTGCACAAACATTTGGTCTTTTGTGGTTAATGTTTCCTTCCTCGTTTTGTATTTTAATTCATTTGTCTTTTTGTGGATGTGAATCTCTTATTTTAGGATGCCACAATAAATGTTGGAATTCTATCTAAATTTGTCTTCACAAATCAAGTGAAAATTTCCAATCATTCGTATATGATATATGTGCATGATAAACATGGGCGTATGTACATAGAGATTAAGGTGGCCCCAGGATCATTTGGAATCCGAAAATATACATGTGAAGGTCTTCTAAGGACCTTCCGAATGTTTGGTACGAAGGTCTTTGTGCCCACCAAATGTTTAATGTAATGTCTGCTAGGCATATCTCAACAAGTTGCGTCTACAATATTCGACAAATTATCTCAATATCACACATCAAATTGCTTGACATATGTCGATATTTGTTGCATGCACGCAACAAGGTTTGGCTGATGAAAACAAACTCATTAAGTGTTTGACAAAATGCCTCAGTAAATAAATTGAAATTATTTTGCGCACTTCGCATTATGTTTCTGTCTAAAAAAAACTTGTACTTTCACACTAAAACCCTCAAGATTCAAATTCTATACCCACCACTGATGATAGATTTATGTACTAGAACTTTCTTTAATAAAATATACATAAAAAAATTGAAAGGTTACACCATTTTCAACCTAATTAAATATGTCTCAACTTAATACTTATCCATTCATTCATTTTTACTATGAGTGTTGAACCTAACCATGTATACATTAACTTAATACTGTCTTTTTACTACCAATGTGATTCTAAACAAATAATATATAAAAGCCTACAATCATTAGTGGCTGTCTACCCATCCTGCCAAGATGCGTAGAATCGGTAACTTAATAATGACCATACGCATGACCAACACCATGAAAAGAGTCGATGGTGATTACTCAAAGAGCTGTGCTTGCTTAATATTTGCTGCTCTTCAAAAGTATCTTCGATGAACTCTTACATAAGTATATGGTCCTTCTCGCCATAGATTGGAGATGCTATAACATTAAAAAAATATATATTCTACCTAGCATAAGTGGAGGTTAGGAGATGCCCAAGGTTTAATTCTAATTGGTAATTAGCGAGCTACACATGAAGATATTAAAAACATGCCCTACTGCGCGAAGGTTAGCATCACATGCATCCTAGCTAATTTCGATTGTTATATTCGACATAGAAAAGAGATCTCTGATAATGCAACCTTCCACCAATATTAAACTGATAGTGGCGCTTTCTTGCGTACAAACGCGTTGACATTTTTACTGCTCCATTTGTTTTTTTCTCCAGGTTATGAAAGAGACATTGAGGTTGGCAAATGTTATTTTGTGGGTTCCTCGGGTCGCAACCAGTGACTGCTCTACAGAAGGCAATTTATAATGAACATAACTTAAAAAAAAGTTACATATAACCGGCGCATACAAATATTTTATCTATTTATAGATGTCCGAAGCCATGAATTACCACAGCTAGCACTGCAGCGGAAGTGTTTCCCGTCTCATAGAGAAGCTCGGAGAGGATAGATAGATTTTTCTTTCAATATTTCTCTTAATAAAAGCTTGTTTGATCTTAATTTATCACAATGCAATTGCAGGCTTTGAAATAAAGAAAGGGTGGGGGGTGAATGCTGACGTGACTCGCATACACATGAATCCAGATCTGTTTGCACACCCGACGAAGTTCAACCCATGTAGATTTGATGTACGTACCCATCTCTCTATCGGAACACGTTATTTTTCTTTGTGATAGATTTCTACCGCATACGAAAATAGGATTAAAAACATTTATAAAACATTTTTATAAAAACAAAGTAATTGTAGTAGATATATTTCAAGTAAGTTCGCTCTCCACTAGAATTGATATGAATAGCTTTATCTATTCTTATTTAACTATTTAACACAAAATTTAGAAAAGATTTGAAATTGTGAAGTTGAGTAATAAAACAGAAAATAAGAGTAATTGACAATGATTGAAATTGGCAGCAAGAAAAGCAAATAGTTTTGGAAATTCAATTGTAAAAAGGCACTAGGGTTTAGCATCACCATAAACAATCCTAAATAGTTATATCAATTACTTATGAGTTAATACACATACATGCTTTGAAGTTAAGTTTTTCTAATGCATATTCTACTTATGATATTCAAGCTATAATATATATCTAACATGGAACTTGTCCATGATATTCAAATAAAAAAATATGAACGTGCAAAACTCATTAAGTTTTGTGAAAACTTTTTTAAAAACCATGTAACCTTTAAAAGCATGATATTCGTCTTAAGTGAAATTATAATTATCAATCACAAGAAGCCCTACTCAATTTCAATGTGATATTCTAACATAAATTGCATTAAATTACATGTCTATATATCCTAATGGTGGCCAATTATCAAGACATATAGATAGTTTAAATAGTTATTAACAATTCAAAGAAAGCATGCATAACATCATAAGCAATTGAATAGAAACTACATATTCACGCTAAGGTTTGTGATCTCAGTCAAACAAACGAATCGGTTTAGGGACGGAAATGTTATATTCATCCTCATAATCACAAAAATTAACCATATCCATAACCGAAAATTAACCATCGGGTATTATCCATAACCATACCCACCGGATAATAGATTTCTCATCGGTTAATGATTATATCCATCTTCATTAATAGAAAAAATATATTCGCCCAATTGACGCATGATAATTTAGTAATATTAATTTCGTCATTAAATATTTGATGTATAAAATGATTTAATTAATGGATCTTGTGAAACATAAAAATTAAAGCTAAACATTGATAACATTGGTTGATCTTTGATATCTCACATAAATACTATTAAATTCTCGCAGATTTTGATTCATATCAAAACTTTTGAACTTTGCCACAAAATGCAACTCACACAATGCAATTTTTATTCAAGGTAATGGATTCGATAAATAATGAAGATACATATATACATATAATTATATTATATATTATTCGGTTTGGATTCAGGTACAAATATAGATTAGAAATCCCTATAACCATAATCAAAACTATAACCGAATAATATTCACATTTTTTCCCCAAATATACCCAAATTTTCATACTCAAATTCAATCCATTCAGATAATTATCTACAGTTATCGGATTTAACGGTTAGAATTGTCACTCCTATCCAAAACCGAGCTCCCCAGCCAAAAGTTAATCTACATCTACACATTGATTCTTTTTTTTTTTTTTCGTTATTTTTGTTGAACCGTATGCATCAAAAGATGCATGTACGGTTTCTAAGGGCGTTCTCCAATATATCACGTGAGAACCTAGAAAAGAGTCTGCTAAAATATAAATAGTGCAGAAATTAAATTCTTTAACTAATTTAGGTGTCCGAACAAATCTAGAAAACTAATTAATAAATAAAAGTTTCCTAGCCAAACTAACTTGGACCTCAAAGTAAAATCATCCTTTGACCGATCAAACCATTCGTTTTAAACTCTTGTTTTACACGGAATTCTATATCTTTGTTTTAAACTCTTCCTGCCATGCAAAAGCGCCCTGAATTGTAAACCACCATCAGATCAACACCACCAGCTTCTTCAAACTTTGCAGATATGCCTGTCCTTTAGGCCTGGCAAACGGGTCGTGTCTATCGTGTTCGTGTCGTTTTCGTGTAACACCTGTTATCTTAACGGGTCGTGTCGTGTCACACCCGTTATCTTAACGGGTCCTTAACAGGTCGTGTCACTTTACCCAACGGGTAAAGTGACCCGATCCGTTATGACCCATTATGACCCGTTAAGAACAAAATATATTTTTTTTAAATTTGCACATACCACACATTGCCACATAAATATTACTTCAAAACATTAAAACATTTCTCGTTCAAGTACTATATCTACACTCGAAAATAAAAGCCTAATAAAAAAAAAAATACATACACTACTAATATATTACAAATATTCAATGTGCAAAGAGTTTTTGTTTTTAAGATTGTAAGTCTTTCTCAAAAGTTTACACCTCCATTTACAAAATCTTCAATTTACATCGATCATCATGAAATTGTATTCAATTTACACCTACATCTATATAATTATTATAGTTTTTACTTTGTAGGGATATAAAATTATTAAATTAATGTATATAATTATTAATATTATAGTTGATTCATACTTTTATTAAGTATATAAATTATAACATAAGATTTTGTGATATCGACATCCACTAGTGTAAATATTTTAAATTGAAGATCAAATTCATTCTTTGTATTCATATAGGGTCAAGGAGTGTAGCTGTAAAAATTCATCAAAATCAGAGTTAAAATAACCGTTAAATCTTGATTTTTCGTTTATAACCGTCGAAAAGCTTTGTCCCGTTACTTGATCTCTGAATGTTTTTTTTTTTGTGATTTTTTGCTGATGTGATCTCCAAGCATATACAAACAATTTTGACGGTTTGAATCGTTGAAATTAGTTTTCGAGAATTCGTAAAACGATAGATTGACTAACACTTAGAGTTTATTTATACTTTCATTAAGTATAACATAAGATTTGTGGTATCCACTTGTGTAAATATTTTAAATTGAAGATCGAATTCATTCATTGTATTCATATAGGGTCAAGGAGTGTAGTTATAAAAAATCATCAAAATCGGAGTTAAAATAACCGTTAAATCGTGATTTTTCGTTTATAACCGTTGAAAAGCTTTGTCCCGTTACTTGATCTCTGAATGTTTTTTTTTTTTTTGTGATTTTTTGCTGATGTGATCTCCAAGCATATACAAACAATTTTGACGGTTTGGATCGTTGAAATTAGTTTTGGAGAATTCGTAAAACGATAGATTGACTAACACTTAGAGTTTATTTATACTTTTATTAAGTATAACATAAGATTTTGTGATATCCACTTGTGTAAATATTTTAAATTGAAGATCGAATTCATTCATTGTATTCATATAGGGTCAAGGAGTGTAGTTATAAAAAATCATCAAAATCGGAGTTAAAATAACCGTTAAATCGTGATTTTTCGTTTATAACCGTTGAAAAGCTTTGTCCCGTTACTTGATCTCTGAATGTTTTTTTTTTGTGATTTTTTGCTGATGTGATCTCCAAGCATATACAAACAATTTTGACGGTTTGGATCGTTGAAATTAGTGTTGGAGAATTCGTAAAACGATAGATTGACTAACACTTAGAGTTTATTTATACTTTCATTAAGTATAACATAAGATTTGTGGTATCCACTTGTGTAAATATTTTAAATTGAAGATCGAATTCATTCATTGTATTCATATAGGGTCAAGGAGTGTAGTTATAAAAAATCATCAAAATCGGAGTTAAAATAACCGTTAAATCGTGATTTTTCGTTTATAACCGTTGAAAAGCTTTGTCCCGTTACTTGATCTCTGAATGTTTTTTTTTTTGTGATTTTTTGCTGATGTGATCTCCAAGCATATACAAACAATTTTGACGGTTTGGATCGTTGAAATTAGTTTTCGAGAATTCGTAAAACGATAGATTGACTAACACTTAGAGTTTATTTATACTTTCATTAAGTATAACATAAGATTTTGTGGTATCCACTTGTGTAAATATTTTAAATTGAAGATCGAATTCATTCATTGTATTCATATAGGGTCAAGGAGTGTAATTATAAAAAATCATCAAAATCGGAGTTAAAATAACCGTTAAATCGTGATTTTTCGTTTATAACCGTTGAAAAGCTTTGTCCCGTTACTTGATCTCTGAATGTTTTTTTTTTGTGATTTTTTGCTGATGTGATCTCCAAGCATATACAAACAATTTTGACGGTTTGGATCGTTGAAATTAGTTTTCAAGAATTCGTAAAACGATAGATTGACTAATACTTAGAGTTTATTTATTCTTTTATTAAGTATAACATAAGATTTTGTGGTATCCACTTGTGTAAATATTTTAAATTGAAGATCGAATTCATTCATTGTATTCATATAGGGTCAAGGAGTGTAGTTATAAAAAATCATCAAAATCGGAGTTAAAATAACCGTTAAATCGTGATTTATCGTTTATAACCGTTGAAAAGCTTTGTCCCGTTACTTGATCTCTGAATGTTTTTTTTTGTGATTTTTTGCTGATGTGATCTCCAAGCATATACAAACAATTTTGACGGTTTGGATCGTTGAAATTAGTTTTGGAGAATTCGTAAAACGATAGATTGACTAACACTTAGAGTTTATTTATACTTTCATTAAGTATAACATAAGATTTTGTGGTATCCACTTGTGTAAATATTTTAAATTGAAGATCGAATTCATTCATTGTATTCATATAGGGTCAAGGAGTGTAATTATAAAAAATCATCAAAATCGGAGTTAAAATAACCGTTAAATCGTGATTTTTCGTTTATAACCGTTGAAAAGCTTTGTCCCGTTACTTGATCTCTGAATGTTTTTTTTTTTGTGATTTTTTGCTGATGTGATCTCCAAGCATATACAAACAATTTTGACGGTTTGAATCGTTGAAATTAGTTTTCGAGAATTCGTAAAACGATAGATTGACTAATACTTAGAGTTTATTTATTCTTTTATTAAGTATAACATAAGATTTTGTGGTATCCACTTGTGTAAATATTTTAAATTGAAAATCGAATTCATTCATTGTATTCATATAGGGTCAAGGAGTGTAGTTATAAAAAATCATCAAAATCGGAGTTAAAATAACCGTTAAATCGTGATTTTTCGTTTATAACCGTTGAAAAGCTTTGTCCCGTTACTTGATCTCTGAATGTTTTTTTTTGTGATTTTTTGCTGATGTGATCTCCAAGCATATACAAACAATTTTGACGGTTTGGATCGTTGAAATTAGTTTTGGAGAATTCGTAAAACGATAGATTGACTAACACTTAGAGTTTATTTATACTTTTATTAAGTATAACATAAGATTTTGTGGTATCCACTTGTGTAAATATTTTAAATTGAAGATCGAATTCATTCATTGTATTCATATAGGGTCAAGGAGTGTAGTTATAAAAAATCATCAAAATCGGAGTTAAAATAACCGTTAAATCGTGATTTTTCGTTTATAACCGTTGAAAAGTTTTGTCCCGTTACTTGATCTCTGAATGTTTTTTTTTGTGATTTTTTGCTAATGTGATCTCCAAGCATATACAAACAATTTTGACGGTTTGGATCGTTGAAATTAGTTTTGGAGAATTCGTATGCCATCAATCAAGTTCCGTGTGTGTGTGTGTGTGTGTGTATATTTATTAAGTAGATTTAAATCTATTTATTTTGTACGTATAAATTATAATTGACTGGTACACGGAATAGTACATACATCATGTGTCACGTGTGTCATTATAAAAATAGTGAGATATGTCATGACAGTCATGTGTGTGATAAAAAGTTAATAACTTAAAAAAAAAAAAAAAAAAAAAAAAATTCTCACCACTTCTATTAATTTTCATTTTTCCATCTCTTTTTTGTTTCCTTTTCAACTTTTTCTTATCATTTTCACTTTTCCCTCCAACATCTTTCCCTAATTCCCCCACTTTTTTGTTTCATTTTCAACTTTTCTTAACATTTTCATTTTCCCTCCATTTTTTTTTTCAAAAAGGGCGGCAAGTTGGCAACGGCAAGAAATTGATTATTGAAATTTGAATGGAAAGAAATCATATCAAATTTCAATGGATGCAAAATCATGCAATGCATCATGCATATTAAATTATTAATTAATAATTATTATAGTTTTTATAAAATTTAATATATATATATAATTATTATAGATAGACTTAATATTTTGGGGGTATAATTATTATAGTATATATAATTATTATAATTATTATAAATTTTATAGTTAATTTAATATATATATATATATATTTATTATAATTTTTAGGGGTATAAAATTGTAAAATTAATGTATATAATTATTATAGTATTTTTTTAGGGTTATAAAATTATAAAAATAATATTCTGCTTATCGTGTATCGTGTTACCCACGTGTATACCCGAACTAACCCGTTATCTTAACAGGTGCTTATCGGGTTACCCGATAACGACCCGATTCGTTATCGTGTCGACCCAAACACCTGTTAATTTCGTGTCGTGTCGTGTCGTGTCGGGTTATCGGGTCGTGTCAGAAATTGCCAGGCCTACTGTCCCTGCACCTGCCCCTATAATTGGAATTCCTCTGTTTACTTGATCTTTGAGTTGCTGCAATACCACTCTAGTTCCTTGCCAAGTTTCTGTCACAAAAGTAACAGGTTACTGGTTAGATCCGACTCCAATGATGACATAAAACAAAATCTGCAGCTCTAATCTATTCATTGAGCAAAGTTGCTGTAATTTTCAATCATTACATACTATCATCCCTTTCCTAAACCATCCAACGTAATTGCATTTCTGTTGTGGAATCAACATAATAGGGATTTAGTATGTCTATGTACCTGACACAATATAATACAACACATGCACTCTGGGGGATATCAATACGTTTCTGAATTTACTTAAACATCCCAATGATATGTAATGTCACAAAGAAAATGAATACAGTTCAAACTATAACCTGGTCATGCATCTGGGAAGTCACTCAGGTTACGTGGAACAGTCTCAGAGCTTGACAAGTATATCTTGGAAACAGAACTTTCATGAACTTGTTGATTCGATTCAGGAGTAGAAACTTTCGGAGTACACTGAATATAATATAACTCTTTGTACTAATCTCTAAAAACGAGTCCACCAATGCATTTACAAACTCAGGGTCATTTTTATGACGAGGGAACACCATTACCTATTAACAATGCACTATTTTCAATAGTAATGTTGGTCCGCACATGAAACCAAAGAAACTAAAAAAGGCACCATTCAATGGGAAATAATTGTACCTTCCGATCTTCATTTGTTTGGATCAGCCTCTGTAGTTCGTAGTTAGAGAAGCAGTGGCCTCTGGATCATCAAAAGGCTGCCCTGGTACATCCAAAGCAGAGATACCCTTTTGTGGTAGGCAAACAACAACCTTTGATGATGATTTGTTCAACTTATCTGCTATAAAGCCAGCAAATTTCTTGTTCTCGACCACAGTGGTTCTCATGAGTGAAACCTGAAAAATGATGAGTATTTTTCCGAGTTATCCACACACAGACAATCCTTTTAGAGTTATATTATGTTTAGAGACTTATCAGTTATTACCTGCTTATTATGTTCATGAATCTTTCTGTGTTGAAATTGGATGGTATGGTATCCTTAGCTCCAAAGTTTACCATATCCAAAGCTCCAACACTTAGTACTAAAGGAATCCTTTTCTCTATGATGGCATCAAAGTGGGAAGCATCGCAAGCCATGACACCCCAAACCACATTGTCTCCAACCTCTGTTGTTGTGATATCCAAAACACCCTAAGTAAAACAACAAGGAAACCTTCCCAATAAACAAAAATTAAGCAAAAAGACCAACTCAATACTAAAAGTTAAATGAAATGAAATTACATATGGGTTTGAATTTGGCACATAGCAAACTGAGACGGGAACCAAACAATGCATGTACCTGTCGACAGTTAAATGAAATGAAATTATATATACTAATAAGTAAGAGTAGGCTAGGCTTCGCAATGAGTTCTAAAATACCTACATCTTTTCAAGAATTTACATTAAAACTAAGCTAAACAAGGCATATCTCGAGCTTCAACAATCAAACAATCAAAACTTCCCTCGTTCTGTAAACTGTTCTCTTTAACAAAAGCTTTACTAAGTTCACATTTTTATATGTCCATTCCAGTAATTCTACTCAAACAAATTTTCAAATTTTCAAATTTAACATACCAAAACATACAAATGAATATATTTCCAACAAAAAGACCTTACCTTTATGAACCCATCTCTAACCAGAGACTCCATGTCTCTCCCTCCAACCCCAGTGGCATGAAAAACCAATGTTCCATACCCTTCTTTCTCCAATCTCTCTTTCACCCCATTCACACACCGAGTCGTCACCCCGAACATGGTCAGCCCCACCGTTGATTTCTCCACCCCGCCACAGCCACCATCCGAACCTCCGCCCCTCCCAACTCTCCCAACCACCATCCCACAAAACGCAGCAGCAGCATTGCTCAATACGGCCCTGCTCAGCTATTAATGCCGCACACATCAACTATCGATGGGTACAACACCAGGTCCGAAGTCCCTACATAGTGATCCGTCCGCCCGCTTGCGACGGTCAATACGATCAGCTTCGGCACTCCGATTGGAGAGATCTTAGGGCGGAGGATATCAGTGCCGTGCCTTCGCTGCCTCCGAGACCAACGGCTCCGCCTAAAACGCCGTCCTTTTGGTCTTTGGTAAGGAAGTTCTCGAGCGCTTTGCTCATTACAGCTACGGCTTCGCCTCTGTCCACCGGAAGCTGATCGGCTGCTGCTTCAGAATAGTGACAGAGAATCTCCTTTATCGAAACGAATTCGAAATCGGTTGGATTTGTATCGGTCTCGGTCCGACTCGCCGATACGTCCACCACCGTGACTTTGACCTGTAGTTTCGGTATCGACATTGCGAATCCGAATCGGATTATCAAAAACTAGAAAGAAAGAGAAGGATATACCTTGAGCGAGGAAGCTGCGGAGAAAGAATCGAGATGGGATCCGACCGACTCGGCGAGGAATCGGAGCTCGTCGAGCTTCGTATCGGCGGTTCCGAAACAGAAAACCCGGGGGATTTTATTGGCCGGCATTTCGAAGTGTCCGAGTTATGGACCTGGTTGAGGATGACCGAGTGAGAACTCAGTCTGACTTGATCGGAGCTCACAGACACGGCTTCTGGAAGAAACGACTGAGCCAAAATGTCCCGCGTTCCGCGGTGGTTGGTACATCTGCAATTTCAGATGAAGTTTGGATTTAGGAGCCACGTCACCAACCTGAAATTATTATGTTTTTTACAAATCGGGTACCACCACACAGAGATTAAATTTGTTATTATGTTGTTATGAATTAGGTAATGTTAATGTGACTAAATTTGTAAAAAAAAATTTGAAGTTCCTGTCAAGATTGTATAGTATGACTACCTTGTTACAGCTTCATATTCTAATTACTAGTTCTGCTTTCGACAACACTAACAGAAGACATAGAACATATTTATTTAAAGGAATCATCAAAAAAAAGAAAAGGCTAGAAGTAATTAAATTTTATGTAAAATTTAATCGTTACGAGATTCGTTAGATCGGACACAAAGCCAGCATCATGCTTAATTTCCACTCTTACGCTTAGAAATTCCAATCACACCACAGCAAAAACCTCATCCGCCACCAAAATTTCTTGCAAACCATCTTCTAAAACTCAAGCCTAACCAACACCAACGAAAGTACATGCACTCTTATTTGCTAAACATGCACCTCAAGCCCTCAGTGTCGATTCTTTCATTCCAACAACATCTTTAATCATTTCCATGGCTATTGGCAGCACTCCCAAGAGAAAATCAAAGCAATACGAGCAGTTGAAAGAACAACGAAATTTTAACCTAGGACCCGCATTTTCTTTTAGATGTTTGAGGTCTAGTTCTTGCTTATTTACAAACATCAATGTGAAGGCATTATGCAACAATCAACAAGTCCATCCAAGCATTCCAACAAAATAGAATCAACGAGAGATAAATGATAAGGTGTGCGTGTGAAGAAGTTGAATGGCATCAACATAATCACTTTAATTTTTACAACCTTCAATTTTATTCTTGTCTACGAATCGAAATCACATGATTTTTAGAGTATAATTAGGTTAATCATCATGAAAAATGACGATGTTTAACATAGATGCATGTAAATCATATTAAAAAACCACATGCATCAACAATTAAAAATCTATAGCCAATCAGCACTCGAATGAGAGCTTAACAAACCCTAATCCAAACTAACAAATTGATCATACAACCACCGCACAAAATTATTGAACTTGACAAATTGACCATAGGTTGACTATTTGACTTTTTCACATGATAGAGCAGGAAGGGTTGTGGTCATAACAGGGATCCACCCTCACAATGCCCCACCTTTGACATGGCCCAGGGCAATAACAGGGCATGTGACAGGGCTCGACCTTCTGGTCTTTTTCGTCAGTTTTCTTCTGGTCTTTTTCTTCAGTTTTCTTCGGTTCGGGCTTATTTTCTGGAGGTTTAGGAGGAGGCCCAACACTCACTACTTCGGCATATTTGCATGCTTTTCTTGTCCGAACAATTATTTCATAGGGATCACAGTCGCCTGTAACCGTCAAAGTTCCCTTGGCTGCATCAACTTCAAGTTTATCCACGCCTGAAATGATCAGAGATGATTAATATGACAAATAGTACTGTACATTTTTGGTTTTGAAGTTTAAATGCCTAATGATCAACTCTAGAGTTCTAGTTCGGTATAGTTGTCCACACGTGTATGAGAGATTTTTAATTATTGATTGATGTGAGGATAAGTTGTAGGAGGCCTTTATCAATCAATGATTAGCAATTGCTTATGCATCTATGGATTGTTGACAATATCACATATTGTATACTTACGTACGTTCATACTATAAATCTTGATTAATCTTATTTTGAATGACTAACAAGTGATGCAATAATAACTAATCTATGCCAAGGGAAATTATGGAAACAAGTTTCAAGAGGGGGCATGATTCTGTTACCTTCGAGGACAGACACTGCCTTGAGAAGCTTCCTCTGGCGTTTTTGGCAATCTATATCAACCTTGAGGACAGTCCTTTGTACCATTGAAGAGCTAGAGCTTACTCTCTCTTTCTCTCTCTCTCTCTGAACGAGCTATAAAGACGGTGTAATATATGGAGCTTTGGGTTGTTCACCTCCCTAGCTAGATAAGCTCATGTTAGCTGGTCGATTGCTTGTCCAATTGGCCTTAATTTATATAAAAACCGTACTTAGCCAACATGTGCTTTGTATCACCAACTTGATCAAAATTAAGCCTGTTAAATTGTAGGAGACGAAGAGTTCGTTTGGATGTGTTTTTAAAATGATTGAAATCGTTTTTAGTGAAAATATTTTTAGAACCAATCTTTAGTAAAGAAACAAGCAAATCATGGAAAAACACATTAAGTGCTTCCTGAAAGAAGCACATAACTTGTGTTTCTTGCAGAAAACACTTTAAGTGCTTTTGAAATCCAAAAATATTTTCTCTAAAAGCCCTTTCAATCATTGTAAAAGCACATCCAAATGAGCTCACGACCTATATGTTTCATTGCCTTGTTTTTATTTGACACAATTAGATTCCCCCATGCTATCAACCAACAACCAACATATATAACTTATATTAGATACACCAATTTGTGTGAGGAAAATTAAAACACAAGCTAAATAGAAAAATATGTACGAGAGAACAAAACAGAAGTATATGTTGACAAATAAGTTATCCAAATCAAAGGACGGGCTATTTTGATTATATGTTATGCTCTATATATAATCCTTGTCCTCACTTTATGCATCCAAAATGGCTTTAATATAAGGAAAACTAATGAAAATGATTTGAAATTTTTGAATTTTAATGATAAAGATAAAATAAAGAGTAAAATGAATAATACTAGGATTGATTTTTTAATGTAAAAATATGATCAGGAGAGAATCCTTTTCTTATGATTCACTATATGGTTACTGAATCTGCTGCAGCAACTGAAATACCCATTTCATGAGCACCAGTTACTGCCCCCTCAGTCGACAGGTGTCCCGGCAAAGCGTGCTATTTGTGACAAGATATGGACAACAAATATCTCAAAACCATGCATGCTATGCAGTGTAGTGATTTTCTCAGTCTCAAAAAAGTTGCTTCAGCCCAGACAACTTGCGGATGTTTGGGACCAAAGCCAACTATAGCGCAGCACACCAACCACAACCCTATGAGAGAGCCTTATCTTCCTGCACTTACGGTACGAACCATTAATGACTTCATTGTTCACGAAAACAATCAGCCATTGGCCAACAAAACAGCTTTTCATATCAGCAGCTTAACTGAAAAGCGAAAGTGAAAAATATGAGTCAAATCAGAATTATGAGACAAGTACTATCTTAATTAAGCATAGTTAGTGTCTGTTTAGCACGGGTGTCATGCTTAGGCAACTAGGGTAGGAATCTTCTCTAATGTTCAAACTAAGCACTGCAATGATTGTCCATGTTTAAGATGGTTTAGCACTGAAAGATTCTACTCTATCTCCAAGGATATGTTTTTATGTGCATGTCTAACTGACCACGTTTTTCTTTTAACATCAGTCATTGTAAAGTCACAACAGTATCTAAAATCGTAATGATTTAAATCATGATGTGTAGATATATTTTAAACAGGTGGATTCAGATATCATATCCTACTACCAAAGATATATCTTTATGTAAGTGCCTCAGTCATTATACTTCTCGTAGCACTAGCTATTGTCATAATTGTACTCAAAATCATGGCACTTGATATATTTTAAAATGGATTTAGTACGGAAAGTTATTGTAAAGTCACAACAGTATCTAAAATCATGATGATTAAAATCATGACGTGTAGATATATTTCAAACAGGTGGATTCAGATATCATATCCTACTACCAAAGATATATTTCTATGTAAGTGCCTCAGTCATTATACTTCTCATAGCTATTGTCATAATTGTACTCAAAATCATGGCACTTGATATATTTTAAAATGGATTTAGCACGGAAATAATCTATCCTACCACCAAGGATATATATTTCCATGTGAGTGTCTCGATCTTTATAATTTACTTAAGCACGAGCTATTGTCAAACCATAACTGTAACCATAATCATATACATTAAAATGAATTTAGCACCTAAATAATCTACCCCCACTGAGGATAATGCCTCCGTCATCACTTCTCATAAGCACCAGATATTGTCAAACCGTAACTGTAACCATAATCATGACGCTTGAATTATTTGTATGTTTATGCCATATGAACTACCAGGACAAAGAATATATATATATATATATATATATATATATATATATGTGTGTGTGTATACATAGTTGCGCCAAAAGTGGAAAGATGTGATCATGTGAATTTGCCTTTAAAATACCAATAAAGAAGCAAACTCCACCAAATTCGAAGGCAGCGGAGAGCCAACTTCAACAAGCTAGCATGGATGTAGAGAATGTCTTCCACATGACTGGAGGAGTTGGCCTTACTAGCTATGCCAGAAATTCTTCACTCCAGGTTCTCTCTCTCTCTCTCTCTCTCTCTCTCTCTCTATATATATGGATGTCATTCACACATCCTTTTTCACTTTTCATACATCCCTTGTTAATTCTGTCTTTTGATCTTCTTCAATTCATCCGATCCAACGACCAAAAATTAGAAGAATGTATGAAAAGTAAAAAAGGGTGTGTGGATATCACACCCCTATATATATATATATGTGTGTGTGTGTGTGTGTGTGTGTTCACGATGTTTTTTTCCTAATTATATGTTTTTTCTTTCTAATTCTGATCAACAGAAGAAGGCATCTGATATGGTAAAGAACATAACTTTAGAGGCAATACAAGAACTTTACCTCACCACAACTCCAAAGAGCTTAGGCATAGCTGATTTGGGCTGTTCATCTGGACCCAACACCTTATCAATCATCAAAGAAATCATTGAAGCAGTTGAAGGTGTTTGTAGAAGAACATTCCAACCATCACAAGAGTTCAGAGTTTACCTCAATGACCTTCCCTCCAATGACTTCAATTCAATCTTCAAGGCTTTGCCAGACTTCTCCAAAGACCTCAACAAAGAAAGAAACAATGGGAAATCTCCCTCTGTTTATATAGGAGCCTATCCCGGCTCATTTTATGGCAGACTTTTCCCCAACAATTCCTTGCACTTTGTCTACTCATCCTACAGTTTGCACTGGCTATCCAGGGTAAGATCTGTTACTCTTAGATTCATTTCTTATTTCAAAAATTCAAATCTATTTTGCCTTTTTTACTTTAGAACATCGGGAAGTGATTTTCACTCTTTTTTCTCCTCCGGCACTCCCCTCTTTCTTTTATAGCCTATAAAAGAGACAGAAACAAGAGGATGAGTGCAGAAAGAGAAAATGGGAGTGTGAAAATAACTGCTCTAGAACAGATTGGTCAAGTCTGTTTGACCATAACGCCATGCAGGTTCCTCCGGAGCTTTACTGCAAAGAGGGGAAGTCTATAAACAAAGGAAGTGTTTACATTTCTGAATCAAGCCCTGTTGGAGTTTCTCAAGCTTACCTGAAGCAATTTCAAGAGGACTTCACTTTGTTCCTTAAGTCAAGGTCCGAGGAGCTGGCTGCACTAGGAAGAATGGTGCTTATCTTGTTGGGAAGGAGTGGCCCAGATCATGTCGACAGAGGCAACTGTTTCTTCTGGCAGCTTCTTTATCAGTCCATTGCCATTTTGGTTTCCAAGGTACTAATTTATAATGCACACCAAGAAGGAGTTGGCTTCTCAATGCTTCCACTTCTCAAACATTTCTATTTCCTTCTATTTTGTGCAATTACGGTTAAATTATATTAATTTTTTTATAAATATAATAAGATAAAAAATAAAAGTAATATAAAATATTAACGTAATTTAACCGTGATCGCACAAACAAAAAAGAATATAAATGTATTGAAAGTGGAGGGCAGACAAGCCCGCTCCCATCAAGAAACTCCAAAATATAAAGAAATCTGTCTTCATAACCAAGACAGAATCATAGTGCCACCACTATTCACATAGTACATGCCATCTGTCTAAAGATGGAAAAAGTGATAAAAATAAAAATAAACCAATATCAGAATGGCACGAGGCGGTCATTAAAATGAAAATTAAGTTAGGTATTAGAGGTAACTATGGTGTGGTCATGCCACTAGGATGTTGTCTTGGTTGATTTTGTTTAAATTAAGACACTTCATATGATGGAGCTTTAATTTTTTTTTTTTAAATATATAATTGGTATTAGGGGAGGGAGAATCCAACATATATAAGCACATGTTTAGAGTTACATGAATGTGTTTAACCAGTTGAGAATAATTTTGTTTTGTTTTTGTTAGGGAGATGTTGAAGAGGAAAGGCTTGACTCATATGATGTGCATTTCTATGCTCCATCCAGAGAAGAAATAGAAGATGAAGTGAGGAAGGAAGGTTCTTTTGAATTGGAGAGGTTTGAGATGTTTGGGCTGGATCAAAGGCATGGCAAGAACAATGAGAGCTATGGAACAAGAGTTGCGATGACTGTGAGGGCTATTCAAGAATCCATGATAGGGCAGCATTTTGGAGAAGGAATCTTGGACAGTTTGTTTGAAAATTTTGGGAGATTGGTGGATGAGGAAACTGCTAAAGAAGACATTAAGCCCATCACTTTTGGGGTTGTACTTAAGAAATTTTGATTGCCCAAGTAATTAATCTGATCCCACTGAGATTGTGGTTTTTAATTCTGATTTGGAATGATGAAGCAATGCAAATTCTACTTCTTGCATATATGAAAATCATAGTAGGCATAACAGACGAACGAACAGGTGGTTTACAAAATGAATAGATTACTCAGTTAATTAAACGGAAGAGAATACTATTAAAGTATAAATTGACGAGACGGCTACATAACTCAAATAGACTACATTGTGAGTGACTTATTCTAACTAAATAACAAAACACTCTAATTAGACAAACTCCAACTCTTGAACCCAAACCCAAATATTTGGATTTAAACAAAAAAAAATATCGCCAAAGCTTAGACCCAAACCTACAAAATTTGGATTTGGACCCAATCAAAACCCAAATTTGGGTGACCTAATCTTGAGGGGGCCCCACATTTTTTTTTTAACAAATATGGCTGACTATAAGAGTTACTAGTCGACAACTGGGCCCGCATGGTAGGGACCCAATAGTAACTATGGCCCTGGGCGTTCAAGACAATTGGTTATCAATAGTCCAGATCAAACTCTGTTTTTTGGGCTGTTCTTTGAAATCGATCTAACGGTTCATATTTGTTTTTGTCAAATCCAACGGTAAAAAGAAAGATCCAAGATCCAACAGCTGAAAATTGGTTGGTTGGTCTGTGTATTGAAGTTTGGTTGGTATGATTTGTTCGATTTTATAATTTTTGTTGAAATTTAAATTTTTTTAGGTTAAAACATTCATAAAATTAAATTAAGGTAACATAACTCAAGGGTACAAAAAAAATCCTTACCAAAAAAGCACAACTTAGAGTTAAAACCATTATGCAACAATTAATACATTTTGGGTCTTGAAATTTAGATTTGGAGGGTTGGGTGACATTCACTGTTTTTTTTTTTTTTTTTAAACAAACGATAGTATATATATTAAAGGGGTGGGGGAGTGGGCTAAGCTTGCCATAATAATGTGTTTCAACCATGCCTCTGGTGAGAATCGAACCTGAAACCTCTCACTTACAAATGAAAAGGAATATCACTAGACAGTAGTACAAAATGACGGATGACATTCACTATTCACATAGTTAAATTCTATCTTATAATGGAGCTAAATATTTGGGTATAAATCTAATAATTGGAGTTGGTACTATAGAGAAGAAAAAACCTGAATCCCAAATAAACAAACAAAGATATAATAAAGTCACAGAAAACCAAACAATCAAATAAACCTAAAATACTAAAATTTCCCAACAGTTACTGTTTCATAATTTCATTTCAAACTATCAAAGACACAAACTTCACTTGCAACAGATAAAAGCCTAATAATGTTGCACCACTCATTGACCGTACACTCTATTTTATGGTTTTTTTTAAGCTTTATGACTTTAAGTCCGAAATGAATACGCGTGTCGCACTTGTCATTTTTTTATTCATTTTTTTGTTTGAAAAAAAATATATAACCCAAAGAAGCCAAACAATAAATAATATATTTTTAAAAGGACAATTTTGTGGAGAGAATGATATTTTGGAATTATGAAAGCATCACCACTTTTGCCTTCTCTTTTATATATATATATATATATATTTTTTTTTTTTTTTTTTTTTTGGGGTCAATGTCTTAATGAGGAGTGATCGATTTAATGATATCTCCTCTTCTTACATTTAAATGCAAATTTTAAAATGTAGTTTTAGATACATGAACAAATATTCTTAATTATTTAAGCTATGAACTTTTCTGCTACGATATAATAAAAATATATGTTGGGCTTTAGGTTGGGAACCCCAATTCCTTTCTTTGGAGCCGTTTCTTTTCTCCGAAATGTTTCAAAGAAGGGTTATCCTGACATAAGTCTGTTTCTAACACCTTTTCTAGTCGAAATAGATTTCTCTTTGAAAATAAAATACATAAGATTCATTAAGGTAAAACGAAGGAGATGATGGATGGTTGGGAACTCCTACTTTGACTATTTTTGCGATCTCTAAGCGATATTTTGGTTTTCTATCCCTTTCTTTTCTAGTGTAACCGAAGAGCAACAGTCCAGTTCCTCTAGCTTTCTCCCTTCTCACCAATGGAGGGATGCTTGGTTACAATTTAGAACCCGTTATTACATGTTTGTTCTAGTTTTTGTTGTTTGATATTTGAAAGAGCAAGAATATCTGGCTGCAAAAGATGAAGACAATTATTGAAAAAGAGAAGCAAAGAGTCTGGTATAGGTCCTCCATAAAGCACAGACCAGACCACCCTTACAAGTGACAAGTTTTGTCAATTACAGAAGCCACCCAAGCTATGATCCAACCAACTTTTCTTTAGGAAAAGTCCCCTCAACCACCTATATGTTATACTTTTATGCATCAATTATGTCAAAGTATTAAATATTAATGTCGTAGACGAAATTTAAACCAAACAATACAAAATTCATACCAAACAATCTCAAAAGACACACAAGAGATTAATGTAAGCCTACGTACATGGGTGAAGCACGGCGAGAAATTTCACTAAACAAACAGAGATTACAAAAGAGTGTTTAACTGCCCTAATTAAACCAAACGAGTAGAGATCTTGAACAAACGGAGTAGTCTCTCCCAAATTGCTCTCTCTCACAAATTGACTTTCACCAAATTGGCGAAAAAATGAACCATGAATTTGCTACACACTCATGGCTCCAAACGGTGACCCCACCCAAAACCCAATGAGGGAAAACTCTAAACTAATGGTGAGGCACACAAAATAAACTAATCATAAGGTACTATTTATAGCATAGGACTTAGGTTGCAATGAGAATCCTAATCCCAATTGGAAGTACATCCAAATCCTAATCAAATAGGTAATTAGCAAAACACTCTCCACCAAGCAAAGAATTCAACCAAGAAGTCAAACTCAAACCCAAATAGGTATCAAACAAAATAAGTAACACAAATCTAATTTCCGCATCATCCTGGCGAAGCATACATATGTCTCATTGGTATTTTCCCAATAATAAACATGCCCCATTTCTAATAAAAATATCATTATTTCACATCAGACTTGCACCAAATTTGGTTGCTTGGAGTGAAGCTATGCACTGCCATTCCCACTTAATTAGATAACAACTTATATGATATTAGTACATTACAAATATGATGTCTCTGATCAATAATGTAATTTATGTAGACAATAACTTACATTTTCATATCATTGATATAAAATATCGGATTTGGACCCTCAGTAGAGCTAATGGAGAGGATCCTCTTGACCAATCATCGTGGGCCGTTGGATTTTTATCCAACGGTTACAATCATTATAACTTTAAAGGGACCCCCTGTTTGTAGTCGTTGGATAAAAATCTAACGGCCCACGATCATTGGTCAAGAGGATCCTCTTCATTAGCTCAGAAGAGGATCCAAATCCTAAAATATCATGATAACAGACTAACTAACAACGTACGGTATGTGAGCCATTCTCACAAAATCAACTTGCACACTATATATCTATCTATAAATCTAGATTGCCTTCACTTTCTTTTAGTCTCTTGTGTCACAGTTCTTGACATCTTGTCCCTGGGGTCCCCTTATGTTAAATTGAGTGTACACGGATTTGGATCCTCTCCTGAGCAAATGGAGAGGATCCTCCTGACCAACCATTGTAGGCCGTTGGATTTTTATCCAACGGTTACAAACAGAGGATTCCTTTAAAGTTATAATAATTATAGTCGTTGGATGAAAATCCAACGGTCCACGATGATTGATCAGGATGATGCTCTTCATTGGCTCAAAAGAGGATCCCAATCTAGTGTCGATGGTTAAATTGAGTTCCTGCTGGACACGTAGCATTGTAGAATAGCCACCACTTCTTATTGGGTATTTCTCTTTTTAAAAATAAGATCAACTGATTGCTTCGTCATGATAATCCATTATTTTGGAGATCAAAATGACTCACAGAGCATTTCAGTCTCCCATTACTACGTCTTTTTGCGTATTAATTTGTCGAAAGACGGATTTTGACAGTTTAATTTAGCGGTTAATACTGATGCATCTCTTTTTTGGTTCTATATGTTGGGATAAACGCTGATTGAGTACATTTATTGTACGTATCATCAATTATTTATAATTTTGTCTTTATTTTTTTAATTAAGTTAAAAAACAGGCACATAATTGTATGTAAGGATGACACAAAAAAATCTCTCGAATGGTTGATATCTACCTTGTCAACTCATCACAGAGTTGCATTGGGAAATGCGAGGGAGACATGCAAGCTTTCAACAGGAAGATAATCTGCGAGTCTGTGATGGTGCTATGGGATTTTTGGCTCTCACTCACCAAGCTAGTAGGTGGCTGATATTTTCCCATATATAATTGGTGCCTTTGGGTGGCTGGAGTAAGGTGTAAAGTTATAAACGACAAAGCGAAAGGGTGAATTAGTTTGGGGGTGATATTTACTGTGGTGAAAGTTAAACAAATTGAGAATGATTTAAACTTTAGATTTGGGAAAGTGTATGTGGGTATTGTTCTCATTAGGCTATCAATCATGTGGTGGTATTGTTAATATGCTGGAATCTGATTCAATGAAAAATATATTAATATTATGATTAAGCAATGCAGCAGTTTTAATCTAGACCAACAGAAGCCAGTAGTTTCATTAGCAAAATTGAAGATGTATATTGTGCCAGAATAATTAGTGGTGATAGTGTTGTCTCATGACTTAAGGGAATTGATGCCTTCTCTTCATGGTTGGTATTATCATGAAAATTACTGACTAAAATGTAAATCAACTTCTTTTTATGGTTGGTATTGTCATGAAAAACTTACTAAAATGCAAATTAGTATTGTCACGTATAAGAAAATAATAATATGTTTGATAACCACTTCGGTTTTAATTTTTTTGGTTTTGCATTAGAGATAGATGGAGTGAAGAAAGTAGAGATAGGATCAGGGAGTAGGTGAAGAAGATATGTATAAAGAAAGAGGTAGACAAAATGGAAATTAAAAACTAAAAACTAAAATTCTTTTACACTATATTTGGATGAAGTAAATAAACTTAGAATTTGGGTAAAAATCAGAATTTATAAATTGACATACACCAATTCTCTTGTTTGAATTCATAAACATAGAAATCTAGAATTTCCGCATGGGAAAAAAACTTAGAATTTGGGACCTCTAATTCCCAAGTTTAAATTCCATGTAAATAGGTATCATTTCCCAATTTCTATGATTGAAGGTTTAAAATCTAACAAAATCCGTATTCAATTTCATTGTTTTTTAGGTTAACAAAATAAGAAAATTCATAAATTCTAAAAAATAAAATTCCATCATTTCAATTTTTGTAGTTTTAAAATTCCTAAATAATTTTAAATTTCTTCATCCAAACATAGTATTTATGTTTTTCATTTAAAGATTTCATTTTTTTTGTTCCTTGCCTCCTTTCCACCACCTTTCTTTGTCCGTCATTATTCTCTATGTCTTCCTCATATCTTAAGCATAAAAAAATAATTATTAAACCAAGTTTAAGTAAATATTAATTAGATCTTTTCGTAGACAAAGTATTTAAAGTTTACATTTATATAATACCACTTTATATCTAAATAAACATTTTATGAGAGAAGTGGTTTGGAGAATATACGTATGAGGTTAAATTACTTACCCCTAGTGAGTGGGGCTGGGACCTAAATACAGGCAAAGGCATATTAGCAGTAAAGTGGGGGATAACTTGATGAAATACTAATTTGATTCTTAAAGGAGCACCCTAATTATGAATTTATTACATGCCAACAAAGAAATTATTCTAATTGTCATCAGCAACTAATTGATATACCACCTTGATACTAATTACTTAATTTGAAGATAGTGTTAAAGATGCATATGCATCATCAGTAATAAGCACAAAATCATAAGCATTACAGAAGCACGCACCAACATACTTTTAAGGGGGTGTTGTGTATTAAAATTTGGAAAATTCTAGGGAGATCATGTATCTAGATGATATTTTGTAGACTACATGATATGACGGTTGATAGTTGAATTCTTTCATTAAATCATAAATAAAGATCCAATTATTAACTATCACATCATATAGTCTACAAAATATTATTTGAGTAGATGGTCTATCTACCACCATTTGGACTTTTGTTAAGTTTTTAAAGTGATAGACTTTTGTTGGATTTACTAAACTCTATAAAATTCCACAGTACTTTAATGATATACTTTTGTGGGAGAAAAATGAGTTAAAAATGATAGAACTTTGCATAATTATAGAGAGTTACTAGAATTTTATAGAACTCTTTGGATATTTGTCAGACTTTTTATTGACCAATTTATTAATAAGCGTTATTATTTTTAAGTTTTACTGTTGAAATGATGATGATGAAAGTGTCACATGGTGATTGTTAACAAGATGGCGATAGTAAAATTGGTGTCTTTAGTGGCGGCAATTGTTGGAATTTGAATTATTATTATTATTAAAATTAGTTGTCTTGCGGGCCAAGGATAATCACTTGCCCGTTAAGTTTTAAATTACTCTCTTGTTTTAGTCTAGGGTTTGCTTTAGTCTTTCGCTATATAAAGAACTCTTTGTATTTGGTATTTTTATCTATCAAAAAACAATGCTTTACCACTATACTATTCAACTTGGTATCAAGAGCAGGTCAGTTGGACCTGTCACCACTGCTTCGTCAGCCTGACTGCTATTGGTGTGAAATTAGATGGAAATAATTATGTTTATTGGGCGTATGTGATGAAGAATTTTTTGATTGGAAAATGATTGTGGGGCTATGTTTCTAGAATGCCTTCCATTCCGAATAACCCCAAAGATGAAAAACATGTTGAATTGTTTGCTGCATGGGAGATGAATAATTCAAAGATTATTACTTGGATTAATAATTCTGTTGATTTGACTATTGGAATGCAACTTGCTAAGTTCTCAACGTCTAGGGAAGTTTGGGATCACTTAGCAAAGTTGTACACCAAGGCCAATTTTGCTAAGAGGTATCAATTAGAAATGGAGATTCGTGCAATCCAGCAGGGTGATAAGAGTATTCAAGTTTTTTTTATAACGAAATGATCAATCTTTGGGATCAACCTGCATTGACTGAACCTAAAGGACTTGGCACTGTCGAGCTCTATTGTCAATATAGAGAAGAACAACGTCTTGTTCAGTTTCTGATGACTCTTCGAGATGAGTTCGAGACTCTCCGTAGCTCCATCCTACATCGAACTCCTTTTCCATCAATTGATTATGTTCTTAATAAGTTAGAAGCCGAAGAAGTCCGTGTGCAGTCGCATAGGCTCTCTTCATCTTTGTCAAACACTTCAGCATTGGCTGCGGCAATTAGGCCGAGACCTCGTATTAAAACTAGTGTTGCTATGGAGGAGTGTTCTTATTGTAAAGGGAAAGGGCATTGGAAATCTCAATGTCCTGAGTTATCTCAAAAACATGGATTCCCACAGAGACCACCTCTTGCAGCAGCAGTTGTACTTTCTGTTTTGCATATTACAACTGATTCAGAATCTGAATCTAGAAAAGATGATTGGGCATGGTAGCTTGAACTTCCATTGGAAGTTTACACTAGTACTCGCATTGGCATTGGGGCATTGGAATCTTGCATTGGCACTGGCACTAGAATTTGGAGTCTTGCACTTGCATCGATGGAATTGCATATTGGAATTGGCATCGGAAGATAGCATAACGAAGCTTGCATCCACATCTACTTTGACAAACCCATGTCGTGCACCGTCATGAGTTTGACTGAGAGGGGTGTTGGAATTTGGATTATTATTATTAAAATTAGTTGTCTTGCGGGCCAAGGATTAATCACTTGCCCGTTAAGTTTTAAATTACTCTCTTGTTTTAGTCTAGGGTTTGCTGTAGTCTTTCACTATATAAAGAACTCTTTGTATTTGGTATTTTTATCTATCAAAAAACAATGCTTAAGCGGTATACTATTCAACTACAATAACAGTAGGGGTGGTTATTGCGGTGGCCCGGAGTTGGGGTGGTGAAGTAGAATGGTTGGGGCGGTGGTGGTGAAGTAGTATGGTTAGGGTGGTGATGATGGTGGTAAAGGTGGCAGTCATGGATATTGTGGTCATGGTTGGGCTGGTGAGGATGCTCATGGCAGTGGTGATGGCAGTGATGTTGACAGTGATGGATGTGGGGGTGGATGAATGGTTATGATGAGGCGATGGTTGAAACATAGTGGTGGAAGTGGTAATAATAATAGTCATTGCATGATGGTGGGTGGTGGAGTTTATCATTGAAGAATTGAGAAACAATGAAATTCACCAAAATCTTAGGGGAAGAGGTTGGATTTGATATGACAAAAAAACTTACCACAAAAGCACTAAAAGTCCATCAAAGTCCATGACTTTTTTTTTTTTTTTTGAACAAACGATATTATCTACACTAAGGGGTGTAGGAGTAGGCTAAGTCTCACAATAGGCTAGCAATAATGTAGTGTAAATTTGCCTTCGGCAAGAATCAAACCTAAGACCTCTCACTTAGAAGTGAAGAGGAATACTACTAGACCGTTGTACTAACTAGCAAATCCATGACTTTTTAAAAAAAACCTTTAAAATCAATGAAATTTTGAATATACTTGAATTTTTGTAGACTCATAATACCACAATTGACACACCCCGATCCGGAATGTCCACTTGGACTCCGAATCGAGCTGTGTTGGCCAACACCAGGAAGGTGACGAAGCCATAAAGTGTAGTGATGTGGAAATGTGAATAAATTTAAACCTAAAAGTACCTAAATATAAGAGTGCGCTTGTGAGCGGGAATGAACCCGTTTCACATGTGATGTCAAAGTATAAGTAAAGTACAGTGAAGTAGGATGAGAATTATACCATTGCAGGTGAATGGGCCTAAAAATAAAGTTTTATAAAAACCTTTTCAAAAACATAGTAACCCCTCGCTGTAAAACAAGTATAGTTTCCAAAATGTACATACTACGTATAGTATGAAAAATACTTACCGTAGCCTACAATATCTCAAGACTTCAATACGTCACGAACTCGTAAATAAGCATATAACTTCTAGTAATCACAATATCTCGTAGAAATAAATATATTACATCGAGTGCTCATCGACACATGCTGACACACGAGTTCATGTAGAGGTATTCTGACATGAACATGACTGGGTGTAATAATGATTTACGCTCTAGTACTACAATCACGTGAAGATTGGTGCTATGCGCATCACATATGAGTCCTGATTGCCTATAGCAATCTAGGATAGGACTGGCACCTATAATGGATCCAAAATGAGGGTACGATGCAATATGAACATGCACGTGAAAGATTGGCCCTGACCCGGGCGAGTACTAATACTAGTGCAGCAAATGATGAGCAAATAACATAAATATAGTCATGCCACAGTGATTCGATAATTCTAGTCAACATAATATTATCCATAGCCGTAAATCTAATTAAGGCATCCCGTAGGATTTATAATAATTTTCTAATTCTCATCGTTAAGTCATTTCCTATAAATGTTAACTTAATTATGGCAGTCACATAGAAAATTCATGACTAGATGTATATATGGAAACTAAATAAATATATGTATATATCAAAGAAAAGACTCACTCACAGTTACTTACGATGTCACATCCGTTCAAGCTAGGAAGTCAGAGTCTTCGATAGCAATTGCACCTAAGCATAATATTGGAACCCATTAGTAAAAATCAACTAAAACGATTAAATTTGGGAAAACAGAGTGCGAATTTGGAATTAGAGCGTCAAAATACATTAAGTCCTGGGCAATTTTAGTAAAAGGTCAACGAAAAGTCAATGATCAACCCTAAAAAAATCAACTTAGACGCTCCGGCGGTCAACTACATTAAAACCTTGTAATTTCACTAAATGGATGCTAAAAACAGACTCAGGACGTCGAAATTAGCCTAAAAGGGTTTTTGAGAAAATTTTGAAAAAGTCCAACAAAAGTCAACTAACGGTCAACAGTTAACTTTAACGAAATATTCCATTCTCGGATGGAATATTCTGTTAAAATTAACTGAAAGGTTAAACAAAATATTCCAAGGGAATATTCTCTCCAAATCCGAAATGGATTTGGGTCGTATCCGGGTTTGGGTTGGGTCGGATCTGGCCCACAAATCTGGGTTGGCCCTTTTTTTATTTTTTTATTTTTATTATTGACTTGATGGACTTGCGGGTTGCACCCGCCGGACCCAGTGAAGGAGAACATCGGAATTTTGGCCGGGAAATTTCCCCAGCTCTGATTAGCCTGATTTCACAACTATTTTCAACACAAAATTTATGGATTTGAAGCTCAGAGAGGGAATGAGGATTATATACCAAAATCATGTCGAGCCATGGTCGGGATCGCTCGGAAAAAGGCCTGCAAAACTCAAATGGTTTGTCGGAAAGCTGGGGAATATTTCCCAGAGGTATTTCTGCACCAAAACATGTTCAATTTTCACATGGTAATTCATAAATCAAGCCATCTCATCGAGAGGAAGAGAAAGGACGGACCTCGAAGTTTACCTAGCCTGTGAACGGCGGAGATTTCACCGGAAAATCTTTGAGTTCGTTACAGAGTTTGGTGACGAAGCCAGCACAGCTCGATTCGGAGTCCAGATGGACATTCCGAATCAGGGTGTGTCAATAATATTTCCATAAACCTTTAAGAAGTCATAAAAAGTCTTTATTCAATATAGAGTGACTTCAACAAATTAGCAAATTAGCCGGTGCATATAGACTGAAGACTTCAATATAATTCAATTTACGTTATTTTTCGGAAGGTTATTGTTTGGAGTTGTTTCAACAAATTAGCCAGTGCATTTAGACTGAAGACTCTAATATAAAGGTGTTTTCTTGTTCATTGAGCGTTTGAATTATCCTTATTAATTATTAGTTCTTGATTTTTCACATGTATAGGGAATGAAAATATATAATTTTTACACTTCACATGAGTTCTTGAACGTTATTGTTGGACAATAACTTTATATAAAGGTGTTTTCTTGTTCATTGAGCGTTCGAATTATCCTTATTAATTTTTAGTTCTTGATCTTTCACATGTATAGGCAATGAAAATATATAATTTTTATATTTCACAGGAGTTCTTGAAAGTCATTGTTGGACAATAACTTTACACACACACACATACACACACACACACACACACACACACACACATATACATATATATATATATATATATATATCATAACACACACACACACACATATACATATATATATATATATATCATAACACACACACACACATATACATACATACATATATATATATATATATCATAAGTGGTTGTGTGGTGTAGTGGCACAAAATTTTACTCTTCACCATGAGGTTTGGTTCAAAACCCATAGAAGACATTTTTTAGAATAAAGTGACTGGTCGCAAGAAAATGTCATCGGCCGGTAGCTAGGCACGGAAAAATGTCGTCGGTAGGTTACCTTTGTCGAAAAATCTCGTATGTCGGTCATCGCCATCAAAAAATCTAGCCGGCCGTTGGCCCAAAGAAAGTAAGGTTAAGTAGCAATTGTGTAATTATATTAAATTGTAATTTTTTTAAACTAGTTTTGTTGACTTTTCAATTTTACCTAAATTGAAAATGTGTTGGTTTTTCTTAAATTTTCTTTAGAAAAAGTATTTGAACTAAAATGACCATTCGAAATTTCAGTGGATATCAAGTCCTTTCTTCATCAACTTCTGGGAAACTTTTTAAGCTACACTATTCTAATTAATCCCCAAATATATATATAAGAAAAAAATATTGAATTTTCATTCCTAGTTCGCACCTACTACTTACAATTTCCCATTCTACATGATCACTTAAATATTAAACCAAAATAATTGGACATGTCTTCTTTTTGAGAATTCTAATAGAAGCATAAGTTGTGATAATTAAGACATGAAAATCAAGAGATCCAATACTATTTTTAGCAAAAATGCAATGAAACTATTTGTACCATTTTTTTCACCATCTTATAGAAATTACTGTAAATGTGGATTCTACGTCAACAAATAAGATACACATAGTATAAAACAAAATTATATATATATATATATAATTAAAATAAGAGTGGTGCTACCCATACACCTTATTTTACCTTTTCAACACCCCTATCAATTTTCGACTGTCGAATAATCAAATAACAAAACATGAGCGTGTGAAAGATAAAAAGATGTGTATGGATTCCACCCTAAAACAAAGTTTGGTTGAAATAAAAAGATCACTTCACTAAGAATCAAATCTCCTGTTAGAAGAAAAGGTGTAAGTAACTTTCGGTATGAAGATTCAAGGGATTGTTTAGAGTACACTTTAGTTTGGAAGATCATTGCCATATAATTTTATGATGATTGGTGCTGTTTTATCCACTAAAGAATTGTGTTAACTTAACAGTAAAAATATTGTCCCTGCGTTCGGCAATGGTTGATGGAATTATTGTTATTATCGAGAAAGCTTGGTGCAATTGATCATTACATGATCAATAATGAATCATACCTACTAGAAGCAACTGTGGAACTTTTCAGAAAATTGAGCATTTCTTGTCAAGGATCAAGTTTGTTATTTATTGATTGCGGATTGAAAAAGGCCACTTTGGTGGTAATAAAAAGAGGATCTTGTAATTCTGAATAGGTGGGTTTAAGTTTATAGGCACCATAATTTCTAAAAAATTTCAGCTTCCGCCCTATTTAGAGTATTTTCAATAGAATTGTCAAAACTGTCGCATAGACATACAATAATAATAAATGACAACAAATCTCTCTTCAACCCAGTCTTCAATTTCTTAAGTGGAGCTGGGTCAATTAAAGGCAAAGTCGTTTGAGCCTTCGGCGTCAAATTTGACCGTTGTTATCAAATAGATTTGATGATTTTTTAATGTTTAATGCAATTTATAATAAACGTTGTTGTGTGTTCTAAGTATTTGATTGGTTATTTCAATAATTGGACTCCAATAAAGAGAGTTAAAATATTTTAATTTGAACCACATTATTGTTAGCCCATTGTGAGGCTAAGTCCAACCCCTCCCCTTAGTATAAATAATAGGGATGTGATATCCACACACTCCATTTTACTTCTCACACACCTTTTTAATTTTCGACTGTCGGATCGGATAAATTGAAGAAGATCAACGAACTAAAATTATCAAGGGGGTGTGAGAAGTAAAATATGATATGTAGATAGCACATCCCTAAATAATATCGCTTTGTTAAAAAAAAATGTTTTTATTTAACACATCCAGTGCAGCAAAAAATTGTACAAATGTCAAACTGCCGCATAAAGTCCTCAAATATCAATTTTTTATGTTTTACATTTGATATCTCATTCAGAGATGCTCTTATTCAATTAGGAGACCAATAGCCTTAAAATAGTTCCTATCAAATGACGTTTTTAATATGACGTTTATACCTATATATTATTGTTAACTCAAGTGTTATAATATGAGCACGATATGACGCTATATATATATATGAACCTAAGTTATAATACACTTGTCATGACATGTGTGTATTAATATCGCTGCATGGCCTTTTCACCATTAAAATTACTGAATTTTCTCAAAGTGTATGTATAAATCAAGGAGTATGATTCTCTCCCCTTTGTTTTTTTTTTTCCTCCCCTTCCCTTCCCTCCTATTTGAACAATCACGATTAAGCCACGTCAACATCTTATATTAATTTTTTATAGAAAGAGAAAAACGAAATTAAGAATGTGTGAGGATAATATAGAAGATGATGAAAAGATGAGGGGAGAGAATCATATTCCATAAATCAAAGGTAATAAAGCATATTCATATGTATATATCACTCGTTTCATGGAACTTTTGGAATTCGATTCGATTCCTCAATCCTCAGCAAATCCTCCACCATTTTATTAAATAAACCAATAAAATTACCAAATAATGCATGTAGCATATATTCCTTCAAATTCCTGCTCTTTCCTAACTATGTATTTCCAATAATATCCACAAGCAAGAAGCATAATGTTCATATTTTCAACAATATTCCCGCGCTTACGATCAGAATAAAATTCCTTGCACCGTCGGATCCATCTCAATCAAATCCAATCCGACGCTCAGATTAAAATAAAACACAAAAAGGAGATTGTAGTAAATGATTTTTATAATTTCCCCATTTTTTTCTACCAGAAATTACTGTACATAACAGTAGGTAGCCGTGGCTTACATCCAATTAACTCAACTTTAATTTTTTTTATTTTTTTTATTTTATTATTAGCTCTGGTTCTTCAGAACAACGGCCAGAGACTCCTGGTGACGAAACTTCAGCTGCTTCTCTATGAAAGCTTCAATGGCGCGCTGAAACTCCTCGTTGCTCAAATCGTCCTCCTCCTCTGTATCTTCGGCCGCACATTCCTCTCTGGACCTCACCGTTTTCCGGCAAAGCTCCGTCTCCGATCTCCGCAGCTTTGCCGGTGCAGGCTTTTTCTCGAACTTCTCCGATTTCGTCCTCCGAATGATGTTCGTGAACTCCGAGTCAGAGTCCGAGTTCGACTCAGTTTCCGGTTTAGGATCCGCCGAGTTCACCTCCGAAACGATCTGCTTGTCCTGGTACACAACCTCTTCTGCCTCGCGCGGAACGACGTTGTCTTGTAGCTGAGACTTACTATCGGCTCCTCCGGCGCTGCCTTCGACGAATTCCGCGTAGAGTTCGGCCTCCACGCCGTCGTTATTACGATCGGTCGAGCTGACGTGGCGCGACTTGAGGACTAAAGAGGCGATGATGACGTGACAGAGGAGGAAGACGAAGAGAGGGCTCGAAACGACGCCGGAGAGGAGAAGGAAGTAGTCGCGGGAGATGGTGAGGGCGAAGGGGATGCGGGCGAAGGTCCAGGAGAGGAAGAGGATGCCCGCGCCAATTTCAGCGAAACGAAAGAGCTTCGCGGCAGTGCGGAGGCGGTTGTACCTCCGCATGGCGCTGGTTTTCTCTGCCTTCACGGTGTCAAAATCCCACGACCCCATCTTCGGTAAGACACAAACAGGGAAAACCGGTTGGAGGTGGAAATTGATTACAGAAGGTGTGACTACTTGTGAGATGGTTTATTGTGACATTGGAGGGTGATTTTCCGGGAAAGTTTTGATTTCTCGGAAAATGTTTGGAGTTGGAAGTGAAATTGTATGGACAGTACGGTACGTGAGAGGAGCAGAGGGGGCGAGGGTTTGTGAGTTCGTGGGGGTTGGACGAAGTGAGAAGCCCCTTGTGTCAGTTCTCACCATGCTTTTGCGTTTTATAGAGACTCTGCACTCTGCAGGAAATCTTGTTGCTTTACTTATTGGTTTATTTTTATTTAATTAGCTTAAACATAGAAAATCATGATTTAATAAGGAAAGAGTTCCTCCAACAAAACTTTGTGATCTTCTTTTTTGGCTCAACAACAGGAGGAGAGATGGAATTTGCCATAGTGACTAGCAACTTAATATTGATTTCATAATATATTTTACAAGCACACTATAAGTTTTAAATTTTGTGGAGAGAGAAGAAACATAAATTAAAGGATTCTTAACAACTTAATATAAGAAGCATGATGAAAGAATATAGAGCTCCTATGTAGACAAGTAATTTTTCAATGTACTTAGAATATCATTACACCAAAACATGACGATATTAGTTATTATAATTTTACTTAAACTATGGTACTTGTTTATATTTTTTTAATTAATATACCATTTCAGTGGGACATATATAAATCATATCGTCCACTTATATTATAATGACGGTGTTGCAATGCACAAAAAAAAAAAATCTTATAGATATTATGATGTGAAGAGTCCGCTTTGATATATTGTGTTAGAATGCAAGGATCAAATCTAAACAAAGGTGTTATGTTCACCTTTTCAAAATTCTTTTTAACCATGTTTGGCTTACACTAGCTCGAGGTGTTAAAACGGCTGCCTTCTTTTAGGTGAATAATGCCATATCTAGATCTACTCATTAACGATCGTATTTATCGTATATATTGTACTGCATTGAATCCTGTTTGAATTTGTGAATATAATAAACTCGACAGTTGAACCATCTCATACTTTGTATTATGTTTAAGTGGGTGACTAGTGCCAAAAAACATCTTAAGCATAATCAGTTGCTGCATATATAATCATTTGTATACGACCAATAATTAATAAAAAAATTTAGACACATAACTAATATATTTTTCTTAAAATGGGTGATTATGGATGTTAGGAGAGAGCCTGGCCGGAGTTAGATCATAATATATATTTAGGGTTTGGAAGTGAAACACTGTTTTTATTTATTTATTTTTTTTTTTCAGTTAATGTGTTTGAAACTTGTGATAGGTAGGAGTAGGATGACAAGATGTGACTTTTTCACGTGAGGTGCTCTGCAGTTGCCTGTTGAAGTAAGAAAGGATCAATGATCAGTAGAGTACACAGTGGTACTGCTCCAGCGAGCCTCGTGTGTTCTGGCTATTTTGGTTCCAAGTCGAAACGAACATATTCCTCATGTGGTGTGTACCAATTCAACACCCCCTGTACAATAATGCCCCCCTTCCCTTCCTTCCCTATCCCTTCATGATTTGCTTGGTCTATGTCCTTTTTTTTCACTCTCTTTCTTTTTTTCTTTTACTTCCTTCTAGTTTTAGACTCGGTCCAAACATTCCTCAGCTTCTTTTCCTCTTTCTATTTTTATCTCTCCCCACCCTTCGCCCCCTCCTTTTTTTTTGTTGGTTCTTATTTTCCTATTTCCAAATTTTAAGAATACTTGAGAATTGGTCAATGATACAATAGAAGATTAGGGTTATGTGTTGATCAACTCTCCCTCGCATGTCAAAACCCTAGGGTTATATATATATCGATCTGTATTACTATAATTTGAAAGAAGTCTTTTGTCAATTATTTTTGTGCAAATCGTGTCTTTGCTTGCTTTGCATTAATAAAAAAGGATAATGTTAATATATAATAAATAACAAAAACAAATGAATTTTCTCATGTTATTTCCTTCTACTTTCTCTTCTTCTTTTATATATTCTTCAAGAATAATTGCCCCTCAATAGCACATGCATAGAATATGTGAAATTTTTCAGTATAATTGATTATTTGGAAATTGAGACTGACTTTACCACGTACTGTCAAAAACCTTAATGAAGATGATGGGAGATAACAAAAATAAATGTGTTTTGAACGAAGAACGCATTTCAAAATATTTACATATATAATCCACTTCAAAGAGAATGAGCTCTGATGCAAATTACTTAATTAGTATTATTGATGCACAGAACTAGATCGATCTTGGCTCAACTTAGATCTGACCATAAATCGCACAAACACACAAGAACACAAAGATATACCGTGATTCACTCCGAATTGGGGCTACATCTAGGTAATTAGAGGAGTTTTCATTAATAATGCAATGTTTACATAATACAATGCTTTAAGCTTAAGTTTGGATTAGGGGTCCTATCCTAAGATCCAAGAGCCCTTAATTGTGGGAGATGAGTCTCCTTTTATAGGTGAGGAGAGTCTCCCATTCTTGTTTGGGATCGATCTGGAACTCTAGAAACGTTGTTATAGTGTTGTCATGTGTCCTTAAGCAAGTGGGCTCAAAGTTGAAGGAATGGAGAGCTCATTTGTTTAAGATTGGTACGTGTGCTTCGGAAAGGGTGGGTTACCAAGACATCATGATGGCTACTCGATGATTTCGACGTATAATATGGTAGAAACAAGTATATTACTTGCGTCCTTCCTTTCTTTCTTTTTCCTATATGAACAGATCCTTCATAATTCCATAGAATCGATATGAATAACCAAAGTGGGCTATATATATTTAACTCAAACATGGAAATCAAAAACAAAATTAGTTGAAATGATCATTTTCCAATCTTATTTAAAAAAATGATTAGTATATCGTCAATATATTATCACAATATTTATAATTTTGATTATTCTATTGTTAATATTTAATCGATGTATCATTAATATTTGAATAATTGAGATTTGATTTCATTATTCTAACCAATTTTTCAAATTAAAAGTGCACTCTTAATAAAAATATCATTAGCATTTTGAACAATTAATGATCGTCTATCCACGGTTTCCACACAATCACTTTAATGAGGTCTGTACCTAAACCCTAATCTATATGTAGGGATAGGAGACAAATCCATTTATATGCACAAACTACGGTGCATTTACATCAATGAATCACGTCCGTACACAGTGCATGGCAGCACTATGCGTGCATGAAAATGTTATCACCTGAAACTCATAGTACGGCCAGTTAATTTTTGACTAGTGTTAAATACCCATGTTTTTCGGGTAAGTAATCTAAAGAATATATAGAAAATTTTCTTCTTCTTCTTCTTCCCTTTCTTTTACTGTTAATTATTTTATAATTTTTTAAAGAAGCTTTGTCAGGAAACTGACCTTCTTCTGCAGAGTGCAGAGGGTGCTTGACGGACACGCGACCCAACCTTTTTCCCAATACTAATTCAGAAAAATAACCAATGAAATGAGAGGATGGTCGTTGGTCAAGGTGGTAGTCAACGATGTATGATGAATGTCCAGATGAATAATATTGAACACTCCTCACAGGTCACAAGAGGATTTGGTTGTCTCTTCTGTTTAGTCTTCAATTTTTCAAGTGAAATATATATGCAACTAGATTAATTTCGGTGTATAAACAGCAGCAAATTGAGAGCTGGAATACAAGAACTGGTTGTTTGACTGGGTGAAGTTTCTTCTTTCTTGCCTTAATGACTTTCGATTTGCATGTATATCCATCACGTAATACAACCAATTACTACTAATGTTATCGTCAATTTATATTATAACGTGTAAGCTATTACACCATGTACGTAACCTTGTCGCCCGTACACTTCAAAATTTCTTCCGAAATGGGACCCAATCGGTGTTAACTAACGGGTGAATTGATCAATTATTGTAGGGTAGGGAAACCTAGAAAAACCTAGGAGTGTAGGGTTTTTCAGTGAATGAGTCTGTCTGGTGTTCAAGAGTCCAGTCCAGTCGTACAGGTGTCTTCTCTTTCGTATTTGTATTTTCTTAATCCTGCAGATAGCAAAAGAAGCAACGAGTTTATAATTGACAGACTGAGTGATGGATGCCTGGGATGCCCCCAGGCCCTCCACCGTCTCTTTCTCCTGATGCGACACCAGTACCTTTTCTTTTATTTTCTTATCAACTTCCTTACACGCATGGCATTGTTTCAGTGTGTTTTTGAACACAAGTATACATACATACATACATACATACATACATATATATATATATATATATGTCATTATACAAATGAAAACACATAAAATAAAACTCTCCTCCCTAGTACTGGGCTGGAAAAAAATCCCAAAAATCCCAAACCAAACAAAAAAAATCCCGATCCCAAACCAAAATTCCTGAAATTTTCGATACGAGATCCGGTTTTGCATCTCCATATTTTCGGTATTCACATACCGAACCGAAAATAAATATTATATATATTATTTTTTAATTATAAGAAAATTATTTCAATCGTTTATTGTTTTGGATTTAATCTGTGCCGTTCATTTGTTTTTAGGTCAAATCCCATTTCACTTCCGTATTTCCGTTCCATTGATTGATTCCATCCATCGAACTCGAAGCGTAGCCCCTGAGCCTCCCTCACCGAGCCCTCATCTCATATGTCTGTGTCGAATTCCAGCCAGCCACCGGCCCACCACCACACCATACTATCATCTCTGACTCTCCAACCTTCCTTCACCACACAGCCACCGCTCTCTCTCGGGCGATTTTTTCTCACGGATAGAACTCGCGATCTCTCTCAACACCACACCGATTTCGAGTCTCACTCTCACCCCAAATTAGCTAATTAATTTAGTGTTTTGAAACCTAATTTTTGTCTGTCTTTTGAAATTTAATTTAGGGTTTGGAATTCATTTTGTTTACAGAGTTCACTTTTCACAACAATCTTGAATCTTCCCTTACTGGTTTTAGAAGAGCGAAAGGCTATTCAATTTTGGGATCGTCTGCGGAAGACACACTAACTTAAGGTGAGACGCCATATCTCTATCTTCTCCTTCAATTTTTTATTTGTTGTTATTTCTCTGTTTTAGGGTTTCTAGTGTGTGTGTGTGTGTGTGTGTGTGTGTGTGTGTTTTGCGTTCTCAAGGGATGATGAATATATTAATCTAGCTGAAATGATAGGGATGTGAAATAGAAGGAGAAACTTATGTGAGATGAGTGAGTTGTGATGAATTTTGTCATGATATCATGGATTAGTAAACAGATAGTTAGTTGTAGCGTCCTTTTTTTGGTTGTTAGATTCTGCTTTGAAGTTTTCAAATGGTTTTAAGTTTTAACTGCTAACGATATTGTTAGTTCAGTCAAAATGTTTTAGATGATCAGCTTTCTTGATTCCAGTATAGCCTGCTATGTAGAGTAATAGAACCCTGTTTAAACCTTGACACTGAAAGAGAACCAGGATCACATTTAAGAACTCTCGCATATCATTCACTTAACTCAACTATATATAGCAGGTTGCAAGTTCAGCTAAAGACCCATGAATTAACTAATTGCTAATCACATAATTAACTGTTAGTTAGCTAATTGACTAATAAGATGCTTACTCATCAAGATGACTAAACTAATTGACATTGCATCCTATCTTTGAGACATGACATTACAAAGTCTGTAGGTTTGCCAGCCCCTAACTATTTAAGTTTTTATGATTCAATTTCAAATACTGACGCTTTTGGTTCAAACCAGTTGATGACATGAATATTTAGTCTATGATCATGCACATTTAAATGCAAATTAATCCTTTTTCCTGGTTCCACTCCTTAACCAATGCCAAGTATGAGAGCTCCACTATTTACTAATAAGTGAGAAGAATAATTGAATAAATGTGTTGTGGTGCACTTGATTAAGCCGCGGTTTGGGCAAGGAGAGTAGAAGAGAGTAGAAGAGAGTAAGATCATGACTTTTTTCATTCTGTAAACTGAAACAAAAAAATAAATAAAGCTACAAAGGGAGAAGAAAACAAAACCCAAGACAGAACCATGACATTCGATCTTTCACTACTCTTGATTTGTGGTTGTCACATAACCTGCCTATATGTCAAATTTTCAATATAGAAGGTTGAATTTTAGCCCAAAAGCATAATATGTCAAATTTTAGTCCAAAAGCCCAAAACCATTTCGGGATTCCCGATTTGTCCCAAAATCTCGAAACTATTTCGGAATTCCCGAAAATTTGGTTTGGGATCAGTATTGAAATTGGGATTCCCGAAAATTTCGGTTTGAGAATCAGGACAAGGGTTTCAGTATGGGATCCCATACCGAACCACCCCTAATTGTGGGAACTGGGGTACCACACTCCCCAGTACCCCAGTCCCCACAATAATAAATTTATGCTCGATAACTTTTGACACTCGCGAGTTTTGACGCATTCATCCTAATTTTACAAGTCCATTCATATTATAACAATTATTAAGTATAACGACGTTTATATCTCGTCCAACAGTCGAAACTATTCACTCGCGTTTGAGCAACATATATTTGATAAAATCCATTAGTTTTTGTGTAATTGGATGAATTCATGACATCACAAAATGTTTTGTTATACTTGACTTGAAAGTTTATTCCAGTATTCTTTCTTTCTTTCCTTTTTCTTTCTTAACTTATATTTATGATATAGAATTTAATAACATTTCGAAGAAGATGATGAAAGAATCTGCAAATTATTCATCACCCACTTAGCAAACAAGTTGGATTATATATATTGATCTCCAGTACCTCATCAATTTCAAACGAGATATATATTATATGGCTCCATTTGTTCCATAAATTCTGCAGATAATTTGGCTTTATTCTTCGTACTATCATTTTGATTTGAGGCTAAGATACCTCTAGTCCTTGGAGGCATATTATTTCAATTATCAAAGGCATGAGCAGTGAGCCAGCTGATCAATATCTTTATATTATCCACAAAGCATAAGCCATTAGCTAGGGGTTTGATTAAACAAGGACAGATAAAGGAGCTTTAGTGGTGGAAAATTGCTTCTTCGGACTCTGCGCATGCAGTAAGTGAAAGTTCCATTGTTCGCATAGTTCGCAACATAATTTTGATTTTGATTTTTGAAAGTGATTTAGTTGATTCAAGGTAGAAGCTTTTTGTGGAACATAATGGAACTTTCTTGGCTGTAAAGACTCGAAGAATACATGTAAAGGCTGCTGCATATAGCACTTTATCTTTGAGTTAAACACTCATATCTTATATATTCGATTTTAGTATGGTTTTAGTGGTGGGGATTTTGTGGTCTTACTAAGCTCCACACAAACATGACATCAATATGTTTGACCCTTTGTTTCTTCCATCTTTCTTGTTTAAAGATGAGTATTACTAGAACGACTAAAGCATGCAGCATATAACAATCTTCGTCTCATTTCTTTTTCTAATTTTTGCAAAAAGATTTTGCAAGTGTCTTGTTCATGTAAACCCTATTATAAATCAAATGGTTCGTTACAAAAGAGCTCTTAGTCGAGTTGTATTTTTCTATCTTCTGTTATAGGAGACATTCAACGCTCTATGTGAAAAAAGTTGAGATTTCACCATAAAGCAAATTGACTACATAAGCACTATAGTCCCACTTCTTGTAAGGATATGCAAGGTTTTTATTTTGAAATAATAGGGACATGCAAGGTTGGTAAACATTCAATGTGGAGCATTTTTTCACAGGCCTGTGTGAGGTAAAATTTCAAGTTTGACATGTAGACAATACAAATTAAGTGACATGGAATGCGTCTAGTCATTGAGCTTCACACGTTTACACTACAAAAAATATGGGCACTGCACACAATAAATTATATGTGCCCTTTGAGGCCAAAGAGCACGAAGACATGTGCCCATAGACCAATAGCAACAGTGCAGCTACTAAGTTTTTATCTGTGCCCTCTATGGGCGTCACCATTGCTAAAAGGGCACAATACACTGTTTGGTGCTCAAAGATGCAGGCACAAATGGACCATTATTTGTGCCTGTTTCTGACAACTTTATCAGAAGACCTTTTCCAGCCATATTGACACTTATATTATAATTGTGCCAACAAGAATTAAATATTAAAAAAAAAATCAAAATTGAAAAAACTGTAATTATTATTATTTTTTTAAATTTTCATAAAATGTAGAAAGCCTACAACACATTCTCAATCTCAGAAACATATATTGTAATGTTACATATTTCATCTCTAATGCAAAAAGAACTTGAAAGCAGACATTTTTGGACAAATGCATCTTCCCCAGCAAGCCTTGCACCTCATCAGAAGCCAAAACAAATATAGTCGACTTCAAAACAAAATAAGTCCAAAATTACACCTAAAAAGGAGTTGGTTAAAATCAATACGTAAGAGTTCCAGATCTGCCATATCAAAGATTTACCTCTTTTTCCAACTTGGTGGATGGTGCAATCACATCCTCCTGAAATCCAAATGAAAGTGAAAATGAAATTAAAAAAATAAAAAAAGAAAGGACCTATTTCCAGTCATGTTCAAGGACCAAAACTTTCAATCGGCATTAAGAACTCAATAGCAGTGATGCATTGCTACTTTGTTATACCAAATTACAGTGAACAAAATATGCAACTAAATTAAGCAGCAAAACCATCATTACCAGCAAACAAGATGTACAAAACAATAGAAGTTTGGACAATCATTGTTATGACATTAATTTCTAAGAAAGATAGAAACTGCTAAGAACCTTATAGGCTCTACAACGCACAAGCTAATAAATAAGTATTTTCAAATCTAATTTTTAGCTTTACTGAAGTCTTCCATGTTTCCATACGGAAAGATAAGATTCATGGAGCTGTTTAGTTTCTTAAGACTGCACGTTTCCTCACTGTTCAGTCTCTCCTAAGAGCAACCTAAACACTTAACTACAACTAAAAACTTGCAACAAAGCCCTCAAGTGGGTACTTGTAGGCTGTACCAATGTAATATATAGTCCATCCCTCTAAAATCCTTCCCCACTATTAGTTGTGTATAAACAGTTAAGAAGCTACAACATGACAATAGCATATGTTCATTTCTAACAATAAAATCATCCAGTAAGAAACGTACTCCTTATTAGACATCGTAGTGTTTTAGGGAGTGAAAACTCAAATCCGATCTTCACCTTTTATTATCAACATAATGTGATCATCAAGAAGTTAAATGAAGATAACAAATTAAATTTATGTTCATTTGCTAATAATGAAACAAGTAACAAACATACTTCATAAGTGACGTTTAATTGCCCCAATTGTCAAAACCACAGCTCTCCTGCAAGGCATCAAACAAGAAACCTCTTTTCCTTGAAAGTGAAAACAGTTAGGAATAAAAAGGAAAAATTGACGGGCATGGTAACAATACAAGAAATCAATACAATGCAATGAGACAAATCCGACAAAATTCACACCGAATGCCACATGAATTTTAGTTATGGAGATTTTGAGAAAGACTGAAAATTCATCATAATGAAAATCTGCTTATCAATGAGAGTGCACAACATTGTAACATTAGATTCAGAAAATGGTTTTAATTGGTTTTGATAGGAAGCATTGTAAGTTAATCCCAAACATTTAATTCATGCTTCCAAAATTAACAAATTCTACAATTGCAAGAGAAACCCTACTTAAATATCTTAAATGCCAAAACCAAAAAACTGCCCTTATCTGCTGGAAGATAAGATCCTACCATCTTCTCTATATTCTCCACCACAGTTACATTCTCGTATCTGCATTACCAAACACATAAAAACAGGGCAATCAACTCTCCATCCAAGAAAACAATACAACATTGTTATGACATTATCTTTCCATTTGCTCCACAGACGAACTAATCTGGATGATATATGCAGCATTTGGACCTCTCATTGCCAAAGTCAATGACTAGTATTAAAAAATTAAAACCATCGATCTAATTCATTAAATTTAATCAACAAACAGAACACACAAATGTAGAACTACAAAAATTGATAGAACAAGAGAGACAAGGAGGTACATGAAAATTGTGTACGATAGGAGCGAGTCTCCAAGTGAGTAAACTGTGACGTGCATACAGAAAATAAACAATAATAAATAACTCATATCTGAAAATATATAAACTCAAGCCGCCAAAAGAACACTAATTCAGATCTGGTGCGGCTTGAAAAAACCCAGATCTGGTACACATACAATCTCTTCTAACCAATTCCTCCATACAATTGTACCTACTTAAATTCCAGGCAAAAAGTTCAGATTTTCATATATAAAATCACCACCCTTCAAATAATTCACATAAAAACACACAAAAAACAAGCCAATCTCTTAGAAATCGAAAGAAGGCTACGTTTAGGGTTAGGGTTTCTCGGGTTCTTACCTAAATCCAAGAATTTGAACCACTTTCTTATAGTTCAGCTTGAATTCAATCTCCCAAACAAAACCACTAACCAAATCTTCAACATGCCAAGTTAAAACCGAATTAGTCCTAAATCTCAATAATTTTTCACATCTAAAAGTTAAAATTGAAGAAACCCACTTACATAGATAGGAAGCTCACTATGAGAGGATCAGTTTTCTCTATTGGGTCGAGACCCAGTTTTGGTCGAAACTTGGCCGGCGAGTCCGGCTTGGTCGTTTTAGAGAGAACAGAGAGGGAAGAGCCAGAACTAAAAATAAGGAAATATGAAAGAGATAAATATGAAGGATGTGTGTGGGTTAAGGGGAGAGGAAGAGAGAGAGAGAGAGAGAGAGAGAGAGAGAGAGACGGATGGATGTGGGTGGGTTGAGGGGAGTATGATCTACGAAGGGTGTCGTGGGTTAGGGGAAGAGAGAGATAGAGTTGGATGGTTGAGGGCGGGCTAAGGGGGAGTGATAGTGGGTGGGGATAATTAGGAAGGGTGTCAGTGGGTTAAGGGGGGAGAGAGAGAGTTGGATAGAAGTGGGTGAGTTAAGTGGAAAAGAGAGTGTTGGATGGATGTGGACCATAAGTTTTTGAAAAAAAATAATAAAGAACAAAGAATTGTGTCTTTAGAAGTAAACTATGGGCACAAATAATATATTAGAGCCATTTTTTTAAATAAAGCTGTCAGATAATGTATTTGTGCCTATTTTTTTTTACAATAGGCACAATCAATGATGCCTTTTATGAAATGGGAACTGTTTCAGTCTTTTGATGGTCAAACACACACAAAATTCTCAATTGTGTCCTTTATTTTGTACCCATAGCTCATTTTTCTTGTAGTGTTACCAATATGCTATGATACAATGATTCAACGAAGGAAGTTACATGCACGATTTAATAACCTTAAGCAAGTGGGGTCTTTTTTCATTGTGAGATGTTTCTTCACGTCCTCAAACTTAGAACCATGCGGAGACCTTTCCAACATCATGGCTCACCGAATTCATTTTTTACGAGATTCTAAATTCGATTCTCCCATTACTCGTTGATTTAGACGTCAGCCTAAAATAGTTTGTTATGATATGTGGTTGGACCAAAAACAAGGGTTTCTTCCTCGTCAAGTCCTTAAAGGGCTTTTTCCCTTCACACTATTGGATTTGGATTTCAATCATCTGTTCAAGGGCCTCATTGCTCTTGTCCTTCCTCGTTTTTTTATCACTCACACAATCCTCTAAAAACCCAAAACATATCACACACAATCCTCTCACTCACACAATCCTCTAAAAACCCAAAACACCATCCCAAACCACCACCAAAAAAAAAAGAAACCCACCCCCCAATCCAACTTTCTCTAAAAGTCAGCCCACTTCACTTAATTCTCAATTTTTTATAGTATACGTTCCCTTCCGTTGAGGGATCTCTCAAAAAGTTTTATTTGATGGACACTTTGTGATGCTCATTCCGTAATTTTTTTCAACATTTTAAACTGTCTATATTTTAGTGTATCATTTCTAAATCATCAATGCAAAAATTAGATAAATCCAAAATCATTAACGTCCAATTATAGGGTTACAAATGGACGCATACAATTTTCTAAGAAACACTATTATGACTACTATTTAATCTAATAGTTAAATAATTCCAAATTTGGGTGGTTTTTGATAGATATGATATTTAAGAGAATGTATAAAAGATAGACAATTATTGTCGAAATATAGTGTGAAGTGGACACAACAAAAGATCTTTCAATGGAAAGAGACATATATATATATATATATATTACACACACACACATACCCAAATACAACACATTTAGAAATTAAAATAATAAAGTGGTTGCAACCTCTTCATTTCTGAGATTCGAACTTTAAATCACTAGACTGTAATAAACTCTACGTAGCTTAGGAACTCTTGTTTTGGTTTTTGAAGGTTGTCGTATAATTGGTTAATGAACCGACAAGGGACAAAAATACAAATTGATATAATGAATTTTCAGAGACCGACTCAAAAGAATATTGCAAAACCCTAGCTGTCAATTATTCTCTTCCATTTTCTAACAATAGTAGCCAATTCAACAACAAGAAGATCCCAAAATGGGCGCCAACTCAGACTGTCAATTAAGAAACACTTGAGAGTTGAGAGGGACGAGAAAATGTGAATACTACGTTGTGCTAGAGTCCACATACTACCAAGTCGATTACAAGCATTGCATTTTCGGCCTCTGAAAATACCCTTTAAATAAAAGAACCCAAAAACCATGCTACCAAGTCGATTACAAGTATTGCATTTTCGGCCTCTGAAAATACCCTTTAAATGAAAGAACCCAAAAAACCATACTACCAAGTCGATTACAAGCATTGCATTTTCGGCCTCTGCCGTAGACACCGAAAATGATTGACAAATAAGTACGATGTTCATTTAGATGAGAAAAATCATACAAGAGGACAAAGCGCATTTAAGTGGCTTTATAAAACTTTATCAAAACTATCAACTTATTAAAAGAAAAAAGAATGTCTCGCACTAAAAATACATTAACAAAATGAAACGAACCCAGCCAACAATGACATAACTAAAAACAACATCACTATTAGTCTATTACTTTAGCATATACAATTTATCAAAAAAAAAAAAAAAAAACATATGCAAAACAAAATGCTTCCCTCTCTCTCATATGTAATTAACAACAACATGAATTTTGTTGTTTTTCAACAAAAAGAAAAATGGAATTGTTGCTACGTTTTCTTATACTTTAATTGAATGGCGCTCAAGATTATGCACAAATTAGGAAGGCTTTGCCAGAGTTGGAATCTTATGCGACTTTCGTTAGTGTTAATGCTGGAATTTTCTGGTTTGTTTTCAAGCGTGCGTGTCATATGATTCGTTTGTTTATTATGCGTTTTGTAGTGGTGGTTGGGTGTATATTTGTCATTATTTCCGGAAAAAATTAAACAAATTAGAATAAAGGTAAACTTGAAAACGAGATGCATGACTTTGAAATATATCCATTCCCAATTTGAACAAGATATTCAATGAGGGACCATCTGAACGATCGCATAACATTGCAAAAGACAGATCAGGAAGAGACATCAAAAGACCCATCAAGTTTCAAGATTAATTCTTCAACAGTTTGGGAACTGGTGGTTATTAAGTTATGCCTGGAGACTTGTTTTATGCCTTTATTGTAATGTTATGTCTTATTCTCTTCCCTATAACTTTGCTGGAAACAGGAGATGTATTTAGTTTTTGGAGATAAGACAATATAACTCTATGAGTTTATCAATCAAAGAACTCTTTTTGCTTCCAATTGCTTTATTGCTAGCTGCTTCTATTTCCTATTCTCTGCGGGATAACCTGACCTGCATCAATATCATAGCCAAGCAATGATGTTAGCGACCTAAGATAGTAACTCTGGTAGAGGAAGAAGCAAGTTATTACGTGATGCTAGAGATATACGCAAATCTTTATTCAACATGTATTATTACGAAAGTGATGCTCTTATCAACCAAAACTATTAGCCCTTGTTGTTAACACATTATTCTTAGGGGTATCCAATTGGGATTCTTATGGATTTTAGAAGAATTTGGCGGTGTATTTAAAAGCTCCATTAATATCCATTAAACTTCATAACAAAATCCGCATAAAATTTCTTTCAAATTCACATATAGTTTATGTGAATTCGTTAAAATTCACGTGAAATCTATATAAATTCATTAGCAGTTGTACGACTTTATCAGAGTCCATAATTTTATTAAAATTCATCAAAATCTCAAGTAAATACACTTCTCTGAATTTAATGAGAAAAGACTCTCAAAAGTTGGACTTTCATAGACTTTTCATCCCCTCATGTTTGTGCCACAATTTTCGTGCCAATATTATAAAATGGCAGAAAATTAGAGATTTACTTTAAGAGAATCTTCTTCACATTTCTCAATTTAATTCCTAAATAAGAAAATAAAAATAGACGTCGTGTATGATGAATTAGGTCAACTAAAAGTTTATTGCGTGATATTATCTAGAAATAGGGGTAAAATATGTGTGACGAAAGCACTGTGAGTCCTCATGCGGCCACAAACAAAAGTTTGATACTTTCTGAAATTTTCCCGGAAAATAGCAGATTCCTGTTTAGATTTTTCTCATCATGCGCCATTTGTTGCTTCTTCCAAATCCGCCATAAGAACGTTGAAAAATGGCTTTCAGTCTACGCACTCAGTCCCACTTCATCAATAAACCATGCCATCATCAGCAGCCACCAATTTTTTCCACCACCCAAACCTCAGAATCTTCCCCCGCCGTTCTTATCGGCTCAAATCTCTGAAACCCATTTCTTCTTTTCCCAGATTTCCCGCCAAAAAACTGGATTTCTCAGGTGGATTCGTCCCCAAGAAAGCTGTTTCGGGGCGGAGGAGCAGAGTCATGGCTTCGAATTCCATGATTGAGCTGATAAAGATGCTGCCTTCTCGAAACGCCGACGGCGAAGACGGCGGCGGAGAGATTCAACCTGAAGATTACATTGATGGTTCTTCAGAGTTGAGTCCTTTGATTGTGGATAATGGGTTGGAATCGAAACTCAATCGACTGGTAGGTTTCATGTTTTCTTTTCTATTTTTTTTCATAGAAGCCCTTGATAGCATTACACTTCGGAATAAAAAAATAAAAAAACTAATGAAAATGATTTGAAAATTTTGAGGTTTAAAGAAAATAATAAGACGAAGAATAAAGTAAATAGTACAATGATTAATTTTTTAGTGTAAAAATATGATTTTTCGTTAAAATCAACTATACTTACAACTTTTCTTTAAAGTTCAAAAAAACAAAAAAAGGCTTCAAACCCGATACTTTAGAACTAATAATTAATAAAAGCACGACCTCGAAGTGTTTTGTATAAAACTTATAGTTGTCGGGGTTTTTATTTTTTGTTGGAATGATGTTAAGGGATTGGTTTGGGTTGTGGATGCAGAGCAAGTGGATTATATCTGCCCTTTTTGCTGTGGTGATTCTGTGGAGGCATGATGGAGAAGCCCTGTGGGCTGCAATGGGGTCTGTTGCAAATTCAATCCTATCTGTTATACTCAAAAGGATACTGAACCAGGAGAGGCCAATTCAGTCGTTGAGATCGGAGCCTGGAATGCCTTCTTCCCACGCACAATCCATCTTCTACATTGTTACGTTCACGATTTGGTCAAGTAATCTCTCTTGTCCCTGTTGATATTGTGTTTTTTCTGTTAACTGAATGCTCTAGGTTGAGATGCAATGTATGCTTTTCAGCGGTAGAGTGCCCGCCCTCTTGCACCCAAGTTGAATCCCCCTCCCCGTAGATTGAGTATATCGCCTTTGCGGAGAGCTGGGAAATTTTAAACTTTGGTTTGGTAAATCATCTTTTTGTGGGATATCAAATTGGTGTACCATGTTTCATATGAAAGAAAAAGTACTTCTTTAGGGGGTTTTCTGGTGCGACTTTATCTCTGCTCTGATACCATGAAAGATGTCGGAATTCAATGAAAACTAGTTTTCTTGTTCTTGTCAGTCAAATATCAATTTGATACCTCTGTTTTCTCATCCAATAATGGTACCTGTGTGTGTGTTATTGCAGTTGTGGAATGGCTAGGGGTAAATGTAATTACCTTGACCATCGGTGCGTTTGCCTTAGCGTTTGGAACATATTTTGTAAGTATTCAATCTTGTTCTGCATTCAGTTAAATAATGCTTTGAAGCTTGGCTACATATTTGAGAGTGTTCAAGTTCTTAAGTTGATCCCCTACTCAAAACATAACAAATTTGCTAACCACCCTTAATTGGTGTTGAGCATTACGACCATATTATGTGTCACTAGATGAGTTTGATTTAATCTACCGGTACACAAATCTTAGAAATTGAATTCATCCAATGGTGTGTAATGTGGTGGTAAAGCTCTTAAATCTCAATAGACGCTGCAATGCAAAAAATTTAACAACCAACGATATGCTTTTAGATTGCTTATGTATATCTTTACTATTCATTTTTGCAGACATGGTTACGAGTCTCGCAAAAACTTCATACGCTTAGCCAAGTCATTGTGGGTGCTGCATTCGGAACCATTTTCTCCATCTTTTGGTTCTGGTCATGGAATGCTTTTGTGCAGAAAGCGTTTGTTTCCACTTTATGGGTTCAAATAGTTGTAGGTTTGGGGGCTGCTGGATTTTGCCTAGGATTTCTTGTGCATGTAATTCGTAATTGGTTTAGGGCTTAGGGCTTAGGGATGAAAGGTGAAAAACCATGTAAATTGAAAAAACGTATGAATGAGTGACAAAATGATTCGAACAATATCTTCTTGTTTCGACAGTTAACTGTATAGGAGAAAAACTTACATGCAACCCGGACTTCTTGAACCCAGCATGCAGCACCCTTTGAAATATATTGATGCAGCACTTTTCTGGAAAACTTTCTCGAGTGAATATCAAATTGCGAGCAAACATAGTTTCGCAAAAATAAGTGCTAATCATCTGAATATGAAGATCTGGTGTTATCAGTTAGCCCTCTGATGTTGACAAAGCCGAAACCTCTACTGAAGCATGCAATTTCGCAGATGAGATAGTTCGAGAGTTTCCATGCCTCCGATAATGCTTGACCTCTTAACGTGACCCTGGATCCAGATTTTCCCGTGATTTCCAATCCTCGAGCCACGGCTAAAGAAGCAATTTCATCTGGTTCCATATGGTTCTTTACTACATAACTATGCCCTGAGAAACTCTCCACATAATATAAACTGGACTTTTGCAAGGAATCGGACGTACTCCATCAAATCGGAGAGATTAGCTTTAAGTTTTAATGGATTAAATACTAATCTTCAGCGTCGATTAATGAAGAACCAATTTCCTGAATAGTATCTTCTGCCTTCGAAGCTAGTAATTCCAGTACACTGTATATATCATCAGCTTGTGGATGAGATTGATCTCTGGCAACAAATGCAGAAAGTCGATCCCTGACCTTTATCCAAGACCATCCCGGCTCCTTAATTACCCCCTTTGATCTCATCATTTTCCTTACTTCTGCTGCTTCCCTCCATTTTCCTTTATCAGCATAAATGTTAGCTAGGGTTATGTGAGTCACAGCACAATTCGGGTCCAATTTAAGGATCTCATCTGCAGCACGTCTTCCACAGTCGACATCACCATGGAGCCTACAAGCTCTAAGGAGAATAGACCAAACAACATCATCCTGTTGAACTGGCATACATTTGATCATATGCTCTGCCTCACTTAACCGTCCAGCTCGACAGAGGAGATCAATCATGCAGCCGTAGTGTTCTTTTGCAGGATTAATCCCAAAGTCATTTTTCATTGAACTGAAGTAGCGGAAACCAAGATCAACCAATCCAGCATGGCAACAAGCAACAAGAACACCGATGAAGGTCACCGAGTCTGGTTTCAGACCAACCCTAGGAATCTTCTCAAACAGATCAATGGCTTCTCGGTAGTACCCATGTTCAGCATATCCATTAATCATTGCCGTCCATGAAATAATATCATCAAGTTCTGCCACATCGAAGATCCTTGCAGCTTCTTTTATACTTCCACATTTCGAATACATATTCACTAGAGCACTTTGTACCATAGATGTAAACTCTAAACCGACAGACACAACATGAGCGTGCAGCTGCTTCCCTTGCTCAAGCATTGCCATACTTCCACAAACACTCAATACACTAGCAAGAGCAAACTCATTTGGTTTTGGTCCATCCCTTCTCATCCACGACAAATACTGAAAAGCTTCTTCCCCATAACCTCCTTGAGAATACCCAACAATTACAGCGCTCCATGAAACAATATCTTTTCTGCTCATCTCATGAAACACCTTAGAACCTGAAGCCAAACGCCCACATTTGGCATACATGGTCACAACGGAATTTCCCACCGACAACGAAGAGATAAAACCCCTGTGTAAAACGTGGGCATGCAATTGTTCACCCCATTCAACTCTAGCAAGACTGGCAACTCCAGAGATAACGCCTGCAAAAGTGTATTCATTAGGACTTACACCGGCTTCTTGCATTCTTTTAAACGCTTTGATTGCACGGTCCTCTTGACCCCTCCAGAGGTATGTTGTAATGATTGATGTCCATGAAACAACATCCTGTATCCTCATTTTTTCAAACAATTGCAACCCATAGTCTAATTTGCCACATTTGTTGTACATGGTGGCAAGAGAGTTCGTCACAAATGAGCTCTCATCAAACCCCTTCTTCATTGTTTGCGTGTGAATCGCTCTCCCATATTTCAAAGCCCTCAAATCAGCACACGCCTTCAACGAGATAGCAAACACATACGCGTCATACTGCACCTTCGACCTCCACATTTCAGAAAAATACTCCAACCCCTCCACATTGTAACCGGCACGAACAAGCCCGGTTATAACAGTAGTCCAAGACACCACATTTCTTATCGGCATTTCATCAAAAACCCTACATCCCTGCTCAATCTTACCAATCTTCATATACATGTCGAGAAGCGCACTGCCCACGAAGACCGAATTCACAAAACACGATTTTATCGAGTACCCATGTATTACTTCTCCATAAGACAAGTTCAAACCAAGTCCACAAGCCTTTAATGCAACACTAAGAACAAAGGGGTCCATGCAGATTGCAGGCTGAACCCACATGTGCGAAAACAAAACCAATGCCTCAGAGGGATCAGAGACACCAACGTAGCCTGAAATCATATTGGTCCATGAAATCTCATCTCTCTGAGGCATTTTATCGAACATGTTCCGGGCGTCTCCAACTTCACCTGTTTGAACCAGCTGCTTCAATTGAGCGTTGAGTTCAAGCATATCTACGTCATTACCCAATTGGGTTTTCTGCTCTAGATGGTCTGGTTTTGTCTCCGGAAGAAGAGGGTTTCTGCATTCTGTATGGGCGAAGGCTGAAGCTGTAAATATTCTTCGAATATGAGGTCTAATTGATAAAATCATGTTCTGCTTTGTTCACCGACCATGAGAATCGTTGGGCGCCTACAAGACATACGCGCGCAACTTTTTTCTGGCTATTTGTCTAATTGACATGGGCTCAACTCAATCTTAATCACAAATACTACATAAGGCGTAACAAATACGCGTAAGATTATTAATTTATGTGTTATAATAATCATACATAATATGTTTAGTATCAATAAATAAAATAGATGTTGTATTGTCATAATATAGGTGACCACCATATGACGGTTTTATGATCAATCAAAAAAATTTATCATTTTTGAAGAGGTAATGAGTTCACATCCCATGTGTCCCATGGACGACACTAGTTGAATAAAAGAAGAAAAAAAAGCAATGGTTATAGCATAAAGAAACTTTGAAGTATAATAATTCACATGTTATAATATGAGTAGACGATATGATTGATATGACATCAATCTACTATAATATTAATAAATAAATTTGTTATATTATAATATGAGTAGATTAATAATACCCCGAAGCAATATGTTACATGCCTTAAGAGGTTTAAACATGTTTCGCTCCCGAAGCTATCTGGTTTTCTACAAACAGAAAACTTGCTGAAAAACTCACTCCACACTTACAACATAAGTACGAGATGTCGAGTTCGGGACATGTAGGGCAAAGAAAAAGCGCAGTATACTATACGTGTAACACAAGTTTCCTTCGTGGACGAAAAACGTTTCATCCGAATCATCTCTAAGAGAGGAAACCCTAAACAGCAAACCTCAAAAGGGTAATGCATATGATCAATTTCTTATAGGTTTGCCTTTGTGTCTACCCAACCATTCAGCCCTTCTAATGGCCCTTGCCCTCCTCCACATCCGAGCATTTCTTCTCCGCGCAAAAATCTTCCGAATCTGATTGAGCTTGTGAGACTGTTGAGCAATCACATTTTCTGTTGAGGGATTCTGACTCAGAACTATGTCGTATCCATCACGGAAAGAGTCCATGCCTTCGGTGAGAAGCTGCCAGAATAGTCCCCCGGCAGCTGCTCCTCCTCTTTTTGCCGAAAAGTATATCTTGGAGTACACCGTGTTGAAGAGCAGGTCTCTTTGGTAGGTGCTGAAACCAGGATCCTTCCAAGATTTCCCAAATTCTGCGATGAATATTGGCTTTCGGAGAATGTTCTGCGCATCTTGGATGTGGGTGTTGAGCCAGTTGTTCAAGAAAGTGAGCTGAGTTTGATCATTTGAGCTAGACAACCTGCTCAAGCAAAAACCGGTATAAGTACAACAAAGATGTGATCCTGCAAGTTAAACATATTTACCATTGATCAGGATATGAGTGAACTGTTGCAAAATCGATGCCAGGAATCCGATTATTCGCGATAAAGTCTGTTCCGATGTTGAAAGGGGGATTGAGACTCATCCTCTGAGGTATTGCTTGTCCATAAAATCCCTCTAGACCAGCTTCCAGTAAGTGGTTTCTGTCTATTGACTTCACGTGAGAAGCCATTTCCATTATCCATGCCTGTTAATATGAACACCAATTAGTAAAAATCTGACATCAAAAGAAAATCCATCTTTAATTAGCAATGCACAACACATAAAAATGGTAGCTGCAATTGGTAATTCGCAGTTTAGCCATCCATACTTCGCTATTTCTGGCATTTATGCTGATTTACGAGGGGAAAAACTTGCGTAGGGGCACCTGGATCACGTCATCTATATGGTAGTTCTAACAAAAGCGTGGAATTCCTTGTCCTTTATTCTCACCCGACCCCTCGCTGGTCTATCTGATATTGGTATGAAAGATTAAAATGGATAATTAAGATATTGCTTTTTAACCTGAATAGTCCTTCCCGAAGGATCTGATGTGCATCGAGGTTCATTAATAAGTTCCCAGGCCATAATTGTTGGGTCATCTTTGTAGTGAACTCCAGTGTAGCTGTTATATCTGTTAAGAACAGTCTGCGAAAAATTCGATCTAAATTAGAAATGAAGATCCTGCATATTCATAAACAGAAAAGGCTCGTCGCAGACTAAGGCTCGCTTGGTGCCTAGGATCGGCTTTGGATTGGAAAATACACTATACTCAACGTACTTTGAGTAACTCGTATCTTCAACATACGATGGATTTTATGAGTTATCCAATCCAATCCAATCTTAGGCACTAAACGAGCGCTTATTGCTTTCACTTACGGTTACATGGTTCTTGTAGTAACCCTTCACAATGGGGTTCCTGAAGAAATCGTCATCAGATGTGAGGTGCTGCCCTTGACTTCTTGCCCAATTCACATACTGCTTTCTTCCTCCAAAGCTCTCATAGTTGTTCACCAAGCTTAATATCAGCTTAATTCCATATCTTCTGGCCTCAGCTATAACAAAATCCAACCCCTTCAAAACCAAAATCCAAACGAAAACATTTACGAAAGTCCCCATCATTGCATGCTTTTTTAATATTCTGCACTTGTTCCTAGGATTGGATTGGATTTAGATGACTCAACAGATTGAAAGTACGTTGAAGGAAGAAAGTTTGTACGAGTTGAAAGAAGAGACAGATCACTCATGAATGAAACTTATCCCATCAAACCCCCACAAAATGGTAGGACCAACACCTTATAGTTTAATCCAATTCCTTCGTTTGGGACAAACTTTGGCCTTCGTTTCTTACTTCAGGGTACTCTGAGGCCTTGTTTGGTCTGAATTGGAATGAATAACTCACTATATTCATACTAAAATAAAAGCGTGGTATCCAATCCAACTCAATTGTAAAGAACAAACGAGGCCCAATTCAGTGACTTATCCAATCCAATCCAATCCTAGGCAGCGTGACGACAAGAAAAACAAAGAGTAGAGCAGAAGTATGAGAGGAGGAACCTTAAACATTTGCTCATTGTATAAGCCAGGGGAGAACTGAAGAGGCCTGTAACCTCCATCACTGAAAGCCCAAGTTCGAGCCACGGTGAGTCCGTGGCTAGTTGCTTCACGGAAAACAGAAGAGACTTTGTGCCTCTGAGACGGGTCGGAAGCCACATACATTAGCCAGTAGCCGTTGAAGCCGTTTGCATAGTAAGGGCTGCCGTTGAGAAGAAAATGCACTCCCCTCACTCTGATGAAATTATCACCTGCTGCTGAAACATGGATTGGAGTAATAAAACACTGTCCGTGGATTAAAATTGCTAAAAGAAGAGCAAAAGATGGATGCTTCATCTTCTCCAAGTATGGATGAAATGTTTGCAGTCGGATAAAAAGCTTGGAGGTGGAGGTGGAGGTGGATTTGTTTGTTCTGGTACAATTGCAAATAAATAGAGAAAAAGAGATACTAGTGACCGACACAACAGAGGACCTGCTGAAATCAATGACAAATTCTTGAGTAGGAGCTTTTGCGACAAGTCACTTAGTTATTTTAAGATATATACACGGCAAATAATTTATATGTCATGGATACACTGTCATATTAGCGTTTCGTGTCAATGAACTAAATAAATGCGTAAATTTTGCTCTATATATTCTTGTTTTATAAGCACAAGACGCCACTAACATTTACCAATGTCATGTAAATTGTTATCATCCACAAAATAAATTTGGTCATACAGACACTCAGCTACCTGTGTCTTGCACCAACAGTGCAGAAAATATTATGGCCACATTTATTTGATAGAACCCGTGATATGATGCACTATGTCATGAATAATGAGATGCCAAGCTATCACCTTTTATGTCCATGGAAACTGCAATGCCAAACATGTGGGGTTTCCTTGAAAACAAAGTTTGAAAATGTTTCCTTAATATTATATTAAACACAAGGCGTCATTGTAACAATGACTTTTGGACTATAACTCGGATTGCATTTTCGTTCCTGTATTCGAGTATAAGATTTAGTAATCTTCAAACATATTTTGGTAGAAACACCGGTAAAGGTTACAATACAAGAAACAAGTCTCGTAACGCTACATTTGTGGGACCAAGTTCTCCTGCTAGACAAACCCCCTTCACCCAAAAAAACCAAAACCCTACTATTCCGTATTCAATTTTTCTTGAGAAATATACATAAACAGAACGGGTTATATATTCTTAAAATGAAAAATATGTTTGAACCGTCGTTATTCAAGCATAATTGCCATTGTAAGCTTTAACTTTTAATGTGTCCTATCTACCCACCATGCGCATTAACATAGTTGAACTTGACGCTGCACTTCAGCCCATGTGAGGAGAATTATCCCCACTCTGTTTGTGGTTTTAAGGGGTAGGATTTTGACATGATGGTGCCACAAGGCATGCCAAAGCCATATCTGGCCATCATTGAAAGCGACGATGCCCATCATCATTCACCTGCTTCAAACATCCCACGTTACGGGAAACCTACCTACACTTTGATGGGCTTCAACATTTCTGATGGGCTTGTGTGTAGTCAAAAAGGAACGGGAGGCATCTACGTTAATCAACGACATCAAAGCCATCTCAAAGAAAACACTCGTGTAGCCTAAATGATACGGCCATCCTCGCTTGTGTTCTCCAATGGATACGGACAGGTTGTAGAGGCCCCAACATCAAAATGCTTGAATTTGACCCCCATAGCCATAATTCTTCAAAAGAACTTCGTCTTGCCGCCAATTCTCTTTAACCTTCACTTCAACCTGTTTAAAGCATGAATATAGTCCTGTAAGGTGGATATCTTCTATATAAGACGTGACGAACAAAGTAAAAGTGAGGAGATAATGCTGCAGCCCAACTACCCACAGAATGTATTAAGCGCAGGACAATGGCCAATTAAAACAATTTGACATAGTTTGTGCACAGATATCGGTCATACTTTCTTCTGCAAAAAGTTTTCTATGTCGAGTCGAGCAGCAGTTGCAAGTAGTTTCAGAGCTCTCCCTTCCTACAAAATGATTCAGGATATAAACTCAGCGATCGAGCTATCTAGCTTTTTGTGATACATGCCTTTATGCACCATATCAAATTAAATCTTTGATCAAGAAGATAAATAAAGTTCGATATAGTTTGCATGAAGCGGACAAAATATGCAACTGAAGATTACCTACTTTTCCAATAACAATGATCTTCTGTGAGTTTTTTTCAACGACAATTTCCACTTGTATAAAATCTTTTGCCATTGGCCTAGTTTTGTAGCTCACGACATTCACCTGGTGAAAATCAACTAGAAATATTATCTTCTTCTTTTGGCTTCTCTCTAGGGATGGGGTACCATTCCTCACAAGCCAAATCTTTTGAGCTTCTAAACTACTTACCTGACATGAATAAGGAATCTCCTTACGGTATTGCATAAAGATCTTTTCTCGAACAATTTCAGATACAAAGAATCTTTCTGGGTGCTCACTGACAATGTCCTAAGAATTCATAAAGAATAAAGATAAGTTATCCATACATGAAAATAACACTTTTGGATATTCTTGAGAGGTATAAATTTACACTTTGAATAAGAATACGGAAGACAAATTTTTACTACTGCTTAAGGGGAACTTACTTTCAAAAGTTCAACACCAATGCAGTTTTCTCTTTAGGATGGGAATGTGAGGTCTGATTGTAGAAAGTCTTATGACATTTATTACTACCGTGCGATTTCTGCACATGAATCCTAATGGTTGGGATAAGGCGAGAATAGAACATTCACGGCCATGAAACAGGAACACCATTAAGGACTTTAGCTTCAAAGAAAGGGAGGGCAATCATGAGCCTATAACATGAAATTCCAAGTACCTTCGGATAATATGCTGGCCCATAACGAATTTGTGATAAAATCCAATGCTTGACATCTTCCACTCCCTGTCCTCACAGGTATGACCTCGTCAACGTTTGTAAATTTCTCGTACCACTGTAAAAGATGTAATTCTTATTTAGGATAAAAAAAAGTAGCTTAGACAACAAGATCCGGAAACTAAGTGTGTAGTTATACGCGTAAACAAATGCTGACCTCTAGTTTCTTTGCAATTTCACCAGGTTTAATCAAATCCTTCTTATTCATAACCAGCAAAATGGGCGGCAAGCTTTCCGTCTGGTTACCTACACCTTCTTCCAACACTTCATCAATCTAGAAACGAGAAAATGACCTAAGGACAAGAGGACAAAGTTTCATATGCAATCCTACAAATGAAGAAGCATACTTTTTCAGGCACTTTTCATGCATCAACAAGAACAACTACACAGTCTGCATTAACTGTAGCACTCCGGACATTCTTCATCATCATAGAATCCAACTTGTGCATTCTCTTCTCCATAACACCCGGTGTGTCATACAGTATCATCTACACACAAATCCTTATGTCAAACCTATATGCATCACCAGAACTTCAGAAACCATCAATAAAGTATTACTTCTGTGCAAAACAAGATATTAGTCGGCTCTTAATCCCGAACCTTAGAAACTTCACCGTATTAACATTTCCTTTATATTTCCTTGTATATCAAGTAATCGAACTATACCATTATAAACAACTGAATTAAAACCAATAACAACATCAGCTAAGAGATAGTCTGTGCCAGAACAGATACCGAGAATTCGATGCCGGGTAGTCTGAGGTTTGTCAGTAACAAGGGACAACTTCTGACCAACCATTTGATTCGAAAGTGTACTCTTTCCCACATTCGGCTTCCCCAGCACGGCCACATACCCTGCATTTTCACTCAATCAAACCCACAACTCCAAATAACACCCAAAATTCCTCCGCTAAAATTAAACGAACCCAAAAGAGGTTTTATCAAATTTTACCGCTCCGATGATTTGGGTCGGCGACGTACTCGTGCTCCTCCATCTCGTACTCATCGAGCAAAGCCATGTTTCTGTCAGGCTTCTCACTCCGAGACAGCAAAGAAGACTCGTCCTCCGAATAATCGTACTCTTCTTCCTCCTCCTCCTCCTCCTCCCCTGCATCTTCTTCTTCTCCTTCTTCCTCTTCCTCCTGGGATTGTTCTTGTTCGGTGATCCTGAGACGCTGATTTGTAGCGGCTAATACAAGTTTTGGAGTCCAATTTCTTCTATTTTTTTGCCTGGAATTGTGGGTATTTGGAGAAATGGGGGAAGAGACAAGTGGTGGTGGTTTTGGGTTGTGAAGAAGTTGGAATGGCGGTAACGGGTGGGGGAGTTTTCTCTGGGAAGAGTTGCTGACATGTGCAGAGCTAGCTCCGTTGTCGGAGCTCCAGAGTACCTGATTACACTCTCTCCCTCTGTTTTATCTTACCAGTGGATAAACCTCTTAAGACGGCGTCGTTTATTATTTTCCCATTTTTTGGACCTTTTTATTTGGGAGCTATATTCACGTTATCGTTGTATTCAAATTACCTCTCACCATTTGAATTTCTAGCTCAATTTATCTTTTTTGTTTACAAGATGGAATTGTATATCATTTTAATATAGAGAGAGGGAAATTTAAACTCGAGAACAAGAGTACGAGAAAGGACGGATCCAAGTCCAAGGGGTCAACTTGAGTTCCAGAACCCCATTAAAGTTGGAAAACATAGGGAAAAGATCGACGGAGGACTGTTAGATGAAATGCCTCTCAGACAGTATTCAACAGGCTTTGGCACTTTACTCAACAGCCCTCAGGACAAGCTTTAGCGGCCCGCCTTGGTAGGTAAAGCTTCGCATCATACCTTCCAACTTGTCAATATAACTAGGAAGATAACGAAATGCTCTGCAAGTGCTCGGCTAAATTTAAATGAAACCCAAGTGACGAATATCGCAAAAACAGAATCGAATATCGCCAAATCAAACTGCACGTATCCTACCATGCACAAGAACAATTTCTAGTAACTAGGGCACCGGAAAACTGATCCCCGATGAGCGCAAATCAAAAATCACTAAATCAGACGAATACTTAACGGGCATAGAATTGTGTATAAACGCTTCGAGACAAACCGAAGCTCAAACCTTATGACTTCAAACTTTAATTATTTTCTGTAGAACTGTACATCCTCAGATCATAGGAAAATCTAACTGATAAAAGAGCAAGAGAATGTTATCCACAAAGGATGTGGCATAGTATAAGACCTTTTATTTTCTCCTTCTGTTATACGGCATAGGGTCACGGGTGCAACGTAAAGTGATTATCATTTGCCTGCATCGCTACTCTCAGGAACCTCGGAATCGAAGGTTGGCGATCCCCTGCTAGACGGGATATAAGAGTATGCCAAGGCTGCAGTACCAAGTGTTAGGGCAGTCGCAATCGAGCCCCATACCCATCTTTGTCTTCTTTCCCTTCTCTCCCTGTCGCGCCGTGCCATCTCTACACGAAACAAAAAGTAAAACTTAGGTGAGCTAATAATGCGAGGTAGATCAAAGGCCCAAATGATGCACATTAGGAGGGTGCCATATGTTCAAACCTGACACAGGTTACTGGTTAAAAATGGGGAAGAAGACATAGTTCAACTGAGGTAGGCATCGAAAATGCTTTTGATTTAACAAATAATATAATACCTCAAGCCTTAGGAATCAAGAAATAAACAAGAGGCAAAAGGTATACAAGTCTCACCGAGAACGTCCTGATTCCTCTGAACCATTTCTTGATTCATTGCCTCATAGTTACGGAGTTTGTCCATCAACCGAGCAATTTCAAAGTTCTTTGACTCGATCTGAGCTTCCATCTCCAACTCCATCTCAGCCCTTATCAATCCCCTCCCGATAGAATTTGATACAAACCTAGCAAGATAAACTTGTTGGCACAGATCTTCTGCAGGATCAGAACCTAGTTGCTCAGGACCCCTTGCAGCAGCAGGATCTTCAGGGAGTGTCAATCCTACAAGAGATAATTGTTCCCTAATCCTCTGCCACTGCCTTTGCATGTTATTCAAGGATTCTTCTGCTTGCTTGCGCTTCTCAATCTCCATTATAAGGTTCAATCTCATTTCACGCAATTCAACGTCAAGGTCAGAAACAGAAAGCTGTTGCCCATGCCCGCTCTCAGATGAAAGTTCTGCACAGAGTAACAAAAAAAGTAAGTTGCTCAATACCGCCAAAAATTTATAACTGTAGTGATTTTAAATTGAACAAGGTGGATTACAGACATTCAAAGATTAAGCATCCAAATCTTGAAATCCTGTCGTAAATTGAAACCAAACTTCTGAGCTGGAGAAATTAAGTTTTCTTTTATATCTCAAAAAAACACAGAGAAGACATGCATAGAATGTTTTGATTTAATCCCCTCTTCTATGCCATTTCAAAAATTCAGAGACTAGGGTATTTATAGAGAACCGGCATGTTTGTGCCCTTAATCATAATTAGCGACTTAATACCAATCTCATAAATAATGAACCTTTTCTATGTCATAGAAAGACAGGGATGTCAATTTTCAGCAACACTGACACACCGCAAACCCAATATGAAAATGAACAGGAACTTTCAAAATGACATGACACAGTAACACAAGTAGTGCCCAACACGAAAAAACAAATTAGGATTAACTATAGCATAGGGTAGGATGAGTTAGAGTAAACTATTAATTGATATGAATCTTTAAAAAAAAAAACACTTACTAACACGAGTATCGAACACAACAGGTAAGTTCTGCTAGTACTCGGATCAGGTGGTTTTTACTTTATGAAGATCTAAGAAATGAGTTTGGTTCAAAATGAAAACATCCTGTTACTGAGTTTCTAATTCATGAGATATGCATGTCAACCAAGACAAGACACAGTTAACAAATGAGTCAAGTCATCTAACGTGACTAATTAAAAACGTAGAGTTAAAGTCGACATGCTCAACACAAATCCAAATTGACGTAAGAGCTGAAAACATATTTGCACATCCCTTCATGTATAGAAGGGAAAAGAAATATACACCATATTATATGTAAAGATACCCAACTAGGGAAAAACCAGCATATTCCAATCTTCAATCATGGTGCTCAATTAATTCACGGATATATGGGCAAAGCATATTCAAGAACAAAAAATAAGCAAATGAAAGGAAATAAATTTAACCAAAGAAGCAAAGCTACATACCATCCCAAGCATCATAAAATTCCCCCATGGGTGTACTGGTCTGTGCAGAACGCTCAGCCCAAACACTTCCCTCTCCATCCGTGTTGTAACTTGCGACGCTCATGGAGTCTTTCGGATCAAAGAAATCCTCACTTTCACTATCTCTTCCTGGACTCATGGCAGGTTGCTTCAACAACTCATCTTCCCTAGCAGAAACATTACTCAGTTCCACATTACCGCTTCTCTTGTTGGGCACATAGAAGCTATCTTCACGCTCGCTACTACTACCTAGTTCCACATTACTGCCTCTAAGTTGCCCATCACTGGTCCCAAGCTTCCCATTGCTGCTCTCGAAATGATGGACTCCATTCGAATGATGCACTTCAACAGGCTTGGGGAAAGTAAAAGTATCCAACTCATCCACAGGCAAATTTGCCACCTTTGCCTCTGCGTTGTTGACATCCCCATTGAGCTTAACCCCCTTGGCCTCAGCATCGTTGACATCCCCATTGAGCTTCTCCATATCTCCAGCTTTCTGGTGCAATGTCACATCCTGCTCCGAGTAACTCTTCATAAGCCTTGGACCACGGCGCTTGTGATTGATGATGTAAGGCGAGGGAGTAAATGAAGTAGGCGAATCCGGGAGGGGTGTGGCCTCCGGAGTAGCGTAAAGGGCCGGCGTAATCGGAGGTCGATTTGGCCTCTTCTCCGCAACGGAGGCGCTGTTCTTCCTCTCCAGCTTGGAGTCAGGAACTGGCATTGAACTCGAAAAAGGCTTGGAATTGGAATTCGGAAGAGATGACATGTCGGCGGATTTGGAAGAAGCTCCAGGTTCTAACAACCTATCTAAAGCTATGACAGTGAAAGTCGGCATGGTTCTGCATCACCAATTCATCATCATCAAAAATCCAAATCAAAAAACAACAAAATAAAACCCTAGCTGTGCAGTTATAGCCGAATCAATTCAAATTATTCAATAATCCAAAAATTAAACACTTATAATCCGATTCATTTCTTCAAGCCAATAAAACCCCAAGCCGCACAAATTCCAATTTCCACAGCAATAAACAGAATAATAATAACTACATAAGCAAATAAATCGAATCTGGAAGAATCCTAACGCTATGTTCGGTTGCCGAGAAAAAAAAAACTCACAAAAACAGAATAATCATAATTAAATAAGCAAATGAACCGAATCTGGAAGAATCCTAACGCTATGTTTGGTTGCCGAGAAAAAAAAAACTCAGAAAATCCTCCAGGTTTCGTGGAGACGACATTTCTCAGCAGTCAAACACAAACAACAAATTAATAAAATACACATGAAAAACACAATATCAAAAAAAAAAAAAAAAAAAAAAAAAACTAGACGCAGAAACAGAACACGAAGATCGGAGACAGAGTAAGAAGCATACCAGGGAGGGGGGGAGAGAGAGAGAGGGGGGGGGGGGGGGAGGGGACTCGGAAGGGGTTCAGGTGAGAGGAAGAAAAGGAGGGACGAGGAGGAGGAGAGAGGAGAGGGTGCAATTGCAATTGCAACTGCAGAGCTGAAACATTATCGAAATCCTTAGGTTTTATGGGGTTTCACCAGAAATCATCGCCGCCACCGCCCTTCTTCTTCCTGTGGTTGGTTGGGTCTTCGAACCTATCGCAACGACCGCCTCTTTTTCTCAGAGCAGCTCTCGCTCGCTATTTGGTCTCCTCCTCACACGCTGCCCGCAAATATTTCAAACTGCCCTTTTTCTATTCCGAGAATTGTACACCGAGGTTTTGCTTTTTCTCTTTTCTTTACATAAGAAAATTTACACAGTGGGACTTATACTTTTTCATTTTTGTGCAGTTACCACTTATTCTAAAACAATTTACGATTTACGGCCCAAATAATGATACATGAAACAGATATGCATCTCTTTTTAAAGAGAAAATTTGAGGTCTGACGATCGGACCTTAAGATGAACAAAAACCCTAATGCACCTCCTGTATGTAGGGCTTAACCATCTGAAAATATTTGTTTGGGGCCACATAGGACTAGTTGGACACAAGAAACTCTTATGTTCAAGGTTGTTGTCATCGCTTCACTCAACTAGGACATAGATTTAATGAGTTTCAGAAAAACTATAGAAATTGCTATGTTTTTTTTTATCTTTTTAGAAGATAAAAGGTCGAATTAACACATGATTCAGCTGCAATAAGATGGGCGTGGACTAAGATATTTAGCTTCAAGTACTCAAGTTGTGAAAATGACTTGAAAATAACAAGTGACTAAAAATACCTTAAAAATAAAACATTGTGACAGGTTGGGGCGCCAAATTGCGACAAAAAAAAAAATGATATTTTGGGTGTTATTGTAAAATCATTTTGTTCGTATGCTATTTCACAACACTGACAAAGTTCAGGTCCATTTGTGCAATTAACAGTTTGATTTAGTCAGGTACTAATTAAATTGAGTGCTGCGGTGGCCGTAGCCTGTAGGGTTTCCTCAATTGTTAAGTTATCCCTACTCATTAATAAATTACTCAACGAAAATTGTATGAAATTACCAGTTTAATCTTCTAATTAAAACATAATATGAAGAAAAAATATAGGGCAAAAATGTAATTTCACACAACTAAATTTTCCTATTTTTTATCAAAACCTGACCTACATGTAATCCTAACATATTTCTAATTAAAAAAAATATATTTCTCTATCACTCTATTCCTCTCTTTCTCTATTTCAAAAACAAAAATAAAAAAATTTCTCACACAATTTCCGTGTAACCATATGCTAGTTTTACATTCAAGATTCCTAATAAGCCCTCGTGTTTTGGTTGTGTTGATCTCGGTGCGGTGTCGTTTCGTCTGTTGCCATATTTTAAAATTTTAATGGGGAAGACGCTAGAATGAATGAGCTGATTGTTGAGTGGGAAATGGGAATCATGAATCATCTACGGCTTTTTTTCTTCCTCACTTACTCACGTTTTAATTTCTCACACATTTTTTTTTCATTATTTATGGATATTTTTACGTTACATGTGAAGTGCATTAATATTTGAATGATTGGATTTCAACTGTCAAGATCTAGACATGCAATTCAGCTGACGGTGTTATTAGTAAGACTTTAATTATGATTTGAGGCGAACTACTGATCTAATTTAAAACTCATCATGATATTACCTTTTTTCCCCGGCTGGCCTTGTTATGAAGCATCATAAATTAAGGCGCTTTGTTCATCTTTCTTGGTTTGATTGTGGGCGAACCATCAAGTGACTTGGAGTAGCTGGAGTAGAAAATTTAAGATTAAAAAGGCCAAAAAAAAAAAAAAAGAATGTGACGTTCAAAATATCATAGTGCCAAATGAGCGATTTAGAAATAAACAAAAGAACTTTCACTTATTATAAATACATCGAAATAAATGATCTGAAAAAGTAAAACGCACCGAAGTAAAAATAATATAACGAGAAACTAAATCCATTCCAAAAGCCAAAAAAAAAAAAAAAAAAAAAAGCATTAATTTAAGATAAAGGCATTTTAGCCAAAATAGTTACTGAGATTGGTATAACTCCTCAGTTTGATCCTTGAGGTTTGAAATCAATGGAACATATCCCTGAGTTTGCCCACAATCAATCATTTTTGTTGTTTTGTGAAAATCTCTACTTAATAAGAAGTAAAATGACAAGAATATCCTCAATTAATTAACAACGGACCAAAATGATTTGACAAAAATGAGGGTATTTTTGTTATTTTTTCCTTATTTAATTAAAATTTTTCATGAAATGACCAAATAAATGACAGTAAACAAACTCAGAGACCAGTCATTAACTTTAAATCTCAAGAATCAAAGTGATGAATTATACTAATTTCAGAAACTGATTTAGCTAAAATACGTAAGATAAATTAATACAGAACAAGAATGTAAAATTATTCTACCAAGCGAAAGTAGATTACAATAGCAGTAACAAGAAGATACCTGAAACTGCAAGCTGAAGGCAATGTGCAGTGCGTGCTTAAAAAAGTAATAACGTAAAAAGTTTGATTTGAATTGATTGTGTTATTGTCGGCGGTCTTTGTTTATAGCGACGACATCCAACCTCTTACTAACCGATGCTTCAAGTAATCCGAGTCGATTTAATATACTAAACTATTGTCTTCTTGCTCAAGTATTTTTCTTTTTACGTGAAAGATGAAATCGTTAGATTTCCTTGGCTTGCACATAAAGAAATAGCTAGGTGGACCATTTCTTGTTTGAACAAATTGGATTCAAGGATAAGATTTTTTCAAACATATGTTTTACGAACGGAGTTATGCCACCGTAATGATTCAAACTTGAAACTTCTTTCCGTAATAGTGGAAACAATTACCACTCTCAATTGAACATTCTTTTAGTACTTTACGGATTCAAGTTGGATATTCGCCCTGATTAATTGTTTCTCTTAAAAAACACTTATATCCACATGTATTATTGTTGAAAAGATTACTATTAGAAACATGTTGAATATTTTTTTGAACTGGTGGGTATGATTGTTTTTATATTACAATCAATATGATATACTAATCTATACTAAAGAAAAGAAAGAAAGTTTGAAAGTTGAAATCCTAATCACCTGATCAAATCATCACTTACACTTGTAAGTACTAAATGGTTGTTCCGCAATTATGTCACAAAAAAGGGAATATTTTGACGCTCTACTCTTTTATAACTGTTAGATGAGTTAAAATTTTGATATCTGTATAATGGTCAGATATAAATCTTAATATTTAAACTTCTTCAAAATGAGTACTATTATAATTTAAGTGTGGTGAACAAAAATATTTCCTCTTCCAAAGAAGGAAGCTTCCATGCTTTTCTATTGGTTTGGATTTTATAGAGAAAGGGAGACATTAATTTAATTATTTATATAGCAAAGCTTTTGTATAAAATATTGAAATGTGACACGTGACCAGACAAATGGCCGTAGAGAGAGTTAAGAGAAGTGGTCCACAATCAATTATTTTGGCCTTATGCGAAAATTTCTACTTAATAAGGATTAAAATGACAAAAATATCCTCAATTAATTAACAACGGACCAATCCTATTAACTTTAAATCTCAAGAACTAAAGTGACGAATTATGCTAATTTGAAATACTGGTTTAACTAAAATAACTAAGATAAATAATACATAACAAGAATGTAAAATTATTCTACTAAGACCATCTCCAACCCTTGGGTTAAAACCTAAAATTTTTGTAGCTCATAAAATTTAGGTTTAACCTAGAAACAACTTTTTTGCTCCAACCCTTAAATGTATATTCCCATCCCTACCTAGCACGAGGCCTTTTGGGAGCTCACTGGCTTCGGGTTCCGTAGGAACTCCGAAGTTAAGCGAGTAGTGCGCGAGAGCATTCCCAGGATGGGTGACCCATCGGGAAGTTCTCGTGTGAGTTCCCAGAAACAAAACCGTGAGGGCGTGGTCGGTGCCTAAAGCGGACAATATCGTGCTACGGTGGTGGAGCGGGCCCGGGAAGTGGTCCGCCCCGGGCCGGGATGTGACACCAGCTCCACTAACTCAGAGAAAATCCTGAGCTAAATTTGGTGCATAAATGAGTTTTGAGTTTTAACTCATATTTATCTCAAGAATTAAAGCAAGTTAAAATAAATTTAGAACCTAAAATTTAAGTTTTTCTTTAAAAATTGGAGTAGGTGTTATTGAAAGTAAATGCAAGAACAAGAAGATACCTGAAGCCGAAGGCAATGTGCAGTGCTTGCTTAAAAAAGCAATAACATCGAAAGTTTGATTTGATTGTGTTGTAGCCAGATGTCTGTCTTCTTGCTCAAGTATTATTTTTTACGTGAACGATGAAATCGTTAGATTTCTTGGCTTGCGCATAAAGAAATATCTAGGTGGACCATTTCTTGTTTGAACAGACTGGATTAAACGACAATATTTTTTAAAACATATATTTTACAAACGAAGTTGTGCCACCGTAGTGAGTGAAACTTGAAACTTCTTTCATTAATAGTGGAAACAACTACCACTCTTAATTGAACAATCTTTTAGTAATTTGCGGATTCAAATTGGATATTTATCCCAGTTAACCGTTTCTCTAAAAAAACACTTATATGCGCAAGTACTATTGTTCAAAGGATTACTATTAGAAACACGTTGAATTTTTTTTGAATTGCTGACTATTATTGTTTTTATATTACAACCAATATGCTATACTAATCTATAGTAAAGAAAAGAAAGAAAATTTGGACTCGAAATCCTAATCACTCGATCAAATCATCACTTACATTTGTAACACGAACAAGGGAATATTTTGACGCACCACCCTTTTATAATTGTTGGACGAGTTACAATTTTGATATCTGTCTAATGATCAGATATAAATCTTAATATTTAAACTCTTCCAAAATAAGTATTACTACCATTTAAATGCAGTGAGCAAAAATATTCCCTTTTGCAAAGAAGGAAGCTTCCACGCTTTCCAATTGGTTTGGATTTTATAGAGAAAGAACGGAAGGCATTAATTAAATTATTTATATAGTAAAGTTTATGTATAAGATATTGAAACGTGACACGTCACCAGACAAATGGCTGCACAGAGAGCAAAGAGAAGTGGTCCATTACTCAATCACAACCACATTGCGTGAATAACGTGACACCATTGAGCATATAGTTTCTACCACTACCTCCATTTTTCCCACGTCACCAAGATTCTGAATCTAACCAAGTGGAACCACCCCCTGGAGTGGAGGGAGCATAAGATTCCCCATGATATATTTTGCGTAATGGAAGAGTCCGGATCCTTGCTATGAATATCCAGGAATTCATGAATCATATCCGTTCATTGTATAATATACAGTAAAAATTTATCTTAAATATTTTTATTTAAAAATAAATATAAATAGTACTTGACAAAAAATGACCGTACGATATATGATGAACGAATACGATTCACGAATTCTTAGGATCCTCACTAAAAGGATCCTGTTGGATAGAATTATTCGCTTGGTCACTTGATGATCAATCAATGCATGGTTATTCACATTTTAATTTAATATTAGTGCTGAATAGTAAGTTGATGTATTATTAATTTCTCAATTCTTGATATAAAATCCAAGATTGAAGCTTGAGTGATCGTATAAGTACTTAGTTACTAAATTAGTAATGTGATCTCATTCTTCAACGAAAAAATATTCATAAAGATTAATACACTCCAACAAATCAGTGTGCCACAATAACAAGGCCAACTGCAAGTAGATCTGTATTGAACTCACAAAAACTATATATCATTCTCGCAAACACGTGAGTTGAACATTATAAATATCAAGACAACTACCACTAAAACTAGAGACTAGCGGTTTTGCACTTGGGATAAATAAACTGGTAATATAAGATATGAACGCACGGAGTAACTTAGTATTACCGTCTAATAGTATTTCTCTTTACTTGTAAATGATAATTTTTAGGTTTGAATCTCATGAACGAAAAGTTCGATATCAACTTGTTCTCTTAGCTTCTTAGCGTAAATATATTGCTGTATATAAATAAAAAAAATTACAAATGCACGGGCTGAAATCTAAAGCCCAAAATATAAGAAAAACCTAGGTATAGTCCAGATTTCAGCCCAGATCTTATCCCCAAAAAAAGCCCGTTACTGTGTGCTTGCAATTTAAGCAGAAATACAAAAGGATTCCACAATCCGACAAAACAAAAAGACAAGAGAATCTACGGAAACGAAAGATTTTTTTTAGTGTCATCGACAAATAAGATGGTACATCACGTGTTATTATTCAAATATTACGATTTATGTATTAAAAAATTAATAACTTAAACAATAAAATTTTTTACCACTCATATAAAACCAATATTCGTGTCCCGTCAGAGTGAAAATTTTCCCGACAAAAACAGCGAAAGTTCGTCTTGTCCTCTCACCTTGTCTTTCAAATATACACGTCAATTATTGACCAAAAAACAAAAAACACACATCAACGTCGTCCCACGGACATTTTTTACTTTTTTATTTCCGGTCAAAGTAAGCCAATCGTCTTCCTTCAAATTCTCGAAGGGTAGTTTCCGCCGCCATCGTCCTCCCGGCCCCGCTGACCGACCGACTGTCCAGATTGCTGTGCGGCAGACATGGGAAGGATTGGTTTGCTCGCTTCGGATTTGATAATCTCGTTCATGTGGGTATGGTCGGGGGTTTTGATTAAGATCTACGTGTTCAGCATTCTGGGGTTTGGTCACGGACCCGGCGGTGAGATTATCAAGTGCGCCCTTTCGATTGTGAACATGTTCTTCTTCGCGTTGCTGGGAAAGGTTACCAACGGTGGCACCTACAATCCTTTGACCGTGTTGTCCGGCGCAATTACCGGGGATTTCAGCCGCTTCCTTTTCACTGTTGGTGCCAGAATCCCTGCTCAGGTGACCCCCATTCACTTGTTTGGTCGTTTGTTTTGATAGAGAGAGAATTTTGATGAAAATGACGGAAAATTTAATGGAAAGCCGATTGCTTTTTCTTTTTGGTTGATTGGATGTCTAAACTCCAAGCTTTTTATCTAAAATGTCCCGAGATCAGCATAACTATCACTTTAATGAACGATGCACCAAAATAATTTGGGGTAGTTTTCATGAAATAATGATTGATGGTGGCCTACTTAAGGATTAATTTTAAGTAAAAAGTTATGTGAGTACAATTTTGGCTAAAATAAATGTTAAATAAGAACCAAATAACAAAAATACTATCAACCTAATAAATAATAGACCAAAATGACATGCAAAATTTGAGTATATTTTAATCATTTTTTCCTTGTTAGCGGAGTTTTTTCACAACCAAAGTGATTAATGACGGCCAAATTCAAAGACTAATTCTATTGATTTTAAATCTCAGTACTATTTTAGCTAAAAAACCGAAATCTAATATGGGCATTTGTGACATAATGGTTTCATTATTTCTGTGATAAATGAACAGACTATATTGTTTCTTTGAGGTTGTTTGAAATTTGAATTCTAAGCTTCTTGTTCTTTAGTAGTTCTTGTTTGTCTTGTCTTTGACAAATTTAACGTAGAAGCTTGGGTAACCCTGTTTCAATACCCTAGTTCATTCTGCATCACCACCCCTAGCAGGTCGTATTGTGCTACCTAAACCTTCCCCCACCGCCGCCCTATGACGGATTAGTACCCGTTGTCGCGGCGTAGTGGGGGAGATACTTCTTCTTTAAGTCAGATTTATTCGACGACTCGAAGAAGGAACCGAATGTGAATTCTCTAAGCAGATGAAGATGGCATTTTTTGCTAGTTCTTTCGATTTTGGTACTTGTGTATCTTACAGCGATGACCATGTAGTTTCTCCGACATCACTCATTTATCTTCGTTTACCTCTCATCAGGTTATCGGCTCTATTACTGGCGTTAGGCTCATAATCGCGACCTTTCCTGAAGTAGGTCATGGTCCTCGCTTGAACGTTGACCTCCATCGAGGTGCACTCACAGAAGGGTTGCTGACATTTGCGATTGTTACTGTCTCGCTTGGGCTTGCCAGAAAAATCCCGGGGAGTTTCTTCACAAAGACTTGGATCTCGAGTGTTTCCAAGTTAACTCTTCATATTCTCGGCTCTGATCTGACTGGCGGTTGTATGAACCCGGCTTCTGTAAGTACCTACAGGCGTTTCTGAGATTTAATTTACGTAACTTGAATGCACTACACCTGAACCTCATTTACTTTTGCAGGTGATGGGATGGGCTTATGCTCGTGGCGACCATTTTACAAGGGAGCATGTCATGGTTTACTGGCTCGCCCCGATAGAGGCAACTCTGCTGGCGATATGGACATTTAGGGTCGTCGTTCCACCAGTCCAAGAGGACAAGGTAGACATGAAGGCTAAATCAGAATGAAGAAATTCCACTGCATTTCTCGATATGTCCAACCGAGGTTCTAACCTGTTAACATTTAGAGAAGACAGCAAATGGTTGAATTAGGCAAGTTTCTCCTGTGTATGAAATCATTGCTGCCCTTGAATTTGTAATCTATGAAATTGAGGGTATTTCAATACAATGTTCCTGAATTTCAATTCATTAGTTTTTTCTTTTGGCGTTAAATTTCTGGATGAACTGAATACTCGAACTGGCAAGCTCGACGGCCATCTGCAATTTTACCTTAAAGATTACAATGGTGGGTTCGGCCCTTCGCCAGCTTATCCATAACAAAAGATGTTCTCTTACTTGTATTGATTTCTCATACGGAGAGCCTGGTGGCGTGTTCATGGCAGTGCGAATCGGTAACCCAGCTACTTCCGACTTCCTTAACACAAAAGTTCGATATCAGCACATAATTCCCGGGCTTATCTGGCTCTAACTGCAGCAGATGCTTTGCAGCAAGCTCAACCCTTTAACATCCAGGTTAAGGCTACAAGCCTACAAGCATTCAACAGTGCTGACCAAACTGCTGCCGTAGGCCTAATGCCATGCTTAACCGTATCATCAAACGCACACCACACTTCATCTATCTGACTGGCACGGCCTAACATATCCATGAAACACACAGTGCTCTGGACCCAGGTCCAGACCATACTTCTCCGTCGCAGAGTTAAAACACTCCCGGCCTTGCTCGGCCAGCCCCAAGTGCCCACAAGCCGAGAGAACAGCAAGACAAATCACAGAATTCGGCAACACTCCAGTTCTTTCCTCCCCCATCGTGATGAACAGATCAAGAGCTTCGACCCCATCCCCATGACTTTCATATGCATCAATCATGTTTGTCCACGAAACCACATCATTATTACGAATTTTTTCAAACAAAGATCGAGCGTTAGAAATCTTCCCACATTTTGCTTAAGTGTCCAGCAGAACATTGTACATTTGGTTGTCGGATATGAACCCATGATGCCTTGCCACGCAATGTATCTGCTTCCGAATTCAGAAATTTGAATTCTCAGAGCAAGCAGCAAGAGCGCTGGTAGGTGCAACTACATTCGGTTTCATGGTGGACATAATCGACAATGCCTCTTCATACTTCTGGTTTCAAACACACCCGGCAACTAGAGAATTCAACATGACACCATCCTTTCGACAATTCAAGGTCGAGAACACTTTCATTGCTTCACTTATATGCCTAAGGCCGGAGTAGAAATCAATCAAAGCAGTGCCCAAAATCACCGTATCGCGTCCCATCACAACCACCATCCCATGAACCTGCTTGCCTTGTCAAAAGGACTTCGAAAAGGCGCAAGCTTTGAGCAAAGAACACAAAGTAAACTCGCTGAACTCCACTCCTTCCTTCCTCATTGCTTCAAAAACACCAACTGCTTCTCGGGCAAGCCCGCGCCTTAAAAAGCTCGAAAACAACGCGTTCCAAGTCACAACATCCTTGAACTCCATCTCTTCAAATGCTCTGACAGAGTCCTCCAGAAACCCGTACTTGGAGTACAAGTCCAAGATGGCTGTCTTAGCCACAGTTCCTGACTCGGCGCCAGTTTTGGTCATTAAACTGCGGACTTGCCTGCCTCGTTCGGGGAGGGGCAGCGCCCTGCAGGCGCTCAGTACCGGAGTGAAAGTGTAAGCATTGAGGTCGGATTTCGCGCAAAGAACGCGGCAGAAGAGAGCCCATATGGTGGAAAATTGTCCGTTGCGGGTTTAGCTTACATGAAACTCCTTCCATGTGAACTACGAGCGAGAATTGCACTGTTTTCAGGGCAGACCAATTTTAGTCTACATGAAACTTAGAAATGGTAAGTGATGAATTGTCTTGGTGGTCAGGATTTTCCTCTTCAACCCTGACGTCCCGAGGCCAGTTTGAAAGTCACAGGGCTCAAACTAGGTCACAACTAACATCAAAACTCGAGGGGTCGATCCAACAAAAGATTTTAGATACCGAATTTTGAGGCTGAAACTCGATGCATTTTTTCACGACGTAAAATTGATGAACAAAAAAGGAAAGCGCAAAAAACAGAACATGGCTAGTAGACTAACCAAAATGTAGAACCAAAGAAAGATACAAGCAACAAGAAAATGGAGAAACTAAAACCGAGGACCAATTTAGTGTAAATTGTAGCACTTCATTAAGAATATCGAAACGTTCCATTACAGCAGTTTTCTTTTTCTTCTCAAAAACAGAAGAGAAAGTTGCTGATCAATCAGAAAGGACGGGCAGAGCCATATGCTAGAGATATTCTTCATGTTTTGACCTTCACACTTCAGCCGACCCCAAAAATTATTCGAAATGTAAAGCAGCCATTCGCCATAAATCCGCACATAAACAAAACACTCACTTACACTAAATCTCAAGAGGTGGTACCCTTACCAACATCATTAATAGTCGTACTTGCTTAAGCAGACTTAGGTGGCAATACGTTATCAGGAAGAGTAATCTCTGCCGGTGTCTCACGAGTGACACCCAACATAGAGTCATATTCCTCATCATGGCGTCCAAACTTCTTTCGCAGCGCCTTCTCAAACTCTATCTCATCGAGGGGCTTTGCATTCTCAGCTGCATGAACCTGAGCCAAGTTGGAATAGTTTAAGGCTGACTGGGAGATGAAGGCCATCTCATCTTCTGTGAGCTTCCTCAGGAACTTTGCTGGATTCCCTCCCCATACCTGTTATTAAACATTCAGTAAACAACCAGTTTGAAAATTTCAGGTTGGTCGTTAAAAATGATTAACAAAAAGAGCCCCATTCAGTTTAAAAGTTGGCAGCTCACATTGAGTCACTTGATAACTTCCCACATGAACTTTGTACCAAGTGTTTGTGAAATCAAGAAACTAGTTTAACTCGATACGGAATTGTCACATTCCATGCCAATAAAGGGAGTTTTGACATACCTCTCCACAGGGGATCCTTGTGTTCTGCCTTACAAGAGCTCCGGCAGCAACCATGGCGTGTTTCTCGACATAAACCCCATCGAGCAAGGTTGCAGCCATGCCTACAAATGCCTCATCCTCCACAGTACATCCATGCAAGACAGCACTGTGGCCTGCACGGTTGAAATAAAAAACCACAACCCCAGCATCAGATCCTAAAGCAGCAACCACATCACCGGAAACACAATCACATGTAACTCACCTACAGTGACATTGTCTCCGATAATGGTAGGCAAAACCTTGCCACTCAAGTTAGATTTTGCCACATGAACAAGGGAATTGTCTTGAATGTTGGTCCCAGACCCAATGCTGATGCTGTTAACATCGCCTTCACACCCGAAAACAACAATCGGAGTAAATAAATCAAAGTTCGTGATTACACTTGTAATTGCAACAACAAATTGGCCTAATTTTTCACATAACTAGATTCTCAAAACAAAATTATCCTACTTTAGGAGTTAAAATTATCTTAATCAACTTTGCTAACAACCAAAATATAATGATCAAATTCACAGAAATGCTGACCTCTCAAAACGCAACCGTACCAAATGGAGGAACCTCGGCCCACCTGAACTTGGCCTATGATCGATGCACTGGGCGCCACAAACGCCTCCTTATCGACCACCGGAGCTTTGTCGAACACGTTCATCAGCGTTCGATGCCGCGACACTGATCAAAACAATCACAACACAATCAAGCAAAATCCAACCTCTGCAGGTCTCAAAATTCGATTCAATATTCCATAAACAAAGCCACAGAATCAGGAATGAGTAATCTGCGTGACTTAGGGTTTGAAGAAATTGAGAGACAAAGGAGAAGAATTCGGGGCGTACGCTGTTCTTGGAAGTAGTAGTTGCCTTGGAGGCGGGAACCGAGGCGGTCAATGGCTTGGCCGGTCTCGCGGATCCAGAATCCAACGGTGTAGACTGCTCTGCCCAGGGTCCCCATCGTCGTCGGAGATTGGAGGGTTTCGTAAAGCGTGAGTTTTCAGGGGGAAGGTGTATGCAGCGGCGCGTATCGGTGTCAGTCGCGGTCTCAGCTGTGAGTGGCGGAGCAAGGCATTGAGAGTTTGAGAAGTTTGAGGAGGAGAGCGCTGCTGCTGACAAATGGTTTGGAAATGTTAGCGGGCATTGGGGTTGCTGGACTCGCTAACTACCTCGGAACCAATGCGCACCGTTTCGCTGCCTACATGGATCTTGTTTTGTTCGTTATTGTCTACGTCTTCCCTACTGTATCGTATGTGATCTTTCAGTTAAAAGTATAATACGTATCCTTTTGTCCGTTTCCCTTGAACTTGTTTTTTATTTATTTATTTTTTACATAAGAGGTATCCAACGAAAAACCAGTGATAAAATAATTTATAGGAAATTTTATTTGAACTCATGTAACCTCTTTTTACACCCAACATATTCTCTAAACCCATATTACTTTTAATCAAACTATTAATATCACTTTAAACCTAAATTTACTACCTAAATTACCCTCATAAAGGCACTTCAATATCTAAATTTATCTTTACAGCCATTTAGAAAATAAAAACCCGAAATCAATATTCTAGAATCGTTCAAGGTGTAAAGAGAGTAATATCTCTTACCTATTTGTCTCATACTTAATCTTTGCTGCATATTTGCCACTCTAATAGGCCCTAGTGGGTACTAGAAATGGTGCAGTACTCGTCACTCTGATATACAATTAAGTTGAGTTCAAATAATTATGTCATCTCGGTGCTAATATTTGATCCTTGCTCTTGCATTTGTCAAGTTCAAGCTTAATTAATTAGAGCTAGGTATAAATTATATTCAATGGTTAAGTTATATAAAATAGACAACGTGTAGTTTAGAAATCCTAAAAATAGTTTGTTGTGTGTCAATGTTTTAGTCAATTTTCGCATCTTACTTGCCCAGAAGATTAACTGCTTTCACATAAACAAGTAGAAGGCTTTGGATATTACATGTTGTAGTTGTCAGCCAAAAGCCAAGAAAATTACATCTCTAGTGTAGGCTATAAATTGAACATTTATTGTTACGGACCTAAACTTAGATTTAGTTTCTAGGCAAGTGTAATAGAAAAGGCGTTAATTTTGTTTCTAAATCCTAAAAAATTTGAAATCAAATGAAAAGAAACTTGCATAAATCGATTTATACCGTAGTTGGAGGATTCAAAACTTCAAAATCATCATCTATTGGTCAAGAAGAGCATATTTTTCTCTATGAGAGCGTTTTAAGGGTTTAGCTAGAATGAATGTAAGATAAATATCGTGTGATCGTAAGGTTTGATGTGATTGTAGAGTTTGATTATTGAGTGGGTTTATTAATAAAATTTAATTTTATTGTTAATTTCATCTTGTATTTTATGGTAATTATGCAATAGGGTAAAAAATATAATTCACATTTAAAATTTAAGTTGGGTGTATAAATAGGTTATATGGGTTTAAATAAAATTTTCCTAATTCATATTCTCTTACTATCACATGAGACGATAGCGTACTTTTGAACCCTCCCCCAAGATAGCGTACTTTTGAACCCTCCCCCAACACCCCCCCCCCCCCCAACCAAAAAAAAACAAAAGATCAAACGTTATATCAAAACAAAAACCGATGGCCCCAAAGAATATATGTGTAGAAGTTCGAACTTGAATTAGAGGCTCCAACTCTTTGCTCGCTTTCTAAGACCAACGCTTTGGGGTTTTGGACGAAAAATTAAACAGAATGTGAGTAAACATGTAACAGGGGAAAATGAGATCTTTATATTAGTTAATGACGGAACTTTCCAGAAATAAAAGTTTAAAGGACAAAAGACCGTAGTACGGTACATGTTCAAGAGAGAAATCGGAAAAATACTCATGCCTGTGTTGACAACAGTCGGGCCGGGTATTCAAGCATGGATCCCGATCGAGGGTCAAGGCTCGTGACCCAGGTGCTCGGAACCTAGATCGGGATCCATACTCGGATACCCAGGTGCTCGGGACCCAGGTTCACGAGCAATAAATACATGTCCAAGTTACCAATACTTAATAGATTTTCAGCTCTCTTGGTTTTGTACTAGAATACCAAAACGTTTTCTTTTGTTTTCGTCTACTTAAAACACGGTAAAACATTGTAAACACAACTCAAATTTTTAGATGCAATCACTTGGAGATGTTAAACTTTGCATCCGAAGTTGCATGAAATTATTTGAACCCTTCAATATCTTTCTCCTGGGTTAAAACAGCATTCATTCGCGGTTTTCTCACGAATGGAAACCTATCTAACCATCCACAAAACATTATTCAACACGTAGAAGAGACGTACGATCAAAAGTACAACATAAGAACCCACCAATTCAAACCCATTGAAATAGAGTGATAGTTTTCAGGTATTACTAAATCGCTCCAGCCATTTCGCTAATTACAAAGCGTCCAGGTTAGCCTACTGCCTCAAGCTCTCCACGATGTAAGATGCATACAGGTTCCTGCAACACAAGACATCATTTTAAGAAAACAATAGCAATGACATGTTTACGTTCTATTTGCAATAATCATAGGCGACTGAAAAGAGAGGAACTAAAGTTTATCTCACATGGAGTGTCTGATGGCCTCGATGGCAGCCTCAGCCGGTAGAAAGTCTTCAACCTCAACTTCCTTGTTCTCGTTCTTTTTGTCTATCGTGACATAAGAGTTAAGGGCATACAGCAAAAACCAGTTCATATTGCAAAGAGACGAAGTTTTTTAATAGATTAAGTATCTAGTTAAGGTAATTCATAACTGTGGAGTCCCAAAACTCCCAACTGCTTCAATTTAAGGGAGTGCAAGCAATGTGATAATAGGATACAGTCCTCAAAGAACCGACGAATTTCTGCAAGGCGATGTGGAGGAAGCTCCTTGAGGTCAGTGATATGGCGGAACTCAGGGTCATCAGCACATACTGCAATAATCTTGTCATCCTTTTCACCCTGCAATAGAACTCATGTTATCGATAGCTACACTCACTTCTGGATGTACTCGCTATGAGAGGAAACTATACGGAGAATAAATTACAAGATTCTGATTGCCAAATGAAAACAGCAGTAAAATAAACAAAACTTCCTTCGCTTGTTACATTAAAAACTTTAAACACATTGATCTAGATTTAAACCCTGAATTCCCCTCAAGATTGATGTCAAGATCATATCTATTCCCAAAGGTTCAATAATTCATGCTCCACTATTCTAGTCAAACATGAGATAGAAAAAGGCTTTCTTACTTGATCAATCATGGGCATTAATCCAATAGCGCGAGCACGAAGGAAAGAACCAGGTATCACGGGCTCCTAAATGGTCATTAACAAGTTCAGTCATATATACAAAATCAGCTGTTATATCATTGTGGAGAGGATTATGCGTCCAAATGACATTACCTGCATCAGTACTAGGACATCCATTGGATCACTATCCTCACAGATTGTTCGTGGGATGAAACCATAGTTGTGCGGGTAAACAACCGATGAGTAAAGCACACGGTCAACCTACGTTAAAGAGCCTCATGCATTAGTATCCTCCATGAAAGGCATCAGTTTCACACTAGATGCCAATACCCTAGCAAACACTGATACCAATGTAAACGAACCAACAGTAAATATATAGAGCCCTTGTTTAAATTTCTACAACTGTAGTGAATAAGCATGGTTCACTAAATTGGCAACAGATTATCATTTAGGAAAGAAGAGGAAGTGTCTTACTACTATAAGGCCAGTTGTCTTGTCGAGCTCATACTTAACCTTGCTGCCTTTGCTAATTTCAACAACCTGCCCCAGAAATTATCATTTAGATTCGTACGCAAGTGTTGTAACAGAATCTTGAGCTAAATATACAACTTTTTTCATTTACGTTTAAATAAGTGGGGAAGATTATGCAAGTCGTCATCCACTGATAGAAGCATTACACAATCTATTCTAAAAGGTCTCATGCACGGCAATTCACATGCTACACATCCATGGCTTACATGTTGGATTTGTTAAGGGGTCCTTGACTAAAAGATCAGAACAATAAAAAGACTAATAGAAAGTTAGAAACGATGACTCACACAGTTGAAAACTGCTGGTGCACCAGGTCCTGCATAGACCAAAACATCAAGCATTATTAACCAAACATGTAACATATATGTCAAATTTTATATGGAACTCTTGAATAACAGTATCTCATGCACAACACACTGAAGTGCAATACTCACACACAACCGAATCTAAGCTTCTCTTAGCTGCTTACATTCATGCACAATGCACATATCCTCACCTCACTCTCTGCTACTACCACTCCACACACACTAAACACCTAACACATGGCACATCACTTTGTCACGTGGTGTTACACGAGAGTCCAAGTAAATTTGCTGACTTAAGGAAATGCTCAGGCGATCAAAATTAGAGAGAATTTTAAGATTAAATGTCAAAAAGCCAACAAATTTTACCAATCTCTACGTCATGCCAGGGATGAGCAGCAACCGATCTTCTTGACATTGAAGAAAGGATTCTTTCATTGAGTTTAACGTGAGATGGCCCCGAATTCTTTCCACTCCCTTCTCCATCATTGTTAGCCATGTTCACCCTGTCCACTAACCTTGAAAACAGAAAGAAGAAAAGAACAACATAATCATATTTCACCCACTAACCAATTACACAAACACAGTTAATTTCACCAAGTCGAAAACATGGCAAAGGACTAATAAGGGCAGAAATATGATCTGTTAATAACACAAATGGGTTTTCTGTCAACATCAAGGGGGCAACTACACATAATTCAATATAAAAACATGAACAAATATAAAAAAGACTGCTCGCTTTTTACTGGAAAACAAGCCAAAATTGAAGATTTCCTCTATAAATGATGGGATTGAAAATTTTCACTCAAATAATATACTCATCGCATGCAACAGATTACCTCCGATTAAAGTCACATAAACGAAAGAAATCGAATAAAAAACGCACAACAATTACACGATGATCATCACGATTAACCAAAGAACCAAGAAATTGAAGTGTTCATGCAAATTGCACGCTCAAAACAGACCCAGAGAAAGAAACCCACATGTCAACAATTACAGTTTCAAATCCAAAACCCATCAAAATAAATCAAGCAGGTAATCAAGAATCTTCATCTAATTTTCTTCAGTTTAACACCAAATATAGCATACAATCCATAAACTAAACCGTTAATCGAAGACAGAGAGAGAGAGAGAGGAGACGAAGTCAGCCATCGCAGAGGCCATTGAAGAAGGGAGGAGAAGAACTTACAGTTGAAGAGCAGCTGAAAAAATGGATTCTAAAATTTGTGTGAGAAAAATGGAAAAGGACTGTGAGAGCCGTGAGCTTAATTTATAGGGAGGAGGGACGAAGACGCTTTTTGTCAACTTCTTGCAGCGGTCAGTCAGAATGTCAATGGGAGCCGTTGGATTGTATTGGAGTCAATCAGACGGCTGATATTTCGGTTACGCGTCAGGAAATTAGTTCCCAAGTCAGCAACTTTGCCGCAAAGTATTAGCATTTTCTCATACCGGTGATTAGGACGAGAAGTGAGGAGCCAATTATAGAGTGACACGTATACCAAGCGAATAATAGAGTGATACGTATACTATTCTTTCGATAAAGTTTGCAACTTTTGGGGACTTTGCCTGTCCATGTTCAAATTGTTAATCCACGTGCGTGTAAATTGTAAGCTAGAATCATTAGTTAAAGTAGTGCGTTTTTCTTTTTGTATTTGAAGTTTGAATTTGTATCTTCATATAGTATGTATGCATGAAAGTTAGTTAACAGTAAGGTAGTGTGGTCTTTCTTTAGCAGTCAAGTTTGAATATCATTTCCGTCGTTTATTATAATTTAAATTGAATTAATAAAAGTAACGCACAAATTTAACAAAAATTGAAATGTTTTAATATATTCCCGTCTTCCACTTTCAATCAATTTTTGATTATTTGCTCTTGTCCTTCGTCTATGAGTGTCTGAACATGTATCGCACGAAACATAATATTTTATATTTTTGTTACTCTCAACTTTACGCTGATCTCACTAAATAAAACATTCTTACTAAAAGTTTGCTCTAATTCATAAACTGGGAATATTCTCAGTTTTATAATTTCATATTTTCAACCCTCCAATTTGCATCGGTATATTCCTCTTCTACCCCTTTCGAGCGGCTGCCATGCTACGAAGATTGGTGACATCAAATCAGTCAAATTATTATTGTAATGACACTGGTTCAAAAGCATGTGGTTGAAACCCATAAAACAAATTGTTTTTGGCATGACCATAAAAATGTTAAAAAAGGAATTAGGTTAGTTGCGTTGACGGATCTACATAAGAGCGAGTGAATAATACTATATTTACTTGTGCATTTTCGCTCTTGATGATGAGCTTTTATGGCTGTTATAGGGCCAACTTGTTTATCAAAAGTCCTAAGAAGATTACAGTAGAGTATGGAGGATAAAATGGTGTGAACTTGGGCTACATCTTGCCTCCCAACACAAACATTTCCTAGATCCGCCACTATTGGAAGAGCATTTATTTACGACACTCGTTTGTATTCTTATCCTTAATTACTATGACGCTAAATGTTTAGTGTAAATGAATTCAATATTTTCGTAAAGTGTTTGTAGCTCAAACTTTTAGAGCGTTTACTCCTTTACTCAAATTCTAGTGTTCAAATTCGCCTTGCAAAATACGTTTGAAAGAAAGGTAAAAAAGATGAATTTTCATTATTTTGAAAGCCCTATTACGTGAGCCTGGGCCTCATTGGGTTAAATTGGGCTTGTTTGACCCGGCCCGTTATTAGGTAAGATCGACCTCCCAGATCTTTATGAACTAAAAGAGACCACGAGAGCCAATCGCGGAGTGGCAGCAGTCGTAAATTCATCGTCTTTCTCGTTTCGTCCGCTTCATCGAAACCCTAACTCAATTGCCTGGTAATTTCCTCTCTCGAAGATCCTACATTCATTTGTGCTCGATTTATCTTAGTCCGCAGTTAATTAATTTAATTTGTTCGCTCATTTATGCACAAGAATAATCAGTATCCCCCTGTTTGTTTCCTGAGAAAATGGCATAGAAAATTTTCGATTCATACATTTTTTTTCTCAGTTATGCTATTCTATGTTGAGCAAACAAAGTAGGTAGCTTGATTAGTTAGGTTAGTTTCCAAAAAATGAAAAAGAGAGTAATTTTTGTTGCAATTTTTTGGTAGAATCCGAATTTGATGGAGGGAATTGGAAGTGAGGGCGGAGCAGCGGCGGCGCCACTGGCCCAATGGCGGAGCAATTTTGCGAGAGCATTCCAGTACTATTTGGATCGGTCAACGCCTCACACTGTGAATAGATGGCTAGGAACCCTAGTTTTGGCTATGATTTACATTCTGCGTGTGTACTATGTTCAGGGGTTCTATGTTGTCTCCTATGGTCTGGGGATCTACGTTTTGAATCTCTTGATTGGCTTCTTCTCGCCCAAGGTTGACCCGGAGCTTGAGGCCTTGGATGGGGCTTCATTGCCAACAAGTGGTTCTGATGAGTTTAAGCCTTTTGTTCGCCGCCTTCCCGAGTTTAAGTTCTGGTAAGTTTCATTTATTCTTTTGCTTCATATATGCAGTGATGGTATCTAAACAATAGTATTGTGTGGTCCGGTGTGATTTCTTATGTTCGGGGTTTTCTTCATTTTGATGGAAACCCCCCTTTCCATTTGTTGGGAATGTTAAAGGATGTGTGAATGTATCTTGTAGTAGTAATAAATGCTTCAAGTGTCTTCTAATTATGCCATATCTGTGTGCTATTTTTCCTGTGTATTTGGTTCAACTTACATAGAAATGTATGAAAACAATATATTTCCCTCTTTACAGAAGGGTTTTCATGGGTTTTACTGTAATGGTAGAAAACTGTTTTTGAATAGTGTCGGGAGTAATTCTTAACTACTGAAGGATGGTTTTGCAGTCGAAGCGTCGGTACGGCTTATAGAGTTATAGGCATCAGGTTATATGTGTTATTAAATTCCTTGAGTGACTGAGTCAACAGGATGTTTATCCCATGGAGTGTCAGTTAGCATAAATCAATACGTGAATTACCAGCCGACTGGTTGAATACCTAGTTTCATTATTAAACTGGCTCACCTCACAAAATGAAAAGCAGCAATGAAGTTGAATAGTCTCTAATTCTTAATATCACACTTGCTGTAAAATCTCGGGGAGTTCTACAAGGATGTTGTTTACGACGTTTTTATTATCATGGAAAATGAACGTGTTCAATGTTTTTTAGGTATTCCATCACAAAGGCATTCGTTATTGCATTTATCATGACCTTTATTTCTCTGCTGGACGTACCTGTTTTCTGGCCAATACTGCTATGCTACTGGATTGTTCTGTTTGTCCTCACAATGAAAAGGCAGATCCTACACATGATCAAATACAAATATGTTCCATTTGATATCGGAAAGAGGGTGAGTAAATATATTCTCATTCCTTCACCCCATCTTTTTGGTTGGCCCTCATATGTACGCAGTGAGTCATTCCTTACCATGATCGGAAACTAATTATTATGCTGTCCCCATTTGTTCTTGCAGCGATACACTGGAAAGAAGTAGTCTGAATGGGAGCGGCTTTTCTACAAATCTGAAATGAAATGCTGACGATTTGTAGAACCTTGAGTGAAAGCAAAACAATAAATTTGGGATCTTAAGTTTGTTTTGAAGGTAATGTTCCCTCAGTACATTTGAACATGTGCTAGCCTCTCTAGTTTAGAAGCGGATGACAGGTATTGTCAGGATGCCCAAATGGTTAATCTTCCATAGCCTAATCAGAGTTCAAGTTGCATTCGTTTTTCATTAAACATTGCCTAGCAGATTAAAATATACATTGTTGAAGACACAGCTAACAGCAGTCTATGTTATATTGTCTGTATGTTGCATGAACATGTCATGTCGGGGGCATGAACCCAGTGTATTCGTTGCATGTAAAGCATGAGAAGATGTTCCATGTTCAGATGTGTGTGTTTACATTCTTTCATACTAAAATATTGTTCACATGTTTTTCGTGTTCATGTTAAAAGAAATACGTAAAGACTGAACCAAGAATGTGTAAAGCTTGTTTTATTTTATTTTTCGTCTAAACAAAGAGAATCATGCCTTTGTGCTATATCTAAATCTTTGTGATCATCTTGACCCTAGGAAAAAAGCTTCAGCTGTCTGTCTCTGTCTCGTTCTCTTTTTCCGAGTATTAGACTGCCGTGACACAATCTTTATAAAACCCTATACATAGACGGAAAGAAACGATCAACTCTCAACTCTCAACGAGAGTATATAAACTACACATACTGCCGGTTGTTGGAACTCTTCCGGCATATGCTCATGAACTTGGCCACAAATTCTGCATAAAAAGTGCTTGATTAACACATGAACTTACTACAAAACTGGACTCGTGCTCAAATTATTGATTCCTTATATAATTGGATGAAGGATTTTGGTGGCTTGCATATGTTACCTTCTAGTTTCAGTAACGCACTCGCTCCTGCTGGGAGTCTTTTCTCCTGCAAGGAGAAACATTTGAGTCAGTTCATCTTCTCCGAGAGCCGAAAGAGGGGATGAGGTAGAGAACTTACATAATAAGCATGCCAGTAATAGAGTTCCCTCTTTGAACTAGCGTCTACTCCCTTTAGGAACTGTTCCACAAGCTTCTGCATTTCGGAAAATGAAAACTCTCACAAAATTATACTTTGGTGACTATGTATATACGAACAAGAAGTTTGAGGGATCGATACAGTACCAGTAGAATCAGTTTCGGATGTACAAAATCTATAAGAAGTTTTTGAAACTTTCCCCGGATGAAAAATAGTCTGACACAAGATTAATACGGAAAATCAATTCAAACATTGCGGGATGCTGTTAGATGTACGGTGTAACTGAGTTAGATGTGAAATCCCTCGTGGGTTTCGCATCCGTCAATGATTGTGAGATTCACATCATTCAACGGATGCCAGTGAAATGATTACCTCTTAGGAGACGGATCAGCTAGGATTTCGGAAGCAAGTTCTTGCACCACCTCTTCCCATCCAAGTGGAATTGGTTGTTCTTCTCCAAAAGGATAGCTGCATTGGCAAAGCTCCATGTAAGTTGACTTTACAACAACAAAGTCAAAATTTCCAACAATTTATTTGCAATATGTTCTCACTTATGTGCTTTGCATGCTTCAAGACCCATGATTGCTTTTCTCAAATTCTGCTTTGATTTATTTGCAATCTTATTGGCAAAGCTCATAGGTAGGTCAAATTCCTCCTTCATGGCTATCTGAATAAGAACTTCCATGATCTGGCAAAGAGAAAAGTAAACTATAAGCGAACGTGGGCGTAGCCACATTGGCCAGAAAGATCCCACCCCCCCCCCCCCCCCCCCCTTCTCTTCTCGGATTAGTAATGGGACACATATATCAAAAGCTCAATGCGAAATTTGAATGAGATAGATTATTTCAAATTAGTAAAATTTGAAATTGAGGTTACACAAAATAGGGTCCGAAAGGGATATACTTTTATTTTAATCCCCACTAACTCGCACCTAACCCGAGTTCTAATCCCCCCTCCGCAATTTAGATTAGTTAAGGTATAATATCGCTTGTATTAAAAAGGAGAAAAACTTAATGCATAATCAAAGGTCAAAAGAGCATTTTGGGAACCCTAAAACCCAATGTAATACTTACTTCGTGAGTCACAGGAGCATCAACCTTGATGACTTTGCACCGGTTTTTCACCGATTCAATGACGCCGGAGTCATTTTCACAGCAAAGTATGAGCTTACATGCATCCGAGTAACAGTCCATGATCCATTTGATCAAGTGCTGAATGTGCTCTGCTTTGTCAACACCATAAAGAACCATCACTGGTATATAAAAAGGAAGGAGAAGACAACCATGTTAGGGTTTTGAGAGAAATAGGTCAAAAGTGTGCAGATGGGATTTCTGGGTGTGTTGAGAGAATTTTGACCTTTATGATTTGCCTTTAAATTTATAGAGCTGACTTCAGGAGCAAGTTCATTGTCATTGTTTATTTCTCTGACCAAACCCATTAGGGCATATCTGGCATTTGGTTCCAACTGTACATTGAGCTCCACATGGTGAGGGCTGGATGTCAATGGAACCACCAGTTGCGTTGTCCCTTGTTCCTGTTAGTATTGGGTCATGAAAGAGAAATTTGAAAACGCTCGTCCAGTACAGATAAATCACAGTTTGACATGTGCACATAAACTTTATTGAGTTTGATAAGTTATTTACGCATATGTGTTAGCGTGTGATTTTAAGGTAAGGAGGAACGACTCTGTTACTGTAAGAACATTATTTCACAATATGTGAGGCATTATTTCTATCTCAAATGTCTATTTCACAAGAGAATACCTGAACCTGGAAGCACCTCAAATCATGAGATATCTGCAGGGAGGAAACAAAAGGGAAAGATGATCAGTTCAGTCAATTTACATGGAAAAAGATTTGAACTTTGTTGACTCTGATGAAAACAAACGTACTTCCCAACTCGCATCACCGTAAATTTCTCGTAGATACGCCATTGTTAGAGCTTTCTTCCCAGAACCAGTTGGTCCGGTAAACAAAATATGTGGACTGACGTTATCAATCACCTACATATTCAACGGAGCATGAGCAAACGGAAGAAATACGCACAAATGGAACTGGTTCCCAGATAACGATTTACAATGTATGAGAAAATTACTCACAAGTTGCTTGAGAACTTGAGCTTCTTGTTTGTGGCAAGTGAATCCATTCAACGAAGTAGGTCTATGCTTATCAGCCCACAACTGCCTGAGACTCTCTACCACGAACGCCTTCTCAATGAATGCAGCTTCATTGAACGTGCTACGCTCAGGTGATAATTTTTTGTTCTTGCAAGAACTCTTTCTCATACACGAAAACCATGCCTGACTTTCGCTCTTCCTCCTATTATCCGTGAACTTCCTCATGCTGGCGGTTGTTGTACTGCTTGCATCACTCCTCTTGCTGCTAGCCATGCTCAGCCTCCTGCTGCTCTGCCTGCTCACCGCAGAGCTGGAAGTGGTGGTGGTTGTCTGCGACAAACCATACAGAGATGAAAGTCCGTGGGCATTGACATCGTGACCGAGGTTACCATTTGATCGATTAGTACTTCTCTGTTGTGAGGCGGCAGAGGAAACCATTTTCGGTTTTTGTAAGTGATTTTGAGGTAATGCCACGACATTGCATTCTCCAGAGAAAAAGATGTCACCTGGTGCAATAGAAACTGAGGTTTCGTAAATCGGAGCAGCTTCGTTATTCAAGATGGGATCTGGAGAAGTTCTACCAAGCTTTGCATGAGCAAGCAGTTCATTGATTTCGCTGACGAATGGCGTGCTCACTTGCCTTTGCTTCTGATGAGCCATGCTTTTGGACAATGGTGAGGGTGTTCTCTCCCCTTTCGTAGGTGTGATTGAACGATTGCTTTGCTGGTCAGTTTCTCTCGGTGATCTATGCCGCAGAGCAGCTGCTGATCTTCTGCTGTTCATTCTTTGATGATGTTGGTTTCTGTTTGAGTCTACAATCTGATCACCATTGTTGTTCAAATCGGGCTCTTCTTGGCCTGCTTGAAAAGGTGAAACATGTCTCCTGCGCTCGGATTTTCCCAAGGGGCTGATGTTCCTACGAATATCAGAACCCGCCATTGGCAAAGTTCGAGCATTGCTGTCACCTCTTCCAGGCTTGTAGGGCGACTTGCTGCTGGTTCTTCTTCGAACTGGGCTTACCACGGAGGTAGTTCTTGGAGTAGGGCCGTCGTATTCAATCCAGGAAGAGTTTCTCCTGCTCTGCCTCAAAGGGCTGATCTTTCTTCCCAAATCCAACTCTGGTTTTGCCCCTTCAGATTCATATCCTCCATTAGGCCATTTGTTTCCGTCATGCCACGGGCTATCTAGGATGTCTGTCTCGGCATCAGATGGCTCATATCCACTCCTCCTTTGCTTCACCGGCGTCAGAGAATTCCTCCTGTGTCTTGACCAATTATTCTCCATTTTTAACTAACCAAATTGAGGCAACAATTAGAAAGTGACTCAAATCCTTGTAAGCCTTGCAAGGTTTCTCAACTTGCCAATGAAGTGGTCAGGCTTGGCAAGTGCGGCATCAATGACAGGGAAAACAACTCTGATCACCAGCTAAGCCCCCCAAATGACCGCCAAATTGAGCACCGAGAGCTTACAACAAAACCCAATTGAACACAAGGCCGGAGTCAAAGGGTTGATTCAGAAGCACAAGAAATTCGAGAAGCGAAAAACATAAACTTAATAACGAAAGGAGACAATGGGAAGAACAAACAAAAGGGTATCTTAGGAATCTGAGGAGGGAATGCTTAAAACCTGTGGATCCGATGCTTACAAAGAAGTTGAACAGAAGTCATTGATGATGTTAACTATGTCGATGTTTATGCTGTGAGTGTCCAAGTTTACAGTTGTAATAAAAAAAAAAAAAGTACACCTAGTGTTTCTGAAATTTCTAAGCTCATGTTTTTGTCTTTGTCTTGTTTGTTTTTATGGGAATATAAGGTTGCAGCCTACCGGCAACGGGCCGTTTGAAGTCTTAGGAATCTCATCTGCGTAACAAGTTGTCGCTTTGTCTCCTACTAAATGAACGATAAGTCGATAACACTGTCATGGACGGGTTATAGAATGAATGGACGAAAAGTTTATACTTTCAAGATATAAAGTTAATCAATATACATTTGTTACGTCAATGTATTTTCTTGAGCTACAAGTCAATGTATTTTCTGGTTTCTCGTACTCTAGGTTGAAGCAGATAAAAAGCTTCTTACTTGTAGCTCAAGAAATGCACAAAACTCACCCATCACTCTCTCCCTGTTTAACTCTTCCACCAAAAGAAGCTTTAAAACTCTTTTCTGCAACGAAGAAACTCTTCCGCGAACATAAAAAGCTCAGAAATGGAGACATATACACAGAGGAAAGCTAACCTCAAGAAGTAATTGATAATCAAATTTACAATTTTACATTCGCAAAGTAAAATCCTTGAATCAAACATGAAGGGTGGTGCTACATACTTCTATCCGTTCGGACTGTTTGGAGAGAAGTTTTGAGTGGCGAAGTTGATAACCAATCTAATAAAGCCGATTTGACAAGCTCTGGAACTTCATCGTGTGGGCAGTGCCCGTCCTGCAGACTTACCAAAGTTGTATTTGGATAAAATGCTCTGATGGTGTTAGCCTCGGCAGGACCTACCCACGGATCCAGGTCCCCCCAGACCAACAACAGCGGACAAAACATCTTGCTTAAGACACTGTCAAGAGTATACTTGGTCTGGTTTGTCATAAACCCGGTCATCAATCTGTGCAAAACAATCAAGAAAACATCATACATGCACAATCAGACATCAATTTTCATGACCAAATCTTCAAGATATCACTAGTCTTGTCATCCGCATTCAGGGGACCTTTATTTCAGAACAGATCTACACATACCTGTAATAGACTTCTCCAGCGTTCGGGTCAGCTGCTGGCATTATTATGGACTCCACCAGATAGTCATCCGCATTGGCAGTGTTTTTATACACCTGTGTTGGCAAAAATAAGTATTTAAAACACATCGTAATAAAACTTTGTTACGAATTTGGGAGGCTTTGTATAGTGATTGGAACATCATGGGGCATTGGGCGTTGGGCGTTGGGCGTTGGGATGAAGGTGGCGTCCTATCTGCGAGATAAGTTTCAATAAGGGTAAAATTTCCTATCCGTTTATTGTTTATACTAAGGTTGACATTACGCTCAGACTTCATGGAAAAGCTTAGAAACTAGAAAGTGACTTGCACTCTTTAAGACGGATTCAACATGTGCTGGTTGCTTTGCTTGCCAGAAAAAAAATCCAAGCACCACCCGCTGGAAAACTTCCTTCAGGGGCTTTAGGATGAACTTCTGCAGGGCTGTTTCCTCCCAAGACTCCTCGGCCTCACTGTTAGGATTTCCAAACTGTCCTGCAGAATTCAGGAGTGCAACTCCAACTACTTGCTCGGGCAACCCAGCAGCTGCAACCAAAGTAGTAAAACCTCCAAGGCTGAAAATTTACGGTGAGCCATATAATCATCATCTCAAAAGTCATCTCAAAAGAAAACATGAGATACACACACTTTCCCTTTGCAATAATGAACTCAAGGCAAATTACCCTTCTTAATCAGAAAAGTTAGGAAAACCTCGATCAAGTTTTATGCCCGTAAATTTAGAAAACATTACTTGATGGTTCAAAAACACAATCATCCGCATTCACGAGTACAGATGAATTATTGAAGATGCAGTATGTAACCAATCAAAGTTCAGATTAAGTGTTTCCGACTAAAACTGTCGGTTCTTTCACAATCTCCTTCAAGAAATCCACCACCTGATCTCTCCAAACCAATGCATCATAGTCAACAAGTGCTTTCTCACTCCATCCGAACCCCAGCAAGTCTATCGCACAAACCTTATATTTTTTGGCCAACTCTGGAATATTGTACCTGTAACATGGGAAGAAAACAAAAACTTATCGGCTTTAAAGTATGCACGTAAAATCACACGGTTAAAAGAAATCCAAACCTCCTGCAACTTAAGACATGTTGACAACAACTGGGTTCTAATCACAAAAGCAAAGAAACAAAAAGGAAAGCTCCCTCGGTTTCTTGAAATTTTGTATTTGATCTGATTCTTAATCTTAAAGCTCTCACTCTCCGTTTATAGGCTGAACACCAACTCCCCACACGGTGGATGGAGCTTAGAGGAATTTGCAAACGACCACAAGTAAATGTAAACATATGAAACTGAAGGGAAAAACAGAAGGTGGTGGGCACAAAGCAGCAAACCGGAGGCCCTCCATGTCCAAAAATTGTGCCCCTCCGGGTTAAATTCCAGTCTTTCAACACCTAATCCAAAACCCTTTTGCCTAAAAGCGGGAAATATTGCAAGGAAAACATGAACTAAGATGGTAAGTAAAGAGATTAACCTTGAACTGGCTGAGCGGCCAAAGAAGAACCCATGACTGGGATTCCTGCAGCTGCAACTCCTGCAAAAGCAATACCCCTCCTGCTCATTCCACATTTGCTTCCTTCCAAGTGCAAACAACATTCAGTGGTCAGTACAGTACCCAGAAAAAGAAATTTCGAACTTCTTATTTTCGAGAACTCAAAATTCTAAACTTCTCTAATTTACGACCAGAACCCCCTAAAACTCGGGTGCACGAGGCTGACTTACCGAACAACTATTTTAACCCACGTCTGCAAAATCGAAACTTGTTTGAATTAAATGCAAAGGTAGAGTGATTGAAATTATTGTGGCAATTATACGGTCTTGTGGGGCCAAAGAACCTGCTTTCATGAATTAGTACGGACGACGACATTTCAGTGGCTGTGAAAACCTCTCAAATTTGAGCTGTAATTTGTAAAGTTTTGAGCTTTTGCATCGCTCTGGTTGGTGTACGTTTTGCGTTGTGGAGCACTGGAGGACGCCAGCTCGCGTGATTAAACGGTCGATCGTTTTTCTTCCTGGGTCAACGACGTCGTTCTTTTCAATAATCTCCAGGCGATCACCGACAGTCGTGCTTCTTCTTCGTCTGCAACTCAACCAACTCCCAACCGAAATTTTTCATTTGCGCCATGGAAACTCCGGCGAGAATTCTCAGCCTCAACCTCCAGCTCTTCCCAAGAACGACACCGTCCGCCCTCGCTTTCTCTCCCAAACTCCACAGACCCGCGAAGCCCTCGCCTACATTTCACACTCTCGCTCGAAACGGCGTCGTCAAAAGAACCCCCTTTTCTCTTTCGCTCGCTCAGCCGCACTCCTCGTTCTCCTTCAATCCGAACCCCTTCAAATCCCTCCCCCTTTCTCTCTCCTCCCCGTCGCCGTTCAGCAACTTCAACCACTCTCTCTCACCCTCAAACGACGGCGTTCCCATCTGGAACCGGGCGTTCCACGGCGGCATTAACGGAAATGTGGGTTCTTTCGGGACCCACAACCGTGAAGTGACGGTGGTGTTGCTAGGCTGGCTCGGGGCCAAGACGAAGCACCTAAAGAGGTACGTGGAGTGGTACAACTCCAGAGGCATTCACGCCGTGACCTTCGTCGTTGATCCGAGGGAGGTTCTCTGGTTTGATTTGAGCCGCCGGGTCGAAAATCGGGTTTCGGACTTGGCCCGGGATCTCGCTTCGTGGGTGGAGGAGGGCGGAGAAAGATGCTTGCTTTTCCACACCTTCAGCAACACGGGTTGGTTTGTGTAGGTACTCTTTGTTTGAATGTGATTGATTTGTGTTACTGCTTTCATGGATTGTCAATTCCCGGGTTTTCGGAGTTTGCTTATGGCGGTTAGTTTGTTGCAGGTATGGCGCCATTCTTGAAATTATGCAGGGGAGGCAAGATCTGATGGAAAAGATTAAAGGGTGTGTTGTTGATTCAGGAGCAGCTGAACCGTTTAATCCCAAGGTTTTGTTGATCATGGTTGATCGGATTTTTAAGTATCGATTGATTGATGTCGAATAACAAAAGAACGTGTCATAAGAATTGGATGAATTTGTTTGCTTAGATTGAATATATGATGTGCTTTTGATTGGATTCCCTAGTTAGTGGATTCTGAATTGACTTGCTGCTCATTAGACTGCTGCAACTTATCACCTTGCAATGCAGATTTTCCTTCGCTTCTCAATTGTTTGTTGCGTTTTGATCGAATCTTCAATGCAATTACTTGAAGCCAAGGAATGTTTATGAATCTAGTTGGCCAAATATTTTGCTTTTTATCGCTTTATGTTTAGTTTTATGGTTTTACATCAATGTGAGTTCAACTTGAGCTATATGTTTCGAATTCATAACATCTCACATTTCTCTATTTGGTAAAATGTCAGCGTCAAGATCCACTCCAGATTTTCGAATCCAAAATTGATAACGTGCTTATTACTACTAAATTAGTAGTTCGCGTCTGTCATCTAATTGGTGTCGTTTTGCTTTGCATTTATGGTACCGTGTGCAAATGATTACCTTCTTTTAACCTTGACAGGTGTGGGCAGCAGGATTTTCTGCAGCAATTTTGAAGAAACGCAGCTCTTTAACAAGCTCTGCAGTTGAGGGCCTTGAGGCTAGAGATTTAAATGAGTCAGAAGATGCGGCAAGCTTGTCAAAGCTGCAAGAAGACAAGCCTCCGCTAGTTGAATCCGTGGTTCTGCTGGTATTAGAGAAGCTGTTTTCGGTTCTTCTAAAGTTTCCTGATGTGGATAAGTAAGTAGTGCTCTGAGTTCTAACATTTGTTTCCCTTAACTTGTTTTTGACTTAAACACTTGTAAATCTTAGATGATATATGACTGGATGCTCAAGAAAATGGGCAGAACATTTCAGTTGAAAGGTATACGATTGACTTTTGTTTTGTTTTCTTTCAGGAGGTTAACGAAGGTAGTTTCTATTCTTTCGGAAAACACTCCTTATTGCCCGCAACTTTACCTATATAGCACTGCTGATAAAGTCATTCCACACCAGTCAGTCGAGTTGTTCATGGCTGAGCAAAAGCGGAATGGTAGAATTGTAAGGTCCTTCAATTTCGGCACAACACCTCATGTGGATCACTTCAGGAATTTCCCCGACATATACTGTTCGGAGCTTGACAGTTTCTTGAAAGATTGTTTGACTACGGTTAAGACGACGTGAACTCTGCAAATGCAGATTGTTGTGTAGAAGTCATTCGATTTAAAGAGCGGCTGGTGTGTTCTCAATAGGAACACGTCCGAGGTTATAAATGTGTCGATGAGTTTAGTTCTCACGCAGCAAATGCCAATAATTTTGTAGTCTATTAGTTCACAGCGAAAATCCATGTTATCTAATGCTTCTTTTGAACTTTTCATATCCTACTGCTTCATAGCCTTCATTCATGCTTGCATTGTTAGAGTTTCAATAGATTTATTTTTTGACTAAACGATATTCTAATCTACTCAATTTACAAGTTAGATGATTGGATTGGGCGCAAGGAGGCGTGCACATGCACTGGCAGTATGATCAGTTGACTTAACTCACGTTTGCATAGCAAAAGTAGATTTGGAATGACAATTCAACCTTTTACTACTGGTTTGTTGATGTAAGGTCGGGGCATGTAACTGAGGTTATGCATTCAACTCTCTCTTCCCATAGCTCAATCTTCCCGTAGCCCAAGTAGTTAAGAGAACTTAGAGCTACTAACCAAAATTTGAAAACCCGACCCGGCCCATTTATAAGCAAAATGTCCAGGTTCATTTGACTTTATAGGTAAGTGGGTATACTAGTTTCAGCCGACGACCAACCACCCCAACGTTGTCAGCAGTTGGAAAGTGACGCTTCCGGATCTCTTCCACCTAATTTTTTTCATCAAATAATCTGAACTTTTAAAATTTGATTTAACAGCCGTAAATAAAGGTTCATTTTAAAAGTTATAATAATTTTAATCGTTTAATCAAAATTTAAGGATCCGAATTGTTTGATGAGATGAATTAAGTTGAAAGGGATCCAGATCCCTTTCCTCAGCCGTTTTCTGAGAAGTGATCCTAAAAAAAGAAATGTTTGTCGTTTAATAATAAACTAGAAAGAATAACGACTCTTTCGATCTTGCTTCTGCAGTTCGGAGTCGCGCGTTAAAGATGGCGGCTTTGGAGGATTCGCTGGTGAATTCCAAGCTCTCTCCCCCCAATACATACGGAGCCGTCGTTCTCGGCGGCACCTTCGACCGATTACACGACGGCCATCGCCTGTTTCTCAAGGTCTGTTTCTTCATCTCTGTCTTTCTTTTTTCTCTTACATGTGAATTTTAAGATTAATGGTTTGATGGAAATGGAAGCAGGGGGCGGCGGAGCTGGCAAGGGATCGGATTGTGGTCGGAATTTGCGACGGACCCATGTTGACTAACAAGCAGGTTCTTTTTTTTTTTTCATTCATCATTCGGATTTTACGAATTTTGTGGATTTAAATCGAACTGGTTTAGTTGTTATTAGCATTGATTTTCCAGAAAGGCTGTAAATTTAATGGAATTATTGTCTGAAAGCCTACATAGTTTTAGTTGATAACTTGATAAGGTAGATTTCGATGGTTAATGTTGCGGTTATATGGCAGTTTGCTGATCTGATACAACCCCTTGAAGAAAGGAAGCGTAGTGTTGAGAATTTCATCAAGGTATTATGCTCCATGAATTTGTTTATATTGCGATTCGATTAGTTTGTATTGAAAAAAAAAGAGATTTGCATTTGCATTTTTAGTAGAAATGGTTTGATGAACTTTCGGATGTATAAAATTTAAAAAGTATGGTGGATTTCAGATACTTGAAGGACAAACGGTGCTATAGTTCACTTGGAAAAATTATCTTCTCCATCCATAAGAAAAAAGTATCGCAGTTTTTGACTGAGTTGCAATGCAGCTCATTCTGTTGTAGCTGTGGTTGTGGGTTCGAACAGGTTCATTTGTTCCGCCACCATATGTCCATACCGCTTTCATCTTTTTACATCTCAATTTCAGGGTGACCTTTGCTAGTATTCCAGTTTTGGTAAAGGTTAGGGAAAGTGGATTAGGTGGCAGTACATATGGACCTTCAACCTTGCAATCTCAGGGGGATATTGCGTTCAACAATTTCTGTATCGTTTCCTGCAGCATTGTTGTGTCATAAAAAATGTGTTCTTTCTTATGTATTAATAACGGTATTTTCAGTCCTCAATTTCCTGCATGTATTTTCACAGTCTATCAAGCCTGGGCTGGTAGTGCAAGCTGAACCTATTATGGACCCGTATGGCCCCTCAATAGTTGATGAGAATCTGGAGGCAATTGTTGTCAGGTTTGTTACAGATTTACATCTTTTTCTTTGGTCTTTGCTAGCATCTCAATTTCGTTATAATGTTGCTGAGTCGATCTTTATCAACATGAACTTGTAAAGCTGTCAATCTCTTCTTCGCTTCACTCTTGAAGTCCATGTGTCACTTTTGAGTTTTGACGTTGATCATCACTTGATTTAATGTTTAAAGCTAATCGGTCTGGATTTAGATTAGGCTGAGTTGATTTCCCTTTGAAGGACGGAATAAGTTGAGTTAGCTTGGCCTGCATAAGGCGTAGCACTCATCATCAGGTTTTGCTTTTGCTGCTGTTACAGTTATTTCTTCACTAATTTTAGATTTGGTTTCTGGCAGCAAGGAGACTTTACCAGGTGGACTGTCTGTCAATAAGAAGAGAGTTGACCGAGGCCTGTCACAACTTAAGGTTTGAGTTGGTTGCCGCAAATTCAATATTTTTCAGATTTTAACATATCTAAACTAGACCCCTTTCTATTTATTTGAAAATCATTGTGACGGTTATCCTTAATTTTGTGGGTCTCTGTGCAGATTGAAGTTGTAGATTTAGTTTCTGAAGAATCTAGTGGAGATAAGCTAAGTTCAACAACATTAAGGAAGCTTGAGGCGGAGAAGGCCAAGAACCAACAGCCAACATAAACCAAGTTTATTTCCAAAAATGTACTTGAAACCATGCAAGTGTAATGCGTCACATTTGAAGGCTTGAGGGTGAAAAATTGTATGAAAAATAAGATGTGGGAGAGTGTATCTGTGCCAAAAGTCAATCGAGTTGTTTGTTGCAGAGCAAAAGAAGATTGGTAGAATGGTAATATCCTTCAATTTCGGGTCATCATCGCATGTGGATCACTTCAGATTCTGCAAATGCAGATTGTGTTGTGTAGTAGAAGCCATTCGTTTTACTGCTAGTGTTTTGTCAACAGGAACAACCTGAGGTTAACCGAGTTTATGAGTACGGTTCTCAGTGCAGCAAATGTCAACAAAATACCTGCTTTTTTTCGATCTGTGTACAAGTTTCAGAACTCAGTAAGTCAATTTTCATGTCAAAAAATGCTTCCCATGATATGGGTAGATCATACCCAATCCTTAGCCCCCCTTTTCCAGGTCGGGATGGGAATAGCTCTCCTATCCTGGCTGCAGTTTTTTTGGAAGCCACTTCGGCTTGGTAGCTGAGTTTTTTACCTCCTGGAACTGTTTCAGTTCCAGCCTTTGTGAAAGCTCAGGTTATCATCTCCCTTTTAAGAGTTTGCTTGTTCTTTGTTTTGTCTTGCCTTTGGCTGTAAAACTCGTATTATCGACCAAAAAAAGATGGCACTTTGCGGTGTTACTAATTTACGTGTTATAATATGAACTCACAGACATAAATGATTATGGAACTAAGTTATAGTATTGCTATAAAATACGCTCATTATAACATTAGTGAATTGTAACGTCATGTGACGGTATGACAGTCGCACTGAAAAACTTCTCATGACAACGAGGATAACAACTTTCAAAAAACTATTCCCACACTAGTGGCATACCAAGTCGCATTACCAGTAATAACATCAATACATGACAATGTGTGACCAACTTAAACAAACGTCCTGAAGTCTCTCTCGTCAAGAAATCTTGTTCTTGGTTTGGCAATGCGAGCCTTAGAGTCAGTTAAATACAATCCAAGTCCCTATCAAAATTAAATCAAACAAGGATAGATATGTTTTAGAAGTAAATCAAATCATTAAGCTGTTTTCGCCAAATCCCATAAAATCATAAAAAAAACCTTTTAACTAACCACATCCATAACCGCCTCGCCATCCACCGCCTTTCCAATTGTAAAAGAACTTAACGGCTACATATATCATCAACGGCAATTTGAAATTTAAGCGGTTACACAAAGAAACCCAACCCACAAGATTGCGATCCCTCTCTCTCTCTCTCTCTCTCTCTCTCTCTCTCGTTCATCGGAGACTTCCTTCTTCTCTGTTCTCCTCTCGCTCATCCCCCCACCAAAAATAAAAAACCAGAAACCCCCACTGTCAAAATCGCAGTGACAGTGATAAGAAAGATAGTCGGCGACTCGGCGGCGCTAGAAACAGAAACAGAGTACTCATATTTCTTCAAGGTTTTTCCCGAAATCCCACTTTCTGTAATTTTTTCGTTCCTTTTTCTCAATTCTTGTTTCTGGGTAGGCATCAATTATTTTTTCGTTCATTTTTTCAAAGTTTATCAGACGGGTTTTGTGTGTTTTCGTGATCTCTTCATGGGTTTTGGTTCTTAACTTTTTGATGATGAAGTTCGTTAATTTTCTGTGAAATTTAGATCTCTTGGAGCAACACAGAAGAAGAAGCGCTGCAATCTTGAGAAGAAGATTCTGTTCTTGAATTTGAGAGGGTAAAATTAAAATTCAGGAAATCTTTCTTTGATTTCTTCGACTGGGCTTTCATTTTAAGTATTCCTTTGAGAAAGTTGAATTTTCTGGAATTTCTGCAGGTGGGTTTTGCGATTCTTTGCAAAGATGAATGATTTGATGACCAAATCTTTCTTAAGTTATGTGGAACTGAAGAAACAGGCGCAGAAGGACCTTGAAGCGGATCTTGATGTCGAAGCAGGCGCAGGCAAACTCAACCCGTCCGACCAAGAAAACCTCTCTCAGTTCTTCCAAGAAGTCGGAGCAATCAAGGCCGACATGGAAGAGATCACCAATCTCTTGCACGATCTCCAGAGCCTGAACACTGAGGCAAAGTCCACTCACAGTGCCAAGATTCTCCGCGGGCTTAGAGACCGGATGGAATCTGACATGGTCGCGGTGCTTCGAAAAGCGAGGATTGTCAAGGCGAGGCTTGAAGCGCTTGATCAGTCAAATGCGACCAACAGAAAAATGTCCGATGCGTACAAGGAGGGAAGCACTGTGGACCGGACTAGAATGTCCATCACTGGTGGCTTGAGAGTCAAGCTAAGGGACCTGATGGACAATTTTCAATCTCTGAGAGAGAAGATTGTTTCGGATCATAAGGAAGATCTGAAGAGGAGGTACTACAGCGCAACGGGCGACTTGCCATCCGATGAGATGATCGAAAAGATAATTTCCGGAAGCTTGAAAGTTGAATTGTTCGAAGGGAAGACGGAACTGGATATTGGGAACAAAGTCCGACACGAGGCAGTGATGGATATCCAGAGAAGTCTGACAAAGCTTCATCAGGTGTTTCTCGACATGGCTGTTCTGGTTGAGGCACAAGGCGAAGACATTGAAAATATCGAAGACAATGTGGCGAATGCCGGTTATTTCATCAGTGGTGGCACAAACAGTCTTCACTATGCCAGCCAGATGAAGAAGAAGAACAAGAAGTGGGTTTACTGGGTGTGGGCTGTGGGACTGATTATACTTCTGGTTTGCATTATTTCGATGTTCGCTTTGTGATTAGAACAGAGTCGGAATAATTTAGGGTTTAGGTCTGTCTTGATGCATGTCTTTAGTGAGCTTTCTGAGCTCATAGAGTACTTCTCTTGATGCGTTTTGAGGTTCTGTTAATCGACAGAAATGCTAATGAGAACTAGATTTGATTTATCGATTTGAGCATTTGAAACTGCGCTCTGGTGTTTTCCTCTGAAATGAATTCAGTTTTTAATCTCACAATTTTTGTAGAGAGAGAGAGAGAGAGAGAGAGAGAGAGAGAGAGAGTACAACAGGATCACCAAAGGAAACATAATATTCAGAACGGAAACATATACAGGACCATCCATTATTGATAAACTTTGCTTGTTTTGTAGCTTAAAAGCTTTGTATAACAACAAATAAAAGACTCGAAAACAAAGAAGATACATTATGTTTACAAAATTGAATAACGGGGTTCAGCCACTCTTCAATTAATGCTAAGATGTTGCGTAGCAATCCACGTATTACCAGGCTCTAGCTGTACGTTTCCAATCTGATATGGACATGAAGAGAAAGACGGATTATGTTTGAATTAGAATCGGTATACATTTCATAACACACGAGGAAGAATATCTAAAAGTTGTTCAATATAAATAGCATCTCATTGCTGACTAATGATGGAAACGCATATCGAATGATGGGCATCTTAAGCTTAACAGAAAATAGAACCACTCAGTAGTTACTAGTTAGTCGAGTTCCCTGTCCGGATACATCAGCATTTTTAGCATCCAATAGACAATTCCAATTTCGAGTTCCATACCTTTGCATTTTCGACACAAACAAAATCTTTGTAGCATGCTTCCATTGTCAGATATGGGTTCCACAAAACAGCATCTGTCCAACTACATAGACAAAAAGGATAGAGGAGTCGAGCAAGTGAAACAGATGGAAAAGAATTTTACCAAACAAAATAAACTAAGATTTAGACTTACTTTGTGTTCTTGATAGATATTACATCACCTAAGCCATTATCAAGATGTAACTCATCAGGGGCATCCAGGTATACGCAATCCACGAATCCAGGAAAAGTGATCCCATCCCTGTGTCATTAAGATATCAATCAGAAATGCCTAGCAACATGTCCCGCAAGATTTCAAAAAATAGTGCTGAAAAGCGAATAATCTATGACAAAAGCATTTTATACTGCCCCATCAAACCTTATTTACCCAGCCAATAAACTGAAAAAGAAAGCATTGAACTCATGTCACTTTTTTCATGTGATAAAAGCATGTAACGAAAATGATACAGGCCTTTCTTCCTTGCCCTCCAGTGGATTCTTGGGATCAGGATCTTTATTTAGTGTTTTGCAGCCTTTCAAACCTTTAACTGATGCCCCTTGTACAGCAGCCTTCGTGATAAAGGTTAAATGTTAATGATACAATCATTTATCAAAGTCCATTTTACGTTATCAAATTCAAAATCTTTGCTGAGGATGTGATTCCTAGTATTTTCAGACTTTTGAAGTCATTAGAAAGAATATATGAATAGCTCAATCATTTCCACCTCAAATTATCCCTCCACTCCACACTGATAATAGGAGTTATGCCAGAATGATAACCGAACCCCTAAGCATAAAATAATCATACTTACCCGGAAGTATGTATGCAATGCGGTGCTGAATGAAAATGGCTTGCTGTCTGTATTTTTAATTACAAGTTCTGTGGAAAGGCTCTTTGTTTGCAAAGTGACCTGCAACCATTGAAACACGTTAGAAGTTTTGTCCACTCCAGGTTATGGAAAATGCAATATCATATGGGGGAGTCAATAAAATTACGACTACAAAATTACCATATATGCATGTGGCCTAACATAGTATTGTTGTGTAGCAGCTGTGCACGCCAAGGGGGCAGTGAGTTACAAGTGTGCACTAGACAATTATCATTTTCATAGAGGGTTATGTGCAACTGACCTTGTACACTAGACAATTATCATTTTCATAGAGGGTTATGTGCAACTGACCTTGTACAAAACTTGAAAGCTGAAATCCCACATTGAGCGACTGTATTCACCATCCTTTAGTTCTAAAGTTATGGTAGGATCTCCTTGCACATTTTCAGAATCAATGACGGACCAGTCCAGATTTCTTGCAAATCCGTGCTGTTAATTGAAGAAACATCTCCAAGCCTCAGAACAATAGCAAAAACCCGAATAATGCAGTCATGTATCATGCAGCCAGAACAAAAATCTGGATCTCCATACGAGAATCTTTGATGGAAGCAACAATGTCAATGGACTTACTACTACCATAGCACATTAGGCAATGTGGTTATGTGGTTATGTAACATTTATCAAGAAATCAATCAACCTACCATTAAAATACAAACATCCATCAACTGCCATTCTCAGGTTTTAAGTGTTTAGGTTTCTAATTCAGGCACTCATCAAATTGAAGTATCTGATATCAATTTAACTCATAACATTAAAGACAGAAAGAAGACGATGGTATAGAAACAAAATTAGAGGGTTGTACCTGCTGCATAGGGCCTGGTCCAAACTGTGGAAAACAATGTGGAACGCCTCCACTATCCCAAGAGAGAATAGTCAGTATCTTGACGAAAATCCCAGCTTTCAGGCAAAATGATTATTCAAAGTAACATGCTTAACAAACAAATCAAAGGAATTTCAGACCCTTTTGAAACATACAGAACACAACGAAAAGAAACCAAATTTGATATTTCCAAAATAAAGCAAGTAATTTTTTAATGATCATTTCAATTCTTCTCATTTTGGCAAGCATAACAAAGTTATTGACTGAAACTTAATCCCAAACGGAAGCCAACTTATTTCCGAAAACCCAAAAAAGGAACCCACGAAATCGAAAACAACCTGATTGGTTTCTTCTTGTTGAACACCGCATCAGGTCGAACAAAAAGCAGGTCCCTCCCATTTGGGACTTTCCAAGAAGTAATAACACCGCCATATAAATATACATCCGCCTCACTGCAAGCATCAAAATTCATCGACCCATTTCAAATTTCCAATAAAAAATTCAAAAAAAAAAGTCAAAGTTCCGTTTCCAAATGCGAATTCAGCCGCAACCCACAAAACCAACACAATGTACCTGCCGCCGGCGCTGGTCAAAACGACCTTGGGCAATTTCTCTTCTCCCTCTGCAAATTTCACCCCTGCAGTAGCGCTCACTTTGCTTCCGGCGCCGCTTGCAATAACCATCACGGATGACGACGTTTTTGGCGTTGTTTGCCAAAACCTGCGTGTTTGTGTGATGTGAAATTTACAGGAAACCGAGCTGATGAAAGACCGACTTGAGAGAGAGAAATGAACTCACCGGTTGACTCGGCGGGAGTTGGGAGGAGTGAGGGTGGGGAGCGAAACGAGCATAGAAACCATCGCCATCGCCATCTTCTTCGTCGAGTCGAGTGGGTTGGTTTGTGTGGTTCCACTCCATATACTCAAATCTTCTTCTGTCCGTCGGGTACCACGCCACCACCCGCCAAGCCCAGGGATCAAATATAGAAATTCGGATATTCTTTTACTGGGTTTGGACCGATTCGATCCACTTATTATTCAGGCCCAACATGAAGTATCATTTAACTCGTTTCGTTTCATGTAAGGAGTCATTCATTTTTACACGTCATTGATTTACGTAAAATTAGCAATAATGTGTTTTCAAAATAGTTAAAAGTGCTTTTAATAAACGCATTTTAAAATTAATCTTTAATACAAATGTAAGTGAGATAATTTTTCTAAAAGCATTTTCAAAAGACCGTATCAAATTACACCTGTATGGCTTCAGCTCAGATCCGTTGAATCGAGAAAACAAGATAAAATGTTGTTACTTGTTTCTGCATCTCCAAATTTCTTGATTCTACAGACCATGATATGGTTAAATAAAATGTTTCCAGTCTAATTTGTTAAAACAATTATTACATGGTATGGTGTAATTTGTTACATTTTTGGTCTCACACAAATTGATTTGTGTTGATTGGTAATTGTTTGTGAACCCTCAAGAAACCTTCTGCAACTTTTGCAAGAGATTGATATGAACCGGGTCCGTGCATTGTCAGCAAGGCGGAAGATCCTTAGGCGGAGGCAGAACAGATTGATCCGATCCTGGTCCATCTTCTACAACGAATGCTGTTTTCAGTCCCCAGCCAGTATGAAGCTCCAAGTGACAGTGCATGAACCAAACGCCTAGACGTTCAATGAGAAGCAAAGGTTATAGTAAGTAAATAACTAATACGTGGTCAGTAAATGCGGTACATGTTAAAAGTTATGTGATCATCGTACCTGGATTATCAGCTGTAAACCGAAAGGCGGTCCAACCACCTGTGGGAACTCCAATTGTATTTCTCTCAACAGGATCAACCAAGTTGTACTTAGCAGGGTCCTTGGCAGGATCAAAATTCCCAATCCCAGTTCCAACAACAAAGAAGTTGTATCCGTGGAGATGGAACGGATGCGACTCCACGGTTAGGAGATTCGTGTCTTGTAAAACCAGCTCAACTGTCGAATTGAAAGCAATCTTGCTCAGCCTAGTTCCAGTTGATGTCCCAAGATTGGCTGTGAGTGGTGCACCAGTGTAGTTGAATGCAGTTGAAGGCCTATCGGGGAAGTCGGTTTTGAACACCCCTTTGAGGTTGAAGTAATGTGCTTGCAGAAGCCCGACCCGAGGCATCTCGAAAGAGATGTTGTTCAAGGAAGCAACAAATCTTGTTCCGTTGATGCAACTAGGGCACGATTCTTTCCCGAAACCAATGGTGTAGAAGAGTTTCCGGTCGACTTTGAGAGGCACATTGGCCGGAAAGTTTGGACTGTTTAGGCTTCTGAGCTTCTTATTGTAGCTTAAAGCGAAGGATGTGTCATTAGGGTTAGGCAGTTGAGGAAGGCTTGGCAGGACGGTGTTCGGAACTCCTCTGTATTGGAAGATGGCTGTGGCTGTCTTGTTGTCAACGGGAACCGGAGCATCCATGAAAGGTCTGGCAGCCATGAAGTATCTGCCTGAAGCTTGATTGGCTTTGACCAAAACGTTTGTGGTCTGGCCTGGTGCGATTAGTATGGCTTGAGTAGTGAAGGGTTTGGTGTAAACTGCATCAACCTCCACCACCGTCAGATTGTGTCCAGCAATGGCGAAGAAAAGTTCGTCGTTGAGAGCGGCATTGATGATTCTGAGGAGATAGGTCTTCCCTTGCTCAACCTCCATTGCAAAAGTATCTAAACGGAAGAGAGTACAAGAAAATTGGAATTATAAATTTTGCAGCTGTGATCATATTGAAGCTGAAACTGTTGCTTGTGTTTAAAGCAATTCGTTAATTTTGGGGTTTGGAGTTCAAATATTTTATCATTTCTTTTTGCAGTCCTACTGTTTACGCAAAGGATGATTGGTCTTTCTTAAAGACATGACGCGCTCAGAAAACTTGACGTTTTAGGATGAAAAATCATATAGAACTTTGACTTTAGGTTTTTATCTCGGGTCTATACATGACGTTCAATTTTTCTCACAGACATGACGTGTTGAGGAAGCCTTACCTCTAGTCAATGTTCTTACGCTTCGATCCTACGTATTGACATAGTTAACGTTTTTAGGGTGAAACCATCACTAAGAGCTTAGAATTAAGGTTTCTAGCCTCGATTTTTGGCGTAGTTTTTGAAAGTAAGAACAACACTGATGAAGGGGTTTGCTTACGTTTCTCAGAGCAAGGAAACAATGGCCCTGGCTTGCCGTTGATGGTGTGAGCATCTGACGAGTTTGGTGGCAACCCCAAGCTGTTTGCTTTGTTGACAAAGGTTTCGACATCGACATTCCACCATTCGCCGAGAATAATCTCAGTCTCCCTGTACGGCTGTGCGAACGGGAATGGAGTTCCTTGTTTAGGCATGATCACAATTGCTCCATAGACAGTAGCCCTTAGCCAAAGAATGTGTGCATGCCACCACAGAGTTCCTCTTTGACCTGTCACGTTGAAGTCGTAAGTGTAGCTACTTCCGGTCTGGATCGGACATTGCGTCACATAAGCCGGTCCGTCTGCCCAACCGTTTCGATACTGCTTCAATCCATGCCTGTAAGAACATGTATAATTCAGTGAGATACAGTATATAATTTAGGGAAACCGGTAAATACTTCTGCTACGAGAAAAAGGTTGTGATAAGAAATGCGCAATTTTTTTGTGCTCACTAGCTAGTTTGTTTGGTTAGTTTAGTTTAATTCTCACCAGTGAATGGACATGTTGTATTGAGCATGGTTTGTAACATTGATTTGAAGTCTGTCACCTTCTCGGACATAGATCGTAGGTCCCGGAAACCTTCCATTTACAGTAACAATCGGTTTTGCATGGCACAATCTGCTCACGTTCTTCACTTGGACCTGCAAAATCCCACAGAGAATGTTATCGATTCGAAAACCATGAACGGAGTACTAGTTCTTCATTTTCTTCTTTCTTTCTTGTATGTTAATGCATGGGAACAACTCACAACTCACATCAAACTGGTATTTCTTGATGGCAGCTTCCGCAGGAGAAGTGATTAAGCCAAGAAACCCGAAGAAAATAAACACGAACGCGCACAGAAACCTGTTCCGGAGGCAGATGCTAGCCATTTCGATTCTCTCTTTTGATCCACAACTTCTTGATTGTTTACGTGAAGAGGTAATGAGGCATGAACACGAAGATGCCAAATATTTATATGCACGCGTTGAGGCAAAGACGTGCATTTTTTAAAGTATGTTAAGGAGCTTCTGGGTCAATTAATAATTAGGTAGGAACTGTGCTGGACATGAAACCTTGCAAGCAAAACTTTGAAAGGGACTCGGGCCGTCTTCGACTGACTTCAGAAACCTCTGATTTGTAAAATGGATAATGTGCACCAACCAAAACCCTAAATGCAGTGGCAAGCTTTACCGTTGAGGGAAAGGTATAGCTTAAAGAATATGGTATCAAAAAAGGGTATCTTGTTGAGGAAAGGGATATCACGATTTCCGAACACATTGTTGTATGTGGTTTTTATCACTTACGTGATAGTTCATGATTGACTTGAGTTACTTGCTGCATGAGATACAATGGGCATGAGAAGTTGAGAAGTTTTTCATGAGTCTGACTATCATATCGCCATGTAGTATTAACAATCTGCACATATAATAACGTGATGATCTACTTATTAATACTATGTTCTATGTTCATGACATATGACATATCAACCATGTCATTTACTTGTATTATAATACGTGAATTAGTAACACCATTTGATCGTGCGCACTAAAATCTCCCGATGCCTCTTCTCTTTGTCATCCATGTGAAAGCTTTTTGCAAGGTGCCATCTCGGCAATGCAAATGCTTCACTTCTGCTATGCAATTGGGTCAGATGTCATTCTCCGGGAGTTGCTTATAGCTATGAGTTATGGTTGTGTATTTGCGAACTTTGGGGCTCTTTTCGTTAAGGGTACTTCAGATAGAGGCTTCCTCGTGCCTTTAATTTTTACCTACTCCATAAGGGAAAGACAAATGAAATATAAATACAGAGGGACGTAACCAGGATTTGACGATCGAGTGGGCGGTAAGTTAATTATACTTCTCATGTAGGCACCTTATATAAAAGTATCAAATATCATGTAATTTGGTTCCACTTAAATTTACAATGGTTTTATTTAATGTGAGAATTGTTTTAATCAGACAGTCCTACCGAAATTTCTCTCCTATAAGAGGACATTGTAAGTTTAAATATGATCTTTGTCAAATAGAATAAGTCCATGTGGACCCCACAATGGTAAGAATGACAGTATATTCATCTGCAGCCGTTTAGGTTTAGCACGCCCCCCATCGAAGGATGAGTACAAAACACAGGGCAAGCAACACCTACACCCTTCAAATAACGAGTCTGAGATGAGGTTCGGTGGTTCGTCAAACCAGTTACAATTTGAACCAGCAAGAAGAGCAAGAAGAGCGTAGCGCGCTAGACGATGGGCTATGCCGTTGACACAGGTATGATGGTCTTTTCTACAAATGAAGCAAACAATGAGGAGCAAGTAGCCAACTTGAAAATTATGCGAGTCCGACGATATAATATGATAAGATAATACGATTAGTCACACGTGATAGATTGACGATTGTTGACGTATGTGATTTTGCGCCCTACGGTCAGAAATATTCACTTGGGAATGAATTTTAGAGTGCTTGATCATCATATGGAATTTGAACCAAACTTAACTCTTCAATACATGCTAATGAGTGCCTAACGAGAAAACATGAGTGCAAAAAAATCACTATAAAAAGTTAAAAAAATAAGGAAAGGGATCATCTCTTGATTCATTCCACCTAATCATCCTCATAAAACAATTTGGATTTTTAAAATTTGATCAAACGGCTACAAACAGGGGACCACTCTAAAAGTTATAATAATTTTAACTATTGAATTAAATTTCAAGAACTCAAATTGCTTGATGAGGAGAATTAGGTGGAAGGGATCCGGATAGGATCCCTTTCCAAAAAAAAAAAAAGTTAAACCATCAACAACAAAATGTGACAAATTGAAAAATTATGCGGCTTGTCTTTTTTTATTTAGATTTCAACCAACCTGAATAAACTCATATTTATAAAACATGACGCGTTTGATTTTGATTGTTGATATTGAATCCGGATCTTTGACGGATTCTCTTTTTGAGGATCCCAGAGATTCGTGAATCATATTCGTTCATTTTACATCATGCGGTTAGAAATCATTTTAAATATTTTTATTTAAAATTAAATACAAACAGTATCCGATAAAAACTAACCGCACAATGTAAGTTGAACGGACATGATTTATAGATATTCAAGATCCTTATTAAAAGAATCCGAAGAGTATCCTATTGGGTTGATATTCATGACATATGAAGTATAAATGGTCATGATGAGTTCACGTGGGTGCCCAGCTAAAATTATAGAAGAATCCTGTTTATGTTTGGTTGGTAATGTAGTTTATGGTCATCAGCTGGCAGACGGCAGATAAGCAAGAATAGAACGATGAACAATGCATGCTGCCCAACAGCCCATGTCTCGAGTCACAAGCCTTATCAAATGTTGGTGACGAGTCAATCAATACTTACTCGTGGGCCGTTTCATGCATGCCTAACATATCATCGTCATCTTCATGTGAAAATATGAAGATAACTTTATATCAGTAAAAGTAAAAAATTTAACAAGGGTTTATAAAAAGTTGAGCTACTTTTAGTATTGTCAATTAGTTTTTATAATGAAACTCTCAACTTTTTTTCATGGTATTAGACTAGGTGTAGCCTATGTGTGAGCCCAACGGTCACACGTGCTCCATATCATTCAATTTGTGTTGTCTACTTGTTTAGCTTGAAAATCCGTCATCCGTGAGAGGGCGTGTAAGGATATGAAGGTAAAAACAGTTTCATTCGATGAAATGAGAAATCTAGCAAGAGCTTATAACTTTATAAGGAGTTACTCTCTATATTGATAATTAATTTCATGGTAGAACCCCGACTTTTTCACGCGAAACATCTGTTCATGTAGTCCCTATTCTCTCTACCGATATAAATATATAGAGATATACACGCCCCTTAAGGGCAGAGATTCTCATTTTTTTTTTTTTTTTGCTTCCAGAAAATGAGGATTAGTTGTAGAACCACTTTATATGGAATTTTAACGATCCGAACTATTTACTTTGTAAGTCTCGATTCGTAGATTATCCTTGCAAAAATTCAATTCAGTTCGAAACTATTTGCCTAATTAATTATCACAATGAAATTTCAGTGTTTCTTATAAAATAAAATGTTTATCAGTTTCTTTGAACTCAATTAATATTTTTGATTTGCCTACTATTTCACAAAAATAAATTTAAGAGGTGCAACTTGAAAAATAAACAATTTAAATCGTTAAAATTCAATGTTATATGGATCCCAAAGCTAATCCGTATTTAAATTGTGACATCCCGTCCCGGGATTATTAAACGCACGTGTGAATTTACCTTTTTGCCCTTAGTCGTTTTTTTTGTCACGTTGTGGGTTGTTTTGGTGTGGGGTGGCATGTGTTGGACCACACACACACTCCCACAGACAGACACTGTCTCTCTCTCTCTCCTTCTGTCTTCTCTCTGTCTCTCCCGTGCTCTCTTCCTCCCTTCTCCTTAGAAACAGTACGGACAACACACAAAGGCACCCAAATCTTAGTAGATCGAGGAAACCAAAGACACTATTCAACTCGTAAGGTCGAGGCGAGCTCAACCATACCATTTTTCAGGTGAGGAATATTTCGTTATCACGTCGATTCAACAATGGCCGAATTGAGTACTGTTCATGCAAGTTTTATACATTGTGTTTTTGGACTTTTTAAGCTTGTAGTTGTGTTAGGGAGACCTCAAGGAGCTTGGGAATACTTCGTTGGGTGGATTTGGACGTCGGGAAAGCTTAGTTTCAAAGTTGGCCGAACTTGGATCGTTGTTGCAGGTGAGATTCTTTGATTTTTAGGCCTTAAGAGTAGTCTAACGTGATTCTACTAGTCCTAAGCTTCATTTTGGTATAAAGAACGTGAAAAATGGTTGAAAAACGAGTGAGAAAACAAAGTTTGAAAAATTTCCAGTTTTCCGGCGACGGCGCCGGCGACGGCGCCGGCGCAGACGGCGGCGGCTCGCCGGAGAAGACAGGGGAATATTCCGTTAAGGCTAACGGAATATTCCTAACAGAAGCTAACGGCGTCAGTCAAGGTTAACGGAATATTCCAGGGAATATTCCTGACGGCGTCACCTGACGCCGTCAGTGTGCAGGTCACGTGGCCGCGCGTGGGGGCGCGTGGACCCGTGCCTGTGCTGGCGCGTGGGGGCGCGTGAGGTGTCCAAAAATTATTTTAAAAATATGGTTGTGATCGTGAGGTTGTGTAGATCACGTTGGTATATTCATTTGTCCATTTTGAGCAATGTATGAAAAGTTATTACGAGAAACGGGTTATGTGCTTTAAAGTTAACGTTTTTATAGTTGTTTCGCATCTAGGTGACACGTACCCAGAGGACGAGCGTGCACAGGCGAGACAGGGGGGCTACGACCCTTCTACATACCAGTGAGTGGGCTTTTGTTTTCCGTATCTACCTATATACATTTATATTCCCAGAAATTGATTTAAAAAGGGTTAATTGCCTTATGCCATGTACTTTATTATTTATCGTGTATGCATCGTTACATGCATCATTCGTGGCATACATATACATATGCATATGTCATATATATTTATGTGTGGGTGCTGTGGAGGCATAGGTAAGTGCCAGGTAAGCGTTAATTAACGATTGCATTACATAGTGTTTAGAGATGCTTAGAGAGCTCATAACCTGCACCCCCGGTGTTAGTGCTCCCGCCCAGAGTAGGGCACAGTCCTTCACGTGTTGTTCACCTCCCGCACCATACGCTCAGCTTGGATCCAAGTTAGGTGCATAGGCCTGTCGTACAGACCACAGTAGGTGGTTCCGACTCGTAGGTGACCCGCGATTATTCGCACAGCCTTCACGTGATCGTAGCACTAGAGCGGTTATATGTATTACACCCAGACCTGTCGTACAGACCACTATAGGTGGTTCCGACTCGTGGGTAGGTTTAGTGATTGAGATTGAGATTTGGGCTCTAGTTTTAGCCGTACAGGTCACTTAGGGGACTCCGGCTGCCAGTGATACGTGATTGATGTGATTTATGCCTGAGCACTTGCATATCATTATGAAGCTTTAAGATTGGCATACCCTTGAGCATGATTGGCATATTTATACTTACGTACATATGTTATTTATCTGGGAAGTATACAGGTTTTACGGCGAGGGGTTAGTTTGTGTTTTGCTAAATGGTTTTCAAAGAGCTTTGTTTTTGCCCACTCACGCTTTTGTTTTGCGCCCCTCCAGGTTCTAGTTGCTTAGCCGTTGCGGTGGTTTCCCTTGCGAGCTTTTCGGCGTTCTGACAGACACTCCACATTGTAGGGTCGCCTTCGGGCGTACTACTGTTGTTGTTTTATTTGGACTGCTGTAGACCTGCTCTGAATTTGTATCGCACTAACTAGCACTTATTCTAGTACTAGTATTCCAGTTTTTAATTATTCGTACTTTTATTTTACTACTCCATTAGCTTCCGCACGTGCACATGGCTACGTCGCCTTTGTGTGACGGCCAGCACGCCCCTATCTCGGTCGGGGTGTGTCAGTTTGGTATCAGAGCTTAGGTTTGGCAGTCCTGTGTCCTTGTGAGTATTCTAATAATTTTGGTGTCTTCTGTCAGAACTATGCCGCCTCGTCGGGAACCCCGTCGCTCTTCTGAGCCTACGTTCCCCGATATTACTCAATTGGGGGAAGCTTTTGCTACAGCCCTTCAGGCAGTGATGCGCCCTCCCCAGAGGACTCCTCTGGAAACTATGTACAATCTGAAGTTGGATAAGTTTAAGGGCAGTGAGGGACCCGAGAACGCAGAGCGCTGGCTAGAACACATAGAGAAGACTTTTCGGGTACTACATAATCAAGGGAACTTGCCTATGGAGAGATGGGTTGAGACGACTGCTTGGTTTCTTGATACGGAGTCGGCAGCTTGGTGGGAGCAGGAGCTTCGTAGGTTGACTCCGGATCAGAGGGTCGAGTGGAATGTTTTTACGAGGTTGTTTAGGAGAAGGTATGTGCCCCCTGAGTATATTGACCGTAAGAAACAGGAGTTTTCCGAACTGAAACAGCGGAAGATGTCAGCGAATGAGTACTACCGTAAGTTTACGGACTTGTCCCGTTACCACCCTGATGTCGCTGGTAATCCGGCGGAGATGCTCCGTCTTTTCCGTTTGGGCACTAGGAAGAAGTGGCGTTCTATGGCGTCTACAGTCCACAGCGAGACTTATCGGGACTTCTATGAGATACTGCTGAGGATCGAGGATTCGGAGAATATGTCGAGCGATACTGATGAAGAGAAGGACGGCAACCAGAAGAAAGATGACAAAGGTAAAGGTCAAGCATCGCTTGGGCCCCGTCAGACTCAGAACTTCAAGAGAGGTGGAGCTAGTTCTAGTTCTTCGAGTGGTGGCTTCAGTGCCACTGGGCAGGGTCGTGGAGGTAGATTTTCTGGTGGCGCTAGAGGCCAGAGGCAGGGCGATGGTGGGCGAGGCAGAGCCCCAGTTTGTCGTAGGTGTAACAACCGGCATTTCGGTGAGTGTAGACGTGGTAGCAACGGTTGCTTCACATGTGGACAGGTGGGACATAGAGCAGCACATTGTCCCCAGGGCCAGCAGCAGCAGAAACCACAGCAGACCTTTATGCCACCACCTGCACCACTCCAGCAGATCCAGGGTCCTAGTGGTTACGGACAGGCAGGTCGAGGTGGTGCCTACCACTACCAGGGTGATGCTGTACCCTATGCCTCGGGACAGTATCAGTATCCCCAGGATCCCTACTCCCAGGGTAGTTACCCTCAGTATTCGGGCGGCTATATGCCGTATCCTCCAGCTTCAGCCGGCGGTTCTCAATGGTATCAAGGAGGACAGTTTCAGACAGGAGAGATTGCTACCAGTAGTGCAGGGTCTTCGAGACAGACCGGTCAGCCCAGTCAGGGGCGTGGTACGCAGAGTCGTGGTGCTCAGGCGAGCAGAGGTCGTGGCGGACGGCAGCAGGGCCAGGGGCGTATACACAACATTTCTTTGCAGGATGCTCAGAACAACCCGGATTTGATTATGGGTACGTTAAATATTCTTGGTTATTTTGCTAGAGTCTTGATTGATTGTGGAGCTACACATTCTGTGATTTCTCATACATTTGCTCAAGTGACGCAACCTCGCCCCACACCCCTAGGGTATGATTTAGAGTTCGCTATGCCTAGAGGGGAGAGATGTATTGTGGATCGTGTGTACCCAGGTTGTCCGGTGATAGTTGAGGGCGTGGTTATGCCCGCTGATCTTATCCCGTTAGATATTGTGGATTTTGATGTGATTTTGGGCGCGGATTGGTTGCACCCCAATCGTGCCAATATTGATTGTTACGGGAAGATAGTTACATTTCGTCGTCCTGGACTACCCGTGGTTACCTTTGTTGGTGAGCAGAGTGGGGTGAGGCATGGTGTTATTTCGGCGCTACGAGCGAAAAAGTTGTTGACTAAGGGTTGTCAGGGGTACTTAGCCCATGTAGTGTTGGATGAGGCTCCTCCTTGTAATGTTGAGGACGTGAGGGTCGTCCGACATTTTCCAGATATTTTCCCCGAGGATTTGCCTGGGTTACCACCAGATCGAGATTTGGAGTTCACTATCGAGTTGCTTCCAGGTACTAATCCTATTTCGTTGACTCCTTACCGTATGGCACCTGCTGAATTAAGGGAATTGAAAGTGCAACTGCAAGAATTAGTGGATAAAGGATTCATTCAGCCTAGTACTTCACCTTGGGGCGCTCCAGTGTTATTCGTAAGGAAGAAGGATGGAACTTTGAGGCTGTGCATCGACTACAGGCAACTCAATCGGGTGACGATTAAAAACCGTTATCCCTTGCCTCGTATCGATGATTTGTTTGATCAGCTGAGAGGTGCTTGCGTGTTCTCTAAGATAGACTTGAGGTCTGGTTACTATCAGCTGAAGATCAGTAGGGATGATGTCCCTAAGACGGCGTTCAGGACTCGTTACGGTCATTACGAGTTTCTGGTTATGCCATTTGGGTTGACAAATGCACCAGCCGCCTTCATGGATTTAATGAACCGGGTTTTCCAGCCTTACTTGGATAGGTTCGTGATTGTTTTTATCGATGATATTCTGGTGTATTCTAAGTCGAAGGCGGAGCATGTTCGACATCTTACTTTGGTGTTAAAGAGGTTGAGGGAACACCAACTATATGCTAAGTTTAGCAAGTGCCAGTTCTGGTTAGACCAAGTTGCGTTCTTGGGGCACGTCATTTCTGCTCAGGGTATTTTGGTTGACCCTCAGAAAGTTGCAGCGGTAGAGAGTTGGGAGCAACCGCGAACCGTCACCGAGGTGAGAAGTTTCCTTGGATTGGCGGGGTATTATCGGAGATTCGTTAAGGATTTTTCGATGATTGCCTTACCACTGACAAGGTTAACAAGGAAGGATGTTAAATTTGAGTGGGATGATAGGTGTGAACAGAGTTTCCAACAGTTGAAGCATTGTCTCACTCATGCACCTGTTTTGGCACTCCCAGACGATAGCGGTGATTTCGAGGTTTATAGCGATGCTTCCTTGAATGGTTTGGGATGTGTGTTGATGCAGCAGGGTAGGGTGATTGCTTATGCTTCGCGGCAGTTGAAACCTCATGAGATGAATTACCCTACACATGATTTGGAGTTGGCTGCTATCATTTTTGCGTTGAAGTTGTGGAGACACTATCTTTACGGAGAAAAGTGCAGGATCTTTACAGATCACAAGAGTCTCCAGTATCTCTTTACTCAGAAGGAACTTAATCTTCGTCAGCGGAGGTGGTTGGAGTTGCTCAGCGATTACGATTGCACGATTGATTATCATCCTGGTCGTGCGAACGTAGTGGCTGATGCGCTTAGTAGGAAGTCACAGGGCCGCATGAATGCGTTGTACGCTAGTCGTGTCTCCCTTTTGGCTGACTTACGTGCCACGGGAGTGAGGTTAGAAGCTGAAGATCGAGAAGTGGCGTTACTTGCTAATTTCCAAGTTAGGCCAATTCTTATTGATCGGGTACTTGAAGTTCAGGTAGCTGATCAAGAGACTCAAGAACTAATTCAAGCTCGAGAACAAGGAAGGAGGCGAGACCTCAGAGTTCGAGATTCGGATGGCATGTTGATGCTAGATGGTAGAATGTTCGTGCCTAAGAGCGTGGAGTTGAAGAAAGAAATTCTCGATGAAGCACATATCTCGGCTTACGCCATGCATCCAGGAGCTACGAAAATGTATCATACCATTCGACCATTTTATTATTGGCCGGGTATGAAGAGGGAGATAGCCGAGTATGTAAGCAGTTGTGCTGTTTGTCAGCAAGTTAAAGCAGAAAGGAAGAAGCCGTTTGGGTTGTTGCAGCCGCTTCCAGTTCCCGAGTGGAAATGGGAAAATATCACCATGGATTTTGTGTACAAGTTGCCGCGTACACATAATGGCTTTGACGGCATTTGGGTGATCGTTGATCGACTCACTAAGTCGGCTCATTTTATTCCAGTGAGAGAGAAGTATTCTCTGAGCCGTTTAGCGGAGTTGTTCATTTCGAAGGTTGTGAAGTACCACGGTGTCCCAGTGAGTATTGTCTCGGATCGTGATCCACGATTCACATCGAAGTTTTGGGTAGCTTTCCAGGAAGCCTTAGGCACGAGATTACTTTATAGTACGGCATATCATCCACAGACCGACGGGCAGTCAGAGAGAACTATTCAGACCTTAGAGGATATGCTGCGAGCTTCGGTGTTGCAGTTTGGTGACGCTTGGCACCAGCGGTTAGATTTGATGGAATTTGCCTATAATAATAGTTTTCATTCAAGTATTGGCATGGCACCATTTGAGGCCTTGTATGGTAGAGCTTGTCGCACACCGTTGTGTTGGTCAGAAGTCGGAGAAAGGGTCTTAGTAGGTCCGGAGATTGTTGAGGAGACTACCCAGAATGTCCAGGTAATCAAGACTAATTTGAAAGCGGCACAGGACAGACAAAAGAGTTTAGCGGATCGGCATGCTACAGACAGGGTGTACGAAGTCGGAGATTGGGTATTTTTGAAGCTTTCGCCGTGGAGAGGTGTAGTGAGATTTGGGAAGAAAGGCAAATTAAGTCCACGGTACATCGGACCATACATGGTCGTGGAGCGAGTTGGTGAGGTAGCTTACAGGTTGGAGTTACCTCCAGAGCTAGCCAGAGTGCATAACGTTTTCCACGTGTCTATGCTCCGACATTATGTTGCTGATCCATCCCATGTGATACCTCCTCAACCGTTAGAAATTAACCCAGACTTGACGTATGACGAGGAACCGGTGACGATCATCGATTGGAAGGAGAAGGTTCTGCGGAACAAGACAGTGAAATTAGTGAAGGTTTTGTGGAGGAACCATTCCGTTGAGGAAGCTACGTGGGAGACAGAAGATCGAATGAGGGATTTGTACCCTCGTTTGTTCTTTGGCCAGTAGGGGCTGCTGTTTGGTTGTTTTGAATTTCGGGACGAAATTCTTTTAAGGTGGGAAGGTTGTGACATCCCGTCCCGGGATTATTAAACGCACGTGTGAATTTACCTTTTTGCCCTTAGTCGTTTTTTTTGTCACGTTGTGGGTTGTTTTGGTGTGGGGTGGCATGTGTTGGACCACACACACACTCCCACAGACAGACACTGTCTCTCTCTCTCTCCTTCTGTCTTCTCTCTGTCTCTCCCGTGCTCTCTTCCTCCCTTCTCCTTAGAAACAGTACGGACAACACACAAAGGCACCCAAATCTTAGTAGATCGAGGAAACCAAAGACACTATTCAACTCGTAAGGTCGAGGCGAGCTCAACCATACCATTTTTCAGGTGAGGAATATTTCGTTATCACGTCGATTCAACAATGGCCGAATTGAGTACTGTTCATGCAAGTTTTATACATTGTGTTTTTGGACTTTTTAAGCTTGTAGTTGTGTTAGGGAGACCTCAAGGAGCTTGGGAATACTTCGTTGGGTGGATTTGGACGTCGGGAAAGCTTAGTTTCAAAGTTGGCCGAACTTGGATCGTTGTTGCAGGTGAGATTCTTTGATTTTTAGGCCTTAAGAGTAGTCTAACGTGATTCTACTAGTCCTAAGCTTCATTTTGGTATAAAGAACGTGAAAAATGGTTGAAAAACGAGTGAGAAAACAAAGTTTGAAAAATTTCCAGTTTTCCGGCGACGGCGCCGGCGCAGACGGCGGCGGCTCGCCGGAGAAGACAGGGGAATATTCCGTTAAGGCTAACGGAATATTCCTAACAGAAGCTAACGGCGTCAGTCAAGGTTAACGGAATATTCCAGGGAATATTCCTGACGGCGTCACCTGACGCCGTCAGTGTGCAGGTCACGTGGCCGCGCGTGGGGGCGCGTGGACCCGTGCCTGTGCTGGCGCGTGGGGGCGCGTGAGGTGTCCAAAAATTATTTTAAAAATATGGTTGTGATCGTGAGGTTGTGTAGATCACGTTGGTATATTCATTTGTCCATTTTGAGCAATGTATGAAAAGTTATTACGAGAAACGGGTTATGTGCTTTAAAGTTAACGTTTTTATAGTTGTTTCGCATCTAGGTGACACGTACCCAGAGGACGAGCGTGCACAGGCGAGACAGGGGGGCTACGACCCTTCTACATACCAGTGAGTGGGCTTTTGTTTTCCGTATCTACCTATATACATTTATATTCCCAGAAATTGATTTAAAAAGGGTTAATTGCCTTATGCCATGTACTTTATTATTTATCGTGTATGCATCGTTACATGCATCATTCGTGGCATACATATACATATGCATATGTCATATATATTTATGTGTGGGTGCTGTGGAGGCATAGGTAAGTGCCAGGTAAGCGTTAATTAACGATTGCATTACATAGTGTTTAGAGATGCTTAGAGAGCTCATAACCTGCACCCCCGGTGTTAGTGCTCCCGCCCAGAGTAGGGCACAGTCCTTCACGTGTTGTTCACCTCCCGCACCATACGCTCAGCTTGGATCCAAGTTAGGTGCATAGGCCTGTCGTACAGACCACAGTAGGTGGTTCCGACTCGTAGGTGACCCGCGATTATTCGCACAGCCTTCACGTGATCGTAGCACTAGAGCGGTTATATGTATTACACCCAGGCCTGTCGTACAGACCACTATAGGTGGTTCCGACTCGTGGGTAGGTTTAGTGATTGAGATTGAGATTTGGGCTCTAGTTTTAGCCGTACAGGTCACTTAGGGGACTCCGGCTGCCAGTGATACGTGATTGATGTGATTTATGCCTGAGCACTTGCATATCATTATGAAGCTTTAAGATTGGCATACCCTTGAGCATGATTGGCATATTTATACTTACGTACATATGTTATTTATCTGGGAAGTATACAGGTTTTACGGCGAGGGGTTAGTTTGTGTTTTGCTAAATGGTTTTCAAAGAGCTTTGTTTTTGCCCACTCACGCTTTTGTTTTGCGCCCCTCCAGGTTCTAGTTGCTTAGCCGTTGCGGTGGTTTCCCTTGCGAGCTTTTCGGCGTTCTGACAGACACTCCACATTGTAGGGTCGCCTTCGGGCGTACTACTGTTGTTGTTTTATTTGGACTGCTGTAGACCTGCTCTGAATTTGTATCGCACTAACTAGCACTTATTCTAGTACTAGTATTCCAGTTTTTAATTATTCGTACTTTTATTTTACTACTCCATTAGCTTCCGCACGTGCACATGGCTACGTCGCCTTTGTGTGACGGCCAGCACGCCCCTATCTCGGTCGGGGTGTGTCATAAATAAAATAAAATTCTCTTCCATCAAAGATCTCCCTCCCAGAAACATATATGCATAGATCCAACTAGAAAACCAGACTCGAAATAATTCAGGCAAACAACTTGTCAAGAACATGGGTTTCTGTAGTGGGTGAACGTGCCATTCTTGGGCTCCACTTCCATCAACCCAGCGCTACCCAATTCATCAGTTTGTTGTAACAGTCGGCAGCCCTTCATTCAAAGGCATCTCTATTTTTTGATAAAAATTAAGAATAATTGTGAGAAATGTTCTACATCAAATTTTAACGATTTAAACTGTTTATTTTTTAAGTTGTACTTTATATATAATCTTTGCAAAATATTAATCAGAAATATTTTGAGACATCTAATTGAATAACAAGCATTATATCCTAAGTAACATTAAAATTTCATCATGACAATCAAATGAGTAAATAGTTTCTTAATTATTTTTTTACAAAAATGATCTATAAATGAAGATGTTCGAGTATAAGGGGCCCCGCAACTTGTCCCCATTTTACAAAAAAATGAGAATCCCTTTAGATGTTTGTGTAAACTATGAATGTTCTTGGTGTTCGTCACTTCAAAATCGATAATAAATATTTTTAGTTTGCATCCGATTCAATGTAGACTAAGATTGCATAATTTTCAATTTATTTGGCCCGACGTTGAATTAGATTGAATTGAATGTTGGTTTTTAAAACGGAAAAATAAAATATTGAAACATAAAAGCTGTTATCAAATTTACAACAAAACTAAGCTTATAACACAATTTTTTTTTTAACAAAATAACACAGTTTTATTAGTGCGTAATAATTCATTGATGATGTATGCAAAGTAAAAAAATAAAAAAATAACACATAAAAAATCAAAAATCAAAATCAAATGCTAAATAAAAGTGTTTTAATTAATTATACTAGCATTTGCTTATAGACTTTGGGTGTATGAACACATTTTTTTAGAAAATGAGGGGAGAGAGAGAGAGAGAGAACGTGGGGGAGTGCTTGGCTTTTTTTTTTTTTAATTTTATATTGAAGGTATTTTAACATCACATGTAGGTGAGGCTTCAATAAAAAACAGTAAAATTTAGACCTGTGAAATTACATTATTGCCCATCATTTTTTTTTGTGTGATAAAAGACTAATTTGTCCTTTCACCCTCTTTTGGTTGACAAAGAGGGTTTCATTAATTAGTGGAAATAATGTTTTTTTTAGCCAAACATAATGATATAATGTATTTAATGACTTAAATTTCTTTTCTTTTTTTCAATTTTAGAGGACTAATACGATCAAAAGAGCTTAAAATTAACTTGAATCGGAAGTTACTGGATTCTCACAATCAAAATGGTCATTTGAACCAACCACATTGGTTTTTCGATTTAAGAATCTAATTTAATCCGGCAAATCATCAAAACCGATCAAAATTAAATTAAATCAATCAGTATGAATGAATTGGATCGGATCAAAGATAAGTGCTAAGAAAATTCTTTCAAAAGTAAGACTCTCCATGAATATCTGTCACTTCCTATTTTTTACACAATATTTTACAATGTTGTCACATAAATTGCCATTAAACTGTTGGGTTACTTGAGAATCACTTTAACATTTCTTAGATAAAATCTTGAAACGCCCTATGAATTTGTATATTATTAAAAGAAATGATATTAAGATGAATTAATTCAAGTGTTTGGCCAAATTGGGGTGAATATGATGAGTAATAAATTAAAAAATAATATCAAAGGATTTATTCAACTTGTGCGATATTTCCAGCCACATAGAGTCATCGTCCCTTCCAATACGAAGGGTTGGAAGAAGTCGCATGAAAGTGATTTTATCAAGAAGTCCAAGTCCAAAAGTCCAAACGAGTGAATCTTTTGTCCCAAAAAAAAAGTCCAAGTCCAAGTCTTTCTTAGAAATTAATTTCCAAGGTTATCAAGTCAATCCCATCTTTGACCATGAGTGTTTCGATAAGAGAAATGTTAAGGAAATTTTTTTAAAAGTGAGATTTTCCGCCACTTTATGTTTTTGGGACAATTTTTATGTTAATATTGTGCAAAAAAACAAATAAATAAATAAAGTAGCAGAGAGTTCATGAAGAATCGTATTTTGAGAGAATCTCTTTAGACCATCTTCAAAGAATGTCAAATTATAAGAGTCAAATTACAATTAAAAGATGATGTGGCAATTTGAAGTCTTATGTCAAATTTTGTACTTCTCACCGAATTGTCAAATGTTATTTTAATATTTAAATAGATCTTTAAATGATTGTAATTATTAAAAAAATGTGAAACAAAATTTTTATTGGTTGAAATGTTAATGGAATAAGAGACCCACCATTAAAATGAATTAAAAATAAATTTGACATTAATGTCAAATTTGACTCCAAATCACAAAGCATTCAAATCCATTCACCAAATAACACTTCGGTTGGAAAGACTTTTGATGTCAAATATGCACAGTAACATTCCACTTAAATTTTTGACATCTCATTTGGAGATGCTCTTCGCATTTCTCTTTCGTAATGGGATTTTCAAATCCAATATTATTTCACATTCATCACGAAAGTGTGTTGAATTAAATGTTTGCGTGTATGTAACTAATTAATAAAAGGCTTTTTCAATTTTATTTTTGGTATAAGAAAATCCAGTATTATACTATTATACTTAGACCCTGCTTACTTGGACTTTCTTGTTTTATTTTCTCGATTCTTTTTTTGTTTTGCAATATTGAAATTAACTAAATTAGAAATCGTTTAATAGTTTGATTAACGTTGTCAAAATTTTCTGTGTTAGAGTGTGCAATATTGAAATCAATTAAATTAGAAATCGTTTAATAGTTTGATTAACGTTGTCAAAATTTTATGTGTTAGAGTGAGAAACATTCTTCGTATATTATATAATCGATATATATGATTAAATAATTTAAAATTTAGTTAATTTTTTTTAAAGATGATCCTAAAAAGTGACTAAAAATAAACAATTCGAATCTCCATGCTTCATTATATGATAAGAAAGAGCTGAAAAAGTAAAATGAGAAGTTTGGTAACAACATCCCACTAGATAATATCAGGAAAAAGATCCTGGCTGGATTTTTTTTAGGGATTATAGAAATTCCATGATTGTGATCGTTAATCGTACATCGTGTGGTCAGTTTTCGTTAGGTACTATTTATATTAATTTTAAATTTTATAATGATTCTGACCGCACAATATATTATAAACGGTTACGATCACATGATCTGGCAAGGATCCTTTTCCATAACAACAAACATTGATTAACTTGAACTTGACAACAATGACAAGATTGCACCCTTTTTATAGGATAAACATGAAGCATTAGATAAAGTTAAGAATATTAAAGTTTCTTATTAGGGTTTCTTCCAGTTAGATTATGACAAAAGCTTGTTGGATCAGTGGCTATGCATAGCATAACAGGGTTATGCACTTTTTATTTTTTGGTTGGACATTTTCTTTCCTTGCTGTAAAAGTTCCTAATTTCCTACTAAATCCTAACATTACAGAACAAATTTCATAAAATCAAATCTTTTTTTATTATTTTCTGTTGGATCCATAAAATCAATCAATCAAAAGTTAGTTAGAACAAATTCCATAAAATCAAATCTTTTATTAATATTTTCTGTTGGATCCATAAAATCAAATCAATCAAAAGTTAGTTAGTTGTCCCTGCGAAATTCGAAAGAAAAAATTTTAAATCCAACATAACGAGGAAAATTAGTTATTTATAAAATTTTAATTTGATAATTGGTCAAAGTTTTAGTTCAAGAAAAATTAGCTAATTACAAAAGTTTAAGCGTAATCAGCTAAAGTTAAAGACTTAAAGTTCAGGGTAAATCCACTAATTACAAAAATTTAAGGAATAATCGATTAAAATTAAAATTGAAAAGGAAAATTAGTAACTCTATATAAGTTAGGAAGCAAACTGATAAATACCTCTTCCATAAAATCATTATCTTTTTTTTATTATTTTTTGTTGGATCCATAAAATCAAATCAATAAAAAAAAAAGTAGACAACTATTGCCACGTGTACGAAAACGAGTCACGACACACCGGATTCCCTCCATCAAAATTTACAGCACACAATTTCAATGTTATCATTTTAACGGACTATTAAACCACCCCCGAAATGCGTAAAGCGCAAAAAAAGCGCATCGGATCCGTTTCGAGCGAGCGAAATACCGAAACTCTTTTGCTCTGCTCTGCTGGGCCGGCGCCGATCGGAGCTCTGTGGTGGCGGTGCTGACATGGGAAAGGAGAATGCGGTGGCGACGATGAGAAGGCGATCTAGGAGGGCCTCGAAGTAGAGACCCCAAGTCGGAGAATATCATGGTCGGGTGCTGCTGCTGAGAGTTTGGCCGTGGTTCTCCGATTTGCGATCCCGGGAAGTTCTGAAAGCTTCTCCTCCGCCTGCCGCCTGCCTTCGGTTTCTGGAGTCTTCGTCGCCATCGTGAAGTATCTGCTGTGAGTTTTGGGGCTGGTTTAACAGGTTGGTTGGCTCTCTGTTTTTCCCCATTTTTTGGTTGGCTCTGGTTTAACTGGTTGGTTGGTTGGTTGGCAAAGATTTAAGAAGTAATTATCTTTTTCAATTTTTATTGATAAAATTAATGGGTTTTAGTTTGTTCTAAAAATTACAGATTTTTATGTATATATATTGTTTATGGGGGTTGAAGAGGTTATGAAATGGAGGAGAGAAATGTAATTGGAAGAAAAAAGATTTGAAGTTTTTGGAGTGGAGGAATTATGTTGTTTATCCTAAGATTTCTCTCGAACGTAGCCAATGTTAATGTCAAAACTATGGCCGATTTGTTTCACAATTTGAATTTGAATCAAGGATAATGGGTTTAAATTCATTACGACTCGATGGTAACTTTAGAATTTGCCTGCTTGCTAAGGTTTTGGTCTCGAAATCCTTGTAAAAGTTTTTACTCTTTGATTTGGCGTCATGTTCTGATTGATATGCTATGTGTAGATGTCGTTCAAAGGCATTGTTCGCGAGCTGCGGGAGATGAAAGATGGAATTGGGAGCATGTCAAGGCGAGTTGGTGAGCGGAAGCTTTGGCGTAGAAGGACGTTGTCACATATTGCTCCTGATATGGCTCCAACCCCTCCAACTGATGTGATTCAGCAGGGTCAGTGGGCGAACTTGCCTCCGGAATTGCTTTTGGACATAATTCAGAGGGTAGAAGAAAGTGAAACCTCGTGGCCTGCTCGAGCTGTTGTTGTTTTTTGTGGTTCAGTTTGTAAGTCGTGGAGGGACATTACAAGGGAGATAGTCAAAACTCCTGAGCAATGTGGAAGGCTCACATTTCCAATCTCATTGAAGCAGGTGTTGCTTTATTCTAATGCCTCTAAAGTTTGTGCTTACTTGTACTGATTGCCTCCTCTGAAATAGTGTTTGTTTTGTGGTGTGCTTTGTGTAGCCGGGGCCTCGCCAGTCTCCAATACAGTGCTTCATTAGAAGGAATAGAGAAACTTCCACATTTTATCTGTACTGTGGTCTGGCACCATGTAAGTAGCGTTCTTATTAACATTCTCGTTTTAGATTATTTGCCACGGAGAAGTGTGACGAAAAGAAATCTTATAAGTTGCTACATGATGTTCACTTATGCTATTAAATTGACAGCCGAGGGCGAGAAAGATAAATTACTGCTAGCAGCCAAAAGGATCAGAAGGGCAACAAGCACAGAGTTCGTTATATCTTTGGTTTCAGATGATTTTTCTCGAGCCAGCAGTACATATGTTGGTAAATTGAGGTAAGTGTGCTCTACTATAATTTGCAAATATCTCAGTCAAGTTATTATTAGTTTATGTTCTCGACAACTCATTCAACAATTGTTTTACCAGGTCCAACTTTCTGGGTACCAAGTTCACCGTATATGACAGCCAGCCTCCATGTGATGCGGTACCCAAACCAAATAATCGATCATCTCGAAGGTTCCATTCTAAGCAGGTATCTCCAAGAGTACCAGCGTGTAACTACAGAGTTGGCAACATCTCTTACGAGCTCAATATTTTTTGCACGAGAGGTCCAAGGAGAATGCATTGTGCTATGCACTCCATTCCTGTCTCGTCCATTCAGGAGGGGGGCACCGCCCCAACACCAACATCGTTGCCACAAGCCTATGACGAACAATTTGCTGTCTCACCAAGTTCAAAAGAAAAGGATCTGATCACAGAGTTCAGCTCTACAACCCTCTCGGAGCCAAACGTGTCTGCCCTGGGTGCAGAGCCACTGGTTTTGAAAAACAAGTCTCCTAGGTGGCATGAGCAGCTACAATGCTGGTGCCTTAACTTTAGAGGGCGCGTTACAGTGGCTTCTGTGAAAAACTTCCAGCTTGTGGCAGCTGTTGATCCGTCCCACAACGTTTCGGCTGAAGAGCAAGAGAGGGTAATCCTACAGTTTGGAAAGATCGGAAAAGATATCTTCACCTTGGATTATCGCTACCCGCTGTCCTGTTTCCAAGCGTTTGCGATCTGCTTAAGCAGCTTCGACACCAAGCCAGCATGTGAATGAAAAACTTGGTTGTAGAACATGATCGTCATTTGCTGAATTCTGTTCTGTAATTTCGAACCATATCCATGTTCTATGTAAAAGTTCTTCGTGCTTGATCGTTTAATTCTGAAAATCGCAGCTATTTCAATCAGTTCATTTTTCTCATGGCTGCCACTCCGGAATTTGTCTCGTAAGCTGTTTTTTGCGGTGCAACTGAATCTAAAACTAGAAGTTGAATGAATGTCATCTGTATATAGGGTTACGAGGGCCAAGCATCCATAGATATGTACGCATCACTTGACGCATCATGTTGGTATTAAATGTATTCAATTAGTGTAAGATGCCGAAGAATCGTTCTTGAACTTTCTTTGTTCTGGTCCTTGTGGAACAGTAACGACATGAGTACTCATTACGTTGTATGGTGAGAGCTGTATACAAAATGATGTTTCTCTTTTTCTTTTTATTATTATTATTTTTTTAAATTATTAATAGGAGAAATTGTAGCAATGGTTCCTCAACTGTAATTTGTAATGATCTCTAAACTAAAAATGTATGACTATTGGCCCCTTAACTCCTCAAAACTTGTAGCTATAGTCATTTTCTTCAACTCAAATGAGTTACGTGCCACGCACATGAGGCTAAATCGAAGGGCAAATATGAAAAACTAAATGAAAAAAATTGTAGCAGTGGTCCTTCAACTTTAACTTAACTGGGGAAATAGTGCCTCAACTTTAACCCAATTAGAGCAATTTGATTAAAGTTGAGGGACCATTGCTACAATTTTCTCTTATTAATATTATTATTAAGAAAATTTAGGGAAGGGGGAGTTTCTAACACAGCGTACTGGTAGAAACCTAACACTCTATTCACTAGTATCTCTAATTGTATAAGTATCTCCGATTCTCCACGCTTATATGACAGATTTTCAACGTAATGAGCGACAGATTTTCAGCTAATGATGAGAGAAATCTAGCAAAATGATATGCTTAAAAAGTTCTAGATCTAAAGTAAATTCGCACTCGAAAAGGATGATTAAAGAGATTCGTATGAGTCATGCGCGGCACTTTAGGTGACACATGCTTCATTTTGTAAACGACATGGATTCTTGGATTCTTGCTTTATTGCATGGTTTTGGCATCTCATAAGTAGTTTTAGCTAAAAGCTAATTACTTCTTGATCAAGTCAAAGCTTAATGGTCAAGCATGCTGATTACTCTACTACTGTCGGACAACGACGTTTCAAGTTAATAATGTTGCCGGCAGACGACAGACCTCAGCGTAGCAAGTTGTGTAAGTTGGCTATAAAGTAGACTCAAAATTCAAAGAAGCTTTAGGTATCGTTTGGTATGCAGACGGGACGGGACGGAACGGAATGGGACGGGACGGGACGGAACGGAGCGGAGCTAGAGTAAAGATGCCCTTGGATGGAAACAAGGAGGAAGAAGGAGACGGAGAGGTTATAATTTTGTGTTCCACGGATGTGGAACGAGTCGTTCCAGGAGGTGTGGTGGAACGAAAATTCACCCAAAACTCGTCCCGTGGAACAGCTCGTTCCATCCGTTTTAGGTGCACCAAACGTGAGACGGAACGTCTTGTCCCACTCTGTTCCGTTCCGTCCCACATACCAAACGGTACCTTAGAGAACTCGGTTGAAAATTCAAATTATGTAATGAATGTATCAAACATCAGTTCATTGCCGGTGAACATTACATCGGAGATTCAAAATGTTACAAATATTACAAAGAGAAACTTCCTCGCGGCGCTTAGAATGTGGTTTAGGGATTCCGTCCAGTTTCAGTTCAAGGTCCGGCATTTCCCGTCTCTTTGTTTCTTCGTCGGATCACATTTCTCATCTCACAGTAGAATAGGTAATGAACTCCCTTGAAGTAAACTGAAACGGCTGATGCGGAATAGGGTTCCTGCGGTGCACATTGTAATGAAATAAATTTAAAAGAAATTCACACTATTTCTCATATCAGTAATCAGTGAGCAAGACAAGATAAGGAGACGCACGGTCGAGGGCCGTAAACTTTGATCTGGCGCACGTGAGTGTCTCTCCCATTCAGGTGATTCGATAACACAGAGATTTGCAGCATAAAAGTGTTGACAAAAGTTTCCCTGCCAAACATATTTGCACAGAAGATTTCAAAACTCGAACAATAGTCTAATAAATTGAACATGACCACCATATGATCTATTTTTGCAAATGTTTCTTTAAGCATATCATCATCATTCATCAAGCAAATCGGATGCAAGCTTATCTTACCGTCATGTCTTTGAACTACATTGAAGGGAAATGGAACAATCACTTGTTCGATTTGTTTGTCTTAGATTCATATCACGACTTTTGTGCTATCGCAAAATGAAATAAGATGTCATTTAACCCAATTTATTTCCCAACTTCTTTCTCATCTCTCTAGTAATTAGGGAGAACAGATACATTCTAAATATTTTTCAATGAAGTATTAGATATCAGATCAAGAAGACGAATTGGACAACTAACTTTTGAATTGTTAACAACAATATCCTACCCATCAAGCCACTACTCACCAAGATTTAAATTTGAGCACAGATGGAATGACACAACAATGCATTGTAATCAAAACAATACAGAAACGACATGTAGAAATATGCATGACTACAAATGCTCGAAAACAAACAACGGTTTCACTGCATACCTTGGATCATTTCCAGACAGTGATATATGAACCCAACCCGTTGGCTTATCAAGCTCCACAGTTTTTATGTCCTACAATCATTTGCAGCAAGATAGCCAAAAGTTAACCTAATTGGGTCTATGCCAGCATCACAATGCAGTATATTACAAAAGATAATATATAAACAATTAACTGTTTTTCTTTTTGGTACAAGCGATATTCTAAACTACTCTAATCTAGTATTTCAACTCGGGGTACACTGACTTGGCCGACTTGCCTAATTCACAATTGCGAATAATTCACTGTTCAAACCAACTAACCAAGCATAAAACCACCCAGAAGAGATAAACATACTACCTTCAAGTTGTGAAAGCCGTCGCCAGCTCGGATTGAGATCTTACACGGCGTATAGCTCTCATCAAGCTTGAAATCCACATAGAGAACAACAAGCTGAAATTTATTTTTGGTGGGAAAAATAAAAACCCATCAGTCAAAATTAAATTTTGGATTTTTAAACAACTGAAAAATTGAAACCTTCAGACGTACTTGGAGCTTCACTTTCCTCTGGAATTGAACGTTCACCAAATGAGGCTGCGCACCGTCGGATCTGCAAACCAAGAACAAACAAACAAAATTAAAGTTCAAAGATTTCAAATTTTTTAGGGACTAAAAAAGGGAAAGGGGAATTGAAGCAGAGACTGCCAGTAGGTGTCGAGATTGTCGTCACGGAGAGACGAAACGCCATTGCCGGCCTTGCAGGAGCTGACACTCCAAGCAGCCTTCTTGCCCATTTCTCTGAGATCGTCGTCGACTACCAGCAGCTGGTTCCCTCCCGTCAGCTTCGCATCCTCTTCTCCCTCCGATGACTCCGTCGCCATTGCCTCCTCTTCTATGATTGATTCTTTGAACAGGTATTAGAAGAAAAAGAACCGTAATTTGATCGAGTTCCTAAAACCCAAAAAAGCCTAGCTGGATAGCAGAAACCAATCAAATCAAAACCCTAAATCCAAAATCTGCAAAAGTGAAGCGATTGCCTCGGTGAGGAATTTGAATTGTGTCTTCCGTGGCCTTTCAGGGGTATGAATGAAAAAAAAATGAGAAGTTTTAGTGGCGCTGGTTAAATTGGCCGTTTTGATGGGAGGAAAATTGAATACAGCAAAATTTTGCGCTAGAGGAAGGGCTTGAACCTTCGACCTTGTGGTTAACAGCCACACGCTCTAACCAACTGAGCTACTCCAGCTTTTATTATTTTATATTATCCCTACATATTTTTCAACAAACAGTATTTCATAGAGGTTAACACCCATTTACTTTCTAACAAAAGTCCACCGAAACAATTGTTCTCTTCAACTGAAGTCAATAAGTTACATATCATTTGCATGTCATTGACACTCCAGAAATGTTTTTATGCACTTGTTCTTTACTATATGAGGGACATAGAAAGTGCGTCGGAGCATGTTGAAATGTCACTAACAGTCCTCTATCATATAATAGTTGGAGACTTGCCACTAATAGAGGGTGAATGAGATTAGAGTTAACGATTTAATGAGTTAAATTGTGTGGGAATACATGATCCAAAGGTTACTAGAAAATGAAATCGTATCTTGTTTGATTTGGGAGAATGTGTTGATAAAAAAAATTAACTAGCGCGCGTGAGAATGAGAAAGGAGAATCTAATCCAATGCTGCTTGTGAAATAAAATTTTATCTTGTTGGATTTTTTTTTTTTTTTTGTGTTCGAAACAGTTGATAAATGATTGGGCGTGGAATAGTTCATGTCAGAGAGCTGGGCAAACCGTTGGAGTTTTAACATCTTCCTTCTCAAAACCGCCAACAGGATCCTCTCTGGATCCCTTTGGTGAGGATTTTGGGAATCCATGAATAGGATCCGTGAATAGTATTTATTCATCGTACATCGTGCAGTTAGTTTTTATCAGGTACTATTTATGTTTAATTTTAAATAAAAATATTTAAAATGATTTTTAACAGCACAATGTACGATGAACGGACACGATTCACGGATTCCGGGATCCTCACAAAGAGGATCGAGGATCCGGATTCTCAAAACCGTACCTTTTCCCATTGAACTTCACCAACGCTTGCCATTTTAGAGCACTTAACCCAGGCAACCACCTGACTAATGCATCTCCAAGTTTCCACTTACCATCAACTGCGTGACAACATACAAGGAAGATAAAAATCTGATCCAGCACCAGCGCCTGCACACTGAAGCTCCGGCTTCTGAGCTTCTGAAGCCGTCCTGATACCGCTGAAAGAGCGTAGCAGGATTGTCTTTCCCGGCTCATTGTTCATTGGTTTAACTGAAACAAACGTGAAACCTTACAAAACCAGGCAAATTACAATGACAAAAGGAAAGCGCATCAAATAACATCATATTGTATACACCTTATTTAGTATGTATATATACAGCAGCAAAAGGGAAGAGGATACATTATGAATGAAGGAAAAAGCCCACGACTTTGCTGAAATCTAGAAACCCGATAAAAAATAAACTAAGTGAAAATTAGTATATGATTACAGAGACCTGCCAACTCCTTTCCGTATTTACCTACAACGTGAGGATACTTTTCCTCACTTCTTAAGAACCACAAAGCGCTCCAGCCTAGAAGCAATTAGTCTTACCGGGCAGAAGAGATTTGGAGACGCTGTGGCATAAGAAGCAAGCCAACAGAGAGGCTTCATTTCTTCTTTTTCGGTGCAAGGGAACAGGGTTTTGAGAGCATGGACATTAATCCTGAAATCTTTGATGATTTCTTTTCAGTAGAGCAATTTCCGTCGTCTCTGGATGCATCAAGGTCAGTAGATCCAGAGCATTCGTGCTCATTGGCATATTTGAAGTCTCTTAAGAGCCGTCGCACTTCCAACGCACTTGTCTTTGCTCTCTCTGTCCCCTTGTTAGATAAATCGACAAGCGATGGGATAACACCCTCGTGCATGACCAACTGACAATATTCATCACGCTGAGAGCATAAAGAAACGAGGATATCAACAGCATGCTCTTGGTCCTCACTGCTGCCTGTCTCGAGGAGTTCAGCAATAGAAGCAATGCATCCATGTGTTTCAGCAATCGAAATCCTGGCCTCTTCTGTATCGCACAAATTTTTAAATATAGAAATGCAGACTCCTGAAAGAACGTCATCTTTAAAGAAAGAAACCAATTTTGGTATGCACTCCAAAGATACAATTTTTGAGCAAATGTCCTTAGATAAGGACAAGTTACGCAAAATCTTAATGGCTTGTCCTTGTAAATCTTTGTTCTGGGAGTCGAGGAGTTTTAGAATGGATGTAAGTGCACCAGATTCTGAGATCTTAGACCTGCAATACTGGTGGCCAGACACAACTTCCAGTATGGCAAGAACTTCTTCGGTTACCTTTGAATCAAGATAATATGCCAGCAGATTATATGCCTCTTCACGTAGATATGGTATCCCATTTCTACAGTAGGCAGCAAAAACGAAATTAAAAGAATCTAAAAAACAACTGCAGTATGGATTTGATGCATAAAGGCATGCAAGAGTAATGAATTCCCAGCTACAAAATAAAAAAATTACCTGCTTTTGCTCACAAAGGTCAGTAATAATTCCAATCCATCCCTCTGAGCTTTTACATCGTCCAGGTAATGGGCCTCCCTCAAAAATTTGATGAGAGTTTCAACAAAATTCTTAGATGACATAGCATGGGAAGCTTCAGGATTGCATTTCAAATGGTTTTTGACGTCTTCGACAGCCTTGCACTGGGATTCCCATTGGAGTTCACCGAGTTCAGATGGAAATTGCACACCAGTCTCGCGTTTTTTAGCAGTCTGGTAGTTCAGAGAATCATTGTCGTTCTGCACCAAACTCGAGCCATTTTCAATCTTATTGCGTGATGAGTCCGAATTGTAACTGGTATCTAAGGACCCAAACGATATATTGCTGAAGTCCATCTGTAGGTGAAGATCATTCATAGAGCTGCCTAAACTAGCAATGGAAGTGGACGATGTTTCCCATGAGAGGGCTTCTGGTTGCACACTTGGGTCCGGAAGGGCAACTCCGTTCTGTGTACACCACCTTGAAATTAACTCCTTCATGGTAATGTTCGGAATCAATGACAGGTTGTTTAGTTTCACATTAGTATTTGGGCATGTATCGTGACCCTCATCAAACCACTTCTGTATCCACATCCTTTCATATGTTTGTCCAGAATCAATGACAACAGGATCGTACATCATTCCGGAAGATATTCTACACATAAATGCTTCAGGAGGTACAGCTCCACGAAACAAGTTTCTTTGTGCCTTGGACTCGCCATAACCAATGGGAGATTCAATTTCAGCGTGTTGATTAGATTCAAAACCATTTCCAGAATTCTCAGGAACAAATGATCCTTGTTGCTGCTCTGAGGCACTCTCTGTTTGCTTTCCCGTTATCAACTTTCCATGCTTATTCAATAGATACATGAAATAAGTCAAAATCTGTTTTTTTCGAGTTTCATTGTCACCAACTTTATCTAGCAGCTTCTTAATAGATCTTTTCTCCATTAAGATTGCCTTCGATGATGTAATATGGAGCCTAAGGGATGCAATTTGAAGAGCCTTGATTTCATAATGCTCCCTTTGGTTTGATCGAGAAGAATCATTATGAAGCAATTCTCGAACAACCCTCCCTGCTTCTTCTTCAGATGGGTCCAGTATAAATGTTGCACCTTTAAGATCATCAGCTACTTGAGAGATCTGCAAATGACATTTCATCATCATCTCAACCAAATAACTGAGACTTAATTGGTATGAACCAACATAAAAAATTATAAATTATATGACACAGATTATGGTGATATCGAGCCCAGCTGACATTACTTTTAAACAAAAAGCCCCAAATCATTAACAAAATATGCTTCCGGAAAAGAAAAAAAAAAGGCTAGGACGTCAAACCTTCAACATTGTTTTGATTGATGGATAATATCTATAAAGGTTTGACTTGAGCAATGATCAATCAAAAAATGATTGTTGTACTGTTGCATGCAGGTCTATGCCCAGCACCCCAATCTAAAGGGATTTGGATTGTGGGAAAAGGAATGACAAAAAGATCACGCAAATTTTAGTAGGAAAAAGGGAATGTAAGTTGACAAACCTGCATCACCAACATCATTGGAACCCAGTTCTGAATTTCCCGTAAGCTTTGCTCCAACAAGTTCCTTGATTTTTGACATCTTAAAACTATCACATCCCCAGTAACTGCCTGCAAGTCAACCATAAAATGACAGGTAGGTACACAGTTCATATTGGACAAACCGTAATGACAAAACTAAAGAAATTCCTTGATTATGCATTTCAACACAGCTAACGCGTAGGCGTTGGAGAAAGCTTCATAAAGAGAGTTTCTCAAACGTAAGTTTCATTGGGAAACGTGACTACCTAATGCAGAAACAATTGTAGAGGTTTCCTAGAAGAATAAACATCCTAAAAAGGGATGCAGTAGGGAGCAATTGCAGCTGCTGTTCCAGCAACTAATTTCAGAAATATTTTTTTTAAATATTTGAATAGCGATTTACAATATTGACACATTTAGAGAGAGAGAGAGAGAGAGAGAAACAGAATTCATCTCACTCCATGTAATTTCTTATACTAAATCATCCAAAGGTACAAACCAGGTAGAGTTTACTAGACTCGCTGCAATGCTGAAGAATTAGCTTGGCTTTCTCAATTCCACTATTTAACAAGCATAGAGCCTGTATTCCTGTTAAGCAGCGAGGTCGAGCTGCTTCTATCTCTGGAAATATCCTGGAGATTTTATCTACCAACCTCAGAAGTTCCGAGCACATTAAACGATGAACCTGTTACCACGAATAACAATTATGTAAAAATTTCTAACTAATATGACTAAACAATTAAATAAAAACACTTAAAAAGTTTAAGGACACATAAATCTCAAGTCTGAGGTTCCTCAGAATATCCATTAGAATTACAAGGAAACATGATCATTGTCACTTTCCTGAAATTAGGTCTCAGTTAAATACATCCTAACATCTCTTCTTTTTTTCTTTTCTTTTTTTTCCCACACAATTGCAGAAATAGCATAAGGGTAATATTCTGTTATCTTGAAGAAAGATCAGTAATTACGTGGTTTTTCTCGTCCCATGTATTATATTTGCAAACAGCACCATATTATCTCCTTCCAAAAATCAGCTATTGGTTGTAAAAATAGTCATGCCTTTAGCAACGGCGACAGATACCAAAAAAACGACAAGTTGTGTATAAATTTGGACTTCATTTCATAAGGAAAACTAATGAAAATGGCTTGAAAACTTTGAGTTTTAATCAAAAGGACAAAAAGGTGTTGTAAGTGAATAGTACCAGGAGTGACTTTTTAGAGTAAAAAAATGTTCTTGTCGTTAAAAGTGAACATTACCAGGAGTGTTTCATTAAAACTCCCTATTTCATAAATCAAATACAGGCTAGACAATTCACAATTTCATTAGTTTGGTTTAAGAAGAGTTGTCCCTTGTTGTAAGTGACAAAAGTTGATCAGACATCGATGCAATGAATGCATCTTCAAAATTAAACATCGAATATGCAACAAAATAAGAGACTTATTTAGCATATTATACCTTAAAGGAATGATGTTTTCTCGCTGCCTCCACCACTTCAGCACCGTTACCCATTCGAGAGAAATTATCTCATATCTGGGCATTCAATAAGAAAAAGATGGTTACTTTCATGTGTTTGTAACATATTATGAAAACAATCTGATATTCCATAAACGTCAATCCATATGCAAAACGATGTGATTCAGGCACAAGTTCGGAGCAAACCCAAATTTGAAACTTTATAGTTTCACATTAAAGCATTAGTCAGAAATGGTAAACAAGAAAAGTCAAGAATTCATCAAAAAGTAACACTCGCCATAAAATTAGGTTACAAAGTTTATAACATTTCCATATCAAGAACCATATGCAGAGTCTAGCAGAGCTCTTGACACAAAAGCAATTTCATTTCTATGCAGCATAAACGAATTGTTTACCAATAACGGAATTCGGGTACATAAAAATCATCACAGAAGACCAAATTTGATAACTTCAACCGGGAAACGTTCATGTTTGGATTCATGTACGCCGCATAGATTCATAATTTCACATACTAACTTGCTAAAGTTCTTACAAATTATTAAATAATACTCGAGTTCTTGCACAAGTTTGATCGACTTTGAGAATAAAGTTGAAGACTGCAAAAACTTATGCAGGAGGACCCCTTTCAATCTGTGTTTTCTTTTATTTACATCAATACATGACAATGAGAATATATAAATACACAAAAAATATGACCTTCCAAACTGAAAAGAGGGACTCACCCAGTGAAGAAGAATCAGAAGTATGCTCACAAGCTTCCTCCTCAGTCTTTAGCCCGACAGAAAGACTAAATTTTGAAAATAACCACAACCCAATTCCTAAACCACACAAAATATTACCTTCAAAACATTCACCTCTCAGAAACACCTTGAAATCCCCACAAAGTTGTCCAATTTCCAGCAGAATTCAGCTTCTTTCAGTGTTGAGAAGCTATCCCAGAAAACAGAAAGCAGAAGAACAAACACTTGGTCTGCACAAACTATTCAGATTAACAAAACCCAGAATTAGATTCCTTCTGGGTAAACCACACAAACGAAAGAAACACCTATCAAATGAAGTAGCTTTCATATCCAAAAAGCAAAAAATAAAAGAACCCAGAAAAAATAATAACAAAAAAAATAAAATTACAATTTTCAGAAAGTAAGGCGTTGCCGCTGCATGCGCCCACACGAAGGGCAACCAAGTCTTTGCACTACAAAACCAAAAAAAATGCTAGTTTTGGACTTTAGGACTGATGCAAATACCAGTCAACGTGGACTTGGCCAAAAAAAAAAAAGTAAATAAATAAACAGTCATCGTGCACGAGGCCTTCTGGTCTTCCACGACCCCAGAGAGCAAAAGCAAAAGCAACCATCACCACTTTCGCTCCGTCACCTTTCTGTGACGGCTGTGATGTTCAACATTTGACTTTGGGGAAGGAAAATTTAACTACGTAGCTTAAGCTTGATTAAAACGACTTCATATGAAATAATTCAATAGGTTTTTCTATTAGCATCCAACATATTATTGAATGACTTCACATAAAATATTACTTATATACTCTAATACAAAAAAACTATTTAGTCCTCGTAAGATTATGAATACACCTCCAGATCATTTTTACAGTATATTATTTTCTTCAAGCTCTCGAAGCCACTCTCACCCGCTGTTGAACTCAACAACACAATTTAATGCAATGTCATTTATTACATATCAGTTTGTATTTATAATATTTCATTCGATTGGTTGAAATCTCTTCGGAGAAAATTGAACGGGTTTGTTTTTGATATGATTGAGTTTGTTGTTACCTGTTGGGCGTATACAAAAGACAAATATTGAACACCTCATGAAGCACTTAGGACAACTTGTCATTATCCTTACATTATTGTCCTTACTCAAGCCAATAGAAGTAATAGTCTTCAATGTGATGGGTTGATGATGATGGGCACTTCCGAAATTCTCTTGAACAATATTTTGAATTCACTTGCTAAGGTTGCAAAGGCTCTAATCTATTTTTTGCAAAACTTGGTTTGCACTCTATGCTTTTGATCCAATTTCTTCAAATTCAAAATTTAAAATCCCCTTGACCGCTATTCGTTCGATGCTTTTGCAAAACTTGGACCGCTGTTCATTTGTTTTTTCTTATTTAATAGAGATTTTTCATGAAATGATCAAAATAATTGACAATAAACTAACTCAAGAACTAATTTTATCAATTTTAATTATCAAAAACTAAAGTAATAAATTATACTAATTATAAATGTTATTTTGACTAAAAAACTTTATTCGCAAAAACCTTGGGAGGGAGGGACCTCTGTCAAATTGATCAGTTTGGCTTTTCCAAGATTTATTTTGATTTTGTTTTCTTCCGGCCTTGGCATTTGGTTTGCGGGTGACTTGACTAAAAGCACAAGAGCAACTCCACCCCAATCCACTTTGCGCCAGCACCCAGCCCATTTATCCACTTAATTGAACAGTAACAGACTCAATGAACAGTAATAGGCCAAAACATCTCCACCCCAAAAAAAAATGTGCTGGCACCTAGTCTAAAAATGCGCTGGCACAAACGATCTCCACCCCTACAAAATGCGCTGGCACCCAGTCCATTTAAAATATTAAATAATTTTTTTATAAAATAATAAAAAAAAAATTTTTAATTTCGGATAGGATTTTTATTCAAATGTAGAAAGTGTAGAAAGTGTAGAAAATATTGAAATATGGTGTAAGGTGGAAGATGAGGGTTATGTATTTATAGAAAAAAAAATTAATTTTTTACAATTTTTCTGTATTTGTAAAAAAAATTTTGACATTTTTTAATTAATTTTTAATAATTTTTAATGTTGTAATTAATCTGGACCGTTGATCTTTGATCGGACGGTCCAATTTAAATTTTTTTTACCGTTGGAAATCCAACGGCCTACAAAAACTCGCCGTTGGAAATCCAACGGCTCTGAGGAGGGCCACGTAGCCCTTTGACAGACTCAGTCCACTTGCCCTGCACCGCGGGCCCCACTGCCTGCAGTCTCTGTCGGCTACTCGCCATCTCCACCGCGTGTTGTGCACGCGCCAAGAAACGGACCGGCCTCTGGGTCTGTCCATTTTGGGCTGGCCTGCTGCCTGGCGTGGGCTGGGTGCCAGGTTGTTTCACAGGCTGGAGGGTGTGGACTGGGTGCTGGGCTGCTAATTTGACAGGGTGCTGGGCAAAAAAGTGTGGGGTGGATCTGCTCTAAGGAACCTCTAAAAGTGAAGTGTGAACTCAAATATGGCCCATCACATTTTGAAGAGTCAGTGGAAGACTGTTAGTGACGGTCAGTTGTCAATCCTAGTTCTTATTAAGAAATATCTATGCGCATCACAACTCAAAGAAAAGAACTAAAGAAGTACTCACCCAAATGAATAATAATAGATCTTAATAAACAGTAATTGATAAAATGTATCTTCATTTTTAAAAAATGAGCTGACCTAAAATCTAGTTAGTTCGTATTAAAATATTATTATTATTTTTTTATAAAATAATAAATACAAAATTAATTTTTAATTTCAGATATAATTTTTAACAAATCTTGTCATGCCACTATCATTTTCCGAAGGTATTATTTTGAAATAAAATAGTACTTAAGATATGAAAATGAAATGTTTTGAATATGTTGTAAATAATTGAAATAGACTCTAAACCTGAGGTATGAAAATGTAATTTACCCAAGTTTTAATCAATGAAGTAAGAAAAGGAGGAGTGAAAATCTAGGATTTGGATCCTCTCCGGATCCCCTTCCTGGGATCCGGGGTTCAAGACACAAAGATCATTCATCAAAGATCGGCCACAATTAAATGTTTTTTTACCCAAAACGAGATTGCTTTACTTTTAAAAATATAAAAAGTATTTAATTGTGGCCGCACGATCTTTGATGAGCGATCATTGTGTCTTGATCCCAGGATCCCCAGGGATCCGGAGAGGATCCAAATCCGAAAATCTAATTTCTCTTTTTAAAAAGCTCCTGTACCTGCTATATGGTTGTCTTGTCGACCGACTCGACAGACAATCTTGTAGTAAATATTTCATGGCTCCACAAATCAACACATGCATGCAAGCAGGCCACCCGACGAAAGCAAATTTCAGTTCACCACAGAACCAAAATCAACAACTCCGAAAGCGAAGATATGCATGGTTCAACAATAGTACCATTGCAGAAGCAGTTCTGAAACTATGGAGTCACTAAAAGTGCTTTTGGCTTAGTTTTCAGTATGAGTTGCATCATGATGATCAATCAAGTCAGGCCTCTCAACATATACCCACACAATAATCATATCGTATCTTGGCCAATTTAGACAAACCATAAACTTCTTTGATCGCCTCTACTGGATATATATAGCATTCCCAGACTTAGATACATGTATATATATTGTATGGTATCGTGTATGCAGCATAACAATACACATTATTACAGTCATGCATACACAGTAGTATCAGTTGGTATATTGAACATGTGATCATCAAGCGAAACTTGCGGATGCTGAACCATGGCATGCTCATTGTAGATTTACCAAACAAATGTACGGTAGAGGCCTCTACGATACATATGTTTAGCAGTTTAGGTACGATGCATGTTACACTCATGAGTAGAATTTACAATTAAAATTTAGTTTACGGAAAAATAGTGTGGCTCACGTCACAAAGAGGAAATGATGGGACATTATATGCTAAGCAGCTAACACATACTTCATCGAATCTTCTGATATGATTAGGAAACCAATGCTAAACTAAAATCACAGGAAAAATTCTTAGCGGATTATTTTTATGTAATTTGATCCCCTTAAAAGTTGTTTATTCTCATGCTTACGCTAGCTTAGCATAAGATGCCTAATCAGGAGCAACCTGCAGAGCTTAAAGCAAAAAAAGAAATCAAATTGACTAATTTAGGGTTTATGAAAATCCGCCACATGTGCGGGAGCGTGTTGAGAGTTATCCCACATCGGTGAGGGACAAGGTTTGCTATGTGCTTATATGATTTTGGGCTACTCCCCATATTGCCAATTGGTTTTATGGTGGAACCCCAATTTCATCGAGTTATATGGCATTTTAGCTAAAATTTTCTCTATGATGGTCAATTGAAAGATTTGGTTTGTAGCACATGTTTCATATTCATAAAGAATAGGAGTTATATGGCATTTTAGCTAAAATTTTCTCTATGATGGTCAATTGAAAGATTTGGTTTGTAGCACATGTTTCATAGTCAGAAAGAATAGGAGTTATATGGCATTTTAGCTAAAATTTTCATTTGAGATTCCCATAATTCTTCATTTTGGGTCATGAGATTTGAAATTGTTAAACATGGTCCTGAGTTTATCCATCGTCAATCATTTGGTAATTCAATTAAAAATCTCTGTTAGGTAAGGACCAATACAACAAAAATATTCTCAACCAAATAAACAATGGGTCAAAATAACTTAAAAATTAAGGTATTTTTCTCATTTGTTTTTTCGTATTTAACGAAAAATTTTCACGAAATGACTAAAATGATTGATAATAAACTAACTTAAGAACTAATTTTATAAATTTTAATTATCAAGAACTAAGGTAATAAATTATATTAATTATAAATGCTATTTTAACTGAAAAGCTTTATTTGCAAAAACCTTGGGAGGGAGGGACCTCTGTCTAATTGATCAGTTCGGCTTTTCCAAGATTTATTTTGATTTTGTTTTCTTCCGGCCTTAGCTTTTGGTTTGTGTGTGGCTTGACTAAAAGCATAAGCAACCTCTAAAAGTGAAGTGAGTGGTGACATGTAGGGTCGAATTAAAAACTCAAAAGTACAAGAAACATATATGGCCCATCACATTTTGAAGAGTCAGTGGAAGACTGTTAGTTACAGTCAGTTGTCAATCCTAGTTCTTATTAAGAAATATCTATGCGCATCACAACTCAAAGAAAAGAACCAAAGAAGTTCTCATCCAAATGAATAGTAATAGACCACAATAAAATGTAATTGGTAAAATGTATCCTCATTTCTAAAAAATGAGCTGGTCCAAAATCTAGTCAGTTCGTATTAAAATATTATTAATTTTTTTTATAAAATAATAAATAAAAAATTAATTCTTGATTTCAGATATAATTTTTAACAAATTTTGTCACGCCACGTATCATTTTCTGAAAGTACAATTTTTGTAGAAGATGGTTAGGTATTTTTATATATATATATATATTGGTCAAACTTTTATGTATTTTTAAACATTTTTTTTTGTAAATTTTTATAATTTTTTTATTAAGTTAATTAATCTGGATCATTAGATTTCAAAAAGGTTGAAATCCAACAGCCCAAAAGTGAACACGTGGCCCATGGTGAGATTCTGACATTTTTTTTAAAGTCTGGAACGCACGCCCACGCGCTCGTGTATCCCAAGCGCCAGTCGCAAAAAAGAATCAGTTGTGGCTGACGTCATGCTGACGTTAGATAGGTCGGTTCCTCACTCAGTCCATTTTGGGCCGGCCTAGAGACTGTGGTGGACTTTAGGTCGGTCTATTTTGTGGGGTGAAGTGGGGTTTTAGAGTGTTCGTCTATTTTTTTAAGCTTTAGGTCAGGCTCTTAGAGAGGGCTGGAGTTGCTCTAATCACTCAGTCTCATTTGAGCCTGGCTTGTATGAAAAGTCTTCTAATAATATTCTCATCTAGATATTTATCATAGGTAAATATTTCCAATCTTCTTAATCTGGTGGGTCACCACTAAATAGTGATTGACATTAGTGTTTGTTTTATATGAGAAACAATATGGAAGAACTTGCATGTAACATCGTGAACACGACTATCCTCGTCATTTTTATGTACCTCTCGTTACTACATCGGATGCATAGAGATAGAATAATTAGGAATAAATGTTTTGCGTTTACATCACTTGCTCGTCATGTAATTTGTAGACACAAGAAGATATATTCATTAACACATACGATTTTCTCACAAATAGCGTGACACGTAAAACCTTTGCCTCATAAATGAATATCCGATCATAAATGAGTTTCCAATCATATACTCATGCTAGCCATAATTGACATTTTCTCATAATCACTTGTTTCATATATATTTCTACCGAGAAATGCAAATGAGACTCTCTCAAAAGTGAAACTCTCCATAAACTCTTTGTCACCTTATGTTTTTTGTGTAATATTTTATAATATTAGCATAGACATTAACGTTAAACTATAAAGTGCAAAAAAATTCCACTTTGAGAGAGTGTCCTTAACATTCACCTTTTCTTTCTTTGTTACAATGACTTTGATGTTCTATTCTGGCTAGAGCAATAATTGTCCAGAGGCAAACCTCATGTCATTGTTCTACTCCAGTGAAGTGAATACCATCTTTTAAGTTTTAACCCAACTGCTTCGTTGAAAAGCTTATAAATCTTCTTCATCTTAGTGGCCTTTTCACTTTCTTTTGTTTATGTTTGTAGCCAACCTCATTAATTTATTTACAATTTACAGTAACGTTACAGGCTACACAAATGTTTTAAAAGTCGACAAATTTCAAAAATGTTTTAAAAGTCGACAAATTTAAAAAATGTTTACTTGTAACAAAAGTTACCGCGTAGTTTAGTTTTTCTTGAGAGATTACAAAAGTCTAACAGCTTAAAGCTTAAGCAACATCTGCTACAATTATCTTTAGGACAGAGGTCAACCTTACCTTTCAAGATTTTAGTTTAAAATAAAATACGCTCTCATTAGTCATTAGCATAATGTTTGAACAAGAACTCGAATACTTGTTTAAAACAATGAAGCATGCATAGTTTTGGGCCTTCGTGAGGCCTAGAAATGACGTTATCATTTTGGGTTCATGTTTTAAAGTTTTATGAAGATTTATATCAGGAAAAATAAAATTTGTGGAGAAAAATATACGAGCCCATCTTAGGCGTAAAGGGCCGGCATGCATTGCTTGCAAATAAAAACCCTAAACGGACTATCCCTAACATGCGGTTGAGATTTAATAAAGGATCATTTTGGTTTAAGTTCTTAATCAATCTAATTGTTAGACTGAAATTTTATTTGTTTAAATATTTTAATCGAGATCCTTAACATTATTTAAGAGATTTAATTCATACATTTATGTATTTGATGTCCCACAATAAACAATTCAAATAATATTTTTAAAATATAATAAATACTTAAAAATAAATATTAGAGTAATATTGTTCTTCACAAAATTATAGCAAGAAAATAATGTACCCATATAATTATTAACATATTTTAAAAAATAACCACTAATATATCTTGAAACATAAAATAAATACATATAATTAGCATGGGTACATTTAGCAAAATTAAAAATGGGTACAAATAAATAAAAAAATATGGGTACAACTACAAATAAAACTTTAAAAAATATGGGCACAAAAAGAAATTAATATATGGGTACAAATAAAAAATATGGGTACAAATACAAATAAAACTTTAAAAAATATGGGTACAAAAAGAAAATTGGTACTGTCACATCCCGTCCCGGGGTCCACAACATCCTGAGCCCGCTCCACCACCGTAGCACGATATTGTCCGCTTTGGGCCCTGACCACGCCCTCACGGTTTTGTTTCTGGGAACTCACACGAGAACTTCCTAGTGGGTCACCCATCGTGGGATTGCTCTCGTGCGCTACTCGCTTAACTTCGGAGTTCTCATCGAACCCGAAGCCAGTGAGCTCCCAAAAAGCCTCGTGCTAGGTAGGGATGAGAATATACATGTAAGGCTTACAAGATCCACTCCCCTGGGCGATGTGGGATGTTACAATTCACCCCTCTTAGGGGCCCGACGTACTCGTCGGCACACACGCGGCCAGGCTTAGGCTCTTATACCAAATTGTCACATCCCGGCTCGGGGTCCACCACATCCCGAGCCCACTCCACCACCGTAACACGATATTGTCCGCTTTGGGCCCCGACCACGCCCTCACGGTTTTGTTTCTGGGAACTCACACGAGAACTTCCCAGTGGATCACCCATCATAGGACCGCTCACCGCGCACTTGTGTACTTAAGCACTTTTAGGTTTTTATTTATTCATATTTTATACACTATCACACTTTATGGCTTCGTTACCTTTCATGTGTTGGCCAGCAGAGCTCGATTTGGAGTCATAGTGGACATTCCGAGTTGGGGTATGTCATATACAACTTAAAAAAGGGTTGCAAATTAAAATTTGGTACAAACTAAAAATAAAAATATATGATAAAAAATTTAGCTATAAATATAAATATACCAATTGTAACATTTTTAACACTAAATGAATATATTTAGAAATAAAAAATATTTTATTGTTGAAATAATTAATGTTGTTATTAATACTCAATAAATTTGATAAAAAATTAAAAAAAAAAAAATTTTAATCAATGAAATAAGAAAAGGAGAAAGAAAATCTAATTTCTCTTTTTAAAAAGCTCTGTACCTGCACCTGCTATATGGTTGTCTTGTCGACCGACTCGACAGACAATCTTGTAGTAAATATTTCATGGCTCCACAAATCAACACATGCATGCAAGCAGGCCACCCGACGAAAGCAAATTTCAGTTCACCACAGAACCAAAATCAACAACTCCAAAAGCTAAGATATGCATGGTTCAACAATAGTACCATTGCAGAAGCAGTTATGATACTATGGAGTCACTTAAAAGTGCTTTTGGCTTAGTTTTCAGTATGAGCTGCATCATGATGATCAATCAAGTCAGGCCTCTCAACATATACCCACACAATAATCATATCGTATCTTGGCCAATTTAGACAAACCATAAACTTCTTTGATCGCCTCTACTGGATATATATAGCATTCCCAGACTTAGATACATGTATATATATTGTATGGTATCGTGTATGCAGCATAACAATACACATTATTACAGTCATGCATACACAGTTGTATCAGTTGGTATATTGAACATGTGATCATCAAGCGAAACTTGCGGATGCTGAACCATGGCATGCTCATTGTAGATGTACCAAACAAATGTACTGTAGAGGCCTCTACGATACATATGTTTAGCAGTTTAGGTACGATGCACGTTAAACTCATGAGTAGAATTTACAATTAAAATTTAGTTTACGGAAAAATAGTGTGGCTCACGTCACAAAGAGGAAATGATGGGACATTATATGCTAAGCAGCTAACACATACTTCATTGAATCTTCTGATATGATTAGGAAACCAATGCTAAACTAAAATCACAGGAAAAATTCTTAGCGGATTATTTTTATGTAATTTGATCCCCTTAAAAGTTGTTTATTCTCATGCTTACGCTAGCTTAGCATAAGATGCCTAATCAGGAGCAACCTGCAGAGCTTAAAGCAAAAAAAGAAATCAAATTGACTACTTTAGGGTTTATGGAGATATATACATACATATATATATATATATATTCTACTCACTAAACATATTTAGTTAACCACCATGAAAATTCATAGAGCACTCATAAGAAACTGATGGAGATGCAACAATCTAAGGGTAAAAGAAAAAGGAATACCTAGGCATGCATATTGCTTTTTGATGGACGTAGACTTGAGATGAGGTGATAAAGATTCCAAATCTGCAAATGAAGATTAATTATGTATGTATTTGAATTCTGAATGCAAGGACAAGTGGCAGTATATGAGCACAGATTCCCTCGCCACTTTCCAAAAGTCTCTCTCAATCAATCATATACATATACATATATATCAACCGACCTCAAGAATATCAAGTGGAACAACAAAATATCTAGATCTTTGTGGCAATTTTGTGAGGTTAATTTTAATTTGAGGGACTTGATCAACTAATTATTCAAATCTCCCTATGCTTCCCAGATCGCTGCTAATTATGTTATCAAACTATGAATTTGAATTATTGATTATATAAATTTTTGTACGGTCTAAATTCACAGTAACACAAACATTTCTCTAGCAACCTATGTAAATATAACAAGCTTCTGTTTGATGAATATTTCATAGTTGTTGGTTGTTGCTTACATGGTCAAAATGCCAAAATGTACAATGTGCAGCAATACATCAATGATTCGTTGAGAGAGTTGAAATCTAAGATTCTTAATCCTAGCCTCAGCTTTGTAAGCCAAAATTAAACAATCACAGATTCTAAGTTTTAAGCAATGGACCTAAAATAAATGCCACTTGCATGCAAAAGGGGGCAATAACCAATTGGCAATTTATATCAAGAATATCCCAAACATTCCAAGCGGCCATAGATTTATTTGGTCCAAGAATATGAGTCCATATAAATCTTGTTTGGAATAATATATAGCAAGTGGAATGGGAAGAATCAAGATCATCACCAAAGATATGTTTACTAGAGAAAAGAAAAATAAGATAATAAGCACAAAAATACATCTTGAAAAAGAAAGGAAAAAGATTTTTGCACACATTTTTCTCCTTGTGCCTCATGTTTATTTTCGTTAGTTTTTTTCTTTACTTTATTTGATTCAAAGGCTAGATATAAACAAGGAATGCATGAGGATAAAAAAAGATGTGTGGATTCATTTTCGAAAAGGAAATATCATCATCTAAGATTCGAATGTGGTCCAAATGAACGCACATTGACCTAAAATATTGAGTTGCTGTCAGCATGCATTGGATCTTTATACGTACCAAGTATAGCAGCTGTTTACTACCATTTTGTACATGAATTTTCGAAGTTTTGGATTCTTAAACCCCAAAGGGGAAGATATGGACCCTGTATATTGACACAATCTCAAATATCCAGCCTTGCCCATTTTCAGAGATAGGATGATGATGGAGAACATAAGGTAAAAACACAGAAAGGCAGTTCGCCCTGGCTTACTGAAGCCTTAGATCACGCAGAAAAGACTCGTCACATAAGGAAAACAGTTGCTTAAAAGTGAAAATTAAGCCTAAACTACAACATAAAACATGATGTATATGACATTTTTTTCAATTTCCCAAATGTCAGTACGTCACAAGGTGTCCCTCCGAAGCTAGAAAAAGAGTAAAACACAAAAACGATGGACTTGAAATTCGATCAAACATTATTTCTGAAGTTATTAAGATCACCAGAAACAAATCTTTACTTTGTTGATCGACCCTGTCGGATCAATAAAACTAGCAATTCAACCAACATTTTACCTTTGTGATTCTGTAAAGTTGACATTTTTTTTTTCTGCACAAGCTTCCATGTTTAGGGACAGTACCTAACAGCATATTAGTCAGTAATTAACATTTAATTGTGGCAAACAAATTGATGTCCAAATCAACAGTGTAGCAATGAAAAGCACCTTGTCCCAAAAGGGTCATTCCTTGTATCCTAATTTGGAAGCAATGCTGGAATATATACATCGTACATATAGCTTTAATTTGGCACCACTAGTTAGTGATGCTTAAGCTACCAGCAACTTCATTAAGAAGAAGAACCCATTTCCCTGATAATGCTGAAGTACTATATGGAACAAACAAAAAAAATCCTCCTTAACATATACCGACTTTTGATTTGAGGCTAAAAAAAACCGATAAAAATTTATAAAAAAAATTGAAAAAGAAACATGTATTTGCACGGAAGAAAAACTTACATATCGCATGTTGTATACCCATATACATACATATATATATATGTATATATCTGTTTTGTGACGAAAATTTGATAAGAGAGAGAGACAAAGAGGAATATACAACAGATTAAATGGAAGTTTCTCCCGTTTATGCCAGCCAACCAAGTACTGATAAATTATGTGTTTTCAGTTGCTCCAAAATTACCAGTACCGCAAAACGTGTTTTCCGTTGCTGCAAATTTACCAGTACTGCATAATTGAGACGAGTAATTGCAACAAGAAAGGAGGTCCAACTTGGTGGTAATTGATCAAGGAATATAGTTGGGGTAAATGAAAATAAAAAAACTAAATAAATAAATAAAGGGCCATCCCTTTCATACTGGATTCTCTTCTACCATTTGCATGTTCATCTTGTGGCTCTTAAGGGAACGTATCACTTCAAATTTTGCCCTTTCTGAAGATATATTCGGCCAACTGGCTTAACCCCACCAGTCCTTTTTAGTGCTTATCCTCCTGCTTATAAGGAGCTCACTTGCTTATCTTTCTTCTCAAGCCACTCCTTGACCTCAGTCTTCCTTGACTGAGAAAAATACAGCCCTTCCTTTCCTTTCTTAAGAAGTGCTTTTAGGTTTTTTTTTTTTTTGGAGAAGTGCTTATGATGGCTTCCAACTCACTCAGCTCCTCGTGGACTCCTAAGCAAAACAAACAGTTTGAAAAGGCCCTGGCTTTGTACGACAAGGACACCCCCGACCGCTGGCAGAAGGTTGCCAGAGCGGTCGGTGGGAAGTCTGCTGAGGAGGTGAAGCGGCACTATGAGCTCCTCATTGAGGATGTCAAGCACATTGAGTCTGGCAGAGTTCCGTTTCCTGATTATAGAGGGGAATAATACTAAGTCTTTCTCTCTTTGGACTTTGAATGGCAAAGGTACTTCACTAGTTCCCTTTCTTTTGTTTATATTTTTGTTTAAAGCATTTTGCTTACTAGTAATCCTTAACCAAATCATCTTCATTGGTAATTTGGTATGCCGTACTGAAATGAATTTAGATGCTGTTATACTATTGCATGCGTTATTCAGCTAATTAAAACACGTCACTATGCTCTCTTTCTATCTGTCTCCTCATGCAGTATGTTATATAAGACACAAAGAGAGGATCACGTAAGGAGAGAGATAGGAAGAGCGGAACTGACACAGGGACGTGGAAGTTTCTCTCCCTATTCAGAGATGTTACACCATGATTCTTGAATCTAATGAGAGAATAGTGCTGGTAGTTTCCAGTTAGCATGAGCAAGATGGGCATCACCATTTTGAGATGGGTGGTTGTGTGTATCTACTACTGCCTCCATTTCATTTCATGGTCCCCCAAAAACTTTTTTTGTGGGGACAATAGAAAAGTCGAGGAAACCGAACTCAATATTTTACCAAACCTTTCGGTCTCGAGTTGTGCACTTGCCCTCACATCTTATTCACGTGCTAGGCTTAACAGCCACACATGCTCTCACATCTTAAGCTCAAGAGATCACACAACGAGCACGATGAGAGTACCCCACATTAGATGTGAAATTCTTGCATCAAGTGTTTCAACGATTTTGCGTTCTTCACAATGTTCGCAGACTGTTTAGTTTTTTCTGCATACTAATACTTTTTGTTTCTCTTCTCTTCCACCTGGCAGGCTCTTGAAGTTTATGATTTCTAGCGTTTCCATGAAGTTCATCAAGAAACAAAGTTGTGAAAATTAGCAGATGCATGCAGATATGTATATGTAATTAAAGAAAACCAGTTGGTTTTATGTAGCTAAATTAACCATTGTCGTGGCTTTCGATCAGTGTATGAAGTACCGTATATTTGGTTTATGAATATTACGTTTGCAAAAAAGCCTATTCCTTTTATTTTCTGGTAAATCTATAAATGGAAGGGACATATGGAATAATCTTATCTCTTTCCCAATCTCATCCCTCTCCCTTACTACTATTGTCCAGCTTGAATTCCCCATCCTTAGGAAAAAAACTTGTATGGGACTTTGTTTGTCATTGGACTTTGCTGAGTGACACTACAATTCACTTAAAGCTCTACACGTGGCAAGTCTTACATATAATCTTTTATCATTCTTTTATATGTAAAATTCTCATAATTATTTTTTCTACCAATTAATGTACACCATACGATCAATCTAATGATTCATTTTTTTTCCTTCTTTTTCCCTTTTTTTTTCTTCCCAATTTTTTTTTTAAGAAAGTTATGCTGCCCAAAAAAGTTCTGCACCCCAAATATAGCAGGATCAATCTAAAGAGTTTATGTTTTGCCGTGAGTCTTCACTTTCTTCTCTCTCTCCCACTTCTCTCCCTCCAGTTTAATCCTTGTTTGGCCTGCCTTTATCCACGTTCCAAAATCTGGTGTGAGCATCGGTTCCCTACTCTCATCCCTCTTTTGATTTATCTCATGTAAATTTTTGTTTCAAGTTGCACTAATTATGTGGAATTTGAATCTGACTGCAGTTCTCTGCAATTTTTTTTCCCTTGAGTTTTCACTTTTATAATGGAAAGCAAATAAAGTATTCAAGTTCTTTAAAATTGACTACATGAGTTGCTTGACATTAAGGTTAAGAGAAGTTAGTAATGAAGGAGTTACTATCTATAAGCAACCAAAGAAGGTCAAAAAAGAGGAAACACAGTTGAGTTTATCTCTCATACTTCAATCCATATCATTTCCTGCTATTGTAAAATGTTTGAAGCTAAGGGCATATTTTGTCATCATGCTTTGAAGGTATTTGATTTGAGTCTACAATTTGTATTTAGAGAGAGAAGAAACAGTGAGGGAAGAAGATGACGGGGAAATTTTGGGAAGAAAAATGACAGAGAGGAGAAGAAGAAAAAAAAAATGAACAATTAGATTGATCTTATGATGTATATTAATTAGTAAGAAAAATAATTATGAGAATTATTATAAAGAATGATAAAAGATTATATTTAATAGTTGGAGAAAAACTTGTGTGGGGCTTAGCTTGCCACTGGATTTCGTTAAGTGACACTACAATCCACTCAAAACTCGCCACGTGGCAAGTCTTAAATATATTCTTTTATCATTCTTTTATATAAAATATCATTCTTTTATATTTAAAAATTTTATAATAATTTTTTTAACTAATTAATATATTATATATATTAATGTTATGTTTCCTTTTTTATTTCTTTCCCCCTATAATTTTTCTTCCCAAATCCACCCCACACCACACCCCCCCTTCCCCCCCCGGCCAACTTTGTTTTGCCGTAGATCTTAGGTTTTAGTACTCTCTCCCCTTTCTTTCTTTCCCAGTTTCGTTTCTTTCTTTCTTTTAAAAAAAAAAAGTTCTACACCCACTCAATTTTATCATGGAAAGCAACTAAGAATCTGTAAGTTTCTTTTCTTTCTTTATACAATAGTTACTTTGATCATGTGACATGAATAACCCACATATATAGATGTATTAGGGTTATTTTCTTTTCTTTTAATTGGGGGTTTTTGGGTTCGGGTGAGGTTTTTTGGATTTTTTATATTTATAATATGAATTAGGGTATCTGCTATGTTTGTTACCTTCTTTATTATGAGTCTTTAATTAATATATTAGTCTAATCTTTGATTTTTTTTTTTCAATTGATAGGTTGCTGCTGAGGCAATGGAGTTTCAAGAAGATCTGAAAATCAGAATGGTGGTGCATTCAGACGCTAAAGCTTACAAATTATTGGTTGCTTTCCATGATAAACTTGGAGTGGGTGCATAACTTTTTTTTTTTTTTTTAAAGAAAGAAAGAAATGAAACTGGGAAAGAAAGAAAGGGGAGGGAGTCCTAAGACCTACGGCAAAACAAAGTCGGGGGGGGGGGATTTGGGAAGAAAAAAAATAGGGGGAAAGAAATAAAAAGGAAACATAACATTAATATATATAATATATTAATTAGTTAAAAACATAATTATAAAAATTTTAAATATAAAAGAATGATGAAAGAATATATTTAAGACTTGCTACGTGGCGAGTTTTAAGTAGATTGTAGTGCCATTCAACGAAGTCTAGTGGCAAGCCAAGTCCCATACAAGTTTTTCTCTAATAGTTGCTATGTGGCGAGTTTTAATTGGATTGTAGTGCCACTCAGCAAAGTACAATGGTAAACCAAGCCCCACACAAGTTTTTCTCCATCATTAGACCATCTCCAACCATTGGGTTAAAACCTAAAATTTTTAACCCAGAGACAATTTTTCTGCTAACCTTTATGGGTTAAATTTTTAGCCCGAAATTAGTAAATAATGAATTTAGGATAATTTTTTTTCTTAAATAACTTAAAAAAAAAATATGTAGACTATCCTAATATAGTTTTATGAATATTTTTTCAACCTAAAAATATTTAGATTTCGATAAATATTGAAAAATTACTAAACTGACACCATGAAATTCGTGGAACACTATGAAAGAATATGAAACACAAGAATTTGTTTTAATTACCTTAGCCGTTGGATTTAAATTTGAACCGTTAGATTTTTTTTTTACTGTTAGATTTGATTATATTAGATCTTAACCCGTTAGATTTAATGAATTTATAAATATAAAACTAAAAAAAATTACCCATATATGGTGGGTCAACCCACGAACCTCAGGGATTCTGGCCTAAATTTGCCTCATGAATGAGTTTCAGATTAAAACTCATATTTATCTCAAAAGTTGGAGCAAATTTGGCGATATTTAGAACCTAAAATTTGAGTTTTACTCTAAAAGTTGAAGTAGCTCTTAGGAGGAGAGAATCTACGCGGTTGTATGTCCCTTTGCTTCTACAGTTGCAGTTGCAGTTGCAGTAAATATTTGTAGACACGTAAAGATTATACACTAAACTACAAGATAGATTATCGTGGTTTTTAATATGAAAATGAGATATGCACTACAAACAGTGTTTATACCGCATGGTACAAAAACTTGAGCTATACGGCAATCGAACCATGCAAACTGATGTGACTTTGAAGAGGAACAAAGATACGAATATTGGCTTAATTACATCAGCGTTAACAAAATCATGATAATTAAAAATAGTGATCCCTATTTAATTTGGTGGAATAAAAAAAGTTGACCTGATCGATTCTGGACTAAAGTATCCAACCAAAGAAAGATGGCCGTGACGGGCACGCAGTTGAATCCATGGCCATTGATGCATATTGGGCTTCATTGTTACGGTTGACAATCTACAACATTTCAACATGTGACTGATTACATTGGTATATTTTTACAATATAATCCCTGTTACCGACGTACGTTTATATGTGATTGAAAATCTACTGTGTGTCTATAGAGTGAGTATTCAGTATAATTGTTGCACCATAATTGAAAATATACTACATGTTTATGAAGTGAGTATTTAGTATGATTGTTGCACCATGATAGCAGACACATAAAGTGACAGCTTCTTGTCAATAACCGTAACATTTATCTTTTTTGGAACAATGAAAGAGATGGATCATGATCATGAGATACATGATAAACGTTCCCAACCACTCAATCACACGTTTCAGACACACAAAATTTTCTATCTTACATTCCTGTCATGTTAATGAGTTGTATTTAACAAACACTGATTTAACCAAATTGGCTACAATAGTGTGGTCCATCCTTTGTACTAAATTTCAAATTCTCTTCTTTGGAGTTTAGAGTTTAGATAAATTTAATGTAGTTATCTTATATATTTTTTTATTTAAATTTTACCCACAGTGCCTTAATTGAGAAAAATTGGGCCTAGAAGTCTCTAACATTGTTTCCCACGTCATATTTTCCCAAATTGGGCCCTCTTTTGCAGATCGCTTGATTGGTCAGGGCTTAAGCTCCTGGAAGCGACGAGCTTCCCTTCCCTTCCAATCTTCCCGTTTAAACCCTAGATTGCTCAGGGTTTAAGCTCCCACAGAAAATCTGAGAATTTTCAGTTTATAAGCGCCCATGAATTCTCGACCTTGAAGAAAAACCGATCAAATCTCCAACCTTTAGCCATGGTTGCTGCCTCGAAGCTATCTTCATGCATAGCAATGGCAGTCGCGGCTGTCTCCATGCCCGCGCTCTCCAGCCGCGCCTACGCCGACTCTCCCTTCCGATTTAATCCGTTCTCGTACTCTTCTCCTTCTCCTCCTCCGCCTTCTGCCGCTCCTGCGGACCAGAGCCCCAATGCGAAATCGGAACCGCAAGCTGAAGAGCCCAGAGGGTCGGGGTTCGATCCCGAGGCTCTCGAACGAGGTGCCAAAGCTCTCCGCGAAATCAATTCGTCTAAATTATCCAAGCAGGTCGTTTTTGTGTTCTTAATTTGTTATTTCTTTCTTTGTTAGTGGTTTTTTTTCCGTAGAAAAAATTGGAAAATTGTAGAAAACTTCAAATTTTTGTTTCTTTTTAGTCTTAGAGATTGATTGCATCTTTAAGGTTGGAAATGAGGCACGAGAATCGGAGTTCTTTAGTCCCGATTATTCCTTTAATTTTGTTCCGATACTTTCATTTCGAATGTTTTGAGGATGCGTTTGAATAGAAATTTAAAAGGACTGAATTTTATTTCTATGTGCTTCGATATTACTATGCCTGCGGTTTTGCTGCCTGCCCCGGTTTAAACTTAAGTACCGACCTTTGTTATTGTGGGAACCGAAGTGGCTTGAAGCATATTAATTGAAATGTGTTTTCTTCTTTTATTATGCTGAGGTTTCAATGCAACTGAATTAAAGGTGTTAATTTGGTCAACTGGTATTGTTTTCCAGGTTTTTAGTCTGATGAGGAGCCAGGAAAAAAGTCGCCTCACTGAGTTGGAAGCGGAGAAGGCTCATTTTGAAGCAATACAGGCTCAAAATGATCTTGTAAGTTACAAATTTACAATCCATGTTAAAACAGCAGTCATTTGTAAAATGTGGTTTTCTACAGTCCACTCGTCAAACAAATGAAGCGACTCATCTCAATCGTTTGGCACCTACAATTTTCTTTTCCAAACTGCCTTATCACAATTTTTTTTTCTTTCTAATAAAGTTTATTTGGTATTCTCACTGTGCAGAGTTTCACGGAAAATGCTTTGCATACATGAGGCATTTTCTTCGAATGTGCTTTAATGACGTTTAATTTTGTTTCCTGGTCATTTACTTTTTTATGGCATGGGTTAGGTTCTTTTTTTTGTCAGTAGCGAAACAGATAATGGTCTAGGTTTGTGGCATCTAGGTTTAGCAAATTGCAGATTTGTTTTGTTCTCTTTTATCTGCCTTAATACATTTTAACTTATACTGTGTAAATCTTTTGATGACAGGAAAGGAGTAAGAACATGGCTGAGGAACAACTAAATATACTGCAACAAGAAGCACAGGCAAAGGCTCAAATGCTTCGTATGGAAGATGAACATGCGAGGAATAGAATGAAGGTGCAAGCAGTAGAATAAATTATGTGTTCTTTTTCTAAAAAAGTTATGGGCCTGTTTGATTTTCTTCTTGGATCCAATTTCTTGTCTTGAAAAACAAAAAGTTGGATCCAAGAAGGATACCAAACAACCTCTATGTTAAATAGGACTTAGAGTTTGTATGTGCCTCAAGTTTTAATGCACTCTAAATCCTGGATTAGTGAAACCTTGGTCAAGTCTAACATTTTATTGTTTATTTGACTGCAGATGGATCATGAAAAGCAGAGGCAGAATAATGCTGAAATGCTTAGGATGCAAGAGGAGTCAAATATCCGAAAAGAGAGAGCAAGACTTGCTACTGAGGCACAGAAGCAAGAGCAGCAGCGCCAAACTGAAAGAGAGAAACATGAATTAGAACTAAAAAACATAGAAGCAGAAGCCATTGCAAACGCTAAAGGTCGGGCCCATGAAGCAAAACTGAATGCAGAACTTAACAGGAATATGCTTCTAGATCAGATGAATGGTGAAAAAGAAAAATGGCTTGCTGCAATCAATACAACTTTTAGTCACATTGAAGGTATCCAGAACTGAGTAGATGCTTTTAAGTTATAAGAAGAAATATTGATACTCATAGTACATACATGAATAAGCAACTATTGTATAAGACAGATGCTCCTGGGTTCTTTCTGTCCAATCAGATTCCTTTTATTATTTCTTTATGTTTTTTGGCATAACTGTCCGTGAATGGTGCGATTGTCACTGGCCAAAGTTGTTCCCAATATCCCCTTTGCTGGGTTACTGCCCCTGGTTATGTAGGGTTAGGGTTACTGGATTTTAAAATGTGGGTGGTTAAGGGGTGAGTAAAATCTTGTCTCTTTTAATTTCTCTGGTGGATGGCAATAGTGCCAATTTTAGCTTGAGGTCAATGGAACAGAATATTTGTTTGATCTCTTTATTTTTATTTTTGTGAAATGCTGATGATATAACTGTTTCTCATCTGCTATCTGCAGGGGGCATTAGAACTTTGCTGACTGATAGGAATAAGTTGGTTATGACCGTTGGGGGTGCTACAGCAGTGGCTGCAGGTGTTTATACAACTAGGTTTGTATGCTCTTCTTTTCGTTGCAATTTCACCTATTTCGAGTTTCTTAAACAAGGATGCTTCAGGTTACAATTCCTTATGTACACGATCTTATTTTGTTGCCCTATTATTCTTCTTGGCATATTTCAACTTTATTAGGATGCAAATGGGTTTAATATTGAAGGGAGGACAGAGTGTATAAGTCAGTACGCTACTTCCATAACCTCCCCCACTTAAACTGAAAATGTAAAAAAGTGGATAGCATGGAAAGTGCTACCCTTTTTATTTGGTGTATTGAAGACCTAGTGTATAAGTCAGTACGCTACTTCCATAACCTCCCCTCTTGTTGTACACTACCAAACTAAACAGTTGGCACCTTCCGAACATGCTACTGTATTTCTACTTATGTGATATTCATTACATAGGTTGATAGATAATAAGTTTTAGTCTCTCTTTATTATGATGTCAAGTTGGTCATAATGCCTTTTACTTTATTGATCTGATGAGCTTTTAGTGGAATTGTGATATTAAGTTCTTTCATCCATTTTAGTGATGATTGTATTGCTTAATGATGTGCCAACTAATTGCTTTTTAACTTAATTTTTTACAGAGAAGGTTCTAGAGTTATATGGGGATATGTCAACCGCCTGCTAGGGCAGCCATCTCTGATTCGAGAATCATCCATTGCAAGATTTCCAGGTTCAGAGATGCTTTCTCTAGCAAAGAATAAAGTTTTAAATTACAGTACTGGATCTTCGCAAGGTAAGAATGGTCTTGCAAATATCATTCTCCATCCTTCGTTGCAGAGCAGAATAGAGCACCTTGCTCGAGCTACAGCAAACACTAAGGCTCACCAGGCCCCCTTTCGCAACATGATGTTTTATGGCCCCCCTGGCACTGGTAAAACCATGGTTGCAAGAGAAATAGCTCGAAAATCGGTATTACACTGATCCATAGACTTCTCTTTACCATCGTGCTCATTTCTGTCTTACTCAAACCTTTTATATGGTCTACTACCTAGCGGGGACTCCACCTGTGTCTTAGTGACAACTTATCGGGACCATTAGTTTTTTGGTGGGGAGATCTTTGTAGGTCAAATGAATGGAACTTGTTGAACAATTAGGAGGTTCAGTTTATTATCTGTTAAAATGGGATGTTTATTCTCATCAATTTTTGTTTTTGTTTTAGAAGTTGAATTTCTTGATACTAGGATCTAGGATCCAAGTTCTTGCCAATTACTAGCACTCCAAAAATCTCATTCTACACTCCTCATAAGTATATTTTTTCTTCCAAATATAGAAAGTTTGGAGTGTAGAATGAGATTTTTGGAGTGCCAATAACAATTCCCCATATATATATATATATATATATATATATATATAGGAGTTATTCTGAAAAAATTGGAAGTTCTCAAGATGACAGTTTTTGATCCTTTTGAATGCAGGGTTTGGATTATGCTATGATGACTGGAGGAGATGTTGCACCCTTGGGTGCACAGGCTGTTACTAAGATTCATCAGATATTTGATTGGGCTAAAAATTCAAAAAAAGGTCTACTGCTTTTTATTGACGAGGCAGATGCTTTCCTATGCGAGTAAGTTCAGTTTTTCCTTCGTTGGTTAATGGTTATATTTATGTTCTACATTTTATTGTTACAGAGACTGTTCTCGTCTAAAACTTTTCTTTGACAAAACTTGGGAGTTAACTTCCATTAGTTTATATTTTTGGAGGTTACTGTCATCTTCACTCATATGTGTGTGTGTATACGTATACATATATATTATATACAAGCTCAGCCTCTTGTGAATTGTTTGATCCCATGCCAGGAGAAACAGTACACACATGAGCGAAGCTCAACGTAGTGCTCTAAATGCATTGCTCTTCCGAACTGGAGACCAATCAAGAGACATCGTTCTAGTACTTGCCACAAACAGGCCAGGAGATCTTGACAGCGCTATCACTGACAGGATGGATGAAGTGATTGAGTTCCCACTTCCTGGAGAGGAGGAACGATTCAAACTTTTGAAGCTATACTTGAACAAATATCTTGCTGATGAAGGCAAAAGCTCCAAGTCAGGCATTTTCCTCAAGAAGAAACCTCAAAAGATTGTGATAAAGGATGTGTCTGATGATCTGATCCGAGAGGCTGCACGTAAGACAGAAGGGTTCTCTGGCCGTGAGATAGCTAAACTCATGGCCAGTGTCCAAGCAGCCGTGTATGGACGCGAAGACTGTGTACTGGATTCGCAATTGTTTGAGGAAATTGTAGATTATAAAGTTACAGAGCACCACCAAAGAATGAAACTAGCAGCTGAAGGTGGTCATCCGGCTTAGCTATGGAATTTTATTCCCCGGCTCAGTTGATAGAGAAGTAGGAATCCGGCATCTATCAAAACCCCAGATGGTAGAAATTCGTAGTGTGAATTTATATTTCGCATTCGATGTATTGAAATAAGTTATTCATTCAGTCTTTTGTTAAATTAGTTGATGAAGCATGTTTCCTAACAGAGTTAGTGCTCGTTTAAAAGTGTTTTTAAAATTACTGAAAGCGGTTGAAAATATTTTTGAAACTAATTCTTACTAAAAATCCATGTGCATTCACCAAAAGTGCATTCAGTCATTTTAAAAAACACTTGTAAATGAGCCCTTAATTTCCGTAGTTTCCATAGTTCACTTTCTCATTTTTGTTCTAATCGATATGATTCATCCTTCAATAAGAAAAAAAAATAAGAAGAATGAGTATAATGTCATACTATGTCTCTTCTTTCTCAATTTCTTATGATATGCCTGGTCTTAATGATGCGAGAATTATACGCACACAAGTTAACCCTCTTTTTGACAATTGTAGTATAGATATAAGTAGGGATCGTTCTTAACCGGGGATTAGGAGGGATTGCTAAACACTTGGAAACTGACTTAAAAACTCAAAAACAAAGTTTAAAACACTAAACTTGACTCAAAGAATGCAAAACAAAAAGTTAAAACACTTAAACAAACCTAAAACCCAAAACAGCAACTAGAAGACTCAAAACTGCCTAAAAACCACTTTCTGGGCAGTTTTGAGCACCTACACTAATTTGGACGAAATTGGATGAAAACTTGAATCAAAATACTTAGAAACACAAATCAAAACACTTTCTAACTAATTTGGACAATACAAAGACTCAAAGGACTCAAAACAAGTTCAAAAGACTCAAAACTGCCTAAAAACACTAACTAGGCAGTTTCTGACCTTAAACACAAATTTGGACGAATTTGAGATTATAGGTGGATTCAAAACACTTTAAAACACAAATTAAACAGATTCTAAACACTATAGAACAAGAAAGTAAAGGGGGGTTTTGTTTTGACGAAAATTGAAATAACAAAACAAAGTAACAAACTAGACAGAATGTCAATATGAAATTGATGAAATGGAATGAATGGATGCTAGCCAAGGGATTCATCTCCACACATGTTACACTTGCATAAATAAAAGATTTCCAATTGCATTTCAATAAATTATGAAACTCATCACCCCGGGTTAATTAGGTCCGCTTAAATTAACCTTCAAATCTTCCTAACGTTATTGAATTGGATGATTGCATACGACAACCCAAAACATTTCCCACAAGTCCCCTACATGATTGCATAATAGAGATACAAGCAAGAATCATTACGCTCTATGAAAATTATAAATGTTGACGAGGCATTCGTTACTATGATTGCATGAAACTTATGCCAAGAATTCGTTTAACGCGATTGTTTATAAGCAACCTCCACTACTTGTGAATATAAGTTCGTAACTATTAGGTGAAACTCACTTATATTCTAGCGTCATATTCATGCATGAAAATTAAGCGTGCACTCTCAATAAACATACATAAATAAGTTATCAATCAAACAGTTAAACAAATTGAATCCACGACTTATGAAATGCAATTAGAAGTAATCAAATCAAAACGCAAGCATAAACATATATTTTGAATCCCCCCCTAGCCAAGGGGGGGTTTAGTTCCTCATGATACAAAACAAAGAGAATCAAAGAAACACCTAAACATTCCAACAACTCAAACTTGAATTGTATGAACGTTTAGGCCCTCTTCTCTTCCATTCCTCATTCGTACAAAACAAAGAGTATTGAAATTAAACATTGAAATCAAAGAAACACCTAAACATTCCAACAACTCAAACTTGAATTGTATGAACGTTTAGGCCCTCTTATCTTCCTCTTCGTTGTAGCACAAGGTCTAATGGATAGTTTGATGGTGTGAATGGTTTGGGGAGTGGTGAAAATGGAAGGAGGAGGCCACGGCAATGGGATGATTTCTGGTGTGGTGTTTGGATTATTAGGGAGAGAGCATGGCACAAGGGAATGGTTGGTGTTTGTGACTGAAATGTGTATGGAAGAATGAGATGTGGAGTGAATGCTTATTTATAGGCGAAATGGGGGGGGGGAACATGACAGCTAGGAGGGAATGTGGCTGCATGTTTGAATGATTAAATGATGCATGTGGGTTGGAAATGCATGTGCAAGCATGTGTTGGCTGATTTAAAGAATGTGAATGCAATCTGAAATGCATGTGAATAAAGGGAGTGCATGTTTGAATGATTAAAGGGACATGTGAGGGTGCAATGATGAAGGAATAATCTGAAATGGGAGAGCATGTGGGTGGAAATGCATGTGGGTTAAAGTGGAATGATGATGGGAGATGCATGTGGCTGATTTATGCATGTGATTAAAGGGAGTGCATGTTTGAATGATTAAAGGGACATGTGAGGGTGCAATGATGAAGGAATAATCTGAAAATACAAGGTGAAATGAAGTGGAATGACAATGGCATGTGGAATGGTTATAGGAAAGGTTTAAATGTCCTAGAACTAAAGGGAACAAGGTTCCAACACTTTGGTCTTCAATTAGGTCTTCAGTTTCGTCCAACACTTTGGCTCCAAGCATAAGCTATCCATCCTTAGCCCAAAAGTGCTCCAAAAGTCTCCAAAATGCATCTTTTTGCTCCTTTAGCCCTTTGGACCTACAAACACACGAAAATAGCTTAAAGTACTAAAATAACTAAAGAAACATAACGTAAATGCACGAGAACAAGCCATTTAAGTCGCATGAATATGCTCCTATCAAATACCCCCACACTTATCTTTTGCTAGTCCTCGAGCAAAACAAAACAAAAACAAATAAACAAAACGACACTAAACACGTAAAACACAACCTAAACCTTCCAACAACCGTCTTAGGGATTTCCAATGCACATGACATGTTAAAAATCATCATTCTCACAGATTTTAGTCATCTTCACACTTAAGTACATTCTTAATCATAGTCACCACATACTATTTCACAATTAAGCATTTAAAACCATGTTTTGAATGTAGTAACATGCCTTAGAGAATTTGCTCAATTCCTTACAAGATATGCACTCGATTTTCACTCAGATTTTCTAAGTACACACCCTAATCTAGTCATATGTGAGAAGATTAATGAAAACGAACACTCACATATATATATCACAAAGAGAACAATTTCCGGAGTTAATAAGCATGTTTAGATATGATCTCATGAATGGAATGCTACTACTTAGATGCGAGAATCAGTGACACCATATGCTCATACCAAATTCAAACTCCACAAATTGAAACACATAACACTCAAGATAGAAGTTAAGGGTTGTAATGGGGCTTGGGGTGTTGGTTAACATGGAAAGGATAGGGAAAACAAACGTTCTTCAAGCAATAGTAAGCAAAGCAATGAAATTGAGACATAGAATTCACTTAGATTGCAGAAATTAACTTTAAAACACAAGGGAAAGATTTAGACAACTCCTTAGGGCCGAATTCATTGTTTTGGACCCTTACTTCAACAAACAATACTTTGGAACTCTTTTTCTCAACTTTTCAACTTTTTCTTCATTCATTTTTTTTTTCTTTTTCCATGAATTTTTTTTTTTTTTTTTTTTTTTTTCGTGCCTATAGCACATAATTCCTCATGAAAAACACTTCCCCCACACTTGTTTTCTGCCAACATAAATCAAAAGGACTTCAATTTGAATCATGCTTTGCTATGCTTCAAGAACAAGGGTATGGATAGTCCTAATCTAGGCTAGGTGAGGAAAACATGAGTTAACAAATAATGACGGCTAACAAGGCTCAATGGGGTTAAAAACCTACAAAACATAATGACACAGGGCACACGGCTTTTTGGCTAAGGTGGTGGTCACTACACAACTTCATCTTGAATGTGTGTTATGCAAATCAATAACATGCTTTGAATGAAATGGATATAAGTTCTAGCATTTAGTTCTATCATGATACAATTGCATTCTAAGTAGCAACCAAGCAAGGAATAATGAGATCATGCAACAACTTTAGAAAACAAAGAATCACAGAAAATAACTCTCCAAAGAACATTTAGGCTCAAGTCTCACAAGGTTGTAGCGTTTGTTTGAGTTCCTTCCTTCAAGCATGTTACAAAAACAATTTTTTTTTCTTTTATGATTGCATGTGAAGTCATACATTATAACCATAACCAAGCATATACCAAGAGTAAATCAAACTTTTCTCTATGTTCATAACTCTTTTTAACAGTCATGCAATTACAAACCAAATCCTTATCATTGTGTTGGAAGGTACCCTAAGACACAAACACACAAAAACGACTCAAAACACTCTTTTTAGGCTTTTCAAAACATGTTTTTCAAATTTTTATGTGATTTTCGGAGTTATAAAAACAAAACATATTAAAACACTCTAAAACATCTTAAAAACACCTTAAAACAGCAAGGAACAACATTTGAAGTTATGGGTGATAAAATCCCACGAATTTGCATCAAATATACTTAGTTACCCCCCCCCCACACTTAAATCAAACATTGTCCTCAATGTTTTAAGCATACATTCACACAAAACATAAGTAAACGCACAAAAAGCAACTAAACATACTAAACATGGCAGAATGTAGTTAACAAAGAGAAGAGTTTAGAGACGCAAATCTGGTTATAGAGTGTAAATTCCATCTTCTCCTTGGTAATTGCATTGAGGCTTGGATTTTTGTGATTCCACAGGCTTACTCTTGAACTGCGCTGCTCCCATCGTTGATTTTCCTTTGTGCTACTCTTGAACTGGGCAGCAGGCTTCCTTTGGTCTCCCCCGAAGGTCTGAGCTTCCTCCTTTTATCTGTTTCTTTGTTCAATCTCTCCAATACGTATTGAAGAGGGTTAGAGGATAGCTCAACATATGCAGTTGTTGCTTGTCTCCACATGCTTCAATGTGTCATTTTCCCTTGCCTTACTTGCTCCCCTTTGCAGAAGTGGTCCCTTCTCTGGAAGTGTATCAACCGTTGAAGATGACTACTCGAGAGCAACGCTAGGTAAGCAATCAGGAAAGGGATTCCCGGCCGTCGGAAGACTGACTCCAAGTGCCGGCTGATTGCTTCTTTTACTTTGCTATGCGAGTAATAACAAAGACAAAGGAAAAGACAGGGAAAGAGCATGATATGAGATACTTTTGCTTTTGACCTTGATGATATGAGATACCTTTGCTTTTGAAGAAGCGGTGAATGAATCAGCACATGTATTTGTTGTGCTGTTTCCTCCTGGGTCATCTGTACTCCAGGCATCTGGTATCATCTTTGGGGAAGAAGAAAGAATTGAGTATTTCGAAAGGCTTTGCTGGGAGTGCGCCCTCAAAAGTGAGGAAGAGTTGGGCATTTTCTTCAGGTTTGCCTTGCCATAAAAGATGAAGGTCGACATATATAGGGATTTCCCAATAGCAAGTGGTGGTGTTGTTCTTTTACCCTTGTCGACAAACGTTTTGATCCCGCAAATCTGGCTTTTTGAAATAGTGACGCCTCTTCGATTTCTGAACGACGCCTCTTCGATTTCTGAGCAGGCGCCCCTTCGATTTCTGAGCGACGCCCCTTCGCTTTCTGAACGACACGTAGTAGTGCGGGTGCGGCTCTTTTGACAAAGCTGCATGCGTTTTCTGAAAAGTAGAGAAAGCGTCGCCGAACTTTGCGCTTGTTGGCTAAAGATGTGTAGTTGCGATGATGGCCTCCACGTGTTGACAAAGTTGAACGCGTTTTCTGAAAAGCCGAGAGAACGTCGCCGAACTTTACGCAGGAAATTCCGGCTTTTTGAATCAGTGGACGCGTCGCCTTGGCTTTTTATAGAGCTATCGATCACCACCAACATACACACTCCGAAGACTGCCCATTTTTGAAAATTGTCTCCGGCCCTTTGAAATTTAACTCCATCCACCCCTTCTCTTTGAACACCTTTGAAAAAATGGCAAACCCATCGAACCTTAGCTTAGAATTGAGTCTCAGCAGAAGCAGTGATACGGGCGCGCCGCGTCAAGGTAACGTATGGCGCCCTTCTTTTTTATCTTCTAACGGTCCTCTTACAGGTGAAGACTCCGTGATGCAGGACGCCACAACAGCTACAATAGTAGCAAGGAACCTCCTCACTCCAAAAGATAGTCAGTTGCTTTCAGGACGGTCCGATGAGTTGGCCGTTCAAGAGTCCTTGGCTCTTAGCGTTCAGTGTGCTGGCTCTGTGTCCAACATGGGCCAACGCCTACTTGCTCGCTCCCGTCAGGTTGAATCCTTGATGGCGGAGGTGGAGAGTCTTAAGCAGGAGATCAAACAGCTTAAGTACGAGAATAGAAGTTTGCATGTGCTTGCAAATAACTATTCGTCAGGCATGAAGAGGAAGCTTGATGAGATGCAAGAATCTCAAGGTCGAATGCAAAGTGACCGTCAAAGACTTGCGTCTTTCTTCCAGAGGCACCTTTTTCCTGGGTCATCCAGCATTCCGCCAAGTATTGAGGCCTGGAACGCTCTATCTCCGATGCCTCCTGCTCTGATGCCTTCCGCTCCGATACCTTCTGCTCCGATGCCTTCCGCTCCGATGCCTTCCGCTCCGATGCCTCCTGCTCTGATGCCTTCTGCTCCGATGCCTTCCGCTCCGATGCCTCGTAGTGGGGCTTCACGTAAACATCCTTTGTAAAGGCTCCATCATTCTGCCATGTTCTTTTATTTTATTTAATATATGAAATTTTTTTTTTTTTTTTTTTTTTTTTTTTTTTTTTTTTTTCTATTTGAGTCAAACGGCATGAAATTGATCTTTGAATGGAAGGTGATACTTGAAATGATCCGGTAATGGTTTAAATTCAAGATTGGATGCCTGAATCATTAACAACATGTTAGTATAAAAGAAAATTGAAATTGGAGGAGGTGGCTTACTTATGTGATCCAATAAGAACTCAAGAATAAACACCCCTTCTTTGAACGTTTCAGGGACTTTGCACTTGGTTAGATTTGATGTGAGGATTGGTCCTTGTCTTGTGTCATAAAATTCAACTTCTTTGGGGTTGTTTATCTCAAGAACGTCCTCTTTGATGAATTCATGATATTCCCTACTTTTCACCTTTGGAAGGGCTTCCAAGGTGTCTTTTTCACTTTCTTCTTCCTTGGAATTCATGAACCTGCAAGGAATAGGGATATTAGGTGGAATGGGGTTAGAACTAATTAAATTTGGAACAACCTTACTTGAAGTAGATGGCGTAGGAGCAATAGGTGCCTCCGGCAAAGGTGTTTCCACTCTTGCCGTGGGTTGGGTGTATTCCTCTTCCTTGTGATTTGGTTTTGATGGTTGAGGGTCCGTTCCAACCTCCTTGCTACTTCTCAAGGCAGTTTCAAATCCTTCCTTCGGATTTGCAATGGTTGAAATAAGGAGTTTGCCTTGGTCTTGAAATTGTCCTACGAACTCCGCGATCTGCCCAATTTGCTTTTCCAAGTAGTCCAACCTTTTGTCTTGATTTTGCCTTGCTTTGTTTAGATCTTCTTGCCCCTGAGACAAATTGGTGAGTAACTTACTAACCGTATCATTATACAAAGACTCACTTGAATTTGTTTGGACAGGTTGTGGTGGCTGCATAGGTGTTGTATAGAACTCCTCATATGGTTGCCAATATCCTTCTTGTTGAATATGTTGAGGTTCCCACCACATAGAGTTTGAATGATCACTCCAATCCGAATTGTAAGTATTGGAAAACACGTCGTTCCTTGATTGATTATGATCAAATGTACCAACTCTTTGCGTTTGGTACTCTTCCATAAGCTGTGACAAAAGAGAAACACTATCAAGTGCCATGTCTTGCTTCTAAAATCAACAAAATAAAACTAAAAATATATACACACAAACGAAAATAAAACAATCCAAGAGATTAGCAAAGTTGCTAATCCCCGGCAACGGCGCCAAAATTTGATGCGAGAATTATACGCACACAAGTTAACCCTCTTTTTGACAATTGTAGTATAGATATAAGTAGGGATCGTTCTTAACCGGGGATTAGGAGGGATTGCTAAACACTTGGAAACTGACTTAAAAACTCAAAAACAAAGTTTAAAACACTAAACTTGACTCAAAGAATGCAAAACAAAAAGTTAAAACACTTAAACAAACCTAAAACCCAAAACAGCAACTAGAAGACTCAAAACTGCCTAAAAACCACTTTCTGGGCAGTTTTGAGCACCTACACTAATTTGGACGAAATTGGATGAAAACTTGAATCAAAATACTTAGAAACACAAATCAAAACACTTTCTAACTAATTTGGACAATACAAAGACTCAAAGGACTCAAAACAAGTTCAAAAGACTCAAAACTGCCTAAAAACACTAACTAGGCAGTTTCTGACCTTAAACACAAATTTGGACGAATTTGAGATTATAGGTGGATTCAAAACACTTTAAAACACAAATTAAACAGATTCTAAACACTATAGAACAAGAAAGTAAAGGGGGGTTTTGTTTTGACGAAAATTGAAATAACAAAACAAAGTAACAAACTAGACAGAATGTCAATATGAAATTGATGAAATGGAATGAATGGATGCTAGCCAAGGGATTCATCTCCACACATGTTACACTTGCATAAATAAAAGATTTCCAATTGCATTTCAATAAATTATGAAACTCATCACCCCGGGTTAATTAGGTCCGCTTAAATTAACCTTCAAATCTTCCTAACGTTATTGAATTGGATGATTGCATACGACAACCCAAAACATTTCCCACAAGTCCCCTACATGATTGCATAATAGAGATACAAGCAAGAATCATTACGCTCTATGAAAATTATAAATGTTGACGAGGCATTCGTTACTATGATTGCATGAAACTTATGCCAAGAATTCGTTTAACGCGATTGTTTATAAGCAACCTCCACTACTTGTGAATATAAGTTCGTAACTATTAGGTGAAACTCACTTATATTCTAGCGTCATATTCATGCATGAAAATTAAGCGTGCACTCTCAATAAACATACATAAATAAGTTATCAATCAAACAGTTAAACAAATTGAATCCACGACTTATGAAATGCAATTAGAAGTAATCAAATCAAAACGCAAGCATAAACATATATTTTGAATCCCCCCCTAGCCAAGGGGGGGTTTAGTTCCTCATGATACAAAACAAAGAGAATCAAAGAAACACCTAAACATTCCAACAACTCAAACTTGAATTGTATGAACGTTTAGGCCCTCTTCTCTTCCATTCCTCATTCGTACAAAACAAAGAGTATTGAAATTAAACATTGAAATCAAAGAAACACCTAAACATTCCAACAACTCAAACTTGAATTGTATGAACGTTTAGGCCCTCTTATCTTCCTCTTCGTTGTAGCACAAGGTCTAATGGATAGTTTGATGGTGTGAATGGTTTGGGGAGTGGTGAAAATGGAAGGAGGAGGCCACGGCAATGGGATGATTTCTGGTGTGGTGTTTGGATTATTAGGGAGAGAGCATGGCACAAGGGAATGGTTGGTGTTTGTGACTGAAATGTGTATGGAAGAATGAGATGTGGAGTGAATGCTTATTTATAGGCGAAATGGGGGGGGAACATGACAGCTAGGAGGGAATGTGGCTGCATGTTTGAATGATTAAAGGATGCATGTGGGTTGGAAATGCATGTGCAAGCATGTGTTGGCTGATTTAAAGAATGTGAATGCAATCTGAAATGCATGTGAATAAAGGGAGTGCATGTTTGAATGATTAAAGGGACATGTGAGGGTGCAATGATGAAGGAATAATCTGAAATGGGAGAGCATGTGGGTGGAAATGCATGTGGGTTAAAGTGGAATGATGATGGGAGATGCATGTGGCTGATTTATGCATGTGATTAAAGGGAGTGCATGTTTGAATGATTAAAGGGACATGTGAGGGTGCAATGATGAAGGAATAATCTGAAAATACAAGGTGAAATGAAGTGGAATGACAATGGCATGTGGAATGGTTATAGGAAAGGTTTAAATGTCCTAGAACTAAAGGGAACAAGGTTCCAACACTTTGGTCTTCAATTAGGTCTTCAGTTTCGTCCAACACTTTGGCTCCAAGCATAAGCTATCCATCCTTAGCCCAAAAGTGCTCCAAAAGTCTCCAAAATGCATCTTTTTGCTCCTTTAGCCCTTTGGACCTACAAACACACGAAAATAGCTTAAAGTACTAAAATAACTAAAGAAACATAACGTAAATGCACGAGAACAAGCCATTTAAGTCGCATGAATATGCTCCTATCACTTAAGAAACTACTTTTATATTGTTCAGACAATCAAAATGTCGAAGGCTTATACTTAAGTAATTAAGAGTTTATTGTAAATTATCATTCATACTTTATTGGCAATGCTGTTTGCACATTCAAAAGTGAAATAATGGTTGACACTCTAATACGAATGGGTCACACATACAATCGTAAGATCGATTTTTATTAAAGAGTATAAGAGTGTCAGTATTATGTGTCACGCGAATTACTTTCCTTACAAACATGTGACGTGACATTGTGACAACTTGTTTTCGAATGATCTCACAAACCTTACCACCTGGTGCCCCTACAAAGGAAAATTTCTTATGTGGGCCCATGGTTGTAGTGTAATAGGGTTGAGATCCAAAATGAGAAGTAGGATTCTCTCCGCTTCTATTCTCATTCTCTTTCTCTTTCATCTCCTGTTCTCACATTTTGCTTTTTGTTTTATTGTTTTTATAAAAAAATCAATATAAAATGTTAACGTAATGTAATCGTAACCATTCAAGTAGAAGAAAAGGAAAAAGAAAGGAATGAGAGAGAGATTAAAAGGGAAGAGAATCTATGTCAACAAAATGGGGCCGAATGGACCTGACAAAATTAGGGATGGGTTCGAGAAATATTTTTGTGTCTAAGTCCGCACGAACACGTAACTTGGTGTCGGACTCTAGATAATTTTTAACCCTTTCTAGCACTTCGGCTTTGTATTCGCACGAGGACACCTTTCTCCTTCGCAGACTGCAAATAAGGACAATGCAAGGAGGATGCGGCGTATGACAAAAGCAACAGGTGGAGGGAAGGCAGCGAATTCCAATACCTTCGCGCCCTATTCTACCGGTATGAATAACTGCCACTGTGACCCGATACCTATATACATTCACGCAGGGTGGAAGACATTTCATCGAACACATCATGTGCGCCACAAAAAAGCAAATTTTCCAGACAGAAAGAGGCCAAAAGAGAAACTGAGAGATGGGGAAGGGAGCGGCGTTGCTTCTGGTGCTATGGCTGGCTATGTCGGTGAGGACTTTCGGGCAAGAGAAACAGGAAGGGTAAGTTTCATACTTTTTTTTTTCAAAAAAGTTCTTCCTTTTCTGAATCGCCTGCTACTTTAATTTCCTGAAATATTAATCCGTCATGCTTTTTCGTTTATGTGAAATATTGTTCGGTAACGAAGAACACTCAGTATACAGAATTTGATACATTGTCTATGCTATGTTCAATGCTGTGATGATGGGTACATAAGTTTCGTAGAGTGGTACATAAGGAATCACTTGTGTTTGTTTCTAGGAAATCTTAATCGAAAACCAATATACAGAATCCGGTGCAATGTTGATGTTAAATATGTTAATTCTGTGTTTTTGTGGTAGCATCAACCAAATATCGACAATGCAATAGTATTGTAGATTGGTACGTAAGGAATCACTTTTGTTTGTTTCTAGGAAATCTTAATTGAAAACAACGAAACCAATAAACAGAATCTGGTGCAGTGTTAATGTTAAATGTGTCGATTCTGTGTTCGTGTGGTATCATCAACCAAATATCGACAATGTACGAGTATTGTAGATTGGTACACGTCTCTGCCTATAACTGTTGCGTATTTATCTGTGTATATTAGCGTCCTCTATGTGTTTGATTTCTTTCGTTGTTTATACGTACTTGTTACCATTACACATCCCATGGCACTAATAGTATAATAGTTGAAGATATGCTATTTTTAACCACTTATCTTTGCTTTTCAACTCACTACATCTTAGAATTTATAGCTTACAAAAATATTGGTTGTTTCATTTTGTTCTTTTGTATTGTGTTTGTGTGTATTAGTGCATTTGCAAATTTGAATAATTATAGATCATGTACGTTGTGCATGTAGGGGACATGAACTCAAAGATGGGGATGCAGCCTCTAAGCCTACGGAGAGAGCAAAAACAGTAGCCTTAGTTCAAAAGTTTGTGGACGGGGCTTATACTCTCTTGCAAAACATCAAACGGACAAAGCTGAAGAGCTGTTGAAAGGAGCTATCGAGTACCTTTATCATGATAACACAATAAAAGACAAAGCAGCCAAACTTGAAGAGTTCATGAAAGAAGCTATCAAGTTTCTTGAACAAGGTATGATAGAAAAATCTGAAGAGATGATGAAAGGAGCTATTGTATATCTTGAAAGCAACGATGAAGTCAGAGATGAACAGAGTGGCAAAAGAGTGAAGTATCTTGAAAATAATAAAGTGCAAGCAAGAGTAAATATAGTGCTCCTGGTCGATGACTTTCTTAATGAAGCTTTGACGTATCTTGGTGCAGAAGAAATAGCCAAAGCTAAGAATGTGATTGAAGGAATGAAACTGTTTGTTTCTCAATGTGACGAAATAAAAGATAAAGCAGCCGCATTCGAGGAGATGATCCAACGAGCTTTGACATTTATTGAACAAGACAGTTTAGAGAAAGCTAAAGAGGTGATCAATGAAGTAATGATGTATCTTGGCAACGATGATGCTGTCAAAGAATTACGGAAAGCAGGAGCGGGTCATGCGAAAGGAGTGAAGTATCTTGAGCAAGATAAAGCAGAAAGAGGAATACAAAAGGCAATTTTTGTTACTGAGGTTTTGAAAGTAGCTCTGACTTTTATTGACAAGAAACAAGTTGAGCAAGCAAAAGAGGTTGTTGAAGGAGTCGTAATGTACGTTGCTCTAGATGACTCAGTGAAAGACAAAGTGGGCTCAACTAAGGAGATTCTGGATGGAATAATGACGCTTTTTCAACTAGACCGTGTGGAGAAAGCTAAAGAGGCGATCCAAGGTGCTATGACGTATCTTTTAGGGGATGAAGATGTCCAAGAAGCAGATAAGCTACTCAGAAGCATGGGTGTCGAAGAACAAAATAAGCTAGTCAAAGATGTGAAAGATAAGACTGCAGCGAAACTGAAAAGAATGAAATTTCTTGAAAATAATAAAGCTCAAGCAAGAGTAAATATAGTGCTCCTGGTCGATGACTTTCTTAACGAAGCTTTGACGTATCTTGGTGCAGAAGAAATAGCCAAAGCTAAGAATGTGATTGAAGGAATGAAACTGTTTGTTTCTCAATGTGACGAAATAAAAGATAAAGCAGCCGCATTGGAGGAGATGATCCAACGAGCTTTGACATTTATTGAACAAGACAGTTTAGAGAAAGCTAAAGTGGTGATCAATGAAGCAATGACGTATCTTGGCAACGATGATGATGTCAAAGAATTACAGAAAGCAGGAGCGGGTCATGCGAAAGGAGTGAAGTATCTTGAGCAAGATAAAGCAGAAAGAGGAATACAAAAAGCAATTTTTGTTACTGAGGTTTTGAAAGTAGCTCTGACTTATATTGACAAGAAACAAGTCGAGCAAGCAAAAGAGGTTGTTGAAGGAGTCGTATTGTACGTTGCTCTAGATGACACAGTGAAAGAAAAAGTGGGCTCAACAAAGGAGATTCTGGATGGAATTATGACGCTTTTTCAACTAGACCGTGTGGAGAAAGCTAAAGAGGCGATCCAAGGCGCTGTGACGTATCTTTTAGGGGATGAAGATGTCCAAGAAGCAGATAAGCTACTCAAAAGCATGGGTGTCGAAGAACAAAATGAGCTAGTCAAAGACGTGAAAGATAAGACTGCAGTGAAACTGAAAAGAATGAAATTTCTTGAAAATAATAAAGTGCTCCTGGTTGATGACTTTCTTAACGAAGCTTTGACGTATCTTGGTGCAGAAGAAATAGCCAAAGCTAAGAATGTGATTGAAGGAATGAAGCTGTTTGTTTCTCAATGAGACGAAATAAAAGATAAAGCAGCCGCATTGGAGGAGATGATCCAACGAGCTTTGACATTTATTGAACAAGACAGTTTAGAGAAAGCTAAAGAGGTGATCAATGAAGCAATGACGTATCTTGGCAACGATGATGATGTCAAAGAATTACAGAAAGCAGACGCGGGTCATGCGAAAGGAGTGAAGTATCTTGAGCAAGATAAAGCAGAAAGAGGAATACAAAAAGCAATTTTTGTTACTGAGGTTTTGAAAGTAGCTCTGACTTATATTGACAAGAAACAAGTAGAGCAAGCAAAAGAGGTTGTTGAAGGAGTCGTATTGTATGTTGCTCTAGATTACACAGTGAAAGACAAAGTGGGCTCAACTAAGGAGATTCTGGATGGAATTATGGCGCTTTTTCAACTAGACCGTGTGGAGAAAGCTAAAGAAGCGATCCAAGGCGCTATGACGTATCTTTTAGGGGATGAAGATGTCCAAGAAGCAGATAAGCTACTCAAAAGCATGGGTGTCGAAGAACAAAATAAGCTAGTCAAAGATGTGAAAGATAAGACTGCAGCGAAACTGAAAAGAGTGAAATTTCTTGAAAATGGTGGCGATGGAGTTGGCAAACTAGAGTTAGTCCACGATTTTGTTCAAGGAGCTCTCATTTTTCTAGAGAAATCTAAAACAGAAAAGGCTAAAGAGATGATTGATGGAGCTGTAATGTGTTTTCACCAAGATGACACGGGTAAAGATAAAGAAGCAAAATTTGAAGAGTTCATGAAAGATGCTTTGACGTATCTTGAACAGGAAAACAAAGCCCAAGCTGAAGAGACGTTGAAAAGAGCCCGTGACCATCTGGTAACTGAGGATGCAGCTAATGACAAGGGTTCAGAGCTCTAAGTTATTTGCAGCTTGTGGATTATACGTTCCATCTGCTATCAACTTTTGTTTACCTTTTGTTTTCTCACTTATACCATATGCCCTCGAAGGCATTACTTTCCACAATTTTGGATCTTGTATTTCTTGGATGACAAGTTTTTGAGCTTCGTTATGTGTTCTTTTACTAGCCCGGGCCCCATCACATCCTGGGTCCGACTCCACCGTAGCACGATATTGTCCGTTTTGAACCCCCACCACATCCTCACGGTTTTGTTTCTGGGAACTCACACAAGAACTTCCTAGTGGGTCACCCATCCTGGCCGGAACTCGAAGCCAGTGAGCTCCCAAAAGGCCTCGTGCTAGGTAGAGATGGTAATATATATGAGGCTTACAGGATCCACTCTCCTGGACGATGTGGGATGTTACATGAAGGGTGTGCGATGTTGATCTAGATATGAAATGAAAATACTTTAGAATTGGGGAAACAAGATTGTACAAGCTTACTAGTCTGTAAAAGATTTGATTGAGAAGGAATTTTATTAAAGATGAAACATTATTCAAAATCTCGTTAAAGTTGTTTACTAAAAGTATTTGAAATAGAAGAAAGAATGACATCGATTCATTTAAGCTGTTTATAATTCATCTAAATCAGAATTGAAACGTGTTTTATTGCCATATATTGTTCTAAATAAATTGTTTTGGGCTAATTACATATTACTCCATCCATATTTAGTGTACATTTCAAAATGGGTCATGTTTATGAGTATTTGAAGTCGTTCAATTTATTTGTTTTGTCTGTTTGGCCATTTGATAATTCTTTAAAGGGTGACGTAATGGACTTGGAGATCCATTTTCCAGTTGCGTATAAACCATACTTGCACTATTATGACTAAATTGTGCATCTAATTGTCGTTTTTGGATATCTGACATCGATTAAGGAGAGGCTCCATTGATACTATTTTTAGTCTATGTGGTGCAATTTTGTTTCACGTTAACCTAACAATGGATCCTATGGGGTCAAAAGATTGTCACCCGAAATTGTTTCTCATTTGGCAAATGAAAACATCCAGTATCATTGGCAGAGGCATCAAAGGACCATTGTGGTTCTAGGCCTATCCTGACCTTGAAAAAATATATTTTAAAAAAAAAGCCCCTCCTATTGCTAAACACTTCAAATAAATTCAATCATTATCTCTTGTTATGGTCCTTTATCACAAATCAAACCTTTAAAACTAATGACAATCTCCAACCTTGATATCCCCACATACTGGGGTAGGCACGTGTTGGGCGACACCTGAGGGTGACGAAGCCATTTTTGACATGTATGCAATTAAAAATAGAGGGAGGAGGGGAGTGTCCCGGGAGAAAAAGGAGAATGAGAGGGTTCTAGAGAGAGAAATGGAGAGAAAATTCTAGAGAAAGAAGGAGAACTCGGGGGGAAAAAAGGGCTCCCCAGAAATGGGGAGGAGACCTGCCATGTGTCAGCACCAAAGTGGTTCATGATGGAGAAATATCTCCAATTGTAAAATTACCAAAATACCCTTTTTGTTCCAAGTCCCATAAAATCATTGTTTTTACTCCAATTTCAATTCTGCTCGCGCCCACACGTTCGTAGCGACGAGTACTATGAGAATATACTAAGGAAATGAGTCTTAAATGACAAGACACGACGGTCAACAAAAGTCAACATTTTGCCTCGAATGGGCATTTTCGTAAATTCACTTATTAAAATTATAAAAATCGTAAAATTGGGAATGGGTCGTTACAATCTACCCCCCTTAAGAAAAATTTCGTCCCCGAAATTTGAAATAGCTTGCTATGTGCAAAATACTCGAAAATAAGGAGAAAATATGTATATAAATATATATACAAGGAGAAAATCGAGTTAGAGCGGCTGCATAAAAGAGAATGTCATTCCGTCATAATCGGATTGCAATTATTCCTCTTTAATGCCTCTAAGCTCATACCTTCTTCCTGCCTCGATAATATAGTCGTATAATACTCGTATAAAATATAATTTCGGAAATATAATTTATTATATAATAACAGAAGATTAAAAATATATGCGTATAATATAAGATGACGTCCAAAAATGGATATATAAAGACATACAATCCAAAGACTTGTATTGAGTTTAAAACCAAAGTGAAAATAACTCACCCAAAATTTGTAATGGCAAAAAAAAAAAAAATATATATATATATATATATATATATAATAATGTAGTTCAAAAATATTTGCACGGAAAAATCAAAACCAAGATGAAAATGGGCATTGCCAAGCATTCGTGGTGTCACATACTTTGAGAATGAGTGTTTGTGTCATGAGTCGTGTCCAAACCATAACTAACTAGTAATTGCTATCGTAGACAAGCCGACTTGCCCACTTGCTTAGTGAACTTAACAAATAAGCCATTGATATTACAGTCTGTAGCCTGTAATGTCGATAACTCATTGTTGTCTCAGTAAGCAAGTGAGAAGTTTCCGAGGATGCCAAATTACCATTTTGTTCCTCATGTGAGAATATGCCTAGATCGTTTGATTCGCGCCTCGATCGCTCACCAATTCGATGGTATAAGATTTGGAAACCTAAATTAGAGAAACCATATCTCTGACCACATCCATCAAATGACAGTTGTAGTCTCGAGCCCCACATAAAAATTTACGCCACAATCGCCAAGCTCAAAACCTACGTTTATACTATCACCAATACCATTCTGAAATATTGCTCAATACTCAAGATCACATAAAACTTTTTTTGGTAAGTTTGGTAGGCTCATGATAAGATTATGCTCTAAATGTTCTTGCTAGCCTCGATATGAAGTTGGGCGCACGCACCCGCCGAATCAATCGATCATGAATTCTTCATTGATTGAGTGAGAAACCATGTCGAGAAGGCTAAAATAATACTTAAGAGTTTAAGGGTCTAAACAAGTCCATGAAATCTAGAGTACAAGACATCTGAATTGAATATACAACTCCGATGCTTGAATACGTATAAATACTTAACTTGATTATTTGAAAGTAATTAAAATGGTCGAACGCTCACTCAACTTGAACAATAGCCTAATGAAAACTGACGAACGGAAATTAGATTTTCCCCGAACCAAAAATTTACTGAAATTTGTTACAACGGTAACTGTGGGAATATTAAATCACCAATGGTGAAAATTGGCTTGATAAGGTACTGATTGGTTGATTCAAGGACTGACGATTTCAACTAAGATGTTTGACATCAGAGTGGTCCTCCCAGATAGTCTGTCTACTTCAGCAATGATATGGAGAATAATAGAGTAACCCAGAATTAACTAAAATATCTTTTAGGACCAGAAAGTGAAATTGAGATTACGAACAGAGCTGATGTGAACCAAAATGCCAGAGAGTCTTAAAGATTCGAAAATGAAGAATTCGACCAGATGATTCAAAGTATAGTTCTTACGGACTAATAGATAATACATCGAATGTGTTGGTCAACAAACTTCGAATCATCATGATTGCCTTCACGGAAGGGTATCATTAAGTTTTCTAATTAAGTATAGTAGCCGATGACTTAAGGTCGTAGATAGGACAATTCACTTCATGCAATATTAATGTCAAAAGGCATAAGCGTTTCTCGATCATGCTGCATCAATGCATAGCTACACGTTCAGTATAACATCACCGTAAGATTCGAAATTTATTGGTGTCGTCACAGATGTAAAGACAATGGTATGGTGAGACAACATCTCGAACCAAAACTAACTTGTTTTCCTAACCAAGGGAAATGGAAGTAGGAGTATGGTCAAAGAATAGTTGACAACTGTCGATAGAAATCGACAAGACCAAGGGTATGTTGTAATTCTTGACAAGACCAAGGGTATTTTGTAATTCTACAATTGTAACCTTTTTAGAAATGGGTAAGAACATCGTCTGCTACGCTTACGACTCCCAAGAAGATATGAAATCTAAGCAAGGTCAATAATTGAAGAATTTGGTGTAAAGCTAGATATTGATGTTTACTAAACTGACCTCGTGGTGGAAGTAGACAAGAATGTTATTGGTGAAACAAGTGGTGAGAAATTTCTTGAGGATCCATATGACTTTCCTCGGTGGAAACTATAAGCTCAAGGAAGCACATTCGGTCTACCCCACTTATACATGCTAACTTTACCTATAACTGGTGCTTTCTTAATTTTCTCCCACACGAACCTCCGTTGTTGTGCATAATCTCCTACTAGGTATGCCTCTGCCTGCCATTCCCAAGGAACGCATGTTGCAGACTTGAGGCACAATCCCAACACGAATTTCTTATGTTTCTAATAGGATGTGATTATTCATGCTGAATAAGGGTTTTACAACTGTACCGAATGACATCAATAAACGGAATTCATGACATCCAAATGATATCAAGGTCGACACATTACTAGAGTAGGAGAAGATCCTAAGTATGCTATGAACAAACCATTGCTATGATACCAAACTGACATGCCCCCAACCTCGATATCCCTACATACCAGGGTAGGCACGTGCTGGCCGACACCCGAGAGTGATGAAGCCATTTTTGACATGTATGCAATTAAAAGATATGTAATTTGAACGATTATGCCAAAGCAAGAACGTGTTCAAAGCATACAACTAACTAAGAATCATATGAAAGAATTACTAGGTAAATATATGATTAAAGGAATGATATGTACACTGAGAAGACTTGAGGATACATAAGCCGAAGTGCCCTGACGCCAAGATCATGTGCCTCGATCCTAACTCAAATTTTCCATTGCCCGGGAACCGCTCAAACTAGTAAGGATGGAGTCACTTCCCACCGATGCACCTATCTGGTGGCTTGACATGGCCGGAATTTACCGATAAATGCCCGGCAAGTCTCGGGTTCTCTCGTTGGAATCTGGGCACGACATCTCTGCATTATAACTTCGCCGGAGACGGCGAGAACTCGCCGAGAAACTCAGTGTACTATGTAATACCACCATGCAATGGGAGAGAAGGAAAATGAGAAGTCTCAGTCGATGTGGGGTCTGGAAGGTGGTGAGGTCATCGGAGGGTGAGATACAATGGTGAGGTCATTATTGTTATATATGTGTGCATGCCAATATGTGTGTGTGATGCATAGGTGTGTGTGTGTGAAGGCTCGGGAAGGAGAAGAGAGAGTTGGTTGAGAGAGAAGAGATGGGAGCTGAGGGAGGAGGGTGTGTCCCAGGAGAAAAATGAGAGGGAGAAGGTTTTAGAAAGAGAAATGGAGAGAAAATTCTAGAGAGAGAATGAGAACTCGGAGAAAGAAGGGCTCCCCAGAATTAGGGAGGAGACTTGCCACGTGTCAGCACCACAGTGGTTCATGATGGAGAAATATCTTCAATTGTAAAATTACCAAAATACCTTTATTATTTCGAGTCCCGTAAAATCTTCGTTTTAACTCCAATTTCAATTTTGCTCACGCCCACACGTTCGTAGCAACGAGTACTACGAGGATATGCCAAGGAAATGAGTCTTACATGACACGACACGACATGACGGTCAACAAAAATCAACACTTTGCCTCGAGGGGCATTTTCGTAAATTCACTTATTAAAATTATAAAAACTATAAAATTGGGAATGGGTTGTTACAACTAAACCTATCATTCATCGTTTATTTATAAAAATAAAAAAATCTTGCCCCACACTCTAATCTAATCTTTCTCATGGTATAACCTAGAGATTTGAAAGCTATTCCTTATCTCATTCTCGAAATTTCATATTTTTTGTCATTCCAAATTCTAAATCCATTCAACTTATCGAAAAAAAAATTACAAATTCATTCAATGAGTAACAATAAGATTTGTAAATCTTCATTATTGTCTATAATTTTTATTTGTTTCTACTCTATTCTACTTCTTACATTATTTTATCAACAACGAAATTTATTAAAGATGAAAACCACTAGTACACAATCAAATCTGAAAGCCTCCATAGCCGAACTAGGGAGGCAACAGTCCCAGAAGCAAGGATTAACTAAAGAAAGCCCCACATAAGCTAAAGTATCAGCAATAAAATTCGCCTCCATGAAAATCAGAGGCCAATCCTTTGATATCATTGCCAATCTAGCTAAGGTGCCAAGGTGGAGTCCACTCACCTCGAGACATTTGGATAACTAACTTTGAGTCCCCTTCAACCATTAATTTTTGGATAACCTTTCTCCTGGCAAGCAGCAATCCATCCCTCAAGGCAGTAGCTTCCACAATAGTGATAGTGGCATTGTAAGGCCCAAAATGCCACCTTCCCTGAGTGATAGCAATATACATCCACTTCACAGGGGTTAGACCCAGAGTGAATGTAAGGCCAAGCTCTCCCCCACGAGGGAAGGATCTAATCAGGTGGTTCTCGGATCGATCGCATTAACTAATCCTGTATCTGTAGTCGAAGCACTCCGGGTGGATTCGGTTCACTCCTGGAGTACGGATTGGGCCAGGTATACCTGCTCAAGCGCTAGCCTATCCTGCCTAGACTGCGCGGTACCTCCTCGCCTATGTGAAATGTCAGACTGCGCCTACTAGCGCGGCTGCGCGTGCGCCTTCAAGCCACGATGTGGAAGAGGCAAATGGTCCTTCCCTGATATGGCGTACGTACGTCAGAATGGTCCCTTTGATGCCCACATCTCCGATGACTCTGGGGAATGTCTGATGACATGGACCGACACTGCAACACTTACAAATACGACTAATGGCTCCTCAAAAAGGTTAGACATTCAGAACCCCTAAAAAGGTACCACACCAGCATCTTCCTCTACCTTGCTGACTTAAGCATCGGAGCCTCCATGCCGGAATCATCCTGACGCTTGGACTCAAAATTTGTGCTTGGTTTTTTACCTATGCAGGTTCCTTACTTGGAAGTCACCAAAAAATGACTACAACAGACACCATCAAAATTTAACGCCCCTGCACCAATAGGTCTCCCCTACTGATCCTACCTCTTGACTGTTAAGGTTTGTAATTATTCATTGGTTCTCCCTATTGAGTCTAATAATTCTTTCAATAGTATAGATGACGAGGTTATCGTGCTATTGTTTCAAAATATGACAACTCGTTGAGGATAAATATTATTATTTTGGATACATATTATGATTTTTTTGGTTAGTGATTTTATAAATACTACTTTTTTTTTTCTTTTACATTGTGAGAGGCCCCTCCTCACAAGAAATCATGGTTCCGCCACTGTCCAGTATGCTATTATACTCCTCAAAATGAGTACTCAAATATCAAAAGCTTATTAAGTGTCATTTGTACACATTTTTTTTTTTTTTGTTGTGGAGTTTTTTTGCATTTATGGTCCAAATGATCTTCACATGAAATTATTTCTCATTTTGACAAATAAGCACACCAATATGCTACTAGATCTCTAAAAATATGTACTCAAAAGATTAAATGCTTATTAGGTGTTATTTATACACATTTATTTATTTATTTATTTTTGGAATGTTTTTGCATTTATAGAGTCAAAAGATCGTCACCCAAACATATCCAATACGGCTACCAGACCCTTAAAAATGAGTACCGAAATTCTTATTGGTGTAGAAAGTTGGTTAAAGTAAATTTATCCACATTACTTGCAAATTTTCATTAAGAACAAATTATTTTACAAAGTTTCAATATTACATCGATGCATTATTGTAAAAATTTCAAACGTAAGCATTTGGACTGATATCGATATTTCTCTAATTTGGTCCACCAATATACCTACCAAAATACAATATATACCAAGAAAAGAAGGAAAATCAAACGAACTCAAATAAAGTAACGCAAGAAAAAAATTTCAATGAAAAAAAAAGATAAAAGTAAAAAACAAAATTGGATTAGGGGACTATAAATACCACGATATCGATATTTCTCTATTTATTTTAGATATTTTTGTTTTATATTAAAATATATTTTGAAAAATCATGAATTCACTAACCAGCTTACATGTTTTTGTAGTCTTTTTTTTATTTTGAAATTCTAATGAGAGAAGGGCAATTTGGATATTATGAAAGCTTCACCCTTTTTGCCTTCACCCTTTACACACTAGCATATGGACTCACAAAGTGAGTTTGAAAATTTTTTATTTTTGTTTTTGAAGTAGAAGGAGAGAAGAAGAGAGTGATAGAGAATGTAGGAATGGGGAGAGGCTTTATTTTTTATTTTTTATTATTTTTTAGTTTTTAATTAGAGATATGTTAGAATTACATGTAGGTGAGACTTTGGAAAAAAAAAAAGAAGCAAATTTTGGTTGTGTGAAATTACATTTCTGCCCATATTTCTTATTCATGTTCTGTTTTTTTTAGAGGGTTAAACTGATAATTTCATAGAATTTTGGTTAACAATGAATGTTTTATTAATATGTAGTTTAGATATAGATAAATTATATATATCTGTACATTAGACTCAATCTGAGAATTTTGGTAAAGTTTTGATATAATATGTGATCAATTTGAGAGATTTTAGATATATTTCGATTAAAATTTTGGTGCAATTACGATCATAAAATTGCTTATAATTGCTAGTCAATACATCAATAGCATAATTTGAAATTGAAATTGTCTTAACATCTAAAGTGTCTATTAATAGAATTCTGTTTGTCAATCAAAGTTCTATAAAATTACTATTTTAACCCCCTCATCAAAACTAGACCCGGCAGTTTCTGACACGACACGATGACACGACACGAAAACGACACGAAAATAACGGGTTTCGGGTCAACACGATAACTTATCGGGTCATTATCGGGTGACCCGTTAAGAACCCGTTAATAACGGGTTGTTAACAGGTATACACGCGGGTAACACGTGGGTAACCTGTTTCGACCCGTTAAGAAAAAAATGATTTTGATAATTTTAAAATTTAATTACTAAAAGATTTATTATAAAATACAATAGCCCTATTAATATATTATATGTACAATATTTCTATATTAAATATATAGTTTTGTATTATTATTCTATATAAGTTAAAAAAAAACAAAAATTTTGTCATTATTTATTTTTATTATGAGAGTTCCTTATTAATTATTATCAATACTAGGATATCATATGGGAGCTCTCCTTCCTTGAAGGAGGAAATTCTGACCCATAGCCCATAGGTTGTCAAGCAAAGGCCAAAGGGTTAGGACTTAGGAGTCATGCTGCTTCATTTGATTTTATAAAACCATGCACATTTGATTTTAGGGAGAGAGAGAGAGAGAGAGTCCAACTTATAAAATCAAATATGCTTCCCTAAAACTAAAAGGCTTAAAGCCTTAAACCATGCTACCAAAAGGTCCGTGAGCCAGGCCCACCTCAATAGTCAATACCCTTGAAAAGTTTAGGATAATAAATTTTATTTAATATGTTGTTGTCCAAAATTAAAATAAACTAAGAAGACATACATTCAAGTATGAAAAATGTCAAAGAATATATAAACACTTATGATTCATCATTATTCCTCTACCAGTATATAATGGTTACACTTACATTATCGTTTAGATTTTTAAAATCCTCCAAATCCTCATAAATAATGTTTTTTATTTGAGGGAAAAATTAATAAAGTTCATAATAATTATTGTAGAAGTGTAAAAAATGTAAAAAAAATATACAATCACTCATAATGACAAGCTTTACAACTTTCATGAAGGGGTCAGCTTCGAAATCCAACACTATAATCCATAAACCTTAAATTTATATTTAACCGTTGATTGTCATTTACACCTTATTCTTGTTACTAAATTTCATTTTTTTAATTTTCTTTTTTGAAAACATGATCATCTGGCGGATGTAAGAAGATGAGCGGTTTAGATCTTTAATATCATGTTTCGATATTTACGATTAATTGAAATATGAGTCGATGTCATATGGTTTGTAGAAACTTTATAAACATCAAGCAATATTTTCACTAACCATAAAACTCTGAACATAATATCAACGATCCAAACCGTTCATCTTTTGGCATCCTCTAATAGATCATGTTTTAAAAAAAAAAATTCTGAAAAAACAAAATTTGATGAGAAAAATGAAGCGTAAATGTAAACAACAATCAACGGTTAAATTTTAATCTATGATTTATATGATTATAGTGGCGAATTTCAAAGTTAAGCTCTTCACGAAAGTTGTAAAGCTTGTTATTACGAGCGTTTATATATTTTTTCTATATTTTTTATACTTCTACATTAATTAAAAAACTATTAAAGACTTCAAACAAAAAATAAATAAATAAATAAAAGCCACTAACAAAGCCAGCCCACTGACTTTGAGAGCCCAGGGCCCAGGCTGCCAGCCCACTGCCCAAATGCAAATGCCCAGCAGCCCTAAATAATAAATCCAATCCCTTTCTCTAGTGACCCAAATCCTCATAAATAATGTTTTTTATTTGAGGGAAAAATTAATAAAGTTAATAATAATTATTGTAGAAGTGTAAAAAATGTAAAAAAAATATACAATCACTCATAATGACAAGCTTTACAACTTTCATGAAGAGGTCAGCTTCGAAATCCAACACTATAATCCATAAACCTTAAATTTATATTTAACCGTTGATTGTCATTTACGCCTTATTCTTGTTACTGAATTTCATTTTTTTAATTTTCTTTTTTGAAAACATGATCATCTGGCGGATGTAAGAAGATGAGCGGTTTAGATCTTTAATATCATATTTCGATATTTACGGTTAATTGAAATATGAGTCGATGTCATATAGTTTGTAGAAACTTTATAAACATCAAGCAATATTTTCACTAACCATAAAACTCTGAACATAATATCAACGATCCAAACCGTTCATTTTTTGGCATCCTCTAATAGATCATGTTTTCAAAAAAAAAAAATCTGAAAAAACAAAATTTGATGAGAAAAATGAAGCGTAAATGTAAACAACAATCAACGGTTAAATTTTAATCTATGATTTATATGATTATAGTGGCGAATTTCAAAGTTAAGCTCTTCACGAAAGTTGTAAAGCTTGTTATTACGAGCGTTTATATATTTTTTCTATATTTTTTATACTTCTACATTAATTAAAAAACTATTAAAGACTTCAAACAAAATAAATAAATAAATAAATAAAAGCCACTAACAAAGCCAGCCCACTGACTTTGAGAGCCCAGGGCCCAGGCTGCCAGCCCACTGCCCAAATGCAAATGCCCAGCAGCCCTAAATAATAAATCTAATCCCTTTCTTTCTCTAGTCTCTCTCTCTCTCTCTCGCTCTGTACTGTACTTTTTTGTTCAATTATATGGCCCAATTTTGGAATGGGGTCCAACGACCGTTTATGTAACAACCCGTTTCAAATTTTACGTTTTTATTTTATTTTAAAAGCGTGAATCTACGAAATTGCCCTAGAGGCAAGGACTTTGACTTCTGTTGACCATCGACTTGAAAGATGTGGGACTTATTCTTTTAGCATATCCTCGTAGTACTCATTGGTACGAGCGTATAGGCGAAAACCGTTTGCGAGTTCGCATTATAACGGTATACTTATGGACGTTTGAAATTGGTTATTTAAATATTTGAATTCCCACCTTGTGGGATTAGTGAACCAATTAAATTAAAGGGACAAGGAACCAATTAGAAAATTTAAAGTGAAGCTTGCAGCCAATCAGAAAGGAAGAAGAAAAGAAAAGAAAAAAAAAAAAAAAAAACGGAAAAAGGCTTCCCGTGCACCCATACCCGCACCACCGCGAGTCCATCTTCCAAGGCCGATTCCGGCCAACTCCGGTGGAATTTTTCGATGCCACCACCACCATTTTGAAGCTCTCATTCCCCTCTACAAAACCCACCCAAGAACCACCTTGATTGACCATGGGATGTGGAGGTTTGAGGCCACGAAAGTTGACGAAAATCAATGGTGCTCCGGCCACCCTTTTCGATTTTCCGGCAAATCGGCAAAGCAATGGCCGATGCCACCACTTGGGCTTTGTAGCCCATCATCCCAGGAGCAAAACCCAACCAACCTTGACCCCGTTGGACCACCGTAGACGACGAATCGACGTCGGGAAGTTTTAGGCACCCGCCGGCTTCGTGGGCAAAATTGACCATCTTCCGTCCACTTTTGGACTTCGTGGCAGGTATGAAAGTTGCTCCACTCACTGAGATCTTCATTTCTGTGAAGTTTGAGAATTTTTCGAAATAGTTGGATTTTCCGGCGAGTCGAGGCGGCCGACGGCCACCCGCGGCGGCGCGTGCGGCGGCACGTGGCCAGTGAGCCGCCAATGCTATTTTTAGGCTATGTCGAATGTTTTGAATTCAGTTTTGTCATTTGAATGACGTAGGTTGATCGTTGGAACCTAAATTCGTTATGATACGTTACTTGATAAAAATGTGAATCGATGATCCGACCGTTGGATCGTCACCAAAATTGGATATATTATAATACGTAATATTTAAAGATCATAGGAATTTACGGATCGGGAATCCGACTAACGGATCTTCCTGAATTGGATTTGTAAGTTAGTAAAATAAATGTTCACGGCCACTTGTTTTAGGCAATTGGCGGAGATCTGACCGTTGGATCGTAATGAAATTTTAATATGTTATTCTAGAAACATATTGTGGATCGTTGGAAGTTGCGGATTGGAAATCTGATATGCGGATCTTCCGGGTCATGTTATACAGGGTTGTAAACCCTACCGTCGATCTTTGATCGACGGTTGACTTGTGGTCAATGGGTCTCAAACTATTTTAGAATGTCGTTGAGGTTGTGTTTTATGTGAATTACATATTCTACGGATAAGAGTTCTGAGATGTGATTTGATAATTGGTCACAGGGACCAATCATTCAGGACGCCTCGATGCGTGCGCTAGAGAATCATAGCGTGGACTTCAGGTGAGTGCATCTTTTCCTTTTTATCGTACATATTATTGAGAGTTCTATCGACACCTTTAAATTGATTAGGCATATTACTTTCATATATAATTATTGTGAATGCTTGAAGTACTATGTGAACTACGAATGGCTTGATCCCTGTTTAGGGTACGTAGGCAGTCTAACGAGACGTTAGATGCAGCCATAAAATATTTGAGACAAAAGCCTTGCTTGGGAAATTGAGTAATGCGAAGGAAATTGGTTAAGGCAAGTTTTAGTTTTATGAATTAGTTAGTTAAATTAGTGTTAATTGGGTTGTCATGAATAATTATCCTTGAAAATAAGTAGTTTGGGAGTAGGGCGTTATTGATTGTACACTTCACACTATATTGTTTATAATTGAAAATGCTACGACATGGTTGAGTAGTAGATTGCATCATGATATATCCATATGTATATTACTTGCATATAATTATTGGGAATGCTTTCAAGTGCAAAGGTGAACTCAGGACACCCAGGTAAGTTCAGGTGAGTTTATGGTAGTACTTGGATCGCTTGCGTTATAGCATGACTACAGTTATGAGTTAGGCAACTTCGATACGGTCGTACTGGTTGCCATGAGTCGCACATGTTATATTGAGTTGCATTGGGAGCTCATAAACCTGCACCTCGGTGTTAGTGCTCCCGCCCGTGGCCAGGGCACAGTCCTTCACGTGATGTTCACCTCCCGCACCTTACGTTCACCTTGGATCCAAAGTAGGTGCACAGTCCTGTCGTACAGACCACTTTAGGTGGTTCCGACTCGTAGGTGACCCGCGATTATTCGCACAGCCTTCACGTGATCGTAGCACTAGAGCGTTTATATGTATTACACCCAGGCCTGTCGTACAGACCACTTTAGGTGGTTCCGACTCGTGTGCAGGTATACTTATTGAGATATTGGCTAGCCAGGATTGACGAGATATAGATAAGTCGTACAGGTCAATATAGGTGACTCCGACTTATATGCTAGCCAGGATTGACGAGATATGGATAAGTCGTACAGGTCACTATAGGTGACTCCGACTTATATGCTAGCCAGGATTGACGAGATATGGATAAGTCGTACAAGTCACTATAGGTGACTCCGACTTATATGCTAGCCAGGATTGACGAGATATGGATAAGTCGTACAGGTCACTATAGGTGACTCCGACTTATATGCTAGCCATGATTGATGAGATACGGATAAGTTGTACATGTCATTTTAGCTGACTCTGACTAATATATCACTTTGTATTGATTTAGTTCATTTGGCCTACTTATTAATGTATGGTGGATGTGATGGCAAACCGTGGTTTTGGTCATTTCCGAGTATGGTTTTGATATATGTATATATGTCGTATTGTCTTATGGAAAACGATACGGGTTTTACATTTAGGGGCATTACTTTTTGAGAGGTGGTAACTTTGGGAAGCTTGGTTTTATTGCTTACTCACACCTTCTGTTTGGTGCCCTCCAGGTTTTAGCTGCTGAGTTTGTATCGACAAGAATCTATGGCGAATCTTAGTATTGATGGATATTTTTGAGGGTATGATTCTTACCCACATTACTGCACCTTACTTATGCTCTGACGTCGCGTGTGAAATGGGTTCGCTCCCACTCGTAGCGCACTCTGGTACTTAGACACTTTTAGATTCAAATTTATTCACTTTTTATGCACTATCACATTTTATGGCTTCGTCACCTTCCAGGTGTCGGCCAGCACAGCTCGATTCAGGGTCCAAGTGGACTTTCTGGGTCGGGGTGTGTCAGTTTGGTATCAGAGCATATGTTGGGCAGTATTGTGTTCATCACACGCGTGATGTGAGCACTCTTGGTTTTTGTTTTGACGTTCGAATGATGCCACCTCGTCGAATATGGAAAAATATGTTAACTTTTCTTCAGTTTTGGACAATTTTGTGGTTTTGACGACATTTTATAAAATCATTTTGGCGGTTGTCCTTAGAATTAAAACGAAGATTTCCCTTGAGGGGGGGAAGTGTAGATTTGAGGCAAGTTGATGGCCTAAGTAAATGTTTTGATAATCATGTATCGCCAGAGATATTACCAAATAATTCTATCATTGTCCTACCGCCGTTAGTATTGATTCTTTAAAGATTGGAAATCTTAGTTAGTCTTGATTTCTTAGTAACATTTCGCGGAAGATCATCTGAGGGATAATTATTATTCGGTCCCTATTAGCACTAATATCTTCAAGCATACTTGTGTTAATGTTGAATCTTTAGGAGGAAGATCGACTGTCGATGAAGTCTTTTTGAAAGTAGATCTTAAGCAAGGTCTTTTTCTAGCATTGGGATTTTTCAATCAACGCTATTCCCAGATTTTTTTTTTTTTTTGCTTTCGTAGTTGTACTTATTAAATGGGTGAGATTAGGCTTGCGAATGTAAGTTGTCATATCCTGGGAGTTGTAGGAATCCAAAAAGCAATCATCAAATCCTCCTAGGATCAATGAACTACTTCGCTTGAGCTGAATAAATTAGGATCGTGGAAGCTTAGGAATAAGCTTTGCAATAGGACGGTAAACTTATGATTGTTTTTACCCTATCACTTATCTAGGTAAACGAAAACCCTTTGACTAACCACCTCTCGATCACTTCCATAGGTAGACATTAGAATCGAAATGCGGGATGATATCTCACTGTTAGATTGTTATGAGTGTCGAGGAAACTGTGAAGACCTTTTAGTTCGTGTCGTAGAGTTGGTTAGTAGTACTGTAAATTCGAGGACATATACTTTTGGCATCATATCCCAAAAATCTTACCGCGGATACCACCACATTGTTAAGTTGCTATGGCAACATGACGGAGTATTGCTTTTATTTTTCACGATTAGAATCGTTTGAAACGAACCATCTTATTCATTGACCTAAAGTCAACAGTCATCACCTTATTTCGAAGGCTAGATGACACTTCTCGATGGAGATTTTGATGATGCATAGTGATTGTCGATTGATGTGACAAGTCAATTCGGATTCAGACTTTCTTAGTATGTTAACGCTTATGTTTCTCGGTGGTAGAACCGCTAAAGATGAACCATCATACTTATGACCTAGAATTAACAATTTCTAATTTCATTGGAATATTGATTGGGACTCTTATGTAGAAAAGTGTGTCCAAATCTTCATTGATCTTCAAACTTTTTATTACATTTACTTTTTGGAACAAGCTAAGTTTTGTCCGAGGCAATAGTAGAATTAAATTGGCATCTATGAGTGCACTATGGTGTATCTACTCTCGCACACTTCCAGCCTGTCCTTTTCTATTTAATTGGGAAGTATGAGTATCGATATAGAGTTACCTTTAATCTACCCAGAAATGGTTCAAATGATTTTAATCATTTTGTATAAATGGAGTTAGGAAGTATCTTTTTATATGCTCAGTTCGAGATATGTTGTATATGTAAAGAATGTGAAATTCATTAATCGTGATGCTAAACCAATGATACGCTTATGTGATGTTCCAATTGGTGGTTGTTTACTTAAGTAGAAAACAATATTCTTCTTGCTCTAAAAATTGAAGTATTGGCAATAGTTATTTCCTTAAAATGGGTGTTGAAATTTCAACAACAAGACACTTGTGAAGACAACTAAGATAGAAGTGGGATGTAGTCAACCTCTTCGGGTGATGTGATTTAGAAGTTCTCTTTGTGACGTGATCAAAAGTGGAAGTAGGGAAGAGATAAAATCGAGGCTTCCTTTGATGTGTTTTAAATGAATCCTCACTCTAGATGGACCTTGCTTTTGATTAATGTTGTGAGGATATTGAGGATATAGAGTTCAAATTTTCTGGACAACTACAGTTTTCTAATTGCGTCCAGAGGACGATGACTTTTTGAGAAAACTACTCCTAGACTTTTATACAAATTCAGCAAACAGAAACCTGACAAGATTATCATCTTGGTGTATTTATATTTCATCGTGTTACATGTTTCACTTCCAAGCCTTTGGAAGTCGTTATGAAGGTTTTGAGTATTAGAAGTTGTTCAGTATCGCATTTCTAACCCTAGATTAACGATTAGTTTGAAATGAGTTACTCAGACCTTTGTGGACGAGTTGCATCTTGTTTGTCCCACCAGTAGCATGGTTGCAGTATATCCTTATCTCCATTCTAGTCACTTGTAACCACGGTTACAATTTCGGGTTAACTATGGTATCATTGGAGTTGATGTATGAAGATTTTACGCACAGCGCATATTTAATAGACGCATACTTTTGTTAGAATTATGGGTAACTACGGTTACATTCCTGTTTAGGAGTATGATATCCTTCAAAATATAATACAAATATTGTATGTGCAGCTTGTGATTTACAGCAGCTTATTGCGAACAAATATTTGATTGAGATTGTGATGTAGAAAATTTATGTTATTGACGATGTTGCCTCAGAAGGTAGTGAATGAGTACGATCGAGGCCGGTATATGTATTTCCCATTGAGGGGCAAGATGGTAATATTGCACCCTCGGGAATTGTTACTTGCTTATCGAGACAACAGTGAATTGTTGGTTTTGTGGGGTGCATACCGTAATATTAATAACTTATTCGTTGGGTTGTTAAGCAAATAAACAAGTAGATTATTCTACGTTAATATTTGTATTTACTTATTTAATTCGTTAATTGTTGTTTAGGCTTGACCCAAAAATACTACATGCTAAATTGCGAAGTGCGTTACGCTTTGAACACGTTTATGTAAAAGAGAAGGAAAGTAGGAATTTGGAGGCATGAAAGAAGAGTCATAACACTCCGATAATGACGAAATGTCATCTTCTTTTATGTAGTCGCTATAACTTGATGTCTTCCTCGTGTATGTATTTACATGCACATATCTCTTTAATTTTGAGTATTCCACATTCGACTGATGATTTTAAATTTCGAGGACGAAATTTTCTTAAGGTGGGTAGATTGTAACAACCCGTTTCAAATTTTACGTTTTTATTTTATTTTAAAAGCGTGAATCTACGAAATTGCCCTAGAGGCAAGGACTTTGACTTCTGTTGACCATCGACTTGAAAGATGTGGGACTTATTCTTTTAGCATATCCTCGTAGTACTCATTGGTACGAGCGTATAGGCGAAAACCGTTTGCGAGTCCGCATTATAACGGTATACTTATGGACGTTTGAAATTGGTTATTTAAATATTTGAATTCCCACCTTGTGGGATTAGTGAACCAATTAAATTAAAGGGACAAGGAACCAATTAGAAAATTTAAAGTGAAGCTTGCAGCCAATCAGAAAGGAAGAAGAAAAAAAAAAAAAAAAAAAAAAAAAAAAAAAACGGAAAAAGGCTTCCCGTGCACCCATACCCGCACCACCGCGAGTCCATCTTCCAAGGCCGATTCCGGCCAACTCCGGTGGAATTTTTCGATGCCACCACCACCATTTTGAAGCTCTCATTCCCCTCTACAAAACCCACCCAAGAACCACCTTGATTGACCATGGGATGTGGAGGTTTGAGGCCACGAAAGTTGACGAAAATCAATGGTGCTCCGGCCACCCTTTTCGATTTTCCGGCAAATCGGCAAAGCAATGGCCGATGCCACCACTTGGGCTTTGTAGCCCATCATCCCAGGAGCAAAACCCAACCAACCTTGACCCCGTTGGACCACCGTAGACGACGAATCGATGTCGGGAAGTTTTAGGCACCCGCCGGCTTCGTGGGCAAAATTGACCATCTTCCGTCCACTTTTGGACTTCGTGGCAGGTATGAAAGTTGCTCCACTCACTGAGATCTTTATTTCTGTGAAGTTTGAGAATTTTTCGAAATAGTTGGATTTTCCGGCGAGTCGAGGCGGCCGACGGCCACCCGCGGCGGCGCGTGCGGCGGCACGTGGCCAGTGAGCCGCCAATGCTATTTTTAGGCTATGTCGAATGTTTTGAATTCAGTTTTGTCATTTGAATGACGTAGGTTGATCGTTGGAACCTAAATTCGTTATGATACGTTACTTGATAAAAATGTGAATCGATGATCCGACCGTTGGATCGTCACCAAAATTGGATATATTATAATACGTAATATTTAAAGATCATAGGAATTTACGGATCGGGAATCCGACTAACGGATCTTCCTGAATTGGATTTGTAAGTTAGTAAAATAAATGTTCACGGCCACTTGTTTTAGGCAATTGGCGGAGATCTGACCGTTGGATCGTAATGAAATTTTAATATGTTATTCTAGAAACATATTGTGGATCGTTGGAAGTTGCGGATTGGAAATCTGATATGCGGATCTTCCGGGTCATGTTATACAGGGTTGTAAACCCTACCGTCGATCTTTGATCGACGGTTGACTTGTGGTCAATGGGTCTCAAACTATTTTAGAATGTCGTTGAGGTTGTGTTTTATGTGAATTACATATTCTACGGATAAGAGTTCTGAGATGTGATTTGATAATTGGTCACAGGGACCAATCATTCAGGACGCCTCGATGCGTGCGCTAGAGAATCATAGCGTGGACTTCAGGTGAGTGCATCTTTTCCTTTTTATCGTACATATTATTGAGAATTCTATCGACACCTTTAAATTGATTAGGCATATTACTTTCATATATAATTATTGTGAATGCTTGAAGTACTATGTGAACTACGAATGGCTTGATCCCTGTTTAGGGTACGTAGGCAGTCTAACGAGACGTTAGATGCAGCCATAAAATATTTGAGACAAAAGCCTTGCTTGGGAAATTGAGTAATGCGAAGGAAATTGGTTAAGGCAAGTTTTAGTTTTATGAATTAGTTAGTTAAATTAGTGTTAATTGGGTTGTCATGAATAATTATCCTTGAAAATAAGTAGTTTGGGAGTAGGGCGTTATTGATTGTACACTTCACACTATATTGTTTATAATTGAAAATGCTACGACATGGTTGAGTAGTAGATTGCATCATGATATATCCATATGTATATTACTTGCATATAATTATTGGGAATGCTTTCAAGTGCAAAGGTGAACTCAGGACACCCAGGTAAGTTCAGGTGAGTTTATGGTAGTACTTGGATCGCTTGCGTTATAGCATGACTACAGTTATGAGTTAGGCAACTTCGATACGGTCGTACTGGTTGCCATGAGTCGCACATGTTATATTGAGTTGCATTGGGAGCTCATAAACCTGCACCTCGGTGTTAGTGCTCCCGCCCGTGGCCAGGGCACAGTCCTTCACGTGATGTTCACCTCCCGCACCTTACGTTCACCTTGGATCCAAAGTAGGTGCACAGTCCTGTCGTACAGACCACTTTAGGTGGTTCCGACTCGTAGGTGACCCGCGATTATTCGTACAACCTTCACGTGATCGTAGCACTAGAGCGTTTATATGTATTACACCTAGGCCTGTCGTACAGACCACTTTAGGTGGTTCCGACTCGTGTGCAGGTATACTTATTGAGATATTGGCTAGCCAGGATTGACGAGATATAGATAAGTCGTACAGGTCAATATAGGTGACTCCGACTTATATGCTAGCCAGGATTGACGAGATATGGATAAGTCGTACAGGTCACTATAGGTGACTCCGACTTATATGCTAGCCATGATTGATGAGATACGGATAAGTTGTACATGTCATTTTAGCTGACTCTGACTGATATATCACTTTGTATTGATTTAGTTCATTTGGCCTACTTATTAATGTATGGTGGATGTGATGGCAAACCGTGGTTTTGGTCATTTCCGAGTATGGTTTGGATATATGTATATATGTTGTATTGTCTTATGGAAAACGATACGGGTTTTACATTTAGGGGCATTACTTTTTGAGAGGTGGTAACTTTGGGAAGCTTGGTTTTATTGCTTACTCACACCTTCTGTTTGGTGCCCTCCAGGTTTTAGCTGCTGAGTTTGTATCGACAAGAATCTATGGCGAATCTTAGTATTGATGGATATTTTTGAGGGTATGATTCTTACCCACATTACTGCACCTTACTTATGCTCTGACGTCGCGTGTGAAATGGGTTCGCTCCCACTCGTAGCGCACTCTGGTACTTAGACACTTTTAGATTCAAATTTATTCACTTTTTATGCACTATCACATTTTATGGCTTCGTCACCTTCCAGGTGTCGGCCAGCACAGCTCGATTCAGGGTCCAAGTGGACTTTCTGTGTCGGGGTGTGTCAGTTTAGGGTTATTAGTTTGGGCGTGCAACTGCAACCTTTTTTTCACGCAAAAAAGTATTATGTTTTTTTATTTAATTATTTATTAGTTTAAAATATATTTTCCTTAACAGGTAACGGGTCGGGTCATATTACCCGTTAATATTATCGGGTCGATTTCGGGTCGGGTCATTTTACCCGTTTATTTTAACGGGTGTTACACGACACGACCCGTTAAGATATCGGGTATGACACGAACACGGGCAACACGACACGAATGCCAGGTCTAATCAAAACTGACAAAAATAAAAAGCATTGGCAACTTAGAATTGCATGCAACATAAATTTTATTGCTTTTTACACCAACCACACACCCATGTAAACATAACATGTCCTATTGAAAAATAAAAAATAAAAATTATGTCCACGTTAAAAGAAACTGCTCCATCATTGTCACATTTTTCATACTGATTTTTTTAACTTTAAAAACTAATCAAGCTTCTCAATTAAACAAATGAAATAAAATAAAATTATTCGCACACATACTAAGTATCTGCTAGTATCAATGGTATAATTGAAATTGAATATTTTTGTATAGAAATAAAATTAAACAAATAAATGAATAACTCGATTAAAAATGTGGTCAACTGGTCATAATATTTTCCTAAATTGAGCGCGTGAAATGCGGCCAACACAGGCTTGACAAAGCAACACGTGTAGGGAAGGCAGCGGCACGACCTCCTTCCACCTTTCATAACGGTCTGAATAACTGCCACGTTGATCCGAAACGCGTCACGTTGAAAACCTGTCTGATCGATGGACGCCCAAACTTCTCTCTCCGACTTAATTTCTCCAACAGTCGAAGAATAAGCAGCAATTCTCAGACGCATATTTACATGCACCTCGTCTGTATGCAATTGCAATGAGCTCGCTCTTCAAAACTCTCATGCGTCCAGCAACATTTCGAAATATTCTTACCAACCCGACATATATCCAGTGCTCAGGAGTGAAAATCCGGTAAAAAAGAAAGAAAAAAGATTGATCATGGGGAAGAAGACGGTGTTTTTAATGGCGGCGGTACTGTGGCTGAGTATGGCGGCCGGAAGTTGGAGCGAGGATTCTGCTGTGGACAATGCCAGGGAAAACTTGAACTTGGCAGCTGGGAATGCTAAGGAAACCACCGAATCGTGGTTTGATCGGGCCTTCAACAAAATCGCAGAGTAATCATTTTCTTTTTTTGTTTTCAACTTTTAATTCCCTTCCTCATGCCATTTATTTAGCCAGACATACACAAATGAAAATGGTCACAAACTATTAAGAAGAAATGAAACTCGTCACAAACTATTAAGAAGAAATGAAACTCGAAGGATATTAACACGTTAAGAAGACTTTTCAAAGAAATCATTACTTTCTGTCACGATGTCGCATCATTTTAATGTTCAAAAGATATGATAATAACTGTTCATGCTCTTTAGTATTATCAAAATTTTAGCAATTTATTTGATTTACAGACTGTTTAGTCATAATTTCTATGGATGCAACAAAGTGAGAATGTTAATTGTTGGTATTATTCGTTCCATCCCTACCAATGAGAGTAAACAGTCTTCAAATCAAGATGATTTTCAGATGATAAGGAGAATGAATCATTTTTGTTACTACGTTTGTACGGTAAAATGTAGTTATTATTTTATGAGGAATTACTCAACTCACAAGTGTCATCCTTAAAGGAATACCAAAGTGATGTATGTTTAGTGTTGTTCTACTTTTTTTTTTATTGAAAGTTTGCAAAGATTTGCATTGGGTATAACCCTTTTATTTATGCACCATTCCCTTTGTGTTTGCACGTTTTACTTTTGAACGCCCTTTTACATTAATTAATCTGCTTATTTTTCTATGCTAATACTGTCTCACTAATTACAGAAAATTGGATTATATTCCTTAAATAAGGCCAATTTTTCATTAAAGTTGGGTGTGAGATTGGATATTGATTTTGTTCTTTGACTTTATATCCATCTCATCATTTTTCTACATTCCACTTAAATCTAGCTAATAGTTATTGACTTTTGTTTTGTTTTGTTTTTGAGCATTTTTAGGGTATTGGGTTTCCACCCATGCGTCCCACGTTCGAAACCTCACCCTTCCCTTTAATGATAATAAAATTTTAAGAAAAACTTTAATACCCGTAAATATTTAAAATGTGCTATTAGATTTTATGCTTCTATAAAAACAAACCTCAAACAAAGTTGAGAGACACCCTCCAAACATAAGTAGGAGAAACAATCCTATACATATGAATCTATACATGAACATATATATTTTATGTACCGATACAAATGCACCTATGTATAGGGGTATTTCGACTTACCTAAGTAAGATATATAGGTGCATATATATAGGTTCATATGTATAGGTACACAAATATACAGATATAGGTGCATATGTATACACACTTCGACAATGTTAAGTTTTATACAAAACTACCTCAAGGGCTCAATTGATTTGTGAAATTCTTATGTTGCCTTTCCCCCATACAAAACCAGTTTTTATATTTTTTTTCCCTGTGGTGTAGATCATCAGTTTGAAGGGTTTTCAAAATGTGATGTTTCAAAAGCCCTTGTTTTTATATTGCTGTTCAGATATGGTGACATATGTATCCGAGAATTTACTTCCCCAAATGCATGAGGTTGGTCTATCAGTCCGTTTTGATGGTTCTTAGGATAAGTGTTTAGTATATATGTAAGACTAAAAAGGGCGACCCCAAGCCAACAAGGCTCCCCGCTTTGTGAGGGTCCTGGAGGAGGCCCGGGGAGTTGGAGAACTTTTGTCGTATGCGGCCTGACTCTTGCTTTGTAAAGAGACTGTTTTCACGACTCGAATTCGTTACCTTTCAGTCACAAAAAAGCAACCTTTTCATTGCACTAAGGCTCGCCCTCTAGTATGTGTATATATAAGACTATGTCTTAAATTTATGCCAAGTGTGTATAATATAACAGGTATATTGATCCATTAGGCCTCTTTGCTAACAGCTTAAGCTCTGAGATTTTGGGTTCGATGCTCTATAGTATGCTGTGTAAACGTGTTAATGGTTGTTGATCATTGATAAGTTGTGTGGTATGGTGCTGTCCAGGGGTCTTGGATTTAGCCAGGATAATGCAAAAGATGCTGCTAACAATGCGATGGAGAAAGCTGGAGATGCAGCGTCTACGGCCACAGATAGATTAAAAACAAGCACATTTGGAACACGTAATTATCAATTTACCTTAATTCTTTTTCAGATGAAGTGCTTAATAAGTAAATAATTAGGTCTTCAAAAAAGTATAATTGATTTCATGCTTCTGGGTTTTATTTTGTGTTCTCCCTAAACGGATCATCATACTGTTTTGTTCCTGATTCCCAAATGGCAGCGGATGCAGGCAAGTTTGGTCATGACAGCTTTGATTCATCTATAAGAATGCCTACCGATAAGGTTGACAATGCCAAAGAGACGGTGAGAGGGACAATGGATTGTGGAATGGAGAGAGCAGCAAATGCCTATGGTGAAGCAAAGGATACAGTGAATAATGTTGTGGGTGCGGCTTCTGATAAGGCTCGTGATGCAGTGGAGTATGGAAAAGAAACAGCTGCCAATGCATATAATACCGACAAAGTTGACAATGCGAAAGAGACAGTAAAAGGGGCCGTGGGTTCCGGAATGGACAGAGCAGAGAATGCCTATGGTGATGCAAAAAATACAATGAATAGCGCTATGGGTGCGGTTTCTGATAAGGCTAATGATGCAATGGAGTATGGAAAAGAAAGTGCCTCCGATGCTTATAACACTGATAGAGTTGAGAAAGCCAAAGAGACAGTGAGAGGGGTGGTAGGTTCGGGAATGGACAAAGCCACGAATGCCTATGGCGAAGCAAAGAATACAATGAATAGGGCTATGGACACGGCTTCTGATAAGGCTAATGATGCGGTGGAGTATGGAAAAGAAACAGCTTCCAATGCATATAATAGCGACAGACTTGACAATGCCAAAGAGATTGTGAAAGGGGCAATGGGTTCCGGAGTGGAAAAAGCAGCGAATGCCTATGGTGAAGCAAAGAATACAGTGAATCGGGCAGTGGATATGACGTCTAACATGGCTAATGATGCAATGGAATATGGTAAAGAAAAAACTGCCAATGCATATGATGGAGCCAAAGAGACAATGAACAGGGCCTCGGATAAGGCCTACGATGCCAAGGAAAAGGTGGCGGGAGGAGTTGATTATGGAAGGGAAAGAGCAAAGAATTCATATGACGAAGCGAAACAAAAGGTTGGGGAGTCATACGCGTCTGCTAAGGCCTACGATGCCAAAGAAAAGGTGGCAGGAGGAATTGATTATGGAAGGGAAAGAGCAGCGAATTCATATGATGAAGCTAAACAAAAGGTTGGGGAGTCGTACGTGTCTGCTAAGGATGGTATGACTTCGCATGCCAAAGATAACTATGAGGCTGCCAAGGGAGGAATTGATTACGGAAGGGAAAGAGCAGCGGATGCATATGATGAAGCCAAACAAAAGGTTGGGGATTCGTACGTGTCGGCTAAGGATAGTATGACTTCAAGTGCAAGGCATAACTATGAGGCCGCCAAGGAGTCCGCCTCACAAGCTGCTGGTGATCTCGGGGCTACAATGAGCAATGCAGGTTCGGGCCAGTAATTAAGGAATTAATTCATTTTCCGCTGGCTGAGTGCATGTTAGGTCCATAATCTGTGATCAATATATATGTTTTTTCTCAGTAGCTAGGAAAATGCTGGGAGTTTTGTGGTGTGTTATATATATGTTTCTTGTTTTCCCATACTCTGCCTTGTCGAGTACGTGTAAACTTCTAAAATCAATTTTGAATCCTGTATGTATACAAGGAACTTGAGTTTTGTGTTTTTATATATCATGTAGATTTTCCTTATAAACATGCAATGTTGACTCTCTCTTGAATGTAGGAATATTCATACTCTCAACATAGATTATTCTAAGTCCAGGATGTGACGCAATTGGTTAGATCAGTGTGTGTTTCCATCTGTTCACTCAAGTTTAAGTTTGAATATTGCTCCCTGTAGTTACTGACTTGGAATGAATAGTTTATAGTACACATGCATGTACGTATTTTTGCGTAACAGCAATATTGAATAAGGTTCTTTTTCTTATACAAATGATGCGAAGAGGGAAGTTTCGAGCGCATGATTTCAGATGTTAAAATAAATACTTTAATCAGATGAGCGTCTGATAGGTCTTTTATACTCTGAGGATGGTTTGAGTCTTTCTAGGGAAGGTTTTTGAGTATATAAATTTTGTATTACTAAGTGATGTATTGTAATTCGAATGGACAACGGGTTAGCGTATATCTTTGGTTGCGTCGAAGTATAAGAAAGATACTAGGAGATGTGCGACGATATGATAAGAACCTGATGTGGCAGCCCATGTGGACATGTCACCTAGTTTAATATGAATTTAAGTTTCTAAAAAAACTTAATCTAAAATAAAGTTTGCTATATAAATACAATTTATGTTGAATAATAATCTTTGCCTAGCAGTAGATGTAATCGTTGCAAAAAAAAAAAAAAAAAAAAACCCTTTCCTCCTCGCCATGTCACTTAATCTTCACCATGTTTGATAAAAACATAAGAGATTTAAGAGCTTGTTTGATAATCGTTTATAGATGGAGAAGTACATGGAAAATAAAAGTGACTGATACACAGAAGTTCATGAAAAGAAAAAGATTATTGAAACACAGAAGTAGATGACGGATGTCCGGATAGATGTAGAAGAAACTTGTAGGGAAAAACGAACAAAAATGAAAGCTACGACAAAAATAACTATTTGAAATTGTTTTCACTTTAGAGATTTTGTTTTGATTCGTTCTTTATTTTTTCTTCTCTTTAGCATCATCCTTTTTTTCCACATATCTCCAGCACAAAAGTGAAAACTAAAAATAAAAAACGAAATAATTATCAAATAGGTGCCCAAGTATTAGCACCACGACAAAAAACTGGTTTCTCATTCCCCATTTCCTTTCCTTTTTTTTCTTCCTTTTACAACTTACCCTAGTGAAAAGCTCAAGCTATTGATGAAAATAAAAAAAGAAAAGTTGCATGCGAGAGCATTTCTGAGCACAAGAAAATTTGTTGGTATTATTTACGATGTTTCTGAAAGCAACCAAACAGCACATCCAACAAGATAAATGAAGAAAAAAAAATAGCTAGATGGAAGTGAGATTATTATCTACCTCCTCCATATCTCTAGTATATATATGCAAATATTCCTGATCTAAGTAGTCACTAAAATTATCTATTAATTCCCAGTTACAAACCAATTAATTATATCTCAAGGACTTCTTTCCAATTAAACATCAATTATTGTGAAGTTTTAATTGACTTACATTTGCTTCTTCTTCATGACTTTTTTGTTATTGTGCATCCATACCTTGAACACCTGCCTCTTTATACCCACTTCAGAACACAACTTCTGCACTTCTTGCTCATCATGCTTCTGGATCCTCCACCCCAACTTCTCCGCCACATCCGTCATCTTCTCCTTCTGCTCTTGACTGAACTTCGTCCTAAACCGCTTCTTCGAACCTTGTGCCTCCTCCGCATAATTTGCACCGCGAAACAATTTATTGTACATGTTGAGATCCTCACTCGATGACTCCGCAACCACCCCACCACCGCCGCCGAAGGTCATCATCATCGGCTGACTGGGCCCTCCAGCCGTAGAATGATAAACAGGAAGCGCCCGTGGTGGGGAGGCTAGCACCGGCAATCTTGTAAGCGCCGAGTCTCTACGGCTGTTTTGTTGTTGGTGGTTTAGGACATAGTAATTATTTGACACATATTCGCCATCGATCTCTTTTCTGTGAAAATTTCTATGACACTCGCAAGCTGCGCATTTTAGTGCTCCCGCAGTGTCTTCATCTCCGCTCGGCATGAACTCTCCGCACCCATCGAGCACGTGGCCGCCGCTGTTGGCAGCGTGGTTTTTCAAACACTCCCTATACCTAATTCTTGATGCTGCTGCACTTGGCGGCGGTGGCGGTGGAGCTGGTGGTGCTTTGAAATTTGATCCACTAGCAATTGTTGCTGTTGCACTTGGGGTGACAACAACTGGAGATGGAACTAGATCTGGGTTTGGGTCAGGATCTCTTCTTGATCTGTCTAGGGTTTGATGAGGTGGGTGGGTGAAGAGTATGGTGTTACTACCATGATGTCCCGCTGAGGAGAAAGCCGGAGAAGAAGAAAGCTTGGAGGAAGAAGAATCCCTATGGGGAGGAGGAGTATAGGTCAGAGTGCTTGGCATCCTCCCTATGACCTTATGATCTCGCCCTCTCAGTTCCATTAAAATCTGATATCTTATAGATATTATGTACTTGGCCGTAATCTCAGCCTCCGTTTTTTTAAAGGGTACTGTAGATTTTCCCAAAAAATAAATGAAAAGTGCGTTTACATTACCTATCTTCGTGTTCTAATTTATGGTTGTCCCTAATTATATGGATCTTTTTGTAATTTTCTCAGCCCTAATTCACTTTACAGTGCCTAGCTAATCCAAGAGCAAAGCTTAATAAAAATATAATCACTAACTTAATATTAATATATTCTTTATTTTTATATTTTTTGTATGATTTTGATATATTTGGGTGCTTAACACACCAACCCATCTCACTAAATTCAACCTTATTACCAAGGTAAGAAGGTGAGTGATGAGAGAAGAAGGTAAAAAAAAAAAAAAAAAAAAAACAAGATCTTGGAACTGAAACAAGAAAAGACTCAAACAGGAAAAGAAAATAGAGGTGGCCCTACTAAATTAGAGCTTAAATTAACCTTACATCTTACAAATTAGACTGTAAAAAGTGGAGAAAGATTGTTGAACTTGCACCAACATCGAAAGCAAGTATTAAGAAGGTGGTTCTGGAATTTTGGTTAAATAGAATATAAACCTCGCTAAGCTAAAGCTAATTAGTCTAAGATTAATATCAGAAAGTATAGAGAGATAGTGAGGGGACTCTTTCTCCTTGGAAGTGAGAAAGTGGTTTCTGTTTCCTACTACCCATCCAAACCCCTGAAATCTATTTGAGAAACAGGAACAGGTGGTTTGGTTTGTACTCAAAATATGAGTGATGAATACACTCGGAGAGAGAGAGAGAGAGAGAGAGAGAGAGAGAGAGAGTACTGCTTTTTGCAGAAGAGCCGACAGGCACACGTTAGTCCTCTCCACAGCCTGCACACCCTGGTCCAGTTCCTAATTATTGCTCTCTGAAACCCTAAACCTCCACCAAATTAATGTGTTTTATGTGTAAGACAGAGAGAGGGAGAGAGAAAAGAAATGTTAGACTTGACGGTACACTGTCTGCCTGGAATCTTCCTGCAACCTCAAGTTCTCAGCTTAAATCCCCAAAAACAGTTCGAGATTTGATTAGCCGACTCAAAGACCCGATTAGACAGGCTCTAAAACAAGGGTTTAGCTAAAGGGTAATCAGAGTTTAAAAGGGTTTTGCTAAAGATAATTAAAAGAAAGAAAAGATAAAAAAAGCTTGTATGTCAAGCGGTTAAGATTTTGTGTTTGTTGTACTATGTTTGATTTTCTTCTCTTTTGGTATTGATTCTATAAAAACAAAACGAGAAGAAATAAAAATATGAATACTTTGAAACAAGGTTGGTTAAGAACATTTACTCGTTCACTTTTACACCGAGGTTCTAAGATTTATTCTCTTCTGTCAATATAATAGTTGTGTTTATAATTTCAAAGGATAAACAGCCGTTTGACCCTCTAAACTACTTTTTTGCTAAATTAACTCTTTGAACTATTTGAAATTCGTTAATTAACCTCTCACCGTCAAATTTGATGAAATTTATCCACTTTGCCGTCAATTGCTGGCACAACTTTACCCTTAAGAATATATCACGTATTGGTCACATACCAGTATGTGAAGGCAAATTAAGTAGATGAAATTTCATTGTATCTAACGGTGAGGAGTTAATTGGCTAATTTCAAATAATTTAAAAAGTTAATTAACCTAAAAAATAATTTATGGATCAATTTCGACTAGAATAATAGTTCGAAGCGTCAAACAACAGTTTACTCTTACTCAAATATGTGTCATTAGTTTTCACCGAATACGTTCTACAATACATAATATATTACTTGAATTACACAAGGCTATACATAATATATTTTTCGTTTCTTTTGCTCTTCTTCTTTCTTGTGGGTGGGTGTGTGTGAGCCACGAGAACTAAAGTGCGAGAGAATGGTATGCTGGTCCACTTAACAGCATTTATTTTGTTTTGTTAGTGAGTGTGCGTGTCAGAGGTTGTAGTGTTGGTGCGCCTGATACAGTCTCTCGAAAGCCCTTTGTAATTTGATGCTGTATCTGCTGCCATTGCATGTGTTTGCGCTATTCCTGCTTGTTTTGTGCTACTGTACGTGTCTACGACTCTACAGCAATGTCGGGGGCCAAACACTGATGGCTATTCGACATCCTTATTTATGACCTGCCTACTACATGAGCAAACTTTGCATAGGATGCCCGACCATGTCATTTTAACGAAAGAATGATACCCTCTTGTATTTTGATTGTACCGAATCATTACACATGATATTTACTTAGCGAGAGCGTTATTCTAATTCTGTTGTCCTACTGAATCTCCTCTCTTAGTCGATGCAATAATTCACTAGTTATTCTAGACTAACCTTTAGAAAAAGGTGAAAAGGATCGTAACATTTTCTAACCACATTAGCCTATTACATGACATTGTTATCTATGTGTATTATCCTATGTTTGATATATATTGCTTCGTACATTTGTTGACGACGTAAATTTTGAGGTTGATAGTTGTCTAATATGGTTTGGTCATAACTTTCGCTTTCGGTTACATGGAGGAAAAGGCCAATAAATTAAGCAACATTTATTCCGTAAAACTGAAAGAATATCAGGAGGAAAGTTGAAAGCTAAAAACAGCTTCCTAATTAACATAATGTTGTTAGAAGATATGACCCCCTTAACATTTTTTTTTTTTAACAAACGATATTATATATTTACACTGGGGGTAGAAGGCGTGAGCTAGCAATAATATGGTTCAAATTAGTCTTTGGCGAGAATTGAATCTAAGATCTCTCATTTACAGCTGAAGAAGAATATCACTATACTGTAGTACTAAATGACCTCTTTAGCATATTCTTAAGCATAAGACAAAAAAATTCCGCACCTAAACAGTACGCCTTAATTAGGAAACCATCACTACAACTAATCCAACGGTTTCTTAAATTGTACAACTACCATGTTAATTAATTTAATCTATTGATTATTATTTATAATTATCTATATCTATCTCACAAACTTGTTAGGTTTCCACACTTAAGAGATCTTGGGATGCAGTTAACTCAACTAATAAAAAAAATCCTGTTGAATTTCCAATTCGGAATTATTTTTGTCAAATTTATGTGGCACTTAGCACGTACACTTCATTAAAAATGATAATATTATGGTCATGAGATTGTTGTCCTCATTTTAGTATCTCTTTTATGTTTTCTCTGTAATTACTTGACGTGTGTCTATTTACTTAACTCAATAATTAACACAGGTTAACTTTTAATATATAATAAAAAATAAAAAAATCAACATTTTAACACAACAGAACAAACCCAGCACCACTCGTGAGGCGTGACCTTCTCCATCCCCCACACCATTCCATGATCTCCTTCCTTAGCCACGATCCACAACATCAGCCGCAACAACCACCCCACTCGCCATCACCAAGCATTATTTCCTCCTGCACCAGATCAAGTCGCTGACAAGAATACACATTGATTCCTTTTTTTTTAGTAATTAATGGTCACTTAATCGAATTGATCCGGAGGAGAAGAATCTAATCAAACTAAATTGGAATCGACAAATTGAACCAGTCATACTAAATCGGAGTCAGCAAATCGAATCAATCGTAATAAATCGAATTCGACGAATCGAATTGTCTCCAATTTAAATAGTCCACGATTGGAAATTTGGAATCCAATTGAATAATAGCTATTTATTTTTTTCATTGACAAGGTTGGATAGACAGAGGAGACTTGTCAATGGCAGCGACGAGTAGTGTCGTTATTGCGGCTGAGTTGGTGGTGTGGAGCTTTGACATGTTCAATTTATTTTTTTCAGACTTATATATTTGTTGCAATGGCTCTTGAAAGTCAAACTTCAATCTCACTCAGTCAACGTAGCTTATGTCAATTTTTGAGCCACTTTACTATTTTTCGTCAATACGGTCAAAAAAGTTGTCTCTGACTTGGTATAAATGGGACAAACCTAATATTGATAGGTCATTTTCAGGTATTTAATATTTAAATAAATTACTGTCAATCTATTATGAGATTAAATCCGTCTTCTTCTTTAGTGTAGATGATATTATTTGTTTAAAAAATATTATATTAAATACATTACTAATCAATTTCAAGAAATTTAAAACAAAAAATAAGCCTTAAAAATCCAAACTCCTCCTCCTGGCTTCTTCCCCTACAGTAACCCCACCCATCGCACCTCACCTCCCTTCTTCCTCAAACCAATAATCCACCCAAATCCTGTCACCAAACTCAAACCAAATTTCCATGAAAGCTTCAAAATTCCCAATTCGGTCAGTCAAGTTTTGTGTGGTTTCGATCCTCTAATTCAGGTCAGAAACGACCCGGGAGAGGAAATTATGGGTGGCCGGAGTGCAATGTGATCAAGGATGAAGGTGATTACAGAGGATTGGGCGGATGGGCCAAGGGGGTGGTGGTTTGGATTAGAGCAGTGGGGTCGCTGGGGTAGGTAGGGCGGGGTTACGGTGACGGAAGGTCAAAGATGTGAACAAATTGTAATTCTTTTAAAAAAAAAATTTCTAATTTTCGTTGGAAATGTTTTATTTTGCTTTAAAGTGAATTTTAATAATTTACTGCTTATTACTAAGATATAGTGCAATGTGATATTCCCCTTACTGCTTAAGTTTGATTCTTGCTAAAAATGAATTTTAATCATATTATTGTTAGGCATATTGTGAAGTTAAACTATACTCCCCTTTTTCTTAATGCAGATAATATTGTTTATTCAAAAAAAAAAAAACTTTAAAATAGTTTGCACGTAAATGATGCTTTATCACAATGGTGAAAAGTAATAATATCTATGCATCTTAGTACAGATTTGACCAAAGACATAACGGATTGTTTGACGAAGCTGCTGGAAAATGAAAAAGTAACCAGTCAAAGACTTAACAGATCATTGTACGGAATTGCCGAAAATGAGAAAGTGACTCAGGGGGTAACGTGATAAAATTTAACAGTGTTTAGTTGAAGACAATAGTTGAAAAAATATCAAGGAAACACATAGTTGGAACCAATAGATTCGTGACCATAATTATATTGCTAAAGCTATACTTTTGAGAACAGTATTCATCGAAGTCTCTAACAGCTGCCTCATTTCCAACATCTGTGACTTAAAATAATTAAAAAAAAACTTCTGGATCTAGTATATCATAGGATTAATTATCATCCAAGCATCTAATCATCAAATCAAGTGCTTTGTTTTTTATTTGATTAAGTATACAATTTAGGAAACAAGATAGCCTCTCTGCAATCTGCATTACCATATTTGGACAACTAAAGGGTTTAGGGTTTTGTTTTATATTAGAAGAAGAGTATGTCTTGATCTATCTAAGTCATTATTTTAAGCAACCATCTTTGGTGTGCTTGAGGGAGCAATTTCCAAGTTGGTAAGCATCGTGAATTTAAGGGAATATGATCTATGATTAAAATAATCAGATCAGCTTTTCTTTCCTAATCAGTGCATGCACGTGTAAACTGCTAGGGTTTACGAGACGTGGCAGAAGCTAGACCAGGTGACAAATAATGTTATTTTATTTGTTCCTTTCCCGTCTCCCTCTCACTTTTTTCTTTTTTGTTTAGGAGATATTTTTTCTTTCCGTCAAGTGATGGTGATATTTACCATCTTATTTATTATTATTAGATAAATTTGAATTTTAAAATATGTATAATAGATAGATATAAATTTCAAAATTTAAGTTCATTTAATAGTAATAACTAATAAGTAGAGTTTTAAGTATTATCACCACTTAATGACGGTGATGAGCAAAAATATGCTATTTTGTTTAATCAATCTGGTATCTCATATAGGTGAGAGGCCAAGGTTGAGCGAAGTCTTGAAATTCATAATAAATTCATTTGTCTATGTGAGCCTGAGTATAAATTTGGTATGAATTTCGCGTGGCACGAACGATAATAGTTATTCACGTTTACGTAAATGATCGTTAGCGTTCCTCTATTTTAAGTGGCCAAAGAGATTTCGATGGTTTCTGTTTTGAGGTTATATTGTTGTTTGTGAGGTCAAACATTTTTCTAAGGTACAGTCTGTTACGTTGCTGATTAACTTCATCCCTAATCAACCAATTTCTCAGCTGGGTTTGTCTAAAATGTTGACATTAACCAAAATTAGATTCTGAAGTAACATTACATATAGAAAATAATAGAGCCAGGAAAAAGAATAGGTTCTTCTTCAGCTTTTGTACAGCAGATTCAGTCACATACGCATGTAATTATACATAGCAATGTCAGTCATGTATGCGTGCATACGTTGATTTCGATCGTTGAATCAACGATCAATTCTAACTTAAGCATGAATGACTGACTATATCATCTCCTGATTGTATGAAGTTCAAATGATTACATCATTTTGCTTTATGATTATTGGTCGATTCTTGTAATTGCTTTAGAGCAGTTCCACCATGGGCAATGGCTCGATAGACTGGCTCTCAAACAGGGTCAGAAAGCCCGAGAAACTTGGTCCAGCGTGTGCTGGCCATTGAGCCCAAGCAGGCCTGAGGGAGAGGCCCGGCAGGAGTTGCCAGCCCGAGAGCCCGAAGGCCACGTGACGCAAGGGTGACGTCGCCCACGTTTTTTATATTTTTTGCATCAGGCGTGTGCGCTTCAAGTGCGCATGGGAGCACATCGTCTAACACAAATTCAAAGTTGGGGCCCGGTTGCTTTTCTCAGATGTTACCGTTGGGGAGGCCACGTGGCTTCCCCACATCCGTTGGATTTCAACGGCTATATTTTATGGACCATTCGATTTCCAACGGTAAAAAAAATTTAAAAACCTTATTTAATTTCAGCCGTTGGATCTAAGATCAATGATCCACATTATTCGGCTTTATAAATTTAAAAAAAAAAAAAGTTTAAAATTCTGAAATGTTACCGTTGTGTCACTTGGCACAATGGAGTGTTGGAATTAAATTTTTTTAAATCCAATGGCATAGATTAATTATGTGAATAAAAATTAAAAAAAATGTAATAAATTAATTAATCAGAAGAAAAAATTTGAAAATTAAAAAAAATAATTGATTTTATTTTTCTATAAATACCTTCTCATTATCTTCTTCCTTACACCACAATTTCATATTTTCTCAACTACTTTTCTATGACACGTGGCACAACGAGAACGATTAAAAATCTTATCCGAAATTACAAAATAAATTGTTTTGTATTATTTTATAAATAAAAATATATATACTAATATTTTATTGCCTATTGCCAGTGTATGAGTGGAGATACAAAAAATGATTACTATTCATTTAAGGTAGTTACTGTTCATTAAATGGATTACATAGTGAATATCCCTTGGAGGCCTTAGCAACGATGGAATTGCTCTTATGGTTTTGGAAGGAGAGCTCGGGGAGGGTCCCATGCAATTTGGATGGACACGGGACTCCAATGTTGCCAAGAATAAAGATAGCAAATTGTACGGAAGGGGAATTTTTTTGTGGAGGCAGATTGTTTGTACTCCTGTTTGGATGCCCTTCTCATCTCCTTCTATTTTGTGCGGTCACGGTTAAGCCACGTTAACATTTTATATTGATTTTTTTTTTATAAAGATAATAAGACAAAAAACAATAGGAATATAAAATATTAACGTGATTTAACATGACTGCATAAATAGAAGGGGATGGGAAGAACACCCAAACAGGAGGGCAGACAATCTGCCTCCTTTTTTTGCAAGCTTAATAAATTAGTAGAATTTAAAGTGGTCGAGACAAGCAAATCTGTTATAATAATAATAATGATAATATTGGATTTACGAATTTCAACCAGTCTCGTCAGTTTTGCGCATGCACGTTTAATTGTGTGAATGTTGTATTGAACAAGAACTCAGGTGCAACACGACTTAACCACCATTGTGACATACAGAATTATTGATATATATCAATGACCTTGTGTTGTGATTGTAATAGCGGCTTAAGATGCTGGTATGTTGAGAGCTACTATAGAAGTGCTTTTAGATTAGATGAAACTTTTTTGGTGAAATTTTTTTTGAAGTTAATCTCTTAGTAAAAATGCAAGTAAATTTTGAAAAAAAAACACTTAAAGTACTTTCTGGTACAAGCACATAACTGATGTTTTTTGTAGAAAACACTTCAAGTACTTTTGAAATGCTTTTAGTCATTTTAAAAGTAATCACAAACGAGCTCAAACAAGTTTCATGAATTTGTAGTTTCAAAAAATATTGTAATATAATGATCACACTGTCATGTGATATTATTAATATAAAGAAATCAGTTGTAAGTTGAATGGATTGACAACTCCACTAATAAAACCTTACACTTTGTTTGGATGATGAACTTTAAAATTACTATAATTTTAGAACAACGGAATATTTTGAAGAATTTGTGAATTTTTTTGTTTAGTTAAATTAAAAGAATCATTGAATTTGAATACAAAATTTGTTATTTTGTAACTCTTACTCATAGAAATTTGGAAATGATATATATTTACATAAAATTTAAAGAGTTAATCTCAGTTTAGTACTTTAAAGTTTATTGGTTTTCAATATTTGGTACATGAAGTTTTTTTCATCCCAAAGTACCTGAAGTGTTAATTTTGAGACAGTCTCATACATCCGTTAATGTTGCTGTTAAGTCAGTTGTTAACTAGTGACGTGGTGCTTACGTGAACAATAACTATGCACCACGTGTCAATATGGGTCCATGTAAATATTAAAAAATAATCAATTTTTAAAATTTCAAAAATTCAAAAATTAATAAGTTAGAAACCCTTTTTACCCAGACCCCAATAACACAAACCCAGAATTCCTTTGAAATCCTTGCAGAGCCCCGTCGGTCGCAAGCCATCGGTCGCCGATTTGAGCGGCAACATTTTCACCGGCGCGATCCCAGAAGATCTCAGCAATGCCGAAGAACTCAGTTACTTGAACATTCGTTGAACCCATTTCACTCGGTCCTTTCGTCGAACATCTGGCGCGCAACAAATCTGCATATCTTTTCCGCTAGATCCAGCGACCTCACCGGAAAAATCCCCGACTTTGTCCGCTGCAAAAGCGACCTCTATCATCGACCTCACCCAGAACTTTCTCTCCGGCATGATTTCGTCCAACTTCAAGAACTGCAACACATTGGAGAGCTTCAACGTTTCGTTTAATTTGTTGACCGGTTGGATTTTCCCGAATCTCCATCTGACGTCGATAGAGGGAATAACCCAGGTTCTGATTTTTGGGGTTGTGAGGTGATGAGGAGTTGAAATTGGTTTCTAGAGAAGAGGTGAAGGTATAAATTGAAGAGAGTGAGGGGTTTGGGTGAATTAGGGTTCTTGAAATGCCCCTTCAACGCCTCCACCTTCATTTTTAATTTTTAATTTTTTTAATTTTTTAATATTTATGTGGACCCTATGACATGTGGCGTTTAATCATTGTTTACGGGAGCATCACGTCACTAGTTAGCCGTTGACTTATCATCTTAACGGATGCATGAAAATGTTCCAAAATTATAACTTTATATACCTATCTGGCATTAAAAAAAAACTTCATGTATTAAATGTTGAAAATTAAGAAACTTCAAGTCGTAAACTGAAATTAATCCAAATTTAAATTTAAGATTGAAGGTTTTAATTTCTTAATTTTTTTTTTACGCAAAAATTTTAAATTTTTATATTTATTAATCCAAAAAAGAAAATTAATACCAACTTTTATCAAAATTTTAAATTTAATTCCTTTCTCCAAATATAGTGATACAGTTTTGGTCTCCGGTGGTGGCTACGCAGCTGGGAATCTAACTACAAAAGGTGTTGACGGGTTCGTGCGAAGGCCACCGATCACCTCCAATCTAATTGTAACATGATATATAGTCGTTGGAATACTTCTTTATAAGAACGTCTAACTCAGATACATAATAACTTACCTGCAACAGGTTTCATTTCTACCATATTTTTACATAAAACAAGCAAATAAAAATGACATCTTCTTGTAAGAATTGGGGGAAGGTTATACTATTTTCTATGGAACAAAAAGAAAAGGTAAAAGTATTCATCAATTACACTGGAAGGTTACAATTATTTTAATGGAACTTACCAAAGTGATCATGTGGATGTACTATTCTCTTGTCATGTCATGTGTCCCTCCGTGGGACATAAATGTTAACTTGTAGGTGAACATTGACTTGTGTGCTTAAACATGTTTACAAATTTTCGCAATCACTGTTGAAATATCATATCCACCGTATTTTTTAGAAAATAAGAGTTTAAATCTACATAAAATTTGGTATTACCTTTTCGAGATTCTTCTCCCTACTTAAGAGCACCAGCGGAATCGGCCATCGTACAAAAAAATAAAACAAGAATTGGACTATAAGGGCTTTGGGGAAGAAGAAAACGAGGAGAACTTGACGGCTTTGGGGAAAATTGTGTGAGAAAAAAGGAGAGTGAATCTGTGATCTAGCTAGAAAAATCTATATCAGCTACCCCATTTTCAACATCTGTGACTCAAAAATAAAATAAAATTCTTTTGGATCAAGTATGATCATATGATTAATTATCATGGGATGTGATATCCACACACCCTATTTTACTTCTCACACACCTTTTTAATTTTCGGACGTCGGATCGAATGAATAGAAGAAGATCAACGGACATAAATTATCAAGGGATGTGTGAGAAGTAAAATGGGGTGTGTGGATAGCACACCCCATTATCATCCAAGCATCATCTAACCAAGTGTTTGTTTTTTATTTGAAAAGTATATTGTTTAGGAAACGAGATACCCTCTCTACAATCTGAATTTGCTACATTGAAAGGGTTTAGGGATTTTTCTTTTAGAAGGTGTATGATATTCATCAATAACGAATAGAATACATATATCAATGAGGATGGGGTGAATATAATGAGTCTCGATAAAACTTTGCCGCGTATTTTAACCCGGTTGAAGGAAAAAAAGGAGTTTCACACCATACAAAATTAAGAATTACTATCCTCAATGAAAATATTTAGGATTACATTAGGAGGTTCCTCCATCCATATTACAAAATTATCTCAACTCAAATTTATCCATGCTAATTTGTGCACCACCTTGTATGTTTCCGGTCTACGAATACAATCTTCCACTTATGCATTGAATGAATCTTCGGACGAGTGTCATTTAGAATGTCTCTTGATCTATCTAAGTCAAAATTTTAAGCAACCATCTTTTCTTTTCCTTTTTTTTTCTTTTTTTTTTTTTTTTTGCAATAGATCATAATATAACCAAGGCCAAAAGCCAGAGGATACACAAAAAGTCGACGAACGGCAAGCAAAGGTACACAACCATGAGGATAGAGAAAACAAACGACACTGCCACAGAAAGCAAAAGTGTCACCCTATCCGCACACAAAATAAACTATGACAGGGGGCATGGTAAATCGTCTTTGTTTAGAATTCTACCAAATGAAGATTGGGGCCTACTTGCCCAAACATAGTTGTACATCTCCGGAACCTGGTGCGACGCAACAAAATCCACCACTTCATTTCCCGATCTTGGGATCCAAGACCATCTGCAAGTATGCAATGAGGCACTGATGTCCAACACACGGGTCAGCACGGGGAAAGCCTCCCAAGTCGCTTTGTTAATAAACTCCTTTAACGAAGTGATGACAGGCAAAGAATCAGACTCCACAATGACCTAGGTCAAGTTCTCTTGCTGGGCAAGAAGACACCCTTCAAGCACAGCAAGAGCCTCAGCAACTTTCACACAGCTACCTCCTTCATCTTAACCACAAGACATCGTCCAGATGAGTCCTAAATCACCACTCCAACTGCACACCCCTTGACTCCCCCTGCCTTTAGCTTGCATCAACATTGATTAAGCAACCATCTTTGGTGTGCTTGAGGGAACAATTTCCAAAGTTGGTAAGCCTCGTGAATTAAAGGGAATAAGATCTATGATTAAATTAAGGGAAAAACAAAAAGCTCTCGGTACTGTTCACTTTAACGAAAAACCACATTTTTACACTAAAAAGTCAATCATGGTATTATTCACTTTACCCTTTATTTTGTCCTTATCGTTAAAACTCAAAGTTTTCAAACCATTTTCATTAGTTTTTCCTTAAATTAATCAGACCAGCTTTTCTTTCCTAAACCGTGCATGCACGTGTAAATTGCTAGGGTTTACGAGAGATGGTAGAAGCTAGGCCAGGTGTCCAATAATGTTATTTTATTTGCGCGTAAAGATCCTCGCCGGATCCTTGTGTGAGGATTCCGGAGATCCTCAAATCACATCCGTTCATCGTAAATCGTGCGGTCAGAAATCATTGTAAATTTTTTTTATTTAAAATTGAATATAAACAGTACCTGACAAAAAACTGGCCACACAATGCACAATAAATGGATGTGATTGGAGGATCCTCTCTCTTTATTTGCTCCTTTCATGTCTCTCTTGCACTTCTTTTTTTTCTCTATTTGTTTGCATAAATTTTTACTCACCTCCATATTTATTATCGTTGAATGAGTTTAAATTTTGAGATATGTATAGTGGATAAACACAAATTTTAAAATTTAAACTCATTGAATGATAATAAGTAAAGTGGCGAGCATTATCACCACCTGAAAGTTGTGGGTAATTAGGCAAACATGTTATTTATTCAATCTGATATCTCACACGTGACGGACCAAGGTTTAGCGAGGTTTTGAAATTCATAAACTCAATTATTTATGTGCGCGTGAGTATAAATTTGGTATAAACTCTACTTGCATCAACGATAAAAAGTTATTCACGTTCGCGTAGAATAATGAATGTCAGCACTCCTCTATTCTAATTAGCCTAGGAGATTTCAATGGTTTCCTTTTGAGGTCATTGTTGTTTGTTGATCAAACATTTTTCAAAGGTACAGTTTGTTAGGATGGTCATTAACTTCATCCCTAATCAACCAACTTCTCAGTTTGGTTTGTCTAAAATATTTTACATTCGCCAAAATTGGATTCTTAAGAGACATTACAGATAATAAATAATAGCGCCAGGAAAAAGAATAGGTGCTTTTTCAACTTGCATATGATCAGATTCAATCATGTACGCGTGTAAATATACATAGTAATATCAGTCACGTATGCATGCGCACGTTGGTTTCAGTCGTTTATGCTTATGAAGTTCTTGATATGGATCAACTATCATACTAACTTTGGACAACCGACTGTATTATCTCCTCATTATATGAAGTTCAAATGATTATATCATTTTGCTTTTATGGTTATTGGTCGATACTTGGCATCTTCGCTTTATGGTTTTGGGCAGGTGAGGTCGGGGAGGGTCCTATGCAATTTGGACGGACATGGGACACCGAAGATAGCAAATTGTACGGTTGGGGGCCTTTTTTCAAGCTTTAGAAATTAGTAGAATCTAACGTGGTCGAGACAAGCAAATCCATAACAATAATAATATTGGACTTACGGATTTCAATCAGTCCCATCAACTTTGCGCATGTGGAACACGGCTTTCACTGTTATTGTGACATTCAGTTATTTATAAATGACTTTGTATTGTGATTGTAGTAGCGGCTCAAGATGTTCGTATGGTGGTGATAAATATGTTTCATAAAAGTTTATATTTGTGATTTTACAAATATCTTGTAATATGATGATTATACCGTTGCATGATATGATATTTTAAAAAAATCTCATGATAATATGAGATGACTGAATTGACAACTCCACTAATAAAACCTTGTGGTTTGGTCTGTGGTGGTTACGAGGTTGGGAATCTAATTACACAAGGTGTTGACTGTTGCGTGCAACGCCCATCAGTCATCTCCAATGCCCCCCAACTTTTCTCCTTCATTCATGCGAACAAGGCATTTATATTGGTCAAGTATATACTCATTAGCCTTCCCTAATTTGCAGCAGTGGTGCTGTTCCAGTATTTCTGCACTCTATCAATAGTCAATACCCTAATTCACACCTAACCCAATAACCCCACTTTGTCAATATTCACACCTAAATCAATAACCCCACATTTCTTTAAAAGATAGAATCCAAGTCAACAAGGTTTTCTGTTTTGCAAGGATCAGGAGAAATGTTTATAGTGCACAACTTTACCTTTACTCTGTAAAGAAACTATTTTCACGACTCAAACTCGTAACCTTTTAATTACAAAAAAAAAAACAATTTTTCCGTTGCGTCAAAGCTCGCACTCTTAATTTTATTGTATTTTTAACACGATTGTCGTTGTAATACTTTCCTGTAAGACACTTAAATCAGCTACATAATAACTTACTTGTAATGGGTTTCATTTGTGCTATATTTTTACAAGAAGAGATCCTCTCTTGGTCTCTTCCACCAAGGCTACCAGATCAAGTGATCCGAGTATTTGAAATTTCATTCAACAGTAAAAAATTATTATAGCTTTTAAGGGATCAAAACATGTGGGCCGTTGAATGAAATTTCAAAGGCTCGAATTACTTCATCCGGTGGCCTTGGTGGAAGAGATCCAGAGAGGATCTCTTTTATATTTTTACATGAAACAAGCAAGCAAAAGATGGCACATTCTTGTAAGAATTGAGTGAGGATCCTCGCTGGATCCTCATTGTGAGAATTTCAGAAATCCTCAAATCACATCCGTTCATCATACATCGTGAGGTCAGAAATCATTGTTAATTTTTTTTTTTATTTAAAATTGAATACAAACAGCATCTGACGAAAACTGACCATACGATATACAATAAACAGATATGATTGGAAGATTTTCGAGATTCTCACGAAGAGAATCCAACGAGGATCCTTCCTCGTAAGAATTGGGGAAGGTTTTATTTTATTTTCAATGGAACCACAAAAGGTAAAGTATTTCATCAAATACACTGTTACGTAACAATTATTTGAATGGAACTTACCAAAGTGATGATTACTATTCTCTTGTCTTGTCATGTCATGTGTCCTTGTGTGTGTCTAATATATTAATTTATAGTTGAATATTGACTTGTGCTTAAACAAGCATCATAATCACATCTAGTGTGGAGCAATCACAATTATAATTATAAATAAATATATATATATATATATATATATATATATATAGGAAACTGTTTTAGCATTTGAACATTGACTTGTGCTTATTCATGTCCATAAGCATCATAATCACATCTTCTATGGAGCAATCACATTTATAATTATATATATAGGAGACTGTATTAGCATTTGAACATTGACTTGTGCTTATTCATGTCCATAAGCATCATAATCATCTTCTATGGAGTAATCACAATTATATATATATATATAGGAGACTGTATTAGCATTTGAACATTGACTTGTGCTTATACCGGTCTATAAGCAAGGAATTGTATTAGCACTTTAAAATTTTCATTTTGCATTTTTTACAAATATATTTTTCTTTTTATTTGTTGATTTTCTTCAATACATTTGATTCGACAATTGAAAATTGAAAAGGGTGTGTAAAAAGTAAAAGATGATGTGTAGATAATACCATCATTTCTAATAATTAATGTGTGCGTATAAATTTTATCACTGTATGATGTTTCTTCTCTCAAAAGTTGCCCCCTAACTCAAAAGTTGTCATCTTATAAATCTCTATTATGAATTGTTTGATGTTAATGCATACGGGAGGTGAATTTGATTATAAATGTTTATTATGCGTTAACATTCAGTAGTCAAAAGATATTAAGTTTAAAAGAAGAAATTTAAGGATTGGAATATTTTTGGGTTGTTGTGCTTAATTTGCAGAGATCTAAGAAAAACCAAAAAAGACATTGATTAACCAGGTGCATCAAAATCAAACCCACAAATGAAATTTTCCATGGATAGAAAATCAATCGTAGAAACAGGGTGAGAGGGAAAGGCTTGGTTGACAGTGAGGAAGAGAGGAGAGAGTTCTCGTTGGCAAAGTGGTCAATAGTGGTAGTATAAACAACGCCAAGAAGTACTTCTCCTTCTTTTGGGTTTTGGTTCACCGTTTACCTTGTCCTTATTTTTACATATGCATTTTTTAAACCACGTCAGCATATTTGATGACTTTTGAACGGAATTAACAGAATTAAAGTAATGTGGAGCAAATTTGAAGTTTCATGGTGTACAATGACGACTTTTGAATTTCAGGGGACAAAGTAGGATACAAATAGAGCGTATTTGACAGAAGAAACAAAAACATGGTAAAGTAGAGCAAATTTTGAGTTTCAAAGAGTAAAGTGATAACTTTTAAGTTACAAAAGGTAAAGTGGAATCAAAATCGAGTTTTACGGACATAACTAAAAATAAACCCTATTATATATATATATATATATATATATGTTTTGTCGAAGTTTTATCTTTATATTTGGCTTTGTACACCTTCTATTTTCCTTTTTCCTATACTAAAAAAAAGAATTACAATTTTTGCACAAGTTTATTCATATGCATGCACGGTTCCTGAATACAAGTTTGTGAAGAAAAACAAGCATCATCATTGTGTAAATGCTCAAGAGGTACTTAAACACAAACACATACATATAAGTTTTACAAGAATAACTAAGTTGTTAATTTATGTTGTGATAAAGTACTTAAAGAATAACTAAGTTGTTAATTTATGTTGTGATAGAGTACCCAAAGGCACTCCGTGCGAGCACATATTTGCCCGTTCGATTTATTCCAACGGCTAAAACTAAGTGACTGCGGACTGTTGGATCATATCCACTTGTGTGTTAGCATTGAGTGCCTGTAGGTATTCAAGAAAACAGGCCATACCAAACCAGTCTGAGTGATTCGATTCGGCTTTCACACTGAAAATATTCGGTTAACTGTCTATGTAGTGGCACTAAAAGATAAAACTTAAATCGGTAGAAAATATAATAATAAGGATTGAACAGCAACATTGAAGTTTCTATGGGAAATGGACAGTGCTAGAACCAACTTCAAACAGAGCTTAATGTACCAATTGAATACAAAAGATCTACAGAGTCCCTTATTCACCTTAAACCGAGCATATGCTACTGCGGAAAAGGGATAATGCTAACATACAGCGACTACGTATCTTAACTGAATAAGTTCATACCTGTATAGACTGGGTCACTAACGCTTCAAGTACTAGCAATTTTTCTCTTTTTTCAGTACAAAGTACTAATAAATCTTTATATTCTGTATCATTCAAAAAGCAAGCACATGGGAAAACATAAAACATGAACATGGTAAGGAGTAACTTTTATTTGTAGAACGCCATCTCCGAGTATAACTAGGGGTCATTTCACCTTCCACGACCATTTACTCTTACGACCTAAATGTGCTAGCTAACTAGCAACTCTTATACTAAAATCTCGGTTAGAAGCTAAGATACCAGCAGGTACATAGCTCAAATCTTGAAGAACATCCAAGGTTTCAGTCAGGAACTCAAACCCGAAAAAAGCTTAGTTATACAATAAATACCTGTAAACAACTCAGAATCTAGCTAGAAAAATAACTGAGGTTTAGGTCAAGACTCTAGACACAAGAGCACAAGTCCAGAAAAGAAAAAAAAAACATTCAAATTAACATAACAAATGAAGGAACTGAAGATCACCATTGTTGGCCATATGATTAAGATGGTAGCATAACTTAACATCGGCACGGCAGCATAAACAGAGACATAATCCACAAGTGGTGTTTCATTTATGATGCTTATAAATCCCAATCATATCATCAGTCGTCAATCGTCATACAATTATCAAATGTGGCATCACACCTCCAAGTGATGCTACATTTAGACAACTTTCAAATAGAACAGAATCATCCGGCTCAATCTTTCACAAGCAAATACTAAAACGGTAAAACCTCATCTTCTATTACAGAACCAATAGATTACAGAAACATAATTTCAAGTTTCATTATTCAATAACAATGCAACAGATCACGAAATTCAGAGCAAAATGGCGATTACCCGGGAATTTCATAAAGCTCGAAACCATATGAGCTGAGCCTCCTCAATTTCTGCTACAAGACCCCCTTGGCCTCCATGTACCTCCACATGTACCAAGAACCAACAGACCTATAAGGCCTCCATTTCTCACACAGCTCGTCCATCTCCAACGGCTTCGGCAACTCCTTCAACCCATACAACAACTTCACTCCTTTCCTCACGCCGAGATCGCCAACCGGAAGCACGTCCGGCCGGCGAAGCGAGAAAATCATGAACATGTGGACCGACCAAACCCCAATTCCCTTCACCAGAGTCAGCATTCTGAGCAGAGCCTCATCGTCCATTTCGAGAATCGATGAATCGGACAAAGTTCCATCGCTGTACTTCTCGGCCAGGTCGTGAAGATACGAAGCTTTTCGGCCCGAGATTCCGATTGTCCTGAGCTGCTGGGCCGAGAGCGACAAAACGACGTCGGCAACCACCGAGGCCTCGCCGCCGCAGAGCGAAATGAACCGGGTGTAGATCGATTGGGCGGCTTTGGTGGCGAGTTGCTGGTAAAGAATGCTTCTTGCAAGGGATATGAAAGGTGGACGGCTGGAATCGAAGGACGGCGGGGTGTAGGAGTCGATCAGGGCCCTTAAATTCGGGTCGGAGCTCCGCAAGTGTTGGAGGGCGAGGTTGATTTCGGTTTGGGAGGTTAGTGGGATTAGGGCTTTGGGGAGCGCGGGGGAGGAGGGAGAGGGCTTGGCGGAGGCGGGGGTGTTGGATACTTTTAAGATTTTGCGGGGTCGGAATGGGATTTTGGAGGAGATGGAAGGGTTTTCGGAAATTTGGTTTTGTATTTGCGGTTTCGCTCGCTTGGCCATTACGGTAGCGATGATGGTGGTACCGGTGAATCAGTAACAATCTGCGCAGCTGTTCCAGGAATCGACTTTATGTAAACTCTCCAAGGAATTTAACCTTGAGCTTGGACCCAGGTTGGGGAATGGTTGTAAGCCTGTTAGAACAGTCAAGGACTGCTTAAGCCCAATCGATAATTTGGTATAATCACCTATATGAGTCGAATCTGATACATTTAACTTATAAATGAAGAGTAACATTAGTAGATCATAATGCCGTCGGAGACCCTATCGGTAAATACTTAAAATGAATCATTTAGTTTTTCGCATATATCTTTCTTTCGTTTGGTTAAAAACTAAATAATCATCAAACAGAAACATGGCTGACGAAGTTCTCAAATGAAAATTCCCTTGCACAGATATACATTTCACCTTAAATTTATTCAAATTGCATGATTAATTTTAAGCAGATAGAAGGATTCAACAATACGATTGTCTTCTACATTACTTGCAACAAAAAGGCAGGGAATTAATACATGCAGAAAATAGTACATACATACATACATACATATATAGTAGGAGTGAGGTATCACTGTCACTTTTTTTGGGCTCCGTCCTCTTCTTGCTGCAGGGAAGCAAGAAATCGCTTGAGACGCCTGTTGTAGACACAAGGTCGTTCCAAATGAACCAAGTGGCCTGCCTTCTTTATGCCTTCAAACGTTGCATTTGCTCCTAGTTGCCTGCACATAAATAAACAATCTATCATAATTATAATCGATAGTAAATACGGTTTACGTCAAACAAATAATTTCATGCAGAAGTTTACGTACGTCAATAAAATTCATTATCCCCAAACAAATTAATCTTAATTAATTAGTGCCTTATGTCATTAAACCTACTCTTTCATGTTGTGGGCAAGCTCCTGGTTGAATATCTGATCATTTTCACCCCATAACAGATGTATTCTCTGCAAAAATATGAAAGAAACATGAAAAGTTAATGGTATCAATTTTGGAGGAGAAATTAAAATATTAAAATTGTAGGTTTGATTAATTTACCTGTGGGAATTTAGGTATGGTTGTGTCCTTTGCATCATTGACTACAGCTTCAAGGAGTTCTGACCTCTCCTTCCTGTGGGCGAACATCACCTGTAAATTGTGTTGGAAAATTTAATAATAATATTATTATATTAAATTTATTAATTGAATGGAAATTAGAAGTAGATCTTTTGGTAGAACGATATGTCTACTTAAATAAAGTGTTACAATTTTTTACTCTTCATGAATAATCACATGTTTTCTAAACAGATATCTCACATTCTATAAATAGGGAATGCCCGTATAAACACAAAATAACTTTTCATTGTTTTACATAATCATACTTATAGTGCACTAAATATTAGGGTCTCATTGAGTCCATATGAGAGAGTTTTCAACACAATCGTGGTTCATGGAGCCTTGTGATTTGGAGTGCTACTATTACAAGGACATGGTCGTTGTATCTTGGAAGATATGTGACGATCAACCATAAGTACCGTAGTGGGGCGTAAACTTGTCTTAAGGACAAAGTGTCCAACATTTGCCTCGACCGTATTTTCTAGGTTTTTCTAATCCATTATATCAAGTTCATTTAACATTGGTTACTCATGTGCATGCATTATTGTGATATATAATTGCATAAATTATTTCTTGATTTTCTATGTGATTTATTATAGCAATTAGACCCAAGTTTTCCAACAATATTAAGACAAGTTTACGGTTTGATTGCTATGTTTATTTGAGAATTAAATGATGCGTGATATAATAATGCTTGGTCCTAGAGGCATAATTTCTTCTTGTTTAATTTTGTGAGAGAATGGTATGCTATCTAATCTTTTGCATAAAACTATGATTTTGTTTCCATATAGTCATGTCAAATTTATTTTGTTTGGTTGCTACATTAATTGGTGCATGATTCGGCTGTAGACAAAATATTTTCCGATCACATATTATTTCGAAGAACATGACAGTTATGTGTTAATTCTTGTGTTTGATATATTTGTTCTTTTCTCACTTGGTGCCTGTTTCCTTCCATTTTCAGTATATCCAAATATGAGTTACAAAATGCAAACTTTAAAAACAAAATGATCATTTTATTGTGATTAAATTCGTGTTCTGTATGAGAATTTATGAACTAGAAATCTGGGTATTAAAATCCAGTGCATTCTTCTATACGAGTCGCACCATTTGATAATGGGACCTCTTGATTAGAAGTGAATGGATGAACCATTTTGACATGGCAGAATTGGTCTGCAGAATCTGGAAGTATCGTACTTCCAGATAAAAGAGTTTGGCATTTGAATCAAAGACCAAAGATTGTCTGAGGGGATGCAAGCATACGCCAAAGTCTGAGTAACTCTTAGTGAAGAGTTGTGACTCAAAACACAAGTGGTGGTTAGCAAAAGGATGCAACCGTTTGACAATTCCATATACATGTTCCCATAGGAATTTTGGAAAAATTATGTGTGCGTTAGTGCGAAGTTTTGGAATAAGAGCATATTTACAGGACTGTGGTGTCTCGACATGCTGATGCAAATTCATGTACTATAAGAATTGCTAGGTTTGGTATGCTATCAAACTTCACTTATTCATTCTTCTAACGTAGTGCAAATGGTGAAATAATACAAAACGTTGAAGAATTGCATCAAGCTTTTCTCCATGATAGTGTGGTGGTTTAATCTTGTATATTTTCATATATTTTAAACGGTTATATGGACATGATTCATTCATTTGTACAGTTGTCCAAATTTAAAAGAAATGAGCTATATTGTGGACACTAAAAGTATTTGAGTAAGTGTAGAAAGGCATTTGTCATTTTTATGACTATTTGTATTAAATACATTACAAATGTATTTGAAATGTGTTTACAAGGCATTATCCATGAGAACTTGGAGAGTTCAAAGTGCAAGGAAATATGAAGGTGCCTCTAAAATAAAGTGTCAAGTTCTCCTAATTAGAAGGGCTGGTGAGGTTAAAAGGCTTGGCAAGTGAAGATATATAGACAGAGAACTTATCTTTCACATATTCTTACTTCTTAAAGTATGAAAGTGAATTATTAATAGCATTAAAGCAACCGCAATGTGTGTGAATTGTGGGGGAGTGGCTTAGCTAATTTTGAGAATGAAAGATACTTGAAAAGAATGTAAAAGTAATTTGCTTCTAGAAAGAGATCACGATTACACTTATAATTGAATTTTTAAGGTATTGAAAGGTTGGAGATCTTCTAGCAAATACCTTAAATGTGGGGGAATGTACCCGAGTATTAGCAAATTACTTTGAAAGTCCTAATGTATGTTTTGAAGACTTAACATTGGAAAACAACTACTCTCGAAGGAAATAATTTCCATGCATGGATATAGGGTTTGTGATAGCCATATAATATGAGTAGTCAACCTAGTGGTACCAATTTTTAAAGGTTTGACTAGAGAGTAAGTTGTATTATCGAGGGGAATGGGTTAAATAAAGCCTACGTCTTAAGAATCGCCATAATGGCAACCCAACCTAGCTAACTGGAGATCCCAAGATTTAGGTTCAAAGGGACATCCGAATTGTGGATGATTCAATGGGAGCACTACAGAGATAATCTCCTACCCATGTCCTATGATGAAACAGTGTTATCTGCAACGTATTTAGGATAAGCTTTGTTTTTAATGATTCCTATACTTGGAAATAACAAGTAGGTTATTGCATGATAATTTTAATAGGAAGTCACCTACCTTGAGTGAGGAATGAGGTCATTCCTGTGATAATTTTTTTAAGAGCTTAGTTCTCTAAAAGCAATCATGAGAAACCAAGAATTGTTCAGGGCCAAAATGAACACAACCGAGCAACCACGGGATGTCTAGAAGGGTATTGTGTGATTACTATTGACTTGGTTTACACAATGGCTGAACAGTTCAAAACATCGCGTTCACTGATTAACCAAGTAAATCCAATAGTAATTCACTACGGAAGGTTCAAAGCCAAAAGCCACATATCCCGATGTGGTACTTTTCCTATTGAATTCTCTCTCTAGTATCTGCATTGTCATTTGCATGGTATTGAGTCAATTTCCATTCATGTGGGGGATTGTTGGAAAATTTAATAATAATATTATCATATTAAATTTATTAGTTGAATGGAAATTAGAAGTAGAGCCTTTTGGCAGAAAGATAAGTCTACTTAAATGAAGTGTTGCAACTTTTGACTTCATTAATATTCACATGCTTTCCAAAGAGGTATCTCACATTCTATAAATAGGGAAGCCCCCTATAAACATAAAATAACTTTTCATTGTTTTACATAATTATACTTATAGTGCACTAAATATTAGAGAGTTTCATTGAGTCCATATGAGAGAGTTTTCAACACAATCGTGGTTCATGGAGCCTTGTGATTTGGAGTGCTACTATTACAAGGACGTGATCGTTATATCTTGGGAGATATGCGCCGATCAACCATGAGCACCGTAGTGGGCGTAAACTTATCTTAAGAACAAAGTGTCCAACACTTACCTCGACCGTATTTTCTAGGTTTTTCTAATTCATTATATCACTTTCATTTAATATTGGTTACTCATGTGCATACATTATTATGATATATAATTGTATGAATTATTTATTGATTTTCTATGTGATTTATTATGGCAATTAGACCCAAATTTTCTGACAAATTGTCCCTTCCATGCATTATCAGTTCTAATCTTTAAGTTGAGTGTGACAGTCACAGTGCCACTTAATGTAAAAATATCGAATTAACTGCTTGTTTAAACGCAAAGATAAGTAAAATATCAATACCTCAAGGAAGTCCTTGTGAAGCCGATCAGGAAAATACAGCTTCTTGTGAGTAGCAACAGACAGCAGAGCCTTGAGCCCTTTCACCGAGCTCGGCAGCAGAAGCTCCGACGACGACGAGAACCCGAGCCTCTCCATGAGAGCGTCGCGGTACGAGCGAGTCATGCCCAGGATCGAACCGGACGCTACCATGGACCCCACCAGGTCCGGGTACAGCTCGGCCAGCTTAAACGCCACCATCCCGCCGTAACTAAACCCAACCACCACGCACCTCTCCACCCGAGCTTCTTCAACCCCGCAGCCACACACTCCGCTTGGAACGTCTGCGAGCGGTCGGGTTTGTCGGTAGAAGAGCCGCCGAAGAAGAGGAGGTCGGGGACGTAGACGGAGTATTTTTTTGTCAAAGCGCCAACCTGGAACTGCCACGTCACTATTCCCTCGGCCGCGAACCCGTGGATGAGAACCACCACGGGCTTTGTTGGGCCCGACACCATAGCAGGCTTTTCGCCCTTCTTGGGTTTGTTGAGGGTCTTGTTCGGGACCCAGAAGTTCATGACCGTGCCCGGTTCGATTTCGACCTCGTAGGGTCGGACCCCCGCCATTTTCATAAGGCCACGCAGCAAGGGCTGCTGAAGTGCCACTAAGTTCACCATCTGTTTGCTGCTTTAGTCCTCGGTGAAAAAACTGACTTGTCTGATTCTCAGAAACTCCCAAAAGCATATGGGTTTGAAAGGGTCGCATGGAGGGGTTTAAAAACTAGGTAGGAATTGAGGGTTGGTGTTGGGTTGTTATAACTTGTCACTTGTGGAAACGTAAAATTTGAGCACTAGAAATATTTGAGTGATGGAAGTTTCGGAAATTCCTCTCTTTAGTAATGGTGAAAAATTTGTAGTTTTGTAGGTGAATGAATGAGGGACAGCTCAAGGGTTAAACCCCACTGACTTTGGATGAACCTAATGACCTAGATATACCGGTACCAAGGCTTCTTGTACGAAATCTCATTTTTCTTTCGTGAATACAAACTTGTTTAATCAAAACTTGTATGTCTGTGTTATACTACTTGTACTCACGAGTAAGTAAATATTTTAAGGACAATACTTGCACTGACTTCGGAAGTGCACTTTCTTGTTTACTTGTGGTTAACGTATTTCAAATGCAATCGTTGTGTACATGTGTTATGCAACTGTTGATCTTAGAAATTATATACAAAGTTTACGTGGCTCGCAGACCGGGTAGGCACTGAACTAACGACATCCTTTTATCACCGAGCTATGTTGGGTGAATGAGGTGAATGTGGTGATGTGGTGATGAAACATGTTACTTGTGGAGCAAAAATAATCAAGAAAATTATAGAGACGACACGTGGACTTTTGGGTGAAAAAGACAAAATTACCCTTGAGGCACACTGGGATTCCCATGCACGTGCAAGTTGCAACAGACAATAACGGCTCAATTAAGGTCAAGGTGATCAAAATGGTATTTATTCAAACCCTCTCATCACTTCTCACCAAATCATCACCCATAAGGTAACTCCCAATTATTCTTTTCAAATTGGGATTAATCACCAAATTAATTGTTAATTACCAAATTAATTGCAAGATATTATTTGACATAATATCTTGCAATTATATTCAAAATACCACCATAAGTGGCTGGTCCCTATTTCTCCAAATAGGGCCGGCTACACCCTTATATATAGCCCCATCTTCACACCAAAATGCAAGTCCATTCTCTCCCTAAAATTATCTAGACACTTTCTCTCTCAAATTCTAATACTTTAACTCGATAACGATCTGATTAGTTATCGTTTTAATCTAAAATTCATTATTTTTCATATCGTTTACTTGTCGTGTTAACAAATCGTCTAAAAAATTACCAGGTCTACTTTTTAGTCAATGATTTTAGTGAGATATGGATTTACATTTTCCTATTTAAGGTACATGGTTGTTTGGCTTTTGAATCAACTGCTCCGCCAACTACTGTCGTCGGCATGTTATATGGTGGACCTTCAACCGTTTTTAATGGTTTGGGAAAGGTATTAAAGAACGTTAAACATGACTTTACCTTGTCACTTTGAAATGAAGATCGGATTTTTATATGGACTTAATCTTTAATCACATTGCATAAATTAAAATAATGTCTTTTCTTTGGTATCATAATATTATCATTCAATACAATATATTTGCTTGTCTGTGTCAGCATCAATCTTTGTCATTGCTATGTTTAGGAAGTGAATAAATGCGTAGATTGAAAGATCTGAAGCACATTTCGACTTCAGTGAGTTCAGTATACTTCTCTTTGTGCATATCTCATATCAAGTAATATACTATTAACAAACGTAATTCTGTGATGCCTGAGAAATTGATGCACACAATGAAAGATATTAAACTGGTTGTAAGTAAGTTATGTTTTTCTCATATGGAATTTTTAGAGAACACTAGACTTAAAAGACTAATACACTAGCCAAGAACACAAGGATTAATCAACTAAATCACAACCCTTAAATTTTGTATGTAATATAAGTATAAGAACTGCAGCAATTATACCAACACATACCTGCAGTCATGTTCATGGATGAAGAAGCCATGAAAACCTGCACACAACCTTCTCCTGTCTGCAAAACTCAATGCTCTCCAACTTATAGGTAATTGGAACAATAAGAGCCTGCTTTGTGAGAGCAGGGGCTTGTGGCTTTATACTACAAGACCTGGATTGCCCTATAACAATCCTACAAGGAATACAAGGTTGCATTCCTTATATCAGTATGAGTCCTATAAACAAGCAAACACAAGAGTCTTCAATATACCAATATGATTGGATTAATGTCAACATGATTTAGACTTCTTTATAATATCAATTATCCCAAGACTTGTAAGAATCATACTCATACTCTTACAGGAATAACATATCAATTCTAGTTTAACCCTTGAAGTCTTCCAATACATGGTTAATTTTCCAAGTTTTTTTTTCTTCTGAAAGATGATTTCTTTTCGAATAAACTCGTTTATTTAGACAATAGTTTGATCAAGAAACCCTAACTCATGGCATATATATCCTATGCTTTAACGTCTACAAGTTTGCCAAAAAGAGACTAAAAATAGAAAGAAATATTATTGACATCAATTGCATCTATGGCCACTTGAAAGACAAAACATGTTATCCACATGTCATTAGGGAAATATTATACTGTTGCATGCTAAGTTATCTTCATTGGAAAGTTCATAAGTAGTTTTTGATGGTTAAAAAAAATAAATAAATAAATAAAGGGACCAGCTGGTATCTTCGTCACGACAATTCACTTTTTTGGGGACAAGAAGATTCACAAAGGTGTTTCAGCCCTCTCTATGGTCACCATCATGTGATTCACCAATAATAAAAATCAAACCTAATACGTGCCGTATAGAATAAGGGCCTAAAATTCATCTCTAACCACTGAATCATCCCATAGAAGTTGTTTTTTTCAAGTTTCTTTGAAGATGACTAGTTTTGTAAGGAAACGCTAAAATCCATGGCATATATTTGGGGGTGAAGTATCTTACACTTTAACATCCATAATTTGGCCAAATATATAGAAAAATAATAATGTTATTCGCATCCAGGAAAATGAAATGATAGGAAAACTCATTTATGAGAAAACCTTACTACAACATGATACAAGTGCATGTGCATGTGATGTGGTGTGCAGAGTTCAAGTCTTAGCTCTGCACTTATTTTGTGTGTGGCCTCCATGTAACCTCTATTATTAATTGACACGTGTTAAGTTTGTGATAACAAAGTTAAGGAAGTTAAGTTTATTAACATTTATGACAACAAGGTTATAGAGGGCTAAATTTATTAACATGTATCAATTAATAATACATCGTCCCAGAAGCGAACCCCATTTATATCACTACTACAAATTTACTCTATTGACATATTTTGTTTTCGTATTAGGGTTCTTTAGGATTACTTTTTAAGAAACATTTACGCTCACATTTATTTTAATATGTGTTTTTACAATAAGTATGCAACTATGCAAGTATAGTTTTATTATAAATCAAGTGCTTCTTGAAAATGCATTTGAAGAATGTACTTATGGCACTATCTAATTAAAGTTCCAAGTTATTCTACCAAATATAGTTTGAAATCCTTTTAGGTTTGGTTGTTCAAAAACACTTCAACACTTTCAGAAAACGTCCTAAACAGACCTGGAGTTTGTTGAAGAGACCTAATTGACAGGACAATGACCACTTGCACAGCAAGGTATTAGGTTATCTAAGTTTTAGAGGCCTGACCTATATGTTCACTGCTCCCCAACCACCCATGGCCATTAGAAGTAGTTATATATGTTCAATTTAACCAACAATTTCTCTAAAACCAAAACGAACTTTCAGAAGAAGTCTAGACGGGCGACGTGCAGGAGCCTAGCGTCTAGGCGAGGACCTAGGCTGTTTTTTTAATTTTAATTAAATTTATTATATAACAAATAAATAAATGTCTACTTATTCAATAATGTGATCCTCATAAACTCAGAGTTCTTTTTAAAAATTGGGAAGAAAAATATCATTGCTACACTACAAAATTAGTTAGTGTATAAAATGTCATTTTCGTTTAATTTTCACAAGATTTAAAATCTCTCTATTGAAATCATAATTAGAAAGTTATGTACTAAACCCAAATAGACATATTCCGTCTAGGTTATATTATAAATAAGTTACGACTTATGAGTAATACTATTCGACACTAAAAACTGATAAATTTACTGATAAATTATTACCAAATCCAATGATATAGCCACTTCTACTGCAAAGTGTTTCAACGAGTGTGCTTGTATCTAAATATATAATAAACGTCACATAAATAATTGCAATCTAGGTTATCTAGGATCTAATCCGTATTCCAAATTGAGAGCATACATCCCAAATTAAGTGAATATATACCCACAAGAGTGGCCCAGAAATATTAGCTTGGGTCTAGGTATTCATTAGAAACAAGAGGCCCAAAAATGTAGAATATGGCAGTCTAGCATCTAACGCCCTCAAACATTCATTTAAACTCAAACAAATGCTAGGTTTCGGAATCAAGTTTTATGCATTAGATTCCCTTAAAGGTGGTAAAGAAGATTCAGCAGTCAAGAGCTGGATCACAGATCTTCCTCAGCAAAAATAAAAAAGTGCACGCAACGGTGCCCCGGATCAGGAAGTTTACACATTCCTTAAAAGAAAAATATTATGTTAGTCTTGATGACCTGCAAAAGGTGCAAAAGAGATTCAAAGTGCAGACGAGAGAAAGATGTTGTAGTAGAAGAGGCAGAAGAAAGAAAAGAAAAGCCTGCCGGCTTGGGTATATATCATGAAGACTAGATCTGAGCCAATAACGTACGCTATTCTCCTCAGTATTTGGCCCCTCCTTTTGAACATTCTGCATGTCGGTCGGTGGGTTCTTTAGTTTTTAGTTGCTTCTTGTTGCCTTTGAAAAATCAGTATTCGATTACCTAAAAAGTTGAATAACAAGAGCTCACTCTCTGGTGATAACTTTAATTCACGTTTGTGAAAATCAACTTAATTAAGGTTGCTAGCTACTTGCAATGGACTAAAAATGAATAACTACTTCATTAGGCTTAGGAGAAGGGGAAATTTGCATCTCTTAAATACTGATGATATATAAATAAGGAGTTGTAATGTTAGAGAGATTTTTTAAATGTGTTGGGAACACGGCTTAGTACATCAAATATCATAATATAAGTGGTTGAAAATAGCTGCTTTGCGTAATACTCACAAAAGTGCCGCTCCAAGAAGAAATGCTGCCGAAAGAAGAGGAAACCCAAACCCAACATAGGGCAAGCACCTACTTAAAACCAAATGAAAAACAGCGAGCTTGGTGGGAGGCTAAAGACTGCTGTTGGGAAGAGGAATTGTTTGGTTTAGATGATTCGTTCACATCAAATGCTTAGCGGGATCGACAAAGGTTCTCTGAAGGAATAATGTGCTCTTAGTAGTCATCCTATCTCCAAACGGTACTCGGGTGTACCTTAGAGCAACGAAAATGAAGACTCCAACTACTCTTATTATGATACTTGGTGTATCAGGCCATATTTATAGCACATCGAAAAATTTATCAATCAAATATACGTCTAGTACCATAACATACCCAGCATCTTGTTAAGAACATGTTTTCATCACATGCATATATGCGAGTGTAATGTTGCAATATTAGTGTCAAATTGATTACCAATTTCCCGTTAACCCTAGAATGTGACATTCATATATTTGGCATGAAAATAAGGAAAAGCTTGAAGAGACTCGAGGAAAAGAAAGGCCGTACGACGCTATTTTTGTTATGCTTTACCCCTAATTGTACATAGCCAATTGATTAGTATGCTTTACATGCGACGCTATTTTTGTTATGCTTTACCCCTAATTGTACATAGCCAATTGATTAGTATGCTTTACATGCAATCTCATTTTTGAGAAATGCTAAGAAGACTATAAAAAATATGACTTTTTATAAATTATTTGTAATTTGTAATTTTATATTTTTTACATAATATTTTATAATATTAATACGAAAATTGACTCTTTATAAATTATTTGTCATCATATTTTTGGCATAATATTTTATAATATTAATACAAAAATTAACGTTAAAATGTAAATTAATAAAAAATACATATAAAATCTCACTTTAATCGAGTTTCTTAGTATTTCTCAACTTATTTTTCTATATGTCGTGCATAAAACCCCAAGAAATATGAAAAATAAAAAGTAATTAAATTAAGAGAGCAAAGAAATACTAGTGTATATGTGCTTTAGTTAGACCTCCTTGCAGGAGACAAATAGAGGTTTACAGTGTCCCCATAGATGTGATGATACTACTGACAAGCACTTTCATTTCATAGGTCGACGGCTTATCAATGTGGGTTTGTTTCTCCCACAACGACTCCTCCTTTTCTAAATCCTGGTCCACTTATTGCTTTCTCCCATTTGCTTTTCCTCCTTTTTATTTCCAAAATTCCATTTGAATATTGTTACCTGCTGGAAGCAAACCAAGATCCCCTAGCCACTAGGCTTGCCAGTCCGATCCCGAATCCAATCCACGCCATCTAAAGATCTCTATGCGTTTTGAGAAATGTTAAGGGACTCTGCGTGAAAGTGAGATTCTCAATGGATTCTTTCGTATCTTATGCTTATGACTTAAAATTTTATAACACTGGAACATAAATTAACGTTAAAGTTTAAGATGTCAGAGAGTATATAGAAAAACTATCACGTAATATTACTATGAGAAGGATAAGGATAACAAAACTCTCTTAAAGTGGGCTTAAAAGAGTCTCCTTCCCTAGCATTTTTCTATTATTATATCATTTAAGCTAAAGTATGTTTATTAATTTCTTGTTAATATGTTATAGGCTGAGCATATCAATTTTTTCATTTGCCTATATTATGCATTGCATACGTAATTATATTCCAAACACACATACATTTCTTAGTTGTAAGAGGTATATTCAATTAGGAGTTTATAAGATTTTAAAAGAGTTTACAAATCTATAAATTCATGAAAGGATATGAGTATTCAATCAAAAAATTTTCAAAAAAATTATAAAACCTCATAGAAATACATGCAATCAATTAAAATTTGATTTTAAATATTTTAAAAGATGGAGAATTTGGAGGGATTATAGTATTTTGTAGGCTTTAGGAAATCAGACATCTTCCCTAAATTTTTCTTATAATTTGACCTAAAATTCACATAAAGTCTATAAAATTCTGTTTAACTCTTTAAATTTATAACATTTTCAAAATCTTCAAGATCTTAATTGAATATATTAAACTTGATTATTCAAATAATCTTATCAAACATGAGAGAGAGAGAGAGAGAGAGGGGGGGGGGGGGGGGGATGAGGGACAGACATTCCAGTTGTATCTTGGTGCTTTTGAGGAATGTGTATTTTACGTGGTTCCAAAGCTCATAATACCATGGATACGATAAACCACGCACCCTTTGCATGCATGCATGCAAAGTAAATCCCTCTACGACTGCCACGTGGCACATTCATTAGCGATAGTGATGATTATTAATTATCTGGTTGCTGAGTTTAACCTTGGAAAAGTGGAAAACCTGATGCATACGTACCCAAAGCCCAACTGAGTGGGGGGTCCCACCAAATCTAACGAGCCACATAACATCATGATTGATGGGAGCATTACATCATGTACATGCCATGCAGTGCATCAGAGGCTGTGAACCAAAACATTGATTGGATTCTTTCGGATGATTAGGCAAATCCCAGAGTAATATTAAAAGTGTGTTAACAGATCCGCATTAATTACTCGAATTTACCTGGGCAAACGCAAACCCAACCACGGCGTTTCATGGAGCGTGGAAACTAATCACCACTTAATTTTTCATTGCACGTGAGTGTAAAATCGCGTGTGAGAGTCCAAAATTACACACATACTTTAGCATCACACTGTCACGATCAATTTTATAATCTCAAGAACTGATTCGGCTGTTTTATCAACTGGTAAAGATTAACATGGTCAAAATTAAACGAGGAATCGTTTAGTCATCTAATAATTATTATATGTTAACGAATTGTGTTATCCAATGAATACTAAAATTTTGATAGTATTAATGAAACAGTTAAACCAATAGCTGATTTAGAATTCGAATATTGAGGAGATCCCAGTCTAAAATGTCCAAATTTTTTAATAGAACAGGCTCAAGGGGCGCAAAAAAAGTTCAGTTTATTCATTGATGCATTCGTCCACACTTTGTGGGCTTATGGTTGTCAGTCAAATCATGTTACGCACGTATCATGTCAACAGGTATCAACAAATGCCGAAGCAAGTTGATGAGTGTTATCGAGAGAATTTGTTGAGTGCTTTCCATGCAACCTGCCGAAATATGCCTAACAAACATTACATCAAATACTTAGTTAAAACAAAAGAGACCTACTAAACATTCGAATAGGGTCGTCAGAAGACCTTCATATATATATTTTGTAGACTCTGATTGTCCTTATACCACTTTGATCACAATGTATATCCGCCTAATTAATTTCCAGGAATGAAATACAAAATGTATGATTTTTATTATTGACAAACACTACCAAAAAGATATAAGGATAGAACAAGAAAGTCCGACTAACAAGATCAGTAGAATCCTCCATACTCATAAACAAATAAACACGTAAGATTACCACGTCGACATACCACGTAATGGTGTACGTACGCAGAATAATTCATCATTAAACACAGGCTATTTGCAGAGGTTGAATGAGGTCGCGTGGGGATGAGAGATAATGCATGTGTTACGTTAAATACCAAAAAAGAAAACATATTAGTGGTGTGTCTTGGGCTAATCGTAGTTTGCTTGCGTTGTATGTATTCTCTCCTCTCCATCTCGTATTGTACAACAAAACGGGGAGAGAGAGAGAGAGAGAGAGAGAGAGAGAGAGAGAAGAGTGAGAGAGCATCTTTTGGAAAGCGGTGATACTCGTCCGGTTTGTTCAACTGTGGCCTCACCAATCTCTAGATGATCTGATTCTCTCTGTGTCCTTGGTTGTGTTTTGAATCTATGATCGAAAAATGAGGTCGGGCTTCCAGAGAAGATTGTTGGGGCTTGCCCTATCATTACATATAAATTTTATTGGGTCCCACTTTTCTTACTTTAATACAAAAAAATGATAAAGAATCATTCATAAACTCACTGTCACTTCATAATTTAATATCAATTTATGTGTCAACATTATAAACTATTTTGCAAAAAACACAAGGTGACAAAATGCCTGTGAAGAGTCTTACTTTAAAGAAAGTTTCCTTAGCATTTCTTTTACTGCTACGAATAATACTTATGTACTCACCAAATGCTCACTTTTTTATTTTGGTCTAATATTTTTCAACATTTTGTTGTTTAAGAAAAATAATAGACATGTTAATTAATTTGTCTTGAGCTTTAAAAAGTAAGAAACACGTAAAAAAATTTAATGGGTTGAATTAAAAATAATTGTGGAAACTACTTAGAGTGAATCTCTAAGTATCATCTTTTTACTAGTAAGTACCCTTTTGATCTTTTTTGAGTTTCCATCTTTGACGGTTTGACTGACCAAATAAACAAAAAAATGAAAAAGAAAATCCAAAACTTCGAAGTGTTGGTGTTGCTTTGATGATTGAATGGTGTCGTATATTTGTGTAACTTTATCTGTCTGTCTAACATCTCTTTAGCTTTTCTGTCTGATCAAAATCTCCAGATCTTCTTCAACTTCTACTTACTCCTACGAAATCTCTATAAAAAGTTAGCTATCCATCTAATAATATCTATGTATCTTGTAGTGATGGGTTATTCCAAAACCTAATCGAGAGCCTTGAGGTTCCTATCATGACCAATTTGGCGTCTTTTCCCACTTTGTTTCCTCCTTCCACGTGACTTTACTGGGTACGGCCGCTGCAAATTATAATAGTTGGTACTACTTTTCTACCTAAAGCCAATGAGAGCTCAAAAACTGGCTGTTGTATTGGACTATTGGGTTTGTTGATGTTGTTGTTACTGTCACTGTTGAGGATCGATTTTGATGGATTTGACACCCTATAGCAACCAGATTATGGAACCATTGTATTGTTGGAAACTTACTGTTAGAAAAGGGCTGTGCTATTTACACCATCATTTTTACTTCTCACATATTTTGTTAAGTTTTGTCATTTGATATTCTTCAATTCATCTGATTCGACAATTAAAAATCAAAAGATATGTGAGAAATAAAAATAGATGTGTGAATAATGAATATCGCTTCCTAAGAAAAAAAAATGTATGTCTAGATCACTCGCTCATGTGCATGCGATCAGATTCAATAGTTTCAACTTTGTAGGAAGTAAATCAATTATACATCAATGTGTAGTACACATTTTAGTTTTTTTTTTTTTGTCAAATGATAGATTTTGTTTGATTAGATGTTAGATTAGGCACCATCGGGATTTAAACCTACGCTGTCATGCAAGGGCTCAACATATTTCCATCACTGTGATAAATGGCCACTTGGAGTACACATTTTAGTTTAGATGGCTTCATTAGGACCATTTGTCTTTCACTATGTTCACTTGAATTTTTTAATGTACATTCAATTGTTAAATTCAACAATGCATATTATGCCTAAATTCCACAATGTGCATTTATGTACTCTATAATTTTTGCTTTGTGAATACCATAAGCATGAATGACATTGATCCCGGTACTCATGAAGCACTCGACTGATTTTAATTGTTCATGCTTTGTGAGTTCCACAAGCAACACTGATTCTAATACTTCTCATGTGCTCGACTCATTCTAATTGTTCATGCTTTGTAAATTCATGAAGCACAAATAACAGTTAATGACACATAAACGACTAATTTTAACCAATAATACGTAATCTTCTAGATTGTGAGTCTCACGAGCATAAATAAGGGTGATCCTAGCTATCACTCTTCATTAATACTTGCTAGTGACAATGACATTTTAGTTTTAGTTTTGGAGTATATTACATGTATATCTAAGATAATCTAGACAAGAGAAATGTTAGAGAGACTATTTCAAAGTGAAACATTTCATGAACTCTATATCATTTTGCAGTTTAACGTTAATTTTCAGGTCAACATTATAAAATATTGTGTTAAAATTATGATGTGGTAGATAGTTCATAAAGAGCCACTTTTAAGGGTGTCTTTTTAGCATTTCTCTCCAAACAATCCTTAGATTATCTCCAACCTTTGGATTAAAACCTAAAGTTTTTAAATCATAAAATTTAAGTTTTAACCCAGAAACAGTTTTTCTCCTCCAACTCTTATGGATTAAATTTTTAGCCCGAGAGTATTAAATAATGAATTTGGGATAATTTTATTTTTCTTAAAGTAACTTTAAAAAAAAATTATGCGTACTATCCTAATAAAATTTTATGAACATTTTAACCTAAAAATATTTAGATTCGAATTAATATTGAAAAATATCTAAACTGACACCATGAAACTTGTGGAATACTATGAAGAATATGAAACACATAAAATAATTTTTTTTAAATTACTTTAGCAATTGGATTTAAATTTAGACCGTTAGATCTTTTTTTTCATCATTAAATTTGATTATATTAGATCGTAGTCATTAAATTCAATGAATTTATAAATATAAAACTAAAAAAATACACATATATGGTGGCCCAGCTCCACTAACTCATATAGAATCTTGAGTTAAATTTCTTCCAGAAATGAGTTTTGGATTAAAATTCATATTTGCTGCAAATGTTAGAGCAAGTTGAGGTAGGGTGACAAAGACTGACAAAGACTAACAAGGGCTTTGAATATTTGAACATGTACTGGTGGCAGAGGGAGATAGAGGGGTATATTCGAGAAATGAGGAGTGAGATAAACAGACGAGTAGATCAGCAGTGTGTGGGAGTGCGAATGGGAGTGGGGAGAGGAGGAAGGAGGAGGATCAGAGATAGAGATAGATAGGGATACGGACAGAGGTTTTTGATGGTTGCATCGGGTTTGAGACCAGAGAGTGCAGAGACTAATTGGTCCTCGTGATCGGAGAAGGCAGATCTATAGAAGACTGTTCCCGCGTGTCACGTGGGGCTCTCTTTTGACTACCCCGATGACCAAAACACCTAACCCCACTATTCCTATTCTCCCAACTCCTCATTTATTGTTACAAGCGCCCCCCCTATTTTTGTTCTCTCTCTGTCTCTCTTAGAACTTTTTTTTTTGAATAACTTTTATTTAATTTTGTAAATTAATTAATTTTTAATTTTAGTTAAACATAGATAGAGGTGTGTAAATAACCCATATCCTGAGCCTAAGGATTAAATGATCTGATCTGTTAAAATCTAATTCAATGGCTACAATTATTATAACTTTTAAAATGATCCATTGTTTGTAATCGTTTGATTAAATTTCAACGGGCCGGATTATTTGATCCCTAGACTCAGGATCAAATGATCCGGAGAGGATCTGGGTTCGTGTGTAAAAGAGAGAAAATTTGAAGAAAAATAGCTTCTCAAAATTTTTGGTATGGCGATTACACATGCACATATTATTGTTACCGATTTATATGATATAGGTTTATGGTTTTGTCAAAAGATATAGGTTTATGGTTGAGGATCAAGTTTATATTTCAAAAAGAAAGTCTAAGTAAGACTTTCAAACTGTAATATTAGTAATTATTTAAGTTCTATAATATGTGTAGAAACTGACTATACATATTGAAGTTTATTATAAATGAATATTTTTGATAGATTGTAATAGGAAGTTAACCTTTGAGTCTGGTTGTTGTTTTTTTTTATGTTGTTGATATGCACATTAGTAGATTGTAATACCACATTATAGTATGACAATCAGACTTGAAATTCTGACATTTTAAGGTGTAGCATTACTAAATAAAACACAATTTATTAGCTGTTAAGTATGTTTAGCTAATTGGCTAGAATAACATTCTATCTATTCATCTAAAGTTTGAACTTGTAAGGATAAAAAAATGTCATAAAACAAGTAAATTATAAGAATATGTGAAGAAATATGTTCGGAATTTATGGTTGGCTGCGATTTGGGAGAATCCCCATCACATGTATCACTACACTTGTTGATGCCCTAGAAGATTATACAACACTGACTATACATTGAGACTTAGTCTTCTTCTTGGTCCATCTCCTCTTTCTCTCTCTCTCTCTCTCTCTCTCTGTAACATGCAATTTGGGACCTTGGGTCCCTCCCTGTCTCCATCTTTATCACCCTCTCGCTTACTATATATATAATACACCCTCTCTCTATTTGCATTTCACGACAACGTCGACTGCAGCTGCTGACTGGTATTTCGCCCTTTTATTGGCTTATAAAGCTACCAGACAACCTCTCCTCCTCACTTCCCCCCTCTCTCTCTCCCTTCCTCATATCGTACCCCTATTTTCAGCTCTCCCTTCTCTCTCTCTCTCTCTCCCTCTCTCTCCCCCAACTATTTTTTCCACACATTTATTATTACATTTCGCTCTCACTACACTATTTGGCCGTTGTACTTCCCTCCCCCCTTCTCTCACTCTCTCTCCACTCTCTTAACTATAAACCCACCACATCTCTCACTCCTACTCCAATCACTTATCTTCAAGTCTAAGCAAAACCCATTTCAGATTTCAGAAAACCCATTTGAAGGTTCAAAACTTTTACTCGAATCCCTTGAAAAATAAGGAAGAGAAATAGAAAGAAACAGAAATCATGCATAGGTGCAGTAGTGGCTCTTCACATGGCGGCAACATGGTCGGCGGCCCATGCTCGTGCGGTGTCCTTCACCACACCCAGTCCAACTCCTCCTTCTCCACGCTGTTCTCCATGCCCAATCATCACAAGCCGTACGATCATATTCATCACGAAGCATCGTACGATCATCATCACATGTACCAGTTCGCATCCCCATCTTCCTCCGTTGATTGCACTCTCTCTCTAGGAACTCCCTCCACCCGTTTGACGGACAACGACGTCGTTTCCGACGACAGGCATAGCCGCAACGGTGAGCGGCGCTCCGGTAACTGCGTTTCCAACTTCTGCTGGGACTTGTTGCAGCCCAATAAGTCATCGCCGTCTTCCCATCACAAGAACAGCAACCGCGGTGGCAATATCAACGGCGTGACTAACGCCGGCAGCGGTAATAACGATCCCCTCCTCGCTCGCCGCTGCGCTAACTGTGACACCACCTCCACCCCGCTCTGGAGAAACGGTCCGAGAGGCCCCAAGGTATGCATCAAATTACAATAATGCCATTAACCATTTTAATTTTGTATTTTAATTTGGTAATGATGTGATTAATTACAAAGTTTATCGTAATAATATGATGGGATTTTAAACCTCTTGTCTGTAATCATTATCACCTATTCCCAAGTAGTCAACCCACCAATGATTTCTCCTTTCCTAAGCACTTTTTTTTCTTTAATTTTATTTTACATTAGTAATTATTTTTTGTTTTACGTTTTTGTTACTACTTTAGTCACTATGCAATGCCTGTGGAATTCGGTTCAAGAAAGAAGAGAGACGTGCCACGGCGGCGGCTGCCAGCGGCGGTGGTTCGAGTGTCATAGGAATGGAGTCTAACGGATACCACCACCATAACTCATGGATTCCACACTCACAGACCCAGAAAATGCCATGCTTTGGTAACGAGTTTCGGTTCATGGAGGACGACACTGCACACCACGAAAACGACATTAACGGCATCCCATTCCTTTCGTGGCGCCTCAACGTCACTGACAGACCAAGCCTCGTCCATGATTTCACAAGATAATCAACTCGTGAAGATGTTGAAGATTACTTACTTTATGTTGTTACTTAGTTTGTTTTTCTTTTTCTCAAGTGTCTTTCTTTTTCTTTTCTTTTTTATTTTTCGGTTTCTCTTGTTCTATTGAAGTTACATATAAATTACCCTACTACGACGTTTCTGTTATAAATGACGACCATGATGATTATGATTACGATGAGATTGCATGCGCGCCGTTTCATTAATTAAGTCGATTATTATATGAAATGGAAGTTTAAGTGAAATCTCACCTGTGGATCTGAAGTTCTTAGATTTTTACAGAATTTCTGGCAACTTCTTCTACCTGGGACGGGTGCATCTGATTGTCCAATGGCGATTATTGAATCACTGTGTTTCGACTTGGACCGGACATTACTGAGGGTTCAGTTCAGAGCATGAACATGATTTGTCCTTTTCTGATCATGTTCTGACCGTTCAAAACTTCAGATATTTCTGCAAATTTTGGTCCTTATAACTTTATATTTTTTTAGTAAATAATTTCTTGCCACCAAATAATTGAAAATTGTTTTGTTTGTAGACTTCAAAACAGTGAATTTAATGAGAGATGGAATGTTTTGATCATGCATGGCGATCGCCATGTGGTTTATAGAAGTCTCACGGGTCACGACATGGAGTGTTTCTGCTGGTCAAACTACTATATATGTAAATATACGTAGTGTTAAGGAGACTAAATTTTTTAAACTAAAATTGCAAACTAAATGATGTGATTGTAGATAATTGGATTATTAATTAAGTGTCGATTAACGTGTTTGTTTTTTATTGGTGACAGACACATCATTTGGTTTTGCAATTTGGTCTCCCTAGTATTTCTCTATAAATATATATATATATATATATTGTTAGGTTTAAATCCGTATTACCAACAGATGGAAAATAAATTTTAAAAAGGGAATTGTTAATGACACTTCAAAAATCTCAATCAACACTCCAAACTTACAATATTTGGAAAGAAACATACACTTATGAGGAGTGTAGAATGAGATTTTTGGAGTACCAATAACACTTACTTTAAAAAATGAAAAACAAAGTACATCAATTTGTATAATTCCAGTTTTACCTTTGTTTGTATGTTGTAAATTTTTGTACCTTCATCACATGCTCGATTCCTCTTGTGTTGCAACTTTGAATGGGTTCAGTTTTCTATAAGTTGCTACTGCAGAAAATATTTTTGATATGTCATTTTAGCTACAAGTCAAGGAATTGGACGTGGTGATGAGTAATGAGTATAATGTTAAGGAAGGAACAAATGGAAACCATATGGCCTCGTTTTTGTGTTGAATATTGGATTTTTAAGATATATTCAAGAAAAAAGAAGAAAAGATAGTGAGCAGCTTGATTGGATTAGAGAGGATAAGTTTTATTAATTCTAACCCAGTTCTATAGAAAAAGGATTTTTATATTTCATTCATCTGAGTATCTACTGGTAATAATACAAAATGAACCTAATGTAGAAGATTCAATACAATGAATCTTTGAGTGCTCACGAATAAATCTTCCATACAATGAACCTAATAAAGAAGATTCAATGAACCTAATTTAGAAGATTACGAAGAGAGATTTTGGGGAGTGACAAGTTTGGAACAAAGAAGCCAATCACCCAATGCCACTTTTTCACAAACAAAGTGATAATCAAGCTCGATATGGCGAATGCAAGCGTTAGAAAAAAAAAAAAAAAAAAAAACAGGATTAGCAGCCATGTAAGGGCACTGAGGTTATCACAATAGAGAAGCACTGGAAACTCCAATGAGACACCGAGTTCCTAAAGTAAGATAACCATTTTTTTTTTCTTTATGCACAAGAGTGAGACAACGATCGGTATTCAAGCTCAGCACTGGAACGAGCAATAATGGGCTGAGTTTGGAGCACTAGAAGATAAGATTAGAGCCCAAATAAACAACATAACCACTGGTAGTAACGGTTAGTATTCCGACAACCTGCCCAATCGGCATGATCAAAAGGCCATGAGACGGTCAGTACGAGACTAGAGTGACAAGAGGCCATGATCAAAATTCCCTTTGACATATCGGAGAATGCGCTTAGCTGCAATGAGGTGAGGAGCATGGGGAGCACTCATGAACTGGGCAACTGTGTTAACAACATAAGGCAATATTCAGGCGAGATAAGATAAAATGCTGAAGACAACCAACAAGCTCACATAACTCAATGGGAGACACAAGTAGACGATCGTCTGTAAAAGATATTTGTATCTATTTATTAATACTATACATTTGTGTGTCGGTCTGGTTGCAACATTATTAGCAATTCACTTATAATATGCTTCGTGCATCTATTTATTAATATTATATATTGGTAAATAGAACATAAACCATGTAGTCCATTCATACAAATTTGTAATTCCAAATGATATTTTAATATATGTGTATTTATTTATCAATACATACCAAACACGTTACCCTCACTCTAAAAATTTTAATGGATAATCCTTCATTCTAACTATTTTCTTACTCAATGAGGTCCACTATGTGTGCATTTTCCTTTTACTTATGTCCTAGGGCTACTTCCATTCCATGGGGACAGGATTCACAAGAAAATCGTATGGGCTTAGGAGAGCAGAGAATAGTTGGGCTTAGGGCATGAATTTAGCCCAGAAAATATTTGGGCCACGTTTGGTTAATGTCTTATTCACATTCTCTGTTCTGTCCTGTCCTCCCCGTTGTCTTCTTCTCTCCCGCCACCTCTTCCACTAAAACCCTAAACCCTAAATTACCAGAACCTTTACCAGTCACCAAAACTACCCCGTTTCAGCTCCCAGAGCAGAACCAAAGCCAGCGAAGAACAATGGAGCCCGCTACGCTGACGAACTCAATGGACCTAAAGATTGGGGAGCTCTTGAAAGAGGTCCAGCTCGACTATTCACTCACCTTCACCAAGGCCGTCGACGACGCCGTTTCAGTCATCAAAAGAGCCATCGACAAAATCCCAGAAGGCCTCAATGTTCGTTTTCTTTCCACAGGCTATCATTCTGCAATCGGATTCTTGAACTTCTGATTGGTTGCTGATATAATCTTTCATTTTAACCTCGAATTTTTGAAATTTTGAAAAGTGGGATTTTTTTTTTTTTTTTTTTTTTGGGATGAAATTTTTTTTGGCCATTTGCGTTGTACTCATGTGTGATGTTTGGATTGAAAACTTGGCAGGTTACAGCTGATGAAGCGCGGGGATTCGTCAGGGACATTGGCGCTGACAAGGTCGAATTCGCGTTTAAGAAGCCGAAATCTATTGAAATTGGTGGGAGTTATGCCATACAGTGCGTTGTAAAACCTGAAGTTAATGTGGACCTCTTCGTTCGGATGCCCAAGGTATCGAAATACCCATATCGTAATTGTAATATGTTGGTTCGACAATAAAAAGAAATGTGTTAGTTCTTATTGTTATTGATTGATTATAATCAAATGTTAAAGCTTAAGAATAAAACAAGTCTCAACTTCTTTTCTTTCTAAAACTTAATTTTGTTGTTTCAGGAGTGTTTCCATGAGAAAGACTATTTGAATTACCGGTACCATGCGAAAAGGTGCCTGTACCTTTGTGTAATAAAAAAGTTTTTGAAGTCTTCTTCATTAGTTGAATGGTCCACCTTACAGAATGAAGCCCGGAAACCTGTATTGATTGTCTATCCAGGTTGGTTTTCTGTAGCACCGTTTTCAATTTATGTTTTTCTTCCTTAAACTTGAGAAAGCAAATATATCCGTTTCTTTGGTGCCTGATAAATGCAACTTTTGAATTACAAATAAATTGGTGTCACAGGCGTAAAACTTGTCGAAGTCCCTGAGTTTTGTGTAAGGATAATTCCTACAGCACCATCCCTTTTCAACATTCCAAAGTTGCACCTAGAGCGCAATAATGTTCGTGCTCTAAATCAAGGTAAATTATGTTATTGATTTTGGGCTATTTGATGATGTGTTCGACTTTCAGATGCTTATCTATATTTTTAACCTTTTTTTTTTTTTTAGGGGGAGTTCCTCAGGCTACTCCTAAGTACAATAGTAGTATTTTGGAAGACATGCTCATTGAAGATACTGAAGAAATTCTCAAGAAAACTTTTCTCGGGTGGAAAGAATTACAAGAGGCATTAATTTTGCTGAAGGTATAAAGCCATCACTCCTTTGCCACTTTAAAAGTACTAATGCTGTAGCAGCGTGACAATGGTTTTTCTTATTGATCTAGGTCTGGGCTCGTCGGAGGACACCAATATATGCTTATGATTGCTTGGGTGGATATCTGATCTCTGTCATATTGTCATACCTTGTGGATAGGAATCGTATTAAAAAGTCAATGACGACAATGCACATATTCCGTTTTACCCTGAGCTTCCTTGGTATGATTATTCTTTACTTTGGCCACAAAAACTTGCTTAAGTGACATCAAACCTAGTTGTAGACTCGGGTTCATCTTACACGTGTCCCATTTTGACATATATGCACTTTTGTCCCGTAGCACAATTGATTTTAACAGTGGGGATTGATGAAAATTAAATGGGTTTATTACACTGTTGAGCTTGGAACAGAAAAAGGAAGCAATCTGCTACAAACTATACAACGTTACCTGTCACTTATATAAGCATATTTGGCAGAAATACTATTTACTTTGAATATTGTTATTAGAATTTAGCACTGAAAAAAAGTCATCATGCACTCCTCCCTCTCGCATTATTTCATGAGGGAGGAGTGCATGATGACCTTTTGGAGTACCAGCAGCTCCCTTTAATTTTACAGGATTTTGTACCTTATTATACAAGGAAACGTCGATCTAAAACTTATTTGAATCACACATATAGAACTGTGGTAATGATTATACATACTATTCTCACTTCATGTGCAGCCAATTCAGAACTTTGGAAACATGGGCTCTACTTTACACCGAAAGACCAAAAAGCTATTCCAAAGGAGGTCTGCTATTTACTGGATATTATGCAATTAATTATGTTTTTCACTTGCTTTTTGTTGTTATTGTTCCACACTCTGAAGTCATTGTTGGTTTTCTTGTTTTATGCCTGCATCTGTTTTCCTTAGATGATTGCTAGAAAAAAACTATGAAAGAGAAAGACAACATGGGTAGCGAGATCAAATGACTGTATTTGTTATATTGTCAGTCTTGAGACTTGAAAAACTATGTGCTCATTGAGAAGTTTGTTAATGTCTCTAGTCAGTTTTAATGATTTGAAAGTGTTTTTTTTTTTGGACTGAAGCTGTGCAATAATCTTTACAAGAATCCCTCAGTGCTTGGTTATTACTTTAGTGTCCATTTTGAACTTGTACAAAATGCTCCCCTCTATTGCATTTTACTGATGTTAGTTAAGCATGATCTGTGGGAATGCAGAAAAGGTTGCCTCTTAAAGAATCATTTCCAGTTGTTATATGTAGTCCAGCTACAAACTTTAATTTGGCCTTCCGAATGACAAGGGCTGGATTTCTCGAGGTACTAATTGGCATTTAAATGTTGCTCCATAATCATTGTATGTGGCGCACACTAAATTAACCTCTTTAAAAATAATGTATTTCTCTTTGTTTCAGCTCCAAGATGAGTCTGCTTCGACACTTACATGCATAGACAAATGTAGAGATGGTGGGTTTGAAGAAATTTTTATGACCACGGTGGACTATCCTGTAAAATATGACCACATCATAAGGTATAATTTTTTATTTTATTTTAATGTGGTTCATATTGAAGTTGTCTTTAGTGCGTACAATGACCTTGTGTTAGCTTTGAATGTGATATTGCATTATACCTTCTTTCCTGTCCTGCTTGTGGTTTGATTTCCCGTTTTGTTTACATGTTTGCTATTTCAGGTTGAACTTAAAGGGGAACAGTGCAGTTTATGCATCAGGATTCTGCTTGGACGATGAATGTTGGAGATTATATGAGCAGAAGGTGCAGAGTGTTTTAATTCAAGGGTTGAGTGACAGAGTGAAGAATGTACGTGTTACCTGGAGAAATATGTTATCAGACCGCATCATAAAAAATGTACGTCACCAAGATCTTAACTTTAGCATCTCATATCAAACGTACATTTATGTACTTGACCAATTTGTATAAATTTGGCTTGTGACTCCAGGGATTGTCAACCCTCAATGCGGAGCCATTGCTTATTGGAATTTCCGTAAGCTCCATAGAGAAAGCTTTTAGGCTTGTTGATATTGGTCCAGATGCTGATAACAAAGCGGAGGTATATGTGTACCTGTTTGGAATCATACATTGATTTCTTCTTTTGATGCATCCATTGAGTTTACTTATGTTCTGTGTAGGCCCTCAAATTCCGCAAGTTCTGGGGGGAAAAGTCTGAGCTCAGGAGATTTAAAGATGGTAAAATTGCAGAAAGCACAGGTAGTCATTTGTTTTGGCTTTTTTCCTTCTTTACTTGATGTTAGTTGTATCAATATCATTTACATGCTTTCCTTGCTCTTGCTAAAATCAACTGTCAAGATGACTAAAATGTTGACACTGTTTGCACATTCCTTAGTTTGGGAAAGTGAGCAATGGAAAAGACATATCATCTTACAAAGGATTTCTGAGTATGTGCTTCTGCGACATCTTTCTGTATCAAAAGAGAATATAATGCACATCGTGGATCAACTTGATTTCTCTTTGCTATATGGTACTGGAGGTAATTAGAACAATTCTTAGCGTCTTTCTATGCAATTTTTATATAATTATCTTTTTTGTTTTATTTTTTTCTTTATGGTAGCCTTTCAATTCTTTCAGATCCTGTATCATCTTCTGGGAATTTGCTTGGGGCATTTGAAATTCTATCGAAGCGCTTGCGGCTTCTTGAAGACATTCCACTGAAGGTTTCTACTGTGCAGCCCCTAGATTCAGGTATAATTGCGTTGCTGGAAAAATCAATTTTAAATGCCTAGCTTGAATTCTCTATTCCAAATATTTGATTATTCACTATTATATTATGATATTTGTGGATGTGATATTATGTGTGTTTGGGATAAAAAAGTATTTAAAGCTCTGCTATCATTAAAATCGACCCTCTTGTTTTCATAATTGTACTTTTGAAAAATATTCTGGAATGTTCTTATTATCTTATCCCTTTTCCTTCTCTGTATGACTCATCAAAAGTTCTTCGATGTTTAGATTAAGGTTTGTTTCACTACAAATGTGCTCACATGCACATATGCTCTAAAGTGTTGGGGTAAATTTGAAAACAATTTTTTTCTGAAAAAAAACAATAAGTCATATGGCTTGCAAAGGTTACTCGTAATTTCTTTTGAAATGGTAAATATAATTCCAATTTCATATGGATTTTCCATCACCCTGTTTGCTACCATATGCAGCTTTCAGGTTTTCTTCTGTATTCCCACCTGAACCTCATCCGCTTGCTAATGAGAAGGGTGCTTTTGTAAGATTACATAGGTTCACTCCTTCCTGCATTCGTCCGCTGGAAGCTATGATCCAGGCATGCCACAAAACCCAATAACTGTTAAGAATTCCATTGTTTATTATATTTCCGTCAGTTAATGAAGCCTTATTACTTGATCTATTTCAGCTGGAAGGTTCTGGAAACTGGCCAATGGATGATCTAGCAATTGAGAAAACTAAATCTGCGTTCCTTCTCAAGATTGGAGAGAGGTGGGCAAACTGGGATTACTAATTCTCAATTTGATTTTACTGTCTATTGAATAGTTATCTGATGATGCTATCATATGGCAGTCTCCAGAATAATTGGGGGATGACGTGTACAGCTACGGAGGATGATGTGGATGTTTTTGTTTCTGGATATGCATTTCGCCTAAAAATTTGGCATGAGAGAGGCCTGACTTTGTTGAGACGGGAAAGTAAGAACTCTTGACTCATGTATTATTACATATTCACCACTGGGATGTTAGATTCTTTTTCCCCTTATTGATAATGATGATGTCAGATTCTTTTGATGCTGATCTCTTCAACTTCTTTCTGACTGCAGCTGGAAATGATCTAGTGAAGCAGGTCTCTAATACGGACAGAGAACTTTATTTCCGGAGTCAACATTCCAGCATGATTAATGGATTACAGGGTTGTTATGCAGCATACGGGCCAGTTGTTAGGTGAGCTTTAGCATTTGCATTCTCATTCTCATTTATCTATTCTTGTTTTTGTTGAAAAACCCGCACACTGGACCTTGTTCTTTGATGTAACCAACGGCAATAGACTAAACTAGCAAATATAGAAAACTTAGAAACACACAAGAATTATACTGGTTCGGCAGAACTTATGCCTACGTCCAGTTGTGATTTCCCTAGGTAGAGAAATCACCACTTCTTTGATTAATAATAGAGATTACAGAACTTATGCAAACCCTAGAACTAATCTCAAAACTCTCTGCTGTTTTTCTGTTTTCTCTCTGCAGAAAATCAGCCTTGCCGCACCCTATTTATAGATATAGGGTTGGCTTACATGTCCTTTACAGATTATAATTCCTATTCTAAGTGGAATAGGAAATTAGACTTCCTTTCCAATTCCAAATAGACTTCTAGGGTTTCTAATCTAAATTGAATAAGGAAACTAAGATTCTTTCCTAGCCCTTTTAGGAGAAGAATTGGTGCACCCTTTCCCTAAAACAATCCTAAACAGAAAAGGACACAAATTGACGAGCCAAAAAACTAACAATCTCCACCTTGGTGAGTCAAACCAAGTCTTGATCGTTTGCACCCCAGAGTATCTTTGAACCTTCTTGAAGTAGCTCTGGAAAACTTCAAGAGTCTTCACCTTGGCAACCTCCTTCTTGCCTCATTGCACCTCAGGTGAGGAGGTGCTCCACTTTAATCAATCAACGAGATTGATCAAGTTCAAACAATGCTTGAACTTCTTGGCCGGCACTATCTTTGTAAGGAAATCTGCGGCATTGTCATCCGTATGAACCTTTTCAATCCAAATTTCCTTAGACTCCACCCAATCTCTGATTCTGTGATACCTTGCTTCAATGTGCTTTGATCTTCCAGAAAAAACCTGATTCTTTGCCAAGTGAATGGCACTTTGACTATCACACTTAAGCTTCACACAATCTTGAGTGATTCCCATTTGACTTACCAAGCCACTAAGCCAAATTGCTTCCTTTCCAGCTTCGGCCAATGCAATATACTCTGCCTCTGTGGTCGATAAAGCTGTAATTGGTTGCAGTAGTGCCCTCCAACTGATTGGTCCTCCTGCGCATGTAAACACATAACCCGAAGTTGACCTTCTCTTGTCCAAGTCCCCTGCATAATCGGCATCCACATATCCTAACACCCCTGCATTTTCCTTTTGCTTCTCAAACATAATCCTTTGTCGCCAAGAACCCTTCAAATAACGCAAAATCCACTTGACTACATCCCAATGTTGCTTTCCTGGATTTGCCATGTATCTGGAAACAACACTGATTGCTTGAGCTATGTCAGGACGTGTGCATACCATTGCATACATGAGGCAGCCCACGGCATTAGCATAAGGCACCTTCTTCATTTCTTGTTGCTCTTCCTCGGACGTAGGACACTGTTGTCCACTTAACCTAAAGTGAGCTGCCAAAGGAGTCGAAACTACCTTTGCTTCTTGCATGTTGAACTTCTCAAGAACCTTCTGAATATACTTGGCTTGTGATATCCAAATCCTTCCAGCGGTCCTATCTCTCTGAATTTCCATGCCAAGGATCTTCTGTGCGGCACCTAGATCCTTCATGTCGAACTCCTCGCTCAACATCCTTTTCAAGTCTTGAATTCTAGACTTGTCTTGACAAGCAATTAACATGTCATCCACATATAGCAATAGCAATATGATCATCCCATCTTGGAACACATGATAGTACACACAACAGTCATACAAACACCTTCTAAAATTAATTTTCAGCATGAATGAATCAAACCTCTTGTACCACTGTCTTGGAGACTGTTTCAGGCCATACAGGGACTTCCTTAGCTGACATACTAGGTTTTCTTTCCCATATTCAACAAACCCTTCTGGTTGAGCCATGAATATCGTCTCCTCTAAATCCCCATGAAGAAACGCCGTCTTCACATCCATCTGCTCAATCTCCATGTCATGCTGAGCTGCCATTGCTAAAAGCAATCGGATAGAAGTATGCTTGACTACAGGTGAAAAGATCTCATCATAATCCACCCCTTCCTTTTGCGAGTACCCCTTAGCCACGAGCCTTGCTTTGAATCTCACGGCATCTTGTTCATGTAGTCCTTCCTTTTTCCTAAATACCCACTTGCATCCAACTAGCTTTCTGTCTTTGGGTTTAGGAACCAACTCCCAAACAGAGTTCTTGTAAAGAGACTCCATCTCCTCTGTCATAGCACTTATCCAACTATCTCGCTCATCACTTGCTATAGCTTCTCGATAAGTAGTCGGATCTCCTTGACTAATGTTAAGTGCATAATTAACTTCGTTTTGGTCAAACCCAAACCTGTCAAGTTTCTTCTTGTTCCGCTTAGGTTTGTCCAGTGCTATGCATCTTTGGAATGCAGGTGGATTGTTGGGTGGAGTTTGACTCCTTTGGGATATCTGGCGGATTGGAGTACCTTCAATCTGTCCTATTTCTTGCTCCACCTGATTCCTAACTGGTGAATGATGCTGATGCTCTTCTTCTTCCTCAAAACCATCAGATTCGGCTTCTTGCTCAATTTGCTCCACCTGAGCTTCTTCTTCATCTGAACTGATTAATGGAATCTTTGTTGCTTCAATTTCAGCATCATCCTTCTTCTCCCTACTGCTCTCGACTTTATTCAGAGGCATGGTTGTCTCATCAAAGACAACATCTCGACTGACAACCTTTTTCCTGTTGTTGAAATCCCAAAGCTTGAAACCCTTCACTCCTTTCTCAAAACCTAGGAATATGCAAGGTATAGACTTCGGTTTTAGCTTGGACCTTTCATCACTTGGAATATGCGCATAAGCACTACAGCCGAACACCCTGAGCTTGGAATAATCCACCGGCTTCTCAGACCATACCTCTTCTGCACTCTTAAAACCGAGAACTGTAGATGGTGATCTGTTAATCAAATAACTTGCATGATTAACAGCCTCTGCCCAAAAACTATCAGGCAATCCTGCATGAAATCGCATGCTCCTTTCTCTCTCCATGAGAGTTCGGTTCATCCTCTCAGCAGCTCCATTTTGTTGGGGATTCTTCTTTACTGTGAAGTGCCTTATGATGCCTTCCTGCTTGCAGTAATCGGTGAACTCCTTACTTGTATATTCACCTCCATTGTCACTTCTCAGATACTTGATCTTTCTTCCAGTTTGATTCTCGGTTTCTGTTTTCCATTCCTTGAACTTTGCAAAAACCTCGGATTTCTGCTTCATGAAATAAATCCAAATCTTCCTAGAAAAATCATCCATGAAAGTAACAAAATACCTGGCTCCACCATTTGATTTAGTTGGAGCAGGACCCCAAACATCTGAGTGAATATAGCTGAGTCGCTCCTTACTTCGGCTATCTGCACTGCTACTTGCGAATGATACCTTTCTTTGCTTCCCAAGAACACAGTATTCACAAAAGTCCAGTTTGCAAGCTGACACGCCTTCCAACAGGCCTTGCTTGTGTAATTCTTGCAATCCCTTCTGGCTTATGTGCCCGAGCCTATGATGCCATAGTTCAGTCTTGTCTTCTATACTTTGATTTACAGAAACAGCTGCTCCCCCGACTATAGTGGTCCCAATTAACTTATACAACTTATTGGGTTGTAGGTCACCCCGCATTACCACTAGCGATCCTTTGGTTACCCTGAGTCTTCCTTTTTTAGATTTGTACCCATAACCGGCCTCATCTAAAGTACCCAAGGAAATCAAATTCTTTCTTAGTCTAGGGACATACCTGACGTTCCCCAAAGCTCGTATCATCCCATCGAACATTCTGATTCGAACAGTGCCGATTCCTCTTACAGGACATGAAGAATCATCCCCCATTAAGACTTCCCCGCTGCTGACTTCTTTGTAAGTATCGAACCATTCTTTTACTGCACACATATGAAACGTGCATCCAGTATCCAAAATCCAATTGAAAGCCTTGGAGTCCGATGTTACCGAAAGAAGTTCCCCGTCACTCTCATGTTCGGTGACTGCACTAGCGGAACCTGAGCTTCCTTCCATCTTGGCTTTCTTTTCTTTCCAAATCTTGCAGTTCCTCTTCCAATGATCGGCTGAACCACATTCGAAGCAACCTTCCTTCTTTTCCTTTTTCTTCTTGGATTTTGACCTACCTCTGTTGCCAGTTTTCTCTTCCCTTGTCTTTTCCCGCCCCCTCTCCTTGCCTTTGGCATAAAGGCCTTGAGAGCTTTCAGTTATATCATCTAGTTTAGCATATGACTGAAGAGCTTGAATTACGTCTTCAAGCTTCAAGGACTCTTTTCCAAACATTAGAGTTATTCGAAAGTGCTTGAAAGACGAAGGTAGAGACCTTAGCAGGATGATAGCCATATCATCATCTTTGTAAGTTTCTTCGACTTTCTGAAGATTAGCTATGCAATTCTGGAACCTGCATACGTGATCTTCAATATCACCTCCTTCTTCTAGTCGAAGCCCGAATAGTTCATCCTTTAGAAAAAGTTTATTGGACACGGTTTTTCCCATATAAACATTCTCCAATTTTTCCCATGCTTCCTGGGCAGACATCTTTTCAGTGATGTGTGACCGAACTGATCTTGTGAGATGGATCTCGATGGAACTCTTGGCCTTCTTGAGAACCTTATTCCATGCTGCTTCTGTCATGCTTTCCGGCTTCTTACCATCAAGTGCATCATCCAAATCCTGCTGTATCAGTACGTTCTTCATCATCCTTTGCCAGTCCGTGAAGTCATCCTTGCCGTCAAAGGGTTTTAACGCAGGTCCTTGATCCGCATTCATCTTCCCTTTTAACATCGTAGAACACCTTGATCCTAGCTCTGATACCAAATTGTCACATCCCCGCCCGGGCGGCACCACTTCCCGGGCCCGATCCACCACCGTAGCACGATATTGTCCGCTTTGGGCCCCAACCACGCCCTCACGGTTTTGTTTCTGGGAACTCACACGAGAACTTCCCGATGGGTCACCCATCCTGGGAGTGCTCTCGTGCGCTACTCGCTTAACTTCAGAGTTCCCATGGAACTCGAAGCCAGTGAGCTCCCAAAAGGCCTCGTGCTAGGTAGGGATGGGAATATACATTTAAGGATCACTCCCCTGGGCGATGTGGGATGTCACAATCCACCCCCCCTTAGGGGCCCGACGTCCTCGTCGGCACACACGCGACCAGGGTTAGGCTCTGATACCAAATTGTTGAAAAACCCGCACACTGGACCTTGTTCTTTGATGTAACCAACGGCAATAGACTAAACTAGCAAATATAGAAAACTTAGAAACACACAAGAATTATACTGGTTCGGCAGAACTTATGCCTACGTCCAGTTGTGATTTCCCTAGGTAGAGAAATCACCACTTCTTTGATTAATAATAGAGATTACAGAACTTATGCAAACCCTAGAACTAATCTCAAAACTCTCTGCTGTTTTTCTGTTTTCTCTCTGCAGAAAATCAGCCTTGCCGCACCCTATTTATAGATATAGGGTTGGCTTACATGTCCTTTACAGATTATAATTCCTATTCTAAGTGGAATAGGAAATTAGACTTCCTTTCCAATTCCAAATAGACTTCTAGGGTTTCTAATCTAAATTGAATAAGGAAACTAAGATTCTTTCCTAGCCCTTTTAGGAGAAGAATTGGTGCACCCTTTCCCTAAAACAATCCTAAACAGAAAAGGACACAAATTGACGAGCCAAAAAAACTAACAGTTTTTATCTGTTACTGCATATAACCTTTTTGGTTTCATGTGAAGGCTTGCAAAACGGTGGGTAGCTTCACATCTGTTTTCGGCTTGCTTGGGGGAGGAGGCAATTGAACTATTGGTTGCATACGTCTTTTTGAAGCCTTTACCATTCAATGCTCCATGCTCACGAATCACTGGATTTTTGAGGTTGATATTTATATAACTCATTTCCAGGGCATTTTGATAGTTCTCATTGACACTTCTGCTTTAAAAGATAGATTCTCTAACTGCTTGGTTTCACTTTTGAATTGTGAACATCAAGTTACATATTTCGAAATTATCTGGTAATTAGAAATACTATGGTGTAGCACATACATGCACATGCACACAAGAATTATTGCCAAACTTTAATGGTGTATTTCACACTCTCATGTGCATGGTAATTCCATCAACAGGTTCCTACGATTACTATCAGATTATGACTGGAATTTTTCTGCATTAATTGTCGACATAAACAATGATTTGACTCCAAAAGATATGCAAGAGATAAATGTAAGTTCTGCTGCTAACTAAGAAACTCTGATCCAATCTCTTTGTTTCCTTGATTTTATTATTTTCTTTTTTTCAGTTACAGTTTTATTATTTCTTGACTGCTACTAACTGCAGTTCAATTTCAGGATAATTTCATGTCAAGTAGAAAAACTAACGAAGAAAATGTGCTAAGTGTAATCCCAGCAATGTTCTTGGCTACAACTTACGACAAGGCATCTGAGGCCTGGACCAGATTCTCACCAAACTTGATGGTTAGTTTAATTGGTGTCTTTTTCAACAATGTTCATTTTCTTTGGTAAATTTTTTACGTTCTCTCTAGTAATCAGGCCTGTGATACCTTTTCCCTGAGCTGATCCTGCTTATTTTACAAATTTTCCTGGCATTTCAATGCATTCCATTTGTATTAGGATTTAGGATGCATTCTCAATTCTTCAGTCATGTCAGAATATTAGTTCGAAACTCAGTTCCATGAAATTGTTAACTATAAACATAGAGGACTTTCTTTTTTTCTTTTGGTGATTGTAATAAAAATTAAGACTTGATATATTGGCCGACAGAACATTCAAACGAATAATCTCCCATAGAATTTGTGAGGGCTGGCACTCTGGAAATCCGAGTGCAGCAACTCCTTTTATTGATGTAGTATTTAGTATTGCTGATGTACATTTTGATATTGTTGAATATGAAAGGAGTTAAAAAGGTTGATGGCTTATGCTGGAAGCAGTGCAAAGTTGTTGACCAAACTGATATCGGAGGATCATGATGATAAGCATAGATGGGAGGTGAGCTTGTTAAATTTTACTGGTTGTGATCCGTGAATTGTTTTACCTTGATGCACGTGTGATATATGCAAACTATTAATGTTTATTTTTTGGCTTGCAGTGCCTTTTTCGAACTCCTTTGAACAATTATGACGCAGTTATTCTTCTTCACAGAGAAAAATTACCTTACCCCCAACATCTTCTCTTTCCATCCGAATTAAATCAAGGTATATTCTTTATGTTACCTGGATGTTTGCTCGGCCTCAGCTTTTTGTTGTTCTCTCTCCTTTTCTAGCATACCATACTCAAATATGGTATATGCGCTAAGTTCTAATGCATATTTACGCAGGTGCAGGGGTACATGTGGCATGTGGGAATGCGAGCAACGTTTTCCACCCATTTCTGTTGCCTGGAGACATGAAAGGAAATTCGGAGGCACTAAGAAATAAGCTATTGGTAAACTTTGATCCACTGAGGTGCTATGTCGGGGATCTAGAGGCAAGTTTTATGTGATAACTTAATTTTAACCATGATGCCGTGGCTTTCATTTTTATGTTTTTAATGACTGCCGTCTTTGTTTACATCCTCGTGTCTTGAATGTAGAAAGAGTACCCCAACACCTTCAAGCTATGGTATGATTCTCTGGGTGGTGATGCTGTTGGCATAACGTGGGGGAGATATGGTTCAAAGGTATAATTGGATCTGTTCCAGCTGAATAAATGTGCATTCCAAATCGACGTTGAAAGTTCCTAAAAAATTGTTTGCTATCTACACTTCCTAACCAGTTGTATTTTCGGATCCTAATATTTGCAGAAACGAGGGCGGGAAGAAGAAGCAGAGGAGGTGAAAGATCCAACTGGTTTATTAAAAAACATCGGTGAAGTAGGAACAGGATTTGTGAGAGGGGTTTATCTTCTCAAAGCCCCAAGGCTCACGAGTTAACTCTGTTTATACTCTAAAACGCTCAAAGCTTCACGGGTGACAACAATTTTCTTTGTGATGCTGCTTTTCGACATGGTAAGAAATCCTCGGCGCGCCCCTCTGACAATACTCATAACAGAGAGATAAATTACCCAGTTAGGGATTCCCGTTTGTAACTGGTAACAAGGTTACGAAAGGAAACGTATTTGTATGGTTGTATGTCAGCCATGAGAATTTGAAAATCTGAATCTGTATTATGTTACAGTTAACTGCCTGAGAGCAGCATTTTTGTTGATGATAAATTCGATTGAACTGTTAGTTAGAAAGGTTAATACTCGTATTTTTCTTTTCCGAAAGAAGATATTACCGTGTCAAATAGTGTATTCTTTTAACTGGGTAACGTAGAAAGAGCGTTTACACTTGCAACTGAGGTGGAAATTTTCACTTACAATTAGCCATGCTAACCAACAGAAGTGTGATAATTTAATGTGTTTTCATTAACATGTGCATCATTTCGAATCATTGTCAATCTACGATTTCAGCATCAAAGAGTTGAAATATCAATGACGTACGAGCGACCATCACCAAAATCATCATCAAAATGTTTAATGATGTGGTTAAAATAATTAAACAACCTCAGTTGAAGCGATTAACAACGGGTTTAAATCCCACAATTTAAAAAATGACCGGGTTAAGAGTTTGCGAAAATCGTAGATTCATCAGCCAGCTGACATGTTTCGAACAAGAACCCGCTCACCACTCCAAAACAACAGTTAGACTGCTTCCTGAATGAGTTTCTCTGTAAGTTCTTTAGGCAATCCCATAACCGTGTCAGTCGTCCCTATCTGCAGCAAACCAAATGAAGCACATTGCAAACAAATTTGTGAGAAGTTAGAATCCTTCACACCCTTGATGGACGGATCAAAAGACAAAGTATAAGCAGACGCGATGAAAAAAATATAGCAAGGCCAAAACTCGAGCATGTTTGGTTGCTAATTCACTTGGAATAAGAAAGAAAATTTAGAACCCATTAGCAAAGCGAACAAGGATGAAAGAAACGGTAGAAAGAAAGAGATAAAGACGACGAGGGGAGGAAAACTCTGTAAAGATGCATGAAGTGAATAGCAAGAGTAGACATGAAATAGAGAGATGAGAGAGAGCTAACCACTGCTTCTACAAACGGAGAAATCAATGGATGTTCCAGCATCAAACCACCAGCAACATTGAGCGTAATTCCCTCCTCTATCTGGCCAAACATCAGACTCATAAACCAGATTCAACAGAGAATAATAGTTCACAACGAAGCACCTAAAGTGATTTTGTATCCAAATTTACCAGGCTATGGATAACCTCCTCTGGTATGACATGAAAATAAACCTGCATCACGACATCAAACATATGCTATAATCCTTCCCAAACTAACCAATAAATTAAACGATATAACTATCGATCATCATTGTTGATTAAAAACTTGAACAAACAAAAAAGCTAGACAAGAAGGCTGCTCTTTAGCACAGGTCAGATAAAGAATGAGCTTTAAGCAGTGAAAGAACAAGTACCTCCGCTCTGCGCCAACCGCCTTTTCTTTTTCCGGTTTTAAGGTTGGTTACAAGTACAGATCCTATAACTTCTGCTTGACCGCCGGAATAGCCTGCAACCCATCCATAAAGACTTGACCACTACATATCCATTTGTGGTTTTAACAAAGGGAAAAAGATGGACAGTTGCCTTTGAAGCAAACCTTTGATAAACTTCCATGCTTCTTCCTTGCTGGATGGTTTTTCCCTTACTATCCCTTCATACACCACCACCTCAAAATCAATAAAGATTTTGTAGTGAGAAACAACCTTAACTACAAAACACATTCCCTACAAGAGAGATTCACTAAAAAAGCAAAACTGTTTCCGATGTTTTTACCGGTAACATGTTTTTTGAATAGTGAAAAGGGAGCTTTTATTGCCACTCCAAAATAGTCATCTCGTCTTGCAATCCACACTTTTTTGGAGTGCCAATAACTTCTCCAGGTGAAACGCCAATTAAGAATAGGATTTATGAGAGTCATGGTTATATGGGTCCACTAATACTGTGTGATTTCCATAATGTATGAGAAAGTAACACATATATTCCAGTAATCTTACTGCATTAAGATTAATCTGTTAAATTAATTAACATGAACAAATATATAAGAAAGTAACACATATTCACATGAAAAGTTGAAAAACATGAACAAATATTACTTATAAACGCATACCGTGTCTGCGGTAACCAACAGTGTTGCAGGAGCATCCCCATCCAATTGTCTATCACTTTGGAGCCTTGAAATAATGGCATCTGCCTAACAAAAAATAAAGGCAAAACACACTTCTATCGTAAAAATTGGCTTATGGGTTAGGTCAGTTGGCCATGACAGCGTTGAATTCAAATCCCGTTTAGAGTAGTTTAAATTATTGCTTTGTACCATAAAATATAAAAGTAGAGAAAACGTACTTTGGCCTCAGCTAAAACCATGACCAGTTCTTCAGGCTTATCCATCCTTATACTTTTTTCATCAATATCTGCAGTCTAAAACCCACACAACCAAATCAGCAACTTGAAAAGCTAATCCATTTAACCAAGAAAAAAGATTGATGCCTTGGTATAATTACAATGTACCATGACCGTGAACCGGTGTCCCATCTCCGCCAGTATTTGCCGGCGCGCCGCAGACGCCGACCCGAGAATTATCTGTCGCAAAAAAGATCAGAAATTGCTGCAAATTTTCACAGCTAATCCAACCGTAGAAGCTAGATTGGCGATGGGATTGTCATTTATTCGGGATTTAGCGACGAACCTGAAATGACATATTTGTTGTCCTGCGTTCACTTTCTGTTTCTGCTTTCTCGGAGAGAGAAGAACTTGCAACAGTATTGGGTATGAGTCTGCACTTTCTATTTTGGGCCTAACGGGTTCAAGCTGACCCGGTTCACTTCGGATTTTCAACCGAATATATCCTACAGAAGGAAACGACGTCGTATGTAGTCATCGCCGCCTTGGCGCCTTCTACCTTCTTCCCCAAGTCGTCGCCTCAGTTTTCAGTTTACCTCGTTTTTAACCTTCTCTCAGCTACTGCGCCCCTTGGTGCTCCAAACACTGCAACGATGTCGTCTTCGGGATTACACACAGAATTTTGAAATCAAGCGCGACGATGAGTTCTTGCAGCGGAAGAAGAATTTCGGGAGTGGCAGCTTCGTGGCGAATTTGAGGGATCACATTCATGAATTTCTTCATGCTTCAATGGACGAGCACAGAACTTGCTTGAAAGAGACAGTGCGGAAGGTACGATTTTACCCCCCCTCTCGTTTGCTTTGCAATGGAAGATTTATGTCTGTGAATTGTTGGGCAGCTTGGGAAATAAATTTGGTTTTTGGTCCAAAGCAGATGTTTGAAAGGGCAAAACTTTACAGAGAAAACAGTGGCGGCGGACCAAACGAAGGCGAAAAGTCCCTGCCTTTGCAAACAACTACAGATTAGGAAGATTTTGCAAGGTTTTAATTTTTATTTTTTGGGTTGCAGAGAAAAAGAGTAAGTGTAAGACAAATTTGATATCTTTATCTTAGCATCTGTATATGCTGTGTTTGAAACAAGTGTGTGATGAACGACAATGAAATGCTAGATGTGGGTATCACAATGACTTCATATTTCCTTCAAGGATATTGATATTCACACACCTATTTTTACTTCTCACACCCTTGTTAATTTTTGGTCATCTTCTTCGATTCATTCGATCAAACGGCCAAACGGCCGAAAATTGAGAGAGAGGTATGTGAGAAGTAACAATGGTGTGTGAATAACACTACACTTAATCAATTGCTAAAAATTGTCCATGGCCGTGTGAGTGACTGAAGGAGCAAACTTTTTTTCGATTGGAACAGTAGGTACTTGTTGGATGACATTGAATTTGATTTCACCGGTGCTACACTCAAACTTAGCAGTTTACATCCTTTATGATTCTGGTGTTTCATGTTAAAATTTTATTACCAAACTTAATGTAGTTAAGGATTTGGTAGCCACTACCCAGTTATAGTAATATGCTATTTAATGCCTCCTTTCTTTAATTTTTAATCTAAGATTTCTGCCCCCTAATCCCACCCCACCTTGTGCAACTAGAACTAAGATCATGTGCTAATAGTAGTACGTGCTTTCTTTAATTAATGATGATTATAAATAAATAAGCACTTGCATATGCAGAGATTCTTCCTTGTTACATGTGCAAACAAGACAAAGAAAAGTATTCTGCATCTAGAAGTTACAGGGAAAAGATCGGAGGGAATGGGAAGGGGTGCAGAGTTTGGTTAACTGCTAGATCCACTTCAAGAGGAAATTGGTGCTGTGTCTACCGCTGGAGGGCATCTTCCTTTAGAGCTTTAGGGTCTTTAGCCTGTAGAAGGTAATGGAAGTTATTATACACAAAGCTTGTAGTGTTTTCTGAGGTTAAGTGCTTTCTACTGTTGCAAATCTTCATCAATGAACAGATTTACTGCCAGTATATGAACAAAAGATATGAGCGACGTGCATGTTGATAGTGCAACTCCGCCTACTGAAGAGTGAGGTCAATGCAAAATGAAGAATGACAAGGTTAGTATCAAATTTTAGCCTGAAAGGTTCATGACCCTGCATTGAAATTGTTATATTTATATTTTAAGTATGGATTTAACACAGAAGTGAGTTTCGTTGATTGTTTTCGCTTATATATCTCGTGGACATACCTTAATGTCTGAATATGGTCAATTAAAGATTTAACAGCATTGTTTCTAGTCTTCATCTTATCAAGTAATAAGGAGAAAGAAGTGTATTACCTCTCTTCTCCACTGCTGATGTTGCTTTCTCCAACTTTCCTATACTTGGGAAGGGGAACTTTTCCTGACTCAATGCGGTTTATGTCCGCTAGAAGGATCTCATACTGCCTCTTCACTTCCTCTTCAGTCATCCCTCCAACAATTCTGGCTATATTACTCCAACGATCAGGGGTTTCCCTATCATATGTTGCCAGAGCGTTTTCAAACAATTTGTTTTGTTTGGCTGTCCAAGTTGAATTGGAGTGTGGGGAAGATAGCTTGCTAGGTGCCATTTTTCTGAGATATTAGAGCAAGATTAGTCGGGTGGAGCTCGAAGTGACGAGAAAGAAGTTTCGGTAGTATATTTTAAGAGAGATCGAATTTGGCCGATGAAAGGAAACGAAATTTAAAGGGAAAGCCTGAGGTTGAGAAACCGAATAGTACTCTAAGTCAAGAGATCATCAAAGAAGAGATCAAAGAATTACTGTTCGTGCAAATAAGGTGATGCAAGTTGGCAGACAAAATTTAAGGATATCATATTATAACACTTAATGTGCTTAGAATAAGAAGCAGAAACTAGAAACATAGGGATCTTTAAGACGGTCAATTGCTTTATTTTCAAGCTTTTTTTAATGATCGGAAGTACGATGATATAATATAATTAGTATATAAACATGTGGGATATCATAAATTACGACTTATATTAAATTGTTCTACTTCTAATCGCACTGACGCCTTTTATTATAAAATTTAAACACAATGTTGGGCTGTGCTGGTGGATAAGTAGGTACAAAAACTGTTGTTATAAACATGTGTATGTATGTATGTTTGCATCCTACGTTGTTAAGCATTTGTTTCCAAGACATTTCCACTTCTTAGCTCAACTCTTCCCCCATGTTTATGTCATTAGATAACTTCTTCCTGGTTTTCTGGAAGTGGCAGGATCACATTGTGGTTACTTACAAGAATCAAACCACTTTGTTTTCCTAGCTACCATATAAAATTTGATACACTCTAGTCCTACCTAAACATGTTCTAGTCACAGTGGACAAAGACTTCGGTGCATCGGAGTACTATTGTAGCGGTATCCCAAGTAAAAAAGGTATTGCTTTGTGGGAAAGTTAAAATGAATGAGAATGCATGATTGACTTGAAATGCCGTTACAATGGCATCCTCAGTGCAGGTAAGTTTCTATCCTCTTCCTCACTCTACAAACTAGAATTTGGTTTTTTGATTAACCAATGAGTTAAAAAAAAATCTTTGGAAGTGGTATGATTTGCATAGGGTTCCATTCTTGCAGTTGTCCAAAAATGGATACAAGAAAACTTTAAAAAATTGGTGTTTCTTTTGTCAAGCTGCAGGTCTATAATATATAATTTGATTAAGTGTGGAACAAATCTTTTAAATTAAACCCCATGTGAAATCCATGGAGCAAAGCATTAGTTTAATTAGTATAAGATAATCATGTTTAGGGAAGATTAATTGCAATTATGTGATAGGTCCTTTTGTGCTTGTCTTGGGGCAATTCCCCATGAAAGCATCTTTTGGCTTGACTAAACATGTGAAACTGGGTATGCTTAGCCCTGAAGGAATTTGAAAAAAAAAAAAAAAAAAAGGATGGAAAAGCAGCAGCAAATGAGGAAGATACTTAGCGCTTAAGAATTAGTCTTTTGATAAATTCAAACTCAACTCGATGAGAATGCAAAGAACATTTTCTAGCACGAATAGTTTGATTGAAATGAAAAGGTAGGTAGGTCTCGTTGATTTTGGGTACATGATGATTCTAAGGTATTGAATAATCAAGAGTGGGTTGTTTATCTCATATTGATTTATCGTCATCCGCATTCTTTCTCAGACTTATTCCTTTTATTCTTTTTGATCTCCACCTAGAAAGTAACGACACGCATGAAAAGCCAAAAATTACAATAATTTTACACTCATCTTCTTTATTTATTTTTATTTTTTTCACAAGAAGCGATAGTAAGTTTAACACACAATTACACAATTACAAAGGTTGTCGTATGAGTACATTCTCCTGTGGCCAATACGTTAATTTGTAGATAACCCGCACAAATAAGCATAACAGTAAAACTCCTAACGGCTACCACAAGCACAAACACCTCCGTACTACCACAAGTACCTTGACACAAATCCACCACAAAGATGGCATACGTATATCTAGGGGTGGGTTCAAAAAACCCAAAAAAAAGGGGGACCGAACTCTGAACCAAAATCGAAAGTTACGATCTCTCTCAAATTTGGTCCTCTGATTCTATCTTCGTAGGGTGTAGGTTTGTGGATGAGTTGTTGATCCAAAGGGCCGTTGGGGCTTGATCTAAGGATGAACAGATGATGAACGGATGAACACTTTCTTCAAGGGCCGTCGGGGCTTGATCTTGAATAATGGTTGTGTGGATTTCTTCAAGGGCTTTTGGGCTTGATCTTGAAGGTTGATGGGATGTGTGGATTTGTTTGTTGATCCAAGGGGCCGTTGGGGCTTGAGCTTAGGATGAACGGATGAACACTTTCTTCAAGGGCCGTCGGGGCTTGATCTTGAGTTGGTTGTGTGGATTTCTTCAAGGGCCGTTGGGGCTTGATCTTGAAGAAGGATTTGACGAAGAACGAAGAGTGCTTTCTTGATCCTTCGGGATTTTCTTGAGAGCTTTAGAACTCTAAGGCTTCAAGGTTTTGGTGTGTGGAGAAATGTATTTGTGAATTGGTTGATGCTTGATACCTTGATGGAGAAGCCTATTTATAGGCTTTGAGAATGAATCACCACCACAAAATATTTTTTTCCTTTCCAAGCACCATTGCCTAATTTTCCCACTTAATGCAATATTGAAATTGAAGTGGTGTAACTTATGGCCTAATTTCCCACTTAATACCATTTTAAACTTGAAGTGGTGTAACTTATGGCCTAATTTCCCACTTAACACCATTTTAAACTTGAAGTGGTGTAACTTATGGCCTAATTTCCCACTTAATACCATATGGCCTAATTTCCCACTTAACACCATTTTAAACTTGAAGTGGTGTAACTTATGGCCTAATTTCCCACTTAATACCATTTTAAACTTGAAGTGGTGTAACTTATGGCCTAATTTCCCACTTAACACCATTTTAAACTTGAAATGTGTATGTTTTGTCATTGCCCAAATGAGAAAAACTTGCTTTGATCTGTAATGGATTGAAGTGTGCTTGCCTTGTCATTGCCCAACATGAGAAGAAAAACTTGTTTTGATCCTCAATGGATTGAAATGTACTTGCCTTGTCATTGCCCAAAATGAGAAGAAAAACTTGTTTAATCCTTCAAGGGTATTTCTTCCTATTTTGTTGAGTCACACGCCATGTGTACAATTTGTACAACACGTGGCGTATGCCATGTATGCCTTGACACGTCAAAACTTTAATGCATTGGTGAACATTTGTTTTTTTTTTTTACTGAAATTTCGATGTCTACAAAAACAAAGGAACCAAACTGAACCGAAGTATTAAGTTCGGTTCGGTTTTGGTTTTGGATGACCAAACTGAATTCCTTTACACTTTATGAATGCATGCCAATGATGTTTCTTTTGTGAAACTTTGTTGCCAAGTTTGAAACTAAGCCTAGGGCTTTTTCAAGTAGCATACTTGGTTCAATTAGGGAGAATATTGCATTGGTTATAGAAGAAAGTTTTGGAAGGCTTTGAAACTTGGAATAACTTATCTATTTGTTTACTTTTTGAATGAATACATTGATTTTTCTTTGCAATTGAGGTTGTTGATAAAATAAGATTGGTTTATATGATCTTGTATATGTACAACTGCCTTCCCACTTTCCCCATTTTTTTTATTATTAGTCTACCAATGCAAGCCTCTTTTTTAAATTCTATATTAAAAAAAGATCAAGTTTTATAAAATAAAAAAAAACCAAAACCGAACCGAATAAAATCAAACCAAAAAAAACCGATTGAAAATTGAACCGAACCGAAGTTTTGATTTCGGTTTTGGCAAAAAACCAAACCGAATGAAACCGAACCCATCCCTACATACATCGAGACACATGCAAAGTCCTCACCGGCAAACAATACCACAAGTGAGGACACATCACTTGCTAGGCGATACATCACACGCTAGATGCGTACATACGAAACAAACACTGCTTCGAAAACGGAGGCCACCGTCGGTTCATGTCCATCGGTGGAGTCGTCTCCACTAGTGAATCGCATATGTAAAATTCAGGTTTAAACTCTCAATCAGCAGATGTCTTAGTTATAAGAAACAAGGAATCAAAGGATTTTTTTTTTTTATTCCAACAAGGTAAACGTACCATTCATTTAAACCTCTAAATGCGTTATCCATTATGCACCTGAACACGAAAGTGCACTAAAGTATAAAAGGCCTAGCCCAATGGGGACCAGGTCCGTCCCAGTAGTTTGGGTTGAGTGGACGTGGGAGGCCCAAAGGGGACTAATGGTCCAAATTAACCGTGTGATCCGCTCTCCTCCCTGTTTAAGGTAAACAATCAGAGACCGTTGATCGGTGTAAGGCCCCACAATGCATCAAACGGTTGAGGTTTGCACACTCTTGACTAACAGCAGCATTTCGTCTTGCTCAATAAACTGAAACAACACTGCCGTTAAACATTTGATTTAATCAAATTAATTACTGATGCTTACCAAGAAAACGACGAGGGCATTGCCTGTAAAGCACCATTTTAATTTTTAATTGCAACACTAATTCTTATTATTATACATGAAAATCTGATTAAGCAGATCACTAATCAGCAAGCACTACTACTAGTTTAGCCGGTAAGCAGTCAGCAAAAGCCAGACTCCCAGTCCCGTCCCACTAGAGACGAAATGTGGCGAAGGAGCTTTAGCAGCAGCACCGGGACCGCCGCCGCTACAACCGTGTTGAAGGACAAGAAATGGGACGCTCTCGTCATCGGCGGCGGCCACAACGGCCTCACTGCCGCCGCATACCTCGCACGCTCCGGCCTATCCGTCGCCGTCCTTGAGCGGCGCCACGTGATCGGCGGTGCCGCCGTCACAGAGGAGCTGGTTCCGGGCTTCAAGTTCTCTCGGTGTAGCTACCTCCAGAGCCTCCTCCGCCCCTCCATCATCAAGTAACGCCCACCACATCTGATCATTTCTTCAATTATCTGTTTGTGCGGTTTGCATCGTAGAAATGCTTGAATAATTTAATTTTCAACCAAACAATGCCTTGCGTCTCCCTCTAACAGGGAATTAGAACTGGCGCGGCATGGAATGAAGCTGCTGAAGAGGAGTCCTTCGTCCTTTACGCCCTGTTTGGATGGAAGATATCTTCTTTTGGGACCAAACAAGGACCTTAACCACTCTGAGATTTCCAAATTCTCCAAACAGGACGCCGATGCTTATCCAAGGTTTATACTTGTACTATCCGTAATCCGTATCCCGTATTCTGGATTCTGTATTCCGTATTCCGTATTCTGAAATCCATTATCTGTGTGTTGGTTTTGAATAACTTGATTGTACAGATATGAGACTCAGCTGGAGAAATTTTGTGAGTTTATGGACCCCTTGCTGGATTCAGCTCCTCCTGAATCTTTGCAATGCGAGTCATCTTGTAGTGTTAGTGATCGGTTCAAGAATAAGATGCACAATTCGATGTTTTGGGCCCGGTGTTTGAGACAAGCGGCCTGCCTTAGGCCAAAAGGACTTTGTGTAAGAATCATTCATTTTCCTAATGATGTTAGCTGAACCAGCATGAATTACTAATTGATTACCTAGTAAAGATTTAAGTTTTATGATTGTGTAATTATCGGCTTTGGCAGAGAGTTTATGGACCTTTTGTTATCCCCGGCTTCGAAGGTTTTGAATAACTGGTTTGAGGTGATCAAGTCATTTCTACATCAATGATTAGTTCAAAGTTCAAACCTTGTGAATTTTTATGCATATTAGTCATATCTACATGATTGAGTCATTTCACTTTTTACAGGCAGAAGTTCTGAAGGCAACCCTTGCAACGGATGCTGTAATAGGAACTACGGTAAGAGTCATTGGGAACGGATGGAGATTCATCGCTTATAATTTCTAAATACTTATCATACATACTGCACATTTTGTATTTTTTTTTTCTCGATAGGACTATCCTTCTATATTATTTGCATTGTTTAGTCACTTTTTCCGCCTCGGTTTCTTATGCAGGGAAGTGTACATACACCTGGGAGTGGATATGTTCTGCTACACCATGTGATGGGAGAAACTGATGGTGAGCGTGGAATTTGGTCGTAAGTTACTCCATTGCTTGCTTGACATGTCTCTGGCCTCTATTTTTCAAAATTAGTTTCACATGATACTTTGATAGAAATTATTGGATAAATGCGTTGTTGTTAGCATTCATATGTTATACTTTAGCTTGAATGTTTGTTTTAACAATTTTTTGTTTATCCCTATTTAGACTTTCTCCTAGTATTAAAAACCAACTTTCTGTACAGATATGTTGAAGGTGGGATGGGTTCAGTATCCTTGGCTATCGCTAATGCCGCTAAGGAAGCTGGGGCTCATATTGTAACATGTGCAGAGGTATTTATGTCCCAAAAGGAGCTAGGATTAGTTCATGTTTCAGTTCTCAAACTTTGTGCATCTATTGTCTGTCTGTATGACTTTGTAGATTATGTTTTCAATCTTGTTCTTCAGGTTCAGCAATTATTGATTAATGACTCTGGCACTGCGGACGGGGTTAGTTTCTTCTTGCTTCCTAAATGAGGTAGTCTTGAAACTTAAATCTAACTTGTTGGATATTGTTACATGTCTTGTTGTAGGTTTTGTTGACTGATGGCTCACAGGTGCATTCTTCGATTGTTTTATCAAATGCAACCCCTTACAAAACATTCAAGGTAAAACACCGGGCCTGCGTATGTAAATTCAAATATGTAGAGACGCCTTGTGCCGTGAGAAATTAGATGGGAATAATACCTGTGGAAACCTTTTAAAAAAACTTGTATTAAATGGATTTTAATCTATATTATAGGTTTCCATTATATGACACAGGAGTTGGTTCCAGATAATGCTCTTCCTCCTGATTTCGTCCGTGCAATTAAGTATTCTGATTACAGCTCTGTAAGCTCCCTTTATTCCTTCATTTTCTGTGTCATTCTTCTTAATTTTCCAATTATTATCTTTACTATAACTTGAGGTTACTTACCTATCTGCAGGGAACTACAAAAATAAATTTAGCGGTTGAAACATTGCCCCAGTTCAAAAGTTGCAATTTAGGTCATCCCGATGCAGGTCCTCAGCATGTGGGCACCATTCATATTGGTTCTGAGAGGTATGCTATTATCTCACTGTTTGGTTTATTTGGTTCCACATGCTGTGCTTTTTCATATCGTTTCCGTCTCTCTTCTAAAGCATGGAGGAGATTAACTCCGCCTGTCAAGATGCTGTCAATGGATTGCCATCGAACAGACCAGTTATTGAGATGACAATTCCCTCTGTACTCGACAAAACTATTTCTCCACCTGGTACATAAAACTACTTTGCCTTGATAATGTATCATATTGTCTCGTTCCTCATAGAAAGCATTCTAGTTCTCATATCGACATAATCCAACTCTTTGTAGGCAAGCATGTGATCAACTTGTTTATTCAATACACACCATATAGTCCCTCAGATGGCCACTGGGGAGATACTGTTTACAGAGTGAGTTTTTCATTCCTTCGTTTATCTTTCTTTTTCTTTCTAGACGAGGCATCAACTCTTTTTTCTTTCATTTTTGTTGCGACTTTACTTTTGATGGAATAATTTTGTGGTGACACAGAAATCTCCTCTCTGGGCCTCTGACTAATTCTTTCAAATGGCATGGTACCTTTACAGGAATCGTTTGCACAAAAATGTTTTAGCTTGATTGATGAATATGCACCTGGGTTTAGTTCATCAATTATTGGTTACGACATGTTGACTCCGCCAGACCTTGAAAGGGAAATTGGTTTGACAGGTACATCAAAACTCAAATCTTTGTAGAAATGTAGGCAGAGCCGCAGATGGTTCAGCCAAGTTTAGTTCACCATAAATGATATAAGGGCATTGCCGGAAGTGGCAGCCATTGAGCGTCACAGTACGGAGATGGGAAGTTTGTCATACAAGCTTGATTCAACTCAAAGTGTAGCGAAAGTGTAGAGTCAAAAGAGACCATGTATTTTCATCTTTCTATGCATAATCGATGAATTAGCTCATCATCTCAACATGATTGCAGCATCCAAAAACTCACACCGATTTGTAAATGTTTCTTGACAGGAGGGAATATCTTCCATGGTGCTATGGGATTGGATTCGCTCTTCCTCATGCGACCTGTGAAAGGATGGTAAATCTTCCAATGTATCCGATTTTGCTTGGGACATAAACTTCCTGCTATCTATGCCTTATGTTGCTTGTGTAAAAAGTCTATCTGTTTATGTTATTTTGGTATACACATACAGGTCAAATTACAGAACGCCACTGAAGGGACTGTATTTGTGTGGGAGCGGAACCCACCCCGGGGGCGGTGTGATGGGTGCACCCGGGCGTAATGCTGCACGCGTAGTTCTTGAAGATTTGAACAAGCCATTAAAATGATTTTGAGATTTGTGTCTTAACCAGGTACCAATCTGACTGGTTCCAATTCTTATGTTTCGGGTATGCCGAAATTTTCAGGCATTCCACATTATGTTTGTATCTTGTATCTTCATTGAACAATACGAGACTGCATTGTACCTGTTCGTGTTAATTATCTTTCGATACAAGCGATGTCTGAAAGACTCGAAACCAAAGAAACACATCTCAGCAGCTCAAGAAAACAGAATATATAATGCCGATAACTCAAGCTTGTCGCATGTTTCTTATTTTTTTTCATGTAAGTAATCAGCCATCCATCAAGCATCCAAATATTCACAAACATCGCACTAATATTGCAAGAGCTCTGCAGTGATTCCTATCAAAGAAGCTTTGGAGGCTCGGCCTCGGTGTGACATCAAAAGAGAACATTATAACAAATCAGTCAAAACTGCAAACTATCGACTCCGCCAGGCGGAAACAGATTTTGGGACCAGTGAGATGGCATTTGAGGCTGCTTCTAACCTGCACCAAAAGTTCAAATTAACATAAGTAATCAGACATCGAAATAGTCAGCAACAGATACAACGAAGGGGATAGGGGTAGGGAGGGGGAGAAGAGACACCACCTTGAGATTTCTTCGACGGCCTTCATAACTTCAGTTGAACTTGTTTCCAGCACTTGACCTCCAAAAATAATCTCATCCAATACGGTATGCATCTGAGAACGAAGAAGAAAACTAATTAAAGCACAGTTCAATGAAAATGGTTTCGCGAAGCAAGATTACGAATTTTATTCAGCTACAATTCCTAAACAATAATGATGTAATCTAACACCCACCCTTTTGTGCGACAACGTCAAATCATAAAGCAATACCAAATAATGTTTCACATTACTCGGAGTATCAAAGTACACGCAACAGATCACAAGTAAACGTTAGTCACAGCAAAACGAAGGGAGCATATTTACCTTGCTGTAATTGATCACCACGTCAAGCTCACATACATTTTTGAAGCATTTGTCCAATGTTTCCACAAATACTGAAAGGAATGAGAATCGAAGTAAGCAAATCATTCAATCAAAGCAACCCTTAGCACAAGCATTAACTTTGAGAAACAAGCTAATCATTGCCATGTTCGATCTTAACATAGGGAGGACGTGATAACTTAGTCTGTTGTTCAAGTCAGGACCATATACACAGTAATCCTCATTTCTCATGAGTCATGACAGCATTAACTGTAACCATAAGGTTTCTGCAAGCAAAATTCATCAACATTCCACTTTTCAACCGTAAAAACTTTCCCGATATCTTCTGATTTCAAACAAAATTGCAAACGATCAACTTGTGAATGCTCTTCAATGGTGCGGTATCTTGTGATATCGAAACCTTGCAATTCAGTAGCAGCTATATAACATGGATAATGCTAGGTACCTTGTATGAGGTCGAGCATGGCAAGCTCGTTTTCAGAGCTATCGAATACAAAGACGATGTACAAAGTTGCAAAGTGCTTGTACACAAGGCGAGTATCCTGCACAAGAAGGAAAGGATTCAGACAGCCGATTTGAATAACCGTCGCGGATACAAGGACTGTTTCTTATTCAAATTTTACCAAATTCAGATCATCCAGAAACTTTATAAACAGGAAGAATTTGAGGGAAGATTAGCCAATGTACCGGGCCGAAAATAGACTCAGCATCCACGAAATTGCTCACATTCTCACCTCTACTGGACAACACTGTGGAAAAGGAACATCAACATGAAAACCTAATTTGAATTTATAAAAAAAATCAGAACAAATTGAGAGGCAAGCTAAGCATCCACATTGATTTATGCAGTAAATAAAGCATAAATCACAGTAGAGAGAGAGAGAGAGAGAGAGAGTAGAGAGAGAGAACCTCCATGGACGCTGCGTATAAGTTCCTGTTGCTTCTTCACAGGCTGCCCTCAGAAATTGGAAAGCCAGCCATTTTTACACAACAATCGTAATAAGTAATAAATAAATAAAATTACAGAAAAAATAAATATTGAAAAATGGAAAGAGGAGGAGGTGACCTGAAATTCGTAGAACTTGGAAAGGCGAGGCTTCCCCTGCGTGTTTATCACCATCACCGATCGGATCATCTTCTCCAGAAATAAGAAATTTTTTTCTTTTTTCAGGGAATTTGCAGACTGCACAGATGAGAACTGGTTTGAGATCCATGCCGGCCTGGTCCCTTGTAATTATGTACATCGGTAGGGGCCTATTCGTAAATTCATGTGGGGACGCATTGCTGGAGATCCAAATCCGATCAACTTGGCGGTATAAAAAGTGTAAATATCAAATAGTGAGCCAAACAAGCCCTAGACCCTAGTACAATTGAAGTCGAGTCGCAACCAGAATCATCGGCGGCGGCGCATCATCAATGGCGGCTCAAGAAGGCGGTGATTCTGAAGACGATGCAATTCTGATCCCCGAGACCGCCACGCTCCTTCCATCGACTCAGCATTGCCTCCACTCCATCAACTCGGCCGGTCTTCATCCGGGAGCTCCGGTCTCAAGGCATCTCCTTCCAGCTCTGGCCGCCCGCCACCACGCTCCTCACACTCCTCGACGGCCACCGTCGTGACCCCAGCACCGGACCACTGGGACGCACACTCTCGGCGTTGGACTCGAGGCAGCGGCCTCACAGAATCCTCGAGCTCGGCTCCGGGACCGGCCTCGTCGGAATCGCCGCCGCAGCCACGCTCGGGGCTACCGTCACTGTAACTGACCTCCCCCACGTCATTCCTAACCTGTTATTCAACGTGGAAGCGAACGCTTCCGTATTGGCAGCTAACGGTGGGGTGGTCCACGTAGCAGCCGCTGAGGTGGGGGGAAGCGGCGGACGTAGAGAAGATTGGGCGGGAGTTTGATCTTATTCTAGCCTCGGATGTAGTGTATCACGATCATCTCTACGAGCCGTTGCTTAATACGCTGCGTTTGCTGATGTCAGGTGAGGCGGAGGAGGGAAGGGTGTTTGTGATGGCCCACATTGAGGCGGTGGAAGAAAGACTCGGCCTTCTTCAAGAAAGCCAGGAAGCTTTTCGAGGTGGAGGTCTTGCACGTGGACCCCCCGTGCCTCGGCTCCCGGGTTGGAGTTACCGTTTACCGTTTTACCGCCAAAAAGTCGAGTAGGAAAATGTTGAACCCTATTGACAATGCTAATGTTATTGCCTAACAATCAAATTCCATCTTAATTATTCTTGCGTTTTTGTTCATTGCACTTTATAAATTCTAAACGATTCTAAATTACTGGAGGAGAATTCAACCTCGAATGCAAAGCGACAGGCAAATTAACGTAACTAACTGACGTAAATCATTTCTGCTCGGATTTTGTTAACTCAATAACAAGACTGGTTTTACATTTTACAATCTTTACAAACGAAGCTATAAATAACCAACAACGAAAACTCACAACCCCGCTCTCACACAATCTACAATAAGTCTCCTCCAATCATCGCACACGGTAGCCACATAGAGCAAAACCTAACTAGTGGAACCCGGAATGCTTGGAGTGCCCGGCAAAGTGCAGAGTGAAATCACTTCCTTAAAGCCGAGGCTCGTGCATGAATTACAGCATTTGCTAACCGAACGTGGAGGAAAGCGTTTCTTTTAGCCACATGAATGCTTGATTTTCATATCTTCCATAGCGGCGATCCTCTGCCCACGGTTTTCATACTTTGCGAGTCTCTAAAGCACACAAAGTGCACTAATGTTTTCCCGTTTGGATATACGGCAAAGACACTGGTTCCTATTTTCTTCCTGCAAAGGGAGCACATGCTGTCACTGGTGACCTTCACCACACCCTTCCTTTGTTCGTAGAGTTCATCTTTAACCTGTTTCAGATAAACATTTATTTGTTCGGGTAGTGAACTACGTTTACAATCATAAACATAAATAACTGGGTGAGGAATCTCAACCACATCAAGAGCATTTGAAATGAGCACTTTGAGATGGTACTAAATGAACGAAAGGACATGCGGCATGGAGACTAAACTAGAACACATAACTAGGGGTTCAGTATCATCTGCAACAAGATCAAGCCTAAGACACCTACTCGTTGCCAAACTTAGATTCCAAGCACGATATATGCATACCTGCAGGTTCTCGCTTTGTCTCAAACTCTTGATCACTGAAAGGTTCCTGTACGCTTCACTGGATTTCCTCAACAGGGGTCCCATAAATGGAAGCAAGTGCTGCAGATCAACAATAATAACAAACAACTTCAGCATCGATATCAGGAGAAAACCATGCTTGAACAAATCAGATTAAAGAGACATCAACAGCAATACATTAATCTAATATTTAAAATTTAGAAATATTCTTTTCCACTATTGGCAAACACCTTGTGTTGTGGTCGATAAAATCATATTCTTTGAGAATTAGTATAGTGAATACCTGTAGCTTAGTTTCCCTTGGCAAAAGTTTGAGTGCCTGAGCTCCATTTATTCTGTCCCACCTTCGGCTCAACAAATCAAGGACCTCATCAAGCATGATTGTTGACCCTCCTTCCTCACTAGATTCTTCCGCATCTCCATCGCTCTTGCTACTGTCAGTGCTACTTTGACCGACTCTTATGTCAGGTGCCACCTCTATTGCAGCAATTTTTTTAGCACCACGCCCTCCTTTACTTTTGACCGTATTTGCAGAACCAACCTTTGGTGTACCGATGTTCTGAGGTGATACTAAATTTGTAATTCGCTTCTCAAAGTTCTTGGTTGTTTTCCTCGGATTAAGATAAATTTGTAATAGAGTTAGGTATATATTTCCGGAAGATCTTGAAGATGGTAGATGAACTAAGGATTCATACACACGATCACAATAGGACAGTGCCAGCCCAGGAACATGTAGCTACAAAAGTCAAGAACTTAATCAACTCAAACAGGATCTGTATAATATACAACGTATTGGTTATAGGATGTGAACATAGAAAAAATACCTTATGAACATAGAGAGATAAGGCAAGCTCATGTTGGTTCATTTTTCCCAACAAAATTGCACGCTCTTCATATAAAGCATCCGTTGGAAGACGTTTCAACAAAGCCTCTGGATTATATCCTGAGATACTCTCTAAAGCAGACAATAATTTCTTTCTTGTTGAGGAGTAAGTTTGCTCATCCCATTTCTGCTGAGAACTTAAATCTGCATACCAGTCAAGTACTTCTGATAGATAGATATGTACCTGCCATGCACTAAATCCATTAGAATGCAGTTTTGGCTGGTAAATACCGGCACACTACTTGCATCACCAATTCACAGAAATTACAACAGAGTAGCTGAAATTGGCATCAGAGATTTTTTTCCTGCCCACTAGTGCAATAACTAAATTAAAAAATCCAATCCGCTTGCCTCTTTTAATTTAATTGATAGCTACTTTTTGGAATTGGGAGTCCTATGGATTGCTCTTATCTTATGCCCCAGATCGGAGGAAAAATAGTGTTGTAACCGAAGTAGACTACAGAACGGGTGTGGGGAAGAATCTCGCCAAAGGTTCAATTTCTGATTCCTTTACAACGGTTAACTCAAGGGATTCGATTCTCTTTTACGCTAGGTGAGACCGAGAACTCGATTGTGGGTAAAGCCTTAGTTATCTACCTTTTTAGCTTCTCGGCAATTCCAAATGACCCTAAACTTCCCAACTAATAAATTGGTCTTATTATTTGTGAACAATGCATACATCCTTACCATTTCATTTTGCAAATTTCCGGAGATTCCATTTTCATCCATTGCAAACATAAGCTCTAAGTATGTGGCCTGCATGTTTGGAGCATGCTGCTTCAAGTAAGAGTTGACCAGGTCTGCTGGAATATTCCCATTCAAAAAGAGCTCAATTGTCTGCGTTGGACAACTTTCAAGAACAAGCATTGAATACTCCAGGACCAGCATGGGATCAGTCCCACAAAGAGGCTGCACATAAGAAAATTGGTCAAATACTTTAAGGTAGTTTACACATGTTTTGGTTCCTGATAAAACAAGTAATCTTAGCAAATATTCAAGTTCCTAAAACAACATATTCTCCAAATGAAAAATGAAAAGTTATATGTTCGATTATAACACATCAAACTTCATCTGTTGGATGGAACATTCAAATATAGTTCTTTAGTTCTGAAACTGAACCCTACATCACAATTTTCAGTTCTATATGTAACAAAGTACATGGAAAAACATAAGATGATAGTAATGCTGAAAAATTTGTAGTGTTCAGTGGAACAAAACAAACTCAGAGGAAACGTGGAATTAAATAAAAAAATTAGCCCGCCTTTCATAGTTGAAAATGGTCAGGCAACTTGTGCTTTTACTTAGCATTTAAATTATACACCAAGGATTTCTGTAATGCTACCATCTCGTTCCAGACTCCAAATGTCAATTACTGATGAAATATAAAGCTTTCATACCACTAACTATTCAAATTTCTGAAATATGACTAGCAGATTCAAGATCAAAGTCATCGATCAGATGGAGAAAACCTACCTTGAGATATTCGACAATTGACTCAGGCTTTAACTTTTGTATAAGTTCAGTTTGCACTTGGTTAGATTTGGAATCCTCTACTAATTGATGCAAGAGTTTTAGAGCTTCGTGGTGCATTGAATTGCACCTGTAAAGTTCTAACAAAGCAGCATAATGATTGTTTTTCTGGAGAATCTCCTCGCATATTTTTACATCGCAGTAGTTAAGACCTTTCAGTAATTCCAAAGCCACTGAAGCCTGTCCAGTAAGAAGTAGAGCTTGGAGTAGTGCTGTATCCAGGATCGCTGCCATCTCCCTAGCACCAGAGGTAACTGGAATGCTACCACGCCCCTTAGATACCAAAGATAATGTGAGGTTGATATCACAAATGAAATAAATGATAGCGACTATATAAACGTACAAAGATGTATTCAAGTTGTGAAAATCCAGACAGGCAAATGTACACACATAAGGTCAAATATTGGAATTAACTGAGAAAAACTAACTTTTGACAGTTGAGTTATGCATGTTTGCAAACAGGTTAATCTAATTTAACAAAGCATGGTTGCTTTTGACAACCATGTGCATCATACGTAGCCAAGCTAACTTTAATGAAGTAACCAAAGCCTATGACTTTCCGCATTAAAAAAGCATAAAGGAACAGCACTGGTAATAATATATATCTCTTACAGTCTTACTCACCAAAAAGAAGAAAAAAAAGGATTATTTCTTAGTTCGCAACCAAAACGTCATAATATCTGTGTTCACAAAATCTAGAACGCTGCATTTAGTGACACAAAATCCTGATCACACGTTCATAACCCATAGAAATTTGTGTATCAATACCAGATCACATAGTGAAATATTGGAATCATATATAAACAAATATAATTAGTTTACCTTGTTTGATTTCTTAAACCTAGATTCATAGGACACAAAATTGTCTCCAACAGCATCTAAAACAACCTCTTCTGTCCCCTCAGCAGTGGCCTTTTCAATTATACCATATCTTTTTTTCTGTAAGAACTTTATGAGAGCCATAAGAGTGTTATGGCTCATTTTCTTGGACTCGAGTGCTGCACTCTCCTCAGATTCCAGTAGTGACGGCAGAGAGTGTTCCATATCATCTGATATACCAGACGAACCTCTTGAGAGATATGGTGAATCCCCAGAAATATCCATTAGCTTCTCCGGCTCAGCAACCATAGTTGTCTTTGGAAGAATAATAGATGGATACAAAGAAAGAACATAGGTTATATCCACTTGAGATGCCACAAAGTGCTCCATGGCGTCCTCATAGGCCCCATTATCAAAAAGATGATGAGCATATCTGTAAACAATAAGCACAATCTCCTTTAACATATAAAATTTAACAGGCATAAAACAAGCATGAATTTGATGCAGCACCAGGTTATAAATTCAAATCTACTGACTGCTTTGCACAAATAAAAGTGTTTTAAGAAAGCTTGGTAAACTTTCACCTTAGTTAAGCATTACATGGCATACTTAAACACTGCCTGATGTACTTCAACTTTAAATTGCGTATACATATACATACATATATATACAAGTGTGTGCATAAGACGGAAGGCCATATATATAACCTTTGATAGACGCGATATACAAGCAATCACAATAATGTCTCTTCCCAAATCACTTCCTGATTTATCGAAAGTCAACGAGCATGTAATTGTATATATTGATGTACCCATGAATCTCAATATCAATCAAGACATTTTACCCAGAACTTTATCGCTTTCCAGCCATGTGGCCCTGCCTAGCAAAAAATAGTATTACATGTCCAAGTGTGCTAACAAATAAATTTCTCCAGCCATGTGGCCCAGCTATTGGCAACTCCAGAGTCCAGACTTATATAGCTCCAAACCCAAAACTCTCTCCTTTAACATGAATAGATCTAACCTTACATTGATGTAACCATTTATATTTGTGATTAATATACAAGTCCGTTTCTACCATATGCATGTTAGATGTAAACACAAACACATCAATTTTATTGCAATTTTAGACCAATACATTTGTTTATTCATATAAACGAAAAGAGAAATGAAAGCAGAAATTATTCACCTCATATGAATTGACCCCTCCTTCGCAGCTCTAAGACTTGCTTCTTCTGGAGGAAGCATCTTACACAATGCCAATGCTTCGTCAAAATCGCCAGATGCTGTTAATTGTACAATCTGCAAGGCAAAAACACAATTCTCACCTCCTTACCAAAGAAGATGGTGCATCTACAATAGAAGTTTAGCACATAGAGCATCAGGAATACCTGAGCGCCAAGAGGAACAGGGAAGAGACCATAAACAGCATTCTCTAATGCAACAACTACAGCGTCATTGCTCTGTAGAATACGACGAGCATTTCTAAGAACAACCGTCTGTATCAATGGATAGGGATCTCGGAGCGACCGTACCTGCAAAAGAAGGCATATCTGGCCTGCGTCTTGTAAAATATTAAAAGCAAAAATAAGTACTTCTTTCTTTAGGAATATGAGGCCAACCTACCTCGACATATCTTGGTAACAGAGCAATTGCATATGGCTTCTGAACAACAACAACATTCGGGGAATCTGACCAACAAACCCTGCCTTCTTGACAAAGCTTCCCGTTTTGGTCCACAAAAACCCCAATATTATCCTAAAACACGAGAACATGGTAATCACTAATCAGTATTGCTTTTAGGAGTCCTTCTACTATACATCAATGTACAGTATACATTGCATTTTCACTCGCTAAATTTGTTTGGATTCTTCCGGGCACATCCAGCCGTTAAATTCAGCGATCATACATTGATGTAATCTAAAATTTTTGCGCTTTTATTCCGAAAAACACAAACCAAATGGGAGACGCAACAAAAGCAAGTACCTTTCCGAGAAGAAGCTCTCCGGAAGGGAGAGAGACCACCAATGGCGGCGCTATCCTCCCCGATGGAAACACCTCTGACAGTGCACCATTTGAAGAATTCAGTATCATATACTCTCTTCTAATCCCTATACATATATTCTCACCACACCATGACATCGACTTCACCACATCCGGAACCCCAAATTCCTTCACTTCCACAAACCCTCGTCCCCCTAAACACATTCAATTCCCAAATCATTTCAAAATTCGAGCATTTTCAACTGAAATTCCTAAAAAGATAAGAAATTAATAACTCATGTGAATTACCGTCGTGCCGGAAAATACAGACCCGCTTCTGCCTCGCGAAGCAGAGGAATCCTCTGCGGTCGTCCCACGAGTAGACATTGGCGCCCTTCGCCTTCGTGATCACGGCGATTGTGCCCAAGTTCGGGAGGCCGTGAAACGCAATCGACTCCGAGAGGGAAAGGAGGAGCTCTCGCGATTCCAGGACCTCCATCGAAACCAAGGGCTTCTTTGAGAAACCGGCAACGTTCCTCTCCAGCGCGTACTGTTCCTTCTGGAGCTTGTGACGTTGGTAATCGGACGGCGGAGAGCGGTCGGAGCCGGAGGAGTCCGGAGCGTAGATTTTGAGAGATCCATCGGAGCAGCTGATGAGGAGCTTCGGTCCGTACGATTCGATGGCTTCGATCTTCGTCGGGCAGTCGCTGATGAGCTCGAAGGAATCATAGGCACTGTGTACCATGCTGTCGTTGTCCTTTGATCGGAGTTCTTTTTGGCTGGGGTGATTAAAGAGCGAGTGCGTCGTACGACGCCGTTTCCGTTGTCTAAGCTTATTGGAACTTATTTCATCGTGACTCGTTTCGATATGCTTTTATAATGCTTGAAAGCATTTTAAAAAAAAATATTTTTGAATTCCAAAAGCACTGAAAGTGCTTTCAGCAAGAAGCATCACTTTCAGTATTTTCCTAATATTTACTTGCATCTTTACTAAATGTTGGTTTTAAAAATATTTTCAGCAAAAGCGTTTTCAGTTATTTTAAAAGCACTTCCAAATGAGCTCATAGATTCTTGCAAGTGGTTTTTTACCATAGTGGTGGAAAGACGTTAAGTCCTTGCATTCACGGCATGGGTTCAATCTCTATCGATGACTAATATAATAAAATCTATCATTTGATAAAAAATAAAAACTTTACTATATTCTTTAAAATTCATATTTCGCTACTTAACTCTTAGAATTACGGCACTTATAAGCCCAAAAATTATGTATCAAAATAACAAAGTATTTTGGGTGATTTCAATTTGGTCTTAAACTTTTTAGAGCACTCCAAATAGTAATGTAATATTTCATTGACGTTAGCCCAACATGAACATATAATTATGGAGTCCTAAATCCCCAAATAGGTCATTTTAGCTAAGCTAAACTTTAAGTTTGTTGCCAAAAATAACGTGAGTTCGAAAACAGGTTTCCCTTTATTATGCACATCATTACTTAATAGTTAATACTAATGATCCAGCAAATGTTTAATTTCAAAAAGTTAGAAAATTATGTAAAAAATTAATTAATTCAAAATCACTCGTAAAAAGTAAATATTTATTCCTAATTAACCCCAATATGATTTCTCTTAGCATACATTTCTAACACCACCACATCTCTCATGAGAAAGAAATTGCAACACGAAATTTTTAATTTTACACATGATTTTGTATTTCATGAATTCTAAATAAAAGTATATGATGATTAATTTTACAACTAATCTTGTACTAACCACCGTCTATTCGTTGAACTCACACATTCAATAATTAAAATTTGGCAAAAAGTTGGTTATGATTAATTGGCTCGTATAAGTGTAAGTGGGAATCGGACGTAATAATAGCATGTGAGTGCCTTCTAATCCATCCGTGGACGTAGCATGTGAGTGGATGAACCAAAGTTTAAAAATAGAATGAAAAAAAATAGAAAAAGACAAAAAAATGGTCCCGGCGGGGCTCGAACCCGCGACCTTCGGCTCATAAGACCAACGCTCTAACCAACTGAGCTACGGGACCACAATGTTTATTTTTCACACAATATTATTAATGTACAAAAATGGATTCGATTATTCTCACCGGCGTGAATATTCTGTTTTATTTGTATGATATTGACAAGTGACAACCGATTGACCTAAGACTTCTAAGTGGGACACATGGCTTATTTTTAATTACTTGTTATATAAAAAAGTAACTGATAGACTAATAGTACAAAAATAAATGAATAAATAACCTCACCAACTAGAGCTCTTCAATTGGAAGTCTTAATTCGAAATCGGTTGCTGGTGTGGAACATAGATTTGAAGAGGTTGAAATATTTTTATGAGTTTTCCTAGCTTTCAGTAGAGATGGATAATCATAACTTGTTATTGGTTGTCCTCTTTAAAATGAAAAAAAAAATAAAAAAAAAAACTAGAGCTCATGACCAGGCTCTTGAACTGGCCGTCTTGAATTCAAAATCCGTTATTGGTGTGAAAACTAGATTTATGACTGTGAGTTTTTTCAGGCTCTGAAAATGATGAATAATCGTGGCATACTAGTTATCCTCGTATAAAAATAAAAATAAAAAAACCTAGAGCTCGTGACCACGTAGGTAAAGGTGGTTCGTGAAGTAGAGAAAGTAAAAGACTTGGACTGGTGTGTGAGCTTGTAAAGAGAAGGAAGAAGAAGAAGATGACGTTGGGTCTGATCAATGCCAACCCCGTGGTCCACGCTAAGAAGGAAAGGGTTGCTCGCACCGAAGATCTCCACGCCGACGACGCCGTCGATCCTCTCGATATCTATGATATCCTTTCCCATTCCATCTCTTACCGCCTTCTTTTTTTTCCTTTTTTTTTTTAATTTAATTACGTGAAATTTTGCTGAAATTTGTGATCTTTGACTGGAAATTGCAAATTTCGTGAGGGATATTAGAGATCCGGAGCACCCCTACTCGTTAGAGCAGCTCAGCGTGCTTTCGGAGGAGTCGATCACTGTGGATGACAAGCTCGGCCGTATTCTGTGAGTATCATTTCTCAATTTTCAGCTTCAATTTTGTTTTTTTTCTTTTCTTTTTCCTGGTAATTTGGATTCTGGGTTTTTAAAGAAATCACCAAAGTTTTAATCTTTATTTTTTATTTTATTTTATGAAATTTGGTTGAAGGATAACTTTTACGCCGACGATTCAGCATTGCAGTATGGCAACAGTGATAGGTCTGTGCCTGAGAGTTAAACTGAAACATTGCTTCCCTCCTCATTACAAGGTCCGTCAGTTTGCTACGTTAGAGATTTTGGTGCATTGAATATCAAGCGATTAATTTATACGCCGCGTCCTGTTTTTGTTATGCGAAAATTCTGTGCTCCTTTGGTTTTTAGTTACGACTCTGTCAATGGCGGTAGTTGCAAGAGGACCAAAATTTGATGCTGGTTAGTGCAAACACTCATGGTGCTAGATGAGACACATCATTCCTCTTTTTTCTCTTGTATAGTTCTTGTTCAATTATCATGCTTGTTGCGTAATGCGATGGTTGATGTGTACTTGTTACATTCAAGGGATGATTACGATCGTGTGTTAATTGGCATATAATGTGATTGGAAAATGTGGTTTCCCGGCACTACTCCAGCTATGCGTAGTCTCTCTCATTTGTCATAGACCCCATAGTTTTCCATCCATTTTTTGAGAGGGTTCACAGAGAATCTACCCTAGGGTTTTTACAAATTATACTCCCTTGTGAGTTGTGACCGCCAACTTAGCTATCCCCCATTTGGAGTTGCTCAACTCTCTCCCTCGCGCTAGCAGTCTTCCGCATTTGATCTTTAGCATCTTTTGATCCCCTTATCAACGCATAATTGACCGCATATTTTGACCTAGAACCATTTACAAATCAGGACTTTTCTTTGAGCAATTGGTGTATGTTGAGAAATAAGTCTGAAATGGTAATGAGAAATCACATTATACAAGACTTCATCAGGGTGGTTATCTTTCCATATTGTAATTGTTTAGCTATTTGCTTAACCATATGTTTGATGATGCATTACAACAGGTTGATATTAAAGTATCTCCAGGATCTCATGCAGATGAAGAATCAGGTAATCTCGTTTTCCCTGGTCTTCTGGAAATGGCTGTTGTGAAGTACCTAAGGAATTGTTGGAATGATTGTAACTTTGTATTGTGCCTAGGGAGTTGTTGTAACTTTGTATTGTGCCTAGGGAATTGTTGGACCAAGTTGTTAGATTGGTATTCAACCCACTTATTTTGCTTAATGTCTTTAGGCTGGAAAAGAAAAGATTCGGTTATATCTCTAAGTAGTTTTGAGATAAATGTTACCACTTACCAAACCGGTTTTTGGTGCCTCGAGATGTATTTGCTCAGATACACATGATCCATCAGTGACACCTATCTTGGCTGTCATTGGTAACATGTCAAGTATCATGAATGCATCAATCGTAGTTTGTGAATTTCCAGCGTGCGAGAAGTAACTTTTCTTCATTGCATTTTTGACATGTGAGATTTAAGGTTTGTTTCTTTCCATTTTCCTAGTTAACAAGCAGTTGAATGATAAAGAAAGAGTTGCTGCTGCCTTGGAGAACCCCAACCTTCGCCAACTTGTGGACGAGTGCCTGTATTCCAACGAACTCTGACCAAGTAAACTTCATAGCTCAAAACCCACTGTACAGAAGAAACCTCAGTAATACATATGCTATAAGAACATGCTTTGTTGTAATATTACTCGGCATGTTTGTCTCTTATCAAATGGAGTTGCTTTGCAGTTAGTGGCTTTGTTATGTCTACGTGAAATTCAGCTGCAAAGCTATCATGTAATATAGTAAACCAGAAGTTGCATTATTTGGTGACTCATCTCGTAAGCTATGTACCTTGTCTGTAGGCTGTATTTGGATTTGTGTAATAATATCTAATGCGTTTCAAAGTGGTTCGTCAGTTGTAGGTCTTGACTTGTTTGTTTTCCTTCAGAGCTCTTGCCTTGCATCGTGGTTCATACTCGGGGCAATCAGAAAGTAGAGCCTCTTAGGCGAATGGTTAGTTTTTCGTAGTTTCGGATTTCTTTTGTATGAAGACGGAAATGAATGGCTGAGTCAATGTGCTTGTTTTCCTTTTTGGGTATCAGGGAGTGGGAAGCGAACAAGACTTCGGGCGTGAAAATAAATGCTCTTAACCATTTGAATTAGACTTTTACGACCTGCTAATTCAATGTCAACGTTGCCACGTTGATATCTGGCAAGTCACATTTCAAGGCACTGGCATACCATCGACAAGTGAACTTTGCCTCATGACGGATGTGAAATATTGCAGCAATTGGAATGGTATATAGTTCTTAAATCAAGAGAATAAAAACCCATTAAAAAGATAGAAAAACATCACACTGTACGTTTAAGTAGAGAACGTCAGGAAAACAATGAGGTTATCGATCTCCCCCGTAGTTACCAGTTAAGTACAGTAGTACAAATGCTTATTAACCTGCAGCGAGGAACTGAACCACGAACCCTCTCGCTCCTCATTCCGAATTCAAAACTAAAGACAGCTTGTAGTACTCATTGTACAACTTTTAAATTCTTACTATACTCCACTGGGCCGGCCAGGGTAATCAGCTAGCCACGGGTGCAACGCGGAGAGGCTGCGGTGCCACCTCTGCTCCAGAATGCCCATTTGTTATATGGAAAGGCTTCTCATCAAATCCCCAGAACTTGGCAGTTTTCACATCATCCTCCGCCATCATTCGTAGAAAACTCCTCGTGGTCATACTTTAGGGTGGCTTGTCCCCCAAACTCGCTCGGAAGATTTTCAGCATCAAAGAATGTCTTCATGAGCTCCACACTTTCTTTACCTTTCGGGTATACAAACTTCACCTTCTGAGAGGTCTTGGCATCCAGGAAGTACTTGACGGCCTACGGAAGTGAAAGGCAGCAGGAAGATCATCAAATGACAGATATAGTTGCTAAGCTACAAATGTTGTACCACTAAATATAATGTAAGCGAACGCAAACTATAACCAATGCCAGATCATATCAAAATGAAGTTTTTGGGTTTACGTCGAGGAGTTTAGCTAGTAGGCCGGCATCTTTTATTGACCAAGCTCGAAGAACCATGTTCGAAATTTTTATAATGGTAGGATAAAAAATGAAAATGAAGGATTACTACAATAATCCCAATGAACCCTCACTAAATTGCCTTCCAGTTGAAGTTCTATTAACCAAACTTTTACATTCTGAAAAAAAAAAGTTGAAATATTGATGCTTCAAATTCAGTTGAAGTATGGTGTGGGAACATCCGTGTCAATAACATAAAAATTGCCATGAAAAGTTCATACCTTCCAGAATGCCTGAAAAATTCTTGGCGGGTTATATAGAAATGCAACCGCAAGCCTCTCGGGGTAATGGTTCTGTAGAATGTTAATAATATCCCGGGCTGTCTTGACACTGACATTGGTGTTGATTGAGAATCCAGTGAAGTCAACCAACCATGACATCTGTTCTTGACCTTCGGGAAGGTTGAGGACACCATTTTCTATAAGATAGACTAAATGGCGGATATTATCTTCGGGCGAGTTTGTGTTCTGAAAGAACAAATAAAAAACAAAAAAAAGAGAATGAGTTAAATCTACTAACTATAAGCTTACTGAAAGTGTAACCATGTTTTAGGGGGTGGGGAGGATAGCCTACTACGGACCTGCTGTGCTGGCCTCATTATAAGCACGCTCCTCCCAAGTCGATCATGGAACTTAGCTCTAAATACTTTGCCAGGTCTCACCTTCATGCGCTATTTCAGTGCTGAACAATGACATGTTTCAGTGGTAAGTACAAACTGAAATCAAACCCAAATAGTGAACTGAAAATTTTCCTAGTGAACTAGAATTAATCATCAATAAGTATGACGGCGATAGCCCGTGCAATGCACAGAAGTAAGCTGCAGATGATGCAAATGAATTAAATGAACGCAATTCACGCGCAATGTGGTTGGAGAACACCATCTGAGTCCATATGAAGTTCTGATTCTGCCATATATTTGATGCAAACAAAATATACAACTCAAAAGTTGATCAGTTTATGCTCAAGCAGAATTACCAACTTATTAAGAGAAACAAACAGTCTACAAATAATCTATTTCTAGTTTGTGAATATCATAAAAGTTCATCCAACTTACCCAACGGGTTTCTTCAGGCTTATAAGTTGCCCTCCATTTCAGTGTCTCTTCAACCATTTTCTTCGCCTTCTCAAGATTCCAGCTCCGAGCTTCCAAATATCTCCGAAGGCATCCATCGGTGCAGTACTTCAAATTGCGTCCAGACAGGGGCCCAAGTGCTGCCCTGAGTTCCTTGACCTGAATGTACATTCGTGTCATTCAACGTCAGATTTCTATATTGCACACTTCCATCAAAATTGGAAGGTAAGCTTTAATATTTTTGGCTGACTTAACAATTATGATCATGTGTACGCCAAAGAGGCAGACCGATTTACTTGAGATACACAACACCTTTGGATTGCCAGTTGTACACTTTGATATTACTACAAACAGAAAAGTAACTAAATTTGTTACCTTTGCATTCTTTTTGTGCAGAATCATCCTCAGGGGTTGGTTTTTGAGATTGTCTTCTCAGAAGATACATGTTGCTCACCAATTGCCTTCACTTTTCAACCTACAGTAAATAACAATGGTAAATAAAAAGTTCAAAAATAATGGTTTAAAACATTCCTCTTTCAAATACAATTACACACAACTGAAGAAAGAAAAATTCACCCACTTTTTCCAAGTAAAAAATCAAAAGCATTGAAAATTACATGGGAAATTAAATTACATGATCTTCAAGTTCAATCTAAATTCACCAAATATTTAACCACAGCAGCTAGTTTCACATTTGGTCAACTCCCTCAAGGTAAAAACGATCACACTAATTTCCAACACAATCTTTCACCAAAAACTAATGATTTCTAACACAATCAGGTAAAATCATACAAGATCCATTTGGAGAAATGGACAAAAGGGGTGTAGCTACAATCATTGGATAATCATTTGGGAGTGACAGATCCACTAAAAAAATCACAAAACATGATAAAATACAAAAATAGCAAACTGGGCAAGTCTTGGGCAGCTGTGTAATTTACAAAAGCAGCTGAAAAATCTCATCTTTATTGTTGGGAACAGAAGGAAACGAATAGCTTTGCACGCACCTTTGGGTTGATCAGAGAGAGAGAGAGAGAGAGAGAGAGAGAGAGAGAGAGAGAGAGAGAGAGAGAGAGAGTAAAATGAGAGATCCCCTTGGGGGAGGGAGAAGCAATAGGTAGCTTTGTGCTTAGACTTTTACGGCAATTAAAAATGTTCTAGAGAGAGAGAGAGAGAGAGAGAGAGAATGCGTTGGTTAGATGATGTTGATTCTTGACGTTTTAGGGGGTGGCATTTACCGGAATTTACCGAACGAGAGGAGGATTGAGAGCAATGGAAAGGAGAAGGGGATTGAAATTGTGAAGGGATTAATGGTTGGGATTTATATAATTCTGGCAAGGAACTGGTGTGGTGATGTGTGTGAGTCGAGAGAGCCGAGAGAGTCGAGGACACCAAAGTTGGCTACTTTTTGGATGTCAAGATCGGCGACTGCGACTGACTTCATCAAAGTGGGGAATGGGCACTGCCAGCCGCCCTTGCTTCTTCCACCGTTCACTTCTCTTTTCTATTTTCCTCTCTGTTTTTAGTTTTTTCATATATTTATTTATTTCTTATTATATGATCATTTATTATCCTATGAACCAGGAGGATCTCGCCAGATGGTTTTTACGAAGATTCTGAAAATTCTTCAATAATATCCGTTTATTATATTTACTCAAAATTGAATACATTATGCGGTCAGAAATATTGTAATTTTTTTTACTCAAAATTGAATATAAATAGTACTTGATAAAAATTGGTCGCACAATATACGATGAACGGATGTGATTGGAGGATTCTCATAATCCTCATAAATAGGAATCAGCGAGGATCCTCACTCTCTTGTGAACGTTACCACATTTATTTTCTCTTTATTTAATTATGATCGTTATTTTCATTTGATTTATTTAATTCGTCAGTCATTAATAAAAAATGTGTGTTAGAAGAGAATAATAGAGCAGGGTTATCATTTCTAAAAAAATTATACATGATCTTGCAAAGGATCAGAGGTTCAAGGTTTTTGTGGTGTCCTCTGAAACCTTCTTCCTTCCTTTCATCATTGGTGTCATCAGTTGGTTGGATTCATAGTTAACCAGGATCAGGTAGAACCATATATTTCGTTAGTAAATTTTTATTGCGGATGTTTTTGCTCATCATGGCCTAATTGTTTTTGATAGTCATATTTGAGAGTATTATATTTCCGGTTTTGCTCGGACTGCTTATTTCTTTGGCTGTACAAGAAATTGTTGTTTTCGTGATTTCTCTATGTGAATGGAGTTTTTCCTCCATCAGAAAAGAAAAAATAGGGTATCTGCCAGAAAATATTATAATAAAATTTCACGGACTCATGTTGGTATTGCACGACTGAAATGAGGAAAGGAGGTGGTAGATACAAATATTTATTCATGTACCTAGAGACTAAAAGGAGACCATTTTAAAATATGTGATCCAAAGTATTGTTGCAATATTTTAATTAGGAAAGTGTTATTGGCACTCCAAAATTCTCATTCTACATCCCTCACAAGTGTATTTTAACAAGTGTATTTTATTTCTAAATATAGAAAGTTTGGAGTGTAGAATGAGAAATTTGAAGTACCAATAACAATTCCCTTTAATTATTTAAATTTCATCTAAAACTGTATTTTCATATCATTTATCACATTAACAATTAAGGTTTGGGTTATCATTTTCTTCACCTATAAGTGAGAGTTTTATTAAATTTTAATCTCATGAATAGCGAATTCGATACTAATTTATTCTCTCACTCCTTAGTATTCATATAACGTTGTATACAAAAAAGGGAGATGTTATAGCAGTTTAAAAATCTCATTCTACATTCCTCACAAGTGTATTTTTCTTTCTAATTATAGAAAGTTTGGAATGCAAAATGAGATTTTTGGAGTGCCAATAATAATTTCAAAAAAAAAAGGTTTGGTTATTGGTAGTTGTCTCCTTGGTTGGAGGAAATTTTATGCTCAACTCACATAAATGCGAGCCAACAGGATCCTCTCCGGATCCTTTTGGTGAGGATCCTGAAGATCTGTAAATCGTGTTCGTTCATCGTACATCATGCGATTAGTTTTTGTCAGATACTGTTTGTATTTAATTTTAAATATGATTTCTAACCGTACGATATACGATTAACGGATATGATTTACAGATTCTCGGGATCCTTATAAAAAGAATCTGAATTCAATGCAAGAACGATGTATGTACTTGTGACGACCTTGATATATAGTTGTGATGGACTCAATTTTGACAGTGAAATTCTTTTCTTTGTTTTGTGTGAATGAATTTAGAAAGTGCCATATTATTATTTGTTTGCGACACTACGATCTTTACTGTGTTTTCTTTTATTAAATACCTATTAGTGTTCATTTTCTTTACATATTTATACACATTCCTAATGTTTTTAGAAACGTTTTCTTTAAATAAAAATAAAGAGTTTCTAGAAACGTTACTTACCATATAATAAATTATTGTCCTTATACTAAGAACCATGTGATATTTCTTGGAATTATTCTATTGTATAGATCGCCGTTTATAGTGGAGGGAGAACATTTTTATATTCAAATTCGCATTCAAATGAAAAAAAAAAAAAAAAAACAGCATTTTTTCTCGCTTCGTTTTGTTCGATATCAAATCATCGTCCAGCTCTTTTTGTGCAAATATATCGTTATATGAAGAGAAAGATACAGAGAGACAGAGAAAGAGAATAATAGAAATGCAAAAGAAAAAAAATGAAACTTGAGATTAGGTAAGTTAGTTAGAGAAGTTTTTGGTTTTGAATTCTCTTTTGACGAGAATGAAACCTATTACCTTAAGATGAAGAAAAATATTACTAGACTACAATGTTAAGTTGCAAAAAAAATCATATGCTTTTAATATTATAAAAATGTACGGTATATGGGGCAGTTTCAGGCCAAGAGTGCTATTACTGTTCTGCCCCATCGATTTTAAAAATGATAGATCCCCACGATTATCCATACCCAAATGACAATCATAAATCTTTTTCTCCGCAATAATTTCCTTTCCAGGAGGATCCGCTCCCGATCCTCTTTATGAGGATCCTGGAGATCCTCAAATCGTGTTCGATCATCGTATATCGTGTGGTCAATTTTCATCGAGTACTATTCGTATTTAATTTAAAATAAAAATATTTAAAATGATTTTAGGCCGTACAATGTACGATGAACAAATACGATTTAAGGATCCTCACGATTCCCGCAAAGAAGATCCGAAAAAGATCCTCATTCATTTCCCTTTACATTACGCAAATAACGTGTGTGATAACTGTAGTTGAAAATTAAGCAATCACGGTGAATGCCTCTTTAATTTTTTATGTTTTAATTTGTGCCTATAATTCTTTAATGACGCATGAAACACACCAAAAATCAACCAGTATAAAATAACCAAAACCATATCTGCAATACACACACATATTATTAGATTGTAATTTATAATTATAATTTAGTATTACGGTCTAATAGTATTCTTCTTTACTTATAAGTAAGAGGTAACTTTGATTCTTGTCAAAAGGTAAATTTGAACCATTGCTAGCCCATGAGGCTAAGCCCACCCCCTCCCTCTTAGTGTAGATAATATCGTTTGTTAAAAAAAAATATATATATGTATATACAGGGTATCAGCTCGTAGCTTCACCACTTCAGTCTACCTTCCAGGAGCCGAGAAAATTTAAAGAGACATTTCAGTCTTTCCCTGACCATCATCATCATGTAATTCATCAACGATAAAAATCGAACTCAAGACATGCCGTATAAAATAAGAATCTGAAATTCGTCATCAACTAATGAATCACCTCATAATGATATAAAGCCAGCTGTGTTGAACGTAGGCCTTGGTTGTTATGACTTGGGATCTCCGTGCATATTATTATCATTATTATGACCAATAAATGGGTGAAGAATTAAGAAAAGCGACTGGAAAGTGGAAACCTCTTTTTGTCAAAGGTGTAATTCAAGTCAAAAGCCCTTTGTGGAAGAGATTTTTCAATGTGATTGAAACACAAAATAGTACATCACGTGTTATTATACAAATGATAGGATATGTGTGTTAAAAGTTAATAATTTAAAAAATAAAATTTCTCACTACTTATATAGAAACACGTAATGCATCACTCGTGTTCCGATCACAATAAAAAAAATTCCTTAGTGTGAGGGGATCTCATAGTCCACGCGTTACAAGTCAAGCCAGAGGAAGAGATAAATTGTGGTACCCGGCATATTCTTTGGGGTTTAAATCAAGATGATGCCATCATAAAATGTCAAGTATAAAGGAGAGATTTTTGAATAAGGGCGTCGCATAATAACACAACTCTCTAAACTAATGTGCGTGGGCCGTTATAGTGTCACTTTACCGTAAGAGTTGTTCTATGCTCAAAAGTATGTAACATATGGTTGACTTCAGCTGTAGTGAAATATGATTACTTACCTAATTTAAGTTTACCCAACATAAACTAAGGTTGGTGGGGTTGGGACCAAAATTCAACGTGACTTCGACCCAACATGCTTTAATTTAAGGTTGTACCTTATGAAATAAGCACGTCTGTCATAAAATTAATTTAGCAATGGATGAAAAAACTCAAAGAAGATGACATCACCCAAAAACAATGTTCAAGTCATTGCAGTTTCAATCCACACCCTGCGATTTTTACAAAGGGCCGGTTCAACGAAGTTTGATAACTTTTTTTTTTTTCTTGAGTTTAGAGTTTAGGGTTTACGGTTTATGAATTGTAAGTAAATATATAGAACACTCCATACATGAAAACCAATAACCACACTGAAGTTGATACAGTGGAACTACCCAAAGCTCAATGGAATTTACCAAATAAAAAGTTAGCTAGACTAATACACTTGCATTAACTTTGGTAAAATGCACTTTTGAGGTGCAAATTTAGATCACAGTTCATGGGATCAAGATCCTCTCCTGATCTAACAGTTCAGTTTGCAACCAAGCAATTCGGATCATTCAATTTAAATCTTACAGTCTTTATTAGCTCATTTCACTGGTCCACATTATAAACAATCTCTCCCAACGCTCATATATCTCCTCTCTCTTGAAAGCTTCAGATTCCTCAATCTCCAATCTCTAGAATGTGAAATCCGGAGACAATCTCAATGTCAATTTGTGACCACATATTCAGCATTTCTCTAATGGCTTGAAAAATTGGCAATTATTTCAGATTAAATAATTTTACGAAGTGTTTCATTTTTCAGTTCCATATTACTAAGAGGTACGGATGGATTCCAACAACCAAACAACTCAAAGCCACAACTACTTGCCCTACTACTCTTCCGACTTCAGCTTACAAATAACTGCCAAAGTTCACCTAACACCATCACTTTCACTTCCACTTACACGACACACTAACCTCCTCAAATAAAAGCAACAAGCCAAAAAACAAAGAGACTTACATGAAACGTGAACGTTAAAAAGACGGTGTCTTAAACAAGGTTCTAAAAGACACTAGACGCTAGTCGAGGGGCAGATTGGGGTCTAGCGTCTAGATGGCTAGGTGGTGGCCTAGGTAGACTAGGTGGATTTAAGTAAATTTCTTATATTTCATGTAAATAAGTGTCTGTTTATACTTAAAATATATATAAACTACAACATAGAATATATATAAATATAGAATAATATATATATATAATATAGAATAATATATATATATATATTATTAAGTATTGGAATATAATGAAAATATAGGGAACAAACATATAATGTATGTTCATTTAAGTATTCAACATTCAACAACTCTCTTACAATTTATTGAAAAAATTAATATGCAAAATGAAATTTATCTATTTTCTGTCTATGTGAGTCGCAACCTAGGCGGGTGCCTACGCAGATCTAGGTGGGCTAGGCGGGTGCCTAGACGGTCGAGGCAGGCTTCTCAGCAAGTCTAGGCATCCTTTCTTAATTTTCATGCGCCTAGGCATTAATCGAGACAGTGACCAACTGCCTAACGTCTAGACAAGAATTTTTTGAACAATGGTCTTAAATGTATCATGCATGGCTGCGTGTTTTGCTTTTACCACATGATGTCTTATAATTAATTTGAGACATTGCAACCATGACGTCAGAGACCAATAGACAATCACCTTAGATAGGCACCGAGTCAAGATTAGAAACAAACAAGTAGTAGAACACATGACAGAATATAAAGCAAGCAGAAGATGAAGGACAAGTCTTAAATGGAAGAGCTGGTAAATTCCTTTTGAATGCACTTTTATACTTAATAAATCAAAGCAAGATATAAATTAGACATTAAACATGAAAAAATGTTTTGAACTAAGAATTTCCGAGTACCAGGAGATTTATGCTAGCATTAAAAGGTTTTAGTAGTCATTTACAAATTCTTCAGAATTCCTCGCAATCTATTAGTTTTTTTTATTCTTGTTTTTAATATTTTGCAATGCATTTCTTACTAACGTAGCTTAAATCTCGTGCAACTGAGTTATCCCTGGTCCCCAAGGGGATACAAAGCTAAGCAACAAAGCAAAGACAATCTACGAATAAACGATCACTAAACCGAAATAGGGAGTTGAATAAGCATTGTTTAAAGACAGAAAAAATTGCCGTCACATTGGCTACAATGGATATGCTCCTCCACACTACAGCTTGAATTTCATCCTCGCATGGATTTGTATAAAGAGAAAATGCTAAATAAACTCTAAACTCATTGCCAACTCTCTTTGTCTTTGTCCTTCTACCTTGTTATGAAGATGCAAACCAATCCTCTGAAAGAGCAAAGAAAGCAACTGAAACCTCGAAATCCCCACTTGCTTCATTCTATGCCTGAAAGGATCAAGGACAGAGAGACAGACGAAAGTCAATACAAACAGAATGACTAACCAAAGTAAGTTCAGTTTCATCACCTAGGCCAGACCGAAAGCGGAGGCCTACCACTAAGTTCAATCTCTATCGACAATGGTCCCAAATGCCTGTCCTCCTCCAAGAGCATAGTCTTTTAGTGCTTTCTTCTTCATTTCGAGATGCCTGAATCAGGTATCTAGTCTGATAGGTAGTTGTTAAGTTGCAAAGTAAGTCGAGTAAATTTACCTTCTTAAAACAGATATCCAAATATTATTTCTATAGAAATTGTCAAACAATATCAATTACTTTTCTTTGTCACTAACGACAAAAACACACATACGACGTACAAGAATTGGCCCAAAAGAATCCTAGTTTTCAATTTGTAGTGTATTTTATATATATATTTTTTTAGTCGAAAAGCTCTTCAGAAGTTTAGCTGTAAAATGTAAAGAAGTAAATGAGACAAATGTGGTTTTTGAGTGTCGCCATTGAAGATACTCGAGAAAGAAATCCACTTTCAATACGACAAAACTTTGTCTCCTTCCTTTGAGAAGAAAAAGAATATTCTTGCTCCCCCTGCCATTCATTGTCCCAAAAATAAAATCCTACATTTGAAATTGTATATCAACTAGATTAAATCGAACCCATTAACTTAAGACGGTGAGAAAAGTGCACTCTAGAAATAGGTACTCCTATCTTCCAACAAATAACAATTGGACAAGCATGGAAAAATTAATATGTTTTTCTGTATTTTAAATGATTACTTGGTTTATATAAATAAAAAAAGACCAGCTTGTGGCTTCATCACGATAGTTCAATTTTCCGGATGCCAGAAAGACTTATAGAGGCATTTTAACCTCTCCTAACCACTATCGTGCGATTCACCAACACCAAAAATCAAACCTAGTACGTGCCGCACGAAATTCAAGCCTATAATTCATCAACTATTGAACCACCACGTGATGATTTTAGATGATTACTTCTCAATACGGTGTTAAATTGTATTTGCAGGAATAAAAAAATCCACCATACTACCAGTGTCCCCTAATAACAAGTGGAGGAGCGAACATAAATGCGTACCAAATAGAAAATAGAGCAGCCCTTAAACAAACCAAGGGCCAGACCATCATGACCAAACAAATTCAACGACAAAAAATTAACAAGATGGGAAGGTAAAAATAGTTGTATAAATAACGTTTGAAAATTAATATAGTGTAGCATCTGGGTGGATTCGAACCGCCAACCTCCCAAAGCCCAAGCCAAGGGCTCTGAGCGCTCTACCATTTTTGAGCTTACAGATCTTTTCAAACAAGTCAAGAAATTCAGTCAACACACGAGCATACCTTGTTTAGGTGAAAAAATAAAAAATTGAAGCAACTTTGCGCAGCCATTGGTTAAACCAAATTTCAATAATATTAATGCAAACTTGTTCCGAGTCCCTCATTTGATATTTTTATCGTAGTCAAAAAAATTGTGGCAGAAGCCAAAAAAATTATTTTTCAAGTGGCATACGACGTAGAAATTCTGAAGAGGTAAAAACCCAGCACCTTAGTTCGGAAAGAAAAAGACCACAATAAAAATAAGGACTGACTTGAAATTATGGTGCTTTTGAAAAAATATAGTTTATTAATCTAAAACATCAAATGGGTGTGTTTTTTTTTTAACTGTTGCCAATGAGAATTAAAATGGAAATGTAAGATCACATTAAAATTTTATTATTTTGAGTCATTTAAAAACATAAGCTTTAACAAAAAACCAACAGTATTGTTCACTTTAATAAAAAATCACATTTTTACATTAAAAAATCAATCTTAGTACTATTTGTTTTACTCTTTATTTTATCCGTATTTTTAAAATTCAAAGTTTTCAAATCCTTCTCATTAGTTTTCATTTTAAAAAATTCACAGATAAAAGCTAGTCAAACACTAAACAATTTTAATTTACAGCTGTTTATTATCACATAACAATAGTACAATATCCCTCTCTATCGTTTAGTGTGGCTATATTATGTTCTCAATATGCTAAAAACCCTCTCCAAAAAGAGCAACTTCACAAATTTAACATACCAAAATTCTTCGCTGGCCTAAAACTTTAACATTAATAATATACTTAAAATTTAACATACCAAAATCCTTTATCTTGGCAAAAAATGTTTGAATCAAGTAATCCTCAGTAATTGTAAAATACCAAAGACTAATAAGTTGTAGAAGACAAAGGAAGCTAAACCCATTTCATTATTCACCTCAAGATCCCCAAGTAGAGATTGCAGACAGGAATTCATCATTTCTACAACCAAGCAGGTATATAATCGATACCAAGCAGGTATATAATCGATTGCAATTGAAAGGAAACATTTAGGCTTCAGGCTTCATAGATAAGAGGGAACTTGGTAGCCCACTAAGCCAACTCCTTAGGACATTTCCAACCGAAAACGGATCAACAAGCTCTCTTTGGTCCTATAGCTCTTCAAGAAATTATATTTTAATAAGCAAGACCACATTTCATCCCATCTCCAATTGAATGATCCATAAGCCAAACATGATTTATTATTTTAATTAAATTAAACTACCATATCAAAATTTTCAAACTTGGAAAGATTATTAGCAATAAGGTAAAGTAGTATACAGTGATAAAAAGTAAGTTATAAATGATGTAAGAAAAAAATTCCTCAAAAAATTAAAAAAAAAATTTGAAGAAGAATAAAAAGAGTTAAAACGGAAAACTACAAGTACTATTCACTTAAATAAAAAATCATATTTTTACACTAAAAAATCATATCTAATACTATTCACTTTATTTTTTTATTTCATCTTTACCATTAAAACTCAAAATTTAAAACTATTTTCATTAGTTTTCCTAAAAGTAAATTATACAAAGATAAATGTAGACTGAACTAAAACAAATAGGCTGAAAAAAAATAATAGACAGGACAAAGTCTCCCAAAAACCTAAAAAAAAGGGTGCAACAACAGGAGATGGGCTACAAGGACACGAACCAATCCATGTTTTTTTCTGCCCAGCCAACCTTACTTTTTTTGAGGTTTTTTTTTCCCAGCTCATTTTTTTTTGCCCAATCATTTTTTCTTTTTTGAACGATATTTTTTGCCTAATTCTTTCGTTTTTTTTACGCCAACTTCTTTTTTTAATTTCTAATTTTTTCCTACATCATTTCATACTTACCTCATTTTATTTTAATTCTTTACATTTTATACTGTCCCTTGATATACAGTGTCCCTTAACCCCCTCAACCGAAGATGATTTTTTGCAACAGGACTATAATTAACCTATAACCCTTCAATTGAACCTGACACTGTTTATTAAAATATTACTTTATTCAACAACAATAAGGCTAAAACACACTCACCCTCCTCCGATCGGAGACGGCCTTAATGCCATTGAATGGGTATACAATTTCCAAATCTTGAAAGTTGCAGCAGCCCAAGGCAATAAAATTACATAGGATCCATACAGCATCCGATCCAAGAAAACATCATAACATCGATCGCAATCAATACCCTTAATTAGTATACAAAACAGAACTTCAGTTTCAACTCACACAACCAAACGTAATGAAAATTTCCGCTCATACACCAGTGTCGTAACAAAAGCACAAGGCGATACTGGAAAAGATTGCAAGCATGAACAGCATTGTAAATATGATTCACAAAAACAACGCAGGTTAATATTATAGAACGAGTGCTCAAGCGCATGTGAGATTCGCAAGCAGAGAGTACCGACTACTGTGATGGCATATAAACGGGGCACAATCGATCATTGATGCAAGGTGAATCAAAATACCAATGCCTTACAAAATTAAAATTTATTTACCAACATTCTAGGTTAATCTGAAACATTAAACTAGACATATGGTAAAAATCCATACCCGTTTAGGTTTAGATCCACCTAGTGTAACAGATTAATTGGAGAATAACAACTGTATCTACCGTCTTATAACTCCCTACCACCTTGAAAATCAGTTTAGCGGTTTGAGAGAACAGTGCAATTTAATAATATTAGGCAGATCAAATTTATAAACTAAATTTACAAACTAAATAATACATCAACAATAAAAAATAAACACATTACTTCATATTAAGTAATAAGCCAATTATTTTTCATGTTTTATTTTACAAAACATAATATACAAATTTAATCTCTACTGTCAAAAAACCCACTAATATTTGGTTTCATCCGTTCAGAATTAAAACAAGATTAGATATCGGACCATATAAAAATGAGTAATGTCAAAAAGATTAAATTTACAAACTTAAAATCCTGATTCTGTTTACTTTAACAAATAATCATATTTTTACATTAAAAAAAATCAATATTGATACTATTCAATTTAACTTCTACTTTATTATTTTATCATCGTTAAAATTAAAAAAATTTCAAACCAATTTCATTAATTTTTCTTACAAAATAAGCACTAATATCAACGTCATCAGGTTGCATGTCATTTAAGTTCCAAAATTTATTCCCATTACTCAATAAAAATATGACTAATCCCCAAAATTAAGTTGAAGTGGTTTGAGCACGAGGCAAATTAATTGTGCACAATAAATATGGGTTTGCTGTGTAACCGGAGATATGATAGTAACATGATTAGATAGATAGATTCATATCAATTAATATGGGTTTGCTGTGTAACCGGAGATATGATAGTAACATGATTAGATAGATTCATATCAATTGAAATAGGCGTGTAGTCAGATAATACCTTTGGCGGTGAGATATGCCGTTGTCGTTGCTGTGCTGAATCCGATTTCAAATGCGTATGTGAGCAGTAGAGCAAAAACAAACAACACAACAGAGAAAGGATGGCACACCACACACCGGAGGAGAGACCCTGGGCCAAAAAATCCCCATGCTGTCTCCACTCCAAACCAAAACATGTTACTTTTTTTATTGAGATTTTTATGACCTGCCATGCAAGCGCACCTGCCATGGCAAAGGCCGGATGACAAAGATCGGTCCAGGACTCGGCTCTTCCACCGAGCCTTTCGTCCCGACATCTCATACATCCGATGCGAACCCAATTAACCCCATAAACCCCCATCTCTCAGATTCCCAATCATCAAATTACAATTGTAGCATTCACATAGCCATCGATTCGGTTTAGAGCACCTTCAGCCTTCATAAGACTCAAATTACAATTGTAGCATTCACAACGCCATCGAATCAAGCTCGGAAACATAAGGATTCAAACCTCCATAGATTGTGCAAGAGCTCCGTAGCTACATCTGATCGAAAACAAACAATCAGAATCTGTAGCTAGCGTAAGCCCTAGAGCATAAACAAATAAGAAAATCGAATCGAATGCATACAAACCTGTGAATTTGGAATCGAAGACACAGACGCAAGCCGGTTTAACCGGCTGAAGTGCAAAAGCATATCAAATCATCCTAACAATCTCAAACGACCATCAACGCGTAGATCTCGATGCGATCTACGCGAATCCGCAAGAATTAGACAGAGAGAACGATCCATGCAGAGTAGATCTGCAGAAGAAATAAGGAGGAGATGCATAGAGTCGTGAAGAGAGAGAAGATTGGTGGCGTTGAAACTTTGAATGGTTGAGAGCCAGGCACCCTAACGTACTTTTATAATGGGATAAGAGATGCGATGGACGTATGGGATTTGACTCCTCATCTTTGAGATGGACGGTTCATATGGGGCGTTGTGGTTGGTGATTCATGAGCTGGACGTTACCATCCAACCCACGTTATTTTGCCGCCTTGTGGGTGGGGACAGGTGGGCCCATGGATTTCCTTTTTGTTTGGGAATCCGATACACCGTAAAAAGGTCACTATAGCTGTTTTTTTTTTACGATAATTAGGTTTTAACCCCACAATTTCTTTATTTCAACAATCTTATCAATTATTTGACCAGAATAAGAATATATTGGGCCATCGGCTTTGGATCTGTATCCTTGTCAGATTCTCTTCGTTAGATTCTCTTTGTAAATATTTTTATTTAAAATTAAACATAAATAATACATGATAAAAATTAATTGCATAATGTATAATGAACGAATATAATTCAAGGATCTCCAAAAATCTCACCAAAATGATCCGGAGAGGATCCTGTTGGATTGGCACTTATCCCTTTGGGAATTTCAGAGCATTTAGCTTATCTCTAACAGAAGGTTGAATTCAAGAGTTTTGTTTTGTATTTTTAATTCTCAGTCTGATGATATATTTTTTTATTTAAAAGTGAGAGATCGTAAGTTTAATTCATTCGAATATCGTGGATGGCGAATTCAATACCAAATTAGGTTGCTCATTATGTGAATTTACCGAACTTCCCCTTCTCTTATTGTAAAAATATCGATGTACTAAAACAAATAAAAATTAAACTTATAATTATCACCATCAACTTTATTATTTGATAAATTTTTGTTTTTTTTTTCTGTAATAATTTTAAAATTAATTTTTGTATAATCTTATTTTATGTTTACTTACATTTTCATGTAAAAATTCACTCAATGCAGAAAAGACCTGCATGAGAACATTGAGAAGAGAGCCGCATAGAATTGTAAAGAGAGAGAGCCTGCGAGCGAGCTTCGAGGGTAGGTTGATTGAATGGTTTAAGATTGAACCATCATGTTTGAAATCGACGGTCCGTATGGGACGCGTTAATTTGCCGCTTTCGTAGGTGGAGTAGGAATCCTGTACGTGCGCGTATTAGTTATCTACTATAATTAGGTACTCCCCGCGCCAACTTTCTTAATTATATTTCTAGAATCTTGTATTTGCCATAAAAAGGCTGGTACTACTGGGCTACATTTCGAGGCCCAACATCTTTTTTCGGGTCCTTGTTCAGTTGAAATTTACCTATTTATTTGATTGAACGAGGCTGGTTTTGTATTGTTATAACTTGAAGAAAAATTGCTTCTGTTGTACTGTAAAAATAGGCTCATTTTTGTTGCTTCAAAATTTCAGTTTTTTTTCATCCAAAACTATGAAAATAAGCCTGTTTTTAAATGTTTACCAAACACCTTTTTGAGCTCAGTTTTTTTTTATACCCACTTTTTTATAAAATTATTTCAGTACCAAACTTTAAAAGATTTCAATAGATTTATAAATTCATAGATTTTTATAGAATCTAGTTAATTTATAGAAATTTCATGTAAAATTTTAATTCAATTATTTTGAAATCTCATGGAAAGAGATGAGATTTATGGATGCTTAAAATACATTACAAAATCTCTCTAATTCCCTCTACTTCCTCAACTTTTTCAAATTCTTTAAAATCAAATTATAATTAAATACACCTGAAATATTATAAACTTCTTTAAAATTCTAATAGAATACATCTGGATTTCTAAGGATTTTAATAAACTATCTTAAAATTCTAACTGAATACACAATTAAATTTTAGAGAATTACTTAAAATTCTAATTGAATACCCTTAGATTCATTAAAATAATTAAAACCTCTCAAACTCCTAATTGAATACACCCCCTAAACCTTAAAAATAGAATTGGAAAGATAGGAATTAGGTAAGCTTTGTAAGACAAGACATGAACCCATATCTAACGAGTGGTTATATAACCCACTTTTTTGTGAATTTATAATCCAATCACGTTTAGCCCACATTAAAAAAAAAAAAAAAAATTAAAGACCAAGACTCAAGTCCATTTTAATTAGTTACAACCTATCCTAACCACTCACCATACCCTATGCCCACACGCCCTATCAAATTAAACGTTAAATTAATAATCAACAGAGTTTGAATACATGCCTTAATGTAAAGGCTCAATATCTTTACACTACTGTGTTACAAGATCACTTGTTAGAATAACATTAAAAAATATTTTGTTGTAAATGGTGAGACGGATACCTATTTATTTTTCCAACTTTTGCTGGACAATATAATTTTGCATCAAAACACAAAAAACAGAACAAAACAACAGAGCAAAAAGGTAAACAGAATGCATACCCAAAAATCACCAGACCACACCAAATCATCTAACGAAAAATTCATAGCAAATCTGGATGGATTCGAACCACCAACCTCTCAAAAGCCCAGTCAAGGACCTTGAGCGCTCTACCATTTTTGAGCTTACAGATCTTCATTTCAAGCAACGAGCAGGAGGCAGAAATCGATCAACAGAGTTTTTCTGAAATTTCCAGCTTGTTCTTTTCAATAAGAAATTTACGGTACAAGCAACTACTTGTCGACTTATGTTAAGTAACTAGGGTACGTCTCTTTAAATGGGGGCAGTATTCTATCCGAATAAAAAGATAGCCCCGCAATAAGCCAACAATAACTAGTTTGAAAAAAAATATATATATATGAAGAAAGAAACTCTAGGTAATACACATTGTAGAGATATTATACATACTTCGCATCCATGAGTTGAATGCCACTAGACCGGTAGAATAGCGAACCCTCAACCAGGCTTTAAAATCTAAGGTAATTAACTTGGTGTTAATTTAAGACAAGTGACCATTTACCATAGTAGTACAAAGATGTTTAGCATTTGCATAACATGAGTTCAAACTTCGTCGGTGACTAATCTAACAAAATCTATCGTTTAACAAAAAAATAAAAAATAAAAAATAAAAAATAAAACCTAAGGTCCCTAAAATATTTAGGGCATCCCTTCTCTCGTATGATATAGAGATACAAAAATAACTTCTCCGAGGCCATAAAAAAAAAAAACAAGTGTTCTAAGCAGAGCAACTATTCCCCAGCCCAAGAGCAAACAAATTCAGCTGTTTCATTTTTACAATCAACTTATAGCAACATATGCTTCCAGCTATTTTTTGGCTTTAGTTAAAACCCCGTGCGTCATATAAGGGAAGATATCATGAACAAAGCACCACCTTCTGTAAGTAATTGTAAATAGAAACTACAGAATACAAAACATAGAACGACTACGCGGAGCTGTTTGAAAAATAACCACAATCATAACTCCTAATCATGAATCAGGCAATATCAACGAGTATTTATCAATTCTAACCAAAATTTACCCTCTAAATTCACACGTCAGTTTTTTACAAATTCTTTCAAATATAGCCGAAAATCTGATTGAATTGACCTAATACCCATAAAATTAGAACTCGTGTTATTGGGATGCTCCTTCATCTTCTTCATCTACTTCCTAATTTGGTTTCTTCCTAATTTGCAGGTAGCCTGATGGGAACTTCCTTTTGGGTTAAACAATTTTACAAAATAATATTACTTTATTATACTGTAGATACTAAGGCCTAACAACCACACTATGATTCCTTCACTAAAAATTGAAATTCAATAACGAAATAGCAATAAAAGAAAAGAAATTAGAACATAAAACTAAGGAATCCAAGCTGAATTATACCAATCAAATTGAAAAGACGAATTTTAACTCAAAAAACTACGTATACATCTTAAAAGTTAAAACACAATTGCAAGAAACTGCCGCCAATATATACGAACTCATAACTGTATGGAACCAAAAAATAATAATTTATATGGAACCGAAAAAATTATAGACGTTAATCCTCTTTTAATTACTATCCTATTAACTTAAGTATTTACCGGCGGAACATGTAGAGGCGGAGCCTCTGCAGTCTCTGTCTATTTTCATTTTGTTTAACTCAAGAATCCATCTTTGAACAAACACAGAAGATCAAACAGGTTTTCACTTTTGTAAATGGGTTTTATTTTAAGTGTATTTAGGTCTGTTCAAGCTGGTTTTCTGCTATATTTGAAAGATAACATAAAAATTGATATTTTTGAAAGTAGACTAAATTTTGGCTATAAACGATGAAAACTCTATCAACAGACCACAATTTGATCTATCATCCATGTACTATAAAAACGACACCAGTTTAACAATAATTCCTCCGCAATTCAATACAACAAACAAAACTACGGGAAAATATTCAATCTAAACTCTTTAAACAAATGAATAGAATAAATAAATGATCAATTGCAATGACTTAATTCACAAAACGTAAATTAACCGAAAACATTACTTGCCAATACTTAAAGCTTTAGAGACGGAGGAATGCGAAGCTCAACTCGTTTCATCTGTTGCCTCAAATCCTCAGAAAAGAGTTTGTCACGAAAAGAACTTCTGGATCTATCCCACAACCAAGCAGCTTGTATTTGAGCCGAAGTTCCGCTTAACTTGTAATTGTGATGAGAGGCTTCGTTCTGGCGATTCGGGCTCGTCGAGAAGTACCCTTCCAGCATCGAACCTCCCTAGAATCATCTAATAGGAATACAATACAAGGCTTGCAGCAATGGAATCCAAAACCAACATAATTACATAATATTACAAAGATCCATGAACCAACAGATCTCACAATATCTAATAACATCCGTTATCAACAAATATTAAGGCAAAGGCCAACAGATTAAATGAAAATCTCATCCTCAGCTCATAGAATTTCTACTACCATTAACATTAATAACGAGGCAATAAAAAGCAGAAGAGGGTTTGATATCATAAGAATTGACTTGTAAAAGTAAGCAGGAACGAATCGGGGTTTCGGGAATTGTTTAGTAGAATGACAGAAGTACGTTTATGAATAAGTATTATATCAAACAAAGTTTTGATTCGTGGTTGGATCTTTCGGTTGGAACTTTTTATTTGTGATTAAGTAATGTAATTTATATCTTACAATCAACAGATTAAATAAATTTGCTCCCTTTAAGGTCAATGACTGAAAACAATTTGGAATAATTTGAGGTTGATTGAACAACTCCACAGATTGTAAGCACTGTCAACAAGCATTATTAATCAATTACCAATCAATTGTGTGCGAGTGGCAGGCTTTATTTAGCATTATTAGATCGATGAAAATCAATTGAAATAGATTTAGATAGATTAATACCTTTGGCGACGAGATATCGATGCGGTCACGGTTGTCCAGAATCCACGTCCGACTGTTTGCAGTTGGGGGCGAGCAAAAATAAGAGACAAAACAATAAGAAAGGACAGAGGGCGCACACCACACACCGGAGGGGAGACCCTGGGCAAAAATAAACCCCATGCCGTCTCCCCTCCGAACCAAAAATCGTTATTTTTTTATTGAGATATTTTTTGACCTGCCATGCAAGCGCACCTGCCATGGCAAAGGCCGGATGACAAAGATCGGTCCAGCACTCGGCCCTTCCACCGAGCCTTTCGTCCCGATATCTTATACATCCATCCGAATTCAACCCATAACCCTAACTCAGATCCCACGATATAAAAGCTTCATTCTCATGAAATTACAACCATGAACCATGACCCTTTGGTTAAGATTAAACATGCTTCAGCCACCACTGGATCGAATTGGATCAGCTGCTGAAACGCCGCCGGATACTTGTAATCTCTTCCGATTTGGTTAGAACTCCGTCTGCGAAATCTGTTTGGACGCCAAAACATACATCAATCAGAATCTATAGGGTGCAGAAACACTAAAGCTAAAATTCATTGCAAATTAATAAAGTTTAAACAAAAAAGCTAAAACAATAACGATTTGATACAAAAATTCATATCCAAATTAGTAAAACGAATCCAAAACATACACGAACCTGTAAACCCGAATCGAACATCGACAAACACAGAAGCTCAAGCTGGTAAAACCAGCTGAATTCAAAAGCAGCTCAAACCATCAACTCACAATCTCATACCACCATCAACGCGTAGATCTCGACACGATCGACGCGAATCCGATGGAAATCGACATAGAAAACAATCCATGTAGCGTGAATCTGGAGAAGAACTCCAGAGGCGCATGAGGTTGCGAGAGGCGAGAGAGAATATGTGGTGGCGTGAACTTTGAATGGTTGATAAGCAGGCACCCTAACGTATTTATAAGAGGATAAATTGGATAGACAGCTGGGATTGCTTAATTATCATCGTGATCGACGGCTGGTGTTGATCCTGTGGTTCGGTAGACTTGGCGGTGGCGTAACCATACACGTACTCTGATGCGCTGGAGACAGGAGAAAGCACGCCTCATTTTATTGACCATATCAAACACGACATGTAATTGATTTGGCCGCCTCGATAGGTTGTGTGGTGGGAATTGGATTCGATTTTATACAAATATCTATTTTGTCGAGATAGGGTTCACAAATGTATCGAATTCTATTTTTATTAGAAAGATGATACAAATAAATTGTAAAAATAACATTTTTGTTTTGATTACTACAATTTTGGTTGGTTCTAGATTATTCGATATATATGGGCTGATGTTTTCTTCATTGGGCCTTAAGAGTATTAGGTGATATGGCCCAAGCCCGAAATTACAGGCTTTTGCGTACTTGTAACAGGGTCTTATGAATGATTACTTATGTAACTATGATTAATTTATTGTGTGACTTATGTACTTATCACCTGTTTCCAATGCCCCTTGTTAAAGTGTTGGTTTTTTATGTGTCTGGTGGTATTTTTCTTTACTTGTAAGTGATACTTCTTAGGTTTGATTCTCATCAAAGGTAAATTCGAACCAAAATATTATAGCTATTCCATTTTGAGGTTTACCTCACTCCCACCCATTAGCATAGATTATATTGTATGTATTAAAAAAAGGTTGTTTGTGCCATTTAGTACTGTGGTTTTGTAGTATTTCTCTTCACTTGAGAGGTTTTACGTTCGAATCTCGTGGATGGCGAATTCGATACCAACTTAGGTTACCCATTGTATGGCTTAGCCGAACTTCCTTCCTCTTAGTGTAAAAAATATTGATGTATTTATAAAATAAAAAATAAAAAAGTTGCTTGTTCGTAATTTGCTTATACTTGGTTCCCTTGGCTGTTTTTAGTACGTTGCAAGCTTTGATCGGGTTTTGTTCTTGAAGGAATTTTCACTTTCGGTTGGGTTTGTTCCTTGGGCCATAAGAAACTCTATCTGGCTTCAGGTCTCCTTCTGATTGATCGTTGAAAGGACATTAACAACTTAATCCAATCCGTCCAAATTGATGGTTCTTCTGCTCTCATAGGCATTTGAGTTTACACCACTTTTGGCATTCAACTTTTTTAGGGTTTACGCGTATCTTAAAAATGTTTGCTATTAGGTTTAACAAATCGAACCAGGATGTAAAGTTCACAATTCAATCCATGCTGGGTCGGATGCAAGTTGCTTTAAACTTTAACGAACGTTAACATTAACACACACAAATTATGAAGATAATCCGAATGAAAAATCAAGCAAAGAATGATTACTTATTAGCATTAATACTTACGTATAGCTAGGATTACCAAGAAGAATCTATAGTTCAATCACTCAAATTAAGCGTCCATGCACTCTTGATGATCAACACACATAACAAAAACTGAGACTTTGGATGCGATCTTTATAAAAAATGAAAAGGAACTATATAAACAGCCACTTATCCATGCAGTCGTTCTGTAGAGACATTAGGGCTATTGGCATTGGTTGCTTAATTAGTTTGTAGATGCATTGGCCTGGGTCTGGCATCTCCCTTTCTCCTTCTCCTTGACTTCGCTTCCCTGTGTCTTGTCATAAGCAGGGTGGTTCTCATGGATCAGCTGATCCTGCTCCGTCTTCGGAAAAGTCTGGTTGTCCGAAAACACTCCTCCGAATCCTTCTTCATCGGACCTCGTCGCGTACCCTTCCCCAAATGATTGGGACATCACATCTCTATATAAGAACATACAATAACTGATTACATTTAGCTGCTAATTATAAACAGAACTTTCATTGAACTGTCTAGCAACATAAATTGCTTACATTGTAAGACTGTCAATTTTTAAAAGGATCTTTATGAATCTAAACGCTGATTCAAGTGAAAGTTTAGGTGTGATTAAACTTGACCGTTAATAGGATAATTTTTGTTTGAATGTACATCTCAAACTACGGAAAATATATCATATATCAAACAATATGTCTGCTAGAAAGTACTTTTAGAATACAGTTAAAAACGCTTTTAAGGCACAAAAAAAACAAATATTCGTGATAATTTTTGGCAGAGAAAGTATTTGTGATTTTTTTTTATTAGAAAGTTAGTGAAAAATATTTTGTCAAGAACTACTTGATTTCTTATTATAAGTCTCGTAGTATTGCTTATAAGTTATAACATCAATTTCAACAAAATCGTTCACGAACAAAATTGTTTGAAAAAAACACATTCGAAAAAGAATCCATCCTCGAGCATGAGCATGTCAAGATAACATTACCTGCACACAAAAGCTAGAAAATTTTGATTACCACAAAGCAATGAGCAACTAACCCAGTTTTCTGATCGGGACACTCTGCCTTGTTCATGTTGTGTTTACTGTTTGGATCGCTAGAAATAGTTGTGGCCTGCCTTAATACGACTCCGGAAGCGATCCGACCCGAGTTTGACGGTGCTCCGATTTGGGTTCTGAGTGATTTTACTGCATGAATCATCTTTTGCGTTCTTACAAAATTTTTACTGCCTGCTATATATACATGAAGAAAAACTTACGACGATGAACCAGTAAATACATGCGGGTAAAAATTGTCAAGTCCCCAGGTGGCAAGTATGTCCGGTTCTACGGGACGGAGATCCTGATTTCTTTCGGAAGTTCAATTCGCCCATCACAACTAGAACTAAACGGATTGTAGTGAATAATGGTACACCGCACACTCCACTTTCTAATTACAATTTAAGTTAGGTTTTGTTTGTACCGCATTTAGCGGGTAATGTCTTGTCTAGCGAGTAATGTGATTGCTTGTTAGCGATGGTTTGATGTGGTCTCGCTTTTTAGTAATGACGTTACATGTGTCTAATTAGGTTCGTTGCGTCTGCCGTATTTGTGACGGAGCTAAACTTGCGCACTTGTGCTAATACATAATGCTTGTGGTAGCCAAATTAGGAGGATTATCTTTATGCTTGTTTGTGCGAATTATCTGTAGACCATTGAATTGGTCTAAAGAATGTACAAATGTGGGAACCCTTGTACTTGTTCCTATCTGTTAATGATATCAACATCACTATTGTAAAACTTAAGAATGCTCAAGAGTTTACGATAATTGCATACACCTTTAATGAGAGGCTGCATGTATTTATATTCATTTCAAAGTACACCAGGGAAAGCAATCCCTATTTACAAGGCTTTTCAAAATTCAAAGATTACAACAAACTGGAGAAAAGATATATATCCGAGAACCAACAAACATTTGTGGGAGTTGTAACCTAAGCTAACTCTTCATGGATAAGAGTTTAGATTGATCACAACTTCCTGAAGTCTCGGAAGTGAGAGTCACAGACTGACGTGGTCTATCATCCCCCCGCAAGCTAACAGGTGGAGGAACAACGAAAAGCTTGGAAACAAGAAGCTTGAATCTTGTTGAGGACAATCCTTTTGTGAACAGATCAGCAACCTGATCTTGAGAACAAATATAATTAACAAGTAACTAACGACGTACCACCTTCTCTCGAACATAATGATAATCAACCTCCAAGTGCTTTGTCCGGGAGTGAAAAACGGGATTAGATGTAAGAGCAATTGAGGAAATATTATCACACCAAATTGTGGGTATGTCAAGATGCAAGTACAAGTCTCGAAATAAAGCCCTGAGCCATGAAATTTCTGCAGCAGTGTAAGCAAGCTGCCTATATTCAGCTTCAGAACTGGACCGACTAACAGTCTTTTGTTTCTTCGAACTCCAGGACACGAGATTGGACCCAAAATAAATACAGAAACCACCCGTTGAATGTCGAGTATCTGGATTTCCAGCATAATCAGCATCAGAATAAGCCGTGAGATTAGTAGAACCAGGTTTATAGACAAGGCCATGATTGTATGTGGCCTTTACATACCGAAGAATCCGCTTTACTGCCTGCCAATGTGAAGTTTTGGGAGACTGCATGAACTGACATACTTGGTTTACAGCATAGGAAAGGTCTGGTCTCGTGATAGTCAAGTATTGTAGGGCACCCACAACACTCATGTACATCTCTGGATTGTTGTGTGGCTCACCATCATAGGCACTAAGTTTGTGACCACTAGGAACTGGAGTAGAAACTGGTTTTACATCCAAAAAATTTGTTCGTGTTAGCAGATCCAAGGCATACTTGGCTTGATTGAGATGCATTTGTTGACCACAATAATGAACTTCGACCCCCAAAAAATAATGTAGAGGACCTAAGTCCTTCATTGAGAATAAAGTACCCAATTTCTTGATCAACCTCGACATATGGCAAGGGCTATTTCCTGTCAACAGGATGTCATCGACATAAATCAACAAAATCAAATATACCCCACGGTGATTGAAAACAAATAAACTGTAATCACAAGTTGACCCGTGAAACCCTAATTGAAGAAGAAACTCTGAAAACCGAGTGAACCACGCTCGAGGAGCTTGTTTCAAGCCATAGATGCTTCTTTGTAATTTACACACATGATTAGGATACTGCTGATCAACAAAGCCAGTAAGTTGGCGCATATATACATCTTCCTGTAAAAAACCATGCAAAAATGCATTTTGGACATCCAGTTGTCGTATGTGCCACCTTTTGGAAACTGCTAAACTGAGAATAAGTCGAATAGTGTTGTGCTTAACCACAGGACTAAAGGTCTCTGTGTAATCAACACCAAACTGTTGATGAAATCCATTGGCAACTAACCTGGCCTTGTGCCTCTCCACCGAGCCATCTGCCTTTTTTTTTTATCTTGAACACCCATTTATTTGGCAACAGATTCATATTAGGATGATAAGGAACAAGTTTCCACGTACCACAACGTTGCAATGCATTAAACTCTTGGACCATGGCATCACGCCATGCTTTAGTCTTGACTGCTTGACTATAGCACGTGGGTTCAACAAAAGACAAATCAGTAGAAACATGCAATGCATATTTGGGATTAGGTTTGAGTATTCCTGACTGCGAACGAGTGGTCATGCGCATTGGCTCAGAGGGAGGACGTGTCTGAGTATGGGCAGTATCTGAAGATGATACGGGTGGATGGAGGTGTGGTTCAGAAACTGCTGCTTGCTCATTTAAATTAGGTGGAGTGGAGATAGGGTTAGGTGAAGACAAGGTAGGTGGCAGGTTTGTAGGTAGTGATAGGTTTGGACTTTGGGGAGGGTTGGTCAAAGGAGTAGCAGCGAGATTGGATTGAGGCAAGCTGTCTAAGGTATGGGATGAAGGCAGTGAGTTGGTGGAAGATATTAAAATAGGAAAAGTGAACAAAAGATCAGGAGATGTAACAATACCTATTGGATCAACGTTTTCCAGTGGAGATGTGAGTTCCTTAAATGGAAATGAGTCCTCATCGAATAGAACATGGCGAGACAAATAGATTCGCCTCGTGGACAAGTCCAAACATTTGTACCCTTGATGGTTCAGTGAGTACCCTAGAAACACACACGGTTTTGACTTGGGTTGAAGTTTATTTTGGGAATAAGGCACAAGCCAAGGAAAACACTTACAACCAAAGACCTTAAATGTCTCGTATTTGGGAAGTTTGCCAAATAATTTTTCATATGGTGATTGATAAGACAAAAGCCGAGTGGGCAGCCTGTTGATTAAATAAGTGGCTGTTGAACAAGCATCAGGCCAATATTTGTTGGAAATATGAGAATGAGAAAGCATGACAATTCCAGTTTCGACAATGTGGCGATGTTTTCTTTCTGCAATACCATTTTGCTCAGGATGTTTGGGGCATGAAAATCTTTGAGAAATGCCATGTTGTGCAAGAAAAGTTTGAAAAACACGACTCTTATACTCTCCTCCTTCATCACACTGAAAAATTTTAATGGACGTATTGAACATATTTTCCACTTTAGATTTGAAGGTGACAAATACTTCAAACACTTCAGATTTATGTTTAATGGGAAAGATCCAAGAGTATCTAGAATAGTCATCCACAAATAAGACATAATATTTAAAACCTTCATGGGAAACAACCGGAGAACACCAAACATCCGAATGTAAAATTTGCAAAGGAAATTGGGAAACAGACTCAGAAGCACGAAAGGGGAGTTTAGTACTCTTTCCTAATGGACATGATTGACAAAACATTGCATCAGAAGTACCATGAATTGGTACTCGCTTATTTGAAACTAAATACTTAATAATAGACGATGAAGGGTGACCAAGGCGTGAATGCCATTTTTGGGCCGAGACTCGGATGCCTACACACACTGAAATAGGGTAATTGGACTGTCCACCGCCACCAGAAAATGGGTATAAGCCATTCTCACATCTCCCGTGGAAAAGCGTCTTCTGGGTCTTGAGGTCCTTAACAAGAAAAAAAATGAGGAAATATGAGTAAATAACAATTATTATCTAGGGTAAACCTATGGGCAGAAATAATATTGGTGGATGCAGTGGGACATCTTAGAATATTTTGTAATTCAAATGAGCAAGACGGAGTTTGAATTGTATTTGAACCAAGATGAAAGATAGAGAGACCAGTATCGTTACCTACACCACCAACATTTTCATTACCATGATACTCTTTTGGATTGACCAAATTTTGAAGATCTGGAGTGACATGTGCATTAGCACCGGTGTCAAGCAACCACTGTCCATTAGATTGCTTGTTGATGGTGACGGGTGATGTTGCCATAGCAGTAAGTCACTTAGCTGGAATGCGCCCTTCATATGCGACATTCATCCGTTGATAACAATCCAGGGCAGGATGCCCTTGTTTTCCACATATCTGACAAGTGAGTCTTTCACCTGTAGCCGTGAACTTCTCACCATTGCAAGCCGAGTTTAGCCGTTGAGTATTACTGCGAGGAAAGAAACCTCACTGGTTGGCAGCACCACCACCACGTGCAGACGGAGACACACCACGTCCATTACCTCGAAATCGTCCACCACGACCTCGAGTAGTCACAAATGCATTCACAGGAGCAACCTCCACAGTATGAGCAGTTTGCTCAGCCATCCTTCTCTCCGTTGTCAGTAAGAGAGCCTCAAGTGTAGGGTACGTGATTGGAGTGTCACGTGCCTGTGCAGCACTCACAGTCATTTCATAAGCAGGACCCATATTGTTCAGGATAATCTGGACAAGCTCATCATCATTCACTGGTTGCCCAGCAAGGGCAAGGTTGTCAGAAATCGAGTTCATGCGATCAAGATAGTCTGCAATAGCCATATCTCCTTTTTTGGTTTGCATTAGTTCATTCCGAAGGAACAAGATACGATTTTGGGACGAGGAAACATACCTTTGCTCGAGAGCCTCCCAGGTATCACGAGAGCATCTCTTGCTTGCCACAACCGATAGCACAGATGGCGTGAGGGAGCCATTTATCCAACTCAATATCATTTGATCATGATGAACCCAGGTTGTGTATGCAGGATTGATATCAGCGGCACCAGGAAGCTGTTTGGGAGGACATGCAATGGACCCATCCACATAACCCATCAAGTCACGACTCCTGAGAATGGGGAGAATCTGAGCCAACCATAGAGGATAGTTGGTTCGATCCAGTTTGATATTGACAACTGTCGTCATGGACGAGAAGGAGTTCATAGCAGGTAATGCTGGGTTGGGATTGGAGATGTTTGTGGTTGCAGCACCGTTGGAACTATCAGCCATTGGAAAAAAAAAAATTGGATCTGTGTCGTTGGACTTGCTAAGGCTCGTATACCATGTAAAACTTAAGAATGCTCAAGAGTTTACGATAATTGCATACACCTTTAATGAGAGGCTGCATGTATTTATATTCATTTCAAAGTACACCAGGGAAAGCAATCCCTATTTACAAGGCTTTTCAAAATTCAAAGATTACAACAAACTGGAGAAAAGATATATATCCGAGAACCAACAAACATTTGTGGGAGTTGTAACCTAAGCTAACTCTTCATGGATAAGAGTTTAGATTGATCACAACTTCCTGAAGTCTCGGAAGTGAGAGTCACAGACTGACGTGGTCTATCAACTATTTGTAAAAGAAATAAAGTATACAACATAATTAATATGTCTCGTGTTACACTACATGTGTTGTACCACTTTACTTTCTTTATGTATTAAAAAATCTCTCATTGTGTTGTAACCGTTCACTTGATCGTGAACTAGATTAATATGTCTCGTGTTACACTACACTACACGTGTCACTAGTACAAAAACATGTTTGCGCGACGAAAATTTGCGCGACGCAGCTAAATTCGTCGCGCAAAGTATGTTTGCGTGACGCTAAACAAAAAACGTCGCGCAAATGACGTTTGCGCGACTGCACTTTGCGCGACGAAGATTGGCGTCGCGCAAACATACTTTGCGCGACGCAAGGGTACCTACGTCGCGCAAAACGGTATTGCGCGACGCCAATCTTCGTCGCGCAAAGTGCAGTCGCGCAAACGCCATTTGCGCGACGTTTTCTGTTGACTTTGCGTGACGCAGGGCTACATGAGTCGCGCAAAACATCTTTGCGTGACGTATGTGGCGTCACGCAAAATTTTGGCGCTAAACCAAGTAAGGTTTACCGCTTTTTCTGTTGACTTTGCGCGACGTACGTACACATGCGTCGCGCAAAACATCTTTGCGCGACGCATGTGTACGTACGTCGCGCAAAACATCTTTGCGTGACGCATATGGCGTCACGCAAAACATCTTTGCGCGACGTACGTACACATGCGTCGCGCAAAGATGTTTTGCGCGACGCCATATGCGTCACGCAAAGTCGACGACTTTTTTTCCCTTTGCTTAATCAGTTTGGGTGGTAGAAACTGCAAACTAGTTGCAGAAACTACCTCCCTCCCCCATCTCTGTTCTAAACATCCCCCATCTCTGTTCTAAACGTTCTCCAATTCTCTCCGTTCCTTAATCTATTTGTATCCGGTAAGCAATTTGATTTTGTATATGCAACTTTTAATTGAGAATTCAAACTAAAAGTACTAAACTTATTTTGTACAGGATTTTTGTATACAATTATCATTGAAGAACGAATTTGAAGGTATTTTTTTCATATTGCATATGGGATTTTTGTATATGTACCTTTGCTTACTTGGTATGCCCTTTTTTGGTAATGGTGGAGTTTTGTGAGATTGAATTTTGAAGTAATCTTTATTAATTTTACCTATTAAAAGGAGTGAGATTGTAGATATATTGTGGCTTGTCATGGATTGCGGACGTGCATGGATCAATAGTTATGATGTTAAGAATGCGGAGTTTTATAATTGTCATCTATATAAGCCTGATATTCCTTCTTTATATGAAACACTTGGCGTGAGTGTGATTCCTTTTCCATTTAAATGAGCATATTCTTGTAAGAGAATGGTGGACTTGTTTGTTGCACATAAAAGACAAAGGAGGGGAAGCTGGACAATGTCAATGTCTTTGTCCTGATCTGGAAAAGTCTGTTATTTAACTAATTCCTTGAACTCCTGTTGCAATTAGAATCTAATTGAATCCTGAGTACAATGTGATTAGTTGTCTTTTTCTTCCTTTTCGTTTCACTCTAAGTCCCGATGGAGAAGTCTTGAATCAAGTATTTGAAAATTCCAATGACAAGAATAGGGGACCACTTTTTCACTAGATTAGTTGCCCTTTAAGCTGATAATCAAGTTGAAATATACTAATTAATAATTGACATAGTACTAATTCAGGACTAATTAATCTCAAATATTCGTTTTAACGAAGGATGATTGGACCATTTTGAGCTAGGACATTTGAAAGCATCAGAATTCTACAATTATTGATTAGTTTTATGCTTATGTTGATTATATGTGCTCCGAAAATTATTTTGTATATGATTTTAAGAAGTGTTTCCTAAATTGTATTGTATTGGTTTTCAAATTTGAAGTGTGCCACCAACCTTATTGGACTCAAAATACTATGTTATTCCAGCTCGGATTTTGCTCATTTGACGAGTTTGGTTAGTGAGTACTGAGTAGTGACTAAGTTGGATTTTCCCACTATGTGCTTTGTTTTGCAGTTGGTCCCAGCTCTTGGAAAGCCTTCCTCTTCCTAATGTAAGGATGGTAACTTTAAGTTTCATTGTACCATTATGCAACATTCATCACCGGCCTTAAACCTTCTATTATTATAGAATATGCTGCCAAGTTTGGTTAATAGAATTTATTATCTGTATTTGTTGAACTTATTATACAGATTAAGTGGATTTGCCCTACTGCTCCTTCTCGACCTGTAGCTTTATTTGGCGGATTCCCTTGCACTGCTTGTAAGATTGTTTTAGTTTCCGTATTTATCTTTTTTTTTTTTTGAAAACCACCATCAAGTCCAGGTTGGCTTTGAGCTTTATCACATGGAATGATTGCCTAAAATATATGTAACGCATAGTCTAAAGTGTTCAAGTGATTTATTACAAGGTGTAACGCAATCCATGACAAGCCATAATTTGATCATGCACGTCCCCTTGAAATTTCCTTAATTTGTGCTATATGGTTGAATTGAGGGTAAATGCAATGTGTTGCAACTAAGAATTATATAGAAAACCTACAAAAGCCATGATCTTCAAAGCTAATCTTATCATCACTATTAAATTCTCAATGCTAAGACAATAGGTTTTAGTTCAATAATGAGCGGGTTGATTTTTGTGAGCATATGCCATACTTATGTAGATAAACAATGGCTATGATTCTCTTATTAAATCCTTGTAGAAACTCAATATCATCTTCCAATTGTAATACAAGTAAGTAATTTAGGATTCATTTTTAGTCTCAATCCTTTGTAAACTTGAAGACAACCAAAACATCTTTCAATAAGATTTTTTAAAACCAATATCTAGCCAAAATACACTTACACTTGTGTTCATATTCTAACAATACATTTATCTCACCACCAAAATTACTCGAGTGTAACTAACTAGAATATGTATATTCTATGATATAATTAGTATAAACAAATAAAAACTAAGGCCATCAACATTATAGTTTACAAGGATTAATATTTTGTATCTATTTTATTTAGTTTCACTAATTATTGTGATTTAATTTATTTGTATGCACATATATTTGTACATCATTTACAAAATTGTTTTGTGTTGTACGAAGTTAATACAACTTAACTTCGTACACTTTTTTTTTTTTCAAGAAAAGCTTAGTTTCCCGTTTATGAGTTAGTTGGATTTTGTGCATGGATGCAAAAGCATGCTTGCGGTCCAATTAATTATTGAATTGTCCCATTTTTTGGACAGTTTGGGAATGCATAGTTATGTGTTGTAGTTTGCGGTTCATAGATTAGGTTTCGATAGTGGAAATTTTGGTAACATTTCCTAATGTTCTTCGAGTACACAGTAGATATTATGTATCTACTGCGTGCACTTGAAGAATTGTAAGGAGATGCTGTCGAAATTTGCCCATGTCGAAATTTAATCCATTGGAATCGTAAATTACGGCACATAACTGTGTATTTTTGAATGGGATAGGCCCTTACCGGAGGAATAAGGTGAGAAGACAATAGTTGAAGTTGTTGTACTTTTATTGGGATTGCAGGCAAAATGGACAAACAGTGGATACAGAATCATAATAGATGTGCTATCGAGTACTTGGATGGAATAAATGATTTCATTGAATTCGCAACTAGACACAAGCGAGGTTCAACTCATATTCGATGTCCCTGTAGGAAGTGTAACAACTTAATGAGGGAAACATTCGAAAATGTTCGATTTCATTTAGTAAGAAATGGGATGATGGAGACCTATACTACTTGGTATCATCATGGAGAACGATTAGACCAAGCTTCGTCTTCATACATGACACGAGTGGAGACTGTTGAATGTAATGTGGATCCTAATGAACAAGTTATGGATATTCTCAATGATGTTTATCCATATGCTACAACCAACACCAATCAGGAAGGGGGAGATGACGGTCGTCCAACCATGGATAGTGAGGCATTCAAAAACTATGAAAAACTATTGAAAAATGCCAAGCAAGAATTATATCCGGGGTGTGAAAACTTTTCGATGCTCACAGCAATTGTGGAGTTGATGCATGGCAAGATCAAGTTTCGTTTGTCAAACAAGTGTTTCGATTACTTTTTAGGAGTTATCAAGAGGATGCTTCCAAAGGACAATTGTTTACCTGAAGATCATAAAAGTGCCCAAAAAGTGTTGAAGGGTCTTGGATTGGGGTATGAAAAAATTCATGCATGTGTAAATAATTGTATATTGTTCTATAAGGAGAACACACAGTTGGATAAATGCCCTGTATGCAATGAGCCAAGGTTTAAAATGACATCACAAAATAGAAAGACCAAGATTCCACAAAAAGTAATGCGTTATCTTCCATTGAAGCCTAGGTTGCAACGATTGTACATGTCGATGCACACCGCTACCGATATGAGATGGCATAAAGAAGGACGAGTAAATGACGATGTTATGAGGCATCCTGCAGATGGAGAAGCATGGAAAGAATTCGATCGAATGTACCCTGATTTTGCAGCTGACCCGCGAAACATCAGATTGGGACTTGCCACCGACGGATTTAATCCGTTTGGGGTTCTAAACCAAATCCACAGCACTTGGCCGGTCGTCGTGTTTCCTTATAATCTGCCGCCTTGGAAGTGCATGAAAAAAGAATACATGATGTTGACTCTATTAATTAGTGAAGATCCAGGAAAGTCCATTGATGTTTATTTGCGGCCGTTGGTAGATGAGCTAAAAGATTTATGGGAAAACGGTGTTCGTACATATGATAAGTATACTGGGCAAATGTTCACCATGAGAGCAGCAGTGATGTGGACAGTAAACGATTTTCCCGCGTATGCAATGGTTTCTGGGTGGATGACTAAGGGTTATTTGGCATGTCCAATATGCAAGGAGAACGTAACATCGTCTTGGCATGCGAGAAAAGTTTGTTATCTTGGTCATCGTAGATGGCTCCCTTGGGACAACGAGTGGCGTCAGAACGATAAAGCCTTCCATGGCACAAAAGAGACTCGACCAAGACCAAGAGAATGGTCTGGAGATGAGATTTTGGATCAATTAAACCGTTTGGAATTTGGTCATTTTGGCAAAGGAGTCAGTAAGCCCAGACCAACTACACATCTGAACTGGACACACAAGAGTATGTTATTTGAGCTCCCATACTGGTCAAAGTTAAAATTGAGACACAACCTCGATGTTATGCATATTGAGAAAAATGTGTTTGATACTTTGGTCGGGACAATTCTAGACATTGAAGGAAAAACGAAAGACACGGTCGAAGCTCGCCTTGATTTGGAACGAATGGGCATTAGGCCATCCTTGTGGATGAAGAAAGTTGGTGGTACATTGAAGAAAGGCCATCCTTTTTTTACAGTTAATCCGAATGGGAAGAAAGAGTTTTTCAACTTTGTTTCTTCTGTAAAGTTTCCAGATGGGTATGCTTCCAATATCTCACGTTGCGTGAACGTGAGAGGGTGTAAATTTTCAAACATGAAGAGTCATGATTGTCATGTGATACTCCAACGCCTTCTACCGGTTGGTATTCGACACTTATTGCCTCTTGATGTGGTGAAACCAATCGTGTTGTTGTCTAGATTTTTTTCACAATTGACTGCAAGGTGTTTGCGGAAGTCGGATGTTAAACAATTGCAGGACGACATTGTGAACGTCTTATGCAAGTTCGAACAGATATTTCCTCCAGCTTTCTTTACAAGTATGATTCACGTGATGATTCACTTGCCAGATGAGGCATTGCTTGCTGGACCAGTCAATTGCCGATGGATGTATCCAATAGAAAGGTACTTAATTAAGCGTATATATATATAACAGATTAATGATCAACGAACGCTTTGAATAATTTGTAGCATACCTTTTATTTGTGTAGATATCTTGGTGAGTTGAAAAAGTGTGTCCGAAATAGGGCAAAGCCCGAAGGATCACTTGTGGAGGCATGGGTCGCATATGAGTCACTTACTTTTTGTGCAATGTATCTTCAAGATGTTGAGACAGCTTTCAATCGTCCTCAACGCAATAATGACGGTGGTGTCAGAAAAGAGAAACTATATGTTTTTGCCCAAATTGCGCGACCATTTGGCGAGCCTGTAAAAGGCGAATCGTTTACCAAAAAAGACATGGAGGTAGCGCATTGGTTCATACTCAACAATTGTGATGAGGTTTTGCCATACCTTGAAGAGCATGAACGGTTGATGAAGCGGGAACATCCTTCACATTTATATGCCAAGAAGCACCGTGAATTGTTTCCTTCGTGGTTTCACGAACATGTAAGTTGTATGTGTTTTGAATTCAGCATATTTTCCAACTTGTTCATGCCCGTCTTCAAATTTGGTTACACTAACAAGTTAACTTTTTGTATATGTTATATTAGATGAACAAATTGAAGGAATTGAATTCACCCGCTTACGATGAAGAATTATATAACTTGGCAAGAGGACCGCTTCACGTTGAATTGTTCTCAGGTTGTCATGTCAACGGGATCAAGTTCTTGGGGGCAACACGTGATGACAAGTCGTCTACTCAAAATAGTGGTGTCCACGTCCCGGGTGCGGGCGACAGTGAAGACATTGATTTTTATGGTAAACTAACTAGTGTAGTACAATTGCTTTACAAAGACAGGTGTCAAGTGATACTATTTAAGTGTCTTTGGTTTGATACAAACCCACATAACCGAACGAGTGTTAAGCGAGACCATGGTTTACTATCAGTAAACACTACCAGACGTTGGTACGATGAAGACCCATACATTTTGGCAACTATGGCGAAACAAATATTCTATCTAGACGACCCTAAAGCCGGCAATGGTTGGAAAGTTGTTCAGAAGATTGATCGAAGAGGGCTATATGATATTCCAGAACTAAATCAAGATGACAACGACGACAACATCGCTGACCAACAGTTATCATCTTTGATAAATATTGGTGAAGAAACACTCCGAGATACTAATGTTGTCCAAGAACCGTTTGAAGTAGCTGGAGTTCCCGAATTCGAAATACCAATAGAGTCAATTTCAATTGACCTTGGTGATCTGCCACGATACAATGCACCGGAAGAGGCAAATGAAGATGAGGATGAATGGAAATCCGAAAATGATAGTAGTGAGGATAGCGAGAGTTATTATTGTAGTTCAGATGAGGATTAATATAAACTTGTAAAGGAAAAACCAGGAGATTGAGGAGAGGCAAAGTCAAACTAAAAAAAAAGCACGGGAAGAATCTGATCGTGATCGTTTGAAGGTATTCTCCATTTTTACTTCGATTTGTTTCATGCAGTTTTGATAGGCAACTTATCTAAAAGTTAAGCTATATAAATAAAATACAATGTTGATAGTTTGTAATTATTTTTTACCAGTCTGAACAACGAAGTAGAAGTTATTTACACTTATTATAGGTTATATTTATGCAAATATGCTAGTATTCATGCTTCTTCGGTTTTGAAGCTGCATTTTGTTTTAGCATGTAATCATTTGCTTTTATTATGAATTGACCTGTTCATTTTGGATTCACTTCATTTGGATCAGGTGTATATGTCCACATAGGCTAAATTATTCAGAGTTCTATGTATTTACTTATGTTTGTTCACAAATGGTTACTTTTAAAGATATTTGTCCTGGAAACTGATTGGCATTCGGTTACTTACAGGTTAAAAAGGCCTTAAAGGGGGTGAAGGTAGCACTTTCTTATCCTGATGTGAGTCTTATAATCTTTACATTACGTTTATACTTATATCTTGTTTATATGTATATACGTTCCATAAGTATATGTACAATTTTAACAAATTCAGCATTCTCACTACCGTGGCTATATACAATCACAGTTTGTAATGTTATGTCGCATCCTCCAAATGTCATTTTTGGTGGAGATGCACGAAAACTAGTTTATTTGATTTTAGAAGTGGACTTGTTTATGTTCTTTATTTGTTAATTTAAGACAGTGTATCAGTATCTCTCTCCTGTAGTAACATCTTGTAAACGCAGCTCACAAAAATTAAATTCCAAGCCAGATAGTCTCACAATGATCCACAAAATCTGCTTTTGGGACAAGATCTCATGTGTTTTTCATCGCTTCGGTCATGTTTGATAAATCCATTTTGCGTTTTGATATTGAACAGATCTTCAATGATGCAATTGAAGCTTTACGGGTTTCCTATAAGAAGATGAACCCTTTCTGTGTACCTTTCGCAACCACAAATATGGGTTCTGCCATGCTAGCAATGGATCTGGTGAGATTAATATATATATATATATATATGTATGTATGTATGTATGCATGCATATGTATATATATATGTATGTATGTATATCTATATATATCTATGTATCTATGTGTATCTATATGTATATATGTGTATATATATATATGTATCTATGTATATATATATATGTATATATATGTATATGTGTGTGTGTGTGTATATATACATATTTGATGCATACTCTTACAGTTTGTGATGACCGCTGAGATTTTGTACTTGTCCATTTAACTGATAGTTACTCTTACACTTGCAGGGTTGGATGGGCCCAAATTATTCAATTTCTACTGCTTGTGCTACAAGCAATTTCTGTATTTTGAATTCGGCTAATCATATCATTAGAGGTGAAGCAGTAAGTATTCTGCTAATCATATTAAGTGGTAGAGTTTAGATGCAAAATATTTTCCTACAACGTGAGGTAATTTAGTGGTAGTTTAGATGCAAAATTGAAAGTAATGGTATGCTGATGAACGAAATCTTGTTTTTACCTACTAGTTGTTTTTAACGAAATCTTGTTTTTGGTTATTGGACAGAATCGTGATGGTTTTGTTATGGGGGAAGGAGCTGGCGCTTTGCTTCTAGAAGATTTCGAACATGCTAAGGTATTTTCTAAATCTTTGACCTTGGCAATGGCACTTGGGTGTGTGTGTGGATATCCTTTTTTCTTCTTTCTGTGTAGGATCACATCATCTGTAACTGTAAGGTTGTAGGTGCAAAGTCTGTAGGGACATTCTGTATCCTGTGGTTCCCTCAAGTTAATCCGTATCATGCTTTCTGTTACGTTTCTTGAACTTGCTGCTACCCCTATAGTCTCACAAACACATTTTCTAATCATTCATTTCTATCTTACAGAAAAGAGGATTTAATTCATCGATTTTTTTTTTATTGCAGAAAAGAGGTGCAACTATTTATGCAGAATTCCTTGGTGGAAGCTTCACATGTGATGCTTAGCACATGACCGAGCCACACGCAGATGGTAATATGCGTTATCTTTGGAAATCTCACTCCTACGCTTCTCACATTCTTTTGTTGAGCTGTGGAACCAAGAAGTTTTTGGCAACTTGTTTCTGTTGATCTAGTAGAGGTTCATTATGAAAGAACATTATGTGGAAATATTTGTATGACTAATGTCGTTATAGCATGCTTTTTGTGTGAATAATTTTATTCGCCTTGCACTTTGTTTCAATGAATTACATCAAGTTGTGGAATTTGAATTACTTGATTAATGTCCTTGGAAACAGGGGCTGGGGTTATTCTCTGCATTGAAAAGGATTTAGAACAGTCTGGAGTGCCTAGGGAAGATGTTAATTACATTAATGCACAAAGACCAATGTATTATCTTATGTAATTTGAAACGGAGTACAAGTCCCTTATATATTATTGTACCCTTGTAGTTTAGGTTTTCTTGACTGGTATTGCTGTAACGGAAAATGATTGTTCCGTTTTCATCTATGCCTTTGAAACTAGTTAAGAAGTCCGTCAAAAAAGAGAGGGAAAAGACCCAGGTTGGATCGGTGCAAATGGCCAGTTGGTTTGTTGGACATGTGGAATGTCGGAGTGAAGGAGGAGGTAATCATTTGACCGAGTAAATTATGTTTACTTGCTATGAATTCAGTGGATATACTCTGTTCGAGTTTGAGTCTTAATTCATGTTATTGTGAAGGAGGTTTCAAGGAGTCAAATCCCTTCCATGACCAAGATGAAGTTAGTAGCCATTTATCTTGTGCTTTGATTTTCTTGGCTTGTATTGCTACTATGGAATACAATTGTTTCTCTTTCGCTTATGCTTTTGATACATGTTCAGGTGGCTTTGGAGGTGAGAACAATGTCGACATCGTCTTCGTTTGGATGCTTGTCATTTGAGGAACACAAAGCCAGATTGGATACCAGTGAGAATTTCACTGCACCAATTAGGTTTACTTCCTAGGCACTCGGTGTATATACTCTCTTCTAATTTCAGCCCCATGCAGGTGACTGTGGAGAAGGCTGCAGGGAGTGACATGCCTGACATTGACATGAAGAAGTTAGTTGCGAAATCCTTTTTGCTTTAATTATCTCAGTTTTTATTGCTACCATGGAATAGTGTTGTTCTCTTTTCGGTTTTCAGCTTTTTGTTTTGCTTTAATTATCTCAGCTTTTAGCCTGTCAGCATCCTCTAGGTCACCATATACACAGAGATTATATGTAACAGGAGTAGGTTCAAGATCATGTATCAGCATCTCGTTGTGTAACTGAAAAGCTTTCTCGAAGTCTTGAGCTTTGCAGAAACATTTGATGATAGCATTATATGTGATTTGATCCGGGGTTAGGCCCTTAGCATACATTTTCTCAACTAAGTGAACAGCATCCCACAGCTTCCCCTGTTTGCAAAGTCCTTTAATAACTACCGTGTAAGATACATGAGTTGGTTCTACAGCTTTTGCTTCCATGTCTTGAAGTAATTCAAGCATGCCCTTGATGGTTCTACATCTTTTGCTTCCATGTCTTGATCTTCCTGCAGTGATTTTCACACTGTTGTTTTCTCCTTTTGCGGTGATTTTCCCTTGGTTTACTCAAGTCCAGTTTTTCACATTCTTTGTATGATGCAGCAGAATTTGGTTTTTGAATTGGTTTATGTGGTTTTTTCTTAACACAAAGTTTATGTGGCTTTTTAATGTCCAATCTTAATAGCAGAGAATGATGAATGCATACCCTTTTGAATTGTAATTATTTTGGTTTATATTTGTTTTTGTTATTTCCTCTTGCATTCAGATTTCTCACAAGGACCCAACAAGAAGGAGATTCTTTAGTTGCAGTTTCCTTTCTACCATTGCCATGCTTTCTGCAGTTCTCTTCTTTCGGAGGCAGTTTGTTGTCACTGATTAAGAGGTACTATTCACCATACTTGTATATTAACTGAACTTTTTAAAAACGTGGATATGTTGTTCATATGATTGATATTGTTGATACTTCGACCTACAGTTGCTAATATAGTTGACTACATTTTGATATAGTCAAGATATCATCGACAAACTTAATTGACTACATTTTGCAAAAAGTGCTGTTAAACTCACGGCATGAAGACTATATGTATATGTTTTCCTTGGCATATTTAGTACTAATTAGACATTTCATTCACAGAAGTTTTTAGCATAAGGATCAGTTAATGCTATGCAACATACAATTTCGAAAAGTTGCCAGGTTTTCTTAAATGGTGCACCAGTCTTATTTATAATTTATATGTACAATGGTTAAAATTTGTAGTTGTGATTGATGTTCTCCTGCATGTTTGGGCTCAATGCAGGCCTGAAGGAACTGAAGCACTGCCTAAAGGAATGGTTTCCAAGAACTTTGACTTGCTAATGCAACCCTTTATGAGGTCCCTAATACAAAAAGGTAAGCCGTTGTTTCTGTGTTAATTGTAGCGATAATCTTCAATTTTGATTAGGCAGCTCGAAGGATATTTAATTAGGTTTGTAAGAAATCGGATTTTAATGCTGATATATGTTCTGTACTCCTTTTGTTTTAGAACTCAAAGTCATCAACAAACTTACTGGCCATTGCAGTTGAATTAAAGCAAAAGAAAAGTGTGAACAAGATTGTAAAGAAGGTAACCAAAGGAGAACACAATTGTTTCTCATCCAGTTGTATAGTTTCTTTGTATCTTCAAATTCATGGATTTGGTTTCTCATTGTTATTCGATTTGTCAGTTCCCATCAAGTCATTTTGTTGTGGTGCTTTTTTCATTACGCGGTCATGTTCACAGTTAGCATTCATAAGAGTATTATAAGTAACTGGACTTGGTAGCAATCCATGCAGCTCAATGGTATCCAACATCCTTCGAGCCTCAACTAGCTTCCCAATTTTGCAGAAACCATGAATAAGAGTATTGAAAGTGACAGTACTAGGATTTATTCCCTTCTCAATTATTTGTTTATATAATTTTATGGCTTCGGCAACACTACCTAGTTTTACATACCCATCCATCATAATATTATACTTCCTTGTCGTCAGATGATCAAAATACTTCCTTGCCTCATAAATATCCCCTTTCTCACGCAGACGTAACAGAATACCACGGTTTGCAGAGTAATTGGGAATGATTCTCTTCCTGTACATTCCTCTATATATTTCGCTAGCCTTTTGTACATCTCGTTGCTTGCATAGACCCTGAATGAGGATTGAATATAACAATCCCAATGTTTCTTCTACCCGTCCACTTTTACACATACCGCTGAGTAGTACACTGTAAACAATGACACTCAACTGAAAATCTCTTGAAATCATCTCTTTCCGCAACTTAAGGGCTTCGTCAATGTTGCCAACATGGCAGTGGCCACATATCATAATTGTATATGTAACATGATCCGGATTCAACCCTTTAACCAACATTTGCTGAATGACCTTGCGAGTTCCACTCATCAAACCAAGTAGATGAAACCCCTTACAGAGAATGTTGTAAGTTAGCGTGTCAGGCTGTACCCCATGCCTCTCCATGTCTTTGGTGAACTCCAATGCTTGTTCCAATGAACCTGCTACACATAGCCCATGAATCAGAATATTATAACTGTACGAATCAGGAACAAGTCCATACTTGAACATCATACAAAAAAAGGACTTTGCAACATCCACAAAACCCAATTTACAGGACCAAGACATGATGATATTGAAAGAAACAACACAAGGCCCAGTCTCCGTTCTTTCAGCATCCACGAGGAAAGAAACTGCATCTTGCAGACCGGATTGATGGCACGGTCCATCTATAAGTATGGAAGTAGTGTAGTCACTCTCCGGAGTTCCAGTATCTTTTATTTCATTATAAAATCAACCAATTCCAAAAGGCTTTGACGCTTAATCTCTTTCTCCCTAGGATTCTTAAGGGTATCAGAGAAATCGAATTGAAAGCAACAAACCTGCAATTTGCGAAGGAACAGGGTCTGCCGGTCCGAGACGGGCACATCACGGAACGAAGGGAGAGGCTCGATGGTTCCAGAAGGCGGTAACGCCGTAATCCCTGCGGCGCCAACTGCGTTGGTGCCGGAAGCAGCCGGCCCAGAGCGGGAGGCATGGTTTACGACCACATTCGCCGAGACAGCCCCAGAATTGCGGGTCTCGGGCTGCCCGTACCCGTACGAAGAAGGATCATGTGTCTCGGATTTCGAGGGCTTCTTGTTTCCCTTGATGATTTTCTTAAACATAATTTCCCAATGCAGCGACGAATCCTAAACCCTAGAATTGAGGACGGCGATCGATATGGGAATCGGGAAGCAGCTCTGGCGACGTGGGGGAAGCAATCGGCGATTGGCGATGATTTGATTCAACATGCATGGAACGAGGGCCCTAGATTCTCCACAAATCAATCAAATCCCCGAGTGGTTCTATTCAATGGGCGATTTCGGCGTCGGAATACGAAATTGAAATTGAAATCGAAAGGGGGCGCGGGGATACGAAGAAATATACCTTCTTTGGAGATTGGAATCGCTGAGTGGTTGTTGGTGGATCCGAATTCAAAGTCATCTGAGATGAAGCTTCTTGATCTCTAAATGTTTTTTTTTTTTGAACTTTTAGATTCAGGTCCATTATATGTATTTATTTTTCTTGATCGTCAATTATATGTATTTATTTTTTTAATGCTCATTTTATATTTTCTAAAAATATTAAAAATCTTAAAATCTTCTAATATTATGAATTTTCAACCCCAAAAAATATAATTAATATCTTATAACAAAAAAAAAAAAAATACATTGACATAAATCTATCTGCAAACCATTCTACCCTAACTCAAGTAACAAATATATGAATGTATATCATACCTATAAGTAAGATATGAAACTTAACTAAAAGGTAGAAAAAAACATAATATATCTACAAGCAAGACACATGAATCTTACTTGATTATAAAAAAGAATCTATCATAGGTAGATAAATATAATTAACCTGTGATATAGGTTGATTATAAAAATAAAAAATAAAATCTATAAATGGGGTTTAAAAAGGGATAAAGAACAAGAAAGAACAAAAAAAAAATCAAAGAGATAATTAAGAAGAAATTTGATTTTTATAATAAATCTTATAATTTAAGAGATAATTATTGATAATAAAATAATAAGATTTAAGGAATTGGATTTTTCCTACCATTGGCTCAAAAAATTGGACCTATATCAAGTTTCCCCTTTTTTTTTTCCTATTTTTGGCGTATGCGATCTCGAAGCATATACAAACAAGTTTGACGGTTGGATCGTTGAAACTAGTTTCGTACAATATGTTTCCCATCAAAATGGTAGATTTACTAACACTTAGAGTTTATTAATACTTTCATCAAGTATAACATAAGATTTTGTGGTATCCACTTGTGTAAATACATTAAATTGACGATCGAATTAGTTCATTGTATTCATATAGGGTCAAGGAGTGTAGCTGTAAAAAATCATCAAAATCGGAGTTAAAACTACCGTTAAATCGTTATTTTTCATTTATAACCGTCGAAAAGTTTTGTCGCGTTACTTGATCTCTAAATATTTTTTTTTTCCTATTTTTGGCGTATGCGATCTCGAAGCATATACGAACAAGTTTGACGGTTGGATCGTTGAAACTAGTTTCGTACAATGTGTTTCCCATCAAAATGGTAGATTTACTAACACTTAGAGTTTATTAATACTTTCATTAAGTATAACATAAGATTTTGTGGTATCCACTTGTGTAAGTACATTAAATTGACGATCGAATTAGTTCATTGTATTCATATAGGGTCAACGAGTGTAGCTGTAAAAAATCATCAAAATCGGAGTTAAAACTACCGTTAAATCGTTATTTTTCATTTATAACCGTCGAAAAGTTTTGTCGCGTTACTTGATCTCTAAATATTTTTTTTTTCCTATTTTTGGCGTATGCGATCTCGAAGCATATACGAACAAGTTTGACGGTTGGATCGTTGAAACTAGTTTCGTACAATGTGTTTCCCATCAAAATGGTAGATTTACTAACACTTAGAGTTTATTAATACTTTCATTAAGTATAACATAAGATTTTGTGGTATCCACTTGTGTAAGTACATTAAATTGACGATCGAATTAGTTCATTGTATTCATATAGGGTCAACGAGTGTAGCTGTAAAAAATCATCAAAATCGGAGTTAAAACTACCGTTAAATCGTTATTTTTCATTTATAACCGTCTAAAAGTTTTGTCGCGTTACTTGATCTCTAAATGTTTTTTTTTCCTATTTTTGGCGTATGCGATCTCGAAGCATATACGAACAAGTTTGACGGTTGGATCGTTGAAACTAGTTTCGTACAATGTGTTTCCCATCAAAATGGTAGATTTACTAACACTTAGAGTTTATTAATACTTTCATTAAGTATAACATAAGATTTTGTGGTACCCACTTGTGTAAGTACATTAAATTGACGATCGAATTAGTTCATTGTATTCATATAGGGTCAAGGAGTGTAGCTGTAAAAAATCATCAAAATCGGAGTTAAAACTACCGTTAAATCGTTATTTTTCATTTATAACCGTCGAAAAGTTTTGTCGCGTTACTTGATCTCTAAATGTTTTTTTTTTCCTATTTTTGGCGTATGCGATCTCGAAGCATATACAAACAAGTTTGACGGTTGGACCGTTGAAACTAGTTTCGTACAATGTGTTTCCCATCAAAATGGTAGATTTACTAACACTTAGAGTTTATTAATACTTTCATTAAGTATAACATAAGATTTTGTGGTACCCACTTGTGTAAGTACATTAAATTGACGATCGAATTAGTTCATTGTATTCATAGAGGGTCAAGGAGTGTAGCTGTAAAAAATCATCAAAATCGGAGTTAAAACTACCGTTAAATCGTTATTTTTCATTTATAACCGTCGAAAAGTTTTGTCGCGTTACTTGATCTCTAAATGTTTTTTTTTTCCTATTTTTGGCGTATGCGATCTCGAAGCATATACAAACAAGTTTGACGGTTGGATCGTTGAAACTAGTTTCGTACAATGTGTTTCCCATCAAAATGGTAGATTTACTAACACTTAGAGTTTATTAATACTTTCATTAAGTATAACATAAGACTTTGTGGTATCCACTTGTGTAAGTACATTAAATTGACGATCGAATTAGTTCATTGTATTCATATAGGGTCAAGGAGTGTAGCTGTAAAAAATCATCAAAATCGGAGTTAAAACTACCGTTAAATCGTTATTTTTCATTTATAACCGTCGAAAAGTTTTGTCGCGTTACTTGATCTCTAAATGTTTTTTTTTTCCTATTTTTGGCGTATGCGATCTCGAAGCATATACGAACAAGTTTGACGGTTGGATCGTTGAAACTAGTTTCGTACAATGTGTTTCCCATCAAGTGCAATGGTATATGAATTTACTAAGTAGATTTTAATTTATTTAATTTCTACTTATAACACTTAAGAAATTGAATGATATATATGTAAAAAAAATTATTATGGGTTTTTTTTAGAATAATATATTATTGTGGTGTTTATGTGAAATAAAAATTGAACTTGAAAGGAGTAAAGTCACATTTTTGGTAATTTTTTTAATACTTAAAAAAAAAAAAAAAAAAAAAAACCTTGCGCGACGCTTTAATCGTCGCGCAAAACCACTTTGCGTGACGTCAAATTGTAAAACTGCGTCACGCCAGTTGATAATTTTGGCGGTCCTCAACAAAAAATAGGCGCTTTTTTTTCAATTTTCCCAAATTTTCCAACCATATATCCTATCCTCTTTCCCTCCCGGTTTTTCTTTCCGTAGACCTCTTTTCAGACCTCTTCCTCTTCCTCTTATCCTCTTCCTCTCGGTTTTGCTTAAATTGCAGACTTTGGGTTTCGGTTGGAAATTGCAGACTTTCGGTTTTGGTTGGAAATTGCAGACCTCTTCCTCTTCCTCTTATCCTCTTCCTCTTCCTCTTATCCTCTTCCTCTCGGTCTTCCTCTCTCTTTCCCATAGACTTCTCTCTTCCTTCTCGTTCTAACGACGGGTAGCCACACGAATGTTGAAGCCAACGGGAATCAAGTCCCAAAATCAAGGTAAGGGTTTGTGATTTGCGATGGGTTTTTGTTATTTAGGGATTAGGGTGAAATTGCAGTTCAGTGTAGGGTTTCACTTTATGATTTTGCTGCACGCACACTCGATTGTTGATGGGTTGGTGAGGAATTGTTATTACGCTGATTCGATACGGATGAATTCAAACATTGGTTTTTCGGTTTCCTGATATCTTTCGATTTAGAATTTTATGGGTGAAGTGCCTTTGTGCAGTAGAAAGAATCAAATGTTAAATGTGTGATTTGAATAGCTGATTTGAATAGCAGTAGAAAGAATCAAATGCAGTAGAAAGTATCGAATGCAGTATAAAGAATCAAATGCTTCTTAAATTTGATTTGAATAGCTGATTTGAATTGCGTGACGTACACCTTCTTCCAAAATATCTTTACATTAAGCAGGGTTTCACTTGAATGGAGATTTTAAGGAAAGGATATATATTGATCCTTCTGAGAGTTGAATTCGTAATGCTTCTTAAATGTGGGCTGTCAGCCCCCTTGTTTAATTCCAAAATTAAGTACAAGGACACACCAATGTCAAGGAAAAAGCTCATTGAATAAAAATTGCTGCTTAAGAAAGCAGAGGTGGAAAGAAATTTGTTTTAGAATTTCATTAAGTAGGTGGTAACAATTAGATGCTAAATATTTCTCAAGTTTTTGTGGCTTGTGTCAAGAGTTAATTTGTTGACAAAGCCTTTGTTTTCAATCAAAGTGGTTGAATAATAATTGAACATCCTTTCAGGCTGGAAGCGTTGATGTGCTGCACTGCTATTATGCACAAATCTATTCTTTGTTTGTGTATATGGATATTCTTTGTATGTCTTGAGTCCTTCAAATCAAAATTGAGTTTTCACTATCACCATCATGCTACTCATTGACTAGCGTTATCGTCTTGATGCAGTTGTGGCAGATACATGTTGCTGAGCAAATGATTTTGAATGATTTGGAGGCTAATCCTGATAAATACAAAGGCAAAAAACTGTCAGAGTTCTGATCCTGAAGATTACGATGAAAAAAACAATGTTGAATATACAACAGCCCAGTACAAGAAAACTGTAGTACCGAAAGTGATTCTGGTAAATGATTCTCCAGTGACATTGCAGTGTGTTCTATGAATATATGATATGACATTCACTGATTGTTCTTCATTTTTGTACGCAGAAAACTAGCGTTAAAGAACTTGATTTGGAGGCTGCATTTGCTGAGCGCCAGGTCAGCTGTTCCGTTGCTTGTTAGATTCATATTCTTGAGTATTACATTTGCTCAAAGCACTATATTGACTGTTGCGTTTCTTTTTGCTTTGCAATATATAAGTTGGCTGAGGAAAAGAACACTCTCACTTTATTTATTTGTTCTTTTATGTTTGCCTGCAGCTACGTAATGCACTAAAGAAGGAAGCGGAAGAGAGAGGAGAGGAATAATAATTGAACATCCTTTCAGGCTGGAAGAAAATGAAAATTTCCAAAGGCGCAGTTATTGGATGCTTGAAGAGTGAGTTATATGCTACAAATCTATCAAAGATTTTTATTCTCAAGCCTTAGCAGTGTTTGTGGATGTGTTTGCAAGTACAAGCAGGCACCCACGGCTGCCTGTTCATTTTAATACCTGTCTAATAAAATTAAAGAAAACCCAAATGCAGTTAACATTTAGTCTCACATGCTAATGATTCAAGTAATTTATTGTGAAATTTTCTTTTCACGTCTGACTTACTTGGTCATTGCTGCAGGGCTCTGCAACACATAGTTCTCGTCCACTACCGGGAAGTTAAGGTAATGCTTTCTTCTTTTGATTTCATTCTTGTTGTTTGCGCAGGCATAGTTTTTTTTCATTGACATATGGCATTCTTGGTTGACAAGAATTACTTTGACATCTCACTTTTTATTTCCTCAGGTTCTAGGTCGAGAGAAGGACATTTCAATCCCTCTGGACTTAACAACAATTCAACTTTTCCAACCAGAAGAAAAAGAACACTTCAACACTAGCCGAGAAAGGTATTCGTGCACCTTTTTTTATTTTTTTTTTTATTTTTTTATTATTTCATGATATAGATCTTTGCACAATTGGTAAAAGCAAATGCAGGCCTAGAACATATTTGCACAATGATAACCACACATCATTAATTTTTCTCTCCTACACACCTCTTTTTATTTAAGTCACCGAAACTGAATTGATTAAACAAAAATTATGATTAAAATTAATCATGAGTGTACATGAGAAGAAAATTTGGGTATGGTTATCATTTTGCTCTATAAGATGGGCAAATATTAATTATTCCTAACCCTACTTGAGCAGTTTCCTTAACCTGAAATAAAACCTTAAAAGGCATCTTGGGCATGGGCCTGTCTTTGGGCCCTGGGTGTTGGCATAAGAGGACAAACTAATTGGGTGTACCTGTAATCTGAGGTTGGTCACTAAATATGCCTACACTATGCGCAAAGCCTAAATATGATGTATGGTCGTTGTTGTGCGCGGATGACTGGTATGGATATTAGTCTTTAAGTCTCTAATGACACCACTCATTCCATTTTTTGTTTGTCACTAAATAATCACACATTCATGCGTAACCTAACTAAATGGGAAAATGTTGTAGAGTGTTGCTTTTGCTAAATTGGGCCTAAAGAGACATTTTCGTAGCTTTTGGAGTAGCCTTCGAGTGTTTATGTCCGATTATTCATGACCACGGGATAGGCCTGCACTCGATCCCAGTTGTTACTTAGTTGTTTTAGGCTTTTTCCACTTGTCCCAAAATAAAAAATTAAAAAAAATCCCTGATTGTATATAAACATCAACACATGTTTGTCATGAAGAATTTGATTTTTGTACTTAAACATATACCAGCTGAACCAAAATTTTGTTGTCCTACTCAAAATGGCATTTCATTTGTGTGGTTAATAATGTTTGATATTTTTTCTTTTTGTTTTTCGGGAGGGATGGGGGTGGGGTTTTAATTGATAATCAAGTTTAACGATGATCACAACTTTGACAGAGTGATAAATCATTATTGTTCTGTCATGTTAGATGGAATTCAAGTCGTTTATTCAATAATCGCTGGCCAGGAAAAATCTGGCCAAAGTAATGAAATATTTAGAATTGACTAACTTTAGATAATTGGCATTTTAATTTCTAAGTTGTGATATGTGAAGTAGAATTGACTAACTTTAGATAATTGGCATTTTAATTTGTAAGTTGACTAAGTTGTGACATGTGATATGTGATGTGTGATATGTGAAGTTTTTAGAATTGACTAACTTTAGATAATTGGCATTTTAATTTCTAAGTTGTGATATGTGAAGTAGAATTGACTAACTTTAGATAATTGGCATTTTAATTTGTAAGTTGACTAAGTTGTGACATGTGATATGTGATGTGTGATATGTGAAGTTTTTAGAATTGACTAACTTTAGATAATTGGCATTTTAATTTCTAAGTTGTGATATGTGAAGTAGAATTGACTAACTTTATATAATTGGCATTTTAATTTCTAAGTTGACTAAGTTGTGATATGTGATATGTGATGTGTGATATGTGAAGTTTTTAGAATTGACTAACTTTAGATAATTGACTAACTTTAGAATTGACTAAGTTGTGATGTGTGATATGTGAAGTAGAATTGACTAACTTTAGATGATTGGCATTTTAATTTCTAAGTTGTAGCAGTGTAGTGTGTGTTTCAGTTTCGGGATGTGAAACTTTTCGTTCCATTGTTATGACATTGGTTTAATTAGACCTTTGCATGCTATGAGCCTAGCTATTCTGCTTTACAACTTCCCAATCCATTAGTTGACTCTTTATTTGCTCTCGAACACATGACAATAAGCTTTACAAGTTAAGCATCATCTTTTGCCTTGAGTTAATCAGTTGTGCCCCTTAGGCACTGTTTCAATAAAATCATTCAATTGTAAAAGGAACTTATGGGTGCTTAACCTGGCTTTTACGAACATATGATGTCTGACCTTTATATTCTAACCTTTTGTAATCCTAATTTGGTTGTTGATTAAAGTGGAACCAAATATTTCATACTTGTATACCCTCATTATTTGTATGTGATAGAAAAAGAGGCGCAAGCTGATAACTTTTTGTGCTAAATTCATGACAATCTAAAAACAGTAAGTACCAAGGATAATAAGATATGTGTGATATTTTGAGTCTGATAACACCACCTCCTTATAAGGTTTGAGGGTGAGTGGGTCCAATTCCTGTTTAGTTTGTGCTATTGGCTTAAAGAAAACTAAAGGGAGATGATATGATTCTACCATTTGTGGTGGTTTGCCGGTATTTCTCATCAAGAACTTGGTGGTTGAACCTTGAAATCCTATATTCCATTAAGCAAATATTATCAAAGCTGAAAAGGTATTCTTTCAGCATTTTGTGTGGCATGCTTTTAAGCCATTTACCTTCTTTTTAGCGAGAAAAGATTTATGCTTTCGCCTTTTGTTTTCTATTCTTTTGTTAAATTTCTTACTGATAAGTTTGTCTGTCAAATGATGTTGAGTTGAATGCTTTCTTCAAAAAGTGTATAGATGTCGAAGTTGATCGCTCGTCGTAGGAGTGTGACCAATGCGCCTCCCGCATTATCAGCATTTACTGCTCCATCCGTGAGTGCTCCATTGAATGGGGAGACTACACCCCTTACTGAGTCTACTGCTACGGCATCCCAGGTGCCTGTATCATCGACGTCATCAGTGTCGGTTCAGTCGCACAGTGCACGGCGGCCTCATCGGCACCGCCGCGATTTGGAGCCTTCATCATCCAGAGTTGAGGATGGGGGCTCCCAGCCAGGTAGTTTATTTTTCCTAATTCTCACTACGTTGTATTTTTTTTTTCATTTTAAAACTATTATTTTTATGATTGTGAAAATTTGTTGTGGGTTGTGAATTACTGTTATTTTACTTTTTTAAGGTTTTGGGAAATGATATACTATTAGGGGAGGTTTTGCAAAATTTTGTATAGAAATTTAAGCTTAGGATTTTCACCATTTAAGTTTTTTTGGATAGCTAAAAAAAAACCAGGGGGCCTAATCGAATGCTGAAGACGGCACAGAATGTACGTCTGTCTGCCTCCTTGATCAAGATTGCATATGACTCGCGACATCGTGGAGCGGCTACCTCACAGCAACATAGCATCGTCGCTACTAGCTGTGGTTGTGTTATTCGGGATTGTTGTCCTATGCAGTGGGAGACTTGGGCAGAAATTCCTCAGGAGACGAAGATACTGGTGCGAGACAAGTTGTCGGTTAGTATATTAATTTTTGGCCTTTTATCATTTTTTTAATTATGTTTACAAATATTATAAACCAAAGTATATTATCTTAATATTATTAAATTTCTTACTATTATTTTGTTGTTTTATTTGTAGGTCAATTTTGATTTTAAGGACATATCCCCTGAGGTCATCACCTACTTAGACGAGACCTTCGCAAATCGGTACAAAAATTGGAAGAGCGATCTTCATGCGCATTTTAAGAAATTTAATGATCCAGAGGTTGCTCGCCTACAGGGTTGCCCATCCGACTTGAAGGATCGGCCAGAGGATTGGGAATGGCTCTGCAACCATTTTACGGACTCAAAATTTGTGGTATGTACTTAATATTTTAATAATAATTCATTAAAGTTTTAGTTATTTTTTTAAGCTTTTTAAAATAATTTCTTTCAAATAGTCGCACTAACATGTATATTGTGTGTTTAACAGAAGAAATCTGTTGCTGGCAAGAAAGCTCGGGACTCTAAGACACTTCTCCACCATTCCGGTTCGAAGCCCTTTTCGTATAGGATTGAGACACGACGTCAGGTAAAAGTATATTAATTTTGAAATTTTATACAATTTATTTTTTATTATTGATTAATAAAATTTTCCTAATGGTTTTTTTTTTTTTTTCAGGAGGGTTCTAAGTTCCCAGAGATCGACGTGTTCAAGGACGTTTACGTTCGACCTGGCAATGAGATCGCTGAGCAGCTTCATGTAAGTAGATGTAATTGTTATTATTCTTATATTTATGAATCGTTCAAATATTATTTATATTTTGTTATTAACCATTATACGTTTTTTCTTTATTATTACAGGCTACTATGGTGGAAAAGGGCGATGCTGTTATCCAAGAAGCAACATCGCAACTTCCCTTGGAAACCCCGATGGAGGACGTCACTTTACCCGAGGATGTAGGTTTTCAGATCATGACTGAGGTCCTGGATCAAAAGTACGGTCGTCGTCATGGCAAGGTTGTTCGGGGTATGGGGAAGGCGCGGGTTCGTGAGACGGGTGCCTCTTCTTCTAAATCGACCACAGGAGAGGTCAACGCCCTGAAGGAGGAAGTGACAACCCTTAAAGGTCAGCTTGCAGCCCAGGACGAGCAGATAAAGGCCCAAAGTGAGCAGATGAGGGCCCAGAGCGAGCATATAAAGGCGGAGAACGAGCAGATGAGAGCTGAGAACGGACAGATGAGGGCCCAGATGAGTATGATTGTACAGGCCTTAGTGGTGTCCGGTCTCCAAATCCAGCTGCCAGCACCTGATCTTACTCCACCTTCGACCTCCCAGCCACCTCACCTACCCGATACCCAGTAGTTTTCAAACCTAGAAGACTACTTGTTGTAGTTTTTTCTTTTTTTGCTTAGACATCTTGTATGCACATTTTCATATATATGGTTTATAATTAAATTTTTTTTTGGTTTATTGTTTATTGTTTAGAATAATTACAATATTTATTAAAAATTATATCAAAAATATTAATAAATCAAAAATATTTTTGTCAAAAAAATTAAAAAAAAAAATAAAAACATAAAAAGTTTGCGCGACGAAGAAGTTCCATAGGTCACGCAAATTGGGTTTGCGTGACGTAGGTATGTGTCACGCAAAGTGTCTTTAAGTGACGCCAACCACCTTTGCGTGACGCACACCTTCGTCACGCAAGCCCACTTTGAGTGACGCACACATACGTCACGCTAGCCCACTTTGCGTGACGCACACCTTCGTCACGCCAGCCCACTTTGCGTGACGCACACCTTCGTCACGCAAGCCCACTTTGCGTGACGCATGGAACTTCTTCGTCGCGCAAAACCTTCTTTCACAGGTGTGGCGTGACGCCTGTCGCGCGACGAAGCTTCGTCACGCAAATTTTGGCGCGACGTTTTTTTGACTTTGCACGACGAAGGACCTACGTCACCCAAAGTATTTTTTGTACTAGTGTGTACCGCTTTACTTTGCTTATGTAGCAAAAAATCTTTCACTGTGTTGTAACCATTCACTTGATTGTGAATTATGTCCAGCCGTACGACGAGAAAACTATGACATTAATTATTTATTAACACAATATTTACATACACCTACAACAAGCTGAGTAATAAATTACAAGGAGGACAAGTAGTTAACCACTCGAACCAGACTCTCACACGAGTCTGGCATTTGCTCTTCAAAAAACAAACGACACATGCAGATGCAGCGTGCTGTATTTTATCTATGCAGAGGCACTCGTCTTGTGTCGGGCTTTCTCCTTCTCCTTCACTTCACTTCCCGGCGACTTGTCGTTGGCCGGATGGTCGTCATGGATCAGCTGAGCCTGCTCCGTTTTAGCCCCGTATGTCCCACCAAATCCTTCGTCCTCGCACCTCGATGCATACCCGACCCCGAAAGACTCCAACAAAATGTCTCTGATAGTGTTCATATACAAACACTTTAGTCAACAGATTTAACCACCAATTTTGACACTCAAAGTTTTTGCCACTGAGGAACGTACACCTCTCCTGATTTTGGACTTTTTTTTTTAAATATTTTCAATCAGCAAACTCAATATTCTATTATTTTTACCGACTGTACCACTTTGTTATATACGTAAAATATATTATGTAAAAGGTACCTATTTTATTATTTTAGAAAGTGAATCTATTCATTTTTTTCTTATTTATATACGCATATTTTGAAATGAAATGTATCTTTTTTTAATTTAACACACACCACTATTTAAAAATAAAAATAAACATTTTACTTTTAACAATTAAACATTCATATTCAGTATTAACCTGTGCATGATTTTAAGAATAATTTAATAATTTCTGAAATTAAAAATTTTAATTAATACTGAAATTTGATATTTTAATCAAAGTATTCAAATTAACAAAGTTTTCAACCTAAAATTTTAGTCTATCAAAAGACGAGAACCAAAATTTCCATAAATAATATGTTAAAATCAACCAAGATATAATCGGCATATTGTTGATACATTAGCCACGTTATCGACACAAAGTTCTATCTTTTCTAGTCATGAATTTGAAAAAAATACAAGTATATGTCAAAGAAAAGAAAATATACTAACCCAGTTTTCAGAGTAGGTTCCTCCTGCTGCTCATCCATGTTACTGTTCTCACTAGAAACGTGAACACTTGCAGCCTGCTTGAATCGGACTCCAGTAGCTTTCCGGCCAAAGTTTGACGGCAGCGGTGGCGTGAATATCAAACCTGGCGGTTGTGGTCTAATTAATCTGATCGCGGTGATCATCTTCTGCATCTTCAAATTTGCGCTCCTTTGCTATTTAGACACAGAGGTTGAAACTTGAGTTGTTTTATGCACTCACGCAGTGTAAAAATCTTGGAAGTCACTAGATTTCTCTGACTCTTGTAGGAATGCTACCAGAAGCTTTACTCTTACGTCGTGGTACGTGGTGATGTGGGGACACGTATCGAATTTTGGAGAGAAAAGTGTTTACGTAGCCATTCAAGTGCGCACGGCACTGACATATTTGAATCTTGACACAGTTTTTTGCCGGGAGAAGATAAGGGATACGGACGAGCAACGACATGGGCAGGTTTTATTGGTTGAAAGAAAGGTTTCACACCACAGTATATAAAATAATAAAAAATAGCATGCGTAGCTTTATCTTATTGGATAAGCAATAAAGTACCTCAGATTTTTCCCACCGCCTCTAATTATATCGCGATCCCTTCTACAGTGAGTATACCGCCAAACGCAAGCTCGGCAGCCAACCTAGCAACAATAACAGAAGCGGCAGGAATCAATGAATTCATGTTAAGTTCCTCGTACCCTAAGAAAATGAAATAATTAATGATACAAGCAACAACTGAATTATCACTTCACCCACGTAGCTCATAGTTGGGTTGTTGATTCTTTTGATACTGTTACAGTCTTGTAGTATTAGTCTCACAATAGACTAATAATAATATGGTTAAAATTTATCTTTGACGAGAATCGAATATAAAATCTCTCACTTACAAATGAAGAAAAATATTATGAGACCGTAGTACTAAGTGGCTCACATCTATCATGTTAACAAACCCATGCCTACAAACAAACAAACAAACAAAAAAAACTGCTCCCACACAAATTGTATGGGCTTAGACGAGTCGGTGTCGTTGTTCATTCTATAGGATAAAAAGCCCAATGTTTTCCAGCCCAGAACGCAGCCTATAACCTCCACTGTTGACAACTATGGGCTACCGCCAACTGGACCCTTTAAACCCAACAGAAAGTTGTTTTTTATTACGTTGCCTTGGCGTCACTGTAGTGTGCGAGTGTAAACCAGAACTAAGAATTTACGTAAACCAGCTACTGTCATATTGTCACCGTAGTGTTCCAAAATAATTATATCGTGTCACCTTGTTTGAGATTTTACTCAAAACTTTGGTCTTCTTTTCGATTCTTGAAAGGTGCACGTAAAGTCTTCTCATCCACAAGATTTAAGTTGGTTTGCCACAAAAAACAACTTTCTCATAACAGTTGGAACATCGTGAAATCAGAAGAGATCAAAATACGAAAAACTCACGTGACCAAATAGTTCACCGGGGAACTTTTTACGTCACAGCTGCAGCAAAATAGTAGAGCCACAATCTTTGGGTTACCTAGTTTTACAGGAAAGGGAGGGAAATTATGAGACATGCCGTGTGGACATTCCATAGAATTCAACTACAATTTGCAGTCGATTCAAACGTAAGATGATATCGTCGATGACAACCTTTTAGTCTCTCTACTTTCGGCAGCAGTGGTACTAAATATGAGTCATGATCCAGTAAGCCAATGCATATCGATGACATGTCACTTTTTTATGCTACTACAAGTCAACAAGTGCAAAGGAAGGTGGTCCCATACGACCGTTGCAGCATGCATGATGTCATCATCTCCGCACATTCTAAAATCCAGCCTTGGCAAGACGAAGTAGGATTCTCTCGTTTTTTTTTTTTTTTTTTATCGAACTTCGCTGCTGCTGATCTTTCAGCAGCAGTCGAGTTCATTTTTTTTTTCTTCTCACCTTCTCTATTCATTCAATTAAAAGGTCATAATTAATTTAAAATTTAGTTGGAATTCAGTGAGTGAGTAAGCAAAGGCATAACCGAACAAATAAGATTCAGACATTAACATTTTGTATTAACTTCTTTTAAAAAAAAAAAAAATAAAACAAAAAAGTGTTAAAAATTGAGAGGAAATGAGTTAAAAAATAGAAGGAAGAAAATCCTTCTTGCGAACGACCAACCAAACCCTAAAATATTTGAGGAATTGGACTTGGCTGTTGCTTACAACCAATCACAGCTAGACACGTATTCAAATTTTGATTAAAAATAAAACTTGAATACATATCTAACCGTGATTGATTGTAAACGACTGTGATTGGTTGTAAGGGGTTGTTGTTGATCTGTTCAGCAACGAAGTTCCATTCATATTTGGGTAGTGAAAAGTATGATTTGATCGGATGAGAGTCGTGCAATTGCAAACTGCAAAGCAAACGCTTCCTATATTATCAACAGCTGTTGGCTGCAAAAGACCAGTCAAGGTTTTGACTAAACCCTTCAATCTTCTTTGCACTATTCCATTACCGTTGTCTAAAGTTCTCAACTTTTAAACCCAACTATATCTATATCCCAACTAAAAGAAAAAATCTTTGTTCAAAAAAAAAAATCTATATTTTTTTGTTTTAAATACTAAAGTACTTTATAAATCTTTAGAATTTATAGATTGAAATACTAGATTCAATGTTTTATTGTGCTAAGACAATAAATTCTAATCACATGAAGCCAAACATTTATGAGAGTTTGTACGACGATATCACTTGAGCTTAAACAATAGTAATAAGGTATACGCATTCTTCCGACATGTACTTAATCAGTAAATATGTCTAGGTGCAATATACAATATACACACATGGCATTTTCTTGGAGAAATTGCACCCCCAATTTCCAAGTTTTGGGTTCTTTCACTTAGCCGTTTTGGAAAATTCACATGTCACATAACAATGTTTGAACGGCCACGGCATATCAAGAAGAGTTCTCTTTGACACGCACACACCAGTCCCCTTTTACTGTATAAACTATAGAGTAACAAAAAAATAACCTCTGGTAACTCTTGTCAATTACTTCCACTCCACCATTTATTAGTTCATGACATTCAGATTATAACTGGGTTAACCAGTGCCTTAGCTGTCAAGTTACCAAATCAGGTGGTCTTGGGGACAATTAGTGATGAACACATACCTCTTTCAAGTAATTAACAGCAAAAATTTTACTATGTTGAGCCACTACATTTGCAATTTGTTGGACTAATTAAATTAATTAGTTAAGAAAGATAAAAAACAGCTTATTTTTGTTTTACTTATAACGCGATATTTCAAACTATTTGAATTTACAAAAAGAACCAATCGTATTTTGAATGCTACGAAACTGACACATTACTTTGATGATCAACTAGTCTGGCTCACATTTGCTCGAAGATACAAATTCTAAGTTTCAAACAACCATTTGATCATTCCTCGCCACTTGTGAGAATGATATGTCACATTGTAGTGGCAGGGTGGACGGGCTAATAAGGGTCCATTTTTACAATTCAAGAAGGGGTTCGTGTTCTACAAGTAAACTGAGCAAAAAGATTGAAAGAGACTTATACCAAACCCCACATTTGTGATTTTTAGCAATAATAGGACCCTAACTTAAGGCAAAATATCAAATTTCTATAAACTCAAACGTTTCCTTTTACAATTGAGTCCTGAATTGTCACAATCGCTAGGACCATAAGCAGCAGCATTATTTGTCATGCAGTCCACTGCATTCCTTGTCATGCTTTTGGCCCCATTGATTTTGTACACTGACCAGGAAAGGCAATGCTTCTCCTCGCCAGCTGCTTCAATCCCCCTCTCTCTCTTCGCTCGAGAGGTCGAGATCTAGAGGGAGAGAGGGATTGATCGGAGACTATAAGGGACCGCCATTAATATTAAAATCGAGAAGATAACTTGGACCCATGGATTTGAAGTTTGAAGTCCAAGTCATTGTCTTTGCGCTGGTTTAAGAAAATTGATTACAAAACCCGAAAGCAACAGCCTCTGAATATGGAAAGGTTTCCGCTGCAGGAGAAGAAAGGTTTTTGTAGCAGATTGCTTTTGCTTACAGGTCGTCCTCCTCGGAAGGACACTTTACAGGCACAACCTGGTAAATACTGAAGCAATTAAAACTGTCAGATTTGATCATTTACTTCTTCTGCAAGTCACAAAAATGAAAAATCCGATGCCTTATTGCATAAGCATTGAAAAACCCTAATGTGGACACCAGTTAAGAATTTAAGGAGGTAAAATATCGAGTCTACTGTGAGAGGGAGACTTACCTACACCGAATAAATCATTGTCGTTGTGTATCTCAAATTAATATGCAATTCTATATATATGTGAGAAAGTTGAGACATAGAGCAACGCGGTGATAGTTAGGGTTTAGGGTGATGTTAGTTTAGGATACCACCACAACTCCATACCTTTTGATAATATGACATGCGCTGGATGAATGAAGCGTGGAATAAGCAACCAATAATCCAACAGTTAAGGAACCAATATGAGCTACATTCAAAGCTTAAAACTTCTTGTACAACCGTTTCCCATAAAATAAAAATTAAAAGCAATATGAGCTAAAGCCAGTAAACAATGCTCCCAAAAGTGAAGGTACGATAAGGTGAGACCATGGTATGCCAAGGCGTCAGCTACAAAATTTGTTTCTCTGTTCACATGGTTCCACTGAATACAATTGAACTCAGAGCCCAGCCATTTTATGTCTTCAATAATGGATTTCAGGTTCCATCGAGCATTCCAAATTTACTCCCTTAAAGAAAACCTTACTTAAGGTACATAATTCCTCCTTTTATGTAGAATTCCAAATGAATTCCATACAGTTTTTGCATATTGGCTGTTAAGAAATAAGTGAATTAGAAGCCAAGGAAACATTTTCACCTTTGGGAGAATCAATAGTTTCCACATTTTCTTTAGTAACTTCTGTCCACTCTCATCCCGTCGGTTATGACTCTGTAACCATTAACCAAGTTCCAGTCTTAATTGAAAATTATCCATTAGTTGACGCACCCTACACAAATCTATCATTTGGATTTTGCATAGGATAAAAGAATATTACAAATTTTTCTAACAATGTCCTGATCAACAACTTCAATCAGATGATTTCTATCCCAACAATTATTATCAATAAAATCACCGACTCTCAACTCCCCGGTTCAAACTTGTCCGCTGGCATGTTCCTTGTTTTTTAAGTCTTTAAGAAAAATTAAACATGTCCATTATATTTTAAAACAATAATACAAGCGTTAAATATTATTGAGCGAATTAAAAAAATAAATACTCACTAGTGAGTGTACAAGTATGATTAGTCGTTATTTTCCAGTCTTGAATTGAATAAATTAAACGGGTCCAAAACGAGAAAACGAGAGTGAAAATCACTACTCAAAGAATTAAGCTGAAATCAAATGGAAACTAAACTCAATATCAAGCTTCAAATTTACAGACAGAATTACAGAGAACAACCTTTTACCCTTTCATTTCAATTACCCTTTTTTTTTTTTTTTTTTTTTTCTTTACAATTAGTCATATTTCATAGTTTTAAACGTCAAACCTGTAAGAAAAGCCCCAACCAAGAAGCCAAAAAACAGAGGAAGTTGAAAAAACCTAGAACCAAACTACGAAATTAACAAGCAATTTGCCACCCAAAAAGCTCAAAATTAACACTGATGGTAACTACTAACTGTTAAGGTTTTTACTAAGGCAGAGTCTTGAGTTCCATCTCTGATTTCCGTCAATGGCGTACTGAAACTAACAGGCTCCGGCCCAGAACAAAAAGACCTGGCGAAAACCCCATAACCCGATTTCGAAATCGAAGCAAAACCCATTAACGCCATGAAGAAACTGTGAAGAGAGGAACTTCATTCCAGGACAAAGAGAGAAACCCAGGTGGAGATTCCCTTAGAGAATACAAAGAACTGTAGTTGTAGTTCCAGAGCAGGATTTTCGCTTGGCTGACGGAGTAATGGCTGAGGGCTACCGGCTCAAAGCCGGAGCATTCCATCAGATACTTCCACTGCTCTTTGTCTTCGAACCGTTCTCTTTTGGTTCCCGGTTGCTCCGGCCCCACCAAGCTGCCAATTCGTCGACCCAGTAAAAGCCTCTCCACCTTCAGCCGCTCCGGTGAGTCTCGGATCATGTTCGGCTCCAACGATTCGAACAGCGCAGCGTAGTACTTCAATGCGTTCTTGAACCGGCTGGCGAACCCGACCCGGTTCAAATTCGCTTCGTACTCGCCCAAAGTCACAACCTGAGGGTTCAGAGACTTCGCCAGCTTCAGAGCAGATTGAACTGCTGTTGGTTTCTCGTCAAGCAGGTTGTACAATTGGAGCACCAAGTTCACAGCCAAGGCCTCGTCCGGGTCCACCCGAACGCACGACTCGTCAAGCTGGTGAACCGGAGTCAGAATCGGTTCGAACTCGAAGTTGAGCTCCAGAAGCTTCGCGAACTCTCGGAGTCGATTTCCAGTAGCAATTAGCGAGGCCGCCGGAGAATCCCCAAGAGAAGGAGCGGGTATGCCGGAGATCCGAATACTGACCGGTTTTCCGGTGGACCGGGTCGCGAGAGCCTGCAGCAGTGCCGCCCATTGGACCCCTTGGACAATTCCGAAGTCGACTATGTGGATCTTGGTAGCTCTCTCCGTCGCTTCGAGTATCGCTTGGTTCGCCGTTAAATGGGCAAACTTGGAATACGGGCATGCGTCGTTTAGGGCCTTGTACGACAGCGTGAAGTCCTCGCAAGGAGTGTCGTACGCAGTCGTAAAGCTCTTCTCTAATTGCAGAAACGACACTCTATTTTGCAGCGCTTCTGCGAAGTAAAAGGCGACTCTTTCAGTTGGATCCCCGTGGTCCGAGACCGATTCCCTGAGTCGAACCAGAGACTTGACAGCGCCGTCGGGGTCGGACTCGGCTAGCCTGGCGCATTCGAGGAGGGCTTTTAGCAGCGGCGGTTCTGACTCGATCTCGGGCGACCTTAACGACACTCCGACGGCGTCGTTTGGGAGTGACTGAGGGTCGGTTGATTTGGACTCCTTTACCGAAACCTGGTGTAGTTGCTGTGGCAGCGGTGAAGTCCACGCTGGCAATTGGTTCTGAGTCTCGGAGAATATGACTCGGTTGAGATCTGACGGCGGAGAACAGGGATTGCTGAGTCGACTCGGGCAGTGGGGTCGAAACGGATCGGCGCCGTAGAGACCGAAATCAGAATTGCTCCCCTGCCACGTGTCGCAAGCAGAAGGCAGGTTAGAACTATCCGTTGAATCCCCACCGCCTATTATGCTATCCATCCACTCGTCCGAGTCGAACTCGGCCGGGCCACCGCCGCCCAAATCCGAAAACCTAAACCCGGCGGAGTGGTGATCCAAGTTAGGAAACGGAAACCCAGGCTCCCCACCGGCGTCGGAACTTCCCGGAAGCTGAAACGGGTCGGAAAACCCCGACCCGGTCAACCCGAAGCCCAAATTGGGGCTTTGAGTGAGAGTGTGGTGGTTGTTGTTGGGCCATGGAGTGAGGGAGAAAGCACCGAGCGGCGGCTGGTGGTGATGGTGGCGCTGTTGCTGCTGCTGCTCCTGCTGCTGCTTCTGCTGGATGACTTGCTGGGCAATCGCCATTAGATTTCCACTGTCCGCGCACATATATGCCATTCTCCGGCCGAAAGGAACCGGAAATCACTGTACTCACATTACAAAAACAGAAACCCAGGATCAGAAAATAGCAGGAAAGTGAGTTCGAGGTGTGAAAGACTGAAACTTTATAGAGTGCGAGGTGAGAGGGAGAGAGAGGAGTGCATACACAACACTGGAGGTCCAGAAACAACGGGATCACAACTTGGTTTTTGCTGAGAGCTAGAGAGAGAGAGGGAGAGAGAGAGAGAGAGAGTGTGTGTGTGTGTGTGAGAGACAGGAGAGTAAACTACGAGCGTGAAGTGTGTAAAATGGCCTTGTTTTTCTTATTGTTTGTTTTTAAATACAACGAAGGAAAGGAGGAGAAGCTAAAATCTCAAAGAGAATATGTTACATGGATAAATTTTTAGTTTATAGTTGTAAATTATATGATCAAATAAATATATTTATGAATATTTAAGTAATAATTTATTCAACAATCACGTTATATAATTCAAATAGATAGTTTTCTTAACATTTTCTACAACTTATAAGAAACAATTTATTACACTATCCACAGACATTTATGATATTTCAGTGACATAAGACACTACGGTGAGGTAAACTTGTTAGATAAATGTATTTCCCCACTCGAAAAGTTGTTGGGGGACCATATTTTTGTCTATTTCATAAACAATTTCTAATCAATTTTCTTGTGGAAAAAAAAATTAGAATTTTAGTGTGGAAAAAAAAACTCATAATTTGGGATCTCTAATTCCGAAGTTTAAGTTCATGTAAATGAGTGTCATTTCTAAATTTTTATGAGTGATAGTTCCAAAGTCAAAAATTCGTATTCAAATTTTGTTGTTCTTTTAAGTTAACTAATCAAGAAAATTCACAAATTATAAAAAATAAAATTCCGTTATTTTGAAATTCTTAAGTAATCTAAAACCGTCTCCAACCGAGGGCTAAGCCAAAGGGCTTGTGGGCCCAACGAAATCTCAAAGGGCCAAAGGGCTGGACCCTTCCAGCCAACCCTAGGCTGGCCATAATTTTTTATTTTTTATTTTTTTGTCGGATTTCCTGTCGGTTATATTCGACAGGAATCCTTAAAGAAAATTTTGAATCCAATGGCTAGCTGACGTCAGCTAGCCATTAATTTTGAATTTTTTTTTTTACAGTTTTATTTAATGTTTTTCATTTACAAAAATTTTCCTATAACTTCTATTTTTTTTCTATAACTTCCTATAACTTTTATTTTACAAAATTTGTTTCATATATTTTTTAAATTCTATTTTTTTCCTATAACTTCTATTTTACAAAATTTGGTTCATATATTTTTTTTAAATTCTATTTTTTTCCTATATTTTTTGACGTCACTTAGCCGTTGGATTTGAATTTAAGTTGTAGTAGTTTTTAAATTTAAATAATAAATTATGTTTGGCCCTCGGTTGGAGACGATTTTTTGTAACAGGGCTAAAACGGACGCTATTGCCCTCGGTTGGAGATGGAGGCAAATATGGTCATGTGCTGTTCATTAAAATATTAATATATTGGAGGACCAGAGGGTTAAAACAAGCTATTTTGCCAGCCCTCGGTTGAAGATGACCTAAAAAGTAATTTTCAAGAGTGCCTACGGGTGTTATAGTACCAACCTATGTCGTCACTTAATTTATATCATTTAATCAAAAATTTAACCGTCAAATATATTCAAAACACAAGACTTGGAGGTGCTTAACAAAAATTGAATCAAAAGCTTCAAAGTTGTGATTTTTGTTTAAAGTTCAGACAAATAATAAGATAATTATGTTAAATTAATTAATACTACGAGACATAATTTAAAGTTAAAGGCATAAACCCAAGTTTTCTTGAAACTTCTTCTCGGCTCATGAAGAATGAATAATCGTGACAAAGCCAGGTTAAAATTTCTTTCCCTTCCAAAATAGAGAGTTGTGGGACTTATCAAATTTATAAAAGTAAAAGTGAAAATTAGAAATCTTGAAGGAAAGAAAAACCCTACTATAAACCTAGACCCTCCTTTTAGCATGGGACCCGGCTACTCAACAACAGCCTGTCACGAACGTCCACGTATTAAATTTATTATTTTGCTCCCGCCGTGTTCAGGAATGTGGGCCTTACATGCCGCCACTCAATTGCGAAACGGCGCGTCCGTGTCACCGTCTAGGAATGACGTCACGGGGGCTGATCTTTTTGGGAAAGGGGAAAGCAAATCGTGACCGCCCGTTGGACTGAATTGCACAAAAACAGAAAAGGTCTGCGAAACCTGTCAACTTCATATCCTATTGCCCGATGTGCGTATGCTGTTGGCGCATCGTACGACATGCAAGTGAAGGCAATTAGTGTCGTATGTAGTGCGCCACTGCCACCTGGTTCAAAAGTTAAAATTTGAAGCGGTGGTGTGGCTGGTGAGTTTATAGGTAAGAAATCTCCCCTCAATCCACTAAAGCTAAACAATCAATTAATCCGACCCTTAAAATTTAATTTAATAGCTAAAAATAGAAAATTTCTTTAAAAATTATAATAATTTTAACCGTTGAATTAAATTTTAAGGGTTCGGATTAATTAATTGTGTAGCTTTGGTGGGAGAGATCGGAGGGGATCTCTTCTCGTGAGTTTAGATTACAATTTTAGGAATGAATCCCATCCGGATCCATTTTGTGGGGATCTGTAGCCATTCATCGTGTATCGTACGGTCAGAAATCATTTGATTTTTTTATTTAAAATTAAATACAAATAGTATCTGATGAAAACTGATGGCATAATATACGATAAATGATTACGATGTGAGGATCCTAGGATCCCCACAAAATTGATCCGGAAAGGATCCTTTTCCATAGTTTTAATTGTTGATTAGATTAGATTAGATTAGATTAGATTTGAATCTAGATCCTCGTTGGATTTTCTTTATGAGGATCCCGAAATCAGTGAATTGTGTCCGTTCATCGTACATCGTGCGGTCATGAATTATTTTAATTTTTTATTTAAAATTAAACATAAACTGTACTTGTCAAAAATTGACCGCATAATATACGATAAATGAACATAATTCACGAATTCCTAAGATGTTCATTAAAACGATTTGGAGAGTATCCTATTATATTAGATTTATCTGTCACCATTTATTTATTACCTATTGCCTATTAAATAAATGGCGTATGAAATGCTTCAGTTCTCATTGAATAAACAAGATTTTCCTAGTAAATTCTTTCTTTAATGGGTTATTGAAAGGACTATGATTCTCTTTCGTCCTTTTTTCATTCATTTCCCTTTCCTCTTCTCACATTCTCTATTTTGTCTTTCTCTTTCTCTTTCTATATAAAATCAATATAAGATGTTAATGTGGCTTAACTGTGACCGTTCAGATAAGAGGAGAGAGAAGAGGAGGGAAAAAAAAAGGAAATAATCCTACTCCTGTTGAAAGGGGTGCAATTTGGATTAGGTCAATTCGAATCCGTTCTTGTTCAACCAATTTCAAACCTAATTGGATGGGTTATAATGAAGTAAAAAGTTCATTCAAACCCAACTCGACCTCAACCCAATTATTTATTGGATCGGGTTGATGCTTTGCTTACCTATGTCAACCCAAATTCAATCCGATTTCTAGCCTAAATTGCATGCACAGATTACCCATCCCACTTATATTTTATCTACTAGGTACAAGTTTGAGAGGTCTGTACTTGAAGTCTGTTTTTTTGTTTCATTTGAACAATGAAAGATAGTGTTTGTTTACCCTTTTTTTTTTTTTTTTTTTTAACTTTGGTGTTGTCTTTTAATTTAATTTCAAGCTTGCATGATTCAAGGTTTAGAAATGTGTTCCATGTTATTTGATTTACCTTTAATATGAGTGATGATGTGTAAAATTGAATTTTAAATAGCTTTGACGTTATTTGCTTCAAATTTCGAGATTTATCTTATAAAATAATGTGTCACAAGATTAAACTTGATAAAGTTGAACAAACCCGAACTCAACCCGAATAAGATCGAACTCATTTTGAACCCGAACCTGAATAAACCCGCATACCCAACCCAACCCAAACACGAATTGGGATTGGCTAACCTATTAGAGTTGTGCCCTAAAGCCAAATTCGTAATATTGGATATTATATAACAAAATAATTTTAATTAATTAATTAATATAGGGCAAGATTAATTCATTCATAAGTTTGGTTTTTATATTATAGATATAATATACTATGAATGAGTCCATGAGATTCAAGGTATGGAAGTAATGTCCTAAACAAGGTTATGGGGGAGAGACTTGTATTCCATAGTCATTTAGTCCATAAACAAAGTTTCTAGCCATTTGGAAAGTCAACTCGACATTGACTATCTAAAAAGGCCGGTGTATATCGCCTTAAGATTAGCATGGTGTCATGCTAAGTGTGTTTGGACATGTGATGGATATACAAGTGCTTATCTGTTAAACAAATTCACTAAACACTGACCACCCAAGAAACTAGAACGTATGAATGCTTAATCAACCTAATATTAAATTTAAGAATGAGTGACAGTCCTGAAATATATGCTTTCATGATTCACTTAGAGTTCCAAAATTTCTTGTATGCACAAGTTATGCATAAAGTGTTTCTCACAAAATTAGAATCCATGTAAGTTCAACATGTTTGGAAGAAAAAAAAAAGTTATATAACCAACGCGTACAACTTTTCTAAATAAACATTATACATGTGGCACAAATGAATCAATGTGCATGTAAGTTCAACTGATTTGATAAAAAAAAAAATTATAACCAATGCGCACAATAATTTTTTCAAATAAACGCTATTCATGTGATACATGAATCATTCTTTTCATGGAGACCCTTTCATGATGCATGCCAACTCCCTTTTTCCTATTTGAAGAAACTAAGTGTGACTTTACAAATCATCAAAAGCAAATATTACTTAAAATTTTCTAATGGGCAATTTGATCACTTGAATAGGAGTTATTTGCACAGTTGAATCTGCCTAAAGCAACTTCAGAAGATGTCAGTAGCTTAGGACATAAAGGGTGGAAATTAAATCAATACTAATTAAGGTTAATCAACTTTATTAATTAGAAAATAAGGAACTTTAATGAAAAGCTCTCGGTACTGTTTACTTAAAAAAAAATTCATATTTTTACACTAAAAAGTCAATCTTGGTACTATTCATTTTATTCTTTATTTTATCCTTATCGTTAAAACTTAAAGTTTTCGAATCATTTTTATTAATTTTCCTTAAAAAATAGGCCATAAGCAGTTTATATATAGCTTGGTCAACAATCTAATTAAGATCCAGGACTAAAATTGTACTTGAAATTATAAAATTATATGTAAGTATGGTTAATAGCAGCCGGGAGATCTTGCTAGCTTGAGATTTTTTTTTTTCTTTTTTAAGTAAATAAACTAATACAGGAAGCATAGAAAAGAACGTGGCTCTGGAAGAAAACTACATCAAAAGAACTATGAGGGAGGAAAAAGTGCCACTAAACATTACTGTATTATGTAAATGGCCATCTCTTGAAAGAGGGATTTAATATTTCTACTTTTTAACCACTTGAATATTTGACCATGTAGTATGTATATCATTATGGGAGCCTTAGGGTTAGTTTGGGATTGATGTGCTTTTTTGAAAAACTGTTTTTGCCATCCTTTAAGAATAATCAGTTGTAAAATAAACTCGATGAGTGTTTGGTTAATTGTATTTTATAAGTGATGTGCACAAGAAAAGTAATGTAAAATCGTTTAATAAATTTTAGTGTAAAGACGACAACAGTAGTGGGGACGATGGTGTAATGGCAGTTGTGGTGATGGTGGTTGCAATGGAGGTGGGATGTGGCGGTTGAGCTGTAGAGGTAACAATGGTGTTAGGGGCAATGGTGGCACATGTGGTGGTGGTTGTGGTTATATGGTGGTGGTTGGGGTGTAGAGATAATAATGGTGGTAGGGGCAGTGGTAATGCTGGTGGTGGCAGTGGCGCAATGATGGTGGTGACAATGGTGGTAGTGGCAGTTGTGGTTATGGGGCGGTGATGGCAGTCGTGGTTATGGTTGTGGTGGTGTTGATGGTGTTGATTGTGTAAGGTTAGTGTTTGTAGTTATAGGTCGTAGCGGTCACTTTTGTGACAACCTGTTCCTAATTTTACAATTTTAGTAATTTTAAATGTGTGATGAAAATACCCCTAGTGATGAGACTATTGACTTTCGTTAACCGTCATTTCGTGACCGTACGAGCTACTATTTTACCATATTCTTAAAGTTCTCGATGGTACGAACACGTAGACGCAAGCGGAATCGAAATCGAAGCTTAGGTTAAAATTTTACAGAACTACGATTGTAAAGGCGTATTAGTAATTCCATTTTAAAAGATATTTTGAATTATTTTGTGAGACATATGGGGCCCACGCCTCATTCCTTCACTACTCACGTGTCTCCCTATCTCTCGGGACACTCTTTCTCTCATTTTTCAAATCCTTTTATCTCATCCCCCACTAGATGACTGCCACCTCATTTCACTCTTTCTCTCATTTTTCAAATCCCCTTATCTCATCCCCCACTAGATGACTGCCACCTCATTTCTCTCTCTCTCCTGAAGAGCTCTCGCACCGGACTCCTCCCACCAGCTGTGAAGCACACCCACCGTCGATTTCGCCAACTTCGGCGAGCATCACCGCCCAGATCATCACCTCACACTGCTCCCTTTTTCTCTCGAACACTCTTCCGCCCTCTCATCCATCTTGGTTTGCTCCCTCTCACCTCTAAACCCATTTTAGTTTTCTCTCATCTCCTCTCAGTGAAACCCATAAACCAAGCTAGCACCATCGTCGTTTCGATAAGCTTAAACCACAAGGAAACACACTACATTTACTCCCTTGGATTTCTCACTTTCTGGACTCTGTGCACACGGCACAGAAACACAACAGAGGACGCCGCCATGTTTTCCGGCGAGTTCATAAGTTTCCAACGAGAGTAAGCTTTGAGAATAACCTAAAAATTCTTGGAACATGTTTTAGCATACGTTTCTAGCTTTCTTAAGGGTCTTGACGTAGGTTTTGGTACAGAACTGTTGCGAGGAAGACATCCCAGATTTTCCGGCGGATTTTGAGCCGTTTTCAGGCTAACTCCAGCCACGGTCAAGGGAACCAAAGGTATATTTTGATTCCTTGTCCTCTGAGCTTCAATTTCATACATTGGAAGGCTAGGTTTAGTTAAGAATTTGTGTGGCTAGAGCTGGGTTTAGTTATCCGGCGGTTGCAGCGGCAACTGGTCGGAGAAGAAGAAGAAGGAAAAAAAAAAATTGGAATATTTTTTGAATATTCCTTGTGTTGACTTTCAGAATTTTTTCGAAAATGTTTTTAGGCTAATTTCGACGTCCCAGTCTGTTTTTGACATCCATTTAGTGAAATTCTAAGTTTTAACATAGTTGACCACCGGGACGTCTCGATTGATTCTTGACTTTTTACGAAAATTGCCCAGAACCCTCTTTAGCGTATTTCGATGTGTTGATTCCGAATCCGCCATCCGTTTCTCCAAATTCAAACGTCTTAATTGAGTTTTTCTAATGGGTCTCAATATTATGTTTATGTGCGATTACTATTGAAGACTTCGACTTTTCACACCCGAACGGCTCTAGCGACCTCGCAAGTAACTGTGAGCGAGTCTTTTCTTTTATATAGCATATATATATATATAATTGTTACTTTCCATTTATACATTTCATAAAGAATTTTCTACAATACACCTAGAATAGCATGACGTTTATATGATTTAGCACATTGATAGAAATTATGAAGTTATGCTACGTCATACGGGATGCATAAGTATGAGTATTATTATTGATTCCATAATTATATTTACAGCTATGAATGATATTATGTGGATTAGAACTATTGAATTACTATGGCATGATTATATTTGTGTTATCTGTTCATCGTTTGCTGCTCCGATGTTAGTACTCCTCCGGGCCAAGGTCAGTCTTTCACATGTATGTGCACATCGCACCGTACGCTCACTTTGGATCCATTGTAGATGCCAGTCATGTCCTAGATTGCCATAGGCAATTAGGACTCGTATGTGCTGTGCATAGCGCCAATCTTCACGTTATTGTAGTACTAGAGTGTACATCATTATTACACTCAGTCTTATTCATGTTAGAATATCTCTACATGAACTCGTGTGTCATCATATGTCGATGAGCACTCATTATGATATGTTTGGTTATGCAAGATTATGCGATTACGGACATCATGCACTTATTTACGAAATATTATGCTGTATTGAATTCTTGAGATTTTGCGAACTGTGGTAGGTATTTTCTTAATATATGTAGTATGTATATTTGGAAATTATACTTGTTTTGCGGTGAGAGATTATTATGTTTTTGAAATGGTTTTACAAAGCTTTATTTTTAGGCCCACTTACCTTTATTTTTCACCCCTCCAGGTTTTAGTAGCTAAGCTTTTGTATCGACGAGGATTCTTGACAAATCTTGGTATTGGAGATTACCTTCAATGGTATAATTCTCATCTTACTTTAATGTACTTTACTTATGCTATGACATCACGTGTGAAATGAGTTCATTTCCGCTCACCGGCGCACTCTTATATTTAGGCACTTTTAGGTTTAAATTTATTCACATTTTCCACATCACTACACTTTATGACCTCGTCACCCTTTTGGTGTCGGCCAGCACAACTCGATTCGGAGTCCAAGTGGACATTCTGGGTTGGGGTGTGTCAACTTTATTTTCTAAGGGATAAAATGTGTGGAAGGCTAAATAATATCATTTAAAAGGATAATAAAGGTATTACAAAAATTGAAAATATCTATTAAAGGCTCAACTCTGTTTTTCATTCAAGCAACCTACATGATGCTTTGAAAATAAACAGAATATTTTACTTTCACCAAAAACTTTTTTACTAATTAACTTTAAAGTTAAAAAGTTTTTGGTAACAAAATAAAAAATAAAAAGATAAGAAAAAAACAAACGAGGCCTTAGTAGTGGAACTATTCAATATAGTGAGGTAATAACTTTATGAGTTTTGCAAAAACGCGGGACATATGCTTCAACAAGCCAATCCTAGTGGACGTTGAAGTTTTGTAGAGTTTATACCTGCTTTAAGATAGTTCGTATCTTCACAAATATGTCTAATTAATATTTCGTGTTTTTTCTGAATTAAAAAATGAACCACTATACTAAATCACAAATAAAAACTCGAAAATAGATCGATGATTTGTAATAAAACGTATCCTTGATATGTATTACTCTTATGGGATGGACGCACTAATTATAAGAGTATTATTGAATATGTAGGTTCACAAAATATTAAAGTGTTTGGTCATTATATTTCCTCTTTTTAGTTAATTAATGTAGGTTGATGATGTGGTACCTAAGTACTTTGGCTAATAATTAAGCGGCGTATAAACCCCTTTTAATTTAATTAATGTTCTCTTTTACAAATTTAAGATACAAATTCAAGTATTTTTGTGGTCCTCCAAAATCCCAACATATTCAAATGAAGAACAAGTACATAGACAATGAACATTAAGAATGAAAAAGTTAGGATTAAGATAAGTAACAAGTTTCACATCTTTTTAGTAACGATGCATATATAAAGTTTTAAGGTGTAGAAAAAACTTGGTTATTTCGTGAGTATATTTTTCTATACCTCTATCTCACCCCTCTCTGCGAGTGACATATTTTTGTGATAAATTCTTATCATACCATACGATTTTCTTTAAAATAATGACACTTTCTTAAGTAAACTATATAAAATAAATGGGTGGCCTAAAAATGAATAGTGTTTTTCACGTACTTATTTTTTAATTCTCACACACTCTTATTATTTTTTTCTATTGATTTTCTTCAACTCATTCGATTCGATAGCTGAAAATTGAGAGAGGTATGTAAGAAGTAAAAATAAGTTTGTGTATAGCACTAACCAAACAAATCAGTCCAAACATAAATCTCTTAACTCAAACCTGTTACTAGTATGCGAGTGGCTATCTACCACATCGGTGGAGATAAGTATTGTCTTTGCATCACAGTGTATGTTCGAATTATATTGGTTTCCTGATCTAATATCTAATCTAACAAATCTATCGTTTGACAAAAAAATAAAAAAAAGTCTGTTGCTTGTATCAAGATGATGATGCCACCTGGCATCATATCAATATAATTGAAGCCGTTATTCAAATTAGTGACTCTAGTCGTGATTACTAATGAGTACTTAGTTTTTGATTAAAAATGAAACAATTTGGGAAAAGCTATGAGAAAACATCAACCACTACTAGGGTCCAGATGCTCAACACTCGTACGCGAGAGGTTTTTTACTTAAAGTCCCACACAAATGACAAAGATGTGTAATATTTGTGTTCAATTGTATTTAGCTATAACTGAATCATACAATAAGTGATCGAGTGTAAGGGCGGACTGTGGCTCCTTAATAAACAAAAAAATATGAAAGGTCTCGGATTCGATACTTTGAACGGATGACTCTACTTGACCCTGGCCACAGGCAGAGTGCAATTTCCCATAGCCTCTTTGGTCTCGTAAAGGATGGATAATAATGCCTTGCCACCAGTTATCCTTTAAAAAAAAATATATATATATATATATTTAGCCATAACTGATCTATTATGTGACTCAACCCAATACTGAGAGTGGAATATTCCTTCTCGTAAAATAGAATATCATATATAAAAAAAATGAAGGGTTAATCTCAATCTACTACCTTAAAGTTTCTTGATTTTCAACATTTGGTACATGAAGTTTTTTTCGTCCTAGTTTGGTACCTAAAGTTATAATTATGGGACACTTTCATATATCCTTTGAGTTTTTCGTCAGAAACTCTATTAATTGATGACATGGCATCCATGTGGATAATGACTGGACGCCACGTATCAATATGGACCTATGTGAATATTGACACGTGGCGTTCAATCATTGTCCACGTGGATGCCACGTCATCAATTAACAGAGGTTTCGACGGAAAACTTAACGGATGTATGAAAGTGTCTTATAATTATAACTTTAGGTATCAAACTGGAACGAAAAAAATTTCATGTACCAAATGTTGAAAACCAAAAAACTTTAAGATAGTAAACTGAGATTAACCCAAAAATGAATGAGTGGTTGTTTGATTTTGTTGAGGACCATAGTGTCTCCAACTAAAATATGTATAAGCAATGACGTGGTCAGATTGTATCAACTTCGTTCTCAGTCCATTAGTCCACAACTAAAAAGCCACTAGTGTCGCCTACTTGTTACTAAACACACTCAATCTAGAAGAGGTTTTAGCATGCTCGAAACATGTGATAATACGCCAGAGACTATTAATAATTAGATAAACACTTAAAAAAGCAAACTTTCCCTCAAATTATATAAAAATATATAGTATAGCGTATGCCGATCCGTGTTCGAAAAGACTGAAAATTTCTCATCAACATGTCTATATTATTAATATTATATTACCATGCACATTTGAAATTCCGACAAAGTTGCATTTGGATCAACACACCAATTCATTGCAAGTTGACTCCCAAAAACGTACCTCTGTCATACATGCTTATTGTTAATTGGCCGTTTGTGGATGCTTATGTAGAAAGAATTTTTTTGGTCAAAAGTGCTTTTACAAGAAGTGCGTAAAAATGCTCAAGTGTTTTTATGATTCATAAGCATTTTTATTTGTTTTATATTGTAAGCTCTTCAGTCACCTAAAAACAGTTTTTTTTTTTTTTTAATTTTTTTAATTTTAACAAACAATATTATCTACACTAAATGATAGGAAATGAACTAGCAATAATATAGTTTAAATTCGTATTTGACGAGAATTGAACCTTAAAACTTCACTTACAAATGAAATAAAATACCACTTAACAGTAGTACTAAGTCGTAGTTTTAGCCATTCTAAAGTTGAAACAATTGTGTCCTCGTTGGAGGTAGTAGACGTCCAATCCCTCGATTTAAAATCATTCGACCATATCTTCGATATAGCGTTATCGATTCAAATCTAATCGTAAACATCAAACGAGGCCTATAGGTTAAATACATTTGAGTCGCAAGTCAAAGTCCAACAAATCGCCTACAGAGGCTCTAAACCAAAAACACTAACGAATTAAATACATTCGGAGATTTATTCCCCATTGCTTCAAATGCACATTCCAATCCTCGATTGAAATTATTGATGCCATCAGTTTTAACCCAGAGAAATGCAACACATTATTAGTCAAAAAGCACAATTGACAGAATTCTTCCTTACGGATTCACTACATGCTCGTAAAAGGATTATCCACGCCACTATAGATGACCAGCTCTGCAGCCTAGCCGGACCTTCTCAGTAGACACGAGCTTTAGGTGGGAACGTCTCGATTTCATCATCTAATGTGTTCATGTGAACCGGTCTGTAGTCTAGTCGGACCTTCCCATTTTCCCAGTATCTGCATTGAAAATGAACATAATTTATACAATGAAATGCCGAGAATCGATAACGACATATTTCCCAAAACATTCTCAGTTAGAACTTAGAATAGACAGCCAAACAAAGAACGTGTATTTTTAACAATCGAGTCTAAAGTTCCTTGTGACTTTGAAACTGCCTCGTCCAAACATAGGACAAAAGGTGTGAAGTTATAAAATATAAAGACAACAGGCTAATGAAACGTTCGCCGTTACATTCGAACTTTGCCTAGTGGGGATAAACTGTTTGATCTATCAAGTAATTGTGAAGGGAATTTTGCCAAACTGACAATTCTACCTGTGTTTTCTATTTAATTTAATATTATTCTAAAGAGGATGGAAAATTGACTTACCCCAGTGTATGTTTCATCCATTTCTCATCATCCCTTGTCTGCAAAACCAGAGCAAATTTCATTATATAGTGGCAGGGAAAAGACATTCTAACTAAAAGAAACAGGACTAACTGTGAAATCTTCACGCGCATGTGCTCCTCTGCTTTCTTTCCTGGCTTCAGCGGAATGCATGGTGATACAGGCATTTATCAAAAGGTTTTCCAACTCTATGGTCTCTATTAAGTCAGAGTTCCTGTCAAAAGATATTATTTTCCAATTGTAAGCTCATAAAATATAAAACAAATGAATATACTTATTTGTCAACATTCTTGCGTAAAACTTCTCACCATATCAAACTCCGATCCTTCAATTGAACATCATGAAAGCTCTCCCATGCCTTGTCAATCAACTGAGCACCTACAGAAGAAACACGGAAAGGGGGTAAATCAAAGGTTGCAATATTAACTTATCTTGAACCTATAAGTTTGGGGAGAATGAGATCTTCAGTTTCAGGATAATACAATGAAGCCACTTGACGTATCCAGAAAGTTAGAAAATGGAGTCAAGGCATTGTAACTTCTGTGAATAGGAATACCTTCTTCTAATGTTTCTTGTGTGCGGAACACAGCAGCATTATTTTGCATTATTCGTTGCATATTCAACCGGATTTTTGAAGTTGGCAATGAGCCGTTTGAATTCCTTATTTTGTCCAACCATGCAATGGTCTTCTCTCCAGCATCCTTTTCCAGGGGCTTTTGTTTCTCCCCTACACAAATCAATTAGAGAAGTTTTAAGTCACATATATTATTATTGAGTCATCTTCATTAGCAAAAAAATTAGCTTGCCTGGTTTATGGATCTCTGCAACTCTATTTGCACAAGCTCGACCAAAAACAACAATGTCAAGGAGTGAATTTGCACCAAGCCGATTGGCACCGTGAACAGATGCACAGGCTGCCTCCCCAGCTGCCATTAACCCAGGAATTGTTACATCTGGATCATCACCTTTAATGGTAACTACCTGAAAAACAAGAGAGCGTGTTGGTGAGCAAAAGCAAACTTTCACAGAATGAACTACATTGCAGGCCATTGACTAAATAACAAGGGGACAAACTACATCAACTCATACCTCTCCGTGGTAATTTGTTGGAATTCCACCCATATTATAGTGCACAGTAGGTAAGACAGGAATAGGCTCCTTTGTAACATCCACACCAGCGAAAATGGCAGCAGTTTCGGAGATACCAGGAAGCCTCTCCTTGAGTACATCTGGGGGCAAATGATTCAAGTGGAGATAGATGTGGTCCTTCAAGGGTCCTGATGAAAACAACTGTAAGAGTTACTACACCACACACCCAAAGCATAGAAAAAAAAAAAAAAAAGCAAGCTTTGCTCAAAGACAGACAGCAGCATCAGCAAGGATGAAGGTCAATATCATTTCAGAACGCATCTTTACCTACACCACGACCCTCTCGGATTTCCATAGTCATAGATCTCGACACAACATCCCTAGAAGCAAGATCTTTCGCTGTAGGGGCATATCGTTCCATAAATCGCTCACCTTCACTATTCCTAAGGATACCACCTTCCCCTCGTGATCCTACAAGTTGCAAAAATAATCACATTATACCATTTTCTAACTTCAATTGAACTGCGACTAAAGCAACATAACAAGATGATAACAAGGTTAGATTACATAGCGGATCATATAACCAAATTTGAGGATATCCTAACAATTTTATAAAAATCTTAAGTAATCTAACCTTCAGTAATGAGGCACCCAGCACCATATATACCAGTAGGGTGAAACTGCACAAACTCCAAATCCTGCAGAAGGGACATACAACAATAAAATATACAAACAAAGACCGTGAAAGCTTGCTTTAGATTCAAGATTGGGAAGGACCAAAACACAAAACCTGAAGCGGGAGACCAGCACGTGCAACCATTGCATTACCATCTCCAGTGCAGGTATGTGCTGAGGTTGCAGAAAAGTATGTTCTACCATAACCCTGAGAGAACCACAGAAGATAGATTTAGATATGATTGCCTAAATGCAATAAGATGAACATCAATGATGTATCTCTAATGGAAACAAAAACAAAAAATATACCCCTGTGGCCAAAATTGTTGATGATGCTTGGAACCGATGTAAAGTTCCATCCTCCATATTTAATGCAATGACTCCTTGGCAGGCCCCTGAATATTCAATCTCAATAATCAATTACCTTAACAACCGCACACTGAATACAATCCTTTTGTCATATTCTACATGCAATTCTATCAATAAAAGAGTCAATCTTACAGTAGAGATAGCTGAACATTTTACACAGTATACAACACGCTCGTAATATACCAAAGCATCAACATGTAAGTATGAACCTTCAAAATGGTGAGGATTAAGATTTACATCTACAAGTGGAAGAAGGGTTCTCATGATAACACTTCACTAAATTTGAATTTTATGTACGAGAGCAAGTTAAAATAACAAATTCATTTCATCTGTGGTGCATTCCAACTATCTCTTATGAAAGGCAAGTCTGAATATAACTAATTACTTCTGATATTCTTCTGGTTTGTTGAAAGGGTAGCATCTTCCAACAGTTAAATTACCAAGACACAGAGATTGCAGCTTGCACTGATTTTTTTTTTCTTTAGATAAGGTGTGTGTCAAATATGCATCAACTTACCCTCACTGTCCATCAAAAGATCCAAAGCGAAGTATTCAACAAAAAATTGTGTATTATGTTTCATTGCTTGTCCATAGAGAGTATGCAATAGAGCATGCCCAGTTCTGTCAGCAGCACAAGCACAGCGGTATGCCTGTCCACCTACAGGGTAGCAAGATAATGGTAAAGGAAGCCACTGTCAGACAATAGAAACCATAAGATAGAGGTACCAACTTCAAACCTGCATGGATACATCGTCTCACCTTTTCCAAAGTCAAGACTTTGACCACCAAATGCACGTTGATATATTCTTCCATCTTCGGTTCGAGAAAACGGCAATCCATAATTTTCAAGTTCGATCACAGCTTTCGGAGCCTCTCTACACATATACTGGATGGCATCCTGATCACCTATAGGAACATGAAACCCTTACATGTCAAATACAACCAAAAAGTCATAAAACCACAAAATCTGTGTCGATCTGTCTGCAAGTGCACAGTGGGCATGCAGGAGTATGCGTGCCTAGGAAATTCTTAAACAGCTAAAATAGGATAACTTTATAATCTATACAGCCAAGTATTTTTCTGTATAACACCCTCAGCCCAATATCAAATGAAATCATAGTTGTGTCAAATTTAACAGGTAACATACCCAGCCAATCGCTTCCCTTGACTGTGTCATACATATGCCACCTCCAGTCATCCTCAGTCATATTTCCTAATGCAGCATTTATACCACCCTACGCACAACACATAGCATAAACAAGGATAACCAATCGAAAGAAACGAACTTTACATATTCACATTATTTCGAGGGACCTATATGCAATAGTCGGATCAAGTTCTGCGATATCTCATACCTGGGCTGCAACAGTGTGGGAACGAGTTGGAAAAAGCTTAGTAATGCAAGCAGTGTTAAATCCATGCTCCGAAAGTCCGATTGCTGCTCTCAGCCCCGCACCACCAGCCCCGACGACCACTGCATCATAAGTATGGTCCACCACAGTGTACGGAGAACGTCCTGTAGCCTGCATACAATCGATCACAAGTGATAAAGCCTGAACTTGCACATATATTAAATAACAATCAACTGGTCAAATAGAGTGTTAAAATGATTGAAACCGAAAAAGGAATAACTTCGAATCAAACTTTAGCTTTCAAAGGAAACTAATCCAATTAGCAGCAATGAGGCCGTTTCGAATTCGAGGAAATGGAAAAGCAGACACATGTAAGCATAGATTCCCTTATTTCCTGCTAATTCTCGGCAACCAAACAGAACAGGAATGTAAAAATCAAGTACATGCACATATACAATGAAAAATACCAAAACAATCAGCTCGAATCCGATTAAAATCCAATAAATTCATCCAAAAATCAACAAAAAAATAAAAAAGTTGCGTCTAATTTCCAATGAAGCTTTGCAGAGCAAATGAAATCAATAATCAAGGATAAAACGACGAACAAGTTGGAAAAAACCAAAGATTGAGAGAGTTATCGTACGGATTCGGAGGAGAAGAGCCTGGAGAAGTAAGATCTAAGAGAGTCAGTGGAGGCGGATCTCTTGGAGGAAGAAACGCCGAGCCCACGAGAAACGCAGCGCCACATCTCGCCGGAAGCAGTGGTAGCTCTGGGGTGGTGTTTGGTAACGGGTTTATCTCTGTCCGGGGTTCGTTTTTTATCGGCGTCGCAGTGGGAGGCGTAATGAGAAGCGCAGCATGTGATTGGCGAAATGAGAAGGGCTTTTGATCACCATGTGCTTTTTGAGTTTTCAGCTTCTAATTTTCAGGTTTTTTTTTTAATTTTTTTTAATTTTTTTTTTTAAATTGTTATCGAGTGTGTCGTGTGATTTTTGTATGTCACTAAAGTTCAATAAAATTTTTATAGGAAGTCAATAATGCTTTATGGCACGGAAATATGTTTAACTCTTATAAATGATGAATGACGAATTCGATATCTAAAAATGGTTAACTTATTATGTCGCTTAGTTCAACTTCGTCTTGCACAAAATATCATAATAAAAAAAATACCAATTCATGTCACTTAGTACTATAGTCTAATAATATTACTTTTCACTTGAATAAATAAAAGATTTTATATTGACAAGTCTAAACCAATTTACACCTTAACACCTTAATATAAATATACCGTCTGTACTAATTACCTAAACCTAGGTCTGGCTAATGGTAAAATTTCATCACAAAGCTCCCTATTTTGTTAACATGAATTTTGGAGAATATTTGTTCAAGTATAGTTGATCACATTTGTGTATAAATATGGCATTGGAATTTAGTGATTGGTTATTGAGCACGCTTCACGTATAAAAACCTCAGGTTGGTCACTTTCCTCCTTCCCTTCCCTTTCAAAAGGATCACACCTAAAATCCGGGCAAGTTATAATTGATCAAATTGGTTATAAGTTGGTTTACCTTGTGTGATTGGATAATGTTGCAATCAGAGTGGGCCCATTGGCATCATACGTGGGTGCTTTTAATACTAATATTTTGAAAGTTTGGCATGGGGAAGGGGAATTAAAATCATTTTTAGATCTCTATATTCGGAGTCAACGATCCTATAAATTCGGACTATTCATTTTAAATTATGTTAGCTCTCATTAGTAGATTTTATTGGCTCACTGTAAGCTAAAGGTCTGGATCTCTCTTTAACTTTCTTCAACAGCCTGAATTTACGAATTCTTGAGTTCCACAAAGATCTCGACTCAAATAAGGCTTCTGGTGGTATTTAAGCCACGATGGACATAGAGAAGACAAGGTCCCTGTGGCATGTGATCCAACATTAGCTGAACACTTGGAGTTCTATTTGGATTTGAATTACAAACTAGGGCAATTATTGTCACTTATATGTCGACTCAAATCAAAAGTTAATAGAATCAAGAAGAAAACGTTGATTTATTTGATAAGAAACCATATCCGTGAATGAATAGGCTAAGGTTTATTAGTTTGCTCGAAATGGATGGGTGACGGTGGTGGCCGATGGCCAGGCGATGAGGAGCAGATGGATGGCTGATGGGATCGTGCCAACATTATAAAATAATGTGGTAAAAATATGAAATGACAGAATTTATAAAAAGTCTTGCTTTTGAAAGAGTTCCCTTACCATTTATGTTCTTGATAACCTTCTTGAGCCACATGCACATTTTGCGATACAATATCAACGTGAGGAGAAATTAAGACTGTTCACTTATAAGTAAAGTAGAATATTATTAACTCTTAATACTAGTGCCCTCACACAAATTAATCGAAAAGAAAATGATGACATGCTCATCGAATAGAATTTATGAACTTCTCATTTGGGATTGGGCCGAACTTTTTGCTAATTATACATGAAAGCCCGTTGGATGAAGATACATAGGCCTTGTTTGTCCAGACTCAGTAATTAACCTGGGTCGAAAAACAAAGTGTAGTATTATATAGGTTGGGTCGGGCCCAAACCTTGGTTTCGTGATTGCCTTCGTTTTTTTACCCACAACTATGAAATCTCAAGTATGTTCTCCACACGTTGCCCTATTAATCAAAGCGAGTAATTTTTAGGGGTGTGCTTTCCACACACCCTTTTTTACTTCTCCCACACTCCTTGTTAATTTCTATCCGTTGATCTTCTTCAATTCATCTGATCCAACGGCTGAAAATTAAAAGGATGTGAGAGAAGTAAAAAGGGATGTGTGGATATCACATCCCAATTTTTATTATATGTAATACAACGATATAATTAAAGGGGGTCCCTAGCTTCAAAAAATAGTGAGATGTAGATCAAATGACGAAATAGATTGAAGATCAAATCGAAAGACACAAATAGGACAACAAAAATGAAATTTTGCTGATTTGGGCTTCAACTTCGGATTTGGGCTTATGACCCGCCATTCTGAAGAAAACGGCCACACACATCAAGATCATCATTATGTTGTGATGTGGGCTTTTATCCCCCAAATTTCATATTTTACAGTGTTTTATTAGAGTTCTAAGTTTTAAACACGTTTTTGATATTTTATTCCTATTTGGAATCGCCTCCTACTCAAAACTCTTAATGTTCGAATCATAGAGTTTTGTGCTTATAATCAAAACCGTTCATATAATTGACCTCTGTAAAGATTATATATGCACACAAAAAAAAAAGAAAAAATGAAGTAAAACTAAGGTTGTTTAGTCAACTATTGTAGTAAATACATAGACGGCTCATAATACTTCTACGAAGTCCGTTCATCTGTTTTTATACAATTAGATATCTAAATGACCGTAGTTTTAATTGATTTTTTTCAAAGAATTTTTTTATAGAGTAATTTATAATATGAAATGTTCTGATCATAAACATGAAGTTCTTATGAATCGGTAACGAACAATTTTGAGTTCAAACTCCTATTCATATTCCAGTATAGATAAGATGAATCATGCTTTAGGTTTGTTATCTTATCAATCAATCAATAAACCTTGATGTATTTTCATTTATGACGGATTCTAGTTTTCTTGTTATTTACAATTATTGTTGAATAGTCGTTCGTTTGTCACATTGTCAGTGTGGTAGGTTTTGAAAATGTATGTGTTAATATTTGACCCGTATTCGAAAGCTTAGAAATCAATTTGTACCTAAACTTGACAAATATAGAGAAAATAAGATGCTTAATTATCCTAAGTTTACGTTGTAAAATCATATAAGTTCAAAATTTTGTGTGGACAATGCCCTAAAACAAAAAGAGCATTCGATTTAGACCTGCAAAGAAAGTGATGGTGTACTCTCAAACCTAATATTTATTTCCGTTAATTTAAAAAGTAATCCTAATTAAGGTCCACATTTTTTTCAACCATAAGGTCATCTCCAATCAAAGGGTCTAGAGTACAAAAAATAGCCCGAAAACCGTCTCCAATTGAGAGCTAGGCCAGAGGTCTCGTGGGCCCTACGAAATCTAAAAGGGCCAAAGGGCTAGAAGGCTAGCCCAATCCAGCCAGCCAGCTAGCCCCAAGCTGGGCCAGAAATTCTAGCATTCCTGTCGGATATAACCGACAGGAATATATTTTTCTTGGCCAAATTTCAAATGCAACGGCTAGCTGACGTCAGCTATCCATTATTTTTTATGTTTTATTTTTATTTTATTTTTACACAACTTTTTTCCTATAACTTCTATTTTTTTTCTATAACTTCCTATAACTTCTATTTTACAAAATTTGAATTTAATTTAAGTTGTTGTTTTTAAATAATAAATTATGTTGTAGTTTTTTTACAGTACTTAGCCATTGGATTTGAATTTGAATTTAAGTTGTGGTTTTTAAATAATAAATTATGTTTGGCCCTCAGTTGGAAACGGTTTTTTGTGACAGGGCTAGAACGAGCCTTATGACCCTTTGGCCCTCAGTTGGAGATAGAGGCAAATATGGTCATGTGTTGTTCATTAAAATATTAATATCTTTGAGGAACAGAGGGCTAAAACAAGCTTTCTGACTAGCCTTCGGTTGGAGATGGCCTAATGTGCAGCTTCCCAGACCTCAGGATGATCAATGATCGTCATCCGACAAGAACAAAAACCCATGAAATATTTCAGAAGCTAGAGGAAATAGGAACAAAACATTTCCACATTGGAAAGCGAAGTAAAACCTAACAAGGACGACAACTGCTGCACTACAGGGATCAGAAGGTGAACGATGTGTATATATATAGCTTTGTGATGCTTTCATTCATCAAATTTGTGTCCCTAGGCCTTTTTATTGGTTGAATTTATACATATAAAACCAAAGAAATTAACAAATAAAACATAAACATGCAAAACGAATGGTGGTTTTTATAGCGATATTATCAAGAACGGGTGACATATCATTTTTGGTAGTGATTTGGTTGTTTTAAGTAGGTGTGGAAAATCCAATCAGTTGTGTACCTAGTTCTGTATAATTTTATCATAATATTGGTGTCAAAGGAGCGATGTAACAAGCTATAACATCTAAGTACTTGAATTAGGACAATGAATCTTTAGAATTTAAATCGAGTAGAGTACCCACAAATGATCTTGTAGCGTGTTTGGAAATCTATATGTAAATTCATTAAGTAACCGGAAATGTTATGTTATTACTATTTATATTGTCAAACTATAAATTTGAACCATTAATCTAATAGTGTAAGTAAATTGTGTTTGTGGCTAAGAAAGCTTTCGAAACTAGGCTGCAAATGTATGCACACGCATGCATGCATTATGAAATATCAGGAGTAATAGTACATGTTGGAGGTAAAACTGTTGAAATACATATAGAAAACGTAAGGTTAGCTGTGAACTAATTGCAGTTTAAATAGGTGAATATCTGACCTCAAACAATAAATAGTAAAAATGATGGAAATGTGACACATTAAATTTACAGGAAGAAGCGAAAAATCAATATTATTACATATAAATAAATAATTTACCCTCGAGTCTCTGCCAAGATGCATGAAGGACTCAAGACAATCAAATTTACAATGAGAGGAACGAAGACGAGATATTTTTTCTCCTCTAGCTAGGGTTTTGCATACATGCAACTTGGCGAGACTGGTCCTAGTATACATCTGAGTAGCAGTAGTGGTGGTACATTAGGTCTTTTTCTTCCTTTTTGCATCTGAGTACGTCCGGTAGTAGTACCAGAAAGACTCATCTACTTATCTACACTCCGTACACCACCCTGACAACCATGTTCTTACACGAAGTGGTATTATTAGTCCAAGATGTTACAATTGTGTGCCAGAATGCAGGAAAGTCTCTCTCCGAGTACCGGACAATAAAGCCAATAGGAAGTTCTACTACTACAAGCCGTTAATAAGCTCTCCTATCCCTGGTGCAGTAGAAACAATGGAGTTTTGATTTGATTCCAATTCCTATTCCATTGAGTTTTAAATGAGATTAGTTTGGTAGCGGTGGGCTGTGATTGGTAGTCCTTTTTGGAAATCGACAAAAGGGAAAGCAAGAGGTTGGTCGAAAGGATCGGCTAAGTCCCAGTGGAAGTTGAGGACAAGGTGGTGGATGAAAACGGCCATTTCAAGTTTGGCTAGTTCTGAACCGGCGCAAAGTCGTGGTCCTCCCCCAAATGGCATAAAGTTGTTACTTGTCATGCTCGTGTAACATGATGCTGATGATGATCCACGGTGGTGGTGGTTGTTATTCTGCTGCATAATCATTAACAATAAACACAGAATTAATCACATGTTTAGACTTCCAATCGAGCAAAATTTATTGGTTTTTGTTTAAGCTAATTGGATCCATATGGGAGGAAAGTCTAGGATTAGGTTGTCCGACACAACAACACACTCGCACTGAGCAGGACTCCTTGCATTTAGGCTCACCTAGTCCCACTTCTCGAGTGTGTCGTTGCATGAGACACCTCACACTAAACTCTCATTTTGCATGAGTTATTTTTTGTATCGCATTTGTTGATCACATCTTTAAAAAAGGTGAGAATGGTCAATAATTGTGTCTCACATCCAGTGGTGGATTCACCAAGGAGCAAAAGGGTTCATTTTATCCAGGCTTGATTTCTTCCCATTAAATTCTTAAGAGTTAACTCCAACATGTTTGAATTTGCCCGTTCTTTACAATGCGATCTATAAATGTAGTATATTTAGCACATCTAGATCTTGGTTAGGCTTCTAGGTTAGTTTGCATTGTCACAAAGAGTGACTATTCCACCATAATCATTGCAAATTTCGTGTAAGTTCATGGTGTACTCTCTCTGTTCCTTTTTTATTTGGGATTTTCTGGACCAGCTGTTTGGGATTCATCTCCTTTGGTTAATAAAGAAGAAGAAATTGGTCTGGACCAGTTAGGCATTTGACCCACTAGAGAGCAAAAGCACTTGTGCACACGTGCATGGCACCATGATAGAACCCCACTTCCACATGGTGCCTCTAAATTCTAATCATCTCCCAACCCTAAAGTCTCTCCCCACACGCACACTAGGGCAACAAAGCAAAGAAAAGCAAAGAGAGTTGGACCTAATGTAGTGTCCGTGCACGGTATGCAGCTACCAATCCTTTCAATTCGATGATCTAGACACTGCATTTTGAATGGGAAATCTCTAAGATCTCTCATCATGCATTTGCAACTATCTTGTTATTATGCCTTAGCTATTGGGATTCGAGGAGGCGTCAACAGCGAATCAAAGTGCGGACTAGGTTAAATCAATATCCAAGGGTACATTTCGTATTCATAGCATGTCAAACGAAATATGATATGTATCTAGTGAAAGAGATAAGACGTATGATTGTAATGCTGGTATTGATTCATAAATATCTAAGCGTGGGATTAGAAAGGAGTTAAAATTTTTGGATCTCTTTGTTAAAGAGTGGGTTCATACTAAAACAACCAATGGCCGGAGAGATTTTTCCGTGTGCCGAGAACATACCTTGGTACAACAAGTATCATAATGCATATGGTTGAAATTTTTTTTTTCAACTATTTAACCACTTGTATTATAACATTTGATGTCCCGAGCTATGTTTCTAACACTGAAAAATTTCTCCAACGGCCAGTGGGAGCCACAAGAACAACCAAAAAATAATGTAAAATAATAATTATGAGGCATGCTGGAGCTGTACAAAGGCCAAAGGTATTGACTGACCTGCCATCTCCATGGATTGAAGTGTTGAGGGTGGTCAAAAAGTAAAGGATCCAAATGCACGGCTGCAATCACCGGAAGCACTTTCCACCCACATGGAATGTCATACCCTTTCCAAGTTCCAAACGACAAACCAAAAAATAATTAAGAACTCAATTCTGAATGAGAAAATACTCTTTCCAAACTTATTTCATCAAGAAAATTTGAGCAGGACAGTCTAATCAACTAGATTCTCAAACAACACTCGCAGAGAAATAGGGTTTGCTGCATTTGAGCACCATCTAACGTAAGTAGAGGTCCCAATGCAACGATTCTTTCCTCTGTGAGAGGCCCGATCACTGGGCTAGTCTGGCCATAATGACCTACTAAATGTTATCTTCTTACAAAGACAATTCTTTTTATTTAACTATTAATTAAAGTTTGACACACGTGTATAAATTTACTTATTTTCTCAAAGTATAAAACTCTTTTTAAAATTTTTAATGTATTATTTTTGTGTACTTGTAAAATTGAAATTTCGAAGTAAATAGAGGAATGGCAGAAGCAGCTTCAGATTTGAGATGACTTTTTGGCTACAACTCCCCAACTCTTACACCAAATTATCCTGAAGACTCACCTTTGTACCGAACATCCTTCAGAGCCTTTCTGTGTAAAAATCTCACCACATTCCCAAGCCGAAGCGTCTCACTGATAACCTTCACAAAAAGATGAAAATTTCAAATCCTGAAACAATTCACTTTTTACTGCATAAAGTTAAAAATATTAACCCATGATTAAATACTTGGAAAGGGATCCGCTCCGGATCCCTTCCACCAAATCCCCTAATTCGAGCTTTAAAATTTGATCAAACGGCTTAAAACAGAGATCCCCTTTAGAAGTTAGAATAACTTAGCCGTTGAAACAAATTTCAAATGCCCGGATTGGTGGATTTGGTAGAAGGGATCCGGAGAGGATCCTTTCCTACATACTTACACATTGAGTGAACTCCATTTTCTTGTAATCCTCCCAATCCAACTCTGTCTTCCCTGCTAGTTTCTTGGCTTTGGCAATTTCACTGTGTTCTTCCTGCAGAACAAATCAAACCCATAAAATAAAATAATCAAATCCCAAAAGGAGATGGATTAAAATTAATATTTTTTTACTTACCCTTAATTGCAGAATTGCATTAGGGCAGCTTGGTAAAAAGTAAATTGCTAAAGCTATGGAGACTGATGAAGTTTCATGGCCAGCAAAGAGCAAGCTCAATATTAAGTCAAGGATTTGCTCCTTTGAAAGATTTGAATTCTTCAAAACCCATCCAAGCAGATCATCTTCCCCAATGTTTTCGGTTCCCTCCATTAATCTTTCTTTCATTTTGCACTCTATAAACTTCAGAATTGTTGATCTTGACTGAAAAAGTCAATAGAAATGGCATTAAAACAGTAAAAAGTTAAATTCAGATGAACACCCATGTTGAAAAACGTTGTTTATTTACCTGTAAGGCTCTTCTGTAAGCTGTTCCTGGTAAATTCACAGGAGGGGAAACCACACCTTTCATGAAAGTAACATACAGTTTCTTGAGCTGCTCAGTCTCTGGCTTTCCAGGTTCCAAGCTCATGATATGTTTGGCCATCAAGTTGAATGTGAACTGCAGTCACTTTTTCAAAAAGCCCAATTGAGCTGTGTTTTACTTTTCCTTAATTCACAAGCACTCATTCACATAAATGTTAATCGGTAGTGATTTTCACTCTCGTTTCGCCTTCTGCACTCCTCCCCTTATTTCTGTCTCGAGATTCTCCTTTGATTTATTCAATCCGAATGCCATAAACAAAGAGAGGAGTGCAGAGAAGGCAAAAGCGGACTGCGAAAATCGCTTTCCGCGTTAATTACCTTCTTAGCTTCATCCTGAGCTGAAAAAACAGAGTTCTCCTTCCAACTCCCCAAAACAAGAAGAGTGTGCTTTTCTACTTCTCTCATCAGATGGGTCCTGAGCCTGGCATGGCTCAAGAAATTGAGAGATATCATCCTCATGTCTCTGTGCATGTCACCGACCAAAACCAGCATGGACCATTTCCCAAGAATCCCTCCTATGCTTCTTGGGTAGCTGCATTCAAACAATCTCCCTTCATTCTGCAGTATGAATCTGTTGAGCCCTGCATCTGCTGACACAATTGTTGACTCCCCAAATAAATTTGACTTGTAAATTTTCCCATACCTGCATAAATTTTAAGTGAAAGTTCCAGCCTTCATAAAAACGTAGCAAAGTTGGCTAGAACAGTGTGCTTCATACAAGTTCGAATATCGCTCGAATAAAAAATCTAAAACATGGGTTTTGAAATTCGAGGATTTTTGCTATCTGGGTATCTTGTGATTTTTTACCTTGAGATATGCTGCTCCATGAATTTGCCAATGGAGATTGCAGAGTAGGGCTTCAAGTAGCCAATGGTTTCACCAAGAAAAGGCCAACCCATGTTTCCTGGCGGGAGATTGAGTCTGGTTTTCTGGTGCTGTTTCCTTCTGAGGAGAATGAGGAAGAGGAAGAGAGCAAGGATTGATGGAAGAAGACAGAGAATTATCTCTGAGTCAGCCATGGAGGCTGCTGCTGCCTTCTAACTTTTCTTTCTTCTGTTTTTCTGTGGGAGTTTTTGCTTAAGCCGTTAATGCAAAAACGAAATCAGATATCTGCCTTTTTAAAGCTATGCAGCTGTTGAAAAGCAGCTTCTGAGCTTATTTTTAAGCAAAAGGAGGTTTTATGATAACCAAAAACTCAATGCAAGGCTTTTGCTCCCAGTAGGTAGCTTTTTATAAGCTTCTTCATTTGATCTTTTGGGCTAAAACAGCGGATAATAGTAATCTGAGTTTTATTACGGTAATGTTAGAAATATCAAATTTTTTTAAGCTTATTATATTAACTTTTCACAAATTGTTGAATAAACTTTACATATTTAATACATTTCATATTTGTTTTTTCACTTAAAAATTATCTTAATACACTCCACATAATTTTTTATAAAACCCCCACACCCCACAATTTCAATATACACCTTATATTTTGTACATACACCCCACATTTTATGTACACTCCATATTTCTCAAATCTTATAACACTCATTTTTAATTTTTAGGAACTGAATCAACCATTTGAACATTTAGTTTGCCAAAAGATTTTAAATCATCTGAACGTTTAGTTTGCTGAATGATTTCAAAATGATGATTTGAAATCATCTTAGTATAGTTTGCATCGACAGATGTCCACCTTCGTTAAGTAGGGAAAAATCATCAATGGCTTCATTGCTAGGTTTAACTTTGTGGTACGCAATTTTTATTTTGACTTTCATGAACTTCATTTATGTAGTGCGGAGCACTTGGAAAACATTGGTATCCATTACTTCCAAACAAAGAAATTAGAGAAAAAAATTCTTGGATGGACAAAGGTAAGGAGATTTCATCTAAACTCTCATTGGTATCCTTCCCCAAACAATTTGACTATAAATGGTGATTATAGATTATGAAGTCTTACCTCATGTGAAACTCCTAAACATCGATTTCGTGTTCCATTCGTCAAAAACAATTTTTCTCAATCAACATGCTTGTAGTTTCATTGGTTAGGGTTTTGTTCAATAATGGAGGTGGAAGGGTTTTGATAGTTGAGAAGATAAACAATACGCTAAAAATGAAATGGGGTGTATTTAGATATTTTTTTTATTGAATAGGTTATGCCATCGACCCATGACATCGTATCTCCTGTTCCAATATATGATTTGAGATTTTAGTAATACTACACTTATTATATTTTTATATTACATAGGTATTATCTCTCTAATAAAAGTAAAACTCACTGACACATGTGAGTTTATCTCTATTAAAGAGTTGATACAATTGTTGTAAGGGTAACATTTTTGTTGAGATTTTGTTCTTGCATAATATGTCACATCGCAATCCGGGCTTGACTTCACCGTAGCACAATATTGTCCAATTTGGGCCTTGACCACGCCCTCACGGTTTTGTTTCTAAGAACTCGCACAAGAACTTCCCAGTGGGTCACCCAACCTGGGATTACTCTCGCGTGAACTCGCTTAACTTCGCAGTTCCTACGAAACCCGAAGCCAGTGAGCTCCCAAAAGGCCTCGTGCTAGGTAAAGATGGGAATATACATATAAGGTTTATAGGATCCACTCCCCTGAACAATGTGAGATGTTACATAATATCCACAAAACACGAAGTTTAATGATTTTATTGATCTATATAAAATTATAATTTCCGATAAGCTTTGATGAGTGCTTTTCAATTGTAAGTATATTTTTTTCATAATCAAGTTTTTCAATTGAGCTTTGTTAAAAAAAAAAAAAAAAAAACAATGTAAGATGTTACATAATATCCACAAAACACGAAGTTTAATGATTTTATTGATCTATATAAAATTATAATTTCCGATAAGCTTTAACGAGTGCTTTTCAATTGTAAGTATATTTTTTTCATAATCAAGTTTTTCAATTGAGCTTTGTTAAAAAAGAAAAAAAAAATCTTTTCAATTGAGCTAGAAATCCAAAAGAATCAAAATCTACATTATGATATATGTTTGATGGATTTCTAATAGTAATGACATGGTGGTACATTTACTTTAAAATTAAAGTCCTTGTCAATAGTTAGGAGGTGTTTTTTTTTCTTTCTATACTACGTAGTATTGAAAGATACAAAAAATAAATTATGTGTCATTAAAATTTTAAATTAAATTTGTAAATGTTATGTTATTAATAAGAAACAAGCACGTTACTCGACATATAATTAATAATTTAATCATCGACAACCATATCATTTGGTTTACAAATTTGATTTAAAGAATTAAGTAATGCTAATGAGACTAAATTTTTTAAACCAAATGATGTATCACCAATAATAAATAAGTACGTTAATCGATACTTATTTAATAATCCAATTATCTACAGCTACATTATTTAGTTTGTAAATTTGGTTTAACAAATTTAATCTCTCTAAGATTACATTTTGGGTTACTTTCCTCTCTATATTATTAATAAATAAAAGATTTGGTTACATCATTAGCAGCTTTTCAATTAGCCCTAGATTCAAATGCAGTTTTTGCAGAACTTTTGAGTTGTTCATATGTGCTAATCAGATGATCAAGGATTTGTGCTATTGAAATTTGATTTAACAGTTAAATTTATTATAACTTTTAAAGTGAGTTCATGTTTGTAGCTATTGGATTAAATTTTAACTGCACATATTTCTTAATTTGATAGATTAGAAGGAAGAGATTTGAAGAGGTTCTCTTTCCAGACGGAGTTACAAGTTATCATAATAGCATGTATAATTAGCCAGTAACATAACGAGTTGTATCAGATAAAACATACAGCTTTTCTCTTTTCTCTTTTTTATTTTTTTATTTTTTATGGACTGGTGCATTATAATCAAAAGGTCAAATAAACAATTTAAATAAATCTTCTATATTCGGCCCCAACACGTAAGCATACAGATGTGGGCTTTTAAAAAATAAAAAAAAAGAAGTGAACTGTTAATTTATTTTTTAAAATTATTATTTGAGTAAAAATTAAGTTTTTAAATTATTTTTTTGGTAAAATAAATTCTTATAAAAACTGCTAATTTCATCTTTGAGATTACATTAAAAGTTATTTTATCCAATTCTCATCAACTTAAGTCACGTGACACATTTAAGAGGATAATGTTGTCATTTTTTTGACTAGGCCCCAACGTTGTATATAGATTGCGAGTTTGACGTCTAATTTACCATCCAAAATTAATTCATACATTAGCCAGTAACATAACAAGTTGTATCAGATAAAACATACAGCTTTTCTCTTTTCTCTTTTTAATTTTTTTATTTTTTTATTTTTTATGGACTGGTGCATTATAATCAAAAGGTCAAATAAACAATATAAATAAATCTTCTATATTCGGCCCCAACACGTAAGCATACAGATGTGGGCTTTTTTAAAAAAAAAAAGAAAAAAAAAAGAAAGAGTGAACTGTTAATTTATTTTTTTAAATTATTACTTGAGTAAAAATTAAGTTTTTAAATTATTTTTTTGGTAAAATAAATTCTTATAAAAACTGCTAATTTCATCTCTGAGATTACATTAAAAGTTATTTTATCCAATTTTCATCAACTTAAGTCACGTGACACATTTAAGAGGATAATGTTGTCATTTTTTTGCCTAGGCCCCAACGTTGTATATAGATTGCGAGTTTGACGTCTAATTTACCATCCAAAATTAATTCATACACTATTTCTTCAAAAAAAAATGACCTTAAACCATGAAAAACTATCAATCTACCCTCTAAAGTGTATCATATGCAAGTCACATGATTTAAATTGACGAAAAATTGAATAAAATAGTTTCAAATCTAGAAAGTAATTGGCAACTTTTATTACTTTAAGAACCGATTTTTCCGAAAAAATAGTTTAGGGACCTAATTTTCACTCAGGTAATAATTTAGGGACTAAAATCGGCATCTTACCTTTTTTTATAATTATTATTATTATAGGATGAAGGAGGGTTTAAAATTAGGGGAAACTTGATATAAGTTCAATTTTTTGAGCCAATGGTAGGAATGATCCAGTTTATTAAAATAGGTCCAATTTGTTATATTTAATTATTTAATTATCAATAATTACATGTTCAATGATAAGATTTATTATAAAAATCAAATGTCTTCACAATTATCTCTTTGCTTATTTCATTTTATTTATCTTTTTGTTATTTCTTGTTCTTCCTCCTGCTTTAAACCCTATTTATAGATTTTATTTTTAATTTGTATAATCAACCTATATCACAGGTTAATTATATTTATCTACCTATATGACATATTCTTTTTTATAATCAACATGTCACAGATTAATGTGTCTTGCTTGTAGGTATGTTATGTTTTTTATACCTTTTAATTAGGTTTCATATCTCACGCATAGGTATTATATACATTCATATATTTGTTACTTGAGTTAGGGTAGAATGTTTTGCAGATAAATTTATGTTAGTATATTAGTTTTTTTTGTTATAAGATATTAAATATATTTTTTTGGAGTTGGAAAATGCATAATATTAGAAGATTTTAATTGATTTTTAACATTTTTAGGAAATATAAAATTAGTATAAAAGAAATAAAAGCATATAATTAGATAACTTGATTCATTCCTAAAAACACTCTACGTTTTTGGACCTGGATCTAAAATCCCCTTAAAATTATTACAATAATTTGGATACAGAGTTTTGCACCTCTAACGCGTGGGTATAAAACCACCGTATCCGATAGGATATTGGACGACATGGAGCATACAAATATGGTCTGATCATTTGTTTCGGTATTATGAAAGATTGGAAGTTTGAACTTGAGCATCTCAAATGCAAGATTAATATTTTTACACATGTATTCATGTATTGAAATGTAAAAAAATTACATGTGTTATGTACTCTATCTTGGACTTAATTTTCGTATTGAAACACAAATTGAAGTATTATTTTTGGCTGGAAACTCGATTATGAGTTTAACTAAGATGTTTGGAGATGTTTTCCCTTATATTTAGACGCAAATGAACACCAAAGACAATTATAAGTTATTTTTTTCATTTTCAAGTTTTGCCTCGTCCTCACCTTTTTATCTCTTCCTCATCTCTCTCACCGTTCTTCATCTCTATTATCCTTCATTGATTCTCTCTCTATTTATATCTAAAAAAAGGATAATTTTCTATAAATAAAAACAGAAGGGTTTTCCACACCAATAATTTTCTATATATTACTACTTCGGTCATCCATTCCATCTTAAGCTACTATAGCATTGTCTCTTCTCTTGCCGTCCATTCTGTTATTATCTCTCCCCTCTCGATCACATTTAGCTAATAAAAAATTAAAGTCTTAGGTTTAATCAAGTTAGTTATTGTATCAATTTTAAAAAATTTATCTAAAAAAAAAATTCAAATCCTAAAATGTCTAAGGTGATAAACTAACAATTTCCACTTAGTTTTTAGGATAAAAATCAGTCGAAATAACTAAGAAGTATACGAGGGTTTGAAATATGCTGTGATTACTATGTTTCTGCATGCTCTTATAGCAGAAGGAGAAGAAACACAAACAAAAGCAGGTTCCATTTTCATGTTTCGTAGAACTAAACGCTACGAGTATTGAAGATCTGAATTCATCAAACCACAATAAAAGAAATATTTAAATCAATCTGGGCATCAAAAGGGTTCTACTTCTATACTGCGTAACATCGGAGAATTTTCCAACAAGAACCTTAGTATTGTGAGCCTTTTTATTAATGGTCATTGCTAGTTGTCATCCATCCTGTGTGCAATTACTACGACCATAAACAAAAAAGAGAAATTCTTAATTTTACTGCGCATCTGCATCTGCATCTGCAACATCGATCACTATGAGCAATTAATTTCGTCAATTAATTTCTTTTGACCGTGTTGAATGTTGATGACCTGCACACCTGAGTCGCCTACAGAAGGCAGTAGTATATATGTATATATATTTGCTGTTTAAAATTACAATTGGCTCTGTAATTTCAGCAATTTTCTACTTTAGGTCTGTGATTTGTTAGCGGAAATTCTATAATAATGCAGTCGTATATTGGATCACTAGATTTGCGTGGGTGGATTTTGTTAGTTTTAATCTTTTTCCGTACATCGTATACACCATTATTTTGTAGAAAAATTTAGTTACACATTAGATTTTAACTGTAGTTTGATACGACTTCATTTCGAAGTATCGACGGAAATCAATTTTGATTTATTTTTGCTGGCTTTAGGGTATATTTTGAAATTTTCAACATGTTTGATGGACGTTACGGTAAGATACTTCTGAAATCATAAGAACAACAACACAATATTAGGATCACGAATGTAATAATAAAATCAACATGAAAAGGAAATAAACTTATCTGTAGAAGAGGAAGACATGATGCTAGGGTTCCTGAAAGGGTTTCTCCACTCAAGCAGTCGTTAGTTCCTTTGCTAGTGAATACGGTTTAGCACAAAAGAAGGATAATTGCGTGAGTGCAGGGACCTCCTAATATATTGATAATTATCCATGTAATCCGGCCTATTAACTGATTACATGGTATATTCCATATCAATTAGGGTATCATAATAGTCCTAAATGGTAACGAATTCTTTGTCAACTAATTAAGGTTTTCATGATTAATTGCACTAAATAAGGACTCCTAAACCTAACCAAATAAGGCTCCATAATTTTCTCAACTATTAGCTCGGATTGACTAAGTTACTTGTATGTTAAGAAACGGCGAGTACATGTCCTTTGACACTCACAACTTACAGTTACTCGTCAATCTGTTTAATTTATATGAATGGTTACATGATTCTTGATCCAAAAAAAAAAAAAAGAATGGTTAAATGATTCAAATCAAATAAATTTGTTTAGAGATGTTGTTTAGATGAAGAGAATGCCCATTAGAGATGTTGTTTACATGAAGAGAATGCCCATTTGGTACATGATATTGTCATGTGGTCGTATAAAGAGCTAACTAATATACTATAGTAATTTGCAAGTATGGATTCTGTCCTCACTGTAATTATAGGTTTTATAATTTGCAATTTCATTATAAATGTAGATCTTCAAACTCTAATTATCTTTTTATGTACGTAAAAATGAATCTTTGATATCATGACAACCATCTCTTGGTTGGAGGATTCTTTAGTTTCAACTCACACGAATACGATGGCAATTATTTATATTTCGTTCGATACTTAGAGAGAACTGCGAATGATCTATTCGCACAACTTTGTTTCAGATGAATTACACTATCGTAAATATACTCTTGTAAGTATCATATTGTTTGTCAATAAAATAACACTCTAAATATCTTCTTCTGATTAGGATTTATTTTTATTTTTCCGGACAATCTTTTATTTACTTTGTATGAAACCTAATTAAGTTGCTTGGTTTCATTCATGCATCAAAGACCATGTAGGTACGTAAGCATACCATCACCATCCACCATCAGTACTAAACTTACATCTATATTATAGTGATATCAAATTAAACAGATTTTAACATATATCTATTATTAATCTAATAAATTAATTTGTCACCTCACTTAGAATTTCTTAACAAGCCAGTGAAATATTCCAGCTACCTAGCTACTTAATTAATTGGTTGATGATGATAGCAACTAATCATATACACTAGCATATGGGCATACACAAAGTGTGTGAGAAAATTTTTATTTTTGTTTTTGAAATAGAAGGAGAGAGGAAGAGAATGATAGAGAACGTGGGAGTGGAAATTTTTATTTATTTATTTATTTATAATTAGCGATATGTTAGGATTACATGTAGATGATATTTTGAAAAAAAACAGCAAAAATTAGTTTTGTGAAATTACATTTATACCCTGTATTTCTTATTCATATTCTGTCTTAATTAGAGAGTTAAACTGATAATTTTATAAAATTTTCGTTGAGAATGTATAAAATTATTGCTAACAAATATTCTCATCTGAGCTGTTCAAATCATCCACAAATCCAGGACATGACTGATGCATGGTCCGCTTCCAAGAACTAAGAAGATAATGAGAAGTCTAATGAGCTATTTATATACAGACATTAAAAAATTAAACCACGTACAGTTTCCATGCTTCATTTCCGAAAAAGTCCTTTTCTCTAATATGAATAATAATACTAAAAAATAAGAACATGCATGGTTGGTACCCACCAGGGCCGGTTATGAAATTTCAGGAGTATGTGCGAAAGTGAATCGAGAGTCAAAAAAATTATTAAAGATTTTATTTTTTTTATTTTTTTGTTCAAAAAAATAATTTTAATTTTTAATTGAGCTTCTATAAATTATAATAGCATAAACAAATTTAACATGTCAACAAGTAGAAAGGTGATGTATTGTTTTTCCTTAACTATTTAGAGGGTCAGGGTTCGAATTTTCATGTTATTGTATGAAATTTTTATATTATTTTGTGGAAGCTTATGCATTTAATAAAATAATAAAATAAACTGAAAAAATGATGGAGATAAGTTTCGAACCCATCCCCTATGCCGATATAAAGAAACAATAATATCACTTGCGCCAAGACTCAAGTTTGTAATATTTTACACATATTATTATATATACGTATATGCATGTAAATTTGAAAAATCGAGGGCCTTGTGCGGTGGCACCACTTGCACACCCTCAAAGCCGGCCCTGGTACTCACTAATCTAATTAGATGTTTTAAAGGCTTAAATTGTTTGGGGAAAATTCACCCTAGAGGAGTTTTAATTTTTACTCTCATAAATATTGAGTTCGATACCAATTTATTGGTTGACCCGTTGTGTAACTTAGTTCAAACTTAGAACCCTTAACTCGTGTAACTGTTGTTTACACAAATATAAAGTATTTATATATAGTTTCTGCTAAGGACCATGCATGCCGCATTATGTGCGCCCATCCATGAAGAAATAGTCATAGAGAGGACAGGTGTGGTGCTAGATGAAATTATGCTTCGTGCATCCCATGGTTCTACTTTAATCTACACGTGGTGGCTTGGTAGTTGGTACAATATATAGATTCCAGCGAACCTTGAGAGATGATAAATAAAGAAGATGAAGATACAGCGCAAGATATTGTTGGTAAGTTGTTGCTTTTCTTTCTCAATCAACTTCAAACAAGCTAATATAAGCACTAACTAACCTTCGAATATTATTTTAATCACTAACTTAGCTTTGGAACATAATATTAATTGTTCTTTGTTTTTTATGCAGAGACAAATAATCCCCAAGATTAGGAATAATTCAATTTAATTTTTTAATCACTAACTATTTTCACGTGTGATAGATAAACTAAGTTTAACTTAATATAAGTCCAATTTTTTTAGCCACGATTATGAATAGTTAATTTTATTAAAATAGGTCCGATCCTTTGAGTTTAGGATTATTTGATATCAATAATTATCTCTTTAATTATAAAAATGAAATCTCTTTCTAATTATCTCTTTAATTATTTCTTTTTATTTTTTTATTTATTCTTCTTCATTCTACTCCTCTAAAGCGCAGTCATATGTGTTATTTCTTCTTATTATCTCCTCATGTATTTTATTTTTAACTCTTATAATCAACATATTACCTACCCATATGACATATTCTTTTTTATAATCAACATGTGTCCCATATTAATTGTATTGCTTGTAGGTTTATTATGTTTTTGTACCTTTTAGTTAGGTTTCATATCTCGCTTATAAGCATATTATCAATTTAGGTATTTGTTCCTTGAGTTAGCTCTTATGTTTTGTAGGTGGGTTTATGTTAGTACATTAGTTTTTTGTTAGATGATATTAAGTAGATTAAAAATAAACCAATTTTTAAGAAAAAAAAAAAAAAAGAAAGATGCATGAATAAATCTCTAATATTTTAAAAAATGTAAAATAAAAAAAAAATAAAAGTGAAGAAAATGTAATATTGGACTTAACCTAATAACATATTTATTTATTTTTGTATATTCTACCTCCATCACAGGTTGTATCACATCCCAGGCTCGAATTCAGCGTAGCACAATATTGTTCGCTTTGGGTCCCGACCACACCCTCACAGTTTTGTTTCTGAGAACTCGTACGAGAACTTCCCAGTGAGTCATCCATCCTGGAAATGCTCTCGTTCCGAACTCGCTTAACTACAGAACCCGAAGCCAGTGAGCTCCCAAAAGGCCTCGTGTTAGGTAGAGATGAGAATATACATATAAGGCTTATATGATCCACTCCCTTGAACGATTTGGGATGTTACAGGTTGAATGTATTTTTTTAATGTATTTAATTAACCTATGATGTACGTATCATATGATGATATATAAAAAAAAGTTGAACTATTTTGTAGAAAAGTGATTAGATTTTCATATTTAAATATTTAATTAAAGTAGAAAAATAGGACACTTAACTAAATCTAACAACAACTCAAAATTTTGAACATAAATTAAAGGAAAAACCAATATATAAATGGGCATTTTGATCCAAATCCATAAATTCAGCTGCTTTCACATTAAGTCCAGTTTCATTTGATTTTTTTTATTACGTCTATTTTACCCCTCATAATTAAAATAAAAATATTATTAAAATTTCTTAAATTTAAATTTTTTAATACCTTATTCTACCCACTTTCAAATAAGAAACATTTTTAAAAACTCATATCCAACAAGCATGATAAGTTTATAAAGATAAAAAAAAACATTATGAGCCGTACATAGAAAATAAAAAAACTTGTGATGTAAATAATATAATCAATTTGTAATAGAGGCAGATTATAACCAACAAAAAAACATGTGATGTCACATCCCAGCTCGACTCCGCCGTAGTACGATATTGTCTGCTTTGGGTTTATCATTCTCTCACGGTTTTGTTTCTAGATTTTGACACAAGAACTTCCCAGGGGGTCACCCATCCTAGGACTGCTCTCGCCCAAACTCACTTAACTTCGGAGTTCTTATGGGATCCGAAACCAGTGAGTTCCCAAAACGCATCTTGCAATAAGAGGTTAGCAAGTACATATAAGGCATAGAGGATCCTCTCCCTTGGACAATGTGAGACACTACATGTGAGGTAGACTTTGAAATAAAAACTTAGATAAACAAGTGTATTGTCGACCTCCAGATACGTTGTACTAAGGTGACACACCCCGACCGAAGTCGAGGCATGCTGGCCGTCACCCGAAGGTGCTGTAACCAAAAAGGAAAGTGAAGCATAAAAATATGGATAAATTTAGAACCAAAACTAACATTTATTTAATCTAAAGTAGCTAGTGTGCAGTAGTGGAAGAACCCATAAAACACAAGTGTTCAGAGCATAAATGACATAAAAGTGTGCAGTCGAAACTAGTTAAAGTACTTAATACATAACCGGGAAAAGCCCCTTACATTTATTTAAGGATAAGCCAGAACCACCGGTGTCACATCCCGACCTGGGCCCCCACCACATCCCTAGCTTGACTCCAACGTAGCACGATATTGTCTGCTTTGGGCCCCTACCACACCCTCACGGTTTTGTTCCTGGGAACTCACACGAGAACTTCCCAATGGGTCACCCATCCTGGGATTGCTCTCATACGAACTCGCTTAACTTCAGAGTTCCTACGGAATCCGAAGCCAGTGAGCTCTCAAAATGCCTCGTGCTAGGTAGAGATGAGAATATACATATAAGGCTTACAAGATCCATTCCCTTGGGCGATATGGGATGTTACAGCTAGAGATTTCTCATATGCCATAGAGGATTCGGCTATCTAAGTCCTGGAGGGGTGAAAAACAGAAGGGTGAGTGGGCAAAAACAAAGGTTTATAAACACATTTATTTTCTGAACATACTAACCCCTCACTGTAAAACATGCATAGTTTCCAGAAAATCATACTACGTATAAGTATAAAATCAAATGTAAATCAACAACATCTCCAGAAATACGCCAAATCACAATATTACAACAATAGCATAATAAAATTAGGTGCTCATCAATCTATGCTAACACACGAGCACTTGTGGAAACTATAAAACTTTATATATATATATAAACAAATGCCTACTCGCTGATACGTCAATGGATTGAAGCCTTTTAGCCTTGTTTGTCCTCGTACCTTATTGGGTAAGTCTCATCTATATATGAAATAACTTTACTAATTAATCAATTAGGACCTAAACTAAAAGGCTAGGAAAATCCTCTATAGTTTGCTCAAACGGAGGGTTTAAATATACGAAAACATTCTACTCGATGTCACAGACCAGTACATGTCAAGCACGCGCCGCCCAGAGGTTGGACACACCCTCACACGCCGCTAAGTCGCGGCCACATGCACGCCTAACATAAGCTAGCATAAACCCTAAAGAATATTCCGTCAGACTTGACGGAATATTTCGTTAAATAGTAATGACATTGGAATATTCCGTTAACTTAACAGAATATTCTGTCTTCTTCTCCGGTGGACCTTCGCCACTGCTATTGCCACCGTCCGCTGCTGCTGTCTGGTTTGTCAGAAACTGGGAAAAATCATTGGATTCTGGAAAAAATTTCAAAACTTCATATCTTCTTCATTTCTCAACCTTTTTTTACGTACTTTATATGGAAATGAAGCTTATGAAGAGTAGAACAAGTTTTTACCTTTTAAAAGTCCAAAAGGTGGATAGAGATGGACTAAAATTGCCTCGAAACTCTCAGCCTTAACTCCAACATTTCAAAACCGTGATTATACACGTTAGCTTGACTTCCAACCTGGGTTAGTGGCCATTGGGAGTTCAGTTGATGCTTCCAAATGTCCCAAAACCTTGTAACACAAGCTGGAAATCGACGGGGAACCTCCACCCGAGTCGAAGCTTCGAGTTGTACACTCAAAACTTGATCATTTCATGATCGGTTAGTACATATGGGTTCGTGAGGATAAGGGGAGCATGATGGTAGTAATTTAAGGGTCGATCTATAAGGTTTAATGATGGTCCTTGTTGTTGCAAAGTAGAGAGAGTTACGGGTGAGAGAGAGAGAAGGAGAAGATGAGAGAGAAAGAGAGAGAGAGTTTTCTGATTGGGTGAAAAGAGTAGGAATTGAAAAGATTGGTGGTAAGGGGAAATAGGGCACGGGACAAGTTTTAAAAAGGGAAAAAGTGATAAGATTTGTACAATTTGAAATTAGACGAAATCTAACGTACCTTATAAAAAACAGTACCTTCCAGTACTAAATAAGTATCGCACACTTGTACAATTTTATTCGTTGTTAACGTACTTTAACTAAATGTAACTTTTTCATTATAACTCTGATTCGGGTCTAACTCGCGCTCACGTATTCGTAACAACGAGTACTAACTAATTACGGTATCGAGAAAAACAATTTAAAAGCCGAATAACTACATACATGTCAGGTTCCACTTTACCAATAAGGACATAAATGTCAATTTACACACTAGAAGAGAAAATTACATGGAAAATTAGGGACTGGGTCGTCACATCAGGGCCGACCATTTTCAATGTTTTATTTTTTTAATTTTTTTTTCAATTTCTCTTATATAAAATTAAAATATTAGAAGTTAATGAACCAAAAATAAGGTTTGTTTAGTGGACAGGAGTGTTTACTATCTTCAAAAGGTTCTGAGTTTGAAACATGTTGAATGTTTTTGTGTAAATTTATTGCTTGATAACTTTACAAATTTGCAAAAATTAAAATTAGCAAAGGAAAACCACAACAATTAAAATTAGCAAAGGAAAACCACAGTGAGTTGAACCCAACTCACGCACAGAATGGTAGAAAGCCTGACCACTAGTGTTGGAAGAGAACTTTGGCATTATGTTGCACATTTTAATATACGTACACATGTAAAGAATATTTGGGTGACCTCCCGAATCGGGACTTTTGTGCGGTGGCACCTTTTGCACACCCTTAGGTCCGACTCTAATTGTACTTCATGTATATCTACTGTATAGGAAGACACATACCTTATACCTATAAAGCAGACATATTCTACTTACTATATATCAAAAGTATTTTCTACCTCTACGGCTCTACCTATTGTAACATTCATCTACCTAATATATAGGTAGATGAACAAAATAAATAAACTTCATTTGCTATAACGTTTTTACTCATAAAAAGATAAGTCAATATAAACAAACAAAAAACTGAGGAAGAAATTAATAGTGAGAGCCTGCAATTATATATACTCATAAACACTCACGGTTTTGGGTTCGAAGGCTTTCTTCCTAGCCATGTGGTTAAATGCTCCAGCATGAACAGCCATGGTTATGGGTTCAAAGGCTGGTATTGGAGAGATGATGACAATGATCATAAAATGCAACTATATATACACACATAAGAAAATTGAGGAAGAAATATATATAAACAAACCAAACAAACGTAATAATTCGTTTAGCAAAATGTTTCTTAAAAGAAGATATGAATAAAACGAGAACCATGAGAATTTGCAATTCGTGGAAGAAAGAAAAAGTGATTTTGAGAAGGAGGAAAAAAAAAAAAAAAAAAAAAGAAACTTTAATGAAAAGCTCACAGTACTGTTTATTTTAACGAAAAATCATATTTTACCCTTTATTTTATCCTTATAGTTAAAACTCAAAGTTTTCAAACCATTTTCATTAGTTTTCCTAAAAAAAAGGAACAAAAAGAGAAAGAAGAAAACCATGCATAAGAGATAGTATTGCTTGTACGCATTGTTTAAAATATCGATATAGGTGAAAATTACAAATTTATAAAAATATTGATATTGATATCGGTTTGGCAACTTTTGTGTAGTGAATCGGTAAACATCATTGGTATTCATCGATTTTCATACATATTGTCAATATAGGGTATATTAATTCATTTAGATTTAATCGAAATTAAAAGAGGAATTCTAAAAAATATTCAAAAGTTTGAAATCTGGAATGGGTTATAGCAACTTTTGTAGTGAATTGGTAAATATTATTGGTATTCATTGATTTTCCCATCTCTTGCCGATATAAGGTGAAGTTTGCATTTCAACCCTCCTTTTCATATCGATTATTGATTGTTTGGATATTTTGACAGAAATATCGGCAATTTCGTGGATATTTTAAACACTGCTTGTACAAGAGTTATGAGGAAGAAGAGATAATATTATTTAAGGGCTAGTTTGGGGTTGTTGTGATTTAAAAAAAATTATTTGTGCTGTGATAATAAATAGCTGTGAAATAAAACAATTAAGTATTTGATAAACTATACTTATAAAAGTATTTTTTGTCAAAAAAAAATAATATTATAGTGTTTATTAAATTTTTTTTCCAGTACTTTAACTACGTAAAATGATTGATAGAGACATGGTGTAAGTTATGCTATTAGTTGTATAATAATAATTACTCATAAAATTAGACTTGTAATAAACATGGGCAAAAGCTAGCAGAAACAACACACGAGCGTTGAAGAAGTGGTCGGAGCCACTCGTGCGCGCGGCCAGCACGCCAATCATTGCAACCATAAGACTGTACTGGGTATATCGTCCACGTGGCAGATCCCGCACGTGTGGGTGCCAAGATCGATGCAGTTCCCGTGGAGGGAGGGAGGGAGAATTTAATGCGCACCAACTGGGTGAGTGACTGTATGCCTGATTCCTGAAACGCCCTTTTAACAACCCATTTGGATTCGACTGGGATTTGCTGGGAACACTCACAAAAAGTCGAGCAAGGGATCTTTAATAAGACAAACCTTCTAGATTTGAGAAACTTTAACGAGATTCTCTCCAAGCGCAACTCTTCATGAATTCTCATATTTTATTTTTTAAACATAATATTTTATATTATTAATATAAAATTATGTTAAAAACATGAAATGATTAAAAGTTCGTAAATAATCTCTTTTAAAAGAGTCTTTTTCAATGCATTTTACATCAATAATCGAACGTCAGAATGCTTAAATAAAATGAAATCTACTATCTCGGCTCTCCTTTTCATCTTGTAATTTTGTAAAATAATTTCAACTTTTGTTTTATTTCATAGACATAATCATTAGATGGTATCGAATTATTGTGCAACATTTTGAGTTATAAACATAACCAAAAAAGCATTACTAGATTCTTCATCTAACTTTATCTTTTATGTGCCCAGTGGGACTATGTCACTGTTCTTGCTACTTATTCTTTTGTTGAATTTGCAAGCATTATTAGTCATCATAAATTTTCCGATGCAGGATGAGTGTCGCAAGTTAGGATTGTTAGTCGACGGTGAAATAAGAGTGCCAAGCAACCAACATCATCCTATGGGGGAAGAGTTTTTTTTTTTTATACGAGTATCCGTCAATCAATGCATTTGTATGTTGGTCGAGCAACAAATTAACGCGAGATAGCTGAGAGATGATACGATACAAATCATCACTTACACTTGAGGCAGCTAGGGTTTAAACTCCTCATCCAGCTGTGTTTTCAGTATTGAGTCATTTGTAGTCAACTATTTCTAGCATTTTTTTTAATTATCGATATAAAAACCGTGTGAATAATGTTATTTTACACATTTTTATTAATTTTGATTATTTATATTTTCAGTTCATTATATTCGATAATAAAAAATTAAAAATAACGTGTAAAAAATAAAATTAAATATGTAAATAATATAAATATCCCGTCAAATTTGATACAAAATGATCAATCACGAATCACAAAATTAAGCAACTGTGGTTAGGCAAGTGGATTATTCACTCACGATGGCAGTCAAATCTAGTCGAGCGGTTGCTTTCAGTCTTTATGTAGTTTAGGACAAACATACGTGCCACGACCGACACTTCGTACGGCGGGATTTTGTATGCTACTTTCATGTAGCAAGACCAAAGTACAAATCCATTCAATTTCGATTTGCAATGCATGCATGTGTGCTTTTACCATCTCCAAAAACATGTGTTCCTCGCATAAAGTTTACCGATTTACAATTTATATGGTTAAGGCAAGAGACATGCATGCATACTATGAGTTTTGTCATGTGTTTTTAACTATGAACTCGGTATGCGACGGATCTAAGATTTTTAAATAATGATGTTATAATTTTAATAAAAAAAAAAAACTTCATTTGACTATTTTGTCAAACACGTAGGAACATGTTGATGTTTGCAAAATCTGCTGAAGGCTTATGTCGACATATGTTAACAATTATAAGCTTGTTAAATATGACTACATGGAATTAAAGATTAATATTGAACACTGTCAAGACTTGTCAACTAGGCATTTCTTCAAGCATTTGATGCTCACTAAGAGTCAAACACAAAAAGAGAGAAAAGAAAGACAGATGATAAAAAAATAGAAGAAGTAAGAGAATGAAGTTGTGATTTAGTTTGTTTTAGTTGTTTATAAGGTTAGGTACAATACACATACAAATATTCATAAGATTTTTGAAGTTGTTGAGATCATTAACAATCAATAACCCTATACTGGTTCTACAATTGTACACTATAAACTGATTCTCGAAAAATATGTAAACGGACTCTTGTTGGTGATCGAATGTGTTTGATATTCACTTTCCTGCTTAATTTGAGTAAAAATAATTTCATGTAAATCCGTTGTATGATGCATCTTTCACATTTAGAGTTACGTGTTATTCAGATTATGTAACAAACATAACTTTATACATAATACAGTATGGTTATCGAATGCATGCAAGTCCCTTCCGATGTCACGAGTGGATCATCAAGATTGAGTAGAGCCAAATGGAGGAAAGAGACTGAAACAAAGAAACACACTCGTTGGGAAGTTGGAAGCTTAATTTGGCTATATATATTGTTGACCAAAACAAGCAGAAACTTCCAAAGACATGTTTGATTAAGATTAGGTTTTTAATTTATCTTTTTATGCAGAGTCAAAGAGTTTTGTTCTACGAAATGAAGTTTTTGTATTTTCGTGTTGCAGAAGATGAAGATGAAGAAAAAGCTGGTACAGAGTCAAATTCAATGTTTCCAAGTACAGAAATCAATGTTAGTTTTACAATTCGAATAAAAAAAGTTGAAGTATTATGCTCAGGTATATACCATGTATCAGAAAATTGTGGGTTGGAATTCTTTTTCTTTTTGTTTAGCTAAGTGACTAACGAAATCAACTGGTTAAGACGGCGATACATACCAGGTTTCGGTGCATTGTGGAAGAATCTTAAATTGAATAATTATTTATAGGTCACAACTATCATGTCGTAGTAATGTCTCGTATTTATAATACAAGAATAAATAAGGTTTTATTATAAAATAATTGACAATATAAGAAGTAAATTAATAATTAATTACTTATAAACTCATACAAAATCTTTTATCTCATTAATATAAGATTTATTTCTAACAACTTGAAAAAAAAACTGATACATTATTATATCAAAAGGATGAACAATCAAAAGGTTTTTCAATTCAACGGGAGGCCAAAGAGATGAGGTGAATAGGGTCTCATCCCAAATACAAGAGATATGAGCATGTTTATTTACGTCTTATTCCTAATCTTAGATGAAATTTTTATGATGTAGAAATCTATATATAAACATAATACCTATTTAAATACACTCGAATAACCTATTATCCACATAAAACGCTATTGAATTAGTAACCATTTCATACAAGTTGCCCTTTCGAAATTGATGTATGTTAAGTGTTGACATAAGGGCAGAAGAGGTGCAGATAGCAGGGAGAGGGGAGGTCCACAGGTCAGTGGTGAGTGGTGACTGCTGACTGCTGACTGCTGACTGTGGTGAGCCCATGAAAGAAGATGATGATGATTGTGCAAACCAAGGATGGTTACTAGTTCAATCAATCATTGCTCACGAGCGGGTTCGCCTCACAAACGTGGCCGCACGATGCTCCAAGAACCTGCACAGCTCAGCTGAGGACCCAGTCACCCAAATGATCCCACTTTATACTTTACTTTCGACCAACTTTGACTCAACTGACTAGTTCATTTTCTTTCTCCAAATTGCACTTTTGGTTAGGTAGTTTGAGTAATTTTCCACTTAGTTTGGAACCTTGGATTCTGGCCATTTTAGCCATGTAATTGTAGTTGGTCTATTGGTTAGTCTATTGGGAAGAGGATCCGGGATCTCTCCTATCAAAGGTTCAGGATCAAGTGATCATACCCGTTGAAATTTAATACAACGGTTACAATTATTATAACTTTAAAAAGACTTCCTGTTTGTAGCCGTTTGATCAAATTTTAACAATCTGGATCACTTGATCCTGAGCTTTTGATGAGAGAGATCCGGATCCTCTTCCCAATAGACCAACCAATAGACCAACTACAATTACATGGCTAAAATGGCCAGAATCCAAGGTTCCAAACTAAGTGGAAAATTACTCAAACTACCTAACCAAAAGTGCAATTTGGAGAAAGAAAATGAACTAGTCAGTTGAGTCAAAGTTGGTCGAAAGTACAGTATAAAGTGGGATCATTTGGGTGACTGGGTCCTCAACTGGGCTGTGCAGGTTCCGTTGGATCAAATTTCAACCGGTAGGATCACTTGATTTTGAACCTTTGATGGGAGAGATTCGGGCCGGATCCTCTTCCGATCTATTGGGGCAATCTTGGTCACCAGTTACTTAGCCCATTATAAGTGAAGACGGAAAATTTGACATGTCAACATGTGCATATATCATACACGACTAACTTGACATTTGAAGTGTAATGACTCTGTAAGAACGTTCCTAAACCCTAAAATTCCTTTTTTTTGTGTTGAAAGTTCATAATATATGGAACAAAGACGACCATGCTTAGCCAACCAGGCAGAAGAAAAGGTTAAGAATACATCCACGACGTCTGGTCCATACTCCTTTCTTACAATGCTTGCAAATGACGTCAACATTCCCTTGTGTACAATCTTTGTAAATACATGACTATATCATCGGAGAGTAGTTGATTAGTATCACCCAAGTACCATTTCAGATTACATTTTCATCACTACTTGTACTTTGGATGGACTTTACTTACTATTTTGTTGATCCAATTTTATGCATCATCATACAAGACTAAAATTGCCAAAATTAAAACTAAAGGACTAAAATGAAAAATTTCTCAAATTACAAGGACCAACAATGTAAATTTACCTACCAATATTATGGTCATAGCTTTGTTAATTTTCTGTGCAATTTAAACGTGGGTTGGACATTTTAACGTCCAAAAAAAAAAATAATGATGTTTGCTTTGCCCTCCGATTTACTAGTTTTTTTTTCCTTCCATTGCTTGATCAATCAGATAAATAGGGCTCTCTGCGTTGCAGGACCACATTTGAGATAACAATTTTGAATTTGCATGGCTGACCGTTTGCTCTTGCTTCACTAATGATTCACCATTATGTATGTCTTCTCGTTTTAACATGCGGCATCATCCATTCCACTTTTTGTATTATACGAAACACTAACTACGCTTGTTAGAGCATCTTCACGAAGAGAAAAACTTGTACTGAGTTTCCAACCACATGATTGGTAGGACATCTCTTATTGAAACTCCAGACGATGTAAGAGTTGTCCTAATTAGACTATCTCATTCAAGAGACGAGGCAAACTAGAACCATATTGAATTAGGTTAAAAACAAAGGAAAGTTTGCCTCAAGGGTTTTGAAAAGGTAAGGTTGCCTTTTGGAATTTCTACTATATTGAACATGATCCTAACAAACAGGGGAAAATCTTGACCCAAGTTTTTATCTTATGTAAAGAATAGTAAGAAAGGAACATTTTCCTACATCTTATAAACATGGGAAAATCTTGAGTTGGAAGTTTATCATTTACAATGACTTATATAGAAATTTCTCTCTTCTTAAAGTTTGAAGAGATCCCAAGTTCAAATCCATCCGCTCGACCAAAGAACAAAAAGAAAAGAAACAATGTTACCATAATCAATACATATTACTAAGAACCCACTTCTGTTGGGGTTTGGCTACAATATTACGTCCCACTCAATAGTACGGTTTACAATTCATATGCAAGATTTAAACTGTTGATTTTCGGACCACTAAGCAGTATGTACCATATAAGAAAAAATAGGAAAAACAGAAAGATAAAGATTGAAGGATCCAAAGTGTTCCAATGATTTCGTTTTCTAAGCACTGACAGAACAAAAGTTGCAGAAACAGGGTTCTGGAAATGTATTGGAGAAGAACCAAAGTTCATAAAGATGTGCCACACGGGGGGAGGCTTTAAGCAATACATAATCAAGGCAATATAGGCCTACCTCTGCAAAGCAAAACATAGAGCCAAAAAAGTCAAAAAAGTTAAAAAGGAGATTATATGGACTCATCGGATTGAATAAATCTAACAGAAACAAGAAGCAAAATCAAACATGAGCGTCGAGGGAGAAAAACGGTGTGTGGTTATCAATTCTGCGAATTAAAAATTTGTAAAACCATCAATAAAAGCAGCTCAGAACACCAACATTCCAGCACAAAAGAAAGAAAAGAAGGGGTGAACTTTCCCTTTCTGCTAAGCAGCAACACATGGTCCCCTCAATACACAAAGACAAAGTGAATGAATACATCAACACATTAACACCATAATTTTTTAATTTATCATATATAATCATTATTTAATACAACAATTAATCAAAGGGTTTTCTATGATGGCATTCTTAGGCCAGTATAAGCTAAAGATACAACAAAGATGTAGATTAATTTAGACTTAGTGGGAAGAGAATCATTAATTGGCCGAAAATTTCGGCCTTTCGTGAAATTTAACCGAGTATTTGCACTTTCTTATCAGCTAAATACGTGGTTAGGCTAATAATCTCATGACAGCTAGACCTAATAGTATTAGAGCATTAGACTAAAGAGTACAGGTGTTTTATAAAATAGCGTTATCTTGTTCTGGATGAATCATCTATCATAATCCATAACCTGAATTTTGCATTGTTTGTGTTTCCTCTGAAACATACAAAATCCACATCATTTGTTTGGTCTTTAACATACAGCAGATGACTCATGTTTTGTTCTAAGTTGAGCTAAACCCCTGCAAAAAGTCCAGGTGCCTAGAAAGGGAAATTTCAGTGGACTCTATGAACTAATTGAACACTACTGTAACAGACGGATCTTCACAAATGGTTCGAAGTTTTTAGCAGTGACGGTTTCTAGGGTTTTCTATATTTGAATACAACTAAAATGTTCCAATCGATTAGAAGAAATGCAGACGAAGAACGTACTTCAGTGGAAAAACAGTGTTTGATACGACTAATATGTTCCATAAAGTTTCTTGCCACTACTTCCACCTTTTTCCCACCCAGAATACACCATTTCGGGTCATATAATAAAAACCTTCTCCTTTTTTTGGTTTAGTGGGCAACCCCATCATCATCCTTACCTTTGGGTTTTAGGGTTAGGGTAATTGCAGTCTCCAAGTGGCACCAACTGCTAAAAGCAAACAGGCTATATACGTCTAATCTCTTTCGAGTATTAGAATGATATAATCAAATAGAGCTTCATGGAACAATCTATTCTATCCAAGGGCACACTAAAGCAATAAATGATATGAACTTCAACTGTAACAACAAGAAACAAAAGCAGTATTCGACAACAATAATTTGTTGCATAGTTCTTACTCATACTCTTCTGAGATAAAAGAAATCCTGCATAACTTGGGCATGCTTGGGGCCATTTACTTATTACTTTAAAGCAATTATGACATTCGTACGCCACTGACAGCACTCAGTTTTCGTTCTATTTCTACCTTTTCTTCTTCCCTAGTTCATCATACTAGACCTTGGGCCATGTTTGAAGGAAAAGAAACAATGCAGTCCTGTAGGTGGGGGACCAAGAAAACACAGGTGCATGAAAAATGATATACAAGCAAAAAATGCATTCGCGTTGGGGTTACTAAAATTGCTATTGGTTGATCCTCCTCTCCCTTTTATTACATTAAAAGAAAAACACATATTAGAAATCAATAGAGCATCAATTCAGAAGTTGAGTTAATTGGATGCAATTACAGAGATAACATAAAACTTACATTATCCTATGATGTGCAGATCTTGGTACAACAGTGCAATCTATGTCTTTTCCAGCGTTAAAGAATTCAAATATGTAATTTGAATTAACAATTCTAAAAGATAAACAAACTAAAATTTTGACATATTAGAAGAAATATATATCAGACTTTCTGTTTTTTTATGTTTTTTTCTTTCTCTCTAGTCTGTGTCTTGACAAAGGCAACGCAAAACAGCCTAAAATAGTTCTAAAACTGCACCTGTTATGATAATTGAACATTATTCCCCGAGAAACAAAGTTATAATAAAAGGCTAAACATGGATTTGATAAATCATAGTACGAATGCACGCAACATCTAAAGTTGTTACCGATTTACTTTCTAAATAAGGCGCCTTTTGAAAAGTAATTAATTTATGTTACCCAATTCAACTTTTCTCCTCGTGCTAATAACCCAAGGTAGAACTGTAGAATTAGTGGAGCACCTTGATCTTCTTACTTCAGGGATACGGAAGTTATGCAGAGTAACATGCTGAGCTGCATGGGAAAAAGCATGGGAAAAATACAGACATAAACATCTCATCCCACAATAATTTCTGACAACAAAAAAAACACATACGGTATCATGAAACGATGTATCATTCAAACTTTCTACATAAGTTCTAATTTTTATAATTCAGTTGGAAGACGAAACTTAAACCTGAAGAACAAACTGACCCCGTCAACAGAACAATCAAAAACAAAGTTTCTTCACCTGGAACAAAACTACAAACCAAACAGAAAAATGATCGACAGGAAGTAGCCTCCAAACTTGGTTCATATTTATGGTGTGTGCATATGTGAGCAAATTGTAATTCTCTTAGTTTGTGTACGAGTTGTAAGGTTTGACTACAAAACGTAATCATTTATTCCAGAAAGAGTAATCCAAGAGCTTGTGGACCAAGACTATCACTTAAGGCTTCAGTAACATCAACTAATATCCAATGGATCAAATGTGAGCAATGAGTCTTTTAACCACAAACTAAATGAGCTGTCAATACATGATCACATAGATAATGTCAACAAAATCTTGTTTCCCTTATCATGGCCACAGCCTGCCGATGTTACAAGGAGAGATGCCAAAGCATAAAACTACATAACTACTCAAGATTTTTCCTGAAAGAGTACAGGGAAAACTAAGGCCGAAAAGATAGCCACAGCAGTATCAGTCCCCTGCATCATATTGATATAATTTTGAGACGTTTAACGCACCAAAGGCATCGGAGAAGCGATAAAATTTTGAACAATGCAGATAAAACAACAAAAGGTTCTCATGAAATACATTAGGTAGGAAAAGGGGGAGGAAATATAACCGGATAAATCTACGACATTATTAACTAATTGTTACTGCTCAAACGTTGTGGAAACAGTGGAGTTGTAAACTGGAAACCAAATTAGGCATGCCAACTCCATGATTCCATGACCCTCACACACCAAATAAAGACAAGGTAGTGCAACTCAAAAAAGGCAACCTCAAAATCCCATGATTCCACCAGGCATTATCTCGAAGGACATGGATCATTTCCAAGTCGCTGTCAAGTCTCTATCTCCCTTTTTAAACAGCAACAAATACGCATGGTTGTGGTCGACCCCTTTTAGTGTTGGGCCAAAGCTTTTTCTCCAGCAAATGCATTTGGTAAAACACCTGAGTATTCCACCAAGACAAAGATGATGGTAACTAAACAACGTTTTCAAGTTTCAGGAACATGGGATTCTCAGAAACCTAAACACCCAACTAAAAATCCACCAAATTTTAAACCCCGAACATGTTTCAGCATATAACAAGCCAACCAGTAATTAACCAGTTTCAGATTGTGCAAAAAAATGTAATCTTTTCTTCTGAGAAATTAGATAAATAGAAGAGGTGGGAGTAATAGTATAGAGAGGTACCAAGAGGTTTGTACTGGATCTGCTGCTCTCCGAGTTACTCAACGAGTTAGACCAGTTCTGGACTGTTCTTCGATTTTCCCGGTTCAGGGAAGAGAGAAAAAGTTCAGTTGCCGGGAGGGTTAGCTTATACATTTATTATGTAAAACAGTACATTCACTAACACAATTATCCATTGTCGTCCAGCGGTTAGGATATCTGGCTTTCACCCAGGAGACCCGGGTTCGATTCCCGGCAATGGAACTTTTTTGCCAAATATTTTATCATTGATAAAAAAAACGTTTAGGATTTGAAGTATGGGGAATTGAAATTAACAGATATGGGATTTTCCAACAGATCCTCTTCGAATCTTTTTAGTAAGAATTCTGAAGAATTGTGAATTACGTCCGCTCATTGTACACTTACTTTGTAGTTAATTTTTATCAAATACGATTTGTGTTTAATTTTAAATAAAAATATTTAAAATAATTAATAATCACACGATATACGATGAACGAATACAATTCACAAATTCTCACAAAGAGAATCCGGATTTTAGGATTTTAGTCAATTTTCCTTGATATATTTTGATTTATAGCATTGCATACTCATTTTTTGTGTAAAGCTAAACGACCACGTTAATGGATCAAACAATTGACTATTAGCGAACACAACAATATTACACATCCATTTATTAACGAAACAAAATCAAAGAAAAATAACATTCATTCGTTAAACTCCTAATAACATGAAATAAGCTGTCCTTCGCATTAAAATTACACTTCAACAAGTGTCTTGGAATGGAACTTGGACATTCCATTGCAAAGTAGAGCTCGATTCGATCATATACAAAATGATCGAGCCCTTCCATTTCGGCTCATCGGGGGTTAGCTTTTCGATACTCATTACCCCTAACTCAAAAAACATCCAAAGTCATCGGACTTCAATAAACCGACTAACCCTACCAAGTTCAACATCCGAATGCTGTTAAAATTTAACTAGTGAGGGTGGAGAGCATGCCTCCACCTGCAGTAGGCAGCACCACCTCCCAACCCGGGCCTTTGAGGGGAAGAACATTGGCAACACCATTGGCCTTCTCTTCTTCATGATCAGCAGGACTGCCCATTAGATCACTGCGATCCAACACCCTCTCCAAATCTTCGTCACTGACAACTGTCTGTATCATCTTGTCTTCAGCAGATTCTTCCTCTCGGAGCAATGCTACAAGATCCTCTTCCTGAAACAAATTTAGCACAACTAAAAAATTAGCGAGATCCTGATTAACCTGACTGACTTCAGCTCAGACCATTGAAGACTTACGAAATTACGATTGAGATAAAAAGAAAGAGCTTGGATGATTCATGCATCAACAGCATCAGACTGCGTAAATTGATTGTCTAATTCAGTTCAGCATAACAAACAAAGGGCAACTAACCTCCAGGAAATCAGTACTACTCTTCGCTTTATCTTGATGGAACTGCCCTTTCCCAATCACCACATGTTCAAGCTTCAACTTGCTAAAAGCTCTTTTCAGAATCCGACCCTGTTAATCAACATTTTCTCCGAAATTTTTAACAATAACAAAATAAAATATACCCAGGTACATATAAAAAGCTGCAAGCAACACCAGCTTACCTCGACAGATTGTGCTGTTGCCAACCTGTAAACATGAACAGGCTTCGTTTGACCAATTCTGTGACATCTATCCATGGCTTGCAAATCCATTTGAGGGTTCTGGTATGCACATGCAATATATGAAATGAAAACAATCATTCATGGATCTTTAATTGCAGCAGAAGAATCAAAGAAAGAATTAAACAGAGACAGTGTATACCCAATCACTGTCGTACAGTATACAAGTATCAGCTGCAGTAAGGTTGATACCCAGTCCACCAGCTCTGGTGCTTAGAAGAAAGATTCTATGATTGCTGTCCACGTCGTTGAACACTGCAATCTGCTTTCAGGAATAGAATAGTTATAATTAAACTATAGTTGTTCAAAAGTAAGCGCTGAACCCAAGGGGAGGGGAAAACCAAATTTGAGTATGCAAACAAGTTGGGCAATGAGAAAATAAACTCCCAAATCTACATACTGTGAGAACACTAATCTATGGCACGAACTGAAGGTTTGAGCTGCCAAGAAATATATTCCGATGGCATAACCACATTTATTTTGGCAGTTATGCTTTGATTGAACCATTATGTTACATTGCAGAAGTCCGAGAAAACAAGGGTTGCTACATTGTGGAAAATTAAGTCTAGTTTTAATGTGGCCAAAGAAGGAGATTGCATACATCAACTACTCAACTTCGAAAATTTCAAACGAAAAATTAAGAGTTCTGATTCCAACCAACCACAGACCTGATTTCTCCGATCTTCAAGTTTCACATTGCCGTCAATTCTACAAACTTCTAATCCTTTCTCACTAAAATAGTAGTCCATAATATCCAAAATCTTAGTCCACTGAGAGAAGATAAGAACCTGAATACAAATTCAAGATATTAGCAACCCGGTAACAAACTAAAACAAATCCAAAAATAATTGGTAGACATACTTTGTGTTTGCGGGCAAACAGGTGCTTTAACAGCCGGTCCAGCAAACTAAATTTTCCACACTGTTCAACAATCTGTTCAACAGGCGGGTAGAAATCTGTCAAGACGAAAAAAAAAAAAAAAAAACTGCATAAGCATTGGTATAGCACCTATTTGATATAATAAAACTGAATCAATTAAAGGCAAAGTACATGAGCCATCAAATGCAGACTCCAAAAGGTCAGGATGATTGCAGTTCTTCCGAAGTTGGACCATCAGATTGTTAAGCTTTCCTTTCATACCACAAACTGCAAGTTTAAGAATTGTTAAATAACACAGATTGCAGCATAATATGATACAGTAAAAGACACCAAGCTAACCATCACATTTCAACACCATGCCAAAGTATACATAGTATACCTTTGTCCAATATCCTGATTAAGGTTAAGAACCATAAAACAGGCACATTACAAAATGTGTTACCGCAGTGAAAAAAAGAAAGATTCAAATAGCTAGTCTATCATAAATCCTAAAACCATGGCAAAAATACAAGCCCCACCAATAATCCACCTCCTTAACTGCCTTAGTTAATTAAAGTAATTAAGTAATTAAGACCCCAGATTTCTCACAAGGAATTTATAGTCCAAAAATTTCACAGCAAAGACAGATATCATACCATGGTCTCCCCTCTCAAGTAAATAATTCTCCAATGTCTTATTGATCAGAAGATCTTGAAAATGTTTTTGATGCTCTGTCATGCATGCATATAATATGATTTCCTTTTTCCTAGGAAGCATGTGCTCAACATCAGACTTCATTCTTCGAAGAAGGAAAGGACGCAAGATGGCATGGAGTTTTGCAACCATCTGCAGACAATGGAACACCAATTCAACATCACCCAATTCAAATTTGTGCAAGATTTTAAGCCACAATATTTGCAAGAACACATACTTGAGCCCTTCTCTTCTCTTCCAATTCTTCCTTCATTGCCTCATTACTGCACTTTCCTGCCAAATCAAACCTGACAACATGATTGAAGTAAGCTAATTGATGGGCTCAAGTAATATTAGAACCATTATCTGTCGTAATTTTTTCATCCAACAAACTAACACAATCTAGCCACACAGTAAATTCACAAGTTTTCTACAAAAATTACTCACCTAACATATCATGGACCTTTTTTATTTATAAGACAATATATTTACACTAGATTCGAACCTAAGACCTCTCACTTACAAGTGAAGAGATATACAACTACACTGTACTAAGTGGCACTGGCAAAATATACCAACATATAGCATGGTTCTTAAACAGCTAACCTTCATCACAGGATTTCTAAAATCTAATATTTAAGTAGGCTAGAAGCTCATTTCCTCTAGTTATACATGTGCAATGGTACTTTAGTTGCATTATGCAGATTCTGAGGGGCAGAAAGTTGTCAACCAGACTACTTGTGGGATGTCCACCTCACTAGACGAACAAGTTGCAAGCTAACAACCATCAAACTGAAGAAATAATAATTAATCAGAAAATTATACTTACCATGACTCAAATTCTTCATGGGATGAGAATATATCAGGCAAAATGAAGTTTAATAATGACCAAAGCTCTGCCAAATTATTCTGTAGAGGCGTCCCAGTCAACAGAATCTTATTGTCTACACGTAAATGTTTCAATTCCCGCAGCAGTATGCACTTTGAGTTCTTCAATCTGTGACCCTTTAATAAACAGATGCATAAAAGTTCAACATTCATGCTATATAGTTGGTTTGAAGGGGAAACTGTATCTGTAGGACTTGTTAGATTACTTACTTCATCAACCACCAGATATTTCCAACTGTAATGTCTTAAACATCTTCTTGCATCAGCCATTGCAACTTCATACGAAGTAACAATTATAGGGAACTTAGGGCCAATTTTGCTAGGCATGTGCTTCCTTCGTATCTCATCCCTTTGTTTCTTGCCACCATGGTAGACAATAGCATTTATTGAAGGTGTGAACCTATTTGGGGTAAAAAGAAGTTAAATGAGGAATCAAAGTTGGAAAATCATAGGATGAAAAAAAATTCAGATCAGTTAAACAAAAAGTAAATAAACAATTTACCTCGAAATTTCATTTACCCAATTCGCAAGAGTAGAAAGAGGAGCAATCACTAAGTAGGGCCCATCCATTCCATTCCCTTTTAGATGAGCAAGAAAACCAATGGTTTGGATAGTTTTTCCAAGTCCCATTTGATCTGCAAGGATCCCATTCAGACCATTTTGCCATAATGAGATCAACCACTTTACACCTTTGATTTGATAAGACTTCAATTTTCCACCAGTCAGCAGAGGTACAAGTTCCTTTTGTTCTTTTTCAATTCTTTGTTCTTCAGTGAGGTTCTCGTCTTCAATTTTCACACCCTCTTTAGATCTTGTAAGCATAGCTTCAACTGCCTTCTTGGCCTTCCTCTGGGAAATGAGAATGTACAGGTAAAGATGTCAAGATACAAAATATATAATGAAGATACAAGGAACTTAATGAGCATACCAAAATATCAAATAAAGACGTGCTTTTCAAAAGGGATGGAAAAGTAAAACTTATAAGAATAAGACTTTCCCAAGATATCTCAAGATTTATTACATGGCAAATAGAGAACAATCGACTTGGTACAGGAGGCAAGAGCAATCAGACTACTAAAAACCTCAATGTTAATCAATATAATATCAACTTAATCTGATTTACACCTATATAGGAATCCATGTATACTATGACCTACCAAACCAAACTCAGAAATATCTCATTTAAGAAAAGTAAAGGAAGCATAGAATTCTTACATTATCGAAATTGGTAGCTGCTTTTCTTTTCCTACCACGACCTTTCTTTTCCTCAACATTCTTTTCCTCAACAGTTTCACTCGGTTGATTGGCTCCAACCTAGTAAAACATTTCATTTTAGAACTTGATCAGTAAAAAGAAGGAATTCACCATTCAAGAAAGTGTAAGAGACTGTACAAGTGTAATGTTATCCATTTTCTCAAGCAAAAACTGCGAGTACAGCTGAGTTTGCGTAAGGAGCTCATCCAACTTGTTATACTGAGTGTCATTAAGGTGGGGCAACTGCTCTGGTCCCTTTCCCGTTTCTGACTCCTCTTCCTTAACCCGCTCTTCAAGCAATTTCTCCTCCACCTCAGTCAGCTTGACGTCGATCTTTGTCTCACATGCATCCTTAAACATGATTAAAATGCAACAACATTATTCAATCAACAACAAAAATATGGGTCAAGAAACTAGAAATGTAACATTACGAGAAAATTAAAACAAATTTAGACCAATTTATCAACTCCAACGAAAACCACACAACGGAACAATAAACCTATCTACTTAGTCGCCCAGAAGTCTTCCACCACTATGAAACACAATATTTCACAGAAATAATAGATTGAGCATGTCTGTGCAAACATTGATTTCACACAGCAAACGAAAACTTAAAATTTCATTGAGTATTAACTCGGACTTAGTTCGAAAGATAGGAAAGATAGAGACACACACAAACACAAGCATGCATAGATTTTCTTCAGGAAAAAAAAAAAATTCCTTTTTTCGAGCATTTCATGTCTTTCTACGAGCATTTTCCTCCAAATTACGAATCCCCAAACAGAAAAACTGTACAAACAAACGCCATTCCAGAATAAATGAAAGAAAACCTCGTCCTCGAGTACTGAAGTCGGAGAATCTGCCGGCGGATCGTTCTTCGTCGCCATTTCAAAATCTACAAGCGAAGAACAAACACTAATTACATAAAAACCGAATAAAAAACCCTAATGACAAATAAATTTGTACGATATCATGAAAACACAAACCCTAGGGTTCAAATTCCAGAAATAGCCGTGGAAATGAAATTTTCACCCAAATCAAAATAAAAAATTGGAAAAATTAACAAAAAAAATGAAATGTAGGAAATAGAACCGTACGGCGGTAGCGTTTCTTCTCAGTGCGAAGCGCGGAGAGACAGAGGGCTCCAGAGGGCGGAAGCGGAGAGAGCAAAAGGAGGGAAGGCGAAGAAGTGCTTGAGATATTTAGTGAGAGAGTGAGGAGCGTGGTGGAAGAGCAGAGAGGTATTAAAGTTCGCACAGCACCAATCCATTTTTTATTTATTTTTTGAAGTGATGGGTGTGACTGGGCGGGAAAATGGGGTTTCGAATTCGCCCTAGGATTAGTAGTTAATTACTCTGACGCATTTTGTGGTGGTGTTAGAAGATTTGCCCTTTTTGGTTAGTCTTTTAGCGTTGGTGGACAGGGTTTAATTAGTATTTTCAGTGGTATTTAAGTGGGTTTGTGGGTTCCCATATTGGGGGAACATGCACTTTTTGTCTCCCACTTTTAGATTTTTACGTTATTTGAGAATATGATATATTATCTGTTTTTATATAAATAATGAAAATTTTTATATTTAACTTATTAATTTTTTAACATACATATCATACTATTATATGATGACATATGTTCCGGTCACATAAAAATCTTTTATTGTTGAGGCCACTCTCTGGATTTTTTAGGTGTATCCACTTTTTTAATTTAGTTTCTTTTTGCTAAATAACTTTTGAAATTTTTAGGTGTATTCCATGGACCATCTCCTTTTTTATGACTTAATACTAGAGTCTAATAGAATTTTTCTTTACTTGTAAGTGAGAGAGATTTCAAATTTGATTTTCGCTAAAGATAAATTCGAATCACATTATTCTGGCTAACTTATAGTATAATTTAGCTTTCTCCCTCACCCTCTTTGTAGATAATATATTATGTATTAGAAAAAAATAATACTTGAGTTATGATCACTAAATCTTTATAATTTTTTGTGTTTAATCTCTACTGTTTAAGAGAACATTTATATCGTCTAAAAGATGGTGAAAATATTATTTAATTTACCAATAAAAAGTAAAGAAAAACAACCAAAATAAAAGGTATATGCAATATACTAAATTACACACAAACAATTTTGATGTTTTTTTTTTCTCCCTTACATCCAGGTAATCCTCATTTTTCTTCCTCTCCTCCACATTTTTCTCCCATTGTGCTCTCTCTTCTCCTTAACTTCTAACTGTTAAAAACAAATCACTACTCTTAATATATACAGGAAGTGTTATTCGCACTCCAAAAATTTCATCCTACACTCCTCACAAGTATATTTTTCTTTCCTAATATATAAAGTTTGGAGTGTAGAATAAGATTTTTGAAGTGCTCATAACAATTCCATGTATATATACATATATATGTATGTATGTATATTTCTTTCACCCATTGAGTATGTGGCCTTATGCTAATAGCATTTATGTGTAGTTTATTTTGGACTAGAACACCGACTTGCATAAAGCTTAGAGCATCTTTAAAGGAAAGGTAAAAAATCCCACATGGACCCATTTGACAAAAAAATGATGGTTTTCTGGTTCCAAATGAGATACCAAAATCCTATATGGATTGACATTCTCCTACTTTACTGCCAAATTTGAAGGCAGCGTCAATTTTTTGTTCACTTATTAATTATTTTATTATTAAATTTTGACCTACTTGATTTTATAAATAATCAAAAATGCATTTTAACTGAACATCTTAGTTGGAATAAGAACTTTACAAAATATTATTTTGTCACATCAGCCATAAAAATAAAATTTAACAGCTCTACTGAAAATGGTCTTAGCTTTATGCGCTTAGGATTTATTTTGTAACTTGAATAAATTTATAGTACGATATGGCTAGTATTTAAAAGAAAAATTAAACACATCCTCTCTTCTCGAATTTGTTAAAATCCATAATCAAGCACCTACTTAAAATTTCAAACACATGCAAAACATTTTCAATGAAAAAAATAAAGGAAAACTAATGAAAAGGGTTTGGAAACTTTGTTTTAACGATAAGGACAAAATAAAGAGTAAAATGAATACTACAAATTTGATTTTTTAGTGTAAAAATATGATTTTTCGTTAAAACTCCCAAAAAATAATTGGCATTCGGCATGTAGCATGCAGACTTCGATATATGGGATCATACAAAAACAAGTGGACAATACAACGTGTTAGCTATTGGGTGAGTAGATCAAACAAGATGGGAAAATGACCCTTGTTGGATTCTTTCGTGAGGATTATAGGAATCTCGTGATCGTGATTGTTCATCATACATCATGTGATCAGAAATCATTTCAAAATTTAAAATAAATAGTATCTAACAAAAATTGATCGTACGATGTACGATTAATGGTTACGATCACGGAATCCCTAAGATCCTCAAGAAAAAGATCAAGTTCAGACAAAATTGTTCTATCTGATCTTACGTTGCATGTTACTTAATCATTTGCCTTTTGAAAAAAGTTGAAACTTATGACCTCAATATTCCAACATATTTTTTTTTCACACTAAAGTTATAAATTTTCATGTTTATTCACACATGACGCCCGGTTCGTGTAACTTTATAAATTATGAGTTTTGTCCAAATACATTAAGATTAAGTACATACTTGCATAAAGTGGACGAGGAAGTCAAATTTTCATAAAGAAAATGCTAGAGAGGTCATATTTTGTAAATCACGTGATGTGACGGTTAATTATTGAATTTTTTTTAATGAGTTAAAGAATGAATGCAATCATCAGCTGCCACATTATGTAATCTACAAAATATGATTCAAGATGTCAACAAAATAGATGTTTATTTTATAAAGTTTTAGAAGATGGACCAACGATCCAACAATAATTACATGGTACTACCCCAACTTAGAACAACATGTATGAGGGTTTTGCACAAAATGTCTCGGTCCAGTTAGTAGTAGAATCATCCATTAAAGGCCTAATTGAAATACTAGTCCTCATGGTGTTACAATAGTCGAAAGATAGCACATGTAGCAGAAAAATTAAGATTTAAACTCAATTGTGAGTATTGTTAATTGTTTATGGGGATAGAGGTACTCACCTCATAATCGTTCATAAATCCAGCCACCTCGTTCTGTTTTGTCTAAGATTTTCTTTTATACATATATATGTCCTTAATTGAACGAACTTATTTTAATTTTTTTGTTGAGGTGTAAGTCGTATTTTACCATGGGAAAAGTGTAAAGCATTTACATGACAACGTGAATTCAAACTCTATTGTTAAGTAATCTAACAAAATTGATCGTTTGACAAAAAAAAATAATTTAAAAGACTTGTAGGCTTGTAGCCACCTTAATCATTCAAGCATGCGTTAAACTTAAAACGAAGGTAAGTCATTGGCGCCAAAGTAAATATTCCAACTCCATTTCCCGCCAAGTATTTATTTATTTATTTAGGATGGTAGTCTTTATACAATTCCATCATGTCGGTGCTCACTCTTTCGCTGTAAGTCACTGAAACCGCTGCTTTTCTTCACTCTTCCGCCGCCGTTTCTCGATCACTCCGGTTCTCTCTGAGATAAAACCCGTAAGGTTCGAGTTCGAAATTCTCACATTTTATGCTTTTTAATTCAACTTTTTGTTAATTTTTTTGTCTAGTTTGTAATTTTTGTTTTGTAATTAATGTTTGTTCCTCGCTTGTAGACTTTGCAATGGCGACGAAGAATGACGATGCCTCCTCCTCAGCAGACTCTCCGGATCCGGTTCTTGAGGATGAGGTTTGCTTTCACCTCTGTGTTCTGTTTAATCTAACGGCGTTTGTTTCTACATCATCTCTCCGTCGCTCAGTTTTGGTTCGTAGGATAGGATCAATGTGGAAGAATTTGGGTGAACATGTGAAATTTCCGAGTTTTTGTTTTGCCGTTAGACATTGATATTTTGACGCGCACCGTGTGCTCGATCTATTGTTTCAGCGAAGATGTGATGTCTTAGTGGTGTGGTTTATGTTGGATTTGATGAATTGGTCTGAATTGTTTCAATCTAATAGCGGTGATGTTTAACATTTCGAACTTTCTAGCAGCACAGAGGAATTGTTGACGAAAAGAGAGTTCGCGATATGAAAAGAAAAGCTTCCTTAAACTACTATGATGTAAGAGATTCCGTGCTTCCTTTACTTGCTTAAACTTTGTATCTTGTTCGATTGGGTTGGGTTTGTAGATCGTAGTTATACATGGATGTTCTTGTATCGTTGTAAAGTTAGATTAAACTGATATCGTCGTGATTATTATTGTGGAGGGTTTTAGTGGTCTGATTGCTCTTATCTCTTGTGCTAAGTGGCCTATTGAGAAAAAGGGTTCCAAGAAACGGAGGACTTGCAACAATGAATGTGCAAAATTGTCGGAACAAATTGCTCTCCAAGGCGCAATGATGATCGAGATGGCCAACAGGAGATATGAGGGTAACAGGTTAAGAAGTGAGATTAACACGTTAAGAGATGAGGTTGACATGTTGAGATATGAGGTTGACACGTTAAGACATGAGGCAACTCTAAGAGAAATGGAGCTCCAGCAACCGTTAGACCATGTCTGTAGTTACAAACGTTGTGTTCCCTAATTCAAAAGATTTTTGAGGCAGGAAAAGAGGAACGTTATGATGAGAAGAATGCGTGAGAGGAAAGACGGAACTAGCAACATGGATTGTTTAAATGAGTAGGTGATCGTTGATTAGGTTGCATCAATAGACCTGCCCTTTTATTTTCAACTTTTAAGTGCAAATGGTTCTAAATCACTGTAATGAACTGTGTAAGTTGTAGACTGTTATGTACTTTTCCGATGTAGGGTTTTGGCCATTCATATTCATGTTTTGTATCGAGCCACACAACCCCAAGCCATATCATCTGTAACCTATGTACTCCGGTATCATAACAGAAACTTTGACGAAGAAAAAATCATGTTGTGTTGCAGCTGCTTTTTTTGTATTAGTTGCAACCGCTGCTGCATTTACTGGTCAGCAATCGTGTAGTGAGAAAGATAATTGCAGTCCTTGGGAGATTATCCATCGTCATCTACATTCTAGCCTTGGCAATTTTCTGGCTGGGTTGGGTGCGGGACATTTGTGGCTGTTCGATTTTACTTACAATCTCCAAGATTCAGTCACGGACTTGTAATGCGCAAATATTAGAAACTGATCGGAACAATTGATTGTTTAAAAGTCCAGTACATAGATAGCACGCAACCTTTGCCAGAAAATTAATGGAAAAATATACAAACATATATGAAAGGTAGATTGAAGTGTGGATGTAGTTATCTTGGGTTGAGAAATTCCACGGCAATAATCGAATTGCACAACATATCCTTAAGACGGGATACAGAAATTTTCAAATCCCATGTACTCTTGATTCTCCATCTTCTCAACCATGTTTGCTATGCCCACTCCGCCTGAAATATACATCAAAACAAAGTTACGCGTTGTTGAGAGGAAGTGCTTTAGGGCAGTATTAATAAATATACGCGTGTTATAATTCGCGTGATAGTGGTTACCTAAGCTGATTGCGCTAACGAAGATTGTCAAAGCTAGAATGAAGATGATGATGGATGCTCTGCCAAGGACTGCAATGATCTTTCTCACTACATGCTGACCAGTAAATGCAGCAATTGTTGCAACCAAGACGAAATAAGCAGCTGCAGCACAGAGTAAACTTGAAACAATTAGTTTTGTTTTCCGGGTTTATCTGGAGTTAGATTATTGCTTGCTTACCATAGGGGACCGGGAAACGGTTGAGAAGGTAATACTGTACAACTGACATGGAGGATGAGAATAGCATTGCAAAGGTGGATGTAGCACTTGCTACCTGCAATAGAAAATGATATAAAAATTCATCAATCCGGTTTCATTTTTCTGCTTATTTCAGTTGCAGCAGAGATTTTCAGTTCACGACATTTTCCGTTATGATACCCGATTATGTAGGTTATAGATGAAATGCGGCTCAACACAAGCAGTGGATGTGAATGACCAAAATCCCATATCGAAGATGTACGACAACAATCTACGAGTTAAAAGTACGTGGTTCACTACTCGCATCGAACTATACCTGAGGAGGAATTCCCAATTCAAGAAAAAGAGGTCCCAAGATGAAACCGCCTCCCAAGCCAAGTAGTCCACCGACCATACCAGCTACAATTCCACAGCTGCAGTAGAGAAAAATCTGATGCAACTTCCAGTTTGTGATTTCCTTTCCTTTTGATGCGATCACTCTGGTGCCTTTGCGTAAGCATATGGCTTCGAAGAGCGTTACGGAAAGTGCAATTGGTACCTATGTATGCAATTATAAAACAATTATGTTTGAGCTAGCTGATCATCATTGGGGAAAATATGAGTATTAAAGTTCATATTTCATGTTTCTCGAGTTCTTAGGAGAATTCTCATACTTACTACTCGAGTTTTTATCGTTACCTGCAATGAGTTCATGATCCAGAACGTGGTTGAGCAAGTTTCGGTATATGTCTGCATAAAGATTCAGATAGTTTCATTCAGTAACAAAAGTACAAAACCATTGTGCTTTCGGAATGAAGGCAGAGGAATTAAAAATATGAAACTTGTAGCTGAAGAAATCCAAGGTCTACTAGCTATTGACTAGATTGGTAGTAATGATCAGATTAAACCAACCTTAACAATCTGGACAATAAGAAAAGCCACCCAGACATACATGAGCAACGATAACTCTTTCCAGTAAATGTTTCGCGTTATTGGTACCTGGATAGAATTGTTTATAAATTCAACACAACAGCAACTGAAAAAACTTGAAAAATTGCAGATAACCAAGAAATTTTCCGAAAGAGTACTGCGCAAGAGGTCTAATGATATGATTGGGAGTGGGGACTCACCTCCTCATCTTGTGATGAAGCTGGACCACTAGGTAGCGGTTTGTAGTCTTCCCCAGAACCCTCTGCAACTAAGGAGGTTAGTTAGCACCATTGTTCTCAAACATATGCAGATGTATAGATATTGAATAAGTGTTTACTATTATCAATTTTCTTTTGAGTCCTTATTTGGATGTTTGGATGCGACGAATGAGCACTCACCATCCTGTTTGGTCTCCGATTCTAACATAGTTTCTGCTTCCTGAAAGTCAGTAAAACATCAGATTCCTCGTTAGTAGGTTGGAAAGAACACACTCACTGATAGCTCTAGAAATAGCTAAGTGGAAAGGGAAGTGATTTTCATACACTTCTCCTTCTCCACCTCTCTTTATTTCTGTCCCTTGATTGACCTTTGATTTATTCAATCCAAAGGTCAAGAAATATGGGAAGGTGCTAAAAGGGAGAAAAGGGTTATGTGCGGAAATCATTTCCCGTGAATAAATATCTTACCTTCTTCATCATTGTTTCCTTCTTCCATGTTTCCACGCCTTTCATCAAAGCTTTTGCTGCTGTACCTGCCACAACTCGGAAGAATATCTATAAGACTATTGGGAATGCATAGATATATCGAAAAACTTTGATCTGCTTCTCTTTTAGCAGAGTTCATATTCCATTTGATCATATCACTATTCAAAGAAGACAAAACTGATAGAAATCCATGTTCGGAATGTTACTACATACCTAAGAAGAGGATGATAAGTAGAACTGTGACCATCCAATCGGCAAACACGACGTTGAAGGCAACTCCGATGCTGATCCCTAGCATGAGCATGGGCTGAAAGAGCAACGCCAGATCATAATCTATGAGGGGCATGTCCAATGTTGGGTGCCTAAGCCTCAAATTGAAGTATACTGTTGATCCTGCAGCCCCCATTATCATACCTGCATCACCAAAAGGATGCCAAACAGTTGATTCAAGATTAAAACTTTAGATTAACAAAGTTAAAGGAAAGATTGAGAGGTGATTACTGACACTTGGAAATCGCGGTGGAAGACTTGGGATCGAAGCCAACGATCAAGGCGAGCATTGGAACAAAAATTCCTCCACCACCAACACCGCCAACACTACCCAATGCAGCACCAAAGAATCCAACTACTGAACCTACTACAATTTTCCAACCAAACTTCATCTCCTGCTCAACCAAAATATACACATACATGTCAAAATTCAAATAAAACCACAAAAGCCGAAAGACATATCTGTCTTTCCGTCTCTTTCGGTGTGTAAAGAGAGATTGAACAACTCACAGGCCAAACAGGCTGATAAGAAGAACCTCCAGCCTGCCATAGAAAATTAATCACTCTCGCAAAAATTGGTTCTTGCTCAACAAAAATTTCCGCCTTGATGATCTCGTCTTTCAGAGGCCTTTCTGCCCTGGCAACTTCAGTGAATACTGCCCATGCTATTGCTAATGCTGCTGCTCCTGCTGACATTTTTACTGCCCTCTGAGTGAACATGTTTCGAGCCATTCGGGTATAAAAAAGATGAAAATTTGATAACAAGGCAAGGAAGTTATGAATCTCAGAAGCTATTTTCTGTATGTATATTTCTCCAGTTGAATTTATTTTTCAACTCCTCTTAAAATTCGTGTTTTTCAAGTGCAGTGTAGGGGTGGAGGAAAACATGAAGAATGCCTGCTCCCTACATTTATAATTCTTCTCTCTATTTATTTGCATGTCCTATTTACGCTCCCATTTGGGACCCACAAATCATACATACATACATATATGCATGCATGCATGCATACATACATACATACATACATGTAATATATATATATATATATATATATGAGAATTTGATTTGAGCGTGTCGGCATACTGTTACGTGGTGTTACTAATTCACGTGTTATAATATAACTGGACTAAAAAGTTGATATGAAACAATTAAAAGTAAGGTGTCATTAAATAAATTCACGTGTTATAATATGAGTTCATTGATAATATCACGTACCGTTGTTTTTGGATTCTCAATCATTCCAACTTGAAATTGATGAAAGTGAAAGCTGATTGGAGAAAACACCAAATGCACTCTCTAAACTTTGGTAAGCAAACTTTCACATCTTTTGTGTCTTTAATTATTTTATCAAGGATTCAAGAAAATAATAAAATGACAATAATCCCTTCATTTCCTTTGGTAAGTGAGAATTACTAGTTCTTGGTAAATTTAGTGAACCGGTCCCAATTTCTGAATCCCATGTTTTCTCGTCCACAATCCATCATCTTTCTGATCTTGAAGCTTTGTAGAAGTTCAAGTAAGAGGATATGATAATAACAAGTGGGTTCACTCTCCGTTTATGGGATTACAACGATCGACCAATTGACATGACACATAACAAGAATTTTTTATTTTACTAACCATAAATAAATGAGGTTCAGGTTATGTTCTCCCATATATTGGTTTGAATTTAAATAAGTTGAGATATGAGTTAGTGCCCGAGCAAAACAGTGACTAATTAGAAATGTAAATACATGACATCACAAATCAAAACATAGTCATTGTTACTTGTTTTCTAATCAAGTTGCTCTGTTGAAATTTTTGTTATTTTTACCACAAAACAAGAATATCGGCTTCCGAGAAATTTCCGAGAAGCGGCTTCCGAGTAATTTCCGAGAAGCGGCTTCTTTGAAGCAGCAGTGGCTGCACGAACAAGCGTTAGGCGAGGCGGTGGTGCTCTAGTGTCTAGTCTGTCTATATGAAGCTTCATCGCTGCTTCATGGTTTTTGGCTGCTTCTTTGCTCTTTATAATCTCACCCCACAACCACTTCCAAACAAAGAAAATAACGTTTAACCCTACCTTTCAAATGAGAATGAAAACTAATCACGCTATGGATTACAATGCATATTAGTGCGTGAGTAGTTTGGGAGCCAACCTGAAGGCATTCTGGCTCGTTGAAGAAGAGGGACTTACATGGCACGAGTACTATCCACTAATCACAATCTTGTGAAAAAAAAAAAAATCAAAACACATGACAATACGTGATTAACTCACAATACCACAATTCCCGTTCACAATAACAGAAAGTAACAGTGGCAGGTAACAGGGAAAACATATTTAATCGATGCAACGATTGTGGGTGGGCAACGATAAATTTTGCCTAAAAGAAAACCAATTCGGCTTAAAGTTGGACCTCATACCATTCCAGCCCAAAATTAACAGGATTTTCAAGAGAAATAAAATGTCACAAGAAACAATTAATTCTCACAAATGTGATAAAAGGTTTACATAGAGTTGAAATCTCTACCTATTTCCACCAGCACAAACGTTCAAACATTAAAACCACCCAACAACACACACAATATTTCCAACTTAAAGACATCTTCATCGCAAAACATTTAAACACGGTCTCTAAATAGGATTTAGACGAAAGAACGAGAAAAATAATATAGCAATAAGATCCACACTTCTGCATAAGACGCAATCTCGAGCACTGATCAAACCAAGTAGAGTGAATATCTCACCAGTGAGGTCCGGAAGCTTGAGAGGTTTCAAATTTCAGTCTTAATACTCATTGTAGTCTCGAGATAGTGATCTAGATGACCTCTGATAATCTCGCTCGACATCTCCACCCCTCTCCCTTTCACGGGGATCAGCTGGTGCTTGTTCATAATGGTAATCATCCTCTTCCATTCGATCATAGCGATCATGAGCACGGTCAGGATATTGTTTGTAGCGGTCATCATCATGCTGGACATCCAATTGATCATACTGGCTACGATGATGCTCGTAGGGCTCAACATCATCATCTGGCTCTGAGTGCCTATGGCCATGCCCAGGTTGTTCAAACCAACCCTGGTCATCTTCTGGGGCAGTGTGGTCATAACCCCGCTCCCGATCCCCATGTCGGACCCTCTCATGTTTTGATTCAATACGGTCATGCGAACGGCCACGGTCATGCTCAGGTTCCCCAACTTCGTAATCCCTCTCCCTGTCTCTAGAGCGATGATCACGATCACGCTCCCGATCACGGTCTCTGTCTCGATCACGACCATGCTCATAGTCCCGACCACGATCCCGTCCTCGTTCACGAGTACGATCCCGATCACGACCACCACGATCTCTTTCCCTATCCCTGTCCTTGTCCCTGTTTCTATCACGATCTCTGTGGTGCCTATCTTCTCTGTGATCACGATCTCTAGACTTGTCATGGGAGCGTTCACGAGAGCGCTCGCGGGACTTCTCCCGTTCTCTTTCCTTTTCTTTCTCTTTTCCTCTTTCACGGGATTTTTCTCCATCCCTGAAAATCATTTCACTCAATATCAATCACACAGAAAGCAAATACTGAAATTGCATCAATCTAAGAAAACTTAGGCAACACCTACAAAGCATAACAAATGACAGAACAAAAACTTCAAGACTATTGTTGCAAAACTTTTACCTCTCACGATTACCTATCATTATAGCATACAAGTAAAAAGCAGTCCATAACCATTATGCAGCACGTAATTTCTTCTTTTGGTTTTTTATAATTAGAATCCAGTTATATTATTTTTTAAAATTTCGTGTTGAGTTTCACTACACCTAAAACCTTTAGACAGTGTGCACAACAATTTGGAAAATCTTACAAGTCTACATGTCGCTCCTCGCGTGCCCTTGGCTCCTCAGACCGGGGTTGTCCTCCAGATTGTACTTGCTCCCTAAGCAAATAATGATGAATGTTATAGTTAGCAAAGACGCCTAGAAAATTATATGAGAAAACAAACTTAAACAACTAAACACATAGAACTTGGAAGTCAACAAAGAAACAGTAAAACAGTTTAATATTATGCTGAATTACATAATAGGAAGACAAAGAAACTGCTCCTGAGATACACTTAAAAGATAAATTCTTGTAACAAAGTAAGTGTAGAAGCACGTCAGTTTTCCAATGACAGAAGCATGGAAATGTTGGAATCGAACTACATACCTTCCAGAATATCTCTGATTGACATCTTCACCTCCAACTCTGGTAGTTCCAAGCCCACCACCCAGTCGGCGGGGTCGCCAATTAGGAACTGTTCTACCACGTTCAACATCAACAAGTACCCTTCTTCCCTCAATTTTCCTCCCATCAGCTTGTTTGTATGCAGCTGTGACATATACAGCTAGCATTAGAAACAAAGGACCAATCACAAGGTAATTTTTAGTGCATAGTAATAAGGCAAACCTTTCATGTCCCTTGTATGCATGTATTCAATGAATCCATAGCCTCTAGGCTTATTTGTTTCTTTGTCAGTGACCAATCGAACCTGAAATCTCAAATAATAATAAAATTAATAAACCAGATAAATAGACAATTCAGATCTTAAGCAAAGACTGCTCAAGACTAAGAAATATGCATAGATGTTTTAACATTTACAACAAGGCATCATACTACAAAATCTTAAATATTGAATCCTAAATGGCACGGCAGACAGGCACTATGCCTCTTTAGCCGTGCTCACCTTTAAATCATACAGCTTCCATCGCAAGATGCATCACCACCGGCTAGAGTTGCAGAAAAAACGGACATTTGTGGCCAATTTACCAGTTGGATAGACTATTGTCCCCTTACCAGGGAGATTTTTTAAATAATAAAAACTTATAACTACTATTGAAAATACCATGACATCAAGCTGCTGACGTATCTTTTCTGAGAGCCTTTAAAGCCACAAGTAAAAGTTTCAGCAGGAAATGCACGTTACTAAAGTTCAAAGATGAAAGAAATGGTAATACTCCCTACATGATTTACCCAGTGCAGGGAAAAGAACAGAAGTTGGGGACTCCTTTTCTTGCTTGAAATAAAGGCCAAAAGACACAATGCATCACTGCTCTGCTCAACTTATAGTAATCAGCTTTGCTATGCAGGATGAAGCATCTTTGAAGTTGGATAGGGATAAATTATGGAATCAAAGATACCATATGTGAACCAATTACCGCATCTTACCAGGGATAGTCTTGGATGTTAGGACTTAGAAAGAATATATATCCTATGAAAACCCATTTCCAAGATCTCTTAAACAAAACCACATCAAAGAGGGATCTATGAATGGAGCAAACCAATATGAAATTACCATAATACTTGCAGTGACACCTGTGTTAATATAAAGGCTGCTGTGCAGGACGAAACACCATGTTTGTAATCAAGTAGGTAGAAATCAAAGATATTGATGAGTGCTCACTGCTTACCAGGGAACTTCTTCAACGTTAAAACTTAATGCTAATGTCCCTAGAAACACCCAATTCCAAGATCTCTATATTAAACCACTTCAAAAAGAGAGCTATGGAAGGATTTAAACAAACCCGCAAGACATTACTGGTATATTTGCAGAGACACCTGTAATAGTAATACAAATTTGCACCGACTCCACTAACACTAAAACTAAATCAGAGAGAACAAACTTGAAAGGCGTGATGATGCATTACCATTTATGGTAACGGCAACGTTTACGTCAAACAAGTTGGTTGAAAGGTGGATTTTTCAAATTCAGTTTTTCATGGATAAAATTTGTAAATATGTACCCCATATATCTTTTGAAGAAAATATGAAAAAGGAAAACAATCCTGAAAACCCTGAGACTCCAGCATGCTTTTTTAAATTGAAAGATTAGAAAATCTGCAATTTGTAAAGGGAAATAAAGGATAAGCTACAGCACATGTGAACCTCTTACCGAACCCCCTTAGGGTTTCTCAAACAAAATACCTACCCGCTTGATTGGACCATAAACGTCAAACTCCCTTTTGATTCTGCTCTCAGTTGTCTCATAATTCTGCAAGAATACAGGGAAAATCACAAGTCAATCTTAACGAATATGAAGAATACGAGAAGGAAATCCAAAACTATACAAAAAAATGTTACTTACGAGCCTAGCAACAAACAAAGTCTTGTATGGATCTCCAGAAATACTCGGGTCATTATTTGGATCATCTGCACGAAAACCGATGTTAGGAAGACAAGAAAACAGAAACTCCAAGACTCCAAACTCTTACAATCAAGAAAAGAAGGAGGTGATTACATTTCTCTAACTCTTCCGCAGCCTTTGCTGCACCCTTCTCAAGCCTTAACTGGTGTATTCGAGCCCTTCTTTGTGTCTGAATCCCACAGAGCAAAACAGATACATGTCAGTACGAACAAAGATTTCATAACGCTAAGTCCTCATACAAGTGATTCAAGTAAAAACCTTACAGGAGTTTCGCCCTTTCGGACAGGCGGATTATACTCAGGATCTCCAGGCTCCGCAAACTTACTCACAAATTGCGCTACCCCTTCATTATCCAAAAATAAACAAAAACATTAATAAATACTAGTATAAAATTAACAGCTACAAGACAGAAATTAATACCAAATTGAAACCAATCAACGCCCATTTAAGATGGTAAACAGACCTGTCAAAGGTGGGCACTTTTTCTTCTCCGGAGGCGGTTTGAAATCCAACGGCGGTCGAGGCTCAAACAGCTTTAAAAGGTTGGTTGTTAGACCAGTGGGGTGGCTCTGCCCAATCTGCAAACGAATTTTTCCAAATCAACATCCCTTACAAAATACATCCAGAACTTCACAATATTTACAAAATTACCAATTACACACTGCCCAGATACATCGAAATTTGATAAATCAGGATAAAATTACAGAGATAAGTCCAATATTTAACTAGGGTTTTTCTAAAAACAAAGAAAATCGCATAATTAATCAAGCAATTTGAGAATAAAAAACTCGAGCTTTAACAAACGTTTGCGTGAATAGCATAAAAAACCCTAGGACGAACCATCTTGAGCTGAAGAACATTTTGGCGGTTCTGGGCCTTGGTTCGGCCCTGAACGGCGGCGTTTTGGCCGCGCATGAAAGCATCGTTGTTGAAGTCTCCCATGGCGAAGCGATGATCGGATCTGGGCTAGGAGTCCGAGTACTCGTACTCAGATGGTGAAGATTGCATAAATATATGGGCGATTCGGATCCGGTTGCAACAGTCGGGTCGGGGTCGGAGTCGGACTGGTGAAGCCAGATAGCGGCAGCGAAAGTTTGTGAATGGTTTTCGCGAAGGTATTTATAGACGCCAATATTGTGTGTGAGTTTTTTCGGGTAATTACATTATTTTCCCGGTATTTTTTATTCTCATCGGGCCGGAAAAGACATTTTTATTCTAGTCAATAATATCAATGTGCCGATAGATTGTGTTTACGTCAAGGGCGTTTTCGTCAATTGATCTAAATGATTGGTGTTTTAGCTACATATAATTATGATAAAAGATTTACAAATAAGACAAATTTTCAATATATCAAAATATAATCACGAAACGTTATTATTTATATCAAATCCTTAAAATTGCAGTGCTACGTGGCTTCCGATTTTTAGTATTAACAATTGGGGACACATTGGAATCAAATGAATCATGACAAAATAACAGATATAAGCTAAATTAGTAAATAGATAGCCAGGGTTTTTTTTTATTTTTTTTATTTTTTATTTCAAATCAAAGAAAATAGCATAACTAAACAAGCATTTTTTAATTAAAAACTCAGGCTTTAAAAAAAAAAAAAAAAATACTTAAACCTTCACGAATAAGAACAAGAAACCCTAATTAAGGCTAACCATTTTGAGCTGAACAACATTTTGGCGGTTGTGGGCCTTGGTTCGTCCCTGGACGGCGGCGTTTTGGCCGCGCATGAAGGCATCGCTGTTGAAATCTCCCATGGCGAATCGATCGGAGCTGGATTACGGGTATATGAACAGTCCGAGTAATCGTAACCAGATAGTGAAGATATATGAATCCGGTTGAAACAGTCAGGTCGGACTCGTACCAGTGAAGCCCGATAGCGGCAGGGAAAGTTTCTTTCTTTTTTTTTTTGCCCTTTCTGGGAAGGGTTTTCGCGAGGGTATTTATAGAAGCCAAAGTCGGGCGAAAACAAGTGGGATTTTTGATCTGAACACTATACATTTGATGAGATATGTGTATTAAAAAGTAAATTTTTTCACTATTTATATAAAAACACGTGGTATATCATTTGTGTTCCGGTGATAATGAAAAATTTTTCGAAAGGCAATTTTCCTGGTAGTTTTTCTCGTTTGGGGGTAGAATAGACTTTTTAATTTTTGGGTTACGGAAGTGGCAAAGCCCAAAAAAATAATGCAAAAATCATACTGGGTGCCGGCCCATCTTACTATTGTTTTTTTTTTTTTTTTTTCGAACCCATCTTACTGTTGTTAAAGCCTAACGTTTATTAAAATCTGTAATTGAAATTAGAGGAATTGAAGTACAGAGCAATTAGATCAATAAATAATGATTTTCATTGAAGTTATTTACTAATAATATGGAACTGGAGGGTATATAATACTAAAAACTGTTTAACTATTTTTTTTTTTATAATAACAGGGGTGGAAAAAAGCTGAATTTCAATTTGTGTTTGGTAACTAAAGAAAATCCAGCTTTTTTCGAAGTCAAGGCCATTCAAAGCAGAAAAAGCAAAGAAAAGCTGAAGCAGCAAAAATGTTGCTTCTCAAAACCTGATTTTTCAAAGTCAAGGCCTTTCAAAGCAAAAAAAGCAAAGAAAAGCTCATAAATAATGTGAGAGGTCTTAAGTTCGAATCTCATAAATGATGAGTTTGTAACCAATTTATTCCCACGTCTCCTTAGTTTTCATAATATCCTTGTATAAAAACAAAATATGTATGAAATTGGAGCATGCATGAAAACCAGATTCATTATTAAGATGCCCTATGAGATGTTAGGTTAAAATTTCAGAATAATGCGAGGGTAAAATAATAGAATTCATGATTCCTTATTCTTTATAAATCAAAATACTACATCTCCTCAAATAATCTAACGGCTTGTTTGGAAAGTGTTTTTAAATGATTGAAAACATTTTTAGATAAAACATTCTTGGGTTCCAAAAGCACTTCAAGTTCCTTTCCAAAATTAACTTGCATTCCCAATAAATATTTGTTCCAAATTTGTTTGGGAAGTGTTATTAGCACTCCTAAAATCTCATTCTACACTCCTCACAAGTGTATTTTTCTTTCTAATTATAGAAAATTTGGAGTGCAAAATGAGATTTTTGGAGTGCCAATAACAATTCCTATTTTTCTCTAAAAGCGCTCTAAATCATTTAAAAGTACTTCCAAATGAGCCATATTCCTCCAAAATCAAAAGTTTTTATTTTATTTATTTTTATTTTTTAACAAACAATAGTCTCTAAATTAAAGGGGTGGGGGAGTTGGCTAAGCCTTACAATGGGCCTACCATAATAATGTGGTTCAAGTTCGCCTTTAGCGGGAATCAAATCTAAGACCTCTTACTTACAAGTGAAGAGGAATAACACTATATATAGTATTAAGTCGCAAAAAATAATTCCTTATTTTGTGTCGACAACATATATGTTTTGATTCATCCATAGTTAATAATAAACGCATAAATAATTCATAATTGGAAACATGTTATTAATGTTTATACATACTCAATTTAATCAACTAAAGTATGAACTATAACATTTTTTTCATAATGAACATGAGCATCAGAAAAGATCTCCCTGAACCAATGAAAACTCCTAACCAAAAGATAACCAAACAATATTTGACAATATTAAAACCATGAAAAATCCCAAAGCTTAGCATGAAAAATGCAGCAAAAATTATGTTGCTTTTTAATTTCATAAAGAATTAAAAGATTACAAGAAAAACCCACGACATCAACCTCCACTAAACATTCCAATTTGTTAGAAAAATGAGGTTTTTTTGGGCAAAATATTAATTCAGATTAGCAAATCATTTGCGACAAGATCGTTAGTTGCAATTGCACCAATTACAAAATTCGTTTCCTGAAGGATATGCTTAAGCTGAGTAGATTTGTTTAACTTACTTAAAATTTAGATGAAAATATTAGCTTTAGATCCTTCGATTTGAGAATGAAACTTTTCTTAATAATATATAGTGCAAATGATTGTGATGGGAATAAACATAATTTGCCTAAAGACTAAACTAGTGAAATTTAAAACACATTGAATAAATTAAATGTTTGAGCTAAAAACACAGAGATCAAAAGTCTAGGAGGTGCACTACCTCTCTGAAAGATACCATCAATAACTTTATAATTTGTGATGCAAATAATTTTATTGAAAATAAAAATATCCAACATTCAAGGCAATTCATAATAATACAGACAATCTATCTTCTAAGTCCAATGTATTTGTACGGTATAGTACAAATCCATATTTATCAGAGAAAAGATCAAACTTAATTAAGCTAATCAAGATCTGGGTCATTTCAATTAACCCCAAAGTACACAATTACCCAAAGCAAATCAGCCTGCGGCCCGATCAGTGGCACTCCAAATCTTCAATTAACCTCACATTTTTTCAGCTTAATCACAAAGTTCAATGACAAATTAGAACAGTAATCACGTTGCATGCATACATGCATATGATCATCCTTAATTGCTTTCGTATTTACAGTTTTATCGAACTGTGAATTTTAATTATGTCCTTTTAATTCGGTATTGTTGTAGAGCATGAGGGCTCAAAGTCCTCATTTCTTGGGTGTGCTCATTTCTCTGGAGTCATTACTTGAAGTCCCGAATTCACTGCTCCCAAATTCCTGGCTTGAAAGGGCTAACTTTCTGAACTTCTTCATGTCAGCATTGTACGCCTGCGTATCGTAGTCCGAGCTTCCTCCACTGGCGTTGAACATAGAGCTCTTCCCGGGTTTTGTCCCTTCATTTAGATCATCGAGCGATACATCTCCTTCTAGTGCACGTACTATCTATTTCATTCACAAAATAAATATTATGTTATCAAACTGTCAATCTCAACTATTGGTCAAAATGAAATTTAATTTAAATCTTGAGACCACATTAATAACTATGAGTCTATGACAACATAACATGTCTGATATGTATACCTGGCTCATCTTTGCGCGCTTTCTAGCAGAGTGACGGATACTTGCAGCCGCGCACGCGACCATCCGGGCCATCTCATTGGGGTTGTAGTTATTGTCCAAACGGATATCTACTAGCTCCGCGTAATTATTATCCTCTAATGCACGAGTGAGAAGTGGTCGGGCCTGTACATTTGTGTCACATTTTGCACAAAATTAGTAAAACCTTAGTGATCATATACTCTAAATATTAAAAAAAAAAAATGATCAACATTGGAAAGGATAGAGCAAGCAAGTACTAACCCAGTCAACCAAGCTGTCGTCCATTGCATTTGAAGGATCCACTGGTTTCTTTCCAGTTATGAGTTCCAGGAGCATGACCCCAAATGAGAAAACATCAGACTTTTCTGTCAATTTTCCACTTGATGCGTATTCTGGAGCTAAATACCTGCATTATTCAGATGCAAAACCATAATTATATTTGGTAATTAGACCAACCCACTAATTAAGATGAGATTGAGTTATAATTACACAGATTGCTTGCGTAGCAAGCTACTAATAAAATTGATTCATTTTCGTATCTGACATAACCTATTGTACTATTCGAACTCAGGTCTCGAATGTAGGGGTAAAGGCTATCTACGAGAGAAGCTATGTGACATACCCGAAAGTTCCCATGACTCGTGTCGATACGTGGGTGTTATTGTCAGAGGACAGCTTGGCCAACCCAAAATCTGCAACCTGAAAGAACAGAAAAATGAATACATTAAAGGATGATCGAGATGTTGAATGATTTTGGCATGAAATTATAAACATCTTGGGGACTATACCATGGCTTCAAAGTTGTTATCAATGAGAATGTTAGCAGATTTGATATCACGATGGATGATTTTCGGGTGGCCTGGATGCAACTCAAGTTCCAATTAATTAGTAATGATGAGACTCCATATATATGTCAGACATATACAATAGTTAAATAAATGGGAAAAACGATACAAGGGCTGCGACTTTCTTACAATCTTCATGAAGGTATGCAAGCCCTTTGGCAGACCCAACTGCAATCCGAAGTCTAGTTGGCCAATCCATAGGTGGTAGACCCTTTCCTGCAACACAAAGTTTCAAAAATAGCTCAAAAGATGAACAAATACACAACCATTTAAACCAAACTTGTTGATTATCTTGTTGACCGCCTCTCAATTTTCATTTTTATAAAACGAGAGATGATCAACAAAAATGTGTTGGATAGTAGCACTCATAATAGATTAAAGTAAATTGATGAATTTGATATTTTTTTTGTTGATGATTTGTTGTCATTTAGTGTTATCAACAAAATATTGACAATGTACTAGATTGTGTGACAGGGGAATATGCTAAGTGCATTCATACTCACCATGCAAGTGATATTCCATGGTTTTGTTGGGAACAAATTCATAGACCAGCATTCTCTGCTCACCAACAATACAATATCCAACCAGTGACACAAGATGTCGATGATGAACGCGACTAATGATCTCCACCTCTGCTGCGAATTCTCTTTCTCCTTGCCCACTGCCAGACTTGAGACTTTTCACTGCAATTATTGTTCCATTAGGCAAAACACCTTTGTGCACATACCCGAACCCGCCCTGACCCAACAAATTGGCCTGATCAAACCCATTAGTAGCGGCTGCTAGCTCATCATATGTGAAGGTGCTCTTGTTGAAACCAAGTGCCATTGATGGTGAGGGAGGTGGCAATGGGGGTGCTGAGTAATTGGTGCTCACTTCACCGCTCATCGGCATTTGAGGAGGTGTTGAAGCCCAAGCACCACCACCAGGTGGTTGGTTGTTTAGCCTCATCACATGGTCTCCTTGTGGATTATTCATATCGTGCCAACTTTGTTGTTGTGTGTTGTAATAGCCACCACCAGCTGCGCGCATATAAAGTTGTTTTCCTTTATTGTATGAACAAGTCAATAAGTCTATTGCATGTTCTACGATAATTATATAATTTTCTTTTAGTTCAACCATTTCAACGTTTTCCGTATATGTCTTAAGCTCTTTGATTAGCAAGACATGAAAACAAACATTCCTAAAACACATCAAAGAATTCCAAAACTTTCCTAAAACAATCATAATTTTAGATCACGCTTATATGATCTGCCAGTTTATGTGTACATCATACCATGTGGTAAGCTAATGTGGTATGAAAATATGGTACTTCAAGCATTAGCAAAATAATGAATGACGCTAGGGCAAAAAAGGAGAAAAAAACAATGAAAGTTATACATGGATTAATGCATGGGTGATGAACGAGTTAGGGTTTGACACACCTTTAGGAGCATCTCCATAGTACTGCATATCACGTCGCTTTCTCCTTCTCTTCCTGATGCAAACCACACAAACGACGAGCAAGACAATTATAATTACAGCTGCCCCAATTGCAACTCCCGCCGCCCTGCCTTTATTTGAAGATGATGATGTGTCGTCATCATCAGAACTACTTTTTGATGAGGAACTACTAGCACGTGGTGGCGTGAGTGCACCTGAGGGAGAAGTCCGAGAACGCCCTGGATGAGGAGGCGCACTCAAAGTCTCATTTTCAGCATCTGCCGCTGGTGTCTGTTGTGCCGGTGTTGCCTTCCCCGGCGATTCCTTAGCATGAGGTGGAGATGGGGTCGCCTCTTTTGGTGCAGGTGGAGACTGGGAGCCCTGCTTGGGCGGAGGTGGGGATGATGATGAAGACGAGTCCTTGGGAGGTGGCGATGATGATGAAGACGAGTCCTTGGGAGGCGGCGATGATGATGAAGACGAGTCCTTTGGAGGCGGAGATGATGATGGAGGCGGCGAGGACGGTGGTGGTGATGATGCCGGCGTCGAGGATGGTGGTGGCGCCGAAGATGAGTCCTCTGGGGATTCCTTTGGAGATGGACCAGATGGAGATGACTTGGACGAGTCCGGCGCAGGTGGTGAAGAAGATGAAGAGTCCGGGGACGGCTCACTATCAGAAGACATTATTCGTCTCTTGATCAACCTCCGGCCAAGGACTACTTTCCCAAAGAGTTGTATGTTGTGGTGGCCGGAAACTTCACCTCTCCCAGAACTGCTCGTCGCAATGATTGAAGTCCCCTAAACCATGATCAAATTAAACAATATTTGAAAGAACCAACATTAGGTTTTGGAAGATCAATGTATCTCACGACGCATGCAATCATGCAGATGCATATAAGAGAGAAAATGCAAATGTGTAACTTAAACAAATGTACATGTACATGTGCTACCAAGTAAAGATAACAGCATTAGTATCGATCTCCCTCCAGGATTTAAATCCCATGTTCTGACATGTACGTATAACATTAAAAAAGAATTTTCTGAAATTTAAAATCGGATATTTTTGGAGAAAAGTTCGTAAGACCGTCTGGAAATTAAGGGGTGGAAAACAAATAATTAAGGTGGTACCTGGTGATCAATGAAAGAAGGTAGAAGGGTTCTCAAAGGAAAGGGAAAGAAGGTATGATTGCCATGGCATTATGGCCTCCTACAAAGGAGGGACCAACCCCTTAGCTCTCTCTCTAAACCTATCTATCTGTGTAGGCCAGCCCTTAACTTAGCATTTTGTTTGTTATTTCTTTTACCAGTTCTTCTCTCCCACTTTGGCACCTCGCTGCAATCCCCCACATTTGTATTTGCTTTACATTCTTCCCTCACAGCCAACAAATATTGCCTTCAAATTTAGACATTTCCTCCACCCTTCACGCGCTTCTCTTCACACTTTTTATAACTCACATCAACCAACTGAATAACCTACTCAGTAACAAGTAAACACAGCATAAAATGGTACCAAGAATAGTAACTTGTAGGTATTGTGTCCGTATAGGCCATACATCCATTATTTTGTACCCGCTCACCACCTTATCCTCTCTTACACCACGGTAAAAGTTTAATTCTTACACTTCTCCGTTATTTTCTAGTTAGGACACAAATCGGTTAATTTTGTGTATGTCGAGCATTTTTCTATCATTATTGTATTTTCCCTTCCTTCTCATCAGAACAATAGATAGTAATAATATCACTAGATATTGGAAAGAAAAGTATGTATAAGCAAGATGACGATGAAAAAAGCTCGACGGATACAGAATTGGAAGATGTGATTCGTTCTAATGTACATCAACTATATTTTAACAATTTTCCAGAACTGATTTGTTTTCTGATATGATCTTGGCTACGGTTACTTTGAGAATTAAAGAGCAAATTGTATCAATTTGCTGATTAACAAATGAAAACATTCAGCATTCAAAGGACCTTTGACTAAAGAAATATTCAGCATTCATTAAGGTGAAAGCTGATGCCACAATACACAATTGTCAAATGATGTTTCCATGATCCGCATATCATACAGACAGTCAAAACCCAAGAACAAACATTATGACTTGTGGTCCAAGAAACTGATCACTATGACTTGTGGTTCAAGAAACTAAACATTATGAACTTGAACAAGTTTCAACTAACAACTTGTTCATGGATTTGAAAAGAAGTTCGAAATTGAACTTGCAAACAATCATCAAATCATAAATCGAAAATCCAGTCTGAGAGTGGAGGGTGAAAAACAGAAAAAAGGAATACTATTTCACAGCACCGTGGTCGCAGTTTAAGGATGTTAAAAGAAGCTCTAGCTAGCTAGCTTAGCAGAAGGATCCACAGCAAGTATACTGCTCATGTACGAAGGGCGAACGTGCACGAGGTTGTTGACATAAGGAAGATACCTTACATATCCAACATCAGTCCCGTCGCCACTTCTTAGAATTTCAGCCTTCCCTGTCTTCAGATTGTAAGCATAGAGTCTCTTTCCAAAATCAAATATCACCACGTCATTGTTCACGCAAGCCAACGCCCTCAACTCCTTGTTAAAATTGTTGAAAAACTCACGACCAAGAGCAATACTATGCTTCAGACACACGTCCATGTCACCATAGATGTCCAGGGTGTATCCATTCATGTCTTTGCGAGGCAGAAGGTAGCACAGCTCACCATTCATCTCTGTCAACACACCGTGTGGTCCGCTGTTGGGAGGAAGCGACAGAATACCATAATGCTCGTCATTCAAATCAAAAGCCAAAACAGCTCCAGAAGTTTCCCAAAAGGCTACACCCTTCAGAAAGAGCCCGTCACCATTCAACTTCAGAGCATCCAACTCACAGCATTCTGTGTCAGCAAGTCTCCATGAGGATGACCTTGAAGAGTAGATCTCGAAACAGATAACCGGATGATCAGTTAGAGAGAAGGCGCAAACAAGTTGGAAATGTTCTGCAAAATTAAGCACAGAAGGCTCAAAGGCTAGAGCTAGGGCAGGTTCAGGGCCATGATAGAAGTTCGACTTGGGCAGCGCACTCCACTCCCTGTTAGCAGGATTGCAAATGTAGTAGGTGTTCTCTCCATCACAGCTTTGGCAGCAAAGCAGACCATTGCAGCTGGTTCTGACAGTAACCGGTTCAGGCAAGAAGCTGAGGGAAGGACTGGGAACGCCATAAGCATCACGATTAAGAGATACAAAGAAAGGCCTGTCGCCAGGGAGTTGACAAAAGAGGCCAGAGATGTCCCGGAAGCGGTAAGCTTGCTTGTGCATGAAGAAAGGGCTGGTAATCAGCTCATTCCACTCTTTGCTAACAGCTCTGAACCGGGAGAGTGTTTTTGCAGGGAGCAATTCAAGAGCATGCTCTGTAACAACATCTTTGATCTCCATGGTACGCTTGAACCTTTTGTGTCCCGGATATTCCCAAATTTCAAGTACAGGAGCAATCCTTTTGTTGCGATATCCATGAAACTGCAGTAGAAATAACACATTAGAAAGACGCATAAGTAGAGAAACGTTGGAAGGATTAAACTTTAGTCACACAAACAATGGTAAGGCTTTTTCATCATTAAACCAATCAAAGTAGGTGATTGAATTTAAATCGGAAGTATAAAGCAAAGTAGGGACAAAGAGAATTCCTTTTTGCTTTGAATTTTAGTAAATTAGTATAAAAACCCCGACGACCCCTATAAGTTCATGAAAGGAAAAGCCGACCTGCTCAAAGAAATGATTTACGGATTAAGAGTATTAAGAAAACACTACACAGACAAAATGGTATAAAGTTTATCCAAACCTCAACTTTGCTATCCAAACCTCAACTTTGCCAACACAATTAAAACATCTGGTCACATGAAGAATTACAGAACCAAGCAAACAAGGAAAAGGACAACTAATCTGGTAATCCTATATTGCATGAACCAATTTTTATAACCGGATTCTATTTGGAGCACAGCGAAATGAAGCGTAGATAATCTGTTCAGCGTAATTCTTGAGAAGAGCTAGCAAACTGAAGCAAATGTATAGGCTCAAAATTAATGTGATCTATTAAGTAAACATGAATGCAGTAAAAATAAAAAGCAATTAATCAACCAGTGACATACCGCATCGTATCCACAGCGATCCTCAACTTTCACCAAATGATCCGGAGATAGATCACGCATATATTCTTCTTGTCCACAGTCATCGAAAAGTTTTTCTTCCTCAGAATAATCAGAAGTGCATTTATCAATGATGGTAAACTCCTCACTTCCCTCAGAAATCGCCATTTCTGCAAAAAACGAAGAAACCCAACTTAACAAGGACACCAAAGATAAGAACCCAAGGACACCAAAGATAAGAAACCCCAAAGAACAAACCAAAGTTGGGTTTTCTTGTTTCATGGTAAAAATTGGTTAATTCTTCGAAAATCAAATTCAAATCCATAACCCATTAGAGGAAAAAATGGGTTTGTCAGTAAAAGTCGGCCACTTTTTCCGAAATTCAAATCTAATCCCAGAACATAATCACATTGAAAACAATGGATTCTTTCATTTTCTTGGGCTTTCTCAGTAACCAAACAAACGAAACGAACGAAACAGAGAGCGGTCTCTGAAAAACCCAAAACCAATTAGAGGAAAGAAATGGGTTTCTGGGTAAAAATTGGTCATTTTTTCAAAAACCAAATTTAAATCCAGAACACCATCAGACCCAGCATTCTTGCATTTTCCTTGGCTTTCTCATAAACCAAACAAACGAAAACAGAGAGCGTAAAAAACACAAAACAAATAAACCCTCGTAAAACAGAGAAATTCAAACAAAATAGTCGAAGCCATCGTAAAGGGCGTAAAGAACCCATTTCATTCAACCCTAAGAATTCAAGGTTATTACACAAAAAAAAAAAATGTGAAGAAAAAAGAACCATAAAACAGAGTAGCGCTCTGCCGATGAATTGAGTTTTTTTCATTTCGTATAAACGTATACAATTACAATGTGTGCATGCGAAACTTCTAAATGCTTCGATTAAACCCAGAAAAAAGAAAAATACGAGAACTCACCGTCGTAGCCGCCAGAAACCGCCGGAGATCGATCGCTGCTTTGAACTTGAACCTGAGAGTAGTTAATGGCCGTCCGTAGTTTTTTAGTCTTCTGGGCCAGGGACTTATATGGGGTCGGTTGGACTTCCAATGGTGTTTTGACACGTGTGTGCCTTATATTAATTGAGTTGATGACGTGAGCTACAAGTTTGAGATTCATTTTTGCACCGGGTGAACCTATCTGATCGCTGATCGTTATCGTCTCCTTTTTTATTCCCCCTTTTCCCGGTTTTTTCCTACATGGTCAGCACAACCAACACAAAAGAGCACCTACACAATGAGAGATTTTTCAGTATGATCGTCACACGAGATGGTACATTACGTGTCTTTATATAAATGGTGGGATATGTGTGTTAAAAGGTTAATAATTTAAAAATTAAAAATTTTCATCACTTACATAAAACACGTGATGTACCATCCATATTTCCGTCACAACTAAAAATTTCTCCTACACAAGAAGATAAACAAAAAAAATTTACGAATTTCTGAAATCCTCACAAAGAGGAGCTGCAAAGGATCCTCGTTCGTTCAAATCTACCAAATCACTAAAAAATAATCCCACCACAACCACAAACAGTAGAGGAGGGGCTCAGACTTATTCTTAAATTTCTTTACTTTTTATGCTTTTGTTTATGTTCATTAGCTTGTAGTTTAAGTGTATGTGCTTTCTTTTCTCCCATTTGACAAGAAAAAGTGTGTGTATTATTATCAAACAAAAGGCTATATCAATTGGCCTTCCGTAGTTTGTTTATTATTTTGCATGTATTTTTTATTTAATAGTAAAACCATAGTACCCATATGGAATGGAAGAATAATTAGTTTAAAAAAAAAATCACATAGTTGCAGTTTTGAACCATGATTATTTTTTACTTTAATATAGTAATATTTGTTTTAGCAAAACTTACAAACAAGTTGAGTGCTTATGATCTCAATTCTCAATGTCATTGTTTTTTTCGTGACTCAACTTGCCTCTTTTGATCAAAATTTTACCTTCCAATGCAAAAGAAAAAAAGAGCCTTCGACTTTTATCCTATTAATTATATTATATTTTGCCTAATGTTTTCATATGGCCTCGAGACCTCTTCTAACCTCGATTTCTATGATCTCAAGGCTCGTTTACTAATCCGTAATAAAAATGGGAGGCATTGAATTGAGGAGGAATTGAATAGATGAGGAGTTGGAATTGGATTCCTGTTGTAACTGTTTACTAAAATTATCTGGAATCGGAGTAAAAATAGTATTGATTTCGTATAAGTTGTTTACTAACTTACTAAAATCAGAATACAATCCAATACAATTACTAAAATGTCCTTATCGAAAATAATAAATTGTATTATTATTTAGGGTTAATCTCAATTTACTACTCTAAAGTTTCTTGGTTTTCAACATTTGGTACATTAAGTTTTTTTCATCCCAGAGTCATAACTCAAGTCTTAATTTTGGGATAGTCTCATACATCCGTTAAGCTTGCTGTTAAGTCAGCCATTAATTGATGATGTGGCACCCACGTGGACAATGATTGTGTGCCACGTGTCATTAAGGGTCCACGTGAAAAAAAAATTAAAAATTAAAAAAAAAAAAAATTGTCGGCCTCCCCCGCTCCCCTCCCTCCCTTCTCTCCTCCAAGCCCACCTAACCCTCCCTCCTTTCTCTCTCCACGGCCGCCATCGACGTCACCTCCCGCTGGCCCCAACAACCTGATTCTCGTTGTCCTTGGCACAAATCGAAACTCAAATCAAAATACAGATTCCAAATATACAAAGCAACCCTCAACCTTCTCTGCAATAGAATCCCTCCATCCATTCAGGTTCTGAGATTACTCGAAGCCTCGAGAAATGACTGTCGCGCTCATGCCTTCGAAAAACGTAGAAATTCTTGCTGCCATCATTGTGAAAAGCTCAGAGAGTCGGGATTGCATGCCCAAGTCCCAAAGATCCCACCACCATTAGGTAAAAATGCATCTAGTCCAAACCATCAGATCCATGCTCAATCCATGGATCCCAATATAGAACCGTCAATCGAAGGCTGAGTTTGTTTTCCTATGCCTCTGATTTGAGTTAATCTAAACCATGTGATTGTTTGAGAACATTGAAAAATTTGGAGTGGTGTTTTTCTGTGACGCACCTCCGCCACACCTCCCTTCTCGCAACGCCGCTGTTCATATCTTCGCCAACTGAAAGCCTCGAGAGAGAGATGAATGAGGCTTTCTCTCTGTTATCTGTATTGAGTGGTGGTAAGTAGGGCCATGGGTGGTGGTAAGGAGGGCCCTGGAAGATAAAAAGAGAAACTGAGATAGAGGAGAGAGGAAAAAAGAAAATTCAGACTTGGGGGGAGGTAATCAAGTTGTTAGGGGCGACGGAAGGTGATGCCAGTAGCGACCATGAAGAGAGAAGGGAGGGAGGGGGAAGGGGAGGCCAACACTTTTTGTTTTTTTTTTAATTTTTAATCTTTTTTTTTCACATCGGCCCTTAATGACACGTGGCACACAACCATTGTCCGCGTGGACGCTACGTCACCAATTAACGGCTGACTTAACAGCAAGCTTAATGGATGTATGAGACTGTCCCAAAATTAAGACTTGAGGTATGACTCTGGGATGAAAAAAACTTCATGTACCAAATATTAAAAACCAAGAAACTTTAGGGTAGTAAACTGAGATTAACCCTATTATTTATATACTAATTAATAATAATAAAATTATTTATTAAAAGAGAGAAATAAATAAATAAAAAAAATAAAAGAAACCCTAATAATCTTATCTTTTTCTCTCTCGTCAAAAAAAAAAAAAAAAAAAACTTATCTTTCGGTTCATAGAAACCTACTCCTCATCGCCACTGTAACTCTCCCTCTCAATCCATTGCATTATGATTTCAAGATTATCTGTTTCAAGTTCACGGCATCTAAGGGCAAGTGGATTTGGGTTGGGTTGATGGTCTGGGGTGGTTCAGTGGTCAGGGAAAGAGTGGCATTGCACATGGGCGCTGGGCAGCAGAGGATGGATCTGCTCTGGTAATGCGAAAAGTAGTGTTGGAATTTTGAAAATAAAGTGAGGGTATAATTTGTTGAAGAATTGCATTCCGGATTTCCCGTAACACTTGAAATTGGATTATCACCTATATCTAAGGAATCCAATTCCACCAATACTAGGAACTGAATTCTAAAATTTGTGTGGGCCCCACTATTTTTTATTATTATTTCTCAATGTTTATTAAACACGTCATTGGTTTCTTCGTGACTCAACTACTCTCTTTTGATCAAAATTTTACATTCCAATACAAAAAAAAGAACATTCAACTTTTATTTTATTAGTTATATTATATTTTGTATAATTTCTTCATATGGCCTCGAGGCCTCTCCTAACCTCGATTTCTACTTCGCCCCTGACCACAAATCCAACCTCAACGCAGGATCTAATCCGAAATAAGGCGTAGAGATGGGATTTGGAAAGAATCTCCATTAAACATGGACAATTGCTGACAAGGGTAAAGAGATAGGGAAGGGGAAGTGCAGGGTGGTGAAAGAAAATAGAGGGAAAAGCGTAAAAGGAGGAGGAAGTTCCGAACTCTCACTTCTCTCCTTAATAATAATAAATCTGTCTTAAGAAAAACATTTCACTAGGGTGAGCGTCTAATGAGGATCGGATCCTCAAATCATGTCCGTTCATCGTATATCGTGCATCCAGTTTTCGTCAGGTACTATTCCTATTTAATTTTAAATAAAAGTATTTAAAATGATTTCTGACTGCACAATGCATGATGAACAGACACAATTTGAGGATCCTATAATCCTCACAAAGAGGATCCGGATCCTCATTCGTGAGCGTCCTAGCACTTTCTGTAATTCCAAATATTTGTGTTTCGTTGGAGCTCACGCTTCTTTCAACCCCAACGCTAGTTTAAGGGTGGTTTTTTCCTTGTCCCTCTCCTCATTTGATTAAAAAGAAAACCAACTTCTTTCAACCACAATGTCGGAAGATGTTCCGAGTTCAAATATTCCGTCATTCGGTGACAAAAAGCCACATAAGAAGATAAACAGAGTTTCCACTCAAAGTCCAAAGTTGAGAAGCGATGGTTCCAACATGAAGGAGACCCATGGATTTCCAGGGAGTTTCTGTCACTGATTTTCTTTGGCGTCAAGTCAATACCTATTGTGACATTTTATACAAAAATGTTATTGTCACTGCTCAGCAATTGCACAAAAAAAGCACTTGTGAATATCAGCAATTTTAAACCACCAACAAAAAATCATTGGCGTTTTCGAGAAGCCAAAAGAAACAGAATTCCCAAATTACCAAAGCTAACATCAAGCACCATATTATTTATAAACACAATATCAGTTGATGGAGCAATAGCACCATCTGACAAAAGCACTTGTGCATCAAGGCACCAGGTCCAGAAAAAAGCCAATGAGAAATAAGAACTTCGACACAAACTTAAAACCAACTCGATCCAAACATAACCACCTAATAAAATGGAAGGCAGACAGAACTAGATCTGCACAAGGCTGTTCACATATGGAAGATACCTTTCATTTCCAGCAGCAAGCCCGTAATCAATTCCTTTCAATACTTTTTCCTCCGGGACTTTCACGTGATACGCAATCACCCTCTGTCCGACAAGAAGTATCATCAGATCATCATTCACACAAGCCAATACCCGAAATGTGTACATATAAGAGGAGAAACTCTGGCCAAAGAGAATAATCTTCCACTTCAGGCTCATGTCCATGTTACCATAGACCTCCACGGAGTACAGACCGAGTTCTTCACGAGGCAGAATGTAACACAGCTCTCCATTCATCTGTGAAATAATACCGCGTGGTCCGGTGCTGAAGGGGAGTGACAGAATACTATATTGCATCGCCTTCAAGTCAAAAGCCAGAATGACACCCGTTAAAGTTTCCCAAAAGAGTACACCCTTCAGAAAGAGGGTATTACCTTCCAACTTTGTAGCCTCCAGCTCATAGCATACTGTCTCGGAGAGTTCCCAAACGCTTGACCTTGAAGAGTATATATCAAAATAGACACCCAAATGATCGGGTACAGAGAAGGCACAGACAAGTTGAAAATGCACTTCAAAGCCAAGCACAGAAGGCTCAAAGGCTAGTGCCGGATAAGACTCAGATCCATGATACAAACCTGAATTGGGAAGCTTTCTAAATTGCCTGTTCACAGGGTTGCAAATGTAGTAGGTATCTTCTTCGTCTCTGCTCTGACAGCAGACCAGACCATTGCAAGTGGCCTTTGCAATAACTGGTTCAGGCATGAAGTTGAGGTAAGATCTAGGAACACCGTAAGAATCATTATCAAGTGGAAGGAAGTAAGGGTTGCCACCAGGGGATTGACAAAAAAGACCAGAGATTTTCCTGAAGTAGTAAGTTTGCTTATGACTGAAGAAAGGACTAGAAATCCACTTATCCCACTGTTTGCTAACAGTTCTCAACCTGCACAGCATTTTTGCAGGGAGGAAAGGAAGAACATTCTCCATTGCAACATCACCTATGTCCATTCTCTTATAAAGCCTTTCATCATGGGAAAGTTTAGAACAGTCATGGGCAGGACCGATTCTTTTACATGGATATGTGTGAAACTGCATGTAAAGACAATCATTAGGATGCATATCAGAGAAAAAGAAAAAAATAGAAGATACAAATTGACATTTAATCACATCAACAATGCCAACGCCTCCAATTCATAGCCAAAACCAAGTACACGGGGGAGCATAAAATTATCATCTAACGTATACAGGGATCCCCTCAACTGCTTGGATTCCAAGCTTTCATACAGCGAAAATTAAATATGTAGATAATCTGAATGTAATATCATATGCAACATCAATTAATCAAAACAGCAAAAGATTAATATAAAAGAAATGAAAACATATCCCATAAATAATACACAATACCAAACATTAGGGCTGTCGACAGTCACATACCTCACAAGAACAGTGCCTCATCTTCAACTGTTTCCCAGTGAGTACAGTATCCATGTAATGGTGATTATCCATAATCTTCAACTGTCTTCTGAATCCATCAGATAGTTCTTTTTCAGAATCGGTACTCAGATAACTATCAATATCCACTTTCTTCAAATGTTGTTCGCTTTCATCAGATAGAACTTCTTCAGAATCAGTGCCCTCACCACAATCAAAGTCAGAATACACATAACCGTCCCTTTCCACATTCTTCGACTGTTGTGTGCTTCCATCGAATAGATCTTCTCCGGAATCAGTAGCCACATTGTTTTTAGGACTCACAATTTCGTAATTTTCAGAATCACTATCCGCAACACTTTCAGAATCACTGCACACAGAATTGGCAATGCTCACAATGACATAAGAGTCAGAGTCGCTGCCAACATCTTATCGTTATCCATGATAGGATCCTCAGAATTCACAGCTGCACAATGACAAATCATTCAATGCAGATAAGTGAATTTCTCAAACATCGAGACCTACGAAAAATCACAACTTCCAAACAAGAGGGAAACCACAAGCTTAAACCTCAGAACAACTTCGATGCCAAATACAGTCTTTCAGAACAAGAATTTTGGTTGCATACAAAAGAACAACTGTTCGCACAGCAGCTTGATTAAACCCTAGCATTCAAATTATGGTTGCTTGGCACAAAAGAAAGCAAACCAAACTTAACGACATCAGATCACAACAAATCCCACAAAGTCATTGTTCGATTGCTTCAATTAGCTATTCTAATATCTTAATTTACAAAATTTAAACATGGGTCTTGCAAAAAAGAGAAAAACAACAAAACCCCATAAATAAATAAATAAATTACAACGTTTTCCTCAGTAACAAATGGTATTTTCTTCCGATGGAAATAACAAATCGTTTTTCTTTAAATTAAATTGAAAATTCGAACAAAATGGGTTCAATCCAGTTTTCTTTACTTTTCTTTGCGTTTCTCAGTAACCAAACAAATCGAAAAGGGTAAATAACTGCAGGAAAAGTGAGTCAAAGACAGAACGAAACCAGAGAGCTTACTGTTTAAGCAAGAAACCCAGAGGCCAGAACAAACAGATACGAATAAAACGACTATGATCAATCAAAACCCATTAAACAGAGACAGATCAACGATCAGAAACAATCGGAAAAACCCCAGAAACCCTACTCATGCACGTCCTGAAAGATTCAAGATTTCTCCAAAAAAAAACACAAATAAATAAACAAATAAAAAAGAGAAGCTTCTCATTCGAAAAATAAAGACACAAAAGATGAAGTAATACCCAACAGCGTACCGTCGTACGCCTGAGAAGCAAACCGGCGATCGGAACGCTGCGTCGGAGTCGAGAGAGAGAAGACTCAGAGCCCGACCAACTGAGAAGTCTGTGCAGAGTGAGTGACTCTGTGAGAGCAGTTAAAAGCAGCGTACGAGACTCGTATTGGTTTTCCGCGGACACGTGAACGACTAAGAATGGTTGTAAAAGTCGTTGCGAGGTCAATCGGTTGCTTAAGTTTTAAGTTCGGAAAATTGTAAATCCTATGAAATCATCTTTTACTCAAAAAAAAAAAAAAAAAAATCATCTTTTCTGCGTAATTTGATACGCAGTAAATTTTTAATAGATAATTACTGCATTTTTCACGAATAATTTTGCTGCCTAGTCTTTAGGAAGTTAAATCTCATTAGGACTTTATTAACGAAAATTTTACCATGGGTTTATAACATGTACCATGTGTAGTTAAAAATTTAACAGTAAAAAATTTCGAATGTTATGTGAATAAAGGGCTACTTACATTTCGAAAGAAATAGACTTAAAAAAAAAAAGTTTTTGAAATTGGTAAAACCCTTTCAATTTTGTCGTTGATATTTAAAATAGATAGAAGGGGTTCGTGAGATTGTCTATCGTAAATCATTTTGGTCGTGAAAAATCTCCATTAAATTGAGGGTTTTTATCAAATCATTCCCTCCACTTGAACTGTGGTTTCTTCAATTTAACATAGATTTTTCATTGAAGGACAAAAATGATTGACAGTGTATGTCACATCCCGGCCCGGACCCCCACCACATCCCGAGCTCAACTCCATCGTAGCACAATATTGTCCACTTTGGGCACCAACCACGCCCTCACGGTTTTGTTTCTGGGAACTCACATGAGAACTTTCCAGTGGGTCACCCATCTTGAGATTACTCTCGTGCGAACTCGCTTAACTTCGGAGTTCCAATGTACTCCGAAGCCAGTGAGCTCCCAAAATGCCTCGTGCTAGGTAGAGATGGGAATATACATACAAGGCTTGCAGGATCCACTCCCCTAGGCGATGTGGGATGTTACAATCCACCCCCCTTAGGGGCCCGACGTCTTCGTCGGCACACATCTGGCCAGGAATTAGCTTTGATACCAAATTGTCACATCCCGCCCCGGGCCGCCACCACATCCCGAGCTCGACTCCGTCGTAGCACGATATTGTTCGCTTTGGGCCTCGACCACGCCCTCACGGTTTTGTTTCTGAGAATTCACACAGGAACTTCCCAGTGAGTCACCCATCATTGGATTGCTCTCACATGAACTTGCTTAACTTCAGAGTTCCGATGAACTCCGAAGCCAGTGAGCTCCCAAAAGGCCTCGTGCTAGATAGAGATGGAAATATACATATAAGGTTTACAGGATCCACTCCCTTGGACGATGTGGAATGTTACAGTGTATAATTTCATGGACCGCTTCTATTGGTTTTAAATCTCAAAGACCAATTTTTAGCTAAAAAGTCAAAAAATATTATGTGACTCTCCTCCCCCTGTAGAATCACAAGTTACATATATATATATATATATATATATATATATATATATATATAAACACTGGCATCAATTGGAGAAAGAAAAAACCTCCATCTTGCAATTGTCATGATTTTGTCCTTTTATGTGACATTATCTGAAAAACTACATTTGAAAAACTCGGTTTTCTCGAGAAAAATGATTATGGAAGAGTCATAATCACTCTCAAACCAGCCATTTGTCTTGATGAGAATTATAACCAATTAGTAAATTAATGAAATGGATTTTGCTAATGATTAAGGACTTAATGCTTCTTCAACAACAATGAGTGGAGAGTAATGATAGTTCAAATATGGAAATGGTAGGGTTAAAAAGCATGTTTTTTTGTTTAGCTAAATTTAAAATGGGTGTGATTTGTTCTTAGTTTCCAAAGCATAATATTTAATATTCTATCAACTCAAATCCAAGAAGTTTCCTATCCACTTTATATATATTGGCTAAGAAAAAGCCAACTAGAAATAAGCATTTTACTATTTATTGACCAAAAGAAAAGCACTTTACTAAAAGTTCAAAACAAAACGACCTAAAAGTTGAAGACTCCTTTTTCTTCATAGTTTCACACCAGCTAGAGATCCACAAGACTGTTCACATTAGAAACAAGCCTTCCACTTTGAACAAGCCCATCGCAAACACACTTAAATTCTTTAGTCCTAATGTCGTAAATGTGCATTTTTCGGCCACACCGAAACATGATCATATTTCGGCCACCCGAAACATGATCATATTTCCACTGGCAAACACTACACTATGAAACATTCGACCACCACAGGTTCCAGATGACATCAAAGCTGATACATTGATCCGATGTTTTGTTACCCATGACTTAACATTGCTAAGCACTGCCATTGTGTTTGTGTAGGCGTTACGCAACGTTTGTACAGTTAGTGTGGGAGGTTTAGAACGTGTTGAACAAAGCTTTCCATCCATGATACCTACGGTCCCAAATCCTCCCACACGGACTGTACAAACATTGCGTAAAGCCTACACAAACACAGTGGCAATGTGTAGCAATGTTTTGTCCACTTCCTTGTAACAGGATTGCAAATGTAGTAAGCCTTATAGCCATCACGACCCTGGCAGAGCAAAGTAATCCATTGGAGGAGCTCCTAATCTCAACCGGCTCAGGCAAGAAGCTCAGATATGGGTCTGGAACACCATATGCAATGGGGTCAAGAGATATGAATGAATGTAGGGCTGTTCCGGATTGAAAAGGGAAGCCCGAGATATCACAAAAACTATTTGACTGCTTGAGGCCCAATTTGTTTGTCAAAAAAATGAGTAGGCCCAAATCCACGAAAATGGATCTCCTTTTTTTGCTTGAAAAAAAATGAATTCAAGGAATTTAATCCTAATTAATCTTTGATACAACATTGAGATTAACTATGTATAAATCTGAGTCGCCATGTGACCAAAACTACCGATATCATTCATATATTTATAGAAAATTATAGCAATAATCTCTCAATTTTAATTTAATTAGAATGTTGGTAATCCAATTCGAATGTTCGTCCTTCAAATAAAAATTTGTGACCATTGATCCCTTAACTCATCAAATGTGCAGCTATAGTCATTTTCTTCAACTTTGTCTGAACTTTTGTCGAAATGAGTTATGATGAAATGACCATTGCTACATGTGGGTTAAAATTGAGGGATCATATCTCCAATTGGGTTAAAATTTAAGAACTATTGTTCTAATTGGGTTAATGCTTAGGGACCATTGCTACAATTTTTTTTTTTTCCCTCATTTTAATGGAGGTTCTTACAGAGTTGACGAAAATGATTCTAATGCACGTTTTAATGATGAGATAAAAGACCAATGGTCATGAATTTTTAGTTGAGAAACTATTGCTCAAATTCCATTAAGGTCGAAAGGTCATTGCTACAATTTTCTCATATATTTAAGCATGGGCCATATTGCTTATTTTCTCCGCACAGATCAATCATTTATATTATGAACAATTACACGAAGTCCTATGAATCGAAAACGAAGAGTTTTGAGTAAGAGCTCTTACTTATCTTTTGAGTAGCAAGTTTTATTGTACAACATTATTTTTGACCTCACAAATATTAAAAACTAAACGAAATAGTTATCAAAAGAGCCTTTAATTCGATAGATACACCAAAGATAAGAGTGTTATTTAAACATAAAAACAGTACAAGGCAACCACATGAATATATCCATTCAACTTTGCTTCCTATGCCTTCTTTTTCTTCATGGTTCCACAATGGCAGAGTAAGCCACAAGCGAGGCCAGCTAGATCTCCACAAGACTATTCACATGAGAAACAATCCTCGCATTCTGATCAAGCTCATCACCCAAACATTGAGTTTCTTTAGTCTTCAGGTCATACGTGTGCAAATTTCCGCCACTCCGGTACAAAACCACATTTCCACCGGCAAACAGTATATTACTGGTCATTCGAGGGTTATAATCCGATGCCCTGAACGGTGGAGGTGAAAGACTGATCTGATGTTTGGTTTCCCATGCCCTGGCATTGCTGTGCATCCCCATAGTGTTCGTGTAGGCGTTAGCCAACACTTTCACAGTTAGTCCTGTAGGACTAGGCGTTGTCAGACAAAGCTTTCCATCCATCAGACCCAGGGCCCCAACTCCTCCAGTTCCATAAAAATTGCCAGAAAGTTGCTGTGCGCGCTCCATCGTCAGGTCAAAAACAAGAATCTGATAATCCAATACCCAATAAACTATGTCGTTCACATGAACACCAGTTCTTGGCACGAGATGTTGATGGCCAAAGTAAATCTCACCAGAAACTCTCCAGGTCTCATCCCTGGAGGAATAAATCTCAAACTCATACCCATTGTCAAAATCAACAGATGGAAAAACACATATGAGCTTGTACTCGGCCACAAAATTGAGCAAAGATGGTTCAAAGATGAGAACAATAGCAGGGTTAGATCCGTGATCCGCATTTGGCTTGGGAAGTTTTTTCCACTTCCTAGTAACAGGATTGCAAATGTAGTAAGCCTTAGAGCCATCATGAGCCTGGCAGCAAAGTAATCCATTGGAAGAACTCCTTATCTCAACCGGCTCAGGCAAGAAGCTCAAAGATGGATCTGGAACACCATACGCCTTGGGGTCAAGAGATATGAATGAAGGTGGGGCTGTTCCGGATTGAAAAAAGAAGCCTGAGATATCACGAAAGCTATTTGACTGCTTGTGGGCAAAGAAAGGAGTTGTGATATCGAGCTTCCAGTCCCTACAAACTCCAGTGAACCTGAAAAGTGATTTAGCAGGTAGAAACTGGAGGGCATGGTTCCTAATGATGTCCTTGAGGTCCATGTATAAAATACTGTTTTTGTTTCCTACCAACTTATTTGCTCTCCTTCCTTGATTTATCACGCTCATCTTCCTCTCCTTCAACTACAATCAATCTTCAAACGTCTCAGAAAGAAATGTTAAGATTACAGGTTCACCAACGTAAGCTAAAGCAAAAGAGACATTTAAACAGACAAACAAACACAACCAAGAAAAAAATCAGATCTCTCTTTCTCTCGTATTTCAAATGTTTTCATACAGAATACCAAATGCAAATTTTTATGAGTATAAGCCTCAAAGGATAGTGTACCACATAAATTTCATAAACCCGGTGAAATAGACCAATTCGCTCTAATTACCAACAACCATCAATCCCTATCAGTTTCTGCATATTCTCTGAATTAAAATTACATAAAGCCACTGCAAATTTTGGGATCTCAGAGCATATCAAAGACGAGATTCCCCCATCTTAACGACCCTCCAAAATCAACTTGCACACAGAATATAGAATCTTCCAATTTTCCAAAAGAAAATAAAAACCCTGCAATTTCAAGGCACCTCAGGCTTGCGCGGCTCTTCGTTTTCCTCTCACATTTACAAACAAGAGAAATTGAGAGCATACACAAGCTGAAAAATGAAAAAGAAAACCCTTTCCCTAAATTTTCTGAGCAGCCAAACAGACAATAACAGAAATGAAAACACCAAAATCCTTCAAACACAATCAACACACAGAAAACCCAGAAAGTGAAACCCTAGACTAAGAACCCTAAGTAATTTCCATGAAAAAATCTGAAAGCATACGACATTAATGTAGAAATTTGCAGAGAGTTAATCATGATTAACAACACTAATTAATCGATCAAATCGAAGAACTCAGAGTGCCAATAGAGAGGAGAAGAGGGATCGTACCTATCGGAGTCGTCAAGTCGATCGGGACGAAGATTCTGAAGAAACGGGTGCCGTGGTTTTGGACTTTGCTTTGGGTTTTGGGCCCCTCTTTTTCTCCTGTGTAAAGCAGAGTTTTTCCAGTGTCACCGGTACACGGATGATACACCACACATCATTATACAAATAATGAAATATTTATGCTAAAAAATTAATAACTTAAAAAATAAAATTTTCCATTACTTCTATTAAAACACGTGATATACTATTTGTATTCTTGTTACATTAAAAATTCTTGTGTGAAAGTTGAACTCTAGGTTGACTACAAGGTCAAGTCAATTGCGGTTGTTTGGTTCGGAATATAACAATGTTTCTATTCCGGCCAGGATTAGAAAGGACATATGTGAAGGTTTGGGAAGGATGAGACTTAATAAGAGGAAGATAATAAGAGATTTTGTTCTTTTTTCTCACATTCTCCTACACTTGAGAAGAATTCGACCTCGAGATTTGTATTATCTAAGGCGCTTTCACTTTGGTCTTTTGAGTTTCGTTTTCTTTTTAGATTCTACACGTGAAAATTTAGAGTTTCTTCTTTAAGACCATCTTTTTCAACAATAGAAGAATTTTTGGTTAACAACTTCTTTTTCTTCAAGTGCTCAACAATCGACTTGTCAATTATTTTTGTAAGAGCTTTTGAATTTTTTTAGATTGGTCTCTTAATAATCAATTTGATGTCAAATTCTTGAAGTAAATTCAAAAGGCCAATTGTCTACTTTTAATTGCACAATCATCAACATCATTGAACATAAAGCGATGTGAAGGAAAATACCGTTCGGCGAAACACTTTTCATCTTTTGTCATGTTCTGATATTTAACCTACCTTGTTTTTCTCGAACTTTCTGTAGATGATTTTACCGTGAAGACGTACTTCTTGATAGTCTAGATGAAGTAATCTTTACTATTTCTTTTTTGGAATTTTCATGATCTCAAAGTAACGCTGGATATCATCTATTAGTCACATACAAACTTCCTCCAAAAATATCTTCAATATCTTGAAATTCATATTCATGAGATTGGGTACGGACGAATCTCATAACATTCTCCCTTTCAATATTTTGTACTCCCTTATGAACATCGCCTAGAGTTTTGATCCCTTAGAACCAATTACCATTGAGCGAGGCAAATCCTTGCTCGATACCAACTAACGAGGTGAGAAACGTGATAGGTAGGATCGACCATCGTCAAATCCTAGAACAAAAGCTGAAGTCTACTAGCAATTTGAAATCCACCGAAAAATAGAGAAAATTAAAGTTTAATTGAGGGACCAATGATAATCGATTTTTAGTTGAGGTACCATTACTCTAATTTGATTAAAGTTGAGGGAACATTCTCATAATAATATAAATAAATTGTTGCAATACCACCTAAAAGTTGTTTATAAAGTCTTAGCAAACTCTAGCTCCAAAAGAAAAATAAAATAAAAAACAATTAATTCCCAAAGGTTTCCTAAAACATGGAAAACGAATAATAAAGATTTTTATCATAAAGGTCTAGAGTTTTTAAAATACCGATAATCGACCCCTAATTTTTGGAAAACAAGTCTCGAGACTAAAACTTCACGGATTTGTCAAAATTGACTCTTCCTTGTTTTTTGCTTGTCGAGCTACTCAAAAAGTCCAGAACATCAATTCTCAAGATATGACAGCAGCAAATAATCTTCTAACCTGAAATTTTCAATTCTTCAGTCACTTTTCTCCATCGAACATCACTTCCTTCTTTTAATTTTATAACATCTCAAATAACTCAAATTTTTAACTACATCAAATAAGACTACTCTTGACAACATGAAATGAAAACCTTTAAAAGATAAGTAATTAAGTAATAGCATTTCTCTAATAAACCAAATTACATATAAGTTTCTACCATCTTGTCACCTCCATCTTCACTCTAGAATTCGTTTTGGGCACACGTGATTATTAAATAAGCAGCAAGCTGATTAGATTGCGCAAATCCAAAAAAATAAACCAGTTGAAATAAACAAGAAAAGGTTAACTGTTTAAGTTGAGGATATTACAACATGTTTAGTGATTTTCTTCTTAATCTATAAATAAAAGGTCTTAAATTAAACTTATACGATGTACAACATTGTTGTTGAATTCTATATCTAATTATAATCGCTCATTGTTTAGCTGAATGCAATTTTCCTTGCTAGAAGTAGAATATCATAGAATATCATTGTGAGTTAGGGGAGATTTTCTTGTGTGCCCAGCACATGAAATGATACATTACATATTATTCAAAATATTGTATAATGACTTGTGATTTACCATCCCGTCAGTTAGGAACATTGTAACGGCTATAAAAGATATCAAAGAACAATAAAAAGTCGGAAAAAAAAAACATTGTAATGGCATTTCTTTTAGACAGATACCCTATACATTATCCTAGTAATGGAAAAGCATGACAAATTGGAGGACCAACCATGTCCACAAGCACGAGATAGGATTGTAGTGGCCAATAATCCCACATTAACCAAAGCACTGATCACTTGGAAGAGGACCAGGAATGGAGCCATTCTGAAAAAACTGCAACCCAAACACCACCAAAATGGAGAGCAATGACAAGTAAGACAGACCTTCAACAGCACCCAACGGTCCAAACGGTCCGTTGGGTAGACCGGACCCGGTTTTGGTTTTGGTGTACAAGGACCAACCCACAATTCCCAGGACGGCCAAATAGCTAACCCCTTCGAGTGCACCGATTGAACCTCCCGGTCCGGGTGGCAGGCCGCACCCGGTTGTTTTGAGAGTGTAGAGGGACCAGCCAATCACTGGGGTGGAAACCAAGCCTCCAGCGATGGCTGCTATCTCCGCAAGGCTGGTGGTGCTGTCGTCGCTGGTTTGTTTTGCCTTGGCTGAGATTTTCACTGGGGGTTGGAATCTGGTTGTTTTGTGTTTGGCATTGAAATTGTGAAGTGGGTTTGGGAATAGTGAGGGGGATGCTGGACAAATTAGCAACATCCTTTGAGGTTTTGAGAGATGGTGTTTGGTGTATTTTAGAGAACTAATTTATGAAAAATGGGAGGGCGAAAGACGGTATCAAAATATTGCCTTATCCAACCGAGTGACACTCCAATACTTGCAATATAAATTGGACAAATTTGGTACACGACATGTAATATAAATAACGACATAATTGATATATCTCACTTTAATGTAATTATAAGATGCATATCATCTTATATTTTCAGTATGTTAAATCATAAATTAAGCGATAAATACAATCGGTTGTAGAATTAATCTAACAAAAATAATTTTAACACGTCTTTTGATTTTCAATTCTGGCCCTTGATTCTAATTTAATTTGTTAAATTCATTGATTAAAGAAAGATTGCAAGGTAAATAAGGACAAATAATGTGTGGAAATATAATTTTCCGTGATTTAATTGGCTTTAGACAGTAGTAGAGACGAGCGGTTTGAATTGTTTTAACGGTTTAAAATAATTTTAGTAATGCGAAAATTAGGTGGCCGTGTCCCTTATTGAAAAAGACCACAAATTTTAGGGGTATGTTTCGTAATTATGTCTTTCTTCCTTCTCAAGGCTCAGCAAGCCGCTGTAAACTGGAAAGTAGGAGCAGACCATGAAATGCTTGAGCTTTGCTGCGCAGCGAAGCTGCTTTTCTCAGCAGCTAGCTTTTGAGTAAAGCCGTCTACAAATTCAGCTCACTAGGACGGATCTTATGACCAACAAACTTTTATCTTTATAAAATATGCTCATTTTAATAGACTTAATACTCTCACTCCCACCTGGGTGAAAAATACCCCATACAACCAAGTGCACCTTATTTTGCTGCACTCTTGCACCAGATATCGACACCTATAACACATTAGGTCTCAAATTCCCACCTGGGTAAATATTCACATAAATCATAATTCCACGTCACCTGCTACATAATATAAAGAAGATTAAATAAAAGGACTATCTACAAAGAGTGTTTACGTTGCCCCCCATTTTTTTTTCCCTAAAAAAAAAACCCGGTTGGACAAACAAACACGCATTCAAAAACCAAGTCTTTTTCTTTTCCCTCCAACTCCAATTGCTCTTTCCCTCCTTCCATCCCAAGCAAAAACCGCGCATAACTGTCGTTTGAATAACAACCAGCAACGGCTACGTGATTCACCAACGACTTTTTAAACATCCTTTTATATATGTTGTTTGTCCAACATCTCAGGAAAATCCATGTCTTCTACTACCAACCAACCAACCAACCAACCAAATCTAAATCTAAGCTCTCTATATGAGGTTTTCTCTGTTTTTCCAAACTAAGACAACAAAGGACCCATCAACAAAGGCATGAAATACCATCACCAGATTGTTTACCGACTCTCTGTCAACGATGCTTCTTTGAAGACTTGCTGTACTCAACCACATCGTCATCTTCCTCGTCGTCCTCTCCATTGTCATCTGAATCTGCATCTCCGCCTCTCTTGCGCTTAGGTTGGGATGATGAGGAGGGCGGTAGCACCTGAACTTCATCTTCTTCATCTTCCACCTCTTCCTCTTCACCATCTCCTTGGTCGTTTCCAGGGTCCATGTCACTGCCGCCAGCATCTTCTTCCTCAGCTTGTGCTACTGGTTGAACCAAGTAACCTGCACCACAGTCCTCTTCCTGCGATCCAATCACATTTCTGTAAGTTGATGAATTAAGAAGCAAAGCAAAGACGGCCAAATACATATGAATCTACATAACAGAATCAAATCTGAAACTACATCAAATAAACAACAAACTCAATAATCAAATAACAGCACTAATCACTACACAACTTTTCTTAAGCATTCGCGGGCAGGACTGATAAGAACCATCCATGCCAAATATTAGACTTCTGAACCGAAAGAGCAGAAACATAACTACTCTTTAAAACAATACTTAAATTCATGTAACCTGACATAGGAGGAAAATTGACAGCCAAATCAACACATATAGGTGCTGGGACACCAGCAATAACAAAAGAATATTAGACCTTATTAATGACTTATTTGCCAACTTCAAAACCATGATTGAAGTGCAGTCAATAAATAAACTTTACAAAAATTCAAATAAAACAACAGAAATATGCCCGAAAAAGGCCTTCAAAATTTATAGTAAACACCTCCAATTTCATGGTCCACAAGATATAAAAACATGAAATCAATTGGAAAATTCAAAACAAAGAAATTACACGTTAAAACACGCAGTCCATCAGTCCTGGTATAACACAACACATTCGAAAAGGTAAAAAATAGTGTTTTTTTAACCAAAGAAATAAAATATTGTAGCAATAACACAAAATAACACAACACCTTAAAAAATAATGTTGTCATAACTCCGAAATAAATACAATTACCTACAAATAAGGCAAAACAGCCTAAAATATAGGTTTGAAACATTCCCAGCATGCTATGTAGTATGTACCACATGTCACCACACAAAAGCACACAATAGCACAAACATCTCTCATACTACTGGAGCAGACACTCAAAAGAAGCATCTTCGTAAACCTACAAGAAAACTAACGACAATACCAATCGAAAAATACACACAGATGTATGCAGAAAATCAATTTCAACCCATATGCACAAGATGCTCATATCATAATTAGAACATCAGCCATTTTTCTCCTCTCCTGTGATCTAAAAGAACATCAGCCATAAACAGTTAAACACAGCCAGAAAAATCAATAAATTAACAGAAACAATAAGCAAATAAAATTATAGCCAATTGTAAATATAAAAGCAGACCACCAAGATTTAGAATTTAACAATGTTATTTGAAGGGATTGCTCACCTCCTCATCACCATCCTCCTCCTCAAACTCTCCACCTTCCTCTACTAACTGCTCCTCCTCCCCGGTCTCTCCGTTATCATCTTCATCTGCATCATCATCCTCCCCTTGTTCATGCCCATCAATCTCTCCCTCCGTGCTCGTCAACCGCCCTGTACTCTCCGGCTCTGCCAAATCCCCTTCATCATTGTCCACCTCCTCTTCCTCGTCATCTTCATCGTCGTCGTCGTCATCATCATCCTCATCATACTCAACCCCATCTTCCTCATCATCACTATCCTCAATCTCATGAACTTCCACCACATCGTCATCCTCACCATCCTCATCGATTTCCTCACCAGAATCATTCTCATCATCGTCATCGGGCTCCTCCTCATCCTCATCGCCATCTTCCGCAGCCGCAGCAAATCGAAACCCGTTCTCGGCCGGGTGATTTGTTCCGTTCACTCTGCCTGCAGTCACCGTCTCCTCCTCATCCGCATCACTCTCTTCATCCTCATCAGCATCCACAACTCCCTCAACCGCCTCACTATGCCCATTGGTCATCTCAAACGGCCGCTCCTCACCGTCGATTTCACCACTCCCAGGATCATCCTCCTCGTCCTCTTCCTCCTCCTCCTCGTCGTCAGATTCCGGCCTCTCGTTCTCATCCGCGTCCATCTTATCCAAATACTTCAACGATTTAATCAATCCAAAAACCCTAGATCGATAATCCTTGACGTGCGTGACCGGACACTCATACAGATCAAGCGAGACGAGCCTCAGCTGAGCGAGGGGCGCAAGATCTTCGACCTGCTGAATCCGATTGTTCGAGAGGTCGAGGTCCCTCAACGAGTCGAGTCCGGCTTCAACGAGGAATTCAAGGCCTCCGGCGATTCTGTTATCGGAGAGGATGAGCTTCTGGAGATTTTCAAGCCTCGGGAACTGCTCCAGGGACGAAACACCGACGTTTGCGATCGAGAGGTGTTGAAGGTTCTGGAACTTCTCTAGAAGGCTCGGCGGGGGCAGGCGACCCTGGACGCACTTAACAGCGCCGTCTAGGGTTAGGGCTCGAGCCGCGGCGTGGTCGGTCTGGCCCTCTAGCGCTGTCTCAACGGCTCGCTCCCAGATCTCGTCCATCAATTCGAAACCCTAATTTATCTCATACAAAGAACAAATATACAAATTTTACCCTTAATTTTTCTTTTCTTATATATATTTTGTGAAAAATCAACGGAGCTCCGATTTTTCAATCCCCGGGAAGAACAAAAATGGGAGCTAAAACAGTAACCCTAGATTTATCCCCAAATCACAGATTCGAAGATCAAAACGACACGAATCCTAATCGTTTTCTCCCTCTCTGAACCGCCTTAAAACCCTAATTTTTGAGATGTACGGACTCTTCTGCAAGTAGGAGATGCTTCAGGATAAAAAAAAAACAACAGAAAAAAGGACCAAAAATGAAATTCCACTCTCTCTCTCTACTTTCTCTCTCCTATTCGTATTGGGCGGTGGGTGACTCGGGATAAACCTCTTGATTGGGCTCGTTAGTCTTCGGTCTCCGTGGCTAGGGTTCGTGGGGCTGAACCTACCGTATCGAAAAATAAGTGGGCCGTTCGATCACGAAGACGCGGATCGGTGACGTGTACAAATGGAAGGTGGAGATTGTAGTTTGTTGTGTTTGTTTGTATGGGGGAGACAGAGGGGAGAGAGATTGAGATAGAGAGGATTTCGGCTCCGCATGAAACAGACGTCAGTGCTGAGGGAAATATCGGGGAGGTTACAGAAATGCCTATGTCATCTGATCAAATTACGGGATTGCCACAATGCTTCGTGACGAACGATTTGCGTTTCGTGTCGTAATTTCCACGCTGCTTTTGTTTGTTTTGTTTCTATCTATTTATCTACGACATGCTTTTTTAGCAGTTTTAATGTCGTAGTAAAAAACCATATTTTGTGGTTAACAAGGTGACATAATCTTTGAGTTTGAGCTTTTTAAATTTAATGTCGTGTAATATGATTTTGTATTTTCAGTTGATAAAAGTGTGACATGAGTCGTAGTAATATGAGCAAAATATGAATCATATCACACAATTGATATGGATATGAGTATGATAACGACATAAATTAAAAATTTGATAATAGATTTTGTCTATTATGTATCATTATTTTTGGACAACCGTAATAAGAAAATCTAATGCTTAGCCCCGAGTTAGAGAGTCATTTTTTTGTGACTTAGATAGATTCATGGTACATTATCTTATCGTTTAAAAACATATATTTACTAGATGTGGATGATGGAAAATATGGTAATGACAGAAAATCTGTTTTATGATAAGTTTCCATTTTACTTTCAATTTTCATGTTCAACCAATCTACTCATATGGAAGAAAATATTTCAAATTAGGCTTTACTCTCAATAATAGTTCATGGATATCATAGACTTATGATTATTGCATAAGATCTTCGGGCTTGTATGGATGTATTTTTAGAATGGTTGAAAGCATTTTTGGTAAAAATATTGTTGAAATTAATTCTTAGTTAAAACGCTAGTGAATCCTAGAAAAGTACTTAAATTATTTTTTGGAAGAAGCACGTAACTGATATTTCTTGTAGGAAGCACTTCAAGTGCTTTTGAAACCCAAAAATATTTTCCTCTAAAAGTTTTGTCAGTCATTTCAAAAACACTTCTAAACGAGCCCTTACTTTTTTATTTGTTTCTACTATTACCCTTAATTTTCAATTTGGGCCAATTCACTCATTCTCCATGTCTTACATTTTACCGCATTTTAACTTCCAACACGTGCATAACATGTGACCTTCTAGGGTTGTATTATGCAAATTTATCCTGAGCAAATCAAAGAGAGTCTACACAATTCAAGTTTCTACTTGCTCATTGGTTGAATCAGAATTATGGTTGGCAATGTCAATTCCAACCCTCATATAGAAGCTTCAGTTTTGCAAGTAAAGGATATAAGGCTGTTAAGGAAAGCTGTGGATTTTTTGGGACTGAAATCTAACACAAAAATAAAAGGAAATAGACTCTCTCTCTCTCTCTCTCTCTCTCTCTCTCTCTCTCTCTCTCTCTCTCCTTGTGAGAGACTTTCTCTCCTGGTGGCGCCGACCCTAACTTCGATTGGGGTTGGTTAGCCGTTCTCCCCTTCCTTTCGTTGTCTCATCTTTCTACCTTCGACTGCGTTTTCCCTTACTCTCTATTTCGTTTTGCCCTTTTCTTCTTATCCCACTAGCGTCCCTCATCCTTGTTCATCCATACTCCAATATGCAGTCATGCTTTATTGAGATGGTGTGTATAGCTTTGGTGCTTGCACAGGCTCGGGTGTTCCTAACATCACCACCTTATCTATGTTTGCCTTTTTTGACAATGTTACTCGTGGATTTTCACGAGCTTCTTTCTTCTGGTAGCTGAAATTCTTCTGGTTGCTTGATTTCTTCAATTGAGGATGCATACCAGATGGTGCTTGGAGTTAGATGTTATGATCGACAAGTCGGCGTGAGGTTGGAGGCGTGGAATTGGGTGAATCTTGAAATACTGTTGCAGCAGTGGCTGCTACTGAATTCTCGATTTTCTCTAGTTTTTTCTGGTTTGTGCCCACACTGTTGGTTGGGCTTTGCTTTGGTTTGCTTGGCTGGTTCATTTTGCATGTCTATGTACTTTTGTCCTTGGACCTTTGGTTGTATAGTTTGTAAGTTTGTTTGCTTCTTATGGTAATATATTTACCTAGCAATTTACCTTCCTCTCTGAATTGGCCCATGAATTCTGCCATTTGCCCCATTTGTTTCTTCAATTCTCCCATCTCATTTGCTTGGTTTTGATAGCCCTGCGACAAGGTAGTTACTAATTGAAGAACATTATCATTTTAAAAGCGTTCAAAAAAAAAATGGTAATATATTTACCTTTTTATTAAAAAAATTAAAAATAAAAAATCAAACACAAAAATCATGTTACAAAGCGGATGCAGATCGTAAATTACACACAATTCATGACTTAGTACAACAACACTAAAAGTCTACAACTATTAACAAATATTTAACCTCTTTTATACCCCAAAACAACTAACTAGTGTATGTATTTCTCACCCAAGTACAGAAGAATTGCGTCGATCAAGATAATGAAGCTACTTTGACATAAAAAAAATAAATAAATAAAAAAAAAAAAAAAAGAAGAAGAAGAGAAGGAAGCTACACCCGTGACTCGATGTAACGTTTAAGGTTCAAGGCTATATACAACAATCACGCCACTAGACATCCCCACTCTGTCTGGCATTTTCACTTCCACCACTACTTCTAAGCTTGGTATAATCAGTCTTTAAAATATTGGTATCAGTAGAAATATCGATATGTAAATTTGTGGAAATATCGATAGATATAGCAAATATCGATATCGGTTGCTTTCAATGGAAACTATGAACATTTAAAATGAAATTTTAGGGATTATAAAATGAAACTTAGGGATTGTCAAATATTTGTTTGGATGAAATATAAAAGTTTTTCCGATATTTAACAGATGTCTTAGAAATATTGACAATATTTGTCGATTTTAACCTAAACTTAAGAGTTTTATTCAATATGAGATGAAGTTTAGACTTCACCCCCCATTTTCAAATCTTTCTCTGATTTTTTGGATATTCCTATGAAAATATCGATCGCATCGAAAAAATTTAAACATTGGGTATATCCAGGTGCCAACTTCGGCGGCACCATATGCATAACATGAAGAAGATGGGCGCCGAAATTGCCTAGTAACTGAACATGCACCCGAAGTTGGGTTTCCCGTACAATGCGAGGTGGCGTTTGAGTACTACTAAGATCCTTTGAGTGCATTTGTTGTACCGGATTATTTCGGACTGAACTAGCTTTAGGGACTAACCTGGACTGGCTTAGACTAGATTAAGCTGGACTAACTTAGTGAAACGTTTGGTACAGTGTCGAACTAGAAAGCTAGATAATAACAAATTCTAATATTATATTATTTAATTCATATTTATTAATATTTTATATTATTTAATACATATTTAGTAATATTTAGAAACCTCCCATCTCTATTCCCAATTCTTTTCCGCTAATCCCCCATTTTCTTCCTTATTTTGCTCTGTACCTCTCCCTCTGTTTCTTCCAAATTTTTATTCGTCCATCTCCCTCTTCATCTCCATCTTTTTCTTCGTATTTCTCTCCATTCATCTTCCTTTTTTCTTCCTAATTTTTCTAGGACACAATTGGCGAATCAGAACCCAAATTAGAGTCTAAGTCATCTGGGTATTCATGGGTCTGCTTCTCCAGCATCAATAGCGAAGGTCTGCGATCAGGGAGTTTGGACTAGGTGCAGTGTGATTAGAGTGACTGTTGTGCGTTTCAGATGCACAACAATTTTTGTTAAAAAAAAAAAAATGGCTTTCTTGTTTAGAATTTTGGATTTTGATCTGGTTTTGAAAGTGGAAATATTGCAAAATTTTTTGCCTATTTTGCTTCGAATTTTGTAGGATCTGGATTTGGAAATGGTAGATGAAAGGGGCGAAGCGGGGCATAGTTTATATATGGGACCTGGGTTTCGAATCTTGCGAGGGACAAGTAGATGGGAGGGGCGAAGTGAGGAGGGACGAAGCAAGGATGAGTTGGCTTAGCAGTCCGGCCAATTTGGGGGTTTCGCTAAGACCCTTTAGTGAAGTGCTTAGTCCCGTTTAGTCGGGACCAGTCTCATTAAATCTTGTCCTGGTTTGTATCAAACACAGGACTAGACTACCACTTAGTCCAGTTCAATCTAGTGAATGCTAGTGAGTGCAAACAAACGCACCCTTTGAGTCCTTATTCATCTTCAGTTCCAACTATTGGTTAGGCTACTGGTTAGGTTGTGGCTCATTGATGTCCATTCCTTCCATGCCATTCTGATACTCCTTATTAGAAAAGTATTTCTCATTGATTAAAAACTGATTACATTGGGGTATTTATACACAAAAGTTAATAAAGATTAGTTACCAACTAATGTAACTAATTAATCTTAATCTATGATTAGTTAAAAAACAGTTATAGCAAACAAACTTCTTTACTAAGTAATTGCTGATTGTGTTGGTGACTTAGAGTCTAGCTGGCACTGTTGACTTGACTGAGGATGATGAGTGTCTTTACTCCTTTCTTACTGCCTTTAGACCAGAAGTCCTGTAAGGAACCTGGGGTTGCCAGAAAGTAGTTGAATGATTCAACACACCTTGAGAGTTACCTTAACGCTCATACTCATCTTTACATATGGGTGGATTCAACATACCTTCAGGTGTACAAGTAGATAGATTATGAGTTTTGTCTTCCATCTGAACTTTTAAAGTGTTTTTGTATAAATATTGAGGTGTTTTTTCTTATTTACCAACCTCATCAATATATGACTAAAAAACAATGATATTTTCGAGTCTTTAGGGATATTTATAAGTAATAAATGGGCACGAAATTAAACCTTTTGATGACACGTCATATGATTTGCAAATTTAGTCTAAAAATTTAGTCTACGCATTACCCTTTATTGAAGATTAGACTTGAATTGGAACAAATGTTTAAAAATAGCAACCCACATAGTTACTAACTAGTAATTAAAAATAAATTAACAACCAAACAAAAATTCGTAAAAAAAAAAAAAAATAAACATGCACATAGGATTTTGAACTTATGACCCTTCGTTAATTTTAAGTACAAAAACCAATGCTTCTAATTACTTAGTTAAATTTTATAAATTTATACTGTTATGAAAAGAAATTTGTAAAAATTTAAATTTAAATGAGCACACATGGTGTTTGAACCCAAGACCTCCTCATTAATTTCAAACAACAAAATTACCAGTTCTAGTTAAATTTATATGTTATTAAACCAAATTTTATAAATTTATAATCTTATAACAACGTATATAAATATGCACACTAATAATTTTGGTGCTCCTAATTTTTTTGGGCTCCGGATGGTCGTCCTGCTTGCACTGGGCCTGGGCCGGCCCTGGTTGGAGCCTTCAAGTCTAAGCCATTATTTGGTTTGTCAGGTTTTTTCTCTCTCTCTCTCTCTCTCTCTCTCTCTCTCTCTCTCCAAATAAAGTGGTATATCAACAAAATCAACTTTAGAGGCCAAAGAATGAGCTGAAGTGATTACAGTGGTAGGGAATGCTCGGCATGAGCGTAATTAGATAGGAGCAAGTCATCCCAGTTCTCCAAGAGATCTTCGTGGACTTTTCGGAGAGAGACTTCAGTAAGACTAGTCACCTTACAAATCTCTGCCTGAGTTTTTCTCGTCTTCAAGTTGGCAGGCTATATAAATTGCAGCTACGAAGATGCTAATGGGGAGGCTTCTACACGTGCAGAAGCATTTGTTGATGACAATGTGAGTTGCCAGTTTCCACAATAAAGTATGTGAATCATGGTCAGACTTGATAAGGATAACAACTCATTTCAAGTAACGTAGATGAAGAAAGTTGAGATCAAACTATAAAACGAAGTGACTATATGAGGAGTAGTCCAACTTCTTATAAGCCCATGCAAGGTGTCTTATGCCATTAATGTGAACTCATTCTTAACATGTCCCATCACGTGTAGCGAATTTTCAAGCTTAATACTTAGACAACATAACTCGGGTGACGTAGATCACGTATGGCCGTTGGGCTTCACCCGTGGGACAACCTGCTCTGATATCATGAAAAAAGTTGAGATTCCATCATAAAACTAATTGGCTATATAAAGAGTAGTCCAACCTCTTATAAGCCTATACAAGGTTCATTTTCCCATCAATATGAACTCGTTCTCAAGAGTAGATTCAATGAGCAGTCCAAGTAGCAAATACAACATCGAAACGAATGGTGCCTGAGCAGATTTATTGAGATGGTGGAGAGTGCAAAGCCGCAGCGAATTGACCGATAAGGAATTGCTGTTGACGGGCTGACTAAGCTGCAGTGCTTCTTCAAGCATCTTAATGTTCTTACCGATTTCCTTTTGGGCACATCGGCTGCAATCGAGATTTCCTACAATACAAAAATCAAATTCCAAGTCACCACAAAACTCGAAAACCCATCATCAAAATCCAGACTTTCAATTAGAAATCAACTCCAAATGCGTACAATTACAAACCCAATTAGCACTAACAAGTGTAATTACCTAGAGGGTTATGGGCTCTTGGGCCTATCTGATAGCCTAGACCATAGCAGTCCCTGAATCTGAGAGCTTAAACACGTGGTCCGATATGCATGCATAACCTTTTGTTTTGATGATTTGAAAGACGTATGAAACAATAAAAACATATTCATTTATTTTCAAAGTGCTTATATTCAATTTAAGGATAAATTTTTCGGTAACATAATTCAGTACACGAAGTATTATAATACAAGTAGTTAAATTTTAATTTTAAGCATCTAACTACTTATATTATGATATTTGATATACTGAATCGTATCCCAACACCTAAAAAAAATCTCTTCAATTTAAGGGTGACAATTGTTTCGTGATTACCGACCAAATAATATTTTTGTTTTGATGGATAGCGTAGTCTGCGTAGACATTTGGTAAGATTTTGTCGATGGGTCCATATTTGATATCGGCAAGATTCACCTTCAAAGTGTCAAACTTTGGGCCCCACTGTAATTCAATCAATTTTGTCAAAGCAACATCTTAGGGAAAGCCAGAAAGGGACCATCTCCAGATCCTTCCACCAAATCCACATAATTCATCAATTCAAGTTTTTAAAATTTAATTTAACGACTAGAAACAGAAAATCTCTTTAAAAATTATAATAATTTTAACTGTTGAATCAAATTTTAAAAGTCCAAATTTGTGGATTATGTAGATTTGATGGAAGGGATCAAAGAGGATCCATTTTTACATCTCGGAGGAGTGAGAACATTTATAAGTTTACACGAACTACGTTTCCGAATTTCTTTCACTTGAAAAATTAAATTTATAAAAGATATATTAAAAAAAAAAAAAAAAAAACCAAAAACAAAATTCCTGCACGTTTGAACTCATCTACTCCAAAACTGGAACGTTTAAGAACCCAATCAACTACATAGTTTAGCCCTATGAAAAACATATCAAGAACCGAGTGTGACGTGCGCATCACTACCGGTCACCAGACTGTGGGCAGCACACAGTTGCAATTGCAGGATAATGCAGACTTGGACGATGGTCCTCAACACATATCCAGACATCATCGACCACTGCCCGTAGAAGTCACCAGTTCTCTACCCTTCTCTGCTTGCTTCAAAGTCTTGCTAAATTCTCGTGCGCTCTGATAGAGAAGGACGGAACTTGTTAAAACTTACCATGCATAAACAAATTTCCATGCTAAGATATAGGCATCTGTGAAATTATTTGCAAATATTAAGGAACCAAATAGTAAGGCTTGGTTTAATCATCAGGGCACATACAAGCAAGTGATTACTTTAGTCAAGATCAAGATGTTCATGCCAAGAAACTAAACGAGTAGGTTTCATGCATAGGTCGAACTTCTGAATTAATTATTCCCATCAACCACACGACCACGTTATCTTAAGAGAACATGTGCCATTGTGGTGATTGTGTAGGGCATGACACAGGCATACAAATACAACTGACATTGTCCTCAGATAAACAATATGGTTAGCTGTCGAGATCAGTCGAAATTAAATGTGTGGACAGCTATCTAATCCTTATTATGCTTTAAATTTTAGTATTTACATAATAGAACACCATCTGCTCAGCTAGTATAAAACATCAATTTAACATTCCAGGCCTAATTTGTCACTTAGAAAGCTAATTGACTACACATGTTGTGTCATGCTTAACAAATTCTTCCATTCAGAGGAAATCCTCTGCGTTTTTAGCATAATTCTTATCAAAGGCCCATGGAGAAAACCTTATGTTCTAGTTAATTATGGGTATTACATGGTACAAAACGTAAAAGACAAAATGGGAACACCAAAAGAAGGCTGGCACAAATAATTTACCCAACGAGAAAACTGAATTCAGTAATCTGACATGTCAATCGCATATTTTTCTGCAAGAACGAAAATCACACAGATTTTTGTTACGGAACATGCTCATCCAGACGCATCAGAACATGCATGAACTGGAAGGGAGTGAATCTCACAGTTCCTACAGCCAAGGAAAGCAAGGATGTAGAGAAGTTGATTTAAGAAGGTAATCACCAGCCTCTCACCCTTTCCAGCTCTAAATAATTCCCACAGCCTCTCAGCTTCACTTGCAGAGTGGATGAAGTTAATCCTCATACAAAGGGTGAACATTCTTGGCAAGTAGCTTCTGCCTTTGGTCTTCTGACAATCTTGGGTGGCAGCTAAGTCAGCTAAGGAAACTAATGATGTACAGATGTAGATCCAACTAAATCGGCTAAAATACTAATCTAGGGTCGCAACTAGGTCGGCTAAAATACTAATGATGCACAAATGGATCCACCTAAACTCTGGTTGCTCTCGGTTTGCAGCTAACTTGCAAAATGAATTCAGTTAAGTTTCATACAAAGGGTGAAAGGTAATTCTTAGTAGTCAGCTAAATGAAACCTAATTCTTGTTAACCACACAGCAACCCAAATTCTGAAGGCAAAATGGTTATTGAAATTCCACAGCCAATGTGGCTAGAAGTCCTGCTTGTCACTCATCCTGCCCAAAATTTCAGCACCTAATCAATTGAAAGCTGAACAATGACAGATTTGGGTTGAATTCGGACATTGGCCAGGGCGATCTCAATCAACCCAGTTTTCAAGTGCTCCTATAGAGATTAACCTAGTAACCAAAAACAATTGACAACAGACCAAGATAAAAACTGATTATGCAGCATAAAGTTATCACCCGAGTTAAATTGATTATAATGTCAATCGCAAGCAGTAACGCTCATAACATCGGAGCATCCAAATCTAAATTCCTACTTAGCCCCAGCCGATCTTCATAACAATGAAAGCAAAGAAATTTTGAATTAGTTCTGCTCTATTGCTTTCTTGGTAACCAATAATCAATAATCATAAACAGGTTAACTAATGGAACACTCTTGCTAATTGACGTCCTAACAGTAGTACCCAACTCCCTAAGTTACTAACCCATTTCACTAATTAAAAGAGCAATGCAATCTACAGATAATGAGCAACGTAGCATGATTAACACAGAGCAAATGAACCCTATACAAGTCCTTAAGTAATCAAACAAAACAACACAAAGGATAGGGCACTCACTGCAGATTGGAACGGAGGCGGATCAAGATCCACAGAGCGAACGGACATCTTAGCGATCTCGGTTATGGCTTCCTCTCGAACACCAGGGACGTCACTGGTCAACTCCTCATAGGCAGCCTCAAATGCCTCCTGCCAGAACCTCGGTAATCTGATCCGACGGCTATTAGTGTACACATCCCACATGTGCTCCACCACCTTCTCCCTCTCCTCCATTTCCTACACCACCACCAAAAAGGAAAAAAAAAAAAAAAAAAAATCCAAAATCCCCATTAACCGATCAAATCAGAGATCCAACCAAATCGACCCACAAAAACAAAACGAGGAAACTCATACAAGAACGTCGAGATCGTCGTGAATGGGCGAGTCGAAGTCGTCAGAGAGACGGTTGAGGTTGCCGGCCGACCACCGGAGCGTGACGGTGCCGGTGAACATGGACCAAAACGCGAGCAACAAAATCGCGGCCAAAGCCCAGAACTTGTACCTGCCTTTGCCGAGTATTAGACCCGAATCCGAGCTCTCCTTCTTCCCGCTGCTGGCCGCCGTCGTTGTTGGAAGGCCGTCGTCATCCTTCATTGCGGATTAACCCCCACAAAGATTGAGTTCAATTCAAATTCAAACACCCAAAAATCTTGATTATTTTGTGGTTTTATTCTTTCTATATTTGGAAATTGGACGTGAATCTTGTGCTTGCTGTGCACATTGTGAGCGTGGAGGATCCAATCGAAGGAGTGTTTGCTTTCCTGGTTGGATTTGCTGTTTCAGGGAAGCAAGGTGTGGAGCTTTTTTTTAAAAAAAAAAAAACAATGAAAGACATGCGGGCCACCACATTTTATAAATTTCGATGGATTTGACATTTAATTGGGTTTGATTTTGATGGGCTGTGGCGGGGGAATTGTGGCCGCTGGATCTCGATTTTGTGCAAAAACTACGAAGTGAGATACTTCAAGGCGAAATCGAATTAATGATTTCATATCGTATTCGGCAGATAATTTTTGTGATAAAAAATTTAAAATATAAACTCTCATGTTAAAAATAATTTAGCAAATTAATTCAAAAGTGAGATTTCCTTTAACTCTCCAATAAATGTAAGATAAAAATGTCAACCTTCTTTAGATCTACTCCAACCTTTGAAATAAAACTTAAATTTTGGGTTCTAAACATACTCCTTGGGGCAAATTTAACCTGAGGATTCCCTTTAAGTTAGTAAGGCTAACTCACCATATATGTGTATTTTTTTTAAGTTTTATATTTATAAATTCATTGAACTCAATGGTTAAGATCTAATATGATCAAATCCAACGGTAAAAAAAAACATATATATATATAACGGTCCACATTTAAACCCAACGGTAAAGCAATTATAATTTTTTTTATGTGTTTCATATTCTTTCATAGTTTTCCACGAGTTTCATGGTATCGGTTTAATGATTTTTCAATATTTATCGGAATCTAAATATTTTTAGATTAAAATGTTATAAAATCAAATTAGGATAGTCTACATAGTTTTTATTTTATTTTTTTTAAAAAAGTTACTTTAAGAAAAAATATATCTAAATTCATTGTTTAATAATCTCAAGCTAAAACTTTAAGCCAAAAGGGTTGGAGGAGAAAAACCGTTATGAGTTAAAAAATTTAGGTTTTTTTTTTTTTTTTTTTTTTTTGTTTTTTGGAAAAAGTTTGACCGTAGCAAAACTACAGCCAAAACTCCATTAAACAACAAGCCCAAAATTACAAGCAAACCAAAGGTCCAACTTACAAATATACACAACCAAAAAAGGGCCGAAACCAACATCAAAACAGAAAGAGGCCTTAGAATAGTGAAGCCCAAAAAAACACACAACAGCCAACTGAGAAGCTTCTACAGAAATCGCCTCCACTGACAAAGATCCAAGCCAGCCTTTGGAAACATCATCCACCACCGAGTAACGCCGCCTCAGACACCACCGCCAATCCCGAACAGCAACCAGATCATAGCCATTAACAGGAGTAGTTGGCACCAAAGAGGGATTAGCCAACTACCAGTAAGAAGCTTGTGGAAACCCATAAGCAACACTACCGAAAACGGCAAACAACAAGGAGAACGTGGTGGTGTGGGAAACACCCGAGCTAGGAAAAACACCTAGCTCTACACACGAACTCAAAAGGAACTATGGCTGAAGATTGGACTAAGGAAGAGATAGAGAGATGTATACCGACGGGAGATGAAGAACAAGACAGGCCGGAGGGGAAAAAGGGAGAAGCATATGGAGAAGTGAAAAGAAAGAAGAAGAATATGGCTGAAGATCGGACTGAGGAAGAGATAGGGAGAGGTATACCGACGGGAGATGAAAAACAAGACAGGCCGGAAGGGAAAAATGGGAGAAGCATCTGGAGAAGTGAAAAGGTATACCGACAGGAGATGAAGAACAAGACAAGCTGAAGGGGAAAAAAGGGAGAAGCAGAAAAGAGGAGAAAACAGAAGAAGAAAGCATCTGGAGAAGTGAAAAGAAAAGAAGAATAAGAAGAAGAGAAGAAAGAAGACATGGTAGAGAAAGGGAAAAGAGGAGAAAACAAAAGAAGAAAACATCTGGAGAAGTGAAAAGAAAAGAAGAAGAAGAAGAAGAAGAAGAAGAAGAGAAGAAAGAGGACACGACAAAGAAAGGGAAAAGAGGAGAAAACAGAAGAAGAGGACATGGCAGAGAAAGGGAAAAGAGGAGAAAACAGAAGAAGAAAGCATTTGGAGAGGTGAAAAGAAAAGAAGAAGAGAAGAAAGAGGACATGGTAGAGAAAGGGAAAAGAGGAGAAAACAGAAGAAGAAAGCATCTGAAGAAGAAGAAGAAGAAGAAGAAGAAGAAGAAGAAGAGAAGAAAGAGGACACAGCAGAGAAAGGGAAAAGAGGAGAAAACAGAAGAGGAAAGGGAAAGGGGGCAACCGACTCCAGCCAAAGCCAGAGTCGACGCCTGAGAAGGGACAAAGATGAAGGTCCTCACCAAAATTGGTGGGGGGGGGGGGAAGAAACTCTCACAGAAGGAGAGATAAAAAAAAATTAAAAAAAAAAAGTTTAGGTTTTAACCAAAGGGTTGGAGATGGTTTTAACATGCTTTACATATCTTTCTCAAAGTCATCTTTCTCTCTTCTCAAATTTACCGTTAACAAACCGGTATTCAAGGTCAATCCAATATCTTTTCTCCCCACCGTCCACCCTTCTCTCACACTCTCATGGCCGATTCCTCAGTTAGGTTGTTTGCAATCTCTTATTCCATTTCACATGGCGACCTTTTTGGCAAATCCAAAAGTTTGATTTCTATGATGATTTGTATTTATTACCTAGCTAGGTCTCAACAAGCCTCGATAAGAGATTGAAGAAGTTGGAAGATAGATGTCAGGTCAGTGGATCGATCTCATTACCTCTACTGTTGGCAAGTCCCTTCATCATCCATTGAAGTAACCATTTTAAACAATTTTGTATAGCGCAATAGCTGCAAGAATGAGGCTGGAAATAATTTCTATAATTATTTATATTCCTCTTCAAAAAAAAAAAAAAAAAAAAAAAAAAAGGTTGAAGAGAGAGGAGATGAGAAGGTGAAGCTACAATTAGAGCGTGAGGAAAGACCAAGAGAGAAGAAGGTAACTGGAAGAAAAGCTGGTGCTGGACAATTTTATCTCCGCACCTATAATGGAGTTAATGAAAATTTCGCTTTTGGGATAAATTTGCAAACGGTTTTTACCATGAGGGTTTGAATTCTAATTTTTTTTTAACACGGTGGACGTTATCTTTCAAATATTCTATCACGACATGGAATATTAATTTGATTTGGCCTTACTTGAAATGAAAATTTTAATAGGTATAGACATGGAAAATTCATACATCGACCAAGTAAAAGAGGAATTGAAATGGAATCAAAGCCTCCATTAAGATGTACCTAGCCTCAATTCGTAAAGCAAATGACAAGTCTCATGCATGTGGCGAGATAGTTTGACCTACACTCATTATTCAATACTTAATCATCTTTGTTTTGATCGTTCCTGATTTCAATTCTTCCCCAATTCTTGAATTTTTTCGTTTGCTCTAACTTTATTTATATTGTCGATGTTTTGCTCGTTCCTCGGTTCAATCCTTCCCCAAGACGCCTTCTAGAATTTTCTCGTTTGCTCTAGCTTTATTTATTTTGTCAATTTGAATGACTGATGCGATTTGCCCATTTATTTTTTACAAATTTTGTTAGATAACAACTCTTAGTCGCTATTATGCACAATTTGATCATTAAAGATTGACTCTTTCCCATATCCTCTTTATACTACAAGTTCTTCATAGCTAGATATGGGTGGATTTAATGGCGACGTGACTTCTATGTGTGGTGATAGTTATTATTTAGCGTTACAGATTCAGTTAGGAATTTGAGCTATATGGATTCGGATATGAGTAATGCATTTTTGATGTCACGAGTTTTTTTGTTATTCATACTTCAGAGTTTTTGTTTTCACAACTATGTTAGAAACTTAGAATTCTTGTCTTAAACACCTTTTTTTTTTTATTTTTTTTATTTTTTTATCACGGGAGTTCGATTTGGTTCGACGTTTTAAAATTAAACTTACGATTCGAGTGTGTTTTTGGATTTGGAACAAGGATGGCGCTGCAATGCATTCGCCCAATTCAACTTTGAGTTGCTTTCCTTTCGGCGATTGCAAGCATTGCAGGTGCGGTGCACTACTTTTAGAGATTAAGGTCTACTTTTGAAGATTAAAGTTTCCTTTTGGTGCTTTTTTATTTTTGCTAGGCCTAAATTTGTTTGGACAGCTCGAATGAAGAAATTTTTAATTGTAAAGAGAATATAAGTAATACATCACATGTTTTAATAGAAGTGGAAAATTTGATTTTTTAAGTTATTAACATTTTAGCATATATATTCCACTATTTGTATAGTAACACGTGATGAACTACCCTATGTACAAGTCACACTGAAATTTTTTTTGCTCTAATGGTATTAAGTTGTAGCTCACTTATTGCTTTAGTAGTTTGCTGTACTTCTATCTTAAGTTTTGTACCGTTTATCTTTTTTAATGAAAATTCTCCTTTCGACAAAAACATATAAAAATAATAAAAAAAAAATTAACGAAAAATCTAAATATTTTTTAATTTAATGAAAAAAAAAACAAATAAATGTATACTAAATGATATCAGAAAGAAAGATAAAAATGTAATTTTTCATTAAAAATGAAGAATACTAAAAATATTTCGTTAAAACTTTTAATAAAAAATCCCTAAAATCCAAAACGAAGAGGACATATCACGTGCACCTATTAAGATAGTGACGTCCCATGTTTTAAAATATATCCAACATTAAAACCTGATCGAGTTTTTATTTATTTATTTTTAATTTAATGTAATTTAATTTTATTATTATTATAAAAATAAGGACAATTGATGACAAACTATGGTTACCACTATTTTTCAGAGATCGTGAAGACTCACATAGGTATTTCAATATTTCATGACCATAAATATGACTTCTATACCAACAGCAGATTTCAAACTTGAGATCTTCAATTTTTAATTTTAAAAAGAATCTTGTAATACTACTAACTCGTGGTTAAAACCTGAGCAGGTTAAATACAACTAAAACTGATTGACTAAATCTATCAAGAAAAAACCATTCCATAGAATATCTCGCCCCAGTGCTTTAGGAAAACAATCAATTCAAAACTTTCTCGGAATCGTATGAAGAACAAGTCACACAAAAAACCGACTGAACGAAAAAGAAAAACAAAAAAAATCCATATCCTGTACAAAATTTTACATCCAAAACACCTGCAGTAATTAAATTATAAGAGTGAACCGGCAGCTAAAAAGGAGCTGAGACAACATCCTGGGGTCCTCGTGGTCTTATGAAATAATCATCCGAGTACTCGGGTTCCTCAACTGAATCTATCATCGTTTCATCACCATTTTGCTTGATTGAACTAGCTACTGGTTCCAAACCCTGCAAATTAATAATTAATTTAGTTGATTTAAATCTTGGTTTCTAATATTGTTAGATATTCATCGAGAAAAGTTATTAAAATGGTTCTTCAACCACAACGTACCTCTGTGAAAATGCTCATTGCTTCTTCTATATTCTTTGTATTCACCACATACTTGGCTGCCTCCTGCAAGATATCACCATAGTTAAAAATTAAAAACCCATAAAAAATAGATAAAATGGAAAACAAATTCAAACTCATGATTCCAGCTGTAGCAGAAAGGATAAGAAAATGATCATGCATGCATTCGTCATATAAAGGAAGAAGAAAATGATCATGTACTCGCCATATATATAGAACCTCTTGTATATCTTACTCTCTGCATGCCTTTTACCTAATACAAAGAACTTATACGGTAAATAATAAATCATTCCCTTTTTGCTACTGCTACCTGAAATGAGATATCCTTGCTAAGGAGCATATGCATTTCCCAAAAACCCAGAAAAGATTAGAACGGTACCCTTGCAAATTTAATTTGGTCTATCCGCAACGTTCTTGGCTCGGTTTCTATCGATGATTTCCTATCCATCCGGGTTGGAGCAGCTTCCATTTTCTGAAGAGGGAGAGACAGACGGGAAGATATAGAGAGAGCAGAAAGATTTAGAGAGAGAAAGCAGAAAATTTCTTTTGCTTTTTGGGAGCTGAAAGACAGAAACAGATTAAAGCGCGTAACGAAATGATATCTGATGAAGAAAATGAAATATTGTGGAGGGATTGTGTTTATATATACTTGGTGGTAGGTCGTGACTCATTGACTGGTTATCTCACAAGCCAATGCATGGGGAGACCAAGATCACCACGTAACTAACGTGGCCGGTAACCACCACAGAAATTCGAGTGCGTGGCATTCAGGCGACGGGGATGCCCCACGTGGCGGCTGATGGTTGACTCGTCCTTGTGTAGAAACTGTGGGTTTGCCGTGATTCCGACAATTTTTTCCAAATGGGGAGACTTATGGTGGTTTTCTTGGGGACACTTGTCGGCGTAGTGCTGCGCCCTACGGTGACCAACCAGGGAGGACCACGAAGGCTTTTCATTTGCCAAACTTCAAAATAAAAAATGGATTTGATCACGAATAAGGATATAGTTTGGTGGAAAAGTTAGAGACGCAATATTCTATATTTTTCATTTTTGAGAACAACCTTAATGAATGAGACCAAAATTAGGACAGAAATTAAAATGCATTAAGAGAATGTGAGAATTCTAAATTTTCGAACATTTTGAAGTGCTATGAACGTATTCGGATAAAAAAAAATTTCAATTATTCTGATTTTATGGTTATTTACTTAAATTATATACTTTAAAATTATTTTGTATGTCATTGTTCAATGTTCTTATATATTAAAAAGAATAAGCATACTAGTATACTACAAAATTCAAATTCCAAAATTTCCGAGTATGACGAAAATGTATATAAAAATTGTCATATGATCCAATTTGATTCTGAAATTTTGAAACGAAATTGAAAGGTAGTTTCCAATCCGATCCTTCCCAAAAACACCCTACAGCAAATCAACCATATGATGTTGACCGTAGTTTCCGATCCAGTCCTTTCCAAAAATACCCGTCAAACTCTAAATACAATGCCGCCCTCCACAATTAGGGGTGGTTCGGTATGGGATCCCATACCGAAACCATTGTCCCGATTCCCAAACCGAAATTTTTGGGAATCCCAAATTCAATCCCAATCCCAAACCAAATTTTCGGGAATCCCGAAATAATTTCGGGATTTCGGGACAAATCGGGAATCCCGAAATGTTTTTGGGCTTTTGGTTAACTATTAAACCTAATTTTAGTTAACTATTAAACCTAATTGATACTGATTAAACCTAACTGCATTTCAAGTAAATATGATTTCTTCCTTCCAAAATTCATTTTCTTGAGAAATCAGACACTAATATTTATTTTATGCTGTCAAATACATTCGAAAATCCAAAAGGACATTCACAACATATATAGAATATCTAAGGAAAGAAGATTGCTCAACATTGTGCAGGTCTGCCATTAGCCATTATTGTGCTTATGAATGACTAATCTAGAACATAATAGTTAACCTATTTTTCTTAATTTTTTTTTCCAGACTCTAAAATTGATGCTGAGAAGGAAACACTAGGAAAGAAGATGCTTTAACATTGTGCAGGTCTGCCATTAGCCATTACTGTGCTTGCGGGACTTCTAGCTAGAAAAGTCACAGTTGAGGAGTGGAAAACAGTAAACAAGAACGTCGATGTGTATATACGGAGAGGAGCTAATCTTGACCAAGAATACAAAGGATGGAGTAAAATGTATGGAGTAAAATGTATACCTTTATCTCTCACCAACAGCACAATTCAATCGACCTTGAATTTGCAGGTCAACAACTTGACTGGAGAGCTCTCTGCCTTCAATTTTTCAACTGTCATTCAAATTGAAATGGGTGATTGGTGAAGCAAATGGAGAATATTGGTGAAGCAAATGGAGAATATTGGTGAAGCACGGAAGGAAGGCTGCTGGAACTTGGAAGCCTGGAAGCCTGGAAGGAAATCGAACGGAAGTGAAACTGAAAGGGGATCTAATCTAAGTCATCTAACCTAAAAACAAATGAATGGCTAAGATTAAATCTAAAACAATGAACGGTTGAAATAATTCTATTATAATAATAAAAAAAAATATATATATATATAATATTTATTTCAATTCGGTATGGGAATACCGAAAAAATGGAGATGGAATACCGAATCCCATACCGAAAATTTCGGTTTGGTTCGGGATTACATACCGAAAATTTCGGGAATTTTGGTTTGGGATTTTTTTGGTTTGGGATCGGGATTTTTTCGGTTTGGTTTAGGATTTTTGGGATTTTTTTCCAGCCCTATCCACAATAGCTGAATAGTGTTGCAGTTATATTTAGAATAGGAATGTGATTGTGTAAATCCTAGGGAATCTGAGAATGTATCTTATATTCCTATTAGGAGTAGATTACCTATTAAATGTTGTAATCCTAAAGGGAAAGGTTTTTACCTATCATACTACTATAAATAAATGCACAATGAGGTGAATCAAACATACCTCACAATTAAATCACTATCTATTCTCTCTAATTGTAGTTGGCCCCCCCTCTCTCTAAACCCTAGATCGTTCAATCAAATAAGCTTACAACACGTTATCAGCATGCTCTTGCCAGAAGCTGAGGAATTGACGCACCGTAGGAGGAGACTATCATCCACAAACTTCGAAGGCTTATTTTTGTTTTTTGCTAATCAGGTACACTTAAAATAAAAGAAGATATTTGAAATGTCCACGAAGCATGAAAACATTTCCCATGATACATGAACCACTTTATGTTTATATTTTCCTTACGATAGATATATTGTATATGTTTATATCTTTGTTAATATATATATTTGTTTCATGCATCGCACAATTAAATTGTTAAGTGGAATATGTGAGTCAAAGTATAAAATTAAATTAGAAGCAAATTTAGGGTTTCTTAAACCCTAGGGGATTTCAAAAAAAAAAAAAAAAAAAAAAAAAAAAAACAGAAGGGAGAACTAGGCCTCGACACTGTGCACGCCACCGCTAAGCCTTGGCCTGGGGTCAATTTGATGGGCCTGAAGCGCTGAACCTGTTTGCACCTTGGCCCGCGCCATTCAACTAGCCCATATTGTCTAGGTTTTCTTCCCCGAACTGCACACCGCAACTTTTTATGGTTGCTGGGCTTGTGCCACAACTACGGGCCTGCAGCCCTAGTTCTAGGTCCACACCAGCAAGTTGTTATGCTTGCTGGGCTTTGCAGCAGCCCCGGCCCACATCACATACAGCTAGACCATTCCGGTTGGGCTTCTCATCCAAACCCACAAGCCAGCAAACATGCTAAGCCTAAAACTTATGCCCCATCTTCAGCCTAAAATTGAAAACCAGCTGCGGCTGAGGTTTCTCCCACTCCTAAGGCCCTTTAGGGCCCTGCTTTTTACTAAAGGCACCCAACCCGAGCCTAATTATTTTTGGGGCAATATTTTTCGACCCAAATGCTATTATTTTAGCATTCTAAATAATTTTAACCCGTATGTTAATCGTATTTTTGCTTCTACAATTGACCCTATAAGGCTCGATTTATTGAATTAATTAAAAGTGACATGTAGTCCATTAATCTGATAATAAATCCAAAATTATTGACCTAAATATCACTTTGGGACATTAACGATTCAATAATTTATTTTTATTTTTTGAACCGTAACATACTTTCGTAGTAACGAAGCTCTCACACTTGAGTTTTCGAAGAACCTCAAATCCACTATATTCAAATTAGTATATTGCATTATGTATTTCTTGTAGGAACCTCTCATTATGAACTAATTGTTCATAAAACTAAATTGAACCTGTAGTTTCAAATTTAATGCCTTTGAAACCTGAAGTTTTCATTCAAAACATACCACATGAAACCTGTAGTTTTCATGCATAAATTAAACTAATACATGTCTATAGAACCTGTATGTTCTATGATATATGTCTATGGCTTACCATATGACTAATCACGTTTTTCCCTCTGTTTTAGGGACATGTCGAACTTGAACAAGCTCAATTTCTCCGCTCTAGAAGTCTCTGGAAGAAACTATTTGAAGTGGGTTCAAGATGTGAAGCTCCATCTGACTGCAAAGGGTATTAGAGCCACCATCTAAACACCCGTCGCCGACAAACCTATTGACGAAGCTTAAAAGGCTACTGCAATGATCTTCATTCGAAGACACATCCATGATGCACTGTAGACTGAGTATCTCGCTGATGAGGACCTACGCACCCTCTGGCTTACTCTGGCCGACTGTTTCGATCACCAGAAAGACATATACTTGCCTAAAGCAAGACACGACTGGCAACATCTTCATTTCCAGGACTTTAAGTCTGTGAATGAATACAACTTTGAAGTTTGTAGAATCTGTTCACTCTTGAAATTCTGCAAAGTGGAACTAACCGAATAGGGTCTCATGGAGAAGACCTATTCGACCTTCCATGCCACCAATATTGTTCTGCAGCAACAATATAGGGCATATAATTTCACCAAGTTTTCGGATTTGATCTCTATTTTATTTCTCGCTGAAAAACAGAACCAACTTTGATGAAAAACCATCAATCTCGACATACTGGCTCGAATACCGCGCCTGAAGCGCATACGACCAATTCTAGCAGTTATAAACAACGGAAGAATCGTCATAGCCGTGGCAATGGGCGGCAAGCTCCCACGGGCCCAAGATCAACAGAGTGCCGCACCTAAGGGAATAAATGTGACCCAGCAGCATCCACCACTCGCTTCTAAGGCCCCAAACTTCAAGATCAAGGGCAAAGTTCCCGTTCAGCCCGCTTCTACTGAATTGGACATGTGCTATCATTGTGGATCAAGGGATCATTGATCACGCATATGATGAGCTTCCCCTGAGGCTATTGCCAAGTATCATTCCATTCATGAGTTTAACTTTGCACATGTGGAACATTTGGAATATGCAACTACATCAATGAAGATATCAGATTTTTAGGATGCGTCAGCTCCTATGAATGAATAAATTAGACATGTTTTTAGGGTGTTTACCCTTAGTGACCAAACCCACTAGAAGTGGCTGGCCCCTACCCCCTATTTTTCTAGGTTTATGATTTAATTTTGAACAATTTTTCTAAGCATTTGGAATAATTTGTTTGGTTTTGGGTTGTTTTGAATAATGGATTGTTATTTGAATGAATATTATTTTCTCGAATTGCTTAATTTAATGAATGAACTTATATTTATGCATGTGACCAATCCAATCAATTTATTTCTAGGTATGTCTAGTAGGGAAGTTAGTTGTTTGGCAGATAGTACAACCACGCACACCATCTTGCGAGAACGACACTATTTTATAGGGTTGGAAAAAAATCCCAAAAATCCCAAACCAAACCGAAAAAATCCCGATCCCAAACCAAAAAAATCCCAAACCAAAATTCCTGAAATTTTCGGTATGTCATCCCGAACCAAACCGAAATTTTCGGTACTGGATTCGGTATTGCATCTCCATTTTTTTCGGTATTCCCATACCGAACCGAAATAAATATTATATATATATATATTATTTTTTAATTATAAGAGAATTATTTCAACCGTTCATTGTTTTAGATTTAATCTGTGCCGTTCATTTGTTTTTAGGTCAGATCCCCCATTTCAATTTTCACTTCCGTTCCATCAAGAGCTTGAAGCGCAGCCACTGTGCCACCAGCCTTCCTTCACCAGAATCACCACCCAGCTTGGCTTATAACTATTATTTTTGCTTTTGAGTTTGTTACTTTATTTATTTTAAAACCTTGGCTTGTAACTATTATTTTTGCTTTTGGGTTTGGTACCTAATTTATTTTTATTGCATGCATGATGCATGTGTAGTGGGCAAATTGAAACTTTGTGCACAAATGGGCAGTGGGTAGATTGAAACTTAATTTATGAAACTATGTCAAATTTGTGCAGTGGGCAGTGGGCAAATTAGTAGAAATAACAAATTGACAGTTTGGGCCCAAAAGCATAATATGTCAAATTTTAGCCCAAAAGCATAATATGTCAAATTTTAGTCCAAAAGTCCAAAAGCATTTCGGGATTCCCGATTTGTCCCGAAATCCCGAAAATTTGGTTTGGGATTGGTATTGAATTTGGGATTCCCGAAAATTTCGGTTTGGGAATCGGGACAAGGGTTTCGGTATGAGATCCCATACCGAACCACCCCTACTATTTTACTAACTTAATACCCAAGAAAGCTCATTTGACAACTTTCTCATGCCCATCCAACCTGATTGAAGGATACAAAAAGGCACGTATTATGTTATCTAATGGTACAATCTTGACCATTAAGGAGGCACTCTATTCTTCATGTTCTAGAAGAACGTTGTTGAGTTTTAGAGATATTCGAGATAATCAATATCATATTGAAACCACTAAAGATAATAATTCAGAATTTCTTCGTATCACTTCGTATGAATATGGCCAGAAGCGTATTCATGAGAAGTTGGAACGTCTGCCGAGTGGGTTGTACATCACAACTATTCGTGGCATAGAAGCCCACAGTGTGGCCGGCCCTATGCCTGCATTCCAGGACATTTTGTTGCTTTGGCATGACCATTTGGGACATCATGAACGTGACATGATGCACCGTATCCTTAAATCTTCACACGAGCATAAGTTACATCCCTATGTTAGAATTTCGCCATGCAAAGCGTGTTCTTTAGGGAAGTTGAATACTTAACCCTCATATACAAAGATTATTCATGATCCCCCTAAATTTCTTTAGAAGATTCAAGGGGACAATTGTGGACCTATCCAACCAACCTGTGGACCATTTAGATACTTTATGGTGTTGGTTAATGCATCAACACGATGGTCACATATTTGCCTGTTGTCCACACGCAACGTCGCGTTTGCTAAACTCCTAGCTCAAGTTATTAAGCTAAGGGCTCACCACCCTGATTATCCGATTAAGTTGATTCAACTAGATAACGCTAGAGAGTTTACGTCACAGACTTTTGACGATTATTGTCAGTAAGGATTGAAGTGGAGCATCCTGTACCCCATATTCACACCCAAAACGGCTTGGCAGAAGCTTTCATAACACACATTCAATTGATAGCTCGGACTTTGGTTATGAGAACCAAACTGCCGATATCTGCCTGGGGCTATGTAATATTTCAAGCAGCTATGTTGGTCAGCCTGAGGCCTACCGCTACCCAACCACATTCACTGTTGCAGTTGGTCACTGGATACGAGCCTAACGTCGCGCATTTATGGGTGTTTAGGTGTGCCATTTATGTGCCAATAGCGTCGCCACTATGTACCAAAATGGGTCCTCAGAGAAAAATGGGAATCTATGTCGGTTATGATTCACCATCAATTGTTCGTTACTTAGAACCCTTGACAGAAGATCTCTTTACCACACGTTTCGCGGTTTGTCATTTTGATGAGACAATCTTCCTATCGTTAGGGGGAGATAAGCATGCTAACGTTCCCATAAAATGCCGCGAATTGTCGTGGTATTCTCTCACTATGTCTCATTTAGATCCCCGCACTGCCCAGTCTAAAACTGAGGTACGTTGAATCATAGATCTTCAGAGCATTGCTCAAAGCATGCCAGATGCTTTTAATGATCTAGCAAATGTGACAATATCACATATACCAGTTATGAATGCACCTGCAAGGATATATGTACCCCGTGTATGTTAACAATCCGCCTGAGAAGGTCAGACCGTCCCCGAAGATGGGGAGGCCGCACCCTTCACACGGCAAGGTACATTGGTGGCTAGCCAATCATCTGCTATGATCCTGAAGCGTGGTAGACCCCTTGGTTCAAAGGATTCATAACCCCGAAAGAGGAAATTAGCACCAACTAGTAACCCTAGTTTGAGTTTGACCATCACTCACTCATCCGATCTAGCGCATGAGGTTATTCTAGATTATTATGATGCTTCAGACGAAACATACCACCTTTTCGAGAATCGCGAGATTTCGGTTCATTACGCAATATTGGATAAGGTTTGGAATATGAATAAGATGATCGTCGACGATGCATTCACGTACTCAGTAGGTGCTAACATCATGCTTAGCGATGACATTGAACCATGTTTCGTCGATGAATACCGACGTAGAACTGATTGGTCAAACTGGAAACAAGCAATCCAGGTTGAACTCGATTCGCTCGCGAAACGTAAAGTGTTTGGACCTATCATTCCTCCACCACCACACGTGAAACCCATTTGCTACAAGTGGGTTTTTGTGAGGAAACGTAATGAGAAGAATGAAATAGTGCGATACAAAGCACGCCTCATAGCGCAAGGCTTCTCTTAGTGCCATGGGATTGATTACTAGGAGACATATTCTCCCGTAATGGATGTTATAACGTTCCGCTACCTAATCAGTTTAGTAGTTTTCGAAAAACTGAATATGCAGCTTATGGACGTGGTAACCATGTATCTCTATGGGGATTTAGATGCGAAAATTTACATGAAAGTTCCAGAAGGACTTCCATTGACTGGTTCAAATAGTTCTAGACCACGTAACACTCTCTCAATTAGGTTGAGGAGGTCACTCTACGAATTAAAACAATCCGGGCGGATGTGGTATAACCGTCTAAGTGGATATTTGACAAGTCAGGGTTATGTGAACAACGAATTATGCCTATACGTGTTCATAAAGAAGTCACATTCCGGATTTGCAATCGTTGTAATTTATGTCGATGACATGAACCTTATCAGGACTCCCGTAGAGCTTGAGGAAATTGTTGCACACTTGAATTCAGAATTTGAGATGAAGGATCTTGGGAAAACTCAATACTATCTTAACTTGGAGATTGAGCACTGTTCGGATGGAATCCTAGTACATCAATCGAACTACACCCAAAATGTGTTGTGTCGTTTTAATAAGGATAAAGCGAAGCCTTCGAGTCCACCCATGGTTGTTCGGACTTTAGATGCTAAACGAGATCCCTTCCGTCCAAATGAAGATAAGGAAGAGATTTTGAAACCCGAAGTTCCTTACCTAAGTGTAATTAAGGCTTTATTGTACTTAGATCAATGCACTAGACCCGACATCTTATTCGTTATTAATCTTTTGGCAAGATACAGCAATGCGCCCACACGCAGGCACTGGAATGGTGTTAAGACATTTTCCATTACCTCAAGGGTACTACAGATTTGGGCTTGTTCTATACCCATGAATCTTCGAGTGTTACCGCCTCCTATGGTTCTTGGATTGATTATCGCCTTGTTGGTTATGCAGATGCTGGATATATGTCTGACCCACATAGAGCACGTTCTCAAACGGGTTATATCTTTACCATTGGAGATACTACTATATCTTAGAGGTCTACCAAGCAAATACTAGTTGCGACTTCGTCAAACCATGCTGAGATTCTCGCCCTGTATGAAGCATCGTGTGAGTGCTTTTGGCTAAGCGAAGTTATGGAGCATATTCGAAGCACTAGTGGTCTTACATTAGTCATTGATCTTCCTACGACGATCTTTGAAGACAATGCAACATGTATCGAGCAGTTAAAGAAGGGATACATCAAGGGAGACAACACCAAGCATATAGCACCGAAGTTCTTTTACTCACACCAGCAACAGCAAGATCAGAACACTGAAGTTAAGCAAATCTGTTCCCAGGACAACCTGGTCAATCTCTTCACCAAGTCATTGCCCAAGTTTACATTTCAGAAGCTCGTCCAAGGAATCGGTATGCATAAATTATTTGAGTTGAGTCACTTGTAGTTCTCTTATTTAGAAGTTATGTCTAACTCAAGGGGAGTATCTAGAAGAATACTCACTTGATCTTAATGTACTCTTTTTCCTACGATTAGGAGCATTTTTCCTATTGGGTTTTTGCTGCCTAACAAGGTTTTAACGAGGCACCCATCCTGGGATGATCATACTCCGTTGAGTTCACTACTTTCGTCCTGTTTGACGTTTGTTTTAGACATTATGCATACGTCTCACTTTTCTCCTTAGTCTATAGGTTTGCCCCATACCTTGGGTTTTACCATAGCGATATTTTGTGAGTTTTACTACAAATGCATACTTCCTTAAATTTGAGACTCGCGATCACCCATTGTGCCGATGACTTCATCAACTATTCTACCTTATCTACTGAAGATCTGATGCGATGGTTTGTTGAGTATTTACAAACTCAAAGGGAAATGTTGTAGTCATATTTAGAATAGGAATGTGATTATGTAAATCCTAAGGAATCTGGGAATGTATCTTATGTTCATATTAGGAGTAGATTACCTATTAAATGTTGTAATCCTAAAGGGAAATGTTTTTACCTATCCTACTACTATAAATAAAGGCATAATGGGGTGAATCAAACACACATCACAATTAAATCACTATCTCTTCTCTCTAATTGTGGCCGGCCCTCCCTTTCTCTCTCTAAACCCTGGACCGTTCAATCAAATAGGCGTACAACAAATAGGTGTTAATTTCATCAATCCCCTTCTATGCATTAAATGACATTTTTTAATAAAATAAAATAAAAAATTAATTAACGAATTCCTCGTTTAAAAAAACTCTTTCTATTAAAATTGTCTCAATAAAAAGTCTTCAATACATATTTTTTGCCTGTATAGATATATAAAAAATATACTTAAAACTTATGGTACATTTGAGAACAAAAGTATCGACTTTTGGTACGTTTAGATTTCAAATGTACCAAGAAATCAAATGCGCCAAGAAATCAAATGCGCCAAATATTCAAATGCACTATAAAACCAAATGTACCCATTGTTAAGTAACCCTTTTGGTATGTTTAGATTTCAAATATACAGAGAAACCAAATGTACCAAAATTTCAAATGTATCATAAAACCAAATGTGCCCATTGTCAGGTAATCATTTTGGTACGTTAGATTCCTATTGTACCAAAAGACCAAATGAACAAAAAATCTCAAATGTACCACAAAACCAAATGTCTCTATCAGATAACAATTTTGGTATATTTACATTCCAAATGTACTGAGAAATACAAAAAATCAAATCCACTGTAAAACTAAAAGTGTCCGTATTATAGGTACCTAGACGTAGCTATATAATTAAGCAAATCTTTATTATGTGTTGGGTCTTCTAAATAATAAATTTTGACAATTTTTTTTTTATAAATAATCTACCATATTCACAAAAAAAAAAAAGTAAAAATTATAACAAACAATAAAAAAATGCATAGAGATGGATAATAAATGCATAAATATAGGTATAATAGGAAAAGAAAGAAAAAAAAAGAAAATGAAATGCCCAGGAGAAGTCGTGAAAAACTAAAATTCTAAACAAAATTGAACTTATGTGAAAAACTGAAATTAATAACCAAAATTTTAGAAAAATGTTTGATCAAATTTTCAAAAAGAGTGTATGTTTAGTCTAAAAAATTAAAAAATGAGGCGCTTATATCAAAACGCCTCTTAAAAAATTACGTACATACAAAATTTCAATTCAATTATGCAGCTTAACAAAATTGCTGTTACGAAATCTTTTCATCACTTGCCATACATGTGTATCACTTCCACACTCACTAATATTTACATAATTTTCTTTCTTTCAGCTATCTCCTTATAAATTTCAAAAAAAAGTTCTCAATCAAATCAACTATATCCTTGTTTCATTTCAGCAGGGGGCAGAAAGCTCTCCATTGTCAAACCCCATATATTAAAATCCACCTCATCAATCTTCCACGTTTCCTCCATCTCCCTCTTGTGGTTTGCAGACTGCTCACCATATCTGAACACCTTAACCCTAGTCCTCCCACTGTGAGCAATGTTGACGCCGTCCACGTACTTGTAATCTTGTATCACCGACTCGGTGCTTGTCTCCCAAAACACATCCGTGTCGTCCCCTTTGTTCTTCATGCTAAGCAGCCTCGAGTCCTCAAATTTCACCAGTAGACCCGATCGCTGGCTAAAATATCCCCATATTGTGTGGTGAATTATCTCATAATTTGGACCACTCTGTGCCTCACGAATTGCTGGATTTGTTTCAAGCTTCAGAATGAAGCAATCATCGTCGTGGATGATCTTCTCACCAATGCACATTGCATCTGCGAATAGATTGGCCGTGGCCCTTGGATCCAAACCCTGCATGTGTTCATGTTCATATCACATTGTCAGTGCCACGAAGTAAGTTAATCACTCAAGAATTGTCAAGAAATGTAAAAATCCTACTTGTATGAACAAATTCTCTGTGTGAACGTACTAATGGGTTTTGAATAGATTGAGAACTTGAACGGATTCAAGTAGATGAGACTAGGTTTTTGATGGTCGAGCTGGCTGGGAGTAGACTTTGTGCACACCATTTTCACCTTCTACGCTCTCTTCATTCTGACATTTGATTTTTCTTTGATTTATTTGTATCCGATAACAAGAGAAGTGTACATAAAGTGAAAAAGGGCGTGCGCAAATCATTTGGAAGAATATATTTATTTTCATAATTATGTCCAAAGTAAATAAGAAAATGTTGAAAATATGTGTATATATATATACCTGCAGAAAGCGACGCAAGGGTCTAGGAGGGCCTTGAGAGACGGGTGCTTGTTGGTTAGAGGAATGCCTCCATGAAAGCTTGCCATTGCTTCCACAGATGACCTTGCAGCCAGACACAACAAGCTCTAAGCACCACAAGTCCGGATTCTTTTGCCACAGCACGAAACCACCCCTCTCGTCTGATCTCCTTTTCACCTCAACGCTCACGTCCCCTTGGTGAAAATCCGATGCACTGATCTTAACCTCGCCGGTCACACACATGCTCTTCACCGAGTTCAGTGCTGGTTGCCCTCCCGTTGCGGCTGTGTACTGTTGCACGATGTATTTGGCTGTTGAAGCTTGCTGTCACATATTGAGTGGAATTATGTGATTATTTCAAGCATAGGAAGTGATCTTCAGATTCTCATTTTTTTCATCTGCACTCAGATTCTCATTATTGAGTGGAATTATTGCTTGATGTATTTGGTTGTTAATTCTTCTCTCATTTATGGACAATACGCAAGTTCTTTATGTACTCATTCGAATGAATTGTCTCAACTCGTCATTAGTTTGAGATTTTATCAATAACATTAACATAACAAGTAAAGATGTTAGATGCCATATAACCATTCATTTTCACGTAACAACAATAGAAATCCGTAACAAAATCTAAGTAAATAATAACTATCAGATGGATTGATGATTCTTACAATGGAAGAATCTCTAACTGGACGATGTACAGAATGTCCCAATTGAACTTGAAGAGGGATGAGAGGAGAGCCAACAAGGTAAAGCAAAAAGCGCAGCTCGTTTAAGCGTCCGGCGATGACCGGCGCAGACCATTTGTCAGAAGTTTGAGCCTTCATCCACGTTAACATGTTTTGCCATCGCAATTGCACATTGCTTCCCATACTCGTGAACATCTCTTCTGGTATGGGGACCTCAAGAACGGTCTCGAGGCCATCTTCTTTATCAATATTTGGACAAAGCTTCCTCATGTGTATTATGATCTCATAAAAGAGAGAAGGTGAAAAGGAAAGTAAAAAAGAGAGAGACTTAGAGTCAAGGGCTTAATTAAAACGCCTTGCTCTCCTTCCTCAAATCTGATGAGGGAAAAGAGGGAGCTATGTGGAGAAAGTGGGGATGATGAGAGGATGGGGGTGGCTGTGAATTTGCCAAAGGTTCTCCTTGCTTGTAGGTGTCATGTGGGCAAGATTTATAGATGGATTTGATTTTTTTAACTTTCTATTTTAGGTGCATAATTAAGTCATATTTTTTAAACTAAATTGAATATCATATAATTATGTTCTTACTAGTAAAAAAAAAGGTTTCTTAGGGTGCCTTTGTTACACCTTCTTAGGTGGGACTGGCTTAGACTGGCATAAGTAGGATTATAATCCTATGTTTGGTTTGGTCTTGGACTACAATAAATGAGACTCATCTCGACTAGGAGGTTGTCTTCACTTTGCTAAACCCCGTTTAAGAGTCCTGAACTTTCGCTTGGTATTAAGCAGGATTAAAATGAAAAAGTGGCCGACATCTATGAAGAAAGTTGAGGTCCCACCATATACCAATTGGCAATATGGGGAGTAGCCCAACATTTTATAAGCCCATGCAAGGTCCATCCTTCCATCAATGTGAGAGTCATTCTCAACACACCCGTGTGGTGAATTTTTAAGCCTGACATGTGGACAACACAACGGGATGATGTGAAGCGCGTGTGGCCGTTTGGTTGCTCTAATACCATGAAGAAAGTTGAGGTGAAGAAAGTTGGGGTTCCTCCATAAAACTAATTGGTAATATGGAGAATAGCCCAACCTCTTATAAGCCTATGCAAGGTCCCTCATCTCATCAATGTGGGATTCATTCTCAACACGTCCCCTCTAGTGTGGCCAACCTCTTATAAGCTTAACATGTGAACAATACAATGGGGTGACTGGAAGCGCATATGACTGTTTGGCTTCACACGTGATACAACTTGCTCTGATACAATGAAAAAAGTTGGAGTTCCTGCATAAAACCAATTGACAATATGAGGAATAGCCCAACCTCTTATAAGCCTATGCAAGGTCATTCTCTCATCAATGTGAGATTCATTCTCAACAATCTAGACCCAAGCTTGCGCTTGCTAAACCCTAACATCCAGTCCCTGGGCTTCACCATCTTTCTCTTACAACGCTATCACCGTGGCCAAGCAATTGCTTTTCCATGGCCCGAGCCAAAGGGGCAACTGCAGCTCACAGCCGACACGGCCACACCGACTGCCTAAATCTCAAATTCCAAATACCAAAATTCGAAAAAAGAATAATAAACCGCTGCACCAAATCGTGCATATGAATGAAGTTTTGATAGCTTCACGCTTCAAAACTGGCTAATTGAATAGAGAAGTTACTATTGAATTCGTGAAATTAGGATTGATAACGCAATAACAGAGCTGTGAAACATTGTTGAAGACTTGCAATGGTAATCCTTTGCTCTAGTCACCTCTGCGAACAATTTTGAGTGGAGAAAACAAGTTTGGGGACGAAGAGATAAGAGAGACAGAGGGGAAAAAAGGAAGATAAGGAGAGTTGGGACAGAGCTAACAAGGGGGAAAATGAGAAGTTTCCTGAGAGAGTAGAGTTTTTCTAGAAAAAAAAAAAGAAAAAGAAAATTGTTAAATTAATAATAAAGTAGTATTAAATATGTATTAAATAATATAATATTATAGAATACTTTGTTAATTATCAATTTTTTAGTCCGCCACTACATCAAATACTTCAGTCAGTTAGTCTAGTTTAGTTTATTCTAAGCCAATTTAGCTTAGCCCTTGAAGCTAGTCAAATCCGAGATAGTCAGATGCAACAAATGCACCTTTATAGTCTAACATGGCCCACTTGAACAATTGTATATCTGTGTCTTTAAATCCTTTAAATTACAAAGTATTCTTGTCTTCATGTATGTGTTTTAGTGGTTTTTATTTTATTTTTTATTTTTTTACAAAAATACTACTTTTACCATATTTTTCATACCACATTTGTATCATTTCTCTAATATAGATGAGACCCACATATGTTAGTGGGCATATCTCTATTAGAGAGGTGGTACAAATGTGGTATGAAAAATATAGTAAGTACAACATTACTTTTTTGTAAGAGACGTAAATGATTACGATGTAAAAAATACTACTATTACCATAATTTTCAGACCATAGTTATATCACCTTTGTAATAGAGATGAGACTCACATGTGTGTGTGAACCCTACTTCTATTAGAGGGGTAGTACAAATGTAGTATAAGAAATATGGTTGCATTACTCTTACGATGTTACAAAATACTATTGACATGGTAAAATAAAAACCCCAACAACCGCTCTCTCTAGCATTTCTTCTTAAAAAAACCTAAATCTCACAACATCTCAGCCGCTGGTCCCAACAACTATCTTCACCCTCCTATAGTACTTCTTCTTGTCTCTCCATTTCCCTTCCTCCTACGGCGTTACCCCTTTCCCTCCCATCTCCCTCATTTTGGCTTTCCATGCATCATTTATGTGTTCTCGTCTCTACTTGCTTTTACTTTGCATTTCTCCTACTCCCATTCTCTCTCCCACATTTTTGCCGACAAATCTCCAAAGTTTGTTGGGAGTTTTCTTTCCAAAACCAAATATGCCTTTGAATTTGGCCCTGATTCGTGGTTATGGGCAGATTTGTGGTTGTAGGGGGTCGGATTCACCTTCTAAAACTTGGTTTCCATGGTGCATGTGCGCTCATCGGCTAACCCACAACTGAGCCGTCTTATCTGAATAGATCTATGATAGCTCTTTCGATGGAGGTGACAAATCTTCCTAAAAGCGGTGGCCCTCACGATGAAAACGAATTGATTGCTGGTTTCATACGCCAATTATCTAGTTAATTGTTTTGTGATCTGTTTTGTAACCTGTTTTGTGATTACTCCGACAAGTTATTGTAGCTTTACAGTTTTAGTGTTTGATGTGGCCTCGCTTGTTTTAGTGATGACTTTGTGTGATTATTCAATACTAAACTTGTTGTGTCTATCGTCTATGCATTAAATTTGTATTGTTTGTTGTTCGTGTTTATGGTAATTGTTGATGGTAGCCATTTAGGAGTTTATTTGATGTGGTTGATGGGAAAATTTCTATCCAATCAATATTTGGTTAGTAAAAAATATGTATCCATAATGACACCTTTTTGTATTGTTTGATTTTAATCAATGAATCACTCTTTTGTCGCTTTTCAAAAAAGAAAAAGAAAGTATTGACCCGGTGAAAGAATTATTGACAAGATCGATAACAAAATGTTCTTGTCTCCATGTATACATCTATACAAAGCTTCACCTAATATGCTCTCCAAATTATTATATTGTAAATTGCTACCATTGCTTTTTGACTGCATTCCAACACCGTCTGTAACTTCCAATTTTAGAATCAAATCACAAGTGTTTCTATAAAAAAGCATTTTCATCTCTTCCAAAGATCCCTGTTTAGTCTTTTCTCTAACATGCAAAAATACAAATTAAAAAAAAAGGCCCAAGCGACCACAGAAATGCTTGCAAACATATTGAAGAAGCTTAAAGTTGCATTATACAATTACAATCGGTAATATGGGAAGTAATTTTACTATTTATAAGCACATGAAATTAGGGGTGGGCAAATGGATTATGGACCCACGGGTCGGTGCAGATCTATGCGGTTTGGGGCGGGTCCACAAATTATAAATACAAAATGGGGCCGGGAGGGGGGGTAAGTCTAGGTAAATAACGGGGTGGGCTGGTTCTAGAAATTGGAGAAAACGGCCTCCCAGCTCGGATCGTTGATTTCCTACCTTATTAAATTTATACCATCTATTCTATCCATCATCATCTCTATCTCTCTTGTTCTCAAACCCAGTTCACTCGACTCAACTATCCCCTCTCTAGAATTCGAGCCTTGACCTCGAGGTCTCTATCTTGACTCCGACACCACATCTGTTTTCCTTAATGTAACCAGCACCATCTACTCTCTTCAACAAAGATAGATTATCTCTCCCTTGAATTCCCAACTGAAGCACTCACAATGGGCGTTAACTCTCTTATCTCTCCTCCTTGAATCTTCTTTTCTCTTTCGTCTCATACCTCAATCTCGAGCCTAGGCCCATCTTCGTCCATCGACTATCCATACTTTCTCATTCTCCCTTCCACCTGTAGCAACTGAGTCAACCTCGACTATGTCGACATCACAGCAGCCAGCCACCATCACCATCGTGGCATCCTCTCCTGACTCTCCACCAGTCCACCCAATCACAAGTTTCGACCACTACCACATCATCCTTGCTGTCGAGAACACCACCATCATCCTGCAAATCCCTAGGTAATTTATGAATTAGGGTTTTTGAATTAGGAATTTAAGATTTTTGCATAAGCTTTTCAATTGATTTAGGAATTATGTGGGTTTTCGATTTGGGAATTTAGGGTTTTTGGGACTGTGATTGCATAATAAGTGCTTTTGGGAAAATCTGCTTCTGGGTATGTAAGATTTTGTTTTGATTCATCAATTGGTGTAATTTGTAATGGCAAGGGTGGAGATCTTGGATCCGTGAAGAAGACGACGTCTCTCTGGTTCGATTTGTGCATCAGGGTCAGCGGCTCCAACCGAAGCTGTTGGTGTGGCTAGGCTTAAGTATGAATTGCTGGTGTGATTTCCATTTTCAGGATTGAGGGTTTTGAGGTTGGGGGAGAATCCCCCAATCTTTGTGTAGGGATTGAAAGGGTTAAATGGGAACAAGAGACTTGAAGAAGAAGAGAATTAGAAGGCTTACATTCTTGTTGCCATGATCCAACATCTCTTGGAACGATCGACAGAGCTAAAAAAGAAGAGGAAAAAGAAAGAAAAAAAACCCGTGGATGGGTTAGGTCCGGTTCTTGTATTAAAATTTGTTGTACCCGCCTCGGCCTAACCTGTTTCTTTTAAACCTAGGTTCGGTCTGGTCCCTTCAAAGTTGGGCTCGACTTGGCCCGTGCCCAACCCTACATGAACTGTTGATTCTTAACCTGATGCGGGATTCCTCTCAACACACCCTCTCATGGTGAATTTTCAAACTGAATACGTAAATAACACAATCAGATGATGTGAAACACGTTTAACCTTTAGGCTTCACATATGGAGCAACATAATTTTGATATCATGAAAAAAGTGGAGGTTTCCTGTGATATCCCATCCCGAAACTATCGAAACGTACATGTGAAATGACCCTTTTACCCCTAGTTTGTTACGTTATGCTATTGGTTGTTTTGTGTGGTGTTGGCAAGTGTTGGGCCACACACACACACACATTGTCTCTTTCCCTCTCCCTCTGTCTTTTCCCTGTCTCTCTCTCTATCTTTCCCGAGTCCTCATTCCTTCTTCTTCTTCCTTCGAACGTACGGACAAACCCAAAACCCCTTAAACCTTAGCAGATCGAGGGAACCAAGTGCACCATCAAGCTCGTGAGGCTGTGAGGAGCACGATCGTACCATTTTCAGGTAGGAACTTCAACGTTTTCACGTCGCTTTCACAAGGTCCGATTTGAGTACTATTCATGTGAACGTAAATTCTTACGTTTTTGGGTGTTTGAAGCTCGTAGGTGGTTTGGTGAGGTCTCTAGGAGCCTTGGAGTACTTCGTTTGAACAGTTTTGACGTCGGGATCACCGTGGTCGGAGTTGGCCGGTTTTGGTTAGTTTGCACATGTAATTTCTGGTGGTTTTTGACCCTTAAAACTTGTATATCGTTATTCTCCTAGTTCTAGGCGTCATTTTGGTTCAAGAATCGTGAAAAATGGTTGAGAAACGAGTGAGAAAACGAAGTTAGAAGTTTTTCCAGTACTCCGGCGACGTCGCCGGCGCCGGAGTCTCGCCGGAGAAGGAGACGGAATATTCCGTCAATTCTGACGGAATATTCCTGACGCCGTTAACGGAATCTGTTAAAACTGACGGAATATTCCTAACGGCGTCAGTTGACGCCGTCCGTGTGCACCGCACGTGCCTGCGCGTGGCCGGCGCGTGACGGCGGAAAATATTTCTAAAAATATGGGTGTGTTCCTGAGGTTGTGTAGAGCACATTGGTATATTCATTTGTCCATTTTGAGCAATGTATGAGAAGTTATTACAAAAGGAAGGTTATGTGCTTTATAATTAATGTTTTTATAGTATTTTCGCATATAGGTGATACGTATCCCGAGGACGAGCGTGCTCACTCGAGGCAGGGGGGCTACGACCCTTCCACATACCAGTGAGTGGGCTTTTGTTTTCCGTATATACCTATATACTTATAATTCCCAGAAATTTTATATAAATGCTTATTAGTTTTATGCCATTCCTTTTATGTGGTTGGTTAGTATGCATGATTAGTTGCATAAATATTTATTTACATATTCATTTATATGTTATATATATATGTGGGTGCTGTGGAGGCACAGGTAAGTGCCAGGTAAGTGTTATTTAATGGTTGCATTAAATAGTGGTTAGAGATGCTTAGAGAGCTCATAACCTGCACCCCCGGTGTTAGTGCTCCCGCCCAGAGTAGGGCACAGTCCTTCACGTGTTGTTCACCTCTCGCACCACACGCTCAGCTTGGATCCAAGTTAGGTGCACAGTCATGTCGTACAGACCACTATAGGTGGTTCCGACTCGTAGGTGACCCGCGATTATTCGCACAGCATTCACGTGATCGTAGCACTAGAGCGTTTATATGTATTACACCCAGGCCTGTCGTACAGACCACTATAGGTGGTTCCGACTCGTGGGCAGGTTTAGTTATTGAGATTGAGATTTGAGCTCTAGATTCAGCCGTACAGGTCACTTTAGGTGACTCCGGCTGCCAGTGATATGTTATTGATACGGTTTATACCTGAGCACTTGCATATCATTATGAGGCTTTGACATGGCATACCTTTGAGCATGATTGGCATACCCTTGAGCATGATTGGCATATTTATACATACGTATATATGTTTATTTTCTGGGAAGTATACAGGTTTTACGGTGAGGGGTTAGAATGTATTTTATTAAATGGTTTTCAAAGAGCTTTGTTTTTGCCCACTCACGCTTTTGTTTTACGCCCCTCCAGGTTCTAGTGGTCTAGCAGGTTCGGTGGTTTTCCCAGAGGGTATCCCGGCATTTCTGACAGACACTCACCGATGTAGGGTCACCTTCGGGTGCACTATTATCGAGTTATTTTAATTTGGACTGCTGTAGACTTATTGCTTTGAACTTAGCGTCTCTTTTACGCTAGCACTCACTACTTTTATCGTTTGTATGCTAGTTTTATTTATTCGTACTTTTATATTACTTTTCTATTAGCTTCTGCACTGTGCACATGGCTACGTCACTTCTACGTGACGGCCAGCATGCCCTGATCTCGGTCGGGGTGTGTCAGTTTGGTATCAGAGCCTAGGTTTGGCAGTCCTGTGTCTGTGTGAGTACTCTAATGGTTTTGGTGTCTTCTGTCAGAATTATGCCGCCTCGTCGGGAACCACGTCGCTCTGATGAGTCTAGTTTCCCCAATATTACTCAGCTGGGGGAAACTATTGCTACCGCTATACAGTCAGCGATCCGCCCTCCCCAGAGGACTCCTCTAGAGATTATGTACAATCTGAAATTAGATAAGTTCCATGGTCATGAGGGGCACGAGGGAGCAGTGCGTTGGTTAGAGCACATTGAGAAGACTTTCCGAGTATTGCATAATCAGGGGAACCTTCCTGTTGAGAGATGGGTCGAGACGACCTCATGGTTTCTGGGTACGGAGTCTGCATCCTGGTGGGAGCAGGAGCTTCGTCGTTTGACTCCAGCTGAGAAGACTGACTGGAATGTTTTCATTAGGTTATTCAAGAGAAGGTTTGTGCCCCCTGAGTACATCGATCGCAAGAAGCAGGAATTCATTGAGTTGAAACAACGGAAGATGACAGCGAATGAGTACTATCGGAAGTTCACCGACTTGTCTCGCTACCACCCTGAGATTGCTGGTAATCCAGCAGAGATGCTTCGTCGTTTTCGCGTAGGCACTAAGAAGAAATGGCGTTCGATGGCGACCTCTACTCATTGTGATACTTACCAGGATTTCTACGAGGTTTTGCTGAGAGTTGAGGACTCTGAAAACATGACGAGCGAGAGTGATGAGGATGAGAAGAATGGTAATCAGAAGAAAGATGTTAAGGGTAAAGGTCAAGCGTCGCTCGGGCCTCGTCAGACTCAGAACTTCAAGAGGGGTGGTAATAGTTCTAGCTCTTCTAGTGGTGGTTTCAGTGCCACTGGTCAAGGACGAGGAGGTAGATTTACTGGTGGCGCTCGAGGCCAGAGACAGGGTGATGGTGGCTGAGGTAGGGCCCCATTTTGCCGAAGGTGTAATAATCGGCACACTGGCGAGTGTAGGCGGGGCAGTAGTGGTTGTTTTACTTGTGGGCAGATGGGACATCGAGCTGCGCAATGCCCCCAGAGTCAGCAGCAGAAGCCGCAGCAGACTTTCTTGCCACCACCTGCACCTATTCAGCAGATTCAGGGTCCGAGTAGTTATGGGCAGGCAGGTCGAGGTGGTGCCTATCACTATCAGGGTGATGCTGTTCCTTATGCCCCGGGACAGTATCAGTATCCCCAGCACCCCTATTCCCAGGGTGGTTACCCTCAGTATTCTGGCGGCTATATGCCGTATCCTCCAGCTCCAGCAGGCGGTTCTCAGTGGTATCAGGGAGGACAGTTTCAGCCAGGAGAGATCGCTACTAGTAGTGTAAGGTCTTCGAGACAGACCGGTCAGCCCAGTCAGGGGCGTGGTACGCAGGGTCGCGGTGTTCAGGCGAGCAGAGGTCGCGGCGGACGACAGCAGGGCCAGGGGCGTATTCACAACATTTCTCTGCAAGATGCTCAGAACAACCCGGATCTGATCATGGGTACGTTAAACATTCTTGGTTATTTTGCTAGAGTCTTAATTGATTGTGGTGCTACACATTCTGTGATTTCTCATACATTTGCTTAAGTGACGCAACCTCGCCCCACACCTCTAGGGTACGATTTAAAGTTCGCTATGCCTAGAGGAGAGAGATGTATTGTAGATCGTGTGTACCTAGGGTGTCCAGTGATAGTAGAGGGTGTTGTTATGCCAGCTGATCTTATCCCGTTAGATATTGTTGATTTTGATGTGATTCTGGGCACGGACTGGTTGCATTTCTATCGTGCCAATATTGATTGCTACGGGAAAATAGTTACGTTTCATCGTCCTGGACTACCTGTGGTTACTTTTGTGGGTGAGCAGAGTGGGGTGAGACATGGCGTTATCTCTGCTGTGAGAGCTAAAAGGTTGTTGTCTAAAGGTTGCCAGGGGTACTTAGCCCATGTGGTGTTGGATGAGGCTCCTCCTAGTAGTGTTGAGGATGTGAGGGTAGTCCGACACTTTCCAGATGTTTTCCCCGAGGATTTGCCTGGGTTACCACCAGATCGGGATTTGGAGTTCACTATTGAGTTGCTTCCAGGTACTAATCCTATTTCTTTGACTCCTTATCGTATGGCACCTGCTGAATTAAGGGAATTGAAGGTACAGCTGCAGGAATTAGTGGATAAGGGTTTCATTCAGCCTAGTACTTCTCCGTGGGGAGCTCCAGTATTGTTTGTGAGGAAGAAAGACGGAACTTTGAGGCTGTGTATTGATTACAGGCAATTGAATCGGGTAACGATTAAAAACCGTTATCCGTTGCCACGTATCGATGATTTGTTCGATCAGCTTAGAGGTGCTTGTGTATTCTCCAAGATTGACTTGAGGTCTGGGTATTATCAGTTGAATATTAATAGGGATGACGTTCCTAAGACGGCGTTCAGGACTCGTTATGGTCATTACGAGTTTCTGGTTATGCCATTTGGGTTAACGAATGCACCAGCTGCTTTCATGGATTTGATGAACCGAGTATTCCAGCCATATTTGGATAGGTTTGTTATTGTTTTCATCGACGACATTCTGGTGTACTCGAAGTCTAAAGCGGAGCACGTTCGACATCTTACTTTGGTGTTGAAAAGGTTGAGGGAACACCAATTATATGCTAAGTTTAGCAAGTGCCAGTTCTGGTTAGATCAAGTTGCGTTTTTGGGGCACGTTTTTTCTGCTCAGGGTATTCTGGTTGACCCTCAGAAGGTCGCAGCGGTGGAGAATTGGGAGCAACCGCGAACCGTCACCGAGGTGAAGAGTTTCCTTGGTTTGGCGGGGTATTATCGGAGATTTGTTAAGGATTTCTCTGTGATTGCCTTACCTTTGACGAGACTAACGAGGAAAGACGTTAAATTTGAGTGGGATGATAAGTGTGAGCAGAGTTTCCAGCAGTTGAAGCATTGTCTCACTCATGCACCTGTTTGGCACTCCCGGACGACAGTGGTGATTTCGAGGTCTATAGCGATGCTTCATTGAATGGTCTGGGATGTGTGTTGATGCAGCAAGGTAGGGTGATCGCTTATGCTTCACGTCAGTTGAAACCTCATGAGTTAAATTACCCTACACATGATTTGGAGTTGGCTGCTATCATTTTTGCGTTGAAGTTGTGGAGACACTACCTTTATGGTGAGAAGTGTAGGATCTTTACTGATCATAAGAGTCTCCAGTATCTCTTTACTCAGAAAGAACTTAATCTTCGTCAGCGGAGGTGGATGGAGTTGCTCAGCGATTACGACTGCACGATTGATTATCACCCTGGTCGTGCGAATGTAGTTGCTGATGCACTTAGCCGGAAGTCTCAAGGTCGCATTAATGCGTTGTACGCAAGTTGCATTCCTCTTTTGGCGGACTTGCGTGCTACGGGAGTGAGGTTAGAAGCAGAAGATCGAGAAGTGGCGTTACTTGCTAATTTTCAAGTTAGGCCAATCTTGATTGATCGAGTGCTTGCAGCTCAAGTAGCTGATGAGCAGACTCAAGAGCTAATCCAAGCTCGAGATCGAGGAAAGAGGAGAGACCTCAGAGTTCGTGAGTCGGATGGTATGTTGATGCAAGAGGGTAGAATGTTCGTGCCTAATAATGTGGATTTGAAGAAGGAAATTCTCGATGAAGCACATATCTCGGCTTATGCCATGCATCCAAGAGCTACTAAAATGTATCATACCATTCGACCATTTTATTATTGGCCGGGTATGAAGAGGGAGATAGCTGAGTATGTGAGTAGGTGTGCTGTTTGTCAGCAAGTTAAAGCAGAAAGGAAGAAGCCGTTTGGGTTGTTGCAGCCGCTTCCCGTTCCCGAGTGGAAGTGGGAAAATATTACCATGGATTTTGTGTACAAGCTCCCGCGTACACATAATGGTTTTGATGGCATTTGGGTGATCGTTGATCGACTCACTAAATCCGCACATTTTATTCCTGTGAGAGAGAAGTATTCTTTGAGTCGTTTAGCGGAGTTGTTCATTTCGAAGGTGGTGAAGTATCATGGTGTCCCGGTGAATATTATCTCGGATCGTGATCCACGATTTACATCCAAGTTTTGGGTGGCTTTTCAGGAAGCTTTGGGTACGAGACTACTCTATAGCACGGCGTATCATCCTCAGACGGACGGACAGTCAGAGAGAACTATTCAGACTTTGGAGGATATGTTGCGAACTTCGGTGTTGCAGTTTGGTGATGCTTGGCACCAGCGGTTGGATTTGATGGAATTTGCCTATAATAATAGTTTTCACTCGAGTATTGGCATGGCGCCATTTGAGGCATTGTATGGTAGAGCTTGTCGCACACCGTTGTGTTGGTCAGAGGTTGGAGAAAGAGTCTTAGTGGGTCCGGAGATTGTTGAGGAGACTACTCAGAACGTTCAGGTAATCAAGTCTAACCTGAAAGCAGCCCAGGACAGACAGAAGAGTTTAGCGGATCGGCATGCTACGGACAGAGCGTACGGTATTTCTGAAGCTTTCACCGTGGAGAGGTGTAGTGAGATTTGGGAAGAAAGGCAAGTTGAGTCCCAGGTACATCGGACCATACATGGTCACAGAGCGGGTTGGTGAGGTAGCTTACAGGTTGGAGTTGCCTCCGGAGCTAGCCAGGGTGCATAACGTTTTTCACGTGTCTATGCTCCGACATTATGTTGCTGATCCGTCTCATGTAATACCTCCGCAACCCTTGGAGATTAACCCAGATTTGACGTATGACGAGGAACCAGTGACGATCATCGATTGGAAGGAGAAGGTTTTGAGGAACAAGACGGTGAATTTAGTGAAAGTTTTGTGGAGGAATCATTCAGTCGAGGAAGCTACGTGGGAGACAGAAGATCGGATGAGGGATTTGTATCCTAGATTGTTCTTTGGCCACTAGGGGTTGTTATTTGGTTGTTTTGAATTTCGGGACGAAATTCTATTAAGGAGGGTAGGTTGTGATATCCCGTCCCGAAACTATCGAAACGTACATGTGAAATGACCCTTTTACCCCTAGTTTGTTACGTTATGTTATTGGTTGTTTTGTGTGGTGTTGGCAAGTGTTGGGCCACACACACACACACACACACTGTCTCTTTCCCTCTCCCTCTGTCTTTTCCCTGTCTCTCTCTATCTATCTTTCCTGAGTCCTCATTCCTTCTTCTTCTTCCTTCGAACGTACGGACAAACCCAAAACCCCTCAAACCTTAGCAGATCGAGGGAACCAAGTGCACCATCAAGCTCGTGAGGCTGTGAGGAGCACGATCGTACCATTTTCAGGTAGGAACTTCAACGTTTTCACGTCGTTTTCACAAGGTCCGATTTGAGTACTATTCATGTGAACGTAAATTCTTACGTTTTTGGGTGTTTGAAGCTCGTAGGTGGTTTGGTGAGGTCCCTAGGAGCCTCGGAGTACTTCGTTTGAACAGTTTTGACGTCGGGATCACCGTGGTCGGAGTTGGCCGGTTTTGGTTAGTTTGCACAGGTAATTTTTGGTGGTTTTTGACCCTTAAAAATTGTATATCGTTATTCTCCTAGTTCTAGGCGTCATTTTGGTTCAAGAATCGTGAAAAATGGTTGAGAAACGAGTGAGAAAACGAAGTTAGAAGTTTTTCCAGTTTTCCGGCGCCGACGACGTCGCCGGAGTCTCGCCGGAGAAGGAGACGGAATATTCCGTCAATTCTGACGGAATATTCCTGACGCCGTTAACGGAATCTGTCAAAACTGACGGAATATTCCTAACGGCGTCAGTTGACGCCGTCCGTGTGCACCGCACGTGCCTGCGCGTGGCCGGCGCGTGACGGCGCGTGCGGCGGTGGAAATTTTTTCTAAAAATATAGGTGTGTTCCTGAGGTTGTGTAGAGCACGTTGGTATATTCATTTGTCCATTTTGAGCAATGTATGAGAAGTTATTACGAAAGGAAGGTTATGTGCTTTATAATTAATGTTTTTATAGTATTTTCGCATATAGGTGATACGTATCCCGAGGACGAGCGTGCTCACTCGAGGCAGGGGGGCTACGACCCTTCCACTTACCAGTGAGTGGGCTTTTGTTTTCCGTATATACCTATATACTTATAATTCCCAGAAATTTTATATAAATGCTTATTAGTTTTATGCCATTCCTTTTATGTGGTTGGTTAGTATGCATGATTAGTTGCATAAATATTTATTTACATATTCATTTATATGTTATATATATATGTGGGTGCTGTGGAGGCACAGGTAAGTGCCAGGTAAGTGTTATTTAATGGTTGCATTAAATAGTGGTTAGAGATGCTTAGAGAGCTCATAACCTGCACCCCCGGTGTTAGTGCTCCCGCCCAGAGTAGGGCACAGTCCTTCACGTGTTGTTCACCTCTCGCACCACACGCTCAGCTTGGATCCAAGTTAGGTGCACAGTCCTGTCGTACAGACCACTATAGGTGGTTCCGACTCGTAGGTGACCCGCGATTATTCGCACAGCATTCACGTGATCGTAGCACTAGAGCGTTTATATGTATTACACCCAGGCCTGTCGTACAGACCACTATAGGTGGTTCCGACTCGTGGGCAGGTTTAGTTATTGAGATTGAGATTTGAGCTCTAGATTCAGCCGTACAGGTCACTTTAGGTGACTCCGGCTGCCAGTGATATGTTATTGATACGGTTTATACCTGAGCACTTGCATATCATTATGAGGCTTTGACATGGCATACCTTTGAGCATGATTGGCATACCCTTGAGCATGATTGACATATTTATACATACGTATATATGTTTATTTTCTGGGAAGTATACAGGTTTTACGGTGAGGGGTTAGAATGTATTTTATTAAATGGTTTTCAAAGAGCTTTGTTTTTGCCCACTCACGCTTTTGTTTTGCGGCCCTCCAGGTTCTAGTGGTCTAGCAGGTTCGGTGGTTTTCCCAGAGGGCGTCCCGGCATTTCTGACAGACACTCACCGATGTAGGGTCACCTTCGGGTGCACTATTATCGAGTTATTTTAATTTGGACTGCTGTAGACTTATTGCTCTGAACTTAGCGTCTCTTTTACGCTAGCACTCACTACTTTTATCGTTTGTATGCTAGTTTTATTTATTCGTACTTTTATATTACTTTTCTATTAGCTTCCGCACTGTGCACATGGCTACGTCACTTCTACGTGACGGCCAGCATGCCCTGATCTCGGTCGGGGTGTGTCATTTCCGATAATTCCTCTCAACACATAAGAAAGGTCCTCCAGTAATAACTCCCTCATATATACGGTTGTTTGTTCTGTTTGAACAATCATCCCAAAAAATAAAGCAAGGTGAACTATGGCATTTGGCCTTTTTCTAGTAGTGTGAACTGGAATCTTTTACCATATAAGCAACGATTGTGATCTGTCCACTATATAATAATTAAGCAAAGGCTGTAATCACCTCATAATTAAGCTTTTGAATAAACCAAAAATAAAATCTCTTCACTACACTACTGCAATTGGTAAAAGCATAATATAAATCAAGAATAGTGTTATTTACACATTTTTTTTTTTTTGATCACACATGCTTGTTTAATTTGTCCATTAATTTTCTTCAATTTATTCGATGTAAGAGGTAAAATGGGCGTCGGATAGCTGGCACCACCCTAAATCAATACACTAATTAATGAATAATTATACGCAATTATGGTGGATTCCCCTAGGGGATAGAGACTTTCTTTGCAATTCACTGCATCCTTAGTTTAAACTCTCCCATCGCCTTAGTCTAATGTAAAATAATAATATCTCTTGTAATAAAAAAATAACAATTGTGAATTAATTAATTGTCACACATACAGATTTCAACTTCTAGGTTCCCCTAATTTTATCCCCAACTTAGTCATATTCTGCACATGACTTCTTGATCCCACTCATACAGTACCATTTTTAGACCTACTAGCATCACTATTTTTGCTGAATACCATTTCCATCTCTTCCAAGGATCTTCCCTTGGTCTCTGGCAAGAAGAAAAAGAAAAATAACCAAGCTATAACAGCTATGCCTGCAAACATAAAGAAGGCCCCTCCAATTGTAATTGCCTTGTAAATTGAAATGAAGCTCATAGCAACTGTAGCATTCAAGAGCCTATTCACAGCCACCCCAATACTAGCACCTTGTGCCCTAAGATTCAAAGGAAAAATCTCAGTGCTGTAAACCCATGTTATGGGCCCCAGGCCAATTGAGAAGAATGACACAAACACGTAAGTTGCCACGATACTGAAGCTTAGAGGCCAAGTATGTTTCTCTCTGGAGTGCTCGGCCATGGTCAAACCAAACCCTAAACTTGCTAGGGCTATAATCATGCCACCAGTGCTGATCAACAGTAGGGGCCTCCTCCCAGCTTTGTCCAGGAACGTTGTGGCTACACCTATAAACAAAAGTTTTGTGACCCCAACTCCAACTGTGGCAAGCAATAACTTGTCTTTGCCAACGACCCCAGCTTTTTTGAAAATTCTTGGACTATATAACACAACAGCTTCTATCCCTGTCGCATGCTGAAAAAAGTGGATTCCAACCGCTGCAATGAAAATCCGGCGGACGGCGGGTTTCGGCCTCAATAATAGTTCTTTCCAAGCCCCTTCACCCCTAGTAGTATTACTGACCTTCACCACATCTTCGTTGCAATTTTCGTCGATTCCAGCAGCTACCAAGATATCGCGAAAACGAAGCTCAGCTTCTTCTTTGGAATTACAAACTAGTAACAAAGTTTTCTTAGCTTCTGCTAGCCTACCTTGCATCACCAACCACCTTGGGGACTCGGGCATTTTGAGAATCCCAAATGCTAAAACAATTGAAGGAATTCCAGAAACTCCTAGCATCATTCTCCATCCAAGTTTCAAAGTCAGTTTTCCGAACAAATAATTTGACACATACCCTATTAAGATTCCAAGACTTATGCAAAACCCCGGGAGCGAGGTTAGACGGCCTCTTGAATTGGCAGATGAAATTTCTGCAGAGTAAACTGGAGCTATCATTAGTGCAAACCCTACACCAATGCCTGCAATGCACCTCCCAGTCATTAGGACTGCATAGTTTGGACCATACCCCATTAGCACTCCACCTATTAAGAAAGTAGTGGAGGCTAGAACAATAGTATAACGCCGACCGATGTAATCAGATGTTCTTCCAGCTGCTAAGGATCCCACTAGAGCACAAATGTTTAGTATTCCTGCAAGTACTTCGACTTGTACATCGTGGATTTTGAGGTCTTCCTTGATGAAGATCATGGCTCCACTCATCACACCAGTATCTATATTGTGAAAGAAATTGTTTTCATGATTACGACCTTCATAAATTGTAGGATCATGCATTCATGTATAATAAAAAAATATAACTAAGGGAAAACCAAATTGTTTACAAGCCAATTAATCTAATTAACGGGCGTTAATAAACTACAAGCATTAACAGATTAAAAGAAAAATAACTAGAGTGTAAAATGTAGCATATACCATAGCCAAATATAATAGATATAATGGAGGCAACCACTGCACAAGCAACAGAAATCTTGTTGATCCTTTCCGGGGCTTCATGGCTTTCGCCACTGCCCTCCACCTCCATCGGGGATGTAGTAATATTCTCTGGCATATCTGCGCTCGTCTGACACTTTATTTTAGCTTGTAGCGTGTGTCTGTCACACTCTAGATCTGGGTACCACTAACAATTCTTATGTCTCTTTTTATAACAATTATTGTAGGGAAACATTCAATGGAAAAACAACAAGATTGTGGTACTGTACTGTGTATGAAAATTTCCCTGGATAATAGAATCGTCAACTTGATATATATAGAACCTCAGATGCATGAACACACGAAGAAATTGCATGAAATCCGACCTGTTTAATCGGCCAAATTCACCCGCTTGATGTGCCATTGACAAAGGCATCTTTAGACTCTAAAACAGACATTTGGAAAAAGAAAAAACACGAGATCTTGGTTAAAATTTGGATAAAAACTCTTGGTGGGATCGAATAAGTGGGTATTTCATATTTGTGGTACTAAGCATTCAATTGTTTTTATGTAAAAAGTGTAACAGAAAAGCACCTGGAAGATTTGCACCATCCATGCATTATTGTAGCAATATCGGTGAAATTGTTTATTTTTATTTTTATTTTGTTTGGATAGTGACATAATTAGAATTGCTTTCACTTATGGCATACAATAATATAGCACTAGTAAATGTTAGGGAGATTAAATTTGAAAACTAAATGATGTGTCACCAATAAAAAAATAAGCACGTTAAGTAATAATTTAATTATCAACTTTCATGTCATTTGATTTATAAAATTTAGTTTACAAATTTAAACTTCCTAGCATTACCCAATATTACACTCTAGATTACAGGGTACATTTTTGCTCACCACCTTCAAATGGTGGTAATGCTCACAATTCTCCTTGTTACTATTAGACAAGTTTAAATTTTAAGATTTGTATTCATCCACTCCACATATCTCAAATTTTAAACTCAATAGATAAGATGGTGATGGGGGTCGGGAGCAAAACTATTCTCATATATTACTAGCTGTGGTACCAACTTATGAAGTGGGTTGGGCAGTGAAATAGCTACAGATCACGTCACGCATCATCAATTTTGTTTATACACATGTAGAAAGTACAGAGAATTATATCAGGAATAACCCGGATTTGCTATATTCCATTTAGGCCTAACTTTCTTTCGAACATAACAATTTTCCTTTTTCGACTGACGAGTCATCTTTTATTTATTTATTTATTTATTTTCTGGATAAGAGTTTGTCGATCCTAAAAAATATCAAACGTACGTGGCATGCAAACCGAATAACTAATGAGCTAGGTTGAATGCGTTTCGTGACAACTTATCGACCGAGCTCGGTTGGTGAGTGAACGAAGGTGGTGGTGATGTTGAAAACTCGTCGAACGAGTTAGGTAAGTTAGGATTTTTCTCAAAGATGAGACAGTTTCACGTAAAACGAGAGATTGCATAGAATAAATTTGTGTATTGTGTTGAAGGTCTCCCACGTTACTAATGCCTCCGTATTAATAATGCTAACTTGCTTGCTGACCATGCTGAAAAATTGTTTGCCGAGCTACTAAAGCAACCAAAAATAATATTCATAAAAATGTTATCTTCAATTATCCCATGGATTGCCATCCTCTTGAACTTGTTTGTGAAAACCACATGCAATCCCATCTTTATCTCCAATCATCCCGTTGTTATCACTAACCAACGGCACATCAGGGACATTAATCCAACTTTTGCACGGCATTAATCAAACACCACGCACATTGCTAATTATTTTTTCAAATTGGATTCTTATAGGCCCCCCCCCGTGTGGTATTTTTTATTTTTCATTTTTCATAAAAAGCTGTTTCACTTTAAAGTTACGCAGTAAAGAAGTGTTTGGTAAAAGTAAAATATCTTGTTTATTTTAAAAGTAATGACCTTTAGACAGCAGTTTTAATAAAAAGTAGAGTTGAGCCCTTAAGAAATATTTTCAATTGTTGTAATATTTTTTCTTTTTTAATGACATTATTTAGCCTTATGCACACCTTTTATCCTTTAGAGATTAAAGTGACCACTACAACCTACCGCCACAAATATTTTCAATTGTTGTAATATCTTTTTATTTTATTTTTTTAAATGACATTATTTAGCCTTACGCACACCTTTTATCCCTTAGAGATTATTGTCCCACCACTAGAATCATAACCGCAACCAGCACTATTGCCACCATAACCGCCACTATTACCATTATCACCACCATCATTGCCGCCCACCGCTACCACCACCGCAATCGCAACCACTGCCACCACAACCACAACTTCCACCACCAAATACCACCACCCCTAGCACCATTGTTACCTCTAGACCCCAACCACCCTATCCAACTATTAACACCACCTCCATACCTCCTACATTGCTGCTACCATCACCATCACCACCACCACCATTGTCCCTGCCGCTGATCGACTCCCCTATTCCTACTATCTATATTTTGGCATTGTATACAATTATATTAATTCTACATTAAAATTTACTAAATGTTTTATACTATTTTTTTTACTCATAACTCTTTCAAAATACAACAACTAAAAGTTCATCTACTTTATTTTATAGTTGATTATTCTTAAAATACAGTAGAAGTAGTTTAAAAAAAAACACAACAATCACACACTGACCCTCAATTGCATGAACTTAGTCTCCATGGCTTCACACGCTGCATGCAAATGCAATCCCAACTTAGTCTCCATGGCTTCACACGCTGCATGCAAATGCAATCCCATCTTTTGACCATATAACCTCATCTTTGATTGCTAACCAATTCACTCCAAAAGATCACCAGCAAATAATCAACAAATTCTATTAGGATAATTTTAATTATTTAGAAAATAGTAATAGTTATCACAACCATAATGATCTAAAATAATTGGAAATCATCTTAATATTTCTCTCATTTAACAGCTTAGAACCCTGCACATTCAACAGCCTTGTGGGCGGATGGCGCAAAACCGGGTACAAACAGTTAGAATGTTTTTGGATAAGGAATTCATTCAAATTGAAGACGAATTAATTGTATATTTTTTGTTCAGTTTACCATAATTTTCAGGGCCTTTTCTTTTTCCATCTAGAATTAGATATAATTATGAGATTATTAGGAATAATCCGGATTTGCTATATTTCCATTTAGGTCTAACTTTCTTTCCAATTTAACAATTTTCTTGTAAAAGTCAACCTATTTTTTTCTGGATAAGAGTTAGAATGTTTTTTGGATAAGGAATTCATTCAATTGAAGACGAATTAATTGTAAATTTTTTTATTCAATTTACATAATTTTCAGGGTCTTTTCTGTTTCCATCTAGGGTTACTAAATTTGAGTATGAATATGTGATCTTGTAAATCTTTGTTGTGATGCATGCATATTTGTACGAATTTGTAGCGATTCAAAATATTTTTTAGGAGAGTTTATACTTTCTTATAAATAGAGAGGTGAGAGTCGAACTTAGGTGATACTCACCCAAGTTTTTGTTATAATGATTGATGAAGACTTATCCATAAGCTATACCATTTTGTTTGTCAACAGACTTTTCATTATAGGATAATATATAGTTACTCTACTGCATTGTATACCATAATTTTGCAAAAACAGAAAAAAAAAAAGAAAGATATTCAGGGCTTGATCAAATCTATTGAACTAGTATTTTAAACCCGCAAATCAAATTAACTAATGTGATGACAATATATATAGCATATCAATTATGAAAAAGCACGACAAAAAATATACGGTAATTAGGTAAGATGTCATTTGACTGATCAAACCAGGAAATTAGTCGCAAACTTGACCCATAATCTTGTTCCAGTTTTATGTAGCAGCAATATGGAATACTACTTAACCTTTCTGTATTTTATTCAAAGTTTCTGACGGAGCAAATGATATGCAATATAGAAGAGAATAGCACAAAATTGCTATAGGCCTTCTACAGTAGTTTGAATGAGTATGATCCTTATATCTAGTAATCAAGCAACACTACTACATTAGTGTGAGTGCAATATATTGATATCATACTCATGATTTTAATACATCACACTCATAAGTTTAATATATGAACTTACGAGTCCACACTCAAATTTTTTGGCCCAATGTATAAGTGTATTCCTATATGATTTAAATTATTGGTATCACACTTACTTTTTTTCAGCTTACTATGGAAGGCCTAAGTAGAGTTAAGTTTGGGCCAAGAGACAACGATTCTTGGTAGATATGGTATGCCATGTAATTTTGAAGAGAACAACCCAAATGTAGAAGAGACAAAAATTCAAGTAAGCCCAAGTTTTTTACTACGAGAAGTTTTTCAGTATGAATATTAATTGCACAATCATGCAGTATTATCCATATAATCATGTTATAGAACATATATTTATTTATGATTAATTTTCCATTTTGTTTATAAACTTTTAACTTTGCATCAAATTGGGACTTTGAACCTTTTTTTTTTACTCAAATGGTGGCGTACACGACACTTTGGACAGCATATGGAACAAATGCTAAAAATTTAACAGTAAAATTGATTGAATAAAGAAGCTTATGCCCCAACACTAAGAAAAAATTCATGGAGAAAAAAATGAAAAATCAGCCTGTATTTGTTAATGTTATACTTTAGTTTCAGTAAATATAAATTATGCGATACACCATTATTATAGCATGTGAATAAGCACTTATTGGGTGTGACTCATACATAGAATAATTTCTCTTAGGACATATAGTTAGTGTATGGAGAAATTTTCGCATGTGAAGTGTAATATGTGATTCAAATGGTTTCTTTAATTAGTGGGTTTAGCAATGAAGAACAATCTTACTGCCTTTCCCTCTTCAAGCAGAAGCCGTAGAGATGCGACAAGGTTGCTAATGGCGACAAGGTTTGCTAATGGTGACAAAGAACGGGGTATCAACAATTTATGAGTGGAGGGTGATTTACTGCATGATGGCACTGCAGGATTCGTCACCAAGCATGTCTAATATTGGGCAGTTGGTGAGGATGCAAAAGCTTTGGCATTAGAGATCACTGGAGTTAGTATCACCCATATTTGTTGTGGAGCTAATCAAGTGGATTACAGACTTGCACGCTATGGACTACTTAATAGTTTTACAAGCACTTGTTTGAAGAGCTCCTGGACTTAACTCTTTATATTTGATTTGTAGAAGGTAGTTTATGATTTGGACTGGATAAGCAGCTTGAGAGGAGGGGATCTTTATTGGGAGGTTGGTACTTTCTAATTGCTATGAGTGTGAAGGAAGTAACCTACAGTAATAGTTGACAACCAAATTACATGGTCTTGGCTCTTTCTAATCGTCTGGTGTGCGGGATAAGAGTAAGGTCCGTAGGGCTACGTTAGTAGTGCAATGCCAAGCTTTCATCTCTTAGCAACTACTCTTTGCTTCCAGCTTCTCTTTTGTAATGGAGTGCTAAATGTCTTCCATAATATCGTATTGATCTTTCCTTAAAAAATATAGTACTGTCCCACCAAAATTGTAACAGGGTATTCAAATTTCAAATTCAGAAAGACAAAAGAAGTACAAGCAAGCTGAAGAAAAAGAGAAACAAGGGAAATTAGTTTAAGCATGCATGCAAAGCAAAATGAATCGAGCTCCACGAGTCACGACTGGGATGTGCTCAGAGCGCGCCATGCTGATTGCTGCTGTGCTTGGGGGACATCTGAGATACGGAGAGACTACTGTATACTCAAAAAGGAGCATTAACTTTGCTTGCCAAAGAGCATTGAGCCAAATTAAAGGACAGAGGAAAAAAAAATAGGGAAACAGGAAGAGACACTTGCATGCAAATATGATTTTATTTCCTTCGATCCCCACCACGTGTTTGATGAAATACTTCAATCTCTTCAGGTTGACTTTTCTTTGACTTTACAATCTGCCTACACATTTAATCTCAAGCATTAAAATGCTTAGGCTCCTTCATGTTTCACAATTTGGTAACGTTGTACGTAAATTCAATTTCAATGCTAGCAATGGTAAGTTTGCATGGAGGGACAAGATTAGCTTGCTTTTACTAATCTTTTTACTATGTATCCACCACCAGCTGCAGTAGTGCTGGGGCCTAGCAGCCTGGAAGTGAACATTTTCACCCATCTGGGTTATAAAATTTGAAGTTTGTCTCTTAAGATGGCTCCTGGGTCCTAATCTGGACACACACTGCTCACAGACTCTAACCTTGTTTATTAGTTAGTCCCCGAACTTCGAACCCTAATTAACTTCGAATCCACCTCAGGTTCAATATCTCTTGTGATAGATAACATAGGAAAAAAGAGTAAATTATTTTTAATTAATCCAATTCAATCTCCATTTTAACTAACCAAATTTAAGAATGTATCAGTAGGTGTATTAACTTTGTGTGTCTAAATAGTGTCCTTAAACTAAAATAGTCCACTCCAACTTCTTATTCCGTACAAAAAATGGGGTTCCATCGGCCTTTTTCCATTCACATAGCCAGATAATTAGAAGCATGGCCTCATGAGCTTATTATAAAACTCAATGGCGCTTATGGGTAGGGGCAGGGGCAGATCGGCTATTGATCCACCGTACAATTTTACAGTATGCAAGCTCTGCAAGGTGCAAAATCGGACTCTATAGATATGAACTTTGTCACGACTCAATTGACTCTTCTCACAAAAGAGAATATAATGTTGAATATAATACCATTAATGTATCTAATAATACTAATATCAACATTTTTGTAATCCATGATATCATCTGCCAAGAATCCATCATCGTACGTCTGGATACTACTGCATGCATACTGCACTGGTTACATTACATGCACCCAGATCTTTGGTCTCATATAATTATGACTGTGTCTTACTCTCTTGGAAGTCGGCTCCCTTGCGCCTCAGCCTTTTATGTAAGATCAGATGATCGTCTCCCGAAAATAATACAAGAAGAGAGATATGACAGCAACACAGCAATCCACAGAGAAAAAGAGAGGCACCCACCCCTTTACTTTGAGTATAAGGCCAAACAGAATATATAGGCTACCCTGTTAACATATCCTACCATATAGATTCTCCTTTAAAGCAGCATACTTTAACTTTTTTTTAATTTTTATTATCAACACTCTTATAACGTCTCGATTTGAGAAGTTTTCAACTGTTAACTATCATGACTCTTATGATTCTTATATATGTTTATATAAACAATAGACTTATGTTGTCAGACAAAGTAACATTTTTCAAACATTAGATTAGAACTTGTACAAGAAAAAATTAGAAGGATTTACAGTATTATATGAGTGACATTGAAACAGTGAATTGTTATAACTTATCAAAATTAATGGTACTACTTTCTTTTTCTTTTCCTTCCCTTTATGGGTGGAATTGGAAAGAAGTTGTCATGAATTGGGCACACAACCTTTCTGTATATATACTAGCCCCACCACCTCCTGATCTCACACACAAACAGTTCAATGTTTTGTTCACATTGCTGCACTACATCCCCAACTCTCTCCAATTCCAACACAAACACAGAGCTAATTGCTACTGAGAAACGTCCATCATTCATTCATGGCGAAACGTTTCAAGCTCCGATTCTCCCGGGTCATCCCCTCCTTCCATTCCTGCCGTTCACAAGACCCCTCCACTCTCCCCTCAAATCCTGTCCCTTCCCTAGCCACCGCCCCAACACCACCTCTACCCTCCAAAACCCACCACCACTCTTCATCCATCAAACGCCACGTTTTACTCTGCGGCTGCCGACCCAGACCAACACTCTCCGACGACGAACGCAGGGAATCAACCCCCGATCTTCATAAGTTTGAGTGGGACCGAGAGGACAAGTGGCACGTGGTCGGAAAAGTCTACGACATCAACCCCCGACGCAAAATCTACACTTCCTCCGCCTCACCCGACTCCAACGCAAACGACAGCGTTTCTCCTCCTCCCTCCTCCGCCATAGAGAAGGAACAAAAGAAGAAAACGCGACGAGTCAACAGAAAGAAGAAAAGAACGACGAGTCGCATCCGGATCAGCACGTCCTCGTTCGAAACCGGACTTTCCAGCAGCGAAGGCAGCGGAGGCGGCTTCGACGACGGCGAAGAAACCAAAACCCTAGTCTCCACCAGATCATCCTCCAGAAGCTTGTCCACCGACTCCTCACCGCTGACAAGGCGAAGAAAGAAGAAGCGGAGCAGCAGCGCCGCCAGGCGCAGCGTTTCAAGGAAGTCGGCGGCGGGGGAAAGCGAAGCCGTGCCGGCGAGGCTGTCGATGTTTCAGAGACTGATACCGTGCAGGGTGGAGGGAAAAGTGAGGGAGAGCTTCGCGGTGGTGAAGAAGTCGGAGGATCCGTACGAGGATTTTAAGAGGTCCATGATGGAGATGGTTTTGGAAAAGCAGATGTTTGAGGAGAGGGAACTGGAGCAACTGCTGCATTGCTTCTTGTCGTTGAATTCGAGAGAGCATCATAGGGTTATTGTTGAAGCTTTCACTGAGATTTGGGAGGGTTTGATCTGTTGTAGTGCAAGATCCTCAAGAGCTAGGGTTTCTAGGGCTCTTTGAAATATGATTAACTAGTGTTTTAACTTTTAATCAATGAAATGGAAAATAAAGTTAATATCTCTTTACTTTCTTCACAATGTATTTGTGTATTATTGTCATGCAATTTTCCTCTACGTAAAAGTTGATGATCACTTTGTCGTAGTACTTGGTAGTTGGTTAGCATGATAAAGCACGCAAACACATGTTAATTAGTTAGAAGTACCACATACAAAATTAAGCTACCCCACTGTGTGACTTAACCAAACTTCCCTTTCTTTTAATGTAAAATATTGATGTACTAAAAAAAATTAAAAAAAAAAAAAAAACAAAGCAAAACAAAACAAAACAAAAGGAAGAAAAAAATTGCTCGACAGGTCTTAGTTTTGTCCTTCGCAGGGATATATGTGAACTAGCTTAACTTATATTCCGTTTATAATCTATAAGCTAGTTTGACATACATGTTATAACCCCAAATAGTTATGTTTTTTATTTCATTAATCTTCACCTCGATGTTCAAATTTGATCCTATGCTTGACTACATACCTTAGATGCATTTACAGTAAATGGGAGAAGACTCGGGTTGTGAGATTTGGAGCTTCACTAATTGTAGCGCTTGATTGGGACAATTTTTGGCTTTGCGATTGACTACTCAAAAAGAAAAATCAGGTTCAATTATTGTCTAACACCTCGAAGAGTTACTTAATATAACCTTGTTAAACCGTTTGACATAATGAGTATTTTATTGAAGAAGTTGTGGTTTCATCATAAAATCAATCGACAATATGGGGACTAGTTCAATTACTTTTAAGCACATGCAAAGTCCATTCTTTCTCATATTTGAGATTCATACTCTTAATACTCTCCGTCATGTGTGACGAATTTTCAAGTTTAGCACTGTGAACAACACAAACCGACAATATAAAAAGTAACTTATTTACTTATAAGCACATAAAAGATTTATTTTGTCCCCAAGTAAAATTCATACTCTCAGGACTGATGGTCATTATAAAGCAAATAGTAGGTAATGAAAGCCGTGTTGAACGGAGGCATTGGAAACCCCATGGACCTATGGAGTACATGGAGGATGCAAAGTTGCAACAGCTAATAAACGAGTTTGCACTTTTGGTCGACAAGATATGATATTGATGCCCTCCTCGTTTGACAGGAACAGGAGATAGATCGGTAAACGCAGGCGGATTAGTAATCAATAAAAATATTGACGACGACCAATTAACCATTTGGACCAACCAATGATTAAAAGCCAGCCTTCTCTTCTGGACTGTAATGATTATGCTGTAACTTGCAACTTGGAACATGAATGAATAAAGCTAAACGCTCTTCTCCGTGATGCACGCTGGTGCATATGGAGATTATCCCGCTCGGGTCCATGGAGATGAAAGTGAAGAACATTATATAAGGCTTATCAATTGATTTGTTCCTACTATTTAGTTTCATCTTATCTTTTGAAATTGATTTTGTCTCATTTTATTTTTTGAAATTATAAATTTCGTCCCATTTGATCTTAGTTCATCACATTTTTGTCAATTCCGTAAACAAGATATTAAATCAAAGATCAATATTGACATTTTATTTTTTGACATGTACAAAATGTTAAATCAAACCCTTGTACGTTTCTCTCGTGAATTGGTGCAGAGCTGTAGATCTAGCCGTATGATTCAATGAGTGGTTTGAATTATATTTTCAAACACAATCTATTATTTGGTTTTGAAACATAACCCATTATTTGCTTTTAGCCAATGGTTGCAGCTACATCTCGGCACCGATCCTCTAGAATGATGGATGTGAATTTAAATTAGAGTGGTGAGATTGTTTTAGCAAGCATGTTGGAGGTAAAGAGTTGTGTACAAAATGAAATGTTCATACTACTCTTTAATTTAACGCCCTTTTGATAGAATAGACGAAAGATGAACTGAGACTAAATGAAATGAAAATGACAATTTGAGAGAGCAAAGTGAGACAAAACTAATTTCAAAAGGTAAAATGAGACTAATTAGCATGGGCAAATCAATTAACAAGCCTTTATAAAATTGTAAAAATAAAAAACGATCTTCTTGATCAAGGAGACAATTTTTTTTGTAAGAAGCCATGAAGGAGTTGTCATTAATCCTTTTTGAAATGCTCATTACTAAGGTTCTTTTGGTATATAAAACACGAAAAGTATGGTTCGATCAATACATGGCTTAATTGCAAACGATTCTTACAATACATCAATGTTTGCTAATCATTACTAATACGAGTGTAGATGACTGTTGCTAGTATAACTTGTACCATTAATAAAGATTTTAATTGTTTGTTAATCAATTGGACATACCTTGTTTGATTGTGCCATTACATGTAGCTAATAGGACATTCTCAATGAGAGACATTTCCAAAAACATTTTCAACCCACTAATATTCTAAAACATTTGTCACGCTTAATGGGATTATAGAATTTTGTTAGTAAGAGTTGTCCACAAGCATGTATGCATGATCTAACTGTTACAAATAACATAAATTCCACATGTATCAATCGTTCAAAACTGCTCACACGCACATGGGCAACTATTTGTAACCTACCTCATGGACCAACGTGCAGTGTGCTTGTTCATTCCACTACCTCGTTCTTTTTTGGGTCTACCAGTTGCTTCTATTCCTTTCACCTTTTCTTTTAACGCACAAACGGAAAGAAAGAAAACTCCCCTTCGATATGTAATGTACAGACTTGACGTAGCGTAATGTACCACAAACACAATGGAATCGAATCCCACCATCCATCCACGACGATATGACCAGGTGATGACTGACTCCCTCTCTCTCACCAGTCGTGATCAGTCAGGTGGTGAGAGCCTTCTCTTTAATTGTGACCCAGCACTGCAGTAAAAAGTAAGACTTCACTAATACTGTTAATAGTAAGTTTGCATGGGACAGGCAAGTGATAAGACTGTCTTTAATTTAATCTGTCTCGGCCAAAGAGAATGAATCTTTTCTGGAAATGGGTAGGTTTCAGTGGGGGGAAGGCACACACGGCATCAGAGAATCTTTACCAACCTGAGAAATTAAATTTTAATTTATCTACTCAAAGTTGAAAGAGTTAGGTCATCTCCAACTGAAGAGTCCAAAAGGCTAGAAGACCGAAAATAGTCCGCAAACCGTCTCCATCCGAGGGTTAGGCCAGAGGGCTCGTGGGCCCCACAAAATCTGAAAGGGTCAAAGGGCTAGCTGCAAGCAACCAGCCAAGCAGCTCGGGGCTGGCCAGAAATTCAAAAATTTTGTCGGTTATAACCGACAGGAATGCTTAAAAAAAATTTTGAATCCAACGGCTAGCTGACTAGCCCTTGTATTCAAATTTTTTTTTTGTTTTTTGTTTTTTTGGTTTTTATGGGCCTTTTTTTTTTTTTAATTCTTAAAAATTCTAATTTTGTTTTCCTATAAATACCTAAACCATTCATTAAATTTAAGTTATAATTTTTTTTGGTTTTTTGGGCCAGTTACTGTTCTAATTTTTACATATAAGTTGTAATTTTTAAATTTAAGTTGTTGTAGTTCTTAAATTTAAATAATAAATTATGTTTGGCTCTTGGATTGGAGACGGTTTTTTGTGACAGGGCTAAAACGAGCTCTATGACTCTTTGGCCTTCGGTTGGAGACAGAGGCAAATATGGCTATGTACTGTTCATTAAAATATTAATATCTTAGAGGGCCAGAGGGCTAAAACGAGCAATCTGGTCAGCCCTCGGTTGGAGATGGCCTTAATTACAAGTTTATCCATGAACTTAAGTGGTTATTTTACTATGGTCTTAAACTTTTTTTTCTTCTAAATTGGTGCAGAAAGTTTTAAAAATGTGTTAAATGATGAAAATAGTGACACTAGTTACAAAAGTTTGACATTATTAATAGTGGTTTTTTTTTTTTCACCCCCATCCCACCCCACAAGGTTTCGAACCTAGGACCTAAGTTACTGTTTGGTATGTGGGACAGGACGGAACGCAGTGGGACGAAGCATTCCGTCCCACGTTTGGTGCGCCAAAAACAGCGGAACGCACTGTCCCGTGGAACGAGTTTTGGTTGAATTTTCATTCCACATCACCTTCTTGGAACAACTGGTTCCACATCCGTAGAACACAAAATTGTAACATTTTAAGACAAAATTGCCCCTTATCTTTTTCAATATTTACACCATCTAAAACAAACCCTAATCCATTCTTTGCCGCTGCTTTCTTTTCACGTAGCCTTCCTCCTCATCTTCATCCTCTCATGTAGTCGCCAACTGCACCCAGCCAGCATGCAGCAACACAAAGCCACTTTTGTCACGCTGCAGATTTACCTGGGTATGAGATTGATAGTTTGTTGAATCTCAGTTTTTGACTTTAATCGATTGATAGCTTGGAATTCACCGTCTCCCACAACCATAACCTTCTCTTTCTCTTCCTCACGCGCCCTCACCCTCCGCCGTCTCTTCTATCATTCTCTTCCCACCACTTCCACCATCCCCCACCGCCTCTCGTCCGCTGCATCACGTACTCAGCAACTCATCTCCATCACCACCATACAACCTTTCATCGCTCCTCGAGGCCACTTCATCCTTATCACGAAACCCTAGCATAAAAGATCTGGAAATCAATTCGCTGTCCTAGTGCCGCCTCCAAGGCTAGGACTTACGCTAATGAAATTCTCTCGTTCTTGCTTGGATTGTGAGAAAATAGAGGAAAATCTGGTTTGGGTTGGTGGGAAAATTGAATTTTGATGGATAAATGTTTTTGCTTTTTTGAATTAATTGTGATTAATGTACAGGGAGCAGGATGATTACGAGGGGGTGACTTGCATTGCTTTTACCTTCTTATGTGAAAAAGATTGACATTTTGTTGTTCTTATCAGTTGGATAATTCTATTTGTTTCATTCTTGTTATCATGTATGCCTAGACTAATATTTCAGGTCATCGCGAATTCCTGTACTTGTATACGGTTGGTGTTTTCATAGAATTAAGTTTCCTAGAGTGGAAAGTTAGTGTTCTTTCATTTGTTAGATACCTAATGAATGAGGATAGTGTATTGGAAGGTTTAACCAACCACAAGAAACAATTTTGACTACCCCTGGCATATGAAGTAAAATTTTTCTTTTGTACAAGAGCTTTGTATTGAATCACTATGGTGACACTTACTTTTCTGTTTGGTTCAAAATGCAGATTAAGAGGGAGATAAAAATAGAATCTTTGTGGGGGGCCAAGCCAGACATGGACTCAATGGAGGGATGATCTTGCAAGAGAAATATATGATGAGTGGAGAGGAATGAGGGTTTGAAAATTGGTTGAGATGGTAGTTGTTGTAATTGTATTTTAGTGTTTGATGACAGTTTGCTGAGATGATTGTTGTAATTGTTTTTTATTGTTTGAAGACTACTGAGATGTAGACATATATGGAAGCCTACTTCTGGAAAATAGAGACTCATAATTTTTACACTTATACTATACATATTGTTTGAATGTTGCCTCTTCACATCATTGATCCGATAAGCTTCAACCATGTTGAAGCCAATCATGGTATTGTTATAAAAGATAGAATTCATGGCATAACATATCTTCAGCCATGTGCTAGTGTAAAAAATATATCATAGATAAGCATATATGTGTTCAAAATATGAACAAGTTCAAAAATAAAAAATAAAAATTAAAAAAATAAAGTCTCGTCCGTCCCACACATAAACATTATACCAAACAACAGACGGAACATGGGTAAGTTAGTCATTTAATGTTTTGTTTCCATTCCGTTCAACGTGTACCAAACGTAGAACAGAACAACTATCCCGTTCCGTCCTGTGCGTACCAAACATAACATGGAACGTCCGTTCCGTCCTGTCCCGTCCTATCTGCATTCCAAACGATACCTAAATCTACCCCTACCCCTTACCCACATCCTCACCACTAGGCTATTCCTAGTGACTTTCATAATTATTAGTGGTTGCTTGTTTCTTGGTTCACAAACCACAATGCGAAGTATGTTAACAAAGAACTCTTTCGCACTAACACCAAACTGTCACAGCTTATGCATACAACAAAGAGAGAGGATCGGACATAGAGAATGTTGTTAAGGAGAGTTTTTCTCATACAACTAGAGTATGGAAGTGTGGGTCATAGTTGGTGAGCCTTGGCGATCCAATAAGAGCACTTTCAGCCCAACAAATATTCCTTAGGGGCTAGTTGATTTAATCCCCTCCCTCCCCACCACCCCTCAAAAAAAAAAAAAAAAAAACCACTCCAGCCCATCCATTTCACTGGGGTTCAGGGGAGCCCAGTTGCCCACCCAATGGATAATTGACTGGCCCAACCCTTAGGGGCAGTGATGCAAGGCTGACGTCATGGTGATGTCAGCCACTATTAAACAATTATAAAAATAAATAAATATTATAAAAGATTGATTAAATACAAAAAAAAATATAGTTCTTTTTTATAAGTATATAACCATGTTCTTCCACCTTACACCATATTTCAATATTTTTAACCAATCTTTTATTTTTATCTGAAATAAAATTATTTTTTATTAGTTTATAAAAAATAATATTTTGATACAAATTGCGTGGACTATTTAGTTTAGGGATAAATATGCACTTGTATAGTTACTGTTTATTAATTACTTGAGAAGATTGAATTGCCACAAACTTTTTAGGGATGGAAGTGCTCTAACTGGTGGAAGTGTGATTTGGGTTGGAGTGGAACTTATCCATGTCAAAAAAGCATGGGTGTAAATGCTATAAGAGCCATTTTAGTGCAGAAAGTAAGGCAAAGCTTCCTTTTAGCGCATGAGAGCTGCTGATGGGGCTCAGTATCCTATATCTATGTATCAATCCCCAATCTTGTTTTAGCTTAGGCTTGGCTTGCAACAGCAACAACATGCAGAATCCCTATGTTTTCATCAGAGTACCATTAGGCAGACTCATCAGTCAGTCACAGTCGTGGGAGCAGCTCAGGACTCATAACCCTAACCCTATCCTTACGTCCAATCTACCCTTGGATTCTTATCCTTGGACTATTATTGCCACCTGCATTGGGATATGGGCTACTAAATCTCTAGGGCTTCTAGCTAGGGTACTCTTGTATAGTCCTTTCTAGATTTCTTGTCCAAGAATTGTGAACCTAACTAGGGGTAGAGCCTAATATCAACGATGCCCAGCCATTAGGATAAACCTAATTTTTAGGAGATTTTCTTGTGCAGGGGATTTTGTATCATGATCTACCCCGTGCATCCAAGACACACACGAGTGGTACCCTTGCATTCAGGTCCATCAAAATAAACCTGTTTAAGACCCGAATGCATGAGACCACCTTTGTGTGTGTTTGAACTAACATGTTACATGACACGAAAGACCATTGCCAAAGAATCTCTTGATTTTAAGTTCATCATTTTCATATACATTTCCCATTAAAGTTTCTGGGAATACGAGTTGGTTCTTGGTTGAGTTTGGATTTAATAATTATGAGTTGGTTCTACTTCCTATTCAGCAGCTAGGGATTTTTTATGATGCCAGTGTTTCACCCGTTAGATCTTTAATTAAAAACACATGAAATTTTTAGGGTTTTTGAGGTGAAGGCAATGTAATGCTGATGAAAGTAGGAATATGTTTGGTATGTCTCTGTTCTGTAGTAGGAATTCTATATAATTAAAACAATGACATTTGTTCAAATATTTCAGAGGAAAGAGTAATCTGCAAACAAGACGATGTTAATGAAAATTGACCATGGCTAAGCAAGTTATTCGATTTACGCTCATCAGTCTCATGTATAGAAACTGGAGTTGCAGCAATTGTTTACACGGTTGCATTACGCAGGCTTCGTCGAAAGAGAAAACAAGAAGCAAAACGTTTTCTGTGCTAAGTTAGATATTACAGAAGTTCCTATAGTATGGCAGAAATGAAACAAGAAGCATTAAGACTTAAACAAACCGTTATATTAAATTCACAAACTAGTTCATGTCCCGCCAACCAAGTGCTAGTGAAAGGTTGCTAAAACAGGGAGGCGGGGCGTTGTATGGCGTTGCAGCTGTTTGTCCTAGCACGAATCAAATTCTGCTCCCTGCTTGATATAAACACAAAATTTTATTTGTCTGCTAAATTCAATAATAATCTGTCTTATACACCAGAAGCATTCATGTGGCAAAGAGATGAATTACAATGTAACACGAACAAAGCAGCAACTAAGTAAGAAGGTTAACCTGCCAGAATCCTATGAGGCTCCCATTTTAGTATCCCTATATGCATATTACACTGTTATTTGATTATTGTCGATTGCACAGATACTGTCATGTTTGCTATTCGTCGCCCAAATAAAATGGAGGAAGAAGAAGAATCAAAATTGTGAATCAACTGCACATGAAAAGGCACCAATTCAGCAAGCAATACAACAATAAGGAAACGCCAATATACACATGTACAACGCAACTGAAACAAAATCCTTTGCATTTTGACAATATAGAGGTAGAAGGACAAAAGACTCCCAAGAAAACTAAAAGGAAATAAGTTCTCTTAGGTTGTGAAAACCTTGAGCAAACAATGCTTTTGGATATGAAAGACATGCCCAGGCACTACCTTTTGGGTTCGTAAGTACGACTCCTATTTCACTACAAGAGAGCTTCTCATCCCCATCCTACAAAGGATATCGGGTTTAAATTATAACATTAAAGCTAAGTCATAGTGTAACTGTTTTCCCCAACGTCCAGGCTCTTTCCGTTTTGGGATGCCTGCAATTGAAGAATTCACAAAAACCATCAAAATTATATTACATACATAAAAAATGATAAGCTATGAAAACACAGTTCAATACCTCGTTTACACAGATTGGTTTCCTATAAAGTTTTATCATATGAAGCACCTTGACTGCCTCAATAGCAGTCAAATAAATACAAATAGTAAGAATCAGAAAACCACAGCAGGGAAAGAGTAGCAAGAGTATCTTGAGAGAAGGGCAACTGTGACATGCATAAGGTTTACACCATACTCTAAAATTCAATTCATGTCCTTGACGAGAGGTTTCCTTTCACATTCTTTCTTTGGGAACATGCACAGTAACTGGAAGAGGAAGAAGGACGCTCATACTGCAATACAACAAAGCCTTTCCCCACTAACTGCAATATATCTTAAAAATCATATTCATATAGTTTCATTAAGAGTAGCACACAGGTTACAACCATCTAAACCAAGCACGAACAAAGGGTTTAATCTGCTCTGCATACAAAGGCTATTACTGTGGATGCAGCTTCAACAAAAAATGAGTGCGGTACAAACGAAAATAGGGGCATACCATCATCGCCAATTTGAACGAAAGGTTCCCAAATAATTCTTGGAAAACCAGAGCAACCAACAACTCAACCAAAAGATAGAACAACTCAACTACTCGACAACAAAACATTAGCTACTTAACCTCATGTTCCTGCAGAGAGACAGTTGGGAAAACCTTAAAAGCTAATAGGAAAACAATTATACAAGTACAAGAATGAAGAAGAGAACCTGAGGGTCCAGATTTCCGGTACAAGCAGTGGAGCTTTGTTTTCGCTTGGCAGTTCGTCAAGCTGGCCAAGTCAGCTCCTTCTCCCGGAGGAGATATTTGAGTCTTCATTCCCCCACTCCTCCTCAAGATAACTGACCCTATATACCAAAAAAAAAATTGTAAGCAGTTGACGGATTTAGATTCTCAGCTTAAACTTTTGACCACAAATTTTTTATATTGATGATTTGGACCTTGTTTTTTTTTCTTGGACATTCAATTTCTCAATCGTGTATAACAGAATAGGTTTTGGTTGACTACTCCTCTCCCCTCTGCATTCCAGTATCCAGTGACTCTCCATAATCCGGTCACTCTCTCCTTTAAAACATGACAACTTCATATGCAATTTGGCGACTCTCTCCTAAGTAATATGGCAGCTCTCTTTCCTCTATAATCTGGCAACTCCCGCGAACAGTTGTTTCAGTTTTGAACCAAGATATATTTGTGAAACTCATTCGGGTGTGAGTTGCAAAATTGAAATTTTCGCCGCTAAACTCAGAAACATCAATAAGCCAAAAGCACAACACAGAATTCAGGGGCCAAATGTGGCAGGATAAGTTTCAAACAGATATGACATGTTATTAAAAACACAATTACACACTACAACGGCCATGGCATATGCAGGATGCTAAGGTCCCAATGGGTTTGTAAATAAAAATGGGCCTGCTTCCATTTCTGAATAAAAGACGGCAAGAGCAAGAACACGTAAATCTTACCAACTGCGAAATTGCAGACAACGAAACGAAAACCAACATAAAAATATTCAAAATTGAAGCTCATACAGTATTACAATTTCAAAAAGCTTCTAACTTGCTTCTTTATGCAGCCAATTGACATCCTTGCTCGCCTTTTAATCAGATGGGCTCACCCGCCGCAGCCGAAGATGCAATAATCGCCGGATTAAACTCAGACCAACGAGCCGGAATCCCATCAATACTTATGCTGTAGCCTCTTTAGCCTCCTCATCTGCGACTGAAGACGCACCAGTATCAGAAGAAGCCAAACCTAGACCCTGCTCCAATTTCTTCCAGGCAACTAAAACATTAGGAGGGAACTTCTTCTTGATCGTGCGTATCAATCCCTTGGCCTCCTTCATCTTCTTCTTTTTCACCAATCCTTCAGCCAAATACTTCATTGTATTGAAATCGGGGATCTTATGCACCTCCACACTTCTCTTGTAAACTTTATACGCCTTGTCATAATCCCCACTTTCACACAAATAAAATATCAAAGTTCGAAAAGTTGCAGCATTCGGATTACAAGCATTTCCCTCCAACCCCTCATAAACCTTGACAGCTTCTTCCATCATCCCATTCCTGCAATAGCAAGTCATCAAGTAATTGTAACTAATAGTATCCGGTTTAAGCCCGGCATTCGCCATTTCCTCTATCAAAGCTTTCACATTGTCCGCGCTCCCGCCATGGACATACATAATCTTCACATTATAAGCCGCAGCATCAACCTCAACGCCCTTCTTCACCATCTCATCCCACAACTTCTCCGCCTCTTCGCCATTGCCCTTCTTGTACAAAGCATTGAAAATTGTGGTGAACGTCACCGCAGTGATCTCAATACCCTTCTCCTCCATCAACCTCAGCGTCTCCATCGCCTTCTCGGGCTTATCCGCAGCACAATACGACTTAATCAGTATACCATACGACACTTTATCAGGGGAGACGCCATTCTTGTTGGGAATTTCGTCGAAAAGCTGGGGGACTCTGTCGAAATGCTTCGAATCGTTGCAGGCAGACAGCAGAGTGTTGAAGGAAATGGCGGTTCTGGGAGTACCCAGCTGGTCCATCTGATCAAAGGTCCTCAATGCATGGTCAAACATGCCGGCGCGGCCGTAGGATCGGATGAGGGTGGACAGGAACGGCTCCTGGGTGATTTTGGGGTCATTTTTGTGGGATTCAATGAAGGATTCGATGTCAGCGAAACGGTGGGACTTGGCGAGGCGGCGGACGGTGAGATCCTGGGCGTAGCGAGACGAGGTGGGAGAAGAGTAGTGTTCGGAGACGGAGGAATAAATCTGGAGGGCTTTGTCAGGGTCGTACTCGGTTCGGAGCTTTGATTTGGCTTTTGAGATGGAGAGGGTAGACTTGGCGGTGGTGGTTGATAGGTGGCGGAGGTGGCGGAGGGGAATCGATGATGACATTTTTAGGGTTTTTGCAGCTTTTTGGGTGGAAGCCCTGTTCTTTTGAAATGTTTAGGGTTTTAGGAGTGTTGTTACTTGTCCTGTTGCTGCGCAACGTATAGGCTTAGGATTGCCAGGGTAAATTGTTCCGACTTTTCACCCTCTAATTTTCAACTTTTTTATGAATTACTTCAGTGGAAAAAAATTTGTGATATTTTTGCATAATATTTTGGTTTATTTTTAGCTAGCTACTGCACATGTTCTTCATCAAATCATGTTTTACCCCTTGCATTCTATACTTTCTCATTTTACCATTCTTTCTTCGTGCCTTAATTTACCCTCCATACTTATATTATCACACTTCACCACCTATAATCTTCTTCCATGTCTCAGTTTAACCTATTTCTTCAAATAAGTTACAAGACTCGTTTGTGTTGACGTGGCATGAGCAGTCTAGTCTTTTCATCTAGGCTGTTTGTGTGGCCTATAATATGTCATGTTAGTGGAATCCATGGATTAACATATATGGGTTAAACTCAAATTAGTGTTCGATTTCTCTATATTAAGAGAAGAAAGGAAGAAGAAAATGTTGAATTTCAAGATTCGGGAGTAAATTCAAAGTTTTCGCATCCATATGCAACACTAAACTCACCAACATAATTAAAAAGACTAAATTGTCCATGCAACATTAACACGACGACTATTTTAACTTATTTGACGGAATTGCATGGTGTGATACATTCAGAATGAGTGCAGATGTTAAAAGGAGCTCAAGATTCTCCCCCCGGAGTTGCGGTCGGATGCCAAAAACAGACCAAATACGTAACGCGGTAAATAGAAAGAGAAGCAAATGCCACAAATTATATTTCAAGTTCATATCTTCACTCCTTCCACTAACTGAAAACGTACGCATCAAATTATTCCTAGTCATACATACCAGGATACACAATACAACTCTAATGAAAAAATGCAAACTCAAAAGTTCTAATTAAGAGAAAATCTCAATAGATCACTTGGCAACACATTTAAGACAAACAACTAGCCCTCGTAGTCGCCCTGGCCGAACTTGTCCTCCGGATAAAACACTGCTACCACCTGATTGCCGCCAAATTTCCGGCCATTCAACCCCGTACGGGCTTTTGTGGAACCATCGGTATCTGCATACTCCAAAAACACCTGCCAATACAAGAATATTTTCAGCATGTAGAAGAGCAAAACCTGAAAATCAGATTTTCGGAACTAAATGTATTAATAACTAGATTCCAGACACGAAGACACAAACCTTCCCAACACCGGGGGCAAGTTCACCATCTGGTCTTGGACGCGGGATGATGACGTTCACTAATGCACCTGCAGACCAGTCAAAATCAAATAACTATTAAAAATAGACGACAACACAAATCTTAGATGAATTCAGCTAGAAGGTTATGGAGGCTTCTGTCTGAATGTTAACGCCTGATTCTTTATAGCAGAATGTGGGACTACAAAAAGGGCTGTAAAACAGAAAGATAACGACAAAAAGAAAAGAGAAAATCAATACCGCAATAAACTTTGTAGGTTAATCAGAAAAAACCAACAAAAAAAGAACAGTGAAATTAACAGCGAGTGATGGTAACTTACCAAACTTTTCGCCTTCAAGCCTCATGTCTTCCAAGATATCATCATACTCGGTATCGTCCCTAAGCTCATCTGCAGTTACTACCTGAGTTAAACATACAACCTTGGTGGCGACAGAACCAGGCGGTTGCAACAGCATGAACCTCTGCAAAAGAAACAAACACCTCAAGACGTTAAACCAAACCCAGATTAACTAAACTTTCTGAAAATTATTAATTTAAGCCAATTTAAAAGTATAGTTTAGTCTAACTTAACACCTATTAGGGGAAAAAATTAGCACTTTCACTCTTACCTGCAATGCAATTTGCTGCTGTGCGTGCAACAGAACGCTCTCTTGCTCAGGTTTGGGCTGGTTGGCACCTTGGTTAGCACGCCTAACTGTGAGCGTCTTGTCGCCCATTTTAATACCGTTCAGCGCTGCACAAGCTATGTCTGTAACTGAAAGGTCTTGGTAAACACAAAAGGCATAGCCTTTTGAGTTTCCTGTTTCCCTGTCTTTCACTAAATCAAAACCACGAAGGGGTCCAAAGGACTCGAGTAACTCCTTGATCTGTGCTTCTGTGAAGTAATATGGCAGCCCACCAACAAATATGCGGTCAGGGCCCTCAAGCCCACCAGCAGAACCCGGTGTAAGCCCCACAGCAGCCAGGTTCAGATTGGGATTGGGCTGGCTTGGACCGAGTGTTGCAGCCAGAGATGGGTTGTAATCACTAGGTCTCCGCACCTTAACAGGGGCTCCCTGTAGCAATTGTCCAAAAACAAAAGAAGGGAATAGTCAATACTATGAACGTGAAGTTAATCCAAAATGATTAAGTCAATCATACATGGATATAAATGAAAGGAAAGATTAGAAATACCTCAAAAATAATTCCATCCAGAGCCATTGCATTGCTAGCCTCTTCAACCGATCTCATCTCCACAAAAGCAAATTTCTTTTCATGGTTTATGTAGACATTGACAACAGCATCTCCTGCACAAAACAAGTAAAACAACAATTAGGTGATCAACTAAAGGGAAGGACTTTATTATACCAATTTAAATGCAAACATCAATATACCTGGGCCAGCAGTGTTCCCTCCAATTGCAGCCATAACTTGGCTGAAAAATGTAGCAACAGACTGCATATGACAGAAAAAACCACATTAACCGTAGGAAAGTGTAAGCTTGAGTACACATTAAAACATAGTGTTCATGTAGAACGAAAGGTAGATAAGCAAAAATAATAAATGGTAAAGGTGAGTTGAGTAAACCTGTTCGTTTGCTGTGGGAGGAAGCCCTCCAACGTACACTCGTCGGGCATGCCTAGTAGCCTGATAAGTATAAATAAAGAACAATTAATGTCAGCACATGTTACAATTAGGGAGTAGTGGGATGTACTGATACAAACTAAAAAAATTAATCTCAATCATGGCAACCTGTTGAGTCATTGCCTGAACAGGCATAACTGGAAGGGGTGCAAACTGCTGTGCGCACAAATAAAACATAATATTAGTGAAACTCAAGCATACTGAGATGTATGGATCGCAAGGGGAAAGTAAGAGCAAGAGAGAGAGCAAGAGATACCTGACCGGTTGACAGAGGGAACATGTTTGGGAACATCCCCGGAATGGTAGGACTAGTCCCAGGAATTTGCCCTGCAAAGAAAATTGGATCACATGCAGTCATCAAAGAACTACCACATTAAAACTACTTAAATGTTACTGCCAAATGACTCCTCCGCCACTTCATTTCCATGCAAACTCATTGGGTTAAGCAATATCCGGACCTTCAATTTATATAGTTTACCAGAGGAGGTGAAAGAAATATATCATTTACAAGTTCTGGGGGAAATATTTGTATGACTACCAAAAAAGGCAATAGTTGCCGGTTGACGACGAACAAGATCCATCAAACCGGTGCACTGATTCCTCCTTGTACATAAAAGCTACAGAAGTCGGCTCACACCCATTGTCATCACAGTGGGGCAAGTAGTCCAACATTGCCTTCTTACAACAAAGGACAAGACAGAGAAACAAAACAACAAAAACACCAAAAACCAAAAAAAACAAAAGATCTCTCAGTCCCAGAATTATTTCACCAAGTAAACAATAAAAATATTGTAACCTTTCCAGAGACCACAGCTTTATAAAGGCTATATGCACAAGGGAAGGAACAAATATACCTTACCAAAATAACACCATGCAATTGGATATGAACTTTCCACACTAGTCCAACAAAGAGAAAAAACAGTTAAACAAAATATAACAATCCCAAGTCTAGAAGAATAAATGTACCTGCTGCAGCAACAGCAGCACCAGCTAACATTGCAGAAGCAGGAGGTGCCATGTCAAAACCGCTAATCCTTTTGCTGCAAGCCGTTAGTGTCAGGATACCAAAAACAAAGACAACATAAAAGAGACAACTTAAAGGCATGAGACTAGAAAACCTACATTCTACAAAACGTTATTATCACAGTTCCACAGAAAAAATAATATCACAAAATTATTGTCTCGCCCCAAACCTATACCAACATGAAACTCATACACAAGAAATCGCGACTATAAATTTCATAGAAGTTAATAGTTCACTACCTACCTAAAATGGTATCTGTAGGTATACATTTGGGGAGAGACAGGCATTCATTATCCAGTGTGGTGGTGAAAAGTGGGGTTATCTACATCCCAAGACAAATGAAACAGAACCAATCTTTCACCACTAGCTAATGCATAGTCAAGCATTAGGAATAAAGATGGCAAATAAACAAAATTACAAACAAGAACTTGGCTAAAGAGACCCAAACCCAAATAAGGAAAATATTTAATGAAAAGAACTCATCAACCAAGTGTTTATTCCAAAAATACTTAGGATTTGCCGCAAAAGTTAGGAGTCCTTTGCTAACCTCTCATAAAGAAAAAATACCTTTTTGAGCGTGAACGAGAACGTGACCTCGATCTGGATTTGTGCTCAGATCTAGCTCTTGAACGAGAACGGGACTTGTGCCTATGCCTATCCTCTCTGTCTCTGTCATAATCCCTCCGTCTGTCAAATCATTGCATAAATTATAATAGTAAAAGGACAAAAAGAATCTCAAAGATTCACCAGATTAATTAGCATAATAGTTATATAGCAGTATAAAAATTCCAAATTGCACAAATTGCATCAAACTCAGTTGATAATTACACAACCAAGTTCCTCATCTGCTAACAGAATATTCATTTAAAGGTAGACAATGAATCAAAATTGGTCATACCTATCAGAGTCCCGGGTACGGTAGTGATCATCGTCGTCGTCGTCCTTGTCTCTCCGTCGCTCACTTCTCTCGCGATCCCTGTGGCGGTCTCTGTGATGACGATCGTGATCCCTGTCCCGGTCCCTTTCTCTTTCTCTATCACGATCCCTATCCCTAACCCTATCTCTGTCCCTATCCTTGTCCTTGCTTCTCCCCCTGTCTCTATCTCTGTCCCGGTCCCGATCCCTGTCCCTTTCCCTATCTCTGTCCCTCTCCTTATCACGCCCTTTATCTCTATCCTTTTCTCTGCTCTTTGAAGATTCTCTCTCGTAATCACGAGATTCATGCTGCAAAAGAGACAATTCAATCAGTGTATTGTAAATTAAACGATGAAATCAAGTTAATATACACCCTTTCAGCAAAGATACTTCAATATAATTATTTTACCAGATGAAATATGTACATTTTAGTGTTATTAAATATCAAAGTGTCCTCCCACCTATAACAGAATACATAACTGCGACAGTTGTGTATAAGTATAAGAGAATTGTACAGCACAATCCCGACACAGCCAAAGCAAGAACATCTTTTGCAATGTACATCATCATATCTATACTAAAATGCATAATTGCGACAATTGTGCACAAGTATAAGAGAATTGTACACAAGCATTAAACATCTATAGCCAAATAGGCAAGAGACATAAACCAGTTTAACAAACCCTGATTAACAGATAATTCTATGCAGAAACCTTGTCCTTAAAAACCCCAAACCCCAAAATTCACTAGCCAAACACAAATTCAAAGCTGAAAACGAGTAGATCATACAAAGACAGAAATTCGGATGAAAAAAAAGATACACACAGAATTCAATATATTCAAAGAACCCTAATTTAACAACCAATCTAACTTACCCAAACTAAACCCTAAAACACTCTAGTAAACGCGACCTCTTCGAATCGATCTTACAATTGAGTAATACTACGTGTACCTGAGATTTGGAATCGCTGTAATCGTCGGCACCGCCGTGGACGGCAGCACGAGGTTGGGGAGAGGAACCGCCGTCGGCGTAGGTGCCAGCGTCCTCTCCGTTCCCATCGTACCTCCCTTCGTATTCCGTCATCATAGGTTTCCGCTATCTCGCAGTTGAAGTCTCGATGTTGCAATCTTACTTGGTGTTCGTTTCTCGGGAAAATTGTCTGCGATAAGTGACTGTGAGCGACCGCTGAGAAATCTAGGGCTCGATAATTTGGGCTTTTTCTCCCTTTTATAGACCTCCAGGTTAAAAGTGGTCGCGAGTGGATGGGATTACCGAAGGCGGTAAATTTAGGGTTTGTTTGGTATTGTATTTGAAATTTTTTATTATTTTTTAAAATGTTTTTAGAAAATAATTTTCTTTAAGATTAAAAAACTTGATTGGTTTACGATTTAAAAATTTTAAATCTTACGACTTAAACTAGAAAAAGAGATCTAAAAAGAGGCGGATTGCAAGAGAGAGAAAAATGAGAAAGGAGAAAAGAAAGTAAGAGATGATTGAAGGTAAAAGAAGGAAGAGAGAGGATCAGACGAGATAGAGATGAAGATGAGTGAGAGAAAGAACCGAAAGAATGAAGAAAACGGATTGAAGGAGAGACAAAAAAGGAAAAAAAAATGAGAGAGAAATCCCATGATGGGTGACCCACTGGGAAGTTGCTCGTGAGTTCCCAAAAACAAAATCGTGAGGGAATGGTAAGCCCAAAGCGGACAATATCGTGCTACGGTGGTGGAGTGGGCCCGGGAAATGGTCTCACCCGGGCCGGGATGTGACAAAGGTCCTTAGATTTTAAAAAACATCATTAATTATTTCAATAATAAAATATGGAAAATGTTATTGGCACTCCAAAAATCTCATTCTACACTCCTCATAAGTGTATTTTTCTTTCCAAATATAGAAAATTTGGAGTGTAGAATGAGATTTTTGGAGTGTCAATAACAATTCCCTAAAGTATTTTTTATTTCTAAACATATTCATTTAGTGTTAAACACATTACACTTGGTATATTCATATTTATGGCTAAAATTGTTTATCATATATTTTTATTTTTAGTTTGTACCCATTTTTAATTTGCAACCCTTTTTTTAATTTGTACCCATATAATAATTCCTTTTTGTGCCCATATTTTTTTAACTTTTATTTGTATTTGTACCAATACTTTTTAATTTATTTGTACCCATTTTTAATTTTGCTAAATGTACCCATGCTAATTATTTTATGTTTTAGAATATATCAATAGTTATCTTAAAAAATATGTTAATTATTATGTGGGTACATTATTTTTTATTTTTTTGCTATACTTTTTGAGAAGAACAATTTTTATTTTTTTGCTATACTTTTTGTGAATATTACTCTAAAATTGATTTTTAACTATTTATTATATTTAAAAAAATTATTTGAATTTGTTTAGATTTCATAATTTGAGGCACATTAAATACATAAATGCATGAGTTAAATCTCTTAAATGATGCTAAGGACCCCGATCAAAATATTTAAACAAATAAAGTTTTAATCTAACAATTAGATTTATTAGAGACTGGAACCAAAATGATTCTATTTTTATATAATTTTACTCTTGTTATATGTTTTTTACAATATGTTGTAGCCGGTTATATTTAAGTGAATTTTTGGCAATATTTGAAGAGGTGCTTTATAAAAACTAATAATTATGAATTTATTTGCTAAATTTGACTATAAATGATAAATTATTATCTCACACGTATAATTTCACTTAATTTTAGTTAATTTTATTTTAAATTTTTTAAAAATAATATTTAATGTGGAAGTTATCTAGAGTTAGGTGAGAAGATACATGACAAATGATTAAGAGCATGATGAACATATACCATTGTTATGATGACGAACAAAAATGCTCCCTTAATACTCATTTTTTAATCACTTATCTGATGTGGTAAGTGATGTGTACATGTCACGTCAATTAATAAATCTAATGATTGAATGTTGATTGTATCATTTCTTTTCACATGACTCTCAAAGTAAACTCTCCATGGACTCTCCGTCACTTCATATGTTTTGCACAAGGTTTTATAATGTGACATCCCACATCGCCCAGGGGAGTAATCCTTATATGTATATTCCAATCTCTACCTAGCACGAGGCCTTTTGGGAGCTCACTGGCTTCGGGTTCCGTAGGAACTCTGAAGTTAAGCGAGAAGGGGCCTAGAGCAATCCCATGATGGGTGACCCACTGGGAAGTTGCTCGTGAGTTCCCAAAAACAAAACCGTGAGGGAATGGTAAGCCCAAAGCGGATAATATCGTGTTACGGTGGTGGAGCGGGCCCGGGAAGTGATTCCCCCTGGGCCGGGATGTGACAATTTGGTATCAGAGCCTAACCCTGATCGCGTGTGTGCCGACGAGGACGTCGGGCCCCTAAGGGGGGTGGATTGTGACATCCCACATCGGCCAGGGGAGTGATCCTTATATGTATATTCCCATCTCTACCTAGCACGAGGCCTTTTGGGAGCTCACTGGCTTCGGGTTCCATAGAAACTCCGAAGTTAAGCGAGAAGGGGGCTAGAGCAATCCCATGATGGGTGACCCACTGGGAAGTTGCTCGTAAGTTCCCAAAAACAAAACCGTGAGGGAATGGTAAGCCCAAAGCGGACAATATCGTACTACGGTGGTAGAGCGGGGCCCGGGAAGTGATCCGCCCCGGGCCGGGATGTGACATATAATGTTGGAACCAAAACTGCACCAAAACTTGAAGTGGTAGAGAGTTCATGGAGTCCCACTTTTAAGAATCTCCTTAGCATTTCCTATTTTACCAAATCACCAATATGGTTTAAAATATGAACTCCCTAACATTTACTCTTGATGTAATCTCTCTAACATTTACACTTGATGAAATAAATGCTTATACCTTAAGATTAATCAAATAAAAAGTGGGATGACAAGGACAACTTAGATGATCATAGTAAGAGATGACGAACTAAACTGATAAGTTTGGAACATATAAAAACCAAACTGATGAGTTGATAAAACATAAGAGACCATACGTGGTTCCTCTTTTGGCCACCATAATTATTATTTAAAAAATTAATGAAAAAGGTTTAAAAACTTTGAGTTTTAATGATAATGACAAAATAAAAGGTAAAATGAATAGTACCAGAATTGACTTTTTAGTGTAAAAATATAATTTTTCGTTAAAATAAACAATACCATAGATTTTTCATTAAAACTTCCTTTAAAAAACCATGCTCACACAAAGAAAGTTAGATTTAACGTAATTATCCCACTGTTTGAATAGTCACACGCGCAAGCGCTCGCATACGCCATCCAATCTTCAGTATTGATCGTGGGATTCGCCATCCGATCACATGTACGGTGGTGTGGCTTCAAGACTGCCATATTTTGAATGGCGTTACTTGAAATTCTTGCACAAGTAGGAGGAAGCATATGAAAAATTCCAATACAGTGGCCGATGAACGTGGCTTTAAATTGTAATCTTTTCTTCTTTCATTGATAATAGAACAACGATTTACGACGACAAAATTTCATGTCAAGTATGTGTCTGCACAAAACTATCATTCTACGATTCTAGTATTATACTACGAGTCTACGACCATATACTCACTGGGAAAGGAAAGAACAAATCAATCTGGTAGCTTGCTTTCCGTTAAACCGTGAATAAATTTCATCACGTTTCCAAAATTCAGTTTCCGCCATCACCCTTTTTTAAGACCCATGAAGAACCGCTGGACACGCAGAACTCATTAATGACCTGCACAAGAAAGCAACCTGTATTAAGAAATTATCACGAGATATCGTATTACAGGCCAATGCTGCATTCATCACTGATACACCATTTACACCATTCACTAAACATCGCAATAACCTGGAATACTTAATGAAACCATGATTCTGAAAAGAAACCGATGTGTTTGCAGGCTGCTGATACATAAGAACCATCGAGTGGTTCAAGAACAGAGTTGGAAACGTAGGGCAGCAAGAAGAAGACGACAATGGTCTGGTTTAGGGTTTTTGGAGCCTAGGGTCTTCTAAATTTTAATTTGTTGAGGAACATGTCACAAGATTGGAGAAAGAAATTGTGCTAGGTAACCTGACAACCAATGTAAAACTCTGTCGAATCGCAAACATGAAATAAAACTGACCTTGCTGAATTCGTTAGCAGTGAATTCCTTTCCAAGAGAAATCTTAGTTGCTTCAGAAACCTCACCCCTTTTAAGCTTAGCATTAGGTCCTTTTGCGCATAGAAGATCCATTACAACCTTCCTGCAAGAACAAACTCAAACTTAAGTTAAATAAGAGTAGAACTTATTACTTTACGACAATTTTAATGAAGGGAATCTTGCTTATTCTGAAATCACACAGGAACCACACACAGCACAACATCATCATAGTTGCTATTAAGTATTCAAGTGATTCTCAAAACCTCTTCTGGTAATATGTCAAAGCCCCAGTGAAGGTGCACAACATTGTATGCTTTTGGGACTAAATAATTTAAAAATAGAAGAAAACGGGAACAACCTCAATTTGTCATGCTCTGGGTGATCTGGTGATGATTTCAAGACATACGAACCATGTATGTCTATCGCAATTTCACTTATTACTTTCTGCAGCTCATGTGGAGGAGCCTGAACTCCATATTGTGCAGCTGTCACCTTTTTACTTCTAGGATCAACCTTTGGAAGAGTAGATGTTCTGACTGCCAGATCACTTAATCCTCTACGTATCAGTTGAAAGCTGCCCACAAAATGACAAAACTCAAGACGACAAGAATGAGAGAGAGACTTCCAATTTTACTGACAGCATTATCGCATTAAGAACAGAGAGCATTAGTAATGTAAAGTCTACATCGCCGTGTAGGGCAATAAAAACACTTCTTAAGATGATTCAACTACGAATAATAAGAAAGTACTGTTTGATTATTATTAAACTTTCCAAATAGAGCAACACTAGGGAACAACCATTATGCAGGATGAGGATCCTCTTAGGATACTCTTTGTGGGGATCCTAGGGATCCTCACATCCTAGCTGTTCATCGTACATCGTGCGGCCAATTTTCATTAGGTACTATTTGTGTTTAATTTTAAATAAAAATATTCAAAATGATTTCTGACCACACGATGTACGATGAACGACTAAGATGTGAGGATCCCTAGGATCCCCACAATTTAGATCCTAATGGGATCCAAATCCCATTATGCGGTCGTATTACGCAGAACTAAAAATTTTAAAACAAAACAAAAGATGAAAAAGATAGTCTTGAAAACTTCGAAAACTTACTTGCAAACCTTGTGTTCTTGAAAAACCTCCTTTATAGCCTCTTGTAGAGCTGCTCGAGTTTCATCTGACATGGTTCTTCCCCCTGTGTGAACTTCGCTTGCAGCTTTTGTCGTACCTTTATCAGAATTCAGTGGTTTGCCACGCGTAGTAGTTATACTAGCACTCTTCATATAACGGTCAGTATTAGATTTAAAGGCTATCCTCAACTTTTCTTCAATCCTTTCCCAGTTTTGTTCTTGGGTTTTAACAATGTCCGGGTAGCGTTCCATGAAAGACATATCTGGTTGCTCTTTGAATTTCCAATCTTGAGTGGAAGGTCTTGAGACAGCTAATATTCTAAGGGATTCATACACATGAGTTCTAATGCCCTCTTGGAGGTCTAGCTGTGAATTTCTGATTACAGGATTCTTCCGAAGTAAATTCAGGATGTAATTTCTAGCTGTCTGCCGATCTTTATGATCTTTAGTTGATATATGATTTGTATCCAAGCCTTTATCATCTTTATTTGGATATAATAATAAGGTTTTTGGAACCCAAAGACCAGAGGACAGCAACAACTGAGCATGCTTCTGAAGAACATCCAGAAGTTCTTCCGCAGTGTGATCAGGAGCAAAGTACTTCTTAAGATCACTGAACCGGCGTGCTACAGGTTCCTGTTGTGGGACAATTCTGGTTTCATTGTCACGACTTCAAGAAATTTTAAACTATAATAGAAAAATTAGCTATTTTCCATATGATGGAAACAATGCTGATAAGTTTGAAAAATTAGCTTCAAATTTACCACTATATCATCAAAACATTAATTTGTGGCTTTGGTAATTGCAACAAACCTCAACAATCAACTTCTTGATACGCTCTTCCAGAGGCAGGGAAAGCAGAGACCTAAAATGACAAGCAGAATGGGATTAACATAGTATATACTTTGATCATTGTTTATCTGGCCAGCGACCAGGTGGTATTTGTGCAAATTTCTCTTTTATAAAAGTGGGGAAAAATTGATAATCATCATACCTATTTGAAAATTAAAGATAATGTCCTCCAAAAAGAACTTAATACAAGGAAATAAAATATTATAATTTCCACAATGTTAAAGTGAAATCAAATGAAAGAACTCAATAATATAAAAATGACCGCACCTTCTTGAAGAACCTTCGCACGTTCTAGGACACAAGGAGTCAACATAGTCATGCCTTCAAATAACAAAAGTCAAACATTGTAATTAGCACATCTAAAGCTTTTAAAGAACGGAAGGAAAGGTAAGTACTAGGAAGGAAAAATAAGAACATACGGGCTCATTGTAAATTGTATAGGTGAACTTTCTTGCCCCACCATCTTCTGTAAATATCTGGCCGAGAAGTCACTTTCTGAGCTATGATACTGAAGTGGAACCCAACTCTGGAAGATACAGTGGAGAAAATAGATATCATACATTATATATTCGTATAAATTATCATAACCAATCTAATAAAATCAACCGCTCTAGCTCCTCCTGGACCATTACAGATACTCAAACATTTACAAAACTAAGCACATATTTGCCTTCAGGTATAAACAAAAACAAAATCCACAGCATTAATTTCTGGGAATAGTAGAAAAAGATAAAAAAAGCAATAAGAATAAAAAATCCTGTCAATGTCAAATAACCAATCAACAAAGTCAACCACAGTTGTCAACGTTTCAAAATCACTAAAATGGCATGTTTAATGATCGCTAATGTGGCATGTATAATGATCCTGACATGTTTATAATGTCAGGGAGAACAAATGTCCAGTTTTTCCACCTGTGACGTTAAGAAGATTTGTACCTATGTCAGGCAAATAAAGAATGACCACCGGAATACTTTTTTTTTTTTTTGAACAAACGATATTATCTACACTTAGGGGAGGGGATGGGCTAAGCCTCACAATGGGCTAGCAATAATGTGGTTCAAATTCACTTTTGTTGATAATCAAACCTAAGACCTCTCACTTATAAGTGAAGAAGAATACCACTAGGTCGTACGTGATTTTCTATTGTTCCAATTTAATTCACCAACAATAAATTTCTCCAGTTTCACGACCAAAAACATAAACCACGAAAAATCCCATACATATCCTTTCACATGATTTATTACGATTTGAAATGAAAACGCAAGTTAAATGTTTGTTCTAAAGCCAACTAATGTGTAAGAAGATAAAGGACGTGGAGTACCCAATGCACTACACAAATCTTAAAGGGAAGATAAAGGACATGGAATAAACCATAAATAGCCAAAGGATTCAACAGAAATGAAAACGAAAGACTACAACATATACGCTTATCTTAGAATAAATGAAACTTCTAACTTATAAGCTGCACTTACAAACAAAGCTTGATAATGTCATACTCAACTTAACGATCAAAATATCAATTTCTCATCTGACAGGAAAACAAGACGCGAAGAATCATTTTTCTCATTGATTGAGTTACCTAAAAGATATTAACTTTTTCACACGTAAACCAAAACAAAAAAGCAGAATAATAAAGACTCCACATCAAAAGCAATAAAAAGAAACAATAATCAAAAGAGAACACTTGTAATGGCTGATGACATCAAACATTATTATGCTAACATATAGTAATATTTTCTCCTAAGGAACCCAAAATGCACAAAAAACCACACTGGAACTGCTCATAAATAGCTTATATTGTTCATAGCCACCAGTTCAGAATATTAAACAAAGTTTGCAGGATTATAAATAGTAACTTTCTCATACCTCTTCATCTTCAATTTTTTTATCAGTTGAAGACTCCATCCGCTTGTTCTGAAACAAAATAGTCTCATAACATAAAATCAAGTCTTGTTCTGTTAACAGTCATGACTAAAAAAAGTGCCTGGTTATTGTAAATCTTAATGTAAATCCTGGGTAGATTTGATAAGTTCCAATAGTACACAGAATCAGTCTAAATGATAAAAAAATTCTTCACTAAAGTAAAGAGCCATAATTCTGTAACACAATATCAAATTGGACAGAGAGAAATACAGAGAGAACCTGCATCTTTGATGGACCAATAGATTTTTCTTGTCCAGAGTCTTCCAACTTAACTGTAACTTCTGCATCCCCTTTGACACTGTTCTTCCTTTTAGAGCCACCAGAGTTCAAATGAGCCAATGAGGGTCGAAGCTGCACAACCGCATGAACAGGATTCAAGTGTAACTGCAAAATGAAGAAAAAAAAAACAACAGTCTCACAATGTAAGATATTATAAATATAAAACTGAATTACTCTCATAAGAGATACTAAAAAGTTACTAATTATATGCAGCATGTGAGAGTAAGTTTAATTGGAATTAATAAATATATATTCTTAAACTACCAATAAAAAAGAGAGAACAGAAAGACAACTTTTTTTGCACTTGTCTAGTCTCTGAACATTTCATTTCTGAGCAGAATTACAGTTCTCATTTTCCATGTGTGAGAGAGGGCAGCCATGTCAGAGTCATATAAAGGATTAGAAAAACAAATTTGATCATACAACAATAAAAACCAAATGCATCATTTACATCTATCAAGCATTAGACGTTCGATCCAATCCCAAACAACAAAACTCATTCTTTGTGACCAACTTCATTTGGAACAGAGAGATAACATAAGGATGAGCAGCACTTAGCATCTAAAATTTACACAGAATCCCTCGCAAGAAGAAGCTATATGGAAGCTTGAAATTGAACTTTGTTCAGGTCTGAAGGCCATTCAGTACTTATTTAAACCTAGCCAGCTTTCAATAAATTAACACCACTCAGAGTAAACACCAAAACACTTCCTAGGTACATATTTCAACACTACTTGATCAAATATAAATAACACCCTATTTGCTTTGCAAGTTCAATGACTGCACTCTCTTAAAAAAAAAATTCCAGTTTAGATCAACTGGAAGTGACTGGAAACTCAACTGCCCCACAAACTCAGGAACCCTTCATAAACGTTTTACTTACTAAAACTTTACTTTGAGGGTAACAAGGGATGTGGTCTCGTCAAATGATCTTAATGACAAACAACCTTCATTAGAAGTGCTTGAGATCAGAAATTGCCTAAAAACTAAATCGTTTACAAACCTACAGTTGTTAATGTAAATCCAGCAACATTCAAGATTCAGCATAAAACCTGAGGATGTTAAAGTTGATACCTTATTGTCCATCAAAATACCAACAGCATAGCCACTTGTGCCGGGCGGCTTCCATGTTGTAGACAAAGTCTGAAAATAAACACAACACAAATCCCCAACCTGCTTTACATTATATAACAGTGTAGGCAACAATGTCACAACATCCAAAACATACTCAAGCTATTGCTACAATGTTTATGCACAAAATTGACCTGCTTTGTCATTTTCAATCTACCAGCGCAATCTTCATCGAAATTCTTCGGGTCCCGATCGAGAGACAAATCAATCTCCATTTCTGAAGTGGCAGGGTTCAGCCTCACCTCCTCGCACCGGCTCTCCAACTCGTAAGGCCGCCACCACGGCCTCAGAGGATATTGCAATACATACAACTAACAACGAAAAAGATCAAAATTTTAGGCAAATCCTTTCCAAAAAACAAGAAATTAGAGCAACAGAGAGAAGAATGACAGACCTTAGAGTTGTAATCGATTTTCGGATTGAAGAAGACGTCGATTTCCCGCACGACCTCGTCTTCCAGGTCGTCTTCTTCCATAGGATCATCCTCTTTCGATACGTCGCCGTTTTCGGTTTTCAAACCGCCATTTGAGTCTTCGGCCTTCGGCGCGCTTCCTTCTTCTTCTTTCTTCTTCACAATCGGGGCGTCCAGATCTTCTCGTGAAGGTTTGAGCTCAGGCTCGGACTTCGGGACCGGTTCTTGTTTGGCGACGGGTTCGGATTTGGGTTTAGGCTTGGCCTTGGAGGACCGGGGCACGAACCGGTTGGGCCGGGAAGGGGCCTGGCTGGTCGCATCGAGGTCTTCGAGGTTCATCGTCGGCTACTCTGCGGTTTCTGTTTGTTCCGGTGAGCGGTGTTGGAGAGCGGAGCTGCGAGAGTGTGGGTTTTCGTGCGCAGTTCTATTTAGGGGTTTTCGAGGGTGAAGTTTACGTGGGGTTTTTATAAGTTTCGTACTCTTTAAATTCAATAATTACATTTTTGGTCCACGTAATTTAAATTGTTTGTCACTTTGGTCCGTGTTATTTTAAGGGGTCTTTAAATTACATTTGTTTGAAAATATAAGTTTGTATAAAAAGAGACTAGATGAGGCGGTGTAAAAAGATGGTAGTAGAAGGAAGCTGAAGTGCCTATATGATTTTTTTTAGGTTTACGGAAGAATACACTGTCGTGATGAAGCCATCAGCTAGTCTTTTAAAAATAAAAAGATACCGAAGGCACACATAATGTGTGTAAATATGAAAGATTTAAAATGATAAATATATGTCATTTAGTATTATGGTTTAGTGGTATTCTTATTCACTTGTAAGCGAGAAGTCATAGGTTCGATTGTCACCAAAGACGAATTTGAACCACATTATTGTTAGCGCATTGTGAAGTTTATCCCACATCTCTCCCTTAATGTAGATAACCAAGTAAATGTTTATACTTTAATTTTTTAAATTAGAGACATACTTATGACATATGGGCGAGGAAGGATGTTTAAACTTTTATTTTTAAAAATTAAAGACATACTTATGACATTTGGGCTATGAAGGAAAAATAGCAAAATTTAGTTTTGTGAAAAATTAATTTAATGTCTTTTCTAAAAATTTTCTCAATTATGCATGGAAGTATATAAGACTATCTCTAAAGAAATGTCAAATTACAATTAATGGTTGATGTGACAATCTGAAGTATTATGTCAAGTTTTGTACTTCTCCAACCCTTGACCTAAAACCTAAAATTTTTATCCCAGCAAATTTAGGTTTTAACCCAGAAACAGTTTTTCTGTTCCAACCTTTCTGGCCTAAATTTTTAGCCCAAGATTATTAAAGAATAAATTTAGGCTAATTTCTTCTTTTAAGTAATTTAAAAAAAAAATTATGTACACTATCCTAAATTAATTTTATGAACTTTTTAACGTAAAAATATTTAGATTCCGATAAATATTGAAAAATCACTAAATTTGGGTGAATTTTGAGTTAAATAATTTTTTTTAATTATTTTAGCCGTTGGATTTAAATTTGGGCCGTTAGATTTGATTATATTCGATCTCAGCCATTGGATTCAATGTATTTTGAATTTTTTTTTATAAATTTTTTTTTGAATTTGGACCGTTGGATCAACCAATGGTCCAAAGAAACCAACTGTAGGATAGAAATAGAGCCGTTGGGCTCATGATGGTAGGCGACAGCTGCCTTGACAATCGGCCCCCCATGTGAGGCGTAAAAACTTGGGTTTCAACTAGGCTCCTCCTCTCACTTTAGGCTAAATCTTAGTTGGTATTTGACTTTGTTTTAGGTTTTAGATTTTAGGTCCAAATTAGAACATGGGTTGAATGGATTTGGGGAGGGGGGTAGTAGAGGGAAATTATAGGTTTTAGGCTATGGGTTGGAGTTGGCCTTAGTTGTGACATCCTAGCTCGGCCCACCACCACATCCCAGATTCGACTCCATCGTAGCACTGATATTGTCCGCTTTGGGCCCCTACCACACCTCACGGTTTGTTTCTAGGAACTCACACGAGAACTTCCTAGTGGGTCACCCATCCTGGGATTGCTCTCACGCGAACTTGCTTAACTTCGGAGTTCCAATGGAACCCGAAGCCAGTGAGCTCCCAAAAGGTCTCGTGCTAGGTAGAGATAGGAATATACATATAAGCTTACAGAATCCTCACCTCTGGGCGATGTGGGATCTTACAATCCACCCCTCTTAGGGGCCCGACGTCTTCGTCGGCACACTTCCGGCTAAGGATTGGCTCTGATACCAAATCGTCATATCCCTGCCCGGGCCCCCACTACATCTCGGGCTCGACTCCACCATAGCACGATATTGTCGCTTTGGGCCCCTACCACACACTCACGGCTTTGTTTTTGGGAACTTACACGAGTACTTCCTAGTGGGTCACCCATCCTGGGATTGCTCTTGTGTGAACTCGCTTAACTTCGAAGTTCAAATGGAACCCGAAGCCAGTGAGCTCCCAAAAGACATCGTGCTAGGTAGAGATGGGAATATACATATAAGTCTTACATGATCCTCACCTCTGGGCGATGTGGGATCTTACATTAGTGAAATAAGACACCCACCATTAAAATGAATTAAAAATAAATTTGACATTGATGTCAAATTTGACTCCAAACCATAAAGTCTTGAAATCCAGTTAGCAAATAACACTTTAGTTGGAGAGGCTTTTGATGTCAAATATGGACAGTGGCATTCCACCTGGGATTTTAACATCTCCTTTGGTGATACTCTAATATTATTTTCTTTAGTTTTTGGTTGATAAAAGAATATTCTCTTAATAGGTATTATAGATTATACGCATTGTTGGGTATAATTGAATTCAACCGATTACGCATAATTGATTCTAATTCATTTTTTGTTACGTTTCCTTTCTGTTGGAGAACAATTTAGAAACAAACAAAAATAACAGAATAAACAGAACTTGAAATTCTAATATTTATTAACCAAAAATACTTGCTATGCAGAATGAAATTACACAATAAATACATAAATTAATATAAGAATAACAATGGTACTAACTTGATTACAGAAGGTAGAGGCTAGTGTAAAAGTTATGTCCTTCAAATAGTATTTCCATCCCATTCTTGTGCTTGTGGTTCTACAACGTTTGCTGGACTAGGATTCAACTACCTAATTCTACAACCCGCGCTGAATTCTAGAATTTTAACGAATTTGCTTTGTGTGCTTACTCTCTAGAAATTTCGTATGAAAGAAAAAGAGGAAGAAAGGATGATCTCACTTGGATACTATGATTGCAAATATATAGGTTGTTTCATACCCTTTCAAATACATGTTCAACGTATTTGAAAGTACACAACTCTTTCTAAGAGCTGTTTCTTTTAATCAAAACATTTTTAATTAATAAATTAATTAAAAACTTAATCTGAAAATTTAATTAAAAATTTAAATTCCAAGGCCCTTATCTTGATGAATTAATATTAATTTCATTTAGGCTATAGTATACAAGCCTAATCCACACAATCATAAGGCCCAAGCCTTCAATCCATTTCCAAATGGTCCATGTTCTAATTACCAGACCAAAGCATTAAGGGTGCGTTTGTTGCACTAGAGTATCTCAGACTGGACTAGCTTCAGGGGCTAAGCTGGACTGGCTTGGACTAGACTAAACAAGACTAACTTAGCGAAGCGTTTGGTGTAATATCGGATTAGAAGTAGGATAATAAAATTAATTCTCTTTTGGTACAAAACTACTATGTGTTACGACACTTTCATACCTCATCTTTAAATGACTGTATACCTTATCTTACGAATTTGTCATGTTTACCTCCGTAGTTTGGCCGTTATTCTCAGTTAAATCGAGTGGCTTGATTGGGACCATTTTTATTAAAAATTAATAAAAACAAAAAAAAATTTAAATTTTTAAATATAAATATAATAAAAAAGTACATAAAAATAAAAACAACCTCTCCTTCGTGCATCTCCCCTCTCTCTTCCCACTCTTCCTGCACCATAAGGGAGAGAAGAAGAAGAAGAAGAAGAAGAAGAAGAAGAAGAAGAAGAAGAAGAGAAAAAAAAAAAATACCCAAACCAAACCAAACCTAGTTGATCCCCCCTCCCCCAACCACAAACTCAACCCCCTGCAACCTAGAAAGGAGGAGGAAGAAGAAGGAAACAAAAAAAAAAAAAAAAAAAAAAAAGAACGACAACGGGAAACCCAGTTCGTCCCCCCTGCAAAAGAAGAAGAAGAATAGGGAAGCAGAAGAAGAGAGAAGAAAAAAAAAAAAAAAACAACGCCCCCCCCCCCCCACCTAACCCGCAGAAGAAGAAAAAATAAAAATAAAAATAAAAAACAACGGCAAACCCGTCCCTTCCACCCACCCAACCTGCAGAAGAAGAAGAAGAGGGAAGCAGAAGAAGAGAGAAGAAAAAAAAAAAAAAAAAAAAAAAAGGGGAAACCTATCCGCCCTTTCACCCACCCACCCAACCTGCAAAAGAAGAAGAAGAAGAGGGAAGCAGAAGAAGAGAGAAGAAAAAAAAAATATATATATACCCAGTTCGTCCGTCCCCCTCGCACCCACCCTTTCCCCTCCACACCCATTCCCCCCCCGCGCCCATTTTCTCCTCGCCCAGGAGAATGGGTTTTTTTCTGGGTTTTTTATTTGGGTTGTAAGTAGTGGGTGCGAGGTTGGGTGCAGATGGTGGGGTGCGAAGGTGGGGAGGTTGGGTGCGTGGGTGTGAGGAGAAGAGGGGGTGGGGAGCAGGGAAAACAAATTGGTTTTTTATTTTTTATTTTTTTCTCTTCTGTTTTTCTGGGTTGCAGTTGCAGAAAGGGAAAGAAGATGAAGATGGGGAGAAGGGAGAGAGGGGGGAAAGGACGAAGTTGGTTTTTTTTTTTTTAAATAACTTTTCTTTATTATTTTAATATTTTAATAATATTAAATGATTTTTTTTGTTTTTAATAATTTTTTAATAAAAATGGGTCCCGGATCAAGCCACGTCAGCATTTAACTGAGAAATAAACGGCCAAGCTAACGGAAGGTATAACATTGACACAAATTCGTAAGATGAGGTATGACATTGTCAATTTTAAAAGATGAGATATGAAAATGTCGTGACACCAATAGTTGATGTAGTTTTTTGTACTTTACCTTTTTTTTTTTTTTTTTCTATTTCTTTTTCTTGCTTGAAACCTCTCTTCCCTCTTTTTTTTTTTTTTTTTTTTTTCTGTCCAAACTCCATAGATTCCAATCATAGCTTTTCCTTCATTTCAATTGCTAAAACTCTCCGTCCAAATTCCACTACTTGCAACCACATCTTTCTCCTCCATTTGGATCGATAAAGCTCCCAAAACACAAACAATCAAAAACTCAAATTCAATTAAAATCGCAATTGCGTTCCTTGTATACCCAATGATATTCTGATTCGAGCACGACGAGGAAAAAGAGGGAGAGGACGTGATCTGGGTTGGGTCGTGCAGATTAGCTTGGCATATAGGTTGGGTCGTGCAGATCGGCTCGGCATCTAGCAGGATGAAGAGAGAAAGATGACGTGATCTTGGTTCGAGGCGAAGAGAGAGGGAAATGACGCAAGCATTAGTAAGAGAACGAGAGCAAAGATAGGATGTGAAAGCAGAGAAAGAGAGAGGGAGAGGGAGAGGGAGATACAGAGAGATGATGAACGGCGAATGAGACAATGTTGTGAGGAATGAGTTCTTAGCAATCCCATGGTTCAACGCCAGACTAATTTGGACAACCTAACGAGGCTCGGAGTCCACACGAGTCCGGGCTAGTCTCATTTAAGTTAGTCCCAAAGCTACCAAACATGGGACAATAATCCTAGCCAGTCTAATCCCACTTAAGAAGGTGAAACAAACACACCCTAAATCTATATAAAAGGGCAATGAACCTTTAGTGTTTCCCGATGTAGGACACCAAAAGTCTCAAAACCCTTACACTTTCTAAGATCAAAATTATTGCCAAATATCAAGGAATGGCGGGAAGCAAAAGTCAAGTCCCCTTCATGGTGCCTATTATCGCTAAACAAACGCGACATAAGTGGAAGAATGATCAAATCCACTTCCTAGTTGTGGAGCTATTGTTGGCAATCTAAGAAGACCATTTGCACTCTTCCAAATTTATATTGATCGTTGTGTTTTATAAAGGAGAAGTATACAATTACCTTTCAAAGTGTCAACGACAAGTAATTTATCTCCTTTGTGAAAGTCCTCTCGCCAGGGTGAGAGTATCTCTCTCCGACGTGAGAGTTCCTTCCCACCTCACAAATAGCCAGCCCTCACCAATCACTAGCTAATGTACCTATTTTGTGCTTCTGATCTTAGATGTATTGGCTCCGCTCCTTAGCACTACTTCATCTGCCAGTTTAAGAGTCGATCGAGATAGTACTCCTACTTTTATATTTTCCTCTTCTCATTCTTTTAGTTTTAGCCTCTTTTCAAACCTTAATCCCAAAATTGAAGCCCTTTTTCCTCATCTTCTTAGGCAATCTCCAACCGAGGGCTGGCCAGAGGGCTCATTTTAGCCCTTCGGCCCTCCAAGATATTAATATTTTAATGGATAGTACATGGCCATATTTGCCTTCATCTCCTATTGAGGGCCATAGGGCACGTTTTAGCCATGTCATAAAAAACCGTCTCCAACCGAGGACTAAAGGGTCATAGGGCCAAACATAATGTATTATTCAAATTTAATGTTATTTAATGTTGTTTCATGTTACTTAATTTAATTTAATGATGTATAATGGTTTAGGAAGTTATAGGAAAAAAAATAGAATTTAAAAAAAATATGAAACAAATTTTGTAAAATAGAAGTTATATAAAAAAAAATAGAATTTAAAAATAGAAGTTATAGGAAAAAAAATTTGTAAATAAAATAAAATAAAACTGTAAAAAAATAAAAATAAAAAATTCAAAAATAACGGCTAGCATTTGAAAATTTGGCCTAGCATTCATGTTGGTTATATCCGACAAGAATGCTCACATTTATGGCTAGCCCCGGGCTGGCTGGATTGGGCCAACCTTTTGGCCCTTTCAAATTCTGTGGGACCCACGAGCCATCTGGCCTAGCTCTCGGTTGAAGACGATTTTCGGGCTATTTTCGACCCTCTGGCCTTCTAGACCCTTCGGTTGGAGATGACCTTATGTTTCCGTCATCTTCCTCCACATCACTTTCCTACACCCCAACAAAAAAATAGTAGTGTTTTGGACCCGATTGGGGATCTAGATTGCTTCCCCACTACGGCCCTACCCACTTTTCTACCGGCTTGCTGGAATATAGAGTAATAATATTCATACCATATTTTCATACCACCTTAGGTGGCATTTGATGTGGACAGCCACATCATTTGAATTAATCAGATTTTTAAACTTAGTTCATTATTTAATAAACTAATAATTAAGAAAAACTAGTTAATTAAATGATGATTATGATATACGAGGAGTCTTTCCAATTCATTTCCTTGGGTTTTGCAAATTTTTCAAATGATGTGGCTATCCACATCAGATGCCACCTAAGGTGGTATTGAAATGTGGTATAAAAACATGATATGAATAACAATACTCTTTTGCTTGTGCTTGGCTTTTTGCGTATAGTAATGTTATTCATACCATGTTTTTGTATCGCATTTTTATACCACCATAGGTAGCATCTAATGCGGATAACCACATCACTTGAAAAATTTGCAAAACCCAAGGAAAGGAAGGAAAAAGAGTCCGCGTATACCACAATCATCATTTAATTAACTAGTTTTTCTTAATTATTAGTTTATCAAATAATGAACAAAATTTAAAAATCTGATTAATTCAAATGATGTGGCTGTCCACATCAAATGCCACCTAAGGCGATATGAAAATGTAATACAAAAATATGGTATGAATAACATTACTCTTTTACTATCCACCTTCGTTTTGGTTCCTACACGGCGGCGGGAATTTAGTGCTTTCAAGGTTGTTTGTTTAGCGTTTGAGTCTCTCTCTAAGTGGTCTAGACTGCTACTTCTGTTGTTATTGTGACCTATGTTTTTCTTAAGCATTGGGTTTGTAATATTTAAATCGGCTAATATATTAGAGTTCGTGGATTTTGGCTATGTATATACTTTCTCTTTGAAAGTAAGTGATCAGTATTCCTCAAACCTATTTATTATACCATTTATCACAAAAATTGTACCTCGATTAGCTCGTTTGGATGTGTTTTTAAAATGATTGAAAACGCTTTTGGTGAAAATCTTTTTGGAAACAATCCGTAGTAAAAATGCTAAAAAATCCTGAAAAAGCACTTAAAGTGCTTTTGGAACCCAATAACGTTTTCTCTAAAAACGCTTTCAGTCATTTTAAAATCACATCCAAACGAGTCTGTAAATGGTTTTTACCAAAAATAATTTTCAACAACTCCTAAATATTATTTGGCCTAATTACATATGTAATTTCATTAATTTATTTGTTATAGGAAAAGCATGGACATTGTCGCACCTAATTAAACATCACCTATGAAAATATCGCACCTTTCTTTCTTTTTTTCATTTTTATTTTTTATTTTTTTATTTTTTTTGAGTTGAGCGATATCATTAGTAATTAGATGTTAGATTAGCTACTGACGAAATTCGAATCCACGCCGTCATGCAAGGGTGTCACTCCTCTCCATCACTATGGTAGAGGGCCACCTGCCACTCTTCTTATTATAACCTAATGCTTTTGTCTGTTTGATGATTTTAGGGCTGCTTATTGAAAGACTAAAAGCGATTTTAAGTGAGGTTAACGAAAGGAGTTAGAAGTATTTACGAGTTATAAAAGTATTTTCTAAATAATTATTTTTAGGAAGCGTTTTTAAGTGTTGAAAATTTATTCAGTGACACACCCCAACTGACAGAGGTTAAAGCATGCTGGCCATCACCGTGAGGTGACGTAACCATAAGGATAAGTGATGTGAAAAAGTGAATAAATTAAAACTACACTATAACTAATTTAAATTAAACAATGAAAGAGTGCGCAGTCATGGGAAAACCCACTACAATTATTCAGAGCATAATAGACAGTACGATTGCAATAAAGTAGTCAAAGTAGTTAGTACACTTATTACACAACAGTGGATAAGTTCATACTTCTAAACAAAGATAATGTCAAAACTGCCAAAGGTTCCTCGAATGCCACAGAGAGTACAACTATCTAGGTCCTGGAAGGGTAAAAAACAAAGTTGAGTGGGTCAGCAAAACAATGTTTGTAAGAAAAACCTTTATTTTCAAACATAGTAACCCTTGCTATAAAACAAGTATAGTTTCCTTAAAACATACTACATAAATGTAAACAACAGTACAATAGCAATATAACCAGAATTATGCCAAGTCATGATATATCAAATGTCATAGTAATATAATCATGTGATAATCAAGTATAACTAAGTGCTCATCCATCTAATCCAACACACGAGTTCGTACAGATAATCCTGACACGAATATGACTTGATGTAATCAATACGCTGTAGTACTACGATCACGTGAAGGCTGGTGTAGAAGCACGGTCACATACGAGTTCGGATTGCCTAATGTAATCTGTACGACAGGACTGACACCTAACTTGGATCCAAGGCGAGCGAATGGTGCAGATGTGAACATACACGTGAAGGATTGGCCTTGGTCCTGGGGCGAGTACTAACACCACGGTGCAGTAAAATGAGCATATACAAATATGTATGAATGTCATGACAGTAATATCACAACTATATAGCAGCATTTATCACAATTAATAGCACAATAACAATACTTGGCAATATAAGCGTAAACTTGAAGTAAATACACATTTATGGAAACTATAACTATGTATAGGTATAAAATTTTGGATGCCTTCACGCGCCGGCTAAGGCACGGCCACACACGCTAGCCACGCGCAGGCAGAGCTGACAGAGGCCTAATGGTCGTTAGGAATATTTCGTTAAAGCCTTAACAAAAGTTAGCGGCGTTACCTGACACCATTAGAATATTATGTCAAGGTTGACGGAATATTCAATTGTCTTCTCTAGTGGTCCTAGCATGTTGCCGCTGTCATCTAAACTCGCCAAAAACTGAAAAATTTCATCGATTTCTGGGAAAATTTCAAACTTTCATATCTTCTTCATTTCTCAACCATTTTTTACAAAATTTATATGGAAATGAAGTTTATGAATAATAGAATCACCTTATACCTTTTTGGAGTCCAAAAAATGGACGAAGGTGTCCTGAAAAAGCCTCGAAAGGTACGGCTAAAACTAGAACTTCTTGAAACCTTGTATTTCGAGGTTGTCTCTTCACCAAACCTTCATTAAAGACCTCGGGGAGTAATAAGAAAGCTTCCCGACCTTCAAAACTCCTTGACTCAGCATGAAAACGTTGAACCCAAACTCATTGAGTTCGAACCTTCCGAGTTCGACTGTCCAAAACTCAGTCAACTTGTGATCCAGTGGTATGGTTGTGTTTGTGGAGTTGAGATGAACACAATGGTGTGGTTTTTGGGCTCGGTCTACTGAGCTTTAGTGCTTGTTCATGGCGATTACAGAAAATGAGAGACTTCGGGAGGGAGAAAGAGAAGAAGAGAGAGAGATAGTTCTTTTTCTCTTTTTCTAATTGGGTGCAAGGAAGTGGGAAGATATGTGATTGGTGAGAGTGAAAATGAGAAAGTTTGATTGGTGAGTGACAAAGGAAGGCACGGGTTGGGTTAAAAAAGAAACTAGGGATAGAGTTTTTTAGATTTCCTACAGTAAAAGGAATTAGAAAATCTATCCAGCACTAGTGTTTCGAACATTGATAATTTAATACACACGCGTGTACAAATCTACCCATTATCCTCGTACTTTGACAGAGCGTAACTTTAATGTTACAAGTCCGATTTGAGTCTAACATACGCCCATGCGTTCGTAGTGATGAGTACAATTTAATTACGATAGCAAGAAAAATAATTTAAGAACAAATAAACATATCCACATGCCAACAAGGGCATAAATGTCAATTCACATACTCAGGGAGAAATTACACAGAAAATTAGGGACGGGTCGTCACATTCAGCCCTTACATAACGGTGTGAGTTTGAACTCCATCAATGGCTAATCTAACATCTAATCTAACCAAATCTATCGTTTGACTAAAAAAAAAAAAAAAAATAAATAGGAAGCTCTTTTAAGTACTTTTATTTATTTATTAAGGACTGGCTTAAATTTTAAGTAAACATTTCAACGCGTTTCTAATAAAAACACTGTCAGCATAAGCGCTTATAAACATAAGTGTTTCGTGAATAAACAATCCCAAAAAACATTTCAGATTTGCTTTCACAAAATTTGTATGGTTAAAGAAATATAAAGAGCAACTTTTAGTTAGAATACCCAAAAGCCCCAATAACACAAGTATGTTTTAGCGAAAGGTGCAGTGTGTGGATGAAGCTTGACAAACCCCCAGATATAAAATAGGTATTTTAGCCAAAATTATTCATGAGGTTGTCAATAATTTTTCACTTTGATCCTCGATATTTAAAATTGATAAAAATGATCCCTGAAATTGTCCGCTGTAAATCATTTTGGTCATGCTGTGAAAAATCTTTGTTAAATTGAAGAAACCACCATTTCAAGGGGAGAGGTTGATTTGATAAAAATACCCTCAATTTAACGATGATTTCTCACAGAGGGGGCCAAAATGATTGACGGTGGACAATCTTAATGATCACTTCTATCAATTTTAAATATTAGAGACCAAAGTGAAGAGTTATGCCAATCTCAAAAACTATTTTGGATAATAAGCCTATAAAATATTAAGTCGATAAAAACATATATTTGCAATCTAAGAAGGATGTAGTCCTAAACAGAAATCCTGTTTTATGTTGAGACGAGTGAATTGTATGACATGTTCGTGTGTGGATACCAGAACAAATATGTACATAATTAAAAGCTTAGATTAAGAATCTGATAACATAACATATCAAATTATCTGACAAGAAATTATCGTCTAATATGTGCGCATATTACTCAACGCACTTTGTACGGCTGCACATTTCTTCTTCTCAATACTCAATAGATTCCTATGCATGTTACACAACACACTTTTTTTGTGACGAACAGTGAGTAAATGCTTGAACTCTCATAAATTAGATTTTGGCATACATAATACATGAACTCTCAATGATGATCTTGATCTACAAATGTCCTGCATCATCCAAGCATAAAAATGTAACATGTAAATTGTAATTCTCTATTAGTGTGAAGCACCAAATAATTGTCAACTTGAGTTGAGCTGAGTTGAGGGAGCCACATATGTTCATACGTATATATTTTATTTGAATAGTAGATTTTAGGGTTTGGTTTTACTACTGTTCAACCTATACATTATTGGCACAAATAGTTTTGCCATAGATATTTTGTGTCTCTTGAGAGACACTCGTCATTTAATATCGTTGTCTAGTGGTATTCTCTTTATTTGTAAGTAAGAGATTTACGTTTGAATCTTGTGAACGGTGAATTCAATATCAATTTTTTCTCGGATATAATAACATAGGCAGAAGTATTGACATTGTTTTCATATTTATGCAGAGGTCTATTTTTGTTTTTCCTTTTCTTAGAGATGCAACATCCTTACCCTTTTTCTAGGGTTTCTTCTTTTTTCTTGATTAATTCTTCTGTTTGGTTGGGGTGTGAGATTGAAAATGTGGGATTCGGATTCCATCCGGATCCAAATTGTGGGGATCCTATAGATTCTCACATCTTAGCCATTTATTGTGCATCGTGCGGTTAGAAATCATTTAATTTTTTTATTTAAAATTAAACACAAATAGTACCTGATGAAAACTAGCTGTACGATATACGATGAATGACTATAATACTGAGAATCCCCCAAAGTGAATCCGAAGAGGTTCCTTCTCTGAAAATGTGACCACCAGTCAGCCACCTCTTGTCAGTTGTCCCTATCGCAATTGCAAAAGAGATGGAATCCTATCATTTTACAATGAAGGTGGAAAAGGAGTTGGGAACCAGTGAAAATGCAAACGAAGATGACACTACTAGAAAATATAATTTTGCCAACAAATATAAAGCCGACAAAACAAATTTTTGTCGACACAAAAGTTTTTCCCCAACGAAAATTAATTTGTAGGCTCCAAACTTTTAGACCTACGCCGACCAAAATTTTGTTGGCAGAGAACATTCAAGCCGACGAATAAACTAAAGGTCGGCGAAAACATGCCGGTTCGTCGTCAAGAGAGGGGCGCAAATTATTAATTCCTTCCCGCCCCTTTATTTTTTGTCTTTTCGATTCCACCGCTTAATTTTTTCGTCAAAAGAATTTTCCCCTTAAATCTAGATACAATGTTTGACAAACCCTATTATTTGTGGATAACCGTCCCCTCTTCTATCTCTCACAAGGCGCCGCTCTTCGCTTTCCGTCGACTTTGTTTTTTTTCTTGCCGTCGCCGTGGCTTCATCTACTCTCCGTTGCTGCTGCCGTTGCCGTCGAAGGGCCCCTACTATTCTAGCTTTGAAATCTCCAATACAGAGTGTTTCTCTGCATTTCGTTTCTCTTAAACGTTAGGGTAATGTTTTCAACCCTATCTATTCTAATTTTTTTCCCCTCAGCTCTTGGTACTTGTGAGATTGTCATTTTCTGTATATTTTACTATTTCTGTATAATAAACAGTTTTTTATTTTATTTAATTCCAAGCTTGACATTGAAACTGAATTAGAAAGAAAAATGGTCCCAAAATGTTAAGAGCAATGAAATTGCGTTGATGGGGGTGGTGTGAGTAATGGCAACCATATACTTGATAACAGCTTCTTACATTTACAAGTGCCTTGTGATGGTGAATTCTTAATTTAAAGTATGTTGTAGTTTGTGTTGGCCATTTGATTTAAAACTAGGAATGCTCATTTTCTGGTTTCTGAATTCTTAACCAATTTGAGCAGGATGTAATGTTATACCTATTCAAAAGTGAACAAGGGTAAGGTTGTGATTTGATTATCAATTTAAAAAATGTAGCTTAGTATTGTTTTGGCATTTTGGTGAAATGGGTTTGTTTGTACCCAACTGCAAGCCTTTTGTTTGCGCATGATTTAATAGTTGACTGAGTATCCATGCTTATACATACTTTAATCAGTTTTTTTGCAACATGTGTTCATGTGGCTGAAATTCTATGATTAGTTTTCTTCCTTGAAATTTTTATTAGTTTAATTCTATTCGAATATGAATTATTTCTTTATGCAAAATAGATACCTTTTGGTTTGTTGGTGAGGCATTATTTACTAAAGGTGGTTTTATAGGAACTGCTTATGAAGAGAATGAAGTGGCAAATTTTTCATACAATTGTCAATACTAAAGTTGCAGAATGAATCTAAGGATGCAAGTTTCCTTACAAACTTGGTTAGATTTGAAAGTGTTTCTTTGAAAGTTTGCAAGTTTTATTTCTCTTCATTGACAAAAATTCATAGATTGGCAGCTTGTGACATACTAACTTGTAGTAGTAGAGGGAAAGGCCTGTTACCATGGACAAAGAATGCGTTCACCAGTCAAGGTTAATTTCAAATCCCTGAACCCTTAAATGCTATTGTACAATTGTATGTGTTGGTTTGGAGCATGTTGTAACAACTACTACTTTGTGCCGAAAGTCTTTATTCACCATGTAGTCATTCAATAAATTTATCTTTATTTAACTTCTTCACAAATAGCTAAGCCATATACATTTTGAATTTTAAATAGAGTGGATGGTTCACATTCAGGATTGTCAATGTGAGCTACAGCTGCATGAAAGGATTTACAAGGTTTTGGTGGAATAAGTGAAGATTCATCTGGGTAATTGATGACTAGTAACTTGAAATGATCTTCAAATCATACACATAAGAGATATTATTAGTTGTAGACAGTACTTTTCTTAGCATATTGGCAATGTGTTTGTTGGCTAGGAAGTTGTGTCATATGTGATATAGGTATTAATCTTCCCTGTTGGGTATTTTGTTACAGGTTCTTTGCTCTCAAGTATGCTGCAGGTGCAAGATGGTTGTGATTGTGCAGGTGCTGGTGCTAGATGGTTGTGATTATGCAGGGGCAAGATGCAAGATGTGTTGTGATGCTACATGGCAACCAATTTTGAGGAATAACAGTAGGATAATTTTATTATGTGACATGCTTTTGTATAAGTACTCTAGATGTACGATCCAAACTTATCAATCAATAAAGTATTATTTCTTAACAATTTTTGTGTATTGTATTTTGATTTTTGTGTATTGTATTTTGATGCGCATATGTAGTAGCTAAGCATTAAAGCATTTATTTATTTATTTATAAATTAATTGTCTTCCCGACGAAACTAATTTTGTCAGGAGATAGAAGACTTTGCTGACGAAATATCCATGATGACAAACACATTTTGTTGGTTGAAAAGTATTATTTGTCGGCTTAAAAGGCCTTTATCAATGAAAATATTTGTCGAGGAAGATGTAAATGCCGACAAAAAGGAGTTTGTCGGGAAAAGTTGAACCTTAGCCGGCGAAATACCAAAATTCATCGGGAAAGTTCTTGCATGACATGCTTTGTGTGACAAAATGGCCGGCAAAAATTTTCGTCGGAAAAGACTCTTTGCCGACAAACTAATTTTGTCTGTAAAGCTGAAATTTCTAGTAGTGTGAGTACCTAATAAGGGTTGGTTGAGTTCGTAAAGATCATTCTCTTTACTAGACAAAGGCTTGGGTTCAAGTTTCACTGTCGACAATTTCTCTTGGTGAACGATCTATAAAAACAAAAAAAGAATAAGACCCCTTCTGTAAGTCTTCAAAAAATTAAAAAAAAAAAATATATATATATATAAAGGAGATGGGAACCAGTGAAGGTGCAAAAGAAGATGGGTAACCACCTAACGAGGGTTGATTGAGTTCATAAAGATCATTCTCTTTGCTAGACAAATGTTTTGGTTCGAGTCTCGCTACCAACAATCCATCTCAATGGATGATCAGTAAAAACTCAAAAAGAACTAAAACGCATTGTATAAGTCCTCAAAAAAATTAAAAAAATATACCCTGACTGTGAGATGTATAGCCTCCCCTCCCCTAAACTTTTTAAAACCCAAAAGGAGGTGGGAACCTATTAGAAAAAGTGTGAGATACCATCTCCTATAGTAAGCTTAGCTAGGCGGCCAGTCGTTCCATTCCCATCTCTCTTTCAAACCAAGAAAAAGAGAAAATATAGGTAGGAGGGGAAAAATGGGGTATTAAAGTAGTCAATGACTCGTAGTTTTCCACTATGCAACAGCTGATCTGGCAAAACTCCATCATGAAAGGAACAGAAGGGTGAAAAAGGAGAAGGATTGGGACAAGCACACATGCATGGTCCATGGATGAGTAAATATTGAATCGACTTAAAATTAAAAGGGTTTTCGAACTTTAAACTTTAAACTCGGTTGAACTTGTGCATTGTATTTGAAGGTTTTCCATCTTTTTGATAAGCAAAAAGGCACATCTTTCTTATTGTGGGGAGATATAACTTTTAATACACCTTTTCGTATATACAAATTCGAGAGGGTGCATAATATCACGTTGTGCAGATTTTTCATCATTTGAATGAAGGAAATAAAAGTCATGTCATGTAATTAATAAGAGAAAAACCCTAGAAGGTATTTCTTAGAATTTATAGAGCATATGATTTAGATTAAGTGTTGAATAATGCCTAACAATAAATAAGAAACCACATCCTTAATTTTTCACACCAGCGTTAGTGCATGTGGAGATGTTTTTATTTTGACGTTAAGAGATAGGATAATTGGGAAATTGAGCTCAAGAAATGAATGTTTTTAATCAATTGAGTTACAAGTAGAGGTACCAAATCAACTCATTAGATTGTTAATGAATATTCGTTAAGACTTGTTTAATTTGATATCATCATAATATAAAGGTGAGATCAGTGTAGTGGTGATGATGGTGTAAAGTAAAATCAAACTAAATGAGTCTTAATGTGTACCTATTAACAACCTAATGGATTAATTTGTCACTTCTAGTTACAAGCTTTGAATGGATGCTATTTTAATATAAAGCACCAAAAAGAAAAACAGGTGGTGGAACAGTTCCAACTTCCGAGCTTATATATGAAACAAATTATGTAGAACCTTAGGTTTAGTAGGGGAAAGGTGTCTAGCTAATAATTTTCACCTTACGCGTAGATTTCAGTCATCACATGGTATATAGTAGTTGTTGTAGTCCTATTAGATTAGAAATGTGATTGTGTAAATCCTAATATATCTAGGATATCTCTTATATTCCTATTAGGAGTTGATTACCTATTAAGAGAATATCTCTTATATTCCTATTATGAGTTGATTACCTATTAAGAGTTGTAATCCTAAAAGGTAAGGAATTAACCTTCCCTATTATTATAAATAAAGGCACAATAGGATGAAATAGAACACACCTCACAATTACACATCTCTCTCTTTCTCTCTCTACGCCGCTCCTTCCCTCCCTTTATGGCCTTCATAATTGTTCAGTAAATTATGCCTACAACACATTATCAGCACGCTCTTGACGCTGCACTAAAGAGAGTTTGATTTTCAATCAGGGGAGTATTACGTTTTAATCATCTTTTTATGATTAATTTATTATTTTATTGAATTGATCTATGTGCTATTGATTCAAATTAATTTTTCTTTGTTGAATGTGATACAACGCATTGGAGATGCAATTCCGGCCTTTCGAGAATGACCTTCAACAAATTCAAAGGCTTTTGTTGTTTTCTGCTAATTAGGTATGCTTAAAATAAAGGAAGATATTTGAAATGACCATGAAGTATGAAAACATTCCCCATGATGCATGAACCCCTTACATTTACATTTACCTTCCGATATATATATATATATATATATATATATATATATGTTGTTTATGTTCCATATATTTGTCAATATATATACACGTTTCATGAATTATGCAATTATAATTGCTATGTGGAGTATGTGAGTCAAAGTATATTAATAAATTAGAAGCAAATCTAGGATTTGTAAAACCCTAACAATTTTGAAGGAAAAAAAAAAGGAAAAATTGGACACCACGACACCACCACCATCGGCAGAGTCGCTAGCCTGAAGCCCAACTGACCATCACAGCAACCAAGCCTTGACCTGGGGTCAATCTTGACAGGCTTGAAGCCCCGCGCCTAGCAAAGCTATTCTGGCATGACTATAAGCAAGCTTTTGTGCTTGTTGGGACTTGTTGTTGCCCCGGCCCGCAACCATTCCACTAGCCCAGTTGGTTAGGTCCCTTCCCATAGCATGTGCCTCAGTCAGCTAGCTTATAGGGCTGGGTTTAGTCCTCGCGCGCACAAACCCGTAGGCCAACACTTCGCTAGGCCTGACATGTGCCCCTCATTTGGCCTAAACCAAAAACCCATCTGCAGATGAGGTTTTTCTCGCACCTGTAGGCCTCTAGGCTTGCCCCTGCGTTATGGTCTCGACCCAATCTCACCAGCAGCTTGCTGCTGAGCTCCTGTCATTTGGCTCGTGGCCTAAAGCCACTCCATGAGCTACTATTACAGCCATACCCATGCCTTTTGCTCACGACACCTAGCCTAATTTTTGGGCTATGGTATTTTCGACCCAACACTATTATTTTAGCATTATTTTGCTTCTACGATTGACCTCGTTTGGTCCCAATTTATTGAATTAATTAAAAGTGACCTGCAGTCCATTAATCTGATAATGAATCCAAAATTATTGACCTGAATATCACTTTTGGACATTAACGATTCAATAATTTATTTTTATACTTTGAATCGTTGACATACTTTCGTAGTAACGAAGCTCACACATAAGTTCCCGAGGAAACTTAAATCTACTACCCTTAAATTAGTATATTGCATTCTGTGTTTCTTGCAGGAACCTTTCTTTTATGAATTAAACGTTCATAAACTAAATTGAACTTGTAGTTTCAAATTTAGTGCCTTTGAAACCCGAAGTTTTCATAAAACAATACACCCACACGTTTTTCATGAAAACCATGTCTTAGAACTCAAATGTTTTAACTTTGATGCTTATGGATGATTCATTCTCATAGCACTAATCACAATCTTGTTCCCTCCAATTCAGTGGATTGTCGAACCATCACAAGTTTGATTTCCCTTATTTAGACGTTTCTAATAGAAACCACTTTATGTGGGGTAAAAGACATTACCCGAAGCACACCATGATTACGTCCATGAATGAGTATAATGTTGAAGTTTATAAATTCGATCGAATTTTGACTAGAGAATTTCCTTCCATATTTCTAACTCGCTTTTGAAGCAGCAATGTAGAAAGTGAAAGTTTACCAAATTCTCGAATCTGATTACTACCATAAACGTAAGAAAAAGGGATAGACCCAGTTCGGCTGGAGTCTATCGAATGGCTCAACCTAGTTCGGTCAAAACCTACTGAACGGTGATGCCCTGCTTCGACAGGGATACACCAAAGGGCATGCTCTGCTTCGGCAAAGTTGCATCGTACGGTACTACTCTGCTTCAACAGATGTGCACCGTACGGTACTACTCTGCTTCGGTAGAGACTTACCGAACAGACTTTTCCAGCTTCAGTTAGAACCTACCGAACCCAATTTGGGGTTTGGCCTGCCAAGGTGTGGCATCATGCCCGAAGCATGATCCTTGGCACCTAAAACCTAAAACTTCAAGAATAAGGTATAATATTCCCAAACCTTAACCTTGCAAAATCTACTTCCGTCTTGATGGAATAGATCATTAGTTATGCACCTATTCGTGCTCCTACCAATGTTGTTGAGGAGTACCATTCTAGTAGTCAATATGTGAGATTAATTTTTCTCCACCGAACACCGTTGGAAGAGCAGAATTTTGACATGAATGGCCTTGTTGGCCGAATCCACCCTAGTAATTTTGGTTTTACTCTGTGAACATTTTATTCATGTTCTTGGATTCACATTTGGTGATTGATTTACTTATGGATAATCTTATTGATATTTTCCTCGAATATGAGTTAATTGAATCATGTATCTTAATACATATGACCGATTTAATTAAACACGTGATTATGTAGGATGTGGGGAAGTTAGTTGTCTGGATGCATGCGATACTACACACACTAACTTTACACCTAAATCACATCTCTAACAACGATTTCAGGTCTATCCAACATGATTAAGAGCATTGGCAAGCTCCTTGTTGTATGAATGGTACTGCATTACCATTTAAAGGACCTTAAATTCTCCATGTCGTTGATTTTTTAAGGATATTCGAGATGACAATGGTCATAAATGAAACTACTGAAGAAAATTGAGTGAAATATCTTTGCACCACCTCCAAAAAATGAGTCGGAAGCTTTGATTTGGGGCTAATGGGTTGTCTCCCAACTAGGAACACATCACATGTGGTCGGCCTGGAGCCTGGTGATTGAGCAGTTTACTTGCTTTGGCATGACCTTTTAGGACACTTAGGTCGAATAATGATGCTACGACGCATCTTCTTACCCGAAGTAAATATCTTGTGCCTACAAGCACACTTTGCAAAGCCTGCTCATTAGGGAAATTGATTGTCTATATTATTTCTCGCAAAGATACGAAATCACCATTTTTCATAGTGGATTCAAGGGAATATATGTGGACTAATCCAACCAAAATGCGGACCATATAAATACTTATGGTTTTGGTTGATGAATCGAGAAATTGGTTACATGTTTTTCCACACACATTGCTGCTAAACCTCATGGCCCATTAAGGGCTCACCACCCTACTTATCCCTTAAGGTCTAGGAGACTGGATAATGCAGAGTTATATCGACGGTTTTTTTTATTATAAAGTACTGCATGTATTTTGGGTTTATAATTGAACATCGAATTTCCAAGTTCACCCAAATAGCCTCACCTAGTGATCATAAAGCGCAAATTAAATGATCGCCTAGATTTTAGTAAACGTACCAAGTTTCAGTTTTTACCTAGGGCTATGCAATCTTGTACACAATTATGTTGGTCTGCCTTGAGGCCTATTGCCACCCAACCCATATGACGTTATAATTGGTTATCAGGTACTGAACTTGACGTTTTTCGTATTTACACATTTGGGTGTGCATTCCATGTGCCAAATTGTGCCACTGCAACGTACCAATATAGGTCTTCAAAGAAGGATGTGAATCTTTGTCGATTATGATTCTTCTTCACACTAGCTATCTTCGAGTCCTTGCATGCGATCTTTTTACCGCTCATTTGCAAGTTGTCACTTTAATGAGACAATCTTCCAGCCGTTAGGGGGAGATAAGAACGTCAACGTTCCTGTAAAATGACGCGAAGTTGCGTAGACGTTGTCCACTATGTCTCATCTCGATCCCCATACCACACAAGTATGATAAGCAAATGTGATGAATTCTAGCTTTCAAAATGTTGCTCCATACCCATTCCTCTGATTTAGCTAAAGTGACGAGATCATATACCAGCTGCAAACATGCCTGTAAGGATAGACGTATTTAACGGATGTCGAGTCAACATCCTTGGAGGGTGTGTCGTCCCTATTGGACGGTTTGGTACATTGACGGATAACCAATCAATCTGTCTTGGCCTGGAGCATGACATATCACGCGGTTCATATGATTCACTTCCCTAGAAGAGGAAGACACGACACAACAATGAATCAATACTTGATCGCTGTCTCAAATCATTTCCATCTCATGAGATTAATCCGAATTACTCCCGAGACTTGAAGTTCTTGGTCCAGTATACTAATTTGGATGAGCTAAATGAAATTGAAAAAAGATTACCATCGATGATATTTTCACTTATATGGTAGCTACCGACATAAATGAAAAGTGACGATATCGAACCGTGTTCCGTTGATTAAGTGACAACGTAGAACTGATTGGACAACCAAAATTAAAATCCAGGTCAAATTCCTTACCAAAGTGTGTATTGGACCTGTCATTCCTACACTGCCCAAGGTAACCCTGTTGCATTACAAATGGGAAAGGAAGCGTTATGAGATGAATGAAATAGTGCGATATGATGCACACCTTACGGTGCAAGGTTTCTCTCAAACGTCATGTGATTGACAGCAGTATTATGAAATGTGGTTAGTGTTTTCTCCATGGGGATATAGATACGGAGATTTACATGTAAGTTCCCGAAGAATTACATGGATTGGTTCAAATAGTTCCAAACCACGGAACATCCTTTTAACTTGTTTGAGGCGTTCACTTAAATCCGACGAATGTGGTATACTCGTCTAAGTGATTATTTGATTAGTTAAGGATATGAATTATGCCCTTACGTGTTAAACTAAGAAGTCTTATTCCAAATTGTTAGAGTTATAGTTTATGTCGTTGACATAAATCTCACTAAGACTCGGAAAGAGCTTGAGAAAATTGCTTCGTACCTGAAAATAGAATTTGAGATGAAGAATCTTAGGAAAACTCGTTTATGACTTGACCTAAAGTTGAAGCATTGTTCAAACAGTATTTTGGTCTACCAGTCGAACTACACCCTGAAGGTGTCACCTTTAAGTATACCTATGATCGTCCATACGTTATATACAAATGAGACCCTTGAAGATGTTATGGAATCTGAAATTCCATATCTGAGTTCAACTTTGCTCTTCGTTGTACTTAGCTCATTGTTTTAGACAAGATATCTCATTCGCTATTAAGATGCAGCACCGCGCCTACACGCAACCACTGAATTGGTATTAAAGACGTACCCTGAAGGTACTACAAATTTGGGCAAATCCCAACTCATCTCGAACGGATCCAACCCCTTGATCCTCAGAATGATGATTGCCTTGTTTGTTATGCTAACGCTGGTTACTTATCAAACCAGCACAAGGCAAAATCCCCGAATGGTTATGTCTTTACCGTTAGGAATATCGCATATCGCAATATCTTGGAGGTCCACGATATGACCTTAGTTGCAAAATCTTTGAATCGTTCCAAGAATCACCTCACTTCATTATGCCACAAATAAGACATGGTTATGAGTTCTTATCGAGCATATTCGAAGTACTTGATGTTTTCATCCATCGTTGAGTCCGAACAATGATTTATGAAGACTATGCCCCATGTATCTACCCGACCAAGACATGATACATCAACGAAGTCAAAACCAGGACATATTGCGTCTACATCTACATCAGCAAAGCATTAAGAGATTAAAGTCATGCAAGTCGATCTCAGACAACCTTGTTGACCTCTACACGACGTCACTACCGAAGTCAACCTTCCAAAAGCTTGTCCGAGGAATTGGTATGCCTAATTATCATATGCAATGCTTGTAGTTCTCATTTGGAAGTTTTGTCAAACTCAAGGGGAGTATCCAAAAGTATACTCACTTGATCTTAATGTACTATTCTTCCTACGATTATGAGCATTTTTTCCACTGAGTCATTGCTACCTAACAAGGTTTTAACGAGGCACCCATCTTGGGCTGATCATACCATTGTGAGCTCTTCTACTTGCGTCCAAAAGACGTATAGTTTTGACTTAATGCAACTTCTCACTTTTCTCCTTAGACTATAGGTTTTTCTCCCACCTTGGGGTTTTACCTTAGCGAGGTTTTGTGAGTTTTACTTTTTTATGCATTCTTCCATTGATCAGAGACTCACATTCGCTTATTATGCCGACGACTTCATCAACTTTACTTACTTCATCGCTAAAGACCTGATGTGCCATTTACTGGAGTATTTACACCCTCAAGGGGGGGGTGTTGCAACTCTATTAGATTAGGAATGTGATTGTGTAAATCCTAGTACATCTAGGAATATCTCTTATATTCCTATTATGAATTGATTACCTATTAAGAGTTGTAATCCTAAAGGGTAAGTAATTAACCTTCTCTACTACTATAAATAAATCACAATGAGGTGGAAAATAACACACCTCACAATTACACATCTCTACTCTTTCTCTCTCTACGCCGCATCTTCCCTCTCTCCATGACCTCCATAATTGTTTAGTAAATTATACCTATAACAGTAGCATATTATTTTATGTTATCAATAATATCGTTAAAACATTCATTACAGGATGGCCAAGAGATTCAATATTTTACAAGCAAATCCTCTCCCGAGAGCCAGATTGCACTAATATCATAAGATAATATATGGACCCAATAAGGTTTAATAGCAACTGGATTACAGGGAGCAAATGTCACCATGTTAAGGGACAGAAGCTCAATTTGGACAAAAGCAAAGCACTGCACGTAGGGTCATTCCTGCCATGACTCATGATCAGCACAACAACTATAATACATTCACAAGAGTTTTCTTTAATCTTATTCTGTGATCTTTAGCTAGTTTATGATTTTTTTTTCCTTTTCTGAAAAGCTAGTTGATTTAATTACCTATATATTTGCTAAAGTAGTTTGTGTGAATTTTTGGATTGTATATTTTTGTCCATATGGAGGCCTACTATATATAAATTAACTACAAGAGAATATTAAACTACAGAATTGTAGAAAACCCTAACTACGAAGGTCAACTAATCCCACAACAACTCACTAATGTTTTACCACTAAAGCTAGAAACTATATATTAATCTAGAAACTATGTATTTCTCTTTGCAATGTGAAGATGTCATTTTAAATTCTCTTTTATTTTCTGGTAGACGGTAAATGAAGACAGATGCCTCTTGATCATTGGTTATTGTGTAACCAATGCCACATCATCCTAAGTTGTTAGAATGTTTGGTAGGTGGTTAAATGAGTTGTTAGTTGGTTAATTAGTTACTTTGTGGTTATTGTTCAGTATATAATGTATTTCAACTTACAAATGTAATCAGTTGTCATTTTTACTAATTATTTTTTATTCAATTATGAATAATTACTTGTTCATTCATTTTTCCGTGCGTGCATGCCTGCATGGTATATTCTACGTAAGAGAGAGCTGAATACAATTCATTAGGAAATTTGATTATAATCCTTGGCAAAGATGACGTCTTCTATTTTTTTTTTTTTTTGGAAAAATACGTTATTCATTGCAAAGAAATAGAATGCGTACAAACTGATGATAGCGTGCATAATGGGCCCCGATAAAACCTTGCAGGGACTTTCAACCTGATCGAAGGGAAAATAGCGTCCCCCGCACAAACAAGAGAAATATCCCCAAATGACAAGACATAAAATCATAACCCTACAAACTTTCTTCAAATAAGATATCCCTGAGCAAGTCAGGGGGATTTTCACACCACCCAATTTGATGGGTACTACCCAACCCCAAACGTGCAAGCCTATGAGCAGCCGAATTATATCCTCGTTGCACCAAACTCACCTCTGAACCAGGAAAAGATTGGAGCATAAATCGCAAGTCATTTATTATATTTCCCAATGGAGAACGATCATCTTCCTTGCCCTTCATGGCAGCCATCACCAGATTGGAATCACCTTCAAAGCTTATCCTTTTACCATCTGGGCAATATGACTGGGCCAGCAATAATGCATGTTGAGCAGCACAAAGCTCTGCATGGAATGCCGAACCTGTCCACCCCAAAGGTCCCGCTACTGCAGCAACAAAATCACCCAAATGGTCACGTAGCACAGCTCTAAAACCTCCCCTTGAGCCTTGTTGTATCCACGCCCCATCAAAATTACACCTAACCCAATCAACCCCAGGTCTCTGCCACTTCTGTTGAACTTTCATGGATTTTTTTGTTCCTGACTTGTGCCACTTATGGTACTCTTGTAGCCAACCTTCCGTTCTAATCAACAAATCCTGCGGCATCAACTGCTTCCCATTCCAAATCCCATCATTCCTATTCTTCCATAGCATCCAAATAACCATCAACGATAATTCGATTACCAAAGGTGGAGAATGCCCAACAATATTTGATAACCAAGATGACTTTTAGACTAAAACCGTGAGTAAGATCAAAATCTAATTTTAGTCAATTGATATATTAATCACCTCATTTATTAATTATATTTGATGTTTAAATTATTTCTGCTTTACTTCCTAATTTTAATGTATTAATTATATTTCATTATAATTTTCATTTTCATTTCATTCATCGTAATATATTTTGTTGTAAACATTTAGATAAACTACTTTTTGTTATACAATATATTTTGATATACTTTGTCTTCTTCATTTAGGTACATTAAATTCTTTATAATACATTTTGGTGCATACATTTAGGTACACATATTTCGGTACATACATTTCCATACAAATATTGTGGCATCCCACATCGCCCAGGGGTGATCCTTATATGTATATTCCCATCCCTACCTAGCACGAGGCCTTTTGGGAGCTCATTGGCTTCGGGTTCCATGGGAACTCCGAAGTTAAGCGAGTAGCGCGCGAGAGCATTCCCAGGATGGGTGACCCATCGGGAAGTTCTCGTGTGAGTTCCCAAAAACAAAACCGTGAGGGCGTGGTGGGGGCCCAAAGCGGACAATATCGTGCTACGGTGGTGGAGCGGGCCCGGGAAGTGATCCGCCCCGGGCCGGGATGTGACAATTTGGTATCAGAGCCTAACCCTGGTCGCGTATCTGCCGACGAGGACGTCGGGCCCCTAAGGGGGGTGGATTGTGGCATCCCACATCGCCCAGGGGTGATCCTTATATGTATATTCTCATCCCTACCTAGCACGAGGCCTTTTGGGAGCTCACTGGCTTCGGGTTCCATGGGAACTCCGAAGTTAAGCGAGTAGCGCGCGAGAGCATTCCCAGGATGGGTGACCCATTGGGAAGTTCTCGTGTGAGTTCCCAAAAACAAAACCGTGAGGGCGTGGTGGGGGCCCAAAGCGGACAATATCGTGCTACGGTGGTGGAGCGGGCCCGGGAAGTGATCCGCCCCGGGCCGGGATGTGACAAATATGTAGGCACATTAATTCAATATAATACATTTTGGTACATATATTTCGGTACTAACATTTTAGTGCATACATTTCGGTACACATATTTAGGTACATTAATTTAACATGATACATTTTGATACTAACATTTAGGTACATTAATTCAATATATTACATTTCGGTACTAGGTACATTAATTGAGTTTTTCAAGTTTGAAGAATGTAATATAATTATATAAAATTAATAAGTTAAAAAATAAATTGGTCAAAAATAATTTTAAATGTGTATATTAATTGATTTAAATATTTAATGGGAGACAGTGAATAAAATACACATTAATTAATTTGAATTAAGAACACATCAAGGGACTATAATCAATATGTAATTTAACACCAAATTTTTATTAAATTTCAATCTTCTTCAAAGATTAAATTAAAAAAAAAAATACCTATATTCATTCTCCCATACACAGAAGAATCAAGATACATCCCAAATTTTAGGACTCTTTTGCCCAACCCCCAAAAGAAGACTCCATATATAGTCATATGTAAATGCGCCATTTGATTGATGAATCTCACAAACATTCTCGCGATGGGCATATGTTTAAATAAAGCTCTTCATTTTCTAGGCAACTTTTAGTGGCTGATAATATTAGGGTCACTCGATCTAGAGATATTAGTTATAGTTATTCTCCTTCAATTATTAGTTTTTTTTTTTTTTATTCGGAACCTTCAATTAATAGTTAAAGCTTGATTTGTTTCCCTTAATCATATTTTCGTATGTGTTAATACCATCGCTATTATTAAATAATATTGTCTTAGACCTTCATGTAACTAGTTTTTACTATAAATCTTCAAACTGTGAATCAAACTTTGTCTTAATCATAAATGTAATATCATCTTCAAAGAATATATATAGGTCAGTCTCATGGTCGTCGTTATTTTTTAATGTTTAGTCGCTAGTCTGTCTGACTAACCCTGTATATATTCATTGTTCTTGCATACTAATAATTCTTAATCTTAATTTGACCTAAAATAAAGAAAGGTAATTGGTCATTGCCGTCTCTAAACGGAGTGAAAATCCATCCAAAGAGAACCGTGCCCGCATGCATGCATAGTATAAAAAGATCGTGCAATCCAAGTCAATGCAATTTATGGTGGATTCTGCATATATAGAAACACTTACCGGCTTTTTTGTTATATTAAATAATAATCAACGAGTTGCGAATATTTTTATTTATTTAACCTCGTTGTCTTTTGCTTATGGTAAACAAATTTTAACAAAAAAGATAATACTACTTAATAGTCTTGATTAACTTACTAGTATTTGTTTCCTGCATTTAGTACTACGGTTTAATAGTATTCATCTTCACTTGTAAGTGAGAGATCTTACATTCAATTCTCGTCATAAGTGCATTCAAACCATATTATTATATCTAACCTTGTGTGAGACTTGGTATACTCTCCCACTTCTTTAATGTATATAACATCATTCGTTGAAAAAAAGAAAAGTAATTGTTTCCTCACGTACTAGGTTTTTAAATCACGTAGACAAACAAACGTGATCAATAATTTGTCGAAGCCACATGCGTGCACGTTAAGCTTAGTTGGTTTGATCTGAATGTGATAATTTTTTGCAGCCAATCAAATCAAGAAATGGTGTTATCCCCTTAGCTTATAAACTAGCTGGAACTGCCTCTTTTAGACATACTCGTACTCTTCAAGCAAATAATAGTCAAGAAAAGTCATGAGCAAAAACCTAATTATGTTAACTAGTTGATTTAGCTATCAATATTAGTTATTATTATTTTATTGTATACTTTCTATAGAAGATTTTTATTGATAAAATAAAGGAAGACTCAGTGGACTAATTATTAACCCTTGGACTAATATCATATACTTATCGAATTCAAAAGACAAAGGAAGACTTTGTGGGATCCATTCAAAAGATAATAGAAAACCATAAAGTATAACAACATTATTTTCTGATTTCATACTTTACCAACAACATTATTTTCTGATTTCATACTTTACCCTTTGCACCCACTTATATAAGCTCCACAAAGCTTGCTTTGGGCCTTTAATCCTTTGTTTTAAAAGAGAAAAGCTTATGCGTTAAGCAAAAACCTTTTTCAAAATACATTTTGTGAAAAAAAAAAAAAAAAAAAAAACTTTTTAAAATTGACTTTATTGATAATTGGCTGTTAAAACTGTCCAGTGACACTCTTGTACATTTTTACACTAATCTATACTAGGAGGAAAGAAAAGGGTTTGAATCCGAGATGTAGTGGATTGAAGAAGAAAACTTTTACCACTAGAGAAATTCATCACTTGCAATAATCTTGTACATTTCAAACTCTTGTAAGTTGAACATTTACCATTGTAAATGAAATAACTTACAATGAAATAAGAATTATATTACAAGTAAAAAAAGACAAACTAGGAGATATTATATTTTTTGAATCATCCAACACCTATGTATTGCGACAGTAAATAAAATAAATAGGTACACCGATATAATGATATTAACACAATGAATCATTTAACGTAAGATTAGTTGTAGAATAAGAACATTAATGTATATGTGTTACTTCCACCATCTAAATAATTATCATATATTGGACCCGGGTCTTATATTTTGTAACCTACTTCACACGACACATTCACATTGTCCATCGATGAAGACCAGTCTTTTGACTTTTTGGATTTCAAAACGACTTTTATTCTATCTTAATTAATCAACTTGTCTTTTTATAGTCGATTGTTTTGTGTCCTCGTGTTATCTTCCTTGTCCTCACATGTGCCATTTGCTTGTTTTAGAGAAAAATGAAGCAATATTTTATGAATTTTGATTCAATCGGAGTTTTGATTTCTAAACAAAAAATTTGTGAGTATTGATCCTAAAATTTATTATAATATAGAATAATAGTCATTTTCGTTAAGTCTGTTAGAATTTTTATTCAAAATAAAAGATTTAAAGAGGCAAAAAAATAGAGGAATATTCCAACCTAGATAACCAAAATAACTATTCCGCCATATTATTATAAGTTTAGACAACAATATTTACGAATATTTAGTTTAGGAATCAATCTCTAACTGAGCTAAAGTTGTGGAACAATATTTCTAGTTCTACATACTTTAGTTGGTGAAATCATAAATTATATGGGTTAAGTTTAGTATAGCTAAAGTATTAATATCGCTTGTAATAAAAAATAAAAAAAATAGTTCTGCTTGCTTTTAGTAGGTGAAATTAGAATACTGTTACAATTTGTATTTTTTTTATTGTAACTGACGTAATTTGAATTATATGGATGAAGTGTCGAACTAAGATGTGAAAAAAAAAGAACACACTACTCTTGCTAACTTGTTTAACTTGTTTACATACGTCTGGAAAAACATTCAACAACCTTTTTGGTGATACATCTCAAATTTTCATATTCAATCTACTCAACTCCTACTCTACATGCATTATGTATGACAAACTTATTATAAGCATAACTTACAGTTAAGCAACTTATACATATATTAGAACATGTAATCAAGTTATAAGTAAGAAATTTTAAATTTGATTTTTATATTTAGATTATTGATTTATCAATTCTCTTTTTGATTTCTCGATGAATATAGTTGCATGTATAAAATAAAAAATCGCTTAGAAGATGTGTCTACGATGATGCATATTACTCAAAGGCAAATGTTTATACAAAAATTAACTGCTATAAAAATTCATTAGATCCATATTCAAAATTTAATTGTTAGTTTTTGAATTTTTGCAAAATGAGCCCGAAGTTCTAATTTTGTAATTACACAACATGATTTTTTTTATTGTACCAATTTGATTTTTACGTTACCTTTATTGTCTACTTAAACGTTAAGTGTTAATAGACTTGACTAACATTTTAAGTACCCGTTGTTCGCCAGTTTCAATATTTAGTACTTTGCATTTTACTATTTTAACCTTTATATGAAATTGATAGTCAACGGTATAGTCCATTATATAGCACATCAGCAATTAACGTTTAATTAGATGATGAAACTGATGGAAATGTAGATTGGTGCAATATAGAAATCACATGGGATAGAAAGCAGAAAACCATTTAATACTCCGGTCTAGTGATATTCCTCTTCACTTGTAAGTGAAAGGTCTTAGACTCGATTCTTACCAAAAACGAATTTGAATCATATTATTGCTAGTCCATTATGAGATTAACAGCATCCTCTTTTCTTTAATATAGATAATATTACTTGTTCAACAAAACCAAAATGCAAAAATTAAAATCTCCTAGTTGATTTTATCAACGACTCTAAAATCTTGTGTTCACCTCAAATTTTTGGGAAAGAGATCAAGCCACGTGTACTCCTTTTAATCCGACGTGTAAAAGCACACAACTCGTTTCACCGCGGTAAGCCCAAATATAATTAATGAGCAGTATTGCACACGGTGCGGCCTAGAAAACAAACAAACGTGTCGAGATCAGAAGGGGGTGAAAACACCAATCACGACAAAAGTTATTTGACTTTTGTAAAATTAAAGGAGCGGTCGTCGGCCAAAACGCATCCAAATACTCAACTAAACGACAAAGCAATATCGTATCCCTCGGTCGACAGCGTGCCTAAGAACACCCGACTCCCGACACGTGGACCGGATTAACCTCCGTGTCTGTAATCAGAAACTTGAACAGCAAGTCATGGCCTACTCAGATCAATCCGCTGCTTTCCACTGATTAAACTCGATTAAATATCTAATTTTTTATTATCACTTTCTCAGCATCTCCCAGTCTTCTGAAAAGTGAGTGAGAAAAGCGGCAGAGCAAAGACTTTGCCTTAAACTCTCTCTCTCTCTCTCTCTCTAGAATCTCGATTCACAATCTCACTCTGTTCTTCAGCAGTCTTATTAAACCCTGCAATTATTTTCCTGTTCTGGTTTCTATTTAGCTGAAATCTCAATAGGGTTTTCTCAGAGGGTAGTCAATCAGCTCAGAAACACCCAAAAACCAGCTGAAATTTTGGGTTTTGGTCAAATATTCAGACCAGGATTTGGATCAAATTTTGACTCTTGTAAAATTCGGGTTTCTTTTCCTCCTCCTTGCAGATAAATCTGAGAGCTGAGAGAGAAGCTTTTATTTTACAGGCTGGGGTTCTTAAATGATTGTGTTTTCGGGGGCAGTGTAAGCTTTGGTCAGAGACCCATCAGGACAGAGCTGGTAGGTGGGCATAGAAAAACAAAAGAGAGGACCTTGACTGGTAGATGAGAGAGAGAGAGAGAGAGAGAGAGAGAGAGATGTAATCAAAACCCTAGAAAATGAAAAATTTGTACCTACAAACACTTCCTTAGAGTTTTAAGATTAAAACCCAAGTGGTAGAGTTTTGGTTTTTGTCCTGCAGATTGGAAGTTCAAAAAAATAAAAGAGGAGAAAATCAAAATCTCAGCTCTGATGCCGACCGACCTAGATAATTCCTCTACAGCTTCAGGTGAAGCTAGCGTTTCTTCCTCCGGCAACCAAACCGCTCCTCCCAAACCCGCCACCAAGAAAAAAAGAAACTTGCCAGGAATGCCAGGTAGCTCAAATTTTAACAATCCCATTTTTCTTCTTCTGATTTTTCATGTTTTGTATGGATTAGTGATTGGATTTCTGGGTTAATTTGACTTCTGGGCTTTGTTGCAGATCCAGATGCGGAGGTGATTGCTCTATCGCCGAAGACCCTTATGGCGACGAACCGATTTGTCTGCGAAATTTGCAGCAAAGGGTTTCAGAGGGATCAGAATCTGCAGCTTCATCGGCGCGGCCATAATCTGCCATGGAAGCTGCGGCAGAGGTCGAGCAAAGAAGTGAAGAAGCGAGTCTACGTCTGCCCGGAGGCTTCTTGTGTGCACCACGATCCGTCCAGAGCTTTGGGTGATCTCACTGGGATTAAAAAGCACTTTTGCAGAAAGCACGGTGAGAAGAAGTGGAAATGCGATAAGTGCTCCAAGAAGTATGCGGTTCAGTCGGATTGGAAAGCCCATTCGAAAATTTGTGGCACCAGAGAGTACAAATGCGATTGTGGGACTTTGTTCTCAAGGTTTGATAATTAATGAAACTTCGATTTTGTCTTTAGGATTTTATGTTTTTTTTTAGATTAATTTGTTGGGTTTTTTTGATTGGATTGGTAAAGTTTTTGGTTTTTGTTGTTTGAAGGAGGGATAGCTTCATAACTCACAGGGCCTTCTGTGATGCTTTGGCAGAAGAGAGCGCCAAAGCTCATACCCCCACCGCCGCCGCCGCCGCCACAGCAGTGAATTTGAATTCAGAATCAGACCCAAAAACCCAATCTGCTAATTCACCTCCACAAGCACCGCCGCCGCCGCCGCCGCCGCCGCAGGCAGCAGCTCCATCCCAGCCTACAACTTCATCAGTTCCATCTATGTCAGCCGGTGTGCTATCTTCATCCCTGCCTACACAAAGCACAGGTAAAACATGTCCAAAATTGGCAAATTTTCAATCTTTTCTGTTGGGTTTTGTCGGAAGTGTTTTTAGTCCAAAACAAACAACAAAATCTGTGTTGTGTTTATTGTTGTTGTTTTATTATGGTGTGTCTCTTGCTATGGATCTTGGAGTTTAGTAATTTTTGTCTGTTACGAAATTTGTTTTCAGCAGGGTATGTAATCACTCACGGTATGACAGTATTGGTAACTTGATCAAAGATTTGAGGGAATTTAACAAATTAATTAAAAATTAAGGTTCCTGGAGATTTGTATTAAACTTTTAGTGATTCAAAAGCTAAAAGGGGGAAGAGTAAAACCTGGATTGGTACTGAGGTAATTCTGAAAGAAGTTGGTATCAAAAAAAGTTGGGAGCTGTTTTTGTATTTGGTAAACATTCAGCTTCAGCTTTTTTTTCACAGTTTTAGGTGAAAAAAAACCAAAAACAAGCAGCTGCAAAAGTTTAATACAAATCGGTTTTGGGTGAAAAATCGGGTTTTTTTTTTACATTTGTTTTACATAAATGTTTACCAAATATTATAATACTACTTTTTTTTTTTCAAAAGCACTTTTAAAAAAAAAAAGTTTACCACTGCTTTATTTCACAGAAGCAGTTTTTTTTTGAAATCACATCAATACAAGCCCTAAGTGGGATTAGAGAAAGGACACCATTATTGATCCTCCTTTTCCTTCAAAAGTTATTTCATAAAGAAAGGTCTTAACTTTATGTTCCTGCATTTTTAAGTGACCCCTTTAATTTACATCCTTTTCTCCTTTTGTTGTTGTAGTGAGAGAGTTGCCGGAAAATCCCACACAAGTTGTAGAAGAAGTGCAGGTTGTGGTGGGTCGAAAGGGTAATTGTAGCAGCAGCAGCAGCAGCTCCAGCAGCAATGGCAGTACAAGCAGTGGTGTGTTTGCAAGTTTATTTACTTCCTCAACAACATCGGCCAGCTTGCAACCTCCTCAACAGCCTGCATTTACTGACTTAATACGAGCCATGGGGCATCCGGATCAATCTAACGACCTAGCCCCATCTTCTTCAATGGAGCCTATTTCTCTTGGCCTCTCAACCAGCCATGGATCCTCAATTTTCGAGTCTGCAGGGCATGAGCGTAGGCAGTATGCGCCTCCGCCGCAACCAGCTATGTCTGCAACAGCTCTGCTTCAGAAAGCTGCTCAAATGGGCCCAGCAGAAACCAATGCATCGTTACTTCGTGGGTTTGGCATTATGTCATCCGCATCATCTTCCGTGCAACAAGAGACCATGCAATGGAATCAAAGGCCGGCAGAACCAGATAATGCCCCAGTTGCTGCAGGGCTTGGACTTGGTCTCCCTTGTGATGGAGGTTCGGGATGGAAGGAATTAATGATGGAAAGTCCTTCAATGTTCGGTCCCAAGCAAACCACACTTGATCTTTTGGGATTGGGAATGGCCGCCGGTAATAACCCCAGTAGCGGCCTATCGGCCCTAATTACATCAATCGGTGGCGGTCTAGATGTAGCAGCCGCAGCTGCATCCTATGGAGGTGGAGAATATAGCGGTAAGGACTTGGCTAGAAGCTCATGAAACATGAGAGTCATTTTCTTTCATTTGACTCGAGGAAGGGGCGTACAAGGTGCAGGTTGATTTCTTATGAGGAAAATTGATGATGTTGCAGAATGAAGTAAGACATACATAACTAAATAAAAGATTAGCCATCATAAGCATGGAGGTAAGCATTCTTTTTTAATGTTCTCCTGCCTCGGTGACTATGGCGAAACGGCCTTGTCTTTCTGCTGTAGACTTTGTCGAAAGCTAAATCTGGAGATCGTTTCGTGTTTCGTCCCTCTATTGTTTAACTTGGGGGTTTTAGCATAGGCTTCCATGTATGTATGTCACTTTCTGTTAGCTTAAGGTGGATTTGGTGAATGAATATGTGTTACCTACTGCAATTCTTTAATTTTGTCAAGTTTCTCAAGCAAAGCCTGGCGATGAAAGGCTCGGTGGATGGATTTTACCAATTTGGGTTTACAGTACTATGCCAGGTAAGGGTAGATGGATTGGGGGTTTGGGGTTGATCTTGTAAATTACTGTGTGATTAGCCTGTAGTTTTAGGGCTCCTAGACTTGCTCAAACTTCCAATTTCCATCACTTTGTACGTACAATTAAATTAAGATTAAGCTTTTTGTTTTCTTTTATATATAATGAATTTCATGGTACGTGATGTTACGCTAACAGTGTCATCGTGTTCTGTAAGTTCTTTGTTAGTGCATGGCGTGATGAGATTTGGGTTTTTTCAATTTTATAAATTACAAGAAATTTGTGCCAGTGTGCAGTTTTCCATAATTGTACGAACGCTTCTAACATTGGTCCCCAAAGATACAAATTGAATGGGGTCTTTAAATATCTTGAAAATGGTCCTGTGTTGTGCAGTGCATAAATTAGGATCTTTATCTTTTTTTTTTTTAAACAAATTAGGATCTTTATCTAATGTCACATCAAATTCAGGTTAAATTCTTGGGTGTAATCGGACAAATATCTTCTCCTCTATCTCGAGATCTTCTACTGTACTCTCGTCGGACATTCGGATCCGTAATTTATCCTCTATTTGTAAATTTACTGTTAAAGATAACGTTCATATGTAACTATTGCGAGATGCTTTTTATTTTTTAGACCAAGTTAAAAGCTCCGATGAAATCTTATTTACACGTACTTACACTTTATATGTATGTGTGTGTCTTCTAATCCTTTGAATGCGAAATAATTTAGAGAACTTTCATGAAAAGAGTTTGGATTAAGTTTATTTTAATAAAAAATCATGCTATAACTTTATTTAATTAAAAAAACTTAAATTTTAATAAAAAGGATAAAAGATTTAAATTTTAATAAAAATGACAAAAGAACTTAAATTTTAACGAAAAAAACATAATTTTAATGAAAAGGACAAAAAAATCTGATGCGTGGACCCACGATACACTGTTTATAAAACTTACTACACTGTTTATGAAACTTACTACACTATTTATGAAACTTACAACACTGTTTATGAAAACTTACTAAAATGAAACTCTGAAGGGTCCTCTCTTTCTGCACATAAATCCTTCTCCCCCATATTATTCTCCTTCTTTGAACCAGACTGCTCAACACTGACTTTGCTTGTCAAACTTGTAGCTCCACCATTGGCATTACGTCCCACAACTAACTGTCTCTCTTCACCATTGCCTATTTGCAGAGACCCATCAACTCCCGAGTTTAGCGAATTTGCATTACCATGTACACTACTATCGTTTTGGTTAATTGAATTACCAGAAACTTCAAAATGTTCATTACTTCCATCTAGTCCAACCTTTGCCTATCTTCCCATCTCCCCCACACAATGACTAGCTTCTTCACTCCTCCACTGTCTCCACCCTTTGATATCATCAAAATTCACATCCACTCCACTACTTCCCACAAACCTAAAGCTCTCACTCTCATCCACATGATCAAAGTAATCCTAGGAAGAATCTTCATCCAGCAGAGGAGGCGGCGGCAGTGGAATATCCTCATCCATGTAACTACTGCTAACCGGATTGAACCTTACAGTCACAGCAGCAGCACCTCCTGACCTCATATAACTCAACCTTGCCACATGAGGCGAAGCATGCCTCTCGTGAAACAGAGGCGAGTCCAAAGAGTTGACCAAAGGTGACGGCGACAGCGAGGGGTAGGAAAAAAAAACAAAATCTATTAAACAAAAAGATGGGAGAAAAATGGAGTGCTTGAAGTTTTGGGGGGTATGCGTCCCCAGCAGAAGTTGGAAGTGTTAGGTTTATTATTTATTTAAATTTGTCTTTTGTCCTTATTATTAAATAAAGTTAGTGGGTGGTTTTTTATTAAAATGTAAAGATTTGAAGCCATTTTCATTAGTTTTCCTAATAATTTATTGCAGTCAGAGGATAGTGTTCGAGTCATAATTGTTGCAACAATGACCTGCCTGGACCCCAAAGGGTTCAATGCAAACCTTGCACTTGCCGGACGGTAAAAAAAAATGCTACCTATAAATTTTGATAAAACTAAAGCTCAGGCCGGTAAACTTGAAATCGATAGAAACCTTCACGCGCATGTGTAACTTATGTCAAAGTGAAGTGAATATTAAGGGTACAAGTCAGCAATACAGTTAGAAATACAGTTAGCAATATAGTTAGCAAGTTTGTTAGTATTTGGTTAGAGTTGTTAGGTTTTCTAGTATAAAAACAGTGTTGTATAATCTTTCTCTTTAGTTAATACAAGTCTCATATTTCTCTCTCTAAACTCTCTCTACACCATCTTTCATCTCCATTTTCTCTTTGATTCTCAAATTTTTCAATGTAGTTAACATGGTATCAGAGCAGGTTGTTCCACGTGTGAAGCCAAACGGCCACATGCGCTCCATGTCACCCTATTGTGTTGTTCACGTGTTAGGCTTGAAAATGCGCCACACGTGAGGGGGCGTTTTGAGAACGAGTCCCACATTGATATGAGGAAGAACCTTGCATGAGCTTATAAGAGGTTGGGCTACTCCTTATATTGCCAATTGGTTATGATGATATCATTAGTCATTTCAGTTGATATGTTGAGAATTAAGAGCATAGAGCCATCTTTCTTTTGCCTTGAAGCAGTCTGCATTTGAAGGTTTACATGGAGCGTTGGTCACATCCTGAAATGCACACATTGCATTGTTGGGCTAAAGATTAACTTGAAGAAATGAATCTCTCTCTTTAATGGGTTTGATTTTTCTGTGAATCTTTACATGTTTGGAGAAATGGGTGTGAATTTTCGAGTTTTGGCATATACTAGTTTATGGTTATTCAGATTATGGTATGTGCTAAAATGAGAAGTGTAACGTCTGATAAGAGTGTGCAAGAGCTAACTGAGGAGTTTGTGTAGTATATTTCCTTATCATAGCCTATAATGTTAAGTCTAACCAGCTTAGTTGTTGGCATGTATCTACTGTAAGTCCGGTTATAAGTGTCTTAGAAAAATATGAAGTTTGAAGATGTTGTCAACGGTAAATCACACGAAAGGTAATCCTGTGCTGTGAGTAGGTAAATCCCACGAAGGGTAATCCTACATAAATGTTGATTTTTTGTTGTTAAAATTGTGAAGGTCGATGCCATTGTTAAAAGTAGTTATTTTTGGTAAAATCCATAAAGGGCGATCTCGTGGTACTATAGTTAAGGCCGATGCCACACTATAATTTGCTAATTTTCTGTTTTGAAGGTCGAAGCCAATGTTGAATGAGATTGTTGACGGTAAATCCCACGTAGGGTAATCTTGTAAGAAGTTGTTATACCGACATAAGGGTGTGCTACGACTACTTTATAGTATGAAGCTCCTATTAGAGGCAGAGGAAGGGTGTCATGATTTCGGTACATTGTTTGGAGTCAGAACTATGCAAAATTTGGTAAGATCAACAAGAGACAGAGGTTTTGGAAAATATTCAAAATTTGATTGATGTTGGCACGGGTGATATTTTCATATGCACTATAACTCACATGGGAATGGTTTTCATATGGAACAAGGTGATATACATGAAGATATTATGACATGGAATGAATCTGAGGTGGATGAAGAGGGATTGCAAAATTGCAGATGGTTTAACTCTGTTATGTTTTCTGGTTTCATAATAGTGATTGCAGATGTTCTTCTAATCTCAAACTGGTTTTCCCCATTTGAGTTTGAAGGGGAGTATTAAGGGTACAAGTCAGCAATACAGTTAGAAATACAATTACCAATATAGTTAGCAAGTTTGTTAGTATTTGGTTAGAGTTGTTAGGTTTTCTAGTATAAATAGAGTTGTGTACGCTTTCTCTTTAGTTAATACAAGTCTCATATTTCTCTCTCTAGACTCTCTTTCTCTCTCTAATTTCTCTCTAGTTCATCTTTCTCAATTACTCTTTCTTCTCCATTTTCTATTCGATTCTCAAATATTTCAATGTAGTTAACAATGAATATGTACCATACAGGATTCTAGTTGCAAACGATGGATGTTAGGTGATGTGCGTATCGATCAATGTAGTGCTAGTTATAACTTATGCATCGTCACTAAGAACTTTATGAACAACTTTCACAAGAACTTTTTTTATTTGGTCGAAACGTTCACACTAATGAATGGGTTCCTTTGATCCTTTTGCGGCCAATACCTTGTTTCTGAACTGCATGCCATGACATATTTGTTAAGATCATAACTCTCATGAAACTTTGAAGCAGATATCAGTAGCAAAAACCTCACTCCAAATACGGCTAAGTGGCTTCGTACCAATGGCACTAGTTGGAAAACACGAAATTGGACTGACATCTTCCAACAACTTAGGGGATATGTTGGACCATGTAGCCAAACTCATGGAAAAGATTCACAACTTGGGAGAATCTAAGTAGTGTAGGTTTACTGCTGGCATCATTTTGGAATTGCGATTTAAGTAACGCCACAGGAATCTATCGTCATCCATTCTTCATTGATAATGCACCATTTTGAAGAGCCACCACAGAGGTATGATGATTATATTTTCTTTCCCTTTTGTACATATCAAGGTAGAAACGACCTAAAAGTTCATTGAAACTTGAGTAAGTGCAAACATTAGAATGCCAAACCTTAGCATCTTCAATTTCCTTAAATCTTAAACCAAAAAGGTCTTATATTATCTTGAATACCCCATATATAACCAAATTTACTACAAAGTATTGTTTCTGAGCTCCGAGGTCCACATTCAACTGTTGTGTTTTAGCCTTGCTGACATAGTATACCAGATCCTCAATTCTAAACGGATGGTCTCTTTCCTCTTTCCTCTTCAAATCTTTCAACATGGAAAGTGTAAGACATATTTTGAAATCACAACAACAAGACATTAGGATCACGAATAAATCAAATCAATATAAAATGGAGATTGACTAATTATATTAAACTTATCTGTAGAATACAGAAGACATAGTTATGAAGATAAAGTCATTGATCATTGCGAACAAAGTGAACAAAGTAGAAGTAGTCTTCTACTTCTAATACCTCTCAATGAACTCTACTATTGAAATAGGTTTGTAGTTTTCGTGAGTTTCAGTTGGTATAGAAACAGGGACTGCTCCTTGGTTTTATATATAGGGTTTTCAACCAATTCCTTCCTATTATCGGAAAAAATATCAACCCAAATCATGTCAAATCAATTAGAGTCCCATCATGACTCTCACTTCTTGTATTTACTTAATAAAGGCCCTTAATTGATTGCATGTAATTAGGACTCCAATATGTTTATTTCCTTAAGGCACTGAGAGTCCTAGAGATTTCAACTATTAACCAAGTCAACTATTCTCTCAATAATTCTCGGCATAATTCATTGCCATTCACAAAATGGTTTTACAAAAAGCTCCATGGTAGCCAAGTCAGCTAAACAAGGAGATGTCCTCTAAGAACTCCAAAACCTTTAAGGGTGCCTCTATTTTTTTGAGATCAACTGCATAGTCGGCACAACTTGAATAGTCGAGTAACCAAGCAAATTTATGGTGCATTTGGACCAAATCTTCTAAGATAGAACAATAAAATTTTCCACCCATCTCTCCATAGGCCACCTTTATCATCCTCCTTGTTCCAGCCCTACAAAGTTTAACTATTCAAGTACGGATGCCACATGATGACTTTTCATGGTCACCTTGAAACTCTGATGGTAACCCGGCCAACACAGCCTCAGTGAAGAGAAGAAAACTACCGTCCTCATTTAAGTTTTGAATATATAGCAAACTTACCTCATCGATTAGGACTCTCACGCATTACATTTCATCTGTCTTAGTTAATGTAAGATTTATTTTGTTGCGTTCAAACTCTCTCATCAAAGGCCTGAGTACAGTGCTTTGCTTCAGCATTCACCCACTCCTTTCCTGCAACAAAACAAATATGGACTCGGTTTTGGACACGTTTTTACACAAGTCGGGTCCAACTTGGACCGCTTTGAAAATTAAAAGTAAGAATCGGAAGGGTTAGGTACTACAGTCTAGATCCACGAGTCCAAAGACCCATATGCCCACCCGTGTAAACAATTACAATTTTTTTTGCGGGGATGGCAAGCATTGCATGAATAATAGTGTCACTGAAGGCAAGCCCAGCAACTCTTAAGGCTACTGGAAGTTGAGGCCGAGGGGTGAGCGAGGCCTAGCAAACTTTTGGCTTGCTGCAGGCAAGCTTAGGGCACAAAATGGACCCAACAAGCATGCGGGTTTGCTGTAGGGTGTGCTGTGACATGGGACAAAGCCCAGCAACACATGGGTTACTGGTTTTTGGGCCGTATGCACGAGGGTGGAGCCCAGCAAACTGCTGCAGGCTGTGTTGGAAGGTGAGTTGGGGCTGCAAGCCCAATCCAAACCAATCTCAGGCCAGAGGCCTAGCTGTTCTCACACGCAGCATGCTTAGAGGGCTGTTGCCTTGGTCTAGAAGTCAAAACGACGTCGTTCTGGTGGCGTGCTCAACGCGGATGGGCTGTAGGCCAGTGTTGCCAACGGCAGCGCGGCGATGAGCCCCCAGATTAAAAAAAAAAAAATCAATTTTTTCTAGGGTTTGTAAAACCCTGATGGCTTTTAATTTATTTATATGCTTTGACTCACAACTTCCACATAGCAAAATAATAATTGCGTAATGCATATATATATATATTAACAAATATTTGAAACATATACCATATATATCAAAATGAAAATATAAGTATAGGGGGTTCATGCATTATGGAGAATGTTTTCATGCTTCGTGGACGTTTCAAATATCTTACTTTATTTTAAGCGTACCTGATTGGCAGAAAACAAATAAAAGCCCTTGAATTGTGTAGAAAAAAGCCTCTTTCACGATCCTTCAGTTCCTTAGCTTATGACAAGAGCATGCTGATAACGTGTTGTAGGCCTAATTTACTGAACTATTCTAAGGGAATAAAGAGGGGGAGGCCGGTAGTAAGAGAAAGATGAGAGAGATTTAATTGTGAGGTGTGTGTTATATCACCCCATTGTGCCTCTATTTATAGTAGTAGGATATGTTAAATCCTTATCTAATAAGATTACAACTCTAGTAGGATAATATCTAACCCTAGGGAATATTCCAAGATATCCCTAGATACACTAGGATTTACACAATCACATTCCTAATCTAATATGATTGCAACAATATTTACATTAGGGGGGTGAATTTGCGCTCAATCACATAATAGGTCGGCCATAATAAGTTTGTATTAACTTCGTCATTCATGGGAGTTGAACTTAAAATGTCTCACTTACAAGCAAAGACAATTATTTATCTGCCCGAGTGCATGCTCGAAAGAAAGGAATGGCTAACCCGAAAGCTCTCCAACCCCCGCCGTTGAAACTGGTCCTCGAGTTGTTGTGTTGGGCAAGTTCAACAATAATTATTGTTACAACTTCTCACAATGAGTTGGAAGCTTGGTAAAAACACCAACGGCATCCTAGGAAAGTCCTCACTAGTTTGTAATTAAAATCATTAAGTAATTAGCGAAAGATTTATATTTTAAGGAAAATTAGTGAAAATGATTTTTATACTTTGAATTTTAACCAAAAATCATGTATTAACTTTATTTAATGATTATGACAAAATCTAATAACAAACCAGCCCAACAAGACTGACCCAAACAAAATAATTTATTGGTAGCATCCAATTTTACCCTTAACATCTTGGTGCTGCCGAACAAGTTCAGGGTTTGAATCTTCAGCCGATGGTGGTTCCTGCCGTTCATGGGCCTTCCTCTCCCATTCCAGGTGGCTTAGAACCTATTGTCACGTCTTTGATTGCAATTTCTTTGCCAAATTGATCACCATTTGCAGATGGGACCTACTAATCATTATCTTGCTTGCATCATATGCAATGATCTCCGTTAAACCTTCATCAATTTTCTGGTTTTTGTTTATTTTATAGGTTTTTATTTGTGTGAGAACAAAAACTAGAATCTAGACAAATTTTAATTATTCAAAAGTAGCTTTTAGTTTTCATTTAAAAAATCACAGAGGAAATAGTTATCAACTCCAAACGAGAATTTAATATGTGCGTGAGAGAGAGAGCAACTATGTATTGAATCTACTAACACAAAAGATTAATGATAGAAGAATTTAATTTTCATTTATTTCCATTGTAATTTGCAAAAGTATTTCCATTAAATTGACTCTCTCTCTCTCTCTTCCTTGTCGTCTTCTCCGAAGAACTTAGAAGCAAAGTACTTTGACTTCGTTGGAAATCGGTTCATATGAAAATAATACACTATTTCTAAAACTATTGAAAAATTACACACTAAACTGAATGAAAATAACTCGTAGTATTTATTGATGGAAATACTTTTGCAAATTACAATGGAAATAAATGAAAATTAAATTCTTTTACTATTAATCTTTTGCCATAGATTCAGTACACAGTTGCTCTCTCTCTCTCTCATGCACATATTAAATTCTCGTTTGGGGTTGATAACTATTTCCTCTATCATTTTTTTAAATGTAAACTAAAAGCTACTTTTGAATAATTAAAATTTGTCTTGATTCTAGTTTTTGTTCTCACACAAATAAAAAACTATAAAATAAATAAAAACCAGAAAATTGATGAAAGTTTAACGGAGATCATTGCGTATGATGCAAGCAAGATAATGATTAGTAGGTCCCATCTGCAAATGGTGATCAATTTGGCAAAGAAGGTGCAATCAAAGATGTGACAATAGGTTCTAAGCCACCGTAATATTTCTGAAACTGAAACAAAATAATTCATTAATTCTAAAATTAAGAAAAAATTACATATTATTTTTGAAAACTAAACAAAAATAACTCATGGTATTTATTGAAGGGAACAAAGTGAACATTATTTCTAGAACTACAACAAATACCTCAACTATTTCTTAAACATAACCAAAATATCTCACACTATTTCTGAAATAAAATTAAAATAACCCACATTATTTCTGGAGCCACATCAAAATAATTCACACTATTTCTGAAACTAAACCTTAATAACTCACACTAGTTCTAGAAGGGAACAAAATAAACATTATTTCTGAAACTACAACAAAATAACCACCACTACATCTGAAATTGAACAAAATAACTCACACACTATTTCTGAAACTACAACACAATTACAAACTATTTCTTAAAGAAACTGAATCAAAATAACCCACACTATTTATAGAAGAGACAAAATAAACACTATTTCTAGAATTACAGCAAACTTACCCTATTTATGAAATTTAACCAAAATAACTTACATTATTTCTGGAACTATAGTAACATAATCTACACTATTTCTGAAACTAAAACAAATTAACTCATACTATTTCTGGAACAATAACAAAATATACATCTATCTCATGGATGATACTCTAAATATCTTTTTTCATAGAATAAATACATATGTTTTGAATTAATTAATTAATTAATCTTTTTGCTCATGAAAAATCCGATGCTGCTGCCTTGAAGGCCAAAGGAAATTAAGCAACCTTTGAGCCTTCATTTCCTGAGGAAAGTTGTTCAAAAAAAAAAAAAAAAATCAGGGGAAAGAAAAAAAAAAGAATGATTCCATTTATCTCCAAAGTTTAACACATGCAAAAATACTGTATTTGCCACACCATAAAATAGTGCACCATTTTATTTCATTTTGAAAAGATAAAAAACAGCTTGTGGCTTTGTTTTGCCTCTCCCTAGCCACCATCGTGTGATTCACACATGCCAGCAATCGAATCCACAACATGTCGTCTCCCCAACCATTGAAAACCCCATGGTGGTTTATGTAGTGTACTATTTCATTGATGTTGAGTTTGTATATATACTTATTTATTCATAGTTACATATTATGACTTAAATTACGAAATATCAGTTATATCTTTAGGAGTCATTAATCATTATCATCACAAGAAGATCAATAACACAGTGTGACAATATAATTGATAGACTCTAAAATTTCTTATGAGACGTTCCTTAATTATATTAATCTTATATTTGGATGCAAGACTATGTTAGCTTATGGATTACATGCATAATAACATACTCTACAAAAGGTGACTAGTAGTCTAATTGTATCACAATGATGGTTTTTTTTTTTTCTTTTTTTTTGGTGAATAAAGTTTTTAGCATTAATGGGGAATCTCCCTCAAAATGATCTAACAATACAAACTCTATCACTGCATAATACAACATGATTTTATGTCTCAAAAATGAAGCTCTATCATGTATTGCTGGTGCTTTGGGGAATACCAAGCAACACCTTTGGTGAACCGAGGGCTTGCACCGAATATTCAAGGGCAAAGACAAGCTCGTCGACGCATATATTCCACCCTGTTCGGGGTAATTATGGAAAAAGAATTTTATTGCTGGTTGGGCTTCAATTCAGCCCATGTTTTCAATGTTTGTAGGGCTAGTAGATGAATACTTTTGTATTTATGGTTAAATCTCAAGCCTATTTGCTTAAATAAAAGTTTATGGTAGTTTTTTGTTAAAAACAAGTTGGCCCAAACCTTTTTTATTAAAGCTTCCTTTATTTTAACATTGAAGTGAACAAAAGCTATAGTTCTATCCAAATTCGTAGTGTTTTTTTGGTACCAAAATTCAAACAATTGAAGTATTTAGTATAAGTGGTTATAGCTCAGTTGGTTAATATAATTTGCTCTTCATTCAAAGTTTTGTGTTTGAATTTTGGGTTATGAAAGAGATTTTTTTTAATATAACGATATATTTATATTAAAGGGCAAGAGACTCGTACTAAGGCACATAATAGGCCGGGATTTTTTATGATGCTCCTATGTATTGGATAATTCGAATTTTTTCAACCATTAGATCTTTGGTCATGTATACAAAAGTAACGGCTTAAAAATTTGAAGTAGCCTTTATTATGGAGCACTAAAATTTTTGCAATTGGCCAGCCGTAATATTAAACATATATTTAATGTGCACTATTAGGATACCAAAACATGTTTTATTACCTAGTAGTAGCTTTTAGGCTTTTTACAGTAATTTGAGTGAATGTGATACTTATATATAGGAATCAGGCAATCTGAATTTGAAACGTATAACATTAATGCTACACTAATGTGAGTTTAATATATTTACATCACACTCATAAGTTCAATATATTGAACTACGAGTTCTATATATTGGTATCACACTTAAATTTTCTGATCCACTATAAGAGTGTGATTCCTATATGAGTTTAATATATTGGGATTATACTCACTTTTTCTAGCCTATTATGGGAGGCCTTAGTGAAAAAAAATTTACTTTTGTTTATGGATACTATTTAATGGTATTGTTCATCATTTATAAGTGAAAAGTCTAATGTTAGGTGGATAATACATGGGTACTCACTAATGAGATTCACCTTTTGAGTTTTGTCCAATGATAAATAACACATGTTTTATTGTTTTAAAAAATAATGAACATCTCTTTAATTTTTCTTGGGTTTTAAAAAAGAAGAAACACATTAAATTTCTATTTTTTTTAACAAACGATATTATTTACATTAAGTGAGCCTCATAATGGACTAACAACAATGTGGTTCAAATTTGCTTTTGACGATAATCGAACCAAACACCTCTCACTTACAAATGAAAATGAATACTACTAAACCGTAGTACTAAATGAAGAGGAATATCCTTAAATTTCTAGATTTAGCCAAATCAGAAAATGATTAGTGTACTCACTTTTTGATTTTGCTCAATAAAAAATACATCGTGTTCTTTGTTTTTAAAATACAAGAAAAAAAATAACATTTCAATTCTTTAAATAATAAAATATGTGTTAAAATATCATAAAAATTATTTTAATTTTTGTGCATATACCCCACGCTGATTTTTTTTTTTTTTTAGTACAAAAATATATTTTACACTAAGAGAAGGGGGAGTTCGACTAAGCCAAACAATAAGCAACCTAATTTGGTATTGAATTCACCATCCACGAGATTCAAACCTAAGAGCTCTCACTTGCAAGTAAAAAGAAGGGTGATTTTGGTTGCAGTCCCTATTTATTAACATTCTTTGATTGAAACCTTGTTGGTTTTAAGTTTTTGATTGAAGTCCCTGAAATTAATGCAATAAAACATTTATATGTAGGTTATTATAATTTTTAAATTAAAATTTGATATTTGTAGTTGTCACATCCCGTAGCACGATATTGTTCGCTTTGGGCTTACCATTCCCTCACGGTTTTGTTTTTGGGAACTCACGAGCAACTTCCCAGTGGGTCACCCATCATGGGATTGCTCTAGCCCCTTTCTCGCTTAACTTCGAAGTTCCTACGGAACCCGAAGCCATTGAGCTCCCAAAAGGCATCGTGTTAAGTAGGGATGAGATATATATATATATATATATATATATATATATATATATATATAAGGATCACACCCCTGGGCGATGTGGGATGTCACAATCCACCCCCCTTAAGGGCCCGACGTCTTCGTCGGCACACACGCGACCAGGGTTAGGCTCTGATACCAAATTGTCATATCCCGGCACGGGACGGATCACTTCCCGGCCCCGCTCCACCACCGTAGCACGATATTGTCCGCTTTGGGCTTACCATTCCCTCACGGTTTTGTTTTTGGGAACTCACGAACAACTTCCCAGTGGGTCACCCATCATGGGATTGCTCTAGCCCCTTTCTCGCTTAACTTCGGAGTTCCTACGGAACCCGAAACCAATGAGCTCCCTAAAGGCCTCGTGTTAAATAAGGATGGGATATACATATAAAGATCACACTCCTGGGCGATGTGGGATGTCATAATCCACCCCCTTAAGGGCCCGACGTCTTCGTCGGCACACACGCGACCAGGGTTAGGCTCTGATACCAAATTGTCACATCCCGGCCCGGGACGGATCACTTCCTGGGCCCGCTCCACCACCGTAGCACGATATTGTCCGCTTTGGGCTTACCATTCCCTCGCGGTTTTGTTTTTGGGAACTCAAGAGCAACTTCCCAGTGGGTCACCCATCATGGGATTGCTCTAGCCCCATTCTCGCTTAACTTTGGAGTTCAGATGGAACCCGAAGCCAGTGAGCTCCCAAAAGGCCTCGTGCTAGGTAAGGATGAGAATATGCATTTAAGGATCGCTCTCCTGGGCGATGTGGGATGTTACAATCCACCCCCCTTAGGGGCCCGATGTCCTCGTCGGCACATACGCGGCCAGGGTTAGGCTCTGATACCAATTGTCACATCCTGGCCCGGGGCGGATCACTTCCCGGGCCCGCTCCACCACCGTAGCACGATATTGTCCACTCTGGACTTACCATTCCCTCACGGTTTTGTTTTTGGGAACTCACGAGCAACTTCCCAGTGGGTCACCCATCATGGGATTGCTTTAGCCCCTTTCTCGCTTAACTTCGGAGTTCCTACGGAACCCGAAGCCAGTGAGCTCCCAAAAGGCCTCGTGTTAAGTAGGGATGGGATATACATATAAGGATCACACCCATGGGCGATGTGGGATGTCACAGTAGTAATTTATATTAATGAGATTTTAAATAAAATCCATAATTAAAAAAAATTATACTTAAATAAAACCCATGATTTGTCATTACATATATTAATGACCTTTTACATACATATACTTAAATAAAACCCATGATTTGTCATTACATATATTAATGACCTTTTACATACAAAAAATTGGTAATTTTTATACGATAGATTTTACATATAAAAAGTTGGTGCATTTTATACAAAAAAAAAAAAGTGATACGTTTTATATAATGGGTACATTTCATATAAAAAAAAAAAGGGAAAATTTGAAATAGGTCCAATTTTATAGACTACCTTTTGAAATAAGTCCAATTTTTAGTGACTTTTGACTTTTGAAATAGTTCCAATTTTTAGTTACTTTGGACCCATTTCAAAAAACCCCTATAAAAAAACCTATGGGTACATTTTACACAAAAGAGATTGTACTTACAAAAAAAAAATATGGGTACATATTACATATAGCAAAGTGGTACATTTTTAAAGACAAATGGGTATATTATTAATAAATTATGGGTACAAATAAAAGGTCAAAAAAATATGGGTAAAAATAAAAGTTTGAAAACTATGAAAACAAAAAGAAATTAATAGATGGGTACTGTGACAACCCGTTCCAAATTTTACGTTTTTATTTTATTTTAAAAGCGTGAATTTACAAAATTGCCCTAGAGGCAAGGACTTTGACTTCCGTTGACCATCGACTCGAGAGATGTGGGCCTTATTCTTTTAGCATATCCTCGTAGTACTTATTGGTACGAACGTATCGGCGAAAGCTGTTTGCGAGTCCGGATTATGATGGTATAGTTACGGACGTTCGAAATTGGTTATTCAAGGTTTAATGTTTATTTAAATTAAACTCCCCCTTGTGGGGAAAGGCCCAATCAGAATTGGGAGAAAGAAAAGGAAAAAAAAAAAAAAAAAAAGTGGGTTTCGTCCACCCGCACCACCGCGGGTGCCCATTTTCCGAGGCCGATTCCGGCCAACTCCGGTGGAGTTTTTCGATGCCACCACCACCATCTTGAAGCTCTCATTCCCCTCTACAAAACCCACCCAAGAACCACCTTGATTAACCATGGTATGAGGCGGTTTGAGGCCACGAAAGTTGACGAAAACCAATGGTGCTCCGGCCACCCTTCTCCATTTTCCGGCAAATCGGCAAAGCGATGGCCGATGCCACCACTTGGGCTTTGTAGCCCATCATCCCAGGAGCAAAACCCAACCAACCTTGACCCCGTTGGACCACCGTAGACGACGAATCGACGTCGGGAAGTTTTAGGCACCCGCCGGCTTCGTGGGAAAAATTGACCATCTTCCGTCCATTTTTGGACTTCGTGGCAGGTATGAAAGTTGCTCCACTCACTGAGATCTTCATTTCTGTGAAGTTTGAGAATTTTTGGAAATAGTTGGATTTTCCGGCGAGCCGGGGCGGCCGACCGCCACCCGCGGCGGCGCGTGGCCAGTGAGCCGCCAATGTTATTTTTAGGCTATGTCAAATGTTTTGAATTCAGTTTTGTCATTTGAATGACGTAGGTTGATAGTTGGAACCTAAATTCGTTACGATACGTTACTTGATAAAAATGTGAATCGATGATCCGACCGTTGGATCGTCACCAAAATTGGATACATTATAATACGTAATATTTAAAGATCATAGGAATTTACGGATCGGGAATCCGACTTACGGATCTTCCTGAATTGGATTTGTAAGTTAGTAAAATAAATGTTCACGGCCACTTGTTTTAGGCAATTGGCGGAGATCTGACCGTTGGATCGTAATGAAATTTTAATATGTTATTCTAGAAATATATTGTGGATCGTTGGGAGTTACGGATTGGAAATCTGATATGCGGATCTTCCGGGTCAAGTTATACAGGGTTGTAAACCCTACCGTCAATCTTTGATCGACGGTTGACTTGTGGTCAATAGGTCTCAAACTATTTTAGAATGTCGTTGAGGTTGTGTTTTATGTGAATTACATATTCTACGGATAAGAGTTTTGAGATGTGATTTGATAATTGGTCACAGGGACCTATCATTCAGGACGCCTCGATGCGTGCGCTAGAGAATCATAGCGTGGACTCCAGGTAAGTGGATCTTTTCCTTTTTATCCCACATATTATTGAGAGTTCTATCGACACCTTTAAATCGATTAGCCGTATTACTTTCATATATAATTATTGTGAATGCTTGAAGTACTATATGAACTACGAATGGCTTGATCCCTGTTTAGGGTACGTAGGCAGTCTAACGAGACGTTAGATGCAGCCATAAAATATTTGAGACAAAAGCCTTGCTTGGGAAATTGAGTAATGCGAAGGAAATTGGTAAAGGCAAGTTTTAGTTTTATGAATTAGATAGTTAAATTAGAGTTAATTGGATTGTCATGGATAATTATCCTTGAAAATAAGTAGTTTGGGAGTAGGGCGTTATTGATTGTACACTTCACCCTATATTGTTTATAATTGAAAATGCTATGACATGGTTGAGTAGTAGATTGCATCATGATATATCCATATGTATATTACTTGCATATAATTATTGGGAATGCTTTCAAGTGCAAAGGTGAACTCAGGACACCCAGGTAAGTTCAGGTGAGTTTATGGTACTAGTTGAATCGATTGCGTTATAGCATGATTACAGTTATGAGTTAGGCAACTTCGATACTGTCGTACTGGTTGCCATGAGTTGCACATGCTATATTGAGATGCATTGAGAGCTCATAAACCTGCACCCCGGTGTTAGTGTTCCCGCCTGTGGCCAGGGCACAGTCCTTCACGTGATGTTCACCTCCCGCGCCTTACGCTCACCTTGGATCCAAGGTAGGTGCACAGTCCTGTCGTACAGACCACTTTAGGTGGTTCCGACTCGTAGGTGACCCGCGATTATTCGCCCAGTCTTCACGTGATCGTAGCACTTAAGCGCATTTATTTACACCCAGGCTTGTCGTACAGACCACTATAGGTGGTTCCGACTCGTGTGCAGGTATACTTATATGCTAGCCAGGATTGACGAGATATGGATAAGTCGTATAGGTCACTATAGGTGACTCCGACTTACATGCTAGCCAGGATTGATGAGAAGTGGATAAGTCGTACAGGTCACTATAGGTGACTCCGACTTACATGCTATCCAGGATTGACGAGATGTGGATAAGTCGTACAGGTCACTATAGGTGACTCCGACTTACATGCTAGCCAGGATTGACGAGATGTGGATAAGTCGTACAGGTCACTATAGGTGACTCCGACTTATATGCTAGCCATGATTGATGAGATATGGATAAGTCGTATAGGTCACTATAGGTGACTCCGACTTATATGCTAGCCATGATTGATGAGATATGGATAAGTTGTACATGTCATTTTAGCTGACTCTGACTGATATATCACTTTGTATTGATTTAGTTCATTCGGCCTACTTATTAATGTATGGTGGATGTGATGGAAAATCGTGGTTTTGGTCATTTCCGAGTATGGTTTGGATGTATGTATATATGTTGTACTATCTTATGGAAGACGATACGGGTTTTACATTTAGGGGCATTACTTTTTGAGAGGTAGTAAATTTGGGAAGCTTGGTTTTATTGCTTACTCACACCTTCTGTTTGGTGCCCTCCAGGTTTTAGCTGCTGAGTTTGTATCGACAAGAATCTGTGGTGAATCTTAGTATTGATGGATATTTTTGAGGGTATGATTCTTACTCACATTACTGTACCTTACTTATGCTCTGACATCGCGCGTGAAATGGGTTCGCTCCCACTCGTAGCGCACTCTGGTATTTAGACACTTTTGGAATCAAATTCATTCACTTTTTATACACTATCACATTTTATGGCTTCGTCACCTTCCAGGTGTCGGCCAGCACAGCTCGATTCAGGGTCCAAGTGGACTTTCTGGGTCGGGGTGTGTCAGGTACAAACCAAAATTGAATAGAAAATTGGCTCAATTTAAAAAATAAAGGGTTGCAAACTAAAATGGGTACAAACTAAAAATAAAAATATATGATACAAAATTTAGCCATAAATATAAATATATCAAATATAATGTTTCTAACACTAAATAAATAATTTAGAAATAAAATTTAATTATCTTGATATGTAAAATATTTTATTATTGAAATAATTAATGATGTTTATTAAAACCAAGGGATCTTGATTAAAAATTGAAAAAGAATAAGATTTGAATCAATGGAGTTGAAAAAAAAAAGGGATGAGACCTAATTTCTCATAAAAAGAAATACAACCAGAACCGTAGTACTGAGTGGCCCGTACTGATCTTTTAAATTTGTTTCTTCTAAATTTTGTCTGCTTACTTTTCGCTAAAAGCTTCCTTCCCACGTGCCCTCCCTCTCTGGCGTATTTGTGAACCTTATGCGCCTCCTAACCTCCACAACCTCTCTCTCCCCCCAATCCTCCTAAAGCATAACGCCAACATACAACCCCAAGAACACAGATTGGGGATAACGAAACTCCGAGGATTCAACCCAAATCGACGAAGATAACATCTTCGGAGTTTCGTTTATCCAATTCTATCTCTCGGGTCGGATTCTGTTCCAGCATCGATTGCCCATCTCTCATTCTCCAGCTCCAAAACGGTGGGTCTTTTCTGCTATCCTCTCAGCTGCTTTTACATTCCATAGCAAAACAATGCTCTCATGCTTCCAAGTTCGAATTTTTTGATTCGTTTGTGATATGGGTACCTTGTGTTTTTGCTCAGAAGTGGATTTTTCGTGTAATAATGTATGATGGTAGCTGAAATTTGTAGGGATTATGAGGAAAAGTTGCCTAATTATGGTAAAAAAAATCAAAATTTAGGGGATACTTAAGCGTTGTTATTGTGTACGTAGCTAAAAGCTCACATCTTTGTGATGAAATTCAATTTTTTGTTACCATTTTTCAGGTTAAAGAGCCATACGCCTCGGCCCGGAGTTGAACAGACTCAGGAGCAGTAGGTTTTAGGTTAATGTGGTAAATTAGATGTGCTGAGAGTGATGAGACTTTATCTCCCATATCAAATTTCGGGTCTGGTTTTCTTTGGGAGGGTGATTGAATCAAGGGTATTTTACATAAGGAGCTAAAATGCGGTCCGGGATACTTCCCAGGGTGAACACTGCTGTATGTTCTAGTATTTGGAGAGTGATTGGCGGGAGCAGGCCAGGGAATTCGAAAACTTTTCTACCTTGTCGTGGGAAATTCTTTTCTCGGAGTTCAGGGTTGTCTTGTAGTTTACCGTATTCAACCCTTTTGATATCAGACGCAACTAGACATAGTTCCAGTCCTCTGCGTAAGGGAAAATTTATGGCTGCTTCAAGTTCGGCACCTGTCTTTGGAGATGTTTATGTTGATGACTTAATTTCAAGTTGCAGCAATTCATTAGACTTGTCAAAACCTACGGGTGTTTATTTTAATGATAGACGGCAGAGCAGTTTCCAGAAAGCTAGCTTGAGTTTGAGAAAAAAGGAATCATTCAACAGCCATCTGATCTCTGTGCATGTTGGTCCTTGGTTGAGAAATTTTCATACCACATCTTCTATGTGCTACGCTACTGGTGCTGCTCATAATGTGACATTTGATGGAAACTCCAATGATGAACAACCTGCAAATTCCACCATTTTGTCTGACCAGTATGTGCTCTCATCTGTTGTTTACTCTGCCTCTTTTGTTGTTTGGCCTTCATTTTCATTATCTTAGAGTCTTTGGTGTGTTTTCATATGCTCCACAATCATGGATTCAATTCTTTTTGTTTGGAAAGGAATTAAGGGTTATCTTCTGTGCACTTGTGTGCTCACTTGTTCGTTTATTTATATAGAAAAAAAATATGAACTTGGCAAGTCCCAGTAGGTAGAACACACGGGCTTGATTAGTGTTTACTTCTTTTGAATTGAGCACGAACAATCTCAAACCAATATAGGCGATTGGTGTCCTTGGTGCTTGTATATATAGCAAATTAGAAAACACACCCCCACAACAATAAATTTGATATAAAAACATTTCAAGAACTCAATTGGGGAAGACCCCCCTTAATTATCCACTTGTCATGTTCTAATTAATTCATTGTTGCAAAATTCCTGTACTGCTCTTCTACCATTGCAAAGTAAGAAGGGTGTTAATCTAAAGCGTTGGGTTTGAAGTTTTTTTCTCTAAAGTGTATTCTTATCAAGGGCTTATCTGTGAAAAGGCCTTTTTATGTATATTGCTTGGTTTCATTTTCAGACCAAAAGCTCTGAAGCTGCTTTCAGGATCATGTTACCTGCCACATCCAGATAAGGAGGCGACAGGAGGAGAGGATGCCCATTTTATTTGTGAAGATGCACAAGCAATTGGTGTAGCAGATGGTGTGGGTGGATGGGCAGATGTAGGTGTCAATGCAGGATACTTTTCTCGTGAACTTATGTCTCATTCAGTGAGGGCTATTCAAGAGGAGCCTGAGGGCTGCTTTGACCCTGCCAGGGTATTGGAGAAGGCCCACTCATGCACCAAAGCAAAGGGTTCTTCAACAGCTTGCATCATTGGCCTAACGGAAAAGGTTTGTTGTTTTCAGTTTGACTAACCATTCCTGCCGACCACTAAAATTTATTGTTGGGATGCTTTTTTCATTTTGATTATTTAAGAAAGATGTGATCTGGTTTGTAGAGACAATCATGTGTGCCTGCCTTATACTTCTGAAATAAATTTACAGAAATGATCTTAGTGTTTAGTGTCTATCCATTACTGTATGCAAATGAGGGTTGGGAATATGTCAAGGAAGAACGTAATTACTTACTTTAACTGGACTTAATTATATAACGGTTCAAGAGTCTTGTCACTGTCATAGACCATACCTGCTTTGTAGAAAACCACAAATTGACGAACACCACATAATTACTTCCTTCAATTGACCGTTGGCTTGGCATGTTAAGTTGCAAGCCTTACTTGTATATAAGTGAAAGTATATAACAGCATCGAGTGACCTTGAAATATATGTATAGTAGAGATCAAATATAGGCTGGAGATGCCCAGCCCTGGTGATTCAAACTTGAACAGGATGCATGATTAAAGTTGTAGTTCATGAATTAGAACAATATTTTTCCTGGTCTGCAAGATTACTTGAGTTTGTTTGTTTCGTGCAGTTTGAATATTTGGTTTCCTGAGAGTAATAAGCCAGGAAACGTTTACATATGGTAAAAATGAGCGCGTTTCTCACTTGTTTCTACTTCTAACAGGGACTACAAGCTATCAATCTTGGGGACAGTGGATTCTTAGTTGTTCGAGATGGATGTACCGTCTTCCAATCCCCCGTGCAGCAACATGGCTTCAATTTTACATATCAGCTGGAAAGTGGCAGTGGGGCTGATTTACCAAGCTCTGGACAGGTCAGTCAATTATTGAGTACCATAATAGTTGTCACTTGCATAACCAAAGTAAAACTCAGCCTCCCCTGAATGAACTTGCTTTGACTACATACTTTCTAAAATCGCTGCTTCCGATATACTTGCAGTGGAGAACTAGCCTTAAAAATTTTTGAAATCGACGTGAGCTTAAAGGTTTCTTATCCCAATCACTCTTACTTTAGATGTGACGTCAACGAAAATGTTACAACGTGTCACGTTCCCATTGTAAAATTCCTTGACCTACCAGCATCTAATTGCGACTCAACTTGCACCAGGTATTTTTGATTCCTGTTGCCTCTGGGGATGTCATCATAGCAGGAACGGACGGCTTGTTTGACAACTTGTATAACAACGAGATTACTGCTGTTGTTGTTCATGCGGTAAGAGCTGGCTTTGCACCACAGGTAACTGCTCAGAAGATAGCAGCTCTGGCGCGCCAGCGAGCACTGGACAAGAACAGGCAGACGCCATTTTCAACGGCTGCTCAAGAAGCAGGGTTCCGTTATTACGGAGGCAAGCTTGATGACCTTACCGTTGTTGTGTCCTATGTAACTGGCCCCACTAAGGTGTGAGTGAGTCTTGTAATCCGGGTGTAGAGAACCCATTTCGGTTGTAAATCTGTTCTTTACATCTGTTTGTAAGGTGGCTGATGGAGCTGAGAAGCTCATTACTCTTGATTTTCCATGAAACCCACCGAGAGCTGTAATTCCATGGGTTTTATCGATTGCTATCTGAGATATGATTTTCATTAGTGTCAAACATTATACATTTTCACTTTAAATAAGCCCCTTTTTAGAAATCTAAAGTGTAATTCAACAAACTATTTTTCTTTGAAAAGGACGATATTTACATTAATCCAATTTAAAGTACGTGGAGGAGGATGATATTTTACTTTAATTTATTTCAACGAAGAGGAATTCAAACTTACTCTTACGGATTATCATTTGTTCTAGTCAATTTGACTATACGCTAAATAGCACTTACTCTTACGGTTTATCATTTGTTCTAGTCAATTTGACTATACGCTAAATAGCATGTGATCAAATATACTTTAAACAAGTTATGTTTCTTATGAACAAGTTAATGACTTTTATCTTCTATTTTTCCTCTTATCTAAATTAAAGTAAAATTTGTTTTGGAGGCCATAGAAGTTTATTACATTAAAAAACGTACCTAAACTTGAAACATAGGAGGCAGCAAAAGTTATTATTCTATTAACAAAACATGCAGTTTCCCTAAACTTGAAACATAGGAGGCAGCAAAAGTTATTATTCTATTAACAAAACATGCAGTTTCCCAAAAAAAAAAAAAAAAAAAAAAAAAGAACAGACGTAACTGGAGAAACTAGATCTCAGTTAAACCTTTAATGCACTCAGATACCTCCTTCCTTCATCCGCATTGAAGCCTCCGCCTCCACCCTCTTGCTCCTCTGGTTGTCCTGCTCTGCCTTGCCTTTCTTGTTGTTGTCTTCGAGCCTCTTCCTGCTCCCTCTGCGCATCTTCCTCTCGCCTTTCCCATTCCTCTTGTTGCCTCCTCTCCCTCTCTCTTTCTTCCTCTTGTCTTCTTTCATCGCCTCCTTGCCTGCCCTCCTCTTCTCTCCTTCTTGCTGCTGCTTCTTCTCGCTCCCTTGCAGCTTCTTGTTCTTCTCGCTCCCTTGCCGCTTCTTGCTCTTCTCTCTCCCTTGTTGCTTGCTCTTCTCGCTGTTTTGCAGCTTGCTCCTCTCTCTCCCTTGCTGCTTGCTCTTCTTGTTCCCTTGCGGCTTCCTCCTCTCTCTCTCTTGCGGCTTCCTCTTCTTGTTCCCTTGCGGCTTCCTTCTCTCTCTCCCTCACCGCTTCCTCCTCTTGCTCCCTCGCGGCTTCCTCCGCTCGCTCCCTCGCCGCTTGCTCTTCTTCTTGTTTCCTTGCTTCCTTCTCCCTTTCCTCTTCCTCCCTCTTCTTAGCTTCCTCCTCCTCCCTCTTTCTGTCTTGTTCCTCCTGCTCTCTCTTTCGAGCCTCCTCTTCCTCCCTCTTCTTAGCTTCCTCTTCCTCCCTTTTCTTTTCAATCTCTTCCAACATCGCTTTCTCCTCTTCTTCAGCACAAGAAGTACAATCTATTATAAACGAGTCAGCCTGTGCAGACAAAAGCTGATCAATGGTTGTGCTGGTAACATTAAACGACGCCGCCAAGACTAGTTTGTCCAAAGTCTGCAGAACCGAGTATTTTCCGGCCAAAAACTGAGGATAGTTTTTCTTTTCTGTTGTGCTAAACCCCATGAACACAAGAGAGTCATTGTTAAATGACATCTGAGCCATTGGATGGAACCTAGGCACAGAAAATACATCTCCTTCATGAACCCTAAAACGCATGTTTCTGCACTCCGATTTCTTTGCTTCGGTGCTTGAACAAACCACTCTAACCATCCCGTGCCCTTGTAGTACTACTGTTATCTCAGTTGCCCTTGGATTCCAATGAGGCCCCATCATTGACCCCTTAAATAAAAAAATAAAAAAAATGAATAAAAAAAAAAAATCCACATTAATTAAAATTAAAACGTTCGACTGGTTATACACTCTAATTAACATTAGATCAAAGACAGACCTTTGTTAAATTCACCATGAAAAAACCAATGTTCGATCCCTTTAACAAGTGGGTGTTTTTCTTGCTCACAGTTAGGCTCCAACCATTGCAATTCTCGAAATCCGGATCCTCGTCAAAAATATTATATGTTGTTGTTTCCTTCTTCTTCTTACTGTTGAATGCAATGCCATCATTGCCTAGTAGAAACGTTTTCAGGAATCGAGCCTCCAAATCCCAGAAAGTTTCTTTCTTTGTTGGAATTGCGTGGACAATGGCGGATTGGTCCGTTCCATTTACTATTGATTCTATCACTTCCTCAGAAACCTAATAATTAACAACCATTTTGCATGAAACTAAAAATGCTTTTTTCTGATGACATAATGAGAACTTCCCATTGTTTGATTCTGGGTTGGAGTGGCTCATACCTTAAAAGCTGACTGAAGCAATTTCGGATCAAATCCTCGGACCAGGTCCCTAATGCTGGAGTATGGCCCTACTGCTGGATCCTGCACAAGCTTTGTAGTCATAATAAAAACTTTTTTTTGATAAAAATGGATGAAAATGATCTAACAATTTATGGTAAATTCAGAAAGTAACAAAGAAAAAGGATCAGAACTAGGTCTTCTTACATATAAGTCATCATCAGAGTTGCTTGTAAAGATTGCATTAATTCTCAGCTTCTGGCGCTCAGTCTCCAAGTTACTTTGTACAAAGAAAACAGAGCCTGGGGTGAGCCTATAGAGATCACCTCTCTTTATATCCACCCTCCTAATTTTATCATCATCAGTCCAACTCAACCTCCCACTTCCTAACACCCAAAAAACAACAATAAGAAAACCAACTAAGATAAAATAAATTGTAATTTTATCATAATAAAACTATTTATACCGGCAAAACTGGCACACTTATCAATACTCTTAATATATACTCTCTAATAGAGATGAGTGGTGCTATTGTATAGGCTCAAAATTAAGGAAAATTTCCTTCACAACGTAAAAATGAATTAAGATGCTTTCATCAGGGTTTTAGATTCATAGTCGGACAACAGAAGCATTTCTTGGACTTGAAATTTGGACCATTAATCAAGTTTCAGATTCGTAAGCATTTCTTAGATTGCGAATTTGGACCATTTGTCAAACTTTGTGATTCACAATCGTACAACATAAGTACATGCATTTCTTGGACCATGAATGTGAACCATTTCATCAAGGCTTCAGTACATGCATACAGCGTAAACATTTATCAAGATGGTGAAATATGGTAATTTATGTTTCAGATTCACAGGAGGGCAACATATATATAAAAGCAATTCCCAACGCAATAAAAGGGTAAATATGGTAAATGTCGGTTTCATATTCACAATCAAACAACATAAACACTTCTCTAACAACACCAGTCTGGCTCCTAGTAATCATTTGATGGAATACATGTTACCTGTGTTGACATAGAAAACCATGTATGCATGCAGAAGAACAGGAAGGAAGAGTGAGTTGGGTTCCAAAGTAATGAACTGAATATGGTAGGGTTTCCTGTGTCCGTCATTCACATCAATGGACCAGACCTCTCCGTACTCAGTCGAAACCAGCGACCGCCGTTGATCTTTCTTCACCAGAGACCCAGCCGGAGCAGCACCGTCGCCGCCTGAACCAATTTCCCCTTCATTTTTCAGTGCATTTGCTGCATGCAAAGACACAGAAACAGAAAGAAGGAAGAAGAAGAAGAAGAAGAAGAAGAAGATGAAAGCTTTTCTGAACATTTTGTTGGATTTGCATTGAATTGAAAGGAAGGGGGATCTAAATAGAAGAAAATTGGGTTTAGATAAACGAGAGAGAAGGCGTTCCAATCCGGAAAGAAAGTAACGTTGTCTGTTTGCATGGGCACGTGGCCGTTGATCGAGGCACGTGGCATGTGATTAGGTCTTTCGTCTACCCGTGGAGACCATGCATTTGTCGATGGAACACTGACTTTTTTTTTGGTCAAAGGATAGATTTCATTCCCAAAAAATTATACAACCAAAGAGTATATAGTTTCTTTGAGGAAAAAAATTATGGAACCCATGAAAGCAATTAGCTTATTGAAACAACAATGGGGGAAATTTGAGGAAGCCAAACAACAACTTAGAGCCATTGGTGGATGAGGTGGATCGGCAACAAAAGGTTAGTAATGGGGAATGGGGATCCTTCGGGTTGGATGAGACCTCCCTTCGGGAATATGAAAGTAAATTGTGATGGTGCGTGTGGTTAAAGAAATCCGGACGAGGATGGAGATAAAATTGTTATTCTAGGGTTTAAAGTGTTCTACTTTATTCTTCTCACATAGAGGGTGATACATAGTTATACAAGTTCTTATGAAATAGGAAATAGGAATCCCAATTATGCAAGGATATCCATTACATGATTTCATACCCAAAATATATCTGTATTCCTTAATCTCAAAGTTGACTCACGCCAACACTCCCCCTCAAGTTGGTGCGTAGATATCTCATAGGCCCAACTTGTCAAGTAAGTCTCGAAACACTCTCGCTAATACTGCATGAGTTAGTACATCGGCTAACTGTTCTTCAGACCTCATATATGGAATGTCAATCAACCTGATATCTAACTTCTCATTGATAAAATGTCTATCCACTTCAACATGTTTTGTGTGATCATGTTGAATCGCATTATTACCTATCTCTCTTGTAACTTGATCATCGTAGTAGAATGACATAGCTCCCTGTGGTTTGAATCCTATTTTTGTGAGAAGAATCCTTAGCCACAATAATTCGCAAATCCCATGCGCCATACCCTGGTACTCTACCTCTATCGTGGACCTAACTGGTCGTTTTGTTTTTTGCTTCTCTAAGTTACAAGATTTCCTACTACAAAAGTGAAGTAGCCTAACGTATAGCATCTATCAGTAATATTCCTAGCTCAATCAACATCTGTATATCCTTTTGTCTCCATATGCCCATGTTTCCTGAAAATCAACCTTTTGCAAGGTGCACCTTTCAAATAACTCAATATTTACATCACTGCAACCATATGATCCTCACTAGGAGAGTGCATAAATTGACTTACCACACTAACAACATATGCAATATCTGGCCTTGTAAGAGATAATAAATCAACCTTCCTACCAGCCTCTGGTACTTTTCCTTGTTTGCAGGAACTTGATCCGGGTAAATTGCTAGATGATAATTCTGCATGATAGGAGTTTCTGCTGGGTTGCATCCCAACATCCTATTTCAGACAAAAGATCTAGTACATAATTCCGCTAAGACAAGTAAATACCATCACCAGAACGAGCAACTTTAATTCCCAAGAAGTATTTTAAGCCTCTTAGATCTTTCATCTCAAACTCCGAAGAGAAATGCTCCTAGAGTCTTCTCATCTCCTCTATGTCATCACGTGTAACCACCATATCATCCACATATATTATTAACAAGGTGACTTTACTTTCCTTGCATTTGATAAATAGGGTGTGATCTGCATTCCCCTGTCGGTAGCCATATTTCTTCATCACATCAGTGAATCTTCTAAACCAAGCCCTTGGTGACTGTTTGAGTCCGTAGAGAGCTTTTCACAATCTACATACTTTGCCTGCTACATTTTGCACTCCGTACCCGAGAAGAAGATCCATGTCTCCATGTAAGAAAGCATTTTTTAGATCACACTGTTTCAATGGCCAGTCAAAGTTAGCAGCTAAGGATAAAAGAACTCGAATAGTATTCATTTTCGCAACAAGGGAAAATGTTTCAAGATAATCGACTCCAAATGTCTGTGTGTACCCTTTTGCTACCGATCTTGCCTTGTATTTGTCTATGGTTCCATCTGCTTTGTGTTTGATCGTAAACACCCATTTACATCCCACCGGTCTCTTCCCTTGTGGTAGTGACTCCACACTCCAAGTTCCATTTTTCTGCAAAGCTTCCATTTCGACATCCATGGCTTTTGTCCACCAAGGATCTCGCAAGGCCTCTTCTACTTTAGTTGGAATCTTGATTCCATCCATTTTATTCACCAAGGCTTGATACTTAGGTGACAATCGATGAGTAGACACGTACTTTGCAATGGCGTATCTAACTTTTCCATCCGGAGAATACCTGTCTGGTGGTTTCCCACGATTTTGTCTAGGAGGTAACACATAAGTACTATCAATGTTGGTCAAATTATGGGTTACATCATATTGTGAATAATGTACCTTATGGATATCCTCGGGGCCATGGACGTGTACCATTGGAGGAGGGTTATTTTTTGATGTGCTTGGACTGTTAGTAATCTTTTCAACTTGCTGTTGTGGCTCGGTGAAATTCTGCCAATGTGTAGTGGCTTGTTCTGGCTCATTTGCAGGCTCGGCGACATGCTGTTTAGTGGGCAGCTATGTAGTTTTGTTGACTGGCGTTGGTAGACCCAAATTGGGCTCACTCATACTGGGCTCACACGGACTAGGAAACTGGAGCTGCTGCTGGACTTCACGCTGGCAAGGAGGTTGTTATCTTGCCCGTTTGGGATATCAAACCAACTATAATCTTCGCATATGTTCGTCTCCCCCTGAAGACTATAGTGGGTTTGATCAATGATAAAAAAACATCTCATTTTCGGAAAATGTAAATCCATAGTGACGTACATATGCCTGGTTTGTGGATGGTAACACCTATAACCTTTTTGTTGGCCATTAAATCCCAAAAACACACATCAAACTGTGCAGGGGTCCAATTTGCTTCGTTGATTTTTGTGAAGGTGCGCATAGGCCACACACCCAAATATCCGTGGTGACAATTGTAGGAAGGATGGTAGAGTCACATGGTCAGCAAAAACTTCCATAGGGATGCGAAAACTATGTACTCTATAGGGCATTTGGTTTATGAGATAAACTGAGTAGGTGATAGCATCTGCCCAATACGAGTGAGGTGCATAAGCACCGATAAGAAGTACTCAAGTGGTTTCCAAAATATGCCTGTTTTTACGTTCCGCTATACCATTTTGTTGCGGAGTTTGTGGACAAGTAGTCTTATGAAGAATGATGTAGCTCTTGAAAAATTTAATAATGTTCCGCATTGAGATATTCGCCACTGTTATCTGATCGGAGAACCTTAATGGGAAGAGAACACTGATTTTCAACCATTCAGCAAAACTGTCGAAAAATTTGGCTTACATCACTTTTATGTTTCATGGTATAAAGCCATGTCATTCTAGTGTAGTCATCCACAAAGATAACAAACCAACGAATTCCGTAGTTAGTAGCCATTAGGGCGGGTCCCCACACATTAGAGTGAACTAACTCGAAATGCATTGTTATTTGATTGAAACTCAAATGATAAGAAGTACGATGACTTTTTGCAAGAAGGCAATCGTTACACTGAAATCAGAGTCTGAGACGCCACTAAATAGAGACGGAAGTAATTTTTTCAAATAACCAAAAGAAGCATTGTAACATCCCACATTGCCCAGGGGAGTGATCTTAAATGTATATTTCCATCCCTACCTAGCACGAGACATTTTGGGAGCTCACTGGCTTCGGGTTCCGTAGGAACTCCGAAGTTAAGCAAGAAAGGGGCTAGAGCAATCCCATGATGGGTGACCCATTGGGAGGTTGCTCATGAGTTCCCAAAAACAAAACCGTGAGGGAATGGTAAGCCCAAAGCGGACAATATCGTGCAACGGTGGTGGAGTGAGCCCGGGAAGTGGTCCGCCTTGGGTCGGGATATGACAAATTGGTATCAGAGCCTAACCCTGGTTGCGAGTGTGTCGACGAGGACGTCGGGCCCTTAAGGGGGGTGGATTGTAACATCCCACATCGCCCAGGGGAGTGATCCTTAAATGTATATTTCCATTCCTACCTAGCACGAGGCCTTTTGGGAGCTTACTGGCTTCGGGTTCCGTAGGAACTCCGAAGTTAAGCGAGAAAGGGGCTAGAGCAATCCCATGATGGGTGACCCACTGAGAGGTTGCTCGTGAGTTCCCAGAAACAAAACCGTAAGGGAATGGTAAGCCCAAAGCGGACAATATCGTGCTACGGTGGTGGAGCGGGCCCGGGAAGTGGTCCGCCCAGGGTCGGGATATGACAAGCATGCCCTAATTGACTATGCCATAACCAAATTGTCTTATTTTTATTATTGTGACCACTGCTCAAATGATTCACTCGGCTTGCTGACACATCATCCATATAGTATAACCCTCTTCTCTTGGTATCACGCCTAATTATTGCCCGTGTTTGGATATCCTGAAGTAGGCAAAAAGTGGGAAACAGTAGTTCAACACAATCTAATTGCTTGGTAACTTGACCAACATACAGTAGATGATTCGATAATGATGGAACTAGTAGTGTGTTGTGGATAGACAAAGATGGAGTAAGGGAAATAGAACCTGCTCCCGTTATAGGAGCAACATCACCGTTGGTTGTGACGACATTCTCTTTAGGCGGGACATCACATGATAAAATAATGATGCATCATAGGTCATATGGTCAGTAGCCCCAGAGTCTATTATCCAACCAGAGTCCAGTGTGGTGGATGCCATTAAAGCAGTACCCATTTTTCCTGAATCTTCAGATTCGTCACTTATTGAAATTTGTTTAATTAGGGACAACATTAGACTGATGTCCTTATCTCTGGCTGCTGCATCCTTGATGTGCTCCAAGTCATGATCTGAAGTCGTGCTACCCTTGGGCCCAAACTAACTTGTTGCAACAACTACTACAGGCCCTACTTTAGGCCCACTTGCTGCGATAGCAGCCATGCTGTCTTCGTCGACCATTGGAATTTTTCCAGTGAGGTAGCCATACTTGCCAAGTCCGAAAGCATTAACCTCTATCATCTTCGACTAGACTTCAAAGTTCGTGTCGCTTAACTGAAATTCGAACGCGTTGAAGTTGGTGCTGGTGGATTCGCTGAAGGTGGATCCTAATTATACAGGGATAGCCAATACATGATTTCATATCCAAAATATATCTATATTCCTTAATCTCAAAGTTGACTCACGCCAACAGAGGGTATGGATGGGTGGTACAGAATTTCGCAGGTATTTTTTAGGGGGTGGAGGGAGTGGGGAATTTCTCATGCGAATATAGTCTAATGGCAAATGCGAAATCGGTGCACGTGGCTTTGTTGGTTTGTATTGATATGGGGTTTGATGCATTTCATATTGAATCAAATTCTAAAGGACTTGTGGATATGATTAACGGCAAGGCTCAACCAAATGTTGCAATTAAAGTACTCCTTCTTGATATTCAATATGTGAAGTAGTGGCAGAGGTCAGTAGATGTTATTTTTACTCTTCGTATTTGTAATACGGCAACATATCTAGTGATCGTTTTCGCCTTATGGGAGGGAGGCTTTTATGGATAGGACTATTTCGAGCCAGAGTGGTTGTTTAACATTTGGGTGCAAAAATTAAGGCTCAATCAATGAGCCATTACCTAAATTTAGGGGATTGGAGCTCGAATAAAGGAGCATGATCAAACATTTCTATGAAATATGGAACATGGAGAAATAAGGGGAAAGTGGAACTTGGAGCCCAAGTATTTTGTCTATAAAGGAACTAGAATCCCACGAGAACAGGGGAGGAAAAAAAAGGAAGTATCAGATAGCTTTACAATGTCTTGCAATTATTTTGAACAAAGACTGACTTGAGCGTCGAGTGTCGTGGACTTCTCATCACGATTATATGATTTACTTATTAGAAGATTAGAGGATCTGAATTTTTCCACTCCAATAGTTGACACTGTTTGTGGGAAACTTAAAAAGGCGTATGGAGAAGCCATGAACGTCGTCTTAGCTACAATGGGGGCATGGATTAAAAACCCCAACAACAAAGATTATCTACCCTCCTTTATGATTTCACAAATTGGCAAGAAAAGTGGCAACGTCGCAAACGACCTTGGATGGATTATGGGTGAGTGTTGAAGGAAGAAAGAAAAATCAGAAATGCATGATGGCTACTAGACGTGAGACAAGCTGAGAATGTGAGGCACGTCGTATACCACGCGAACAAGAAGATGAGAATTTCTTTGCTTCTTTTTTTAGTATTTATCAGCAAGAAATTAAAATAACTTTTATGATAATATAATCCTGAATAAATATCAACGATATATACTGATCGTTATTGTTATTAATTTGGAGTCCTGGTTTAAGCAATGATTCAGAGTTCAGCGTTGCACCAACCAACTTCGACAGCATACGAGCTTCCATCCTCGGCCTCTGCTCCATGGATGTTATTTATGCTACAAAGTGGGCATGAGTCAAAGACCCCAAACAGATAAGTTTTATGATTTCTTTTACAATTTCATGAAATTTATAGCCTTTTGTCATTGCAATTCGTGCAGTAGCACAAGAGGAAAGAGATTCGCTCACTTCGGAATCTTTACAAAAGAATTCCCATTAAAAAGTCAGCAAATTTCGAGTAATTTAGAGTGGGTAACCACATTTCATATCTGTGTATGTATGCAGTATTAGCATTCAGTTATGATATGGCTGACAAACCATCATAGTGGGGAGCATGATTTTAACGATGATACTTCTTTAGTTTGGTGTGACAAAAAGGGTGAAACCCTTGCTAGCAATTCAAATAATAGGAAACAATTTGTCAGTATGCAATTGAATGGGAGAATGACATTTGACAATGCAAGTGTTGAAAACTTGAAAGTGAAACTAGGCTAAAGCAACGCAACTCATCCCCAGCAACATGCAAGCTTTTGTCCTTTGCGACTGCTCCAATCCACTTCATTGTTAAAATGAGACGATTGGTTAGTCTTAGGATTAGAGCCATCCAACAATGCTAATTCAAAGGAGCTAATAAAGCCACTAAGCACCAATTAATTGGAAATAAAGCATGAGCTAAACCCCAAACAGGGAAGATTTCTTCTCTTTTATTATTTCAAGGTTATTGCGTGAAGTATGCATTTTTATCATAGCATGTAACAAAATGGTATGATAAGACATTTTACTATGGGTCTTCTTTAATACAACTTAAGATGAGGGAACGAGTATTATCCATTCATGGCTCTGAATTGTACAAAAGAAATGTTTAAAATTCTCAAATGTCATAGATAGGCATTTAAGTTTTCCAGTAACGTATGCAGTCGTCCAATTATGCAAAAGTCATATTTGTGCAGTGAAATTTTTAATAACCAATAGAAAGAGGCATGAGCTCAAGGAAACAGAGCTGCTATCTCTATTCTAGGTTATGTATGATGGTTGTAATTGAAAATGACATTTGCCAAGAGTGACAATAAAATTATTCACAATTCATGCTTTCATATACTTTGTCTACTGAATGGAACAGGTCCAATGAGGGCAAGTAACTAACATTCAAATCCCTACATCTCACAAGGTGCGTTAAATGTAGGGCACTGTCTCAAGAGTCATCTGTAGATGAGAAAAGAAGGAAATAAGTAAAGCACATCCCTCCATTATGTGTTGAATAACTTGCATAGTGAGGGCAACTAATATTCAACTCTAAGACGCAGTCATGGCCAAGGGCCGAACTCATGACCGAGTAACATTTCCATGGTCAAAGACCGAACTTATGGCACAAATTAAAGCCTCCAAGAGAAGAACTCTTTTGGCCCCCTCTTTTACAATCTCATTTGCATGAAACGATATTGTTAAAAGTTATAACACTGCAGGTGTTAAAGGAATTTCTTAGTCACCTAACAAGATAAGACTTCTCACCATATTCTAATTTTTGACAATAGGATCATGATATGGTTTTCAATTATCAAATATTTTTTGAGCGGTCAATTGCCATTAAACTTCATAGGCTTAATATAACAGGAAAACAATGCAATTCATGGGACATGACATTGCATGAAACTATAATATGACTATTGCATACACTGACTTGCAGATAGTGTGAAAATTGATGCGATTGCTTTTCTTTTGCTTGTGGGAGTCGAAGCTCCCATATGAATATACCAGTTCCTTTTTTTTTTTTTTTTTTGTCTCCTTTTGTAGCTCTCAGTGCATGTCAGCATGTGGAACTTGATTCATTATCAGTTGACATCAGAAGTGCAGGCCCCCATGCCTCACTTGAACTAGATTTTTTGCTTATTTAATATCTGGATCTAGGTTCATTGCTTATTGATATATTGTAGAGAAGATACACTTTCATGCCTCACTTGAACACCAACACAGTTGGTGATTTTTTTACTACATGTATTTCATAACCTTGGGACGATGTTATTAATATGTATATGTGAATATGCAAAGTTGAATTGCTCTTATATGCACAAATACGCATAATTCTCACGAAGGGACAAAACTTCTGTTTGACCAAGTTGAGTCTAACAAAAAATTGTTGAAGACATTTGTGTAATCAGGACATAGGATAGGAGAATATTGAAAAGCCACTTATATGGAGTGTACTCAAGACTTTTGAGCAAAAGAACACTCTACATCAACTCCATCAGAGACGAAGTTGCCTGAAAGGAATGTTCAAATAGAAGAATTCAACATGTGAATGTTTAAGGCGCAACAACTATGGGTGTCGCACCAACTTGCGTATTTGCTAAGGTCCAACTTTTTTCCACTATTACTAGAATGATTTCTTATGAATAATTTATCATGAACTAGTATCTATGAATTTGAGACCAATGATAAAAAATATAAAATTAAGCTAACGTCTCAAAATTTAAGATTGAAAATTGAAGATAACATGGGTTAAGTCCGAATTAAGATTGATAACCCAAGATGAAATAGGTTAAGACCGAATCAAGAGCGATAACCTGAATAGGTTAAGACTGAATTAAGATTGATAACCTGAATGGGTTAAGACCGAATCAAAATCGAAAACCCAAGATCAAATGGGTTAAGACCGAACTAAGATCAAATGGGTTGAGACCAAACTAAGATCGAAAATCCAAGGTCAAATGGGTTGAGACCGAATTAAGATCGAAAAACCAAGATTGAATGGGTTAAAATCAAATTAAAATCGAAACTTAAGACCAAATAGGGTCAGAAAGATCGAGATTGAACACAAACTTAGGTAGCAAACACAAAGATCGTAAAATGGCCGAATGCCCAAGACCGAGGGTCAAAGACCCTAGACCGAATTATGGCCAAAGCCCAAGACCGAGGGTTAAAAACCCAAAACCCATGGTCGAATTGTTGGAAATATGCCCTGAAAGTCAATCTTTGGAAGAAACCTTTCAGGACAATGAATTGATGTATATATGACTCTTATACATCGGAAGGCAAAGATACTAATTGGGACTATCTCAATGAACGAAATATGTCCTAAATAGTGAATCCATGGACAATGGATCGATGGAAGAAGTAACCTAATGATGTTAGGTTACAGAGACCTTCTTCTCATAACCATCATGTCCAAAAAGGTTCCTGGTCATAAGGATTGTCGGAGGGATACTGACAATCCATAGACTGGTACATACTATGTCCGCTTCAATTGGAAGGATGGAAAGTCTCATCCCATTCGTGTAGCGACACTAAGACAAGCATGTAGGTGCTCATTAAGGGAATGAGTTCACTGAACACAATCGAACGAGAGTACTTGCATGGAGGTCTACTCACATGTCAAGCAAGTAACTCTAATGGTTGGAATAATGTAAGTAATCCTTTGACCTGAGGCATCTCGTTGTCTTGTGGTTAAGTACTTAATCTTTGATTATGTTAAAGTCATTCCATTCGAGAGTGTCCAAGGCATCGTTGGGGTTAAGCCACTTAGCCATGAAGGCAAGTGAATGCGCAACAAGGAATCTCTAATCTTCGATAAGAGAGGATGAATACTCTAAGATATGATTCGGGAATCTTCGGCCGAAGTATCGAGCGTAATAAAGGAAAGCGTTCCTATACGTCTCAAATGAATCATATAAGAAGGAATAATCACATTAGGGGTTTGACATTATAAATCCATACCCTAGTAATGTGATTGAGAGTATTGTTTTAGAGAAGGATCGAATTACATTGTAATTCCAACTGAATAGGTTCTCCGAATAACTTCTACATTAGCTTGGGTAGCCATGATATATGATTAGATGTCACTCATGGCTTGTGAGTTCTTCTAGATGATTAAATGTAGTCATTAAAAGGAAGGTGAATTAAAAGTAAGTTTTAATTCACTAAGTGATTGGATAATCAATTGGATTGGTGCCAATCACCTCACTGCCTTGCTAATTAGAACCTAAAAGATTGTTCACCGATACACTCTTGTAGTGAGTAACTAATGGATGAAGGAAATAATTAATTGGATTAATTAAGTGTTTTTGATTAATTTAGAAAGTCTAAAGAAATCATAAAAGCGATAAAGATCGTTTTGGGCTTAAAGAAACGTTCGGGTTTAATCGGGCCCATTGGGCCAAAACCCATTGGGCTTTTATTCAAGCATTGGATGACTTGAAATAATTAAAAGCCCAAAGCCCAAATTAAACACAAAGGGCCGGCCATATGAGAAGGGAGAGAGAGTAAGTCAATTGTTGACTTGTTTCTTTAAGAAATAAAAGGAACATAATAATGAAAGTGTGAGTTAGTGTGTTAGGTGATTGAGAATACACAAAAGAAAAGAAAAACATTCTCTCTCTAATCTTCAAAGGCCGGCCACCAAGGGGATGAACTAGCTAATCATCTTGTCATCCTTTTGGTTATTCCTTCATCTTTCTCATTACAAAGTGGGTGAGGATCTTTAGAGGTTTTCATATCTTTGGAAACTTGAAGAGGACCTAGGAGCACTCATTCTCAACAAAGTGGAGGAGGCAAGGAGGGAGGCTAGGCTCAAGAAGTTCAAGGAGCAAAGAGCTTGGAGGTGGTCAATCCTTGGTCTTAGATCTAGATCAAGAGGTATAAAACTACTCCTAAACTTTGTTCTTCAATAAATTGTTTTTGATGCATCATATATAAACCTATGCATCTTGAAGGGGATTTGCATGACTATAGCTTTGATAAAATGTATGACATGCTTCCGTTGCTTTCGTATATAAATTTTGAATTGTATATGCATGCTAGTCACTAGAAATCCCACATAAATCTCATATTTTCCCTTCAAGTGGTATCAGAGCCAAAGGTTTATGTATGATGTGTCCTTTTAGATTTTATGCATATGGGTTTTAATTTTATGTATGTCATATTATTGCTTCATTCAAAATATGTTTATCTTTTGCTTTTTCAAAGTGTTGAAAAATTGTAAATCAAAAGTTGAAAAAGGATATGCAAGAAAAGTGTTTTTGATGCATGAATGAAGTTTGAGTTTAAATTGTTTTTCATTCAAAATATGTTTATCTTTTGTCTTTTTCAAATGTTGAAAAGGTGTATCAATAGTTGAGAAAGATATGTATGCAAAAATGTTTTGGATGCATGAATGAAAAGAGGGTTTAGAAACAAAAATTTTGGGGTTTTGTTCTTCAAAGGGGGTTCGGCTAAATGGGGATTTTTTTGTTAGTGTTTGTGTTTTGTTTTGAACCTCACACACACACTTTGAAGCTAGAAATTAGTGATCTTGTCACTTTTGTTTTTTGGGTTTGAAAAATCACCAAGAACATACAAATCTTGAAAATATGTTCATGGTTTTGTTCTTGGCGTTCATGGTTTGTTTTTGGTGAAAATGGTTTTACATGCATTGTTTTGTGGTTATGGATGATGTACATACCATCCATAGCCTACACCAAAATTTAAATTAATACCTAGAATTGTCTAGATATATATTTCAATCATTCTTTTTCTTAAAGTCCTTAAAACAAAATTAAGTGGCAAACAAGATATATTTTTCTTCTTTATGTTGAAATAATGCAAGATAGGTGAGACCTACCCACTTCCCCTTAATTTGGCCGGCCATCCCTAGTGGATTTCCCACTTGTGGGGTTTTTGTAATTTATAGAAAAGTTTGGTATTACTTTTAGTATTTATGGTTTGACCCCTAACTTTTTCATATTTGCATTTAGACCCCTACTATTTAAAAAAATTGAAATGTTTGATTTTAATTTTATTTAATGTTTAAACTCATCATTGAATTATGCCCATATGCACTAAATCTAATTGTTTATATGTTGCATTCCATTTGATTATTTAATATGATTGAGTAATTAGTAAATGGGTGACTATGGACTTATGCCTTAAACGATAATTGAGCTATGAGATAAGGCGCTAAAATCAAATTGTTTGAACCTTGGGAATGTGTTTTAATTACTGTTTCAATTGGACCTTGTCACGTTTCGACATTAATCTATCTCTCCCTCTTAGTATATGTAATTTGTAGGAATTTGTACAAATCGGTTTGTAATTCTTATTACTTCTTAATCTCTTTTAGTTAGTTGATTCCCTCTAGTGCTAGACTAGAGTTTCTTTAACTATTGGTAAGGAGACATAACTAAAAGAGGGTTTTGACATGAGATTCAAGATTAAATGGGTCCAACGCCCTAATAAGCAATGAATGATTGTCTTTCATTTCTAATGGCTCAATGAAAATGTTTTAATTGGATTGAAAAGCACGTAATTAAATTGACACAACCTCCCCGAGATCTTATTCAACAATGTTGGCTCGTTGTTGCAATAACCCAATAAGTCCATGGTCATCCAAGAGCCTAAAATAACTATAAAGTCCAATTTCAAAGGATTGCAAAACCCGTAGTAGTAGTAGTTACTTCCAATATTTGAAAAAAATTCGTTTTTGATATTGATTTGTTTTTCTCAAAACAAATAGTGGGAGTATCATACGCTACTAAACTATAATGATTTCAATTAGTAGTTATATATATCTCCAATATTTTGAAAAATGTTTTGATATTGATTTGTTTTATGAAAACGAATAGTGGGGATATCATATGCTACTAATTTCATTAACTTTGGACTAGTAGTTGTAATAGGACAATTTATTTGAATATGTTTAAATAAATAAAATTGATGAGACCTTAAAATCCCTCAACAAACGAATATTAAGTTGATAAACGAGAGATGTTTTGAACATTTCTTCGTAGGCCTTCCACCGTGGTGGGCTCCAATCGTTTGTGACTTGTACACCGGCTTCACCCTATCATGGGGGAGTACAAAGTGCATGCTTACACTCATGAGGAGTCCATGAACATATGATGAGGTAAGTGTAGGCAACGAGGATAGCCAACATCGTATCATCGTGAGGTTATTCTTGAACCCCTACATGAACTAAGCATGGTGGGAATAACTTAACTAAGTGCAATAATGCCAACATCGTATCATCGTGAGGCAACATTCTCTAGAGGCCAAACTAGATGGGTAATTACAAAAGTTGTAAATGGGTAATTGTACCCTCTCATTATTATTGTTGCTAGCCAACATCGTATCATCGTGAGGTGGGCTTGGTAATAGTGAGCCTCCTATAACCTGCTAGGAGCTTTCTTTGAAATCTCCCGGATTCCATCTTGAGGGATATGGAATTTGCCAAAAATGGTGGGTGGTGTCATTCGGTTTAAAGACCCGAATCGTGTGACTTAATCAACAATCAAACTAATTTATTTTATTGTTTATGTATTTAGATATGGTTGGAAGCACATTCGCGAAAATACTCGACAAACATTGCCTAGAGGGGCACAATTTCCCATCATGGTATCGTAATGTCAAGATTCTCCTAACATTGGAGAAGATTGTTTACGTACTAGACAAAGCTCCACCTGACATACCTCTTGGCCCTGAGGCCACAGAGGATGAACGTGCTAAGTATGACAAGCACGTTGAGGATGATACACAAGCCAAGTGCTATCTGTTGGCCTCCATGAATGAGGAGCTACAGAGACAGCACGAGGGCATGGACAGTGCATTTTCCATAATACTCCATCTTACGGAGTTATATGGTGAAGGGACGCGCAACCGTCGCTTTAACACTGTTTGTGAACTTGTGAAGACCAAGATGGTCAAAGGGGCTCCAGTGCATCAACATGTACTGAAGATGATAGGATTCATAGAACAACTGGAGAACCTAGGTACTCCACTTGACGGGGAATTGGCCCAGGACGTTATATTGGCTTCTCTTCCTGATTCATTTTCGCAGTTCGTAATGAACTACAATATGAATAAAATAGATAGTACTCTCTCTGAGTTACTAAACATGTTAGTAACTGCTGAGAAGACTATGAAAGAGAACGTTGTAGGGACTGTTGCAGTAGCCTACAACAAGCCATCCTCTTCCAATCCTAAGCCGTATGGCAAAGGAAAGGGGAAGGAGATAAAGTCTCCCACTCCTAAACTGAAAGGAGGAGTGAAGAAAAAGAAAAAGGAAATGGAGCCCAAGGGGACTTGCCACCACTGTGGAAAAGAGGGGCATTGGAGGAGGAATTGCAGGTTTTACCTTGCAACTCTTAAGGACAAGCCACAAGGTATGGTTTATGTTCTCATCTTCAATTCTAATTGTTAGATCTTCTAAATATTTATATTTGATATAAAGAGCTAATCACTTGTATAATTGTATATAGGTGGAGGAACTAAGTAGAAGAGGAACAAGCAAATAAAAGAGTGAAGAAGGGTTCGGTCACCATGATTTTGCTTACTACTTGGGAAGTTTGTTTAGGCATTTAAAGATTGTCTTTAAACTTTCTTATTATGTTAAGAACTTATTATGTGGCTTCATATGATGGAAGACCACTATTAATGCCTAAATGTTTGAAGGTACTTAAATAAGTCTCTAAATGTTTAGAGCTAATTTCTTTTAAGTTAAACATTGTGAATGTTTGTGTTATCATATTAATGTAATGTGATGAATGCCTTCTAATATATAATTTCCTTAAAGTAGTGTTATGAATTGAATATTGTCTTGTTGTATCCTAGTTGAGATACAAGATTTATATCACATTATAATGATATAAGTAATAAGAAAAACGTTTTCTAGGGTTATCACTTAAAACATAATAATCAAGGTCACTCTTGATTCAATTAGTAGTTTTGAACAACTAATTGGGCATTCTTAAAATTTTTTTAAAATGTTAAGTGTGTTAGTGATTAAAACCAAGAAAGAAGTGTCTAAATCTATAAAAGGTTTAAAGATTTTAATCACTTAATAACAAGGCATCAACTTAATGAAGGTTGAAACAGATGAGCTTGAAAGGTTTTAAAGCTACTACACAATGTCCTCTACTCGTACATTCCACGTTTATACATTTTTGAATGTATGAAATCATTTCTCATTAAAGTCATAAGAAATAGTGGGAGGTGTTAAAATGGATATAAACTTGAATATGATTGGTTTATAGTTGTCTAAATAATAATAGTATTTGACTATTATTAAGAGTTTAAAATTTTAATTGTTAAAAGACTCAAGCTCTTCAAAACGTTAAAAATCTATGTTGTGTAACATTCTAAAGAATAGTCTTTGAATGTTGGTTTCGTCAACCTAGCATAAAATAGTTATATGTTGGAAGTTGTCCATCATTCTCTTTTACGAGAACAAGCTAATAACAAAGCATATGGACAAGTTGATGAAACAAAAGGGAATAGTTTCAAAATGAGTCACAACATATAGTTTAACAACAAGACAATTCAAATTCGTCACCTCATGGTTCAAATCATAAAATTTCCTTATATGATAGAAAATCTTTTTCATATGTGTCATAAAATCACAAAAGGGACACATGTATGGACTTGTGAGTAGATATCCAAAAGTGAAAGACCATGGGTTATCACTTTAAGATATTACTATATCCCAGGATCAGAACCAAAGCAACTGATAGAGTATTATTGCCTTTAAGAAAGGAACATCAAAGTGGGACTTTGGAAGCGTGCATTCACTTAGGTTACGAACCAAAGTGAAAATAACCCATTTTAACAAATGGAACTTCATAATGGATGAAGTACTAATCATATGAATGTATTGTTAGTATCGTACTACAATGGTCTCAAGGTTGGAGCAAAGTTTGTATAAAGTATACAAACGAAATATATATATCGATATATATTGTTTTAGAAACTGCTTCAAAAAGGTGTTTTGAATGGAAGGGGTTCTTTTAGAACCAATGATTGAATCCAAACCATAAGGTCGTTAGTAGGATACTACGACGTAATGGGGCGATAGCTCAAGCCATGGAATCAAGGTCTCATCAAAGTATTCGAACACAAGAAAGAGACATCATCAAAATGTTTTAGAAACATTTGATAAGTAAATCCCTTTTTAAATTAAAAGGTGATTAAATACATAACCAAGTTAACCTACGAGCATAAGAGAGGGAGATTGTTAGATGTATAAGATACACTAGTGATTGACTTTAGTGCAAGTGGGAGATTGTTGGAAATATGCCCTGAAAGTCAATCTTTGGAAGAAACCTTTCAGGACAATGAATTGATGTATATATGACTCTTATACATCGGAAGGCAAAGATACTAATTGGGACTATCTCAATGAACGAAATATGTCCTAAATAGTGAATCCATGGACAATGGATCGATGGAAGAAGTAACCTAATGATGTTAGGTTACAGAGACCTTCTTCTCATAACCATCATGTCCAAAAAGGTTCCTGGTCATAAGGATTGTCGGAGGGATACTGACAATCCATAGACTGGTACATACTATGTCCGCTTCAATTGGAAGGATGGAAAGTCTCATCCCATTCGTGTAGCGACACTAAGACAAGCATGTAGGTGCTCATTAAGGGAATGAGTTCACTGAACACAATCGAACGAGAGTACTTGCATGGAGGTCTACTCACATGTCAAGCAAGTAACTCTAATGGTTGGAATAATGTAAGTAATCCTTTGACCTGAGGCATCTCGTTGTCTTGTGGTTAAGTACTTAATCTTTGATTATGTTAAAGTCATTCCATTCGAGAGTGTCCAAGGCATCGTTGGGGTTAAGCCACTTAGCCATGAAGGCAAGTGAATGCGCAACAAGGAATCTCTAATCTTCAATAAGAGAGGATGAATACTCTAAGATATGATTCGGGAATCTTCGGCCGAAGTATCGAGCGTAATAAAGGAAAGCGTTCCTATACGTCTCAAATGAATCATATAAGAAGGAATAATCACATTAGGGGTTTGACATTATAAATCCATACCCTAGTAATGTGATTGAGAGTATTGTTTTAGAGAAGGATCGAATTACATTGTAATTCCAACTGAATAGGTTCTCCGAATAACTTCTACATTAGCTTGGGTAGCCATGATATATGATTAGATGTCACTCATGGCTTGTGAGTTCTTCTAGATGATTAAATGTAGTCATTAAAAGGAAGGTGAATTAAAAGTAAGTTTTAATTCACTAAGTGATTGGATAATCAATTGGATTGGTGCCAATCACCTCACTGCCTTGCTAATTAGAACCTAAAAGATTGTTCACCGATACACTCTTGTAGTGAGTAACTAATGGATGAAGGAAATAATTAATTGGATTAATTAAGTGTTTTTGATTAATTTAGAAAGTCTAAAGAAATCATAAAAGCGATAAAGATCGTTTTGGGCTTAAAGAAACGTTCGGGTTTAATCGGGCCCATTGGGCCAAAACCCATTGGGCTTTTATTCAAGCATTGGATGACTTGAAATAATTAAAAGCCCAAAGCCCAAATTAAACACAATAGGCCGGCCAAATGAGAAGGGAGAGAGAGTGAGTCAATTGTTGACTTGTTTCTTTAAGAAATAAAAGGAACATAATAATGAAAGTGTGAGTTAGTGTGTTAGGTGATTGAGAATACACAAAAGAAAAGAAAAACATTCTCTCTCTAATCTTCAAAGGCCGGCCACCAAGGGGATGAACTAGCTAATCATCTTGTCATCCTTTTGGTTATTCCTTCATCTTTCTCATTACAAAGTGGGTGAGGATCTTTAGAGGTTTTCATATCTTTGGAAACTTGAAGAGAACCTAGGAGCACTCATTCTCAACAAAGTGGAGGAGGCAAGGAGGGAGGCTAGGCTCAAGGAGTTCAAGGAGCAAAGAGCTTGGAGGTGGTCAATCCTTGGTCTTAGATCTAGATCAAGAGGTATAAAACTACTCCTAAACTTTGTTCTTCAATAAATTGTTTTTGATGCATCATATATAAACCTATGCATCTTGAAGGGGATTTGCATGACTATAGCTTTGATAAAATGTATGACATGCTTCCGTTGCTTTCGTATATAAATTTTGAATTGTATATGCATGCTAGTCACTAGAAATCCCACATAAATCTCATATTTTCCCTTCACGAATTCCATATGATCGCCTCGAAGCCTAAATTATGATCGTGTGATCGTATCCAAAGGTTAACTTATGACCGTGTGATCATAGCTGAAGGCTAAATTATGACCAAGTGATTATAGCTAAAGGATAATATACGACTGTGTGATCATAGCCAAAGGCTAAACTACAATCGTAGCCGAAGACTAAACTCATGTTCGAAGATCATCCACATGAAATCTTACATGTTTGGTTTTATCATAACAATGATGTCATATGAATTTTTGCAAAAGAAATATTTTTCCTCTACATATTCAGATGATAAGCGTTTGTAGAGAAAAAAAAAGGGCATCTATGGGTGCAAAAATTAAGGCTTAAGCAATGAGCCACTACCTAAACTTGGGGGAGTGGAGCTAGAATAAAAGGGCATGATCAAACACTTCTATGGAATATGAAACATGGAGAAATAAAGGGAAAGTGGAACTTGGAGCCCAAGTATTTTATGTCTATAAAGGAAATAGAATCCCACAAGAACTGGGGAGGAAAAAAGGGAAATGTCAAATAGCTTTACAATGTCTTGCAATTATTTTGAACAAAGACTGACTTGAGCGTCGGAGTGTTTTTTTGCAAGTCCCCTCCTCCCTCATTGATGGCGAGCGAAGATGGTATCGTGCACTTCTCATCACGGTTACATGATTTACTTGTTGGAAGATTGGAAGATCTGAAATTTTCCACTCCAACAAACACTTTAACTTCTAAAGTAAACATTTCAATTCTCATCACGGTTACATAATTTACTTATTGGAAGATTGGAGGATCTGAATTTTTCCACTCCAACAAACACTTTAACTTCTAATGTAAACATTTCAATTCGAATCTAAAAAAATTCTTTCCTTTGATTAAAAAAAAAAAAACACACATCCCTATATACATCAAATTAAGCACATAAAAAAAAGTAGGGCCTCAAACTTAAAAAAAAAAAAAAAAGTAGTGTCTGAAGCCAGCAAAGGACCCAACACAAAACCAAACAAACAAAAAAACTTAAAGTAATTTACATCCCTACAATCACCATGGCACCAGTGGTCCTCCACCGCACGGCAGCCTACATTCCGATCAAACAAAGGCTTAGGAAGAAGAAGTCACAAAACTCCACCATCCTTGAAACAACACCAAACAATCCGCCTCCACCAAACAAAGGAAGTTGATAGGGAAGCCGATGGGAAAACCACAACATCCATACTGATAAAGGCACATAAACGGAGGGTGATGGTGTAAATACCCGAGCTCTACACACCAGCCAAAAAATCCGTGTCAAAGTGTGGTGAAGAGATGTAGCAGATTGAGATTGGTGTGAAAACAAGGGGGATGGAGCGATTTGCGTGGATGTGAAAAGGTAAGTAACAGACACTAAAGTAGAAATGAAGTAGAAAGAATTAGGAGAAGTGGAAGGGAATCCGTTGTCAGAAACATGGAAGAAGGGGAAGAAGGACAGGTAAAGGGCAGAACGGAGCAGAAACAAGGTGAAGATCGAAGTTTAGGATTGCAAGGTGATGTACAAAAGTAGCAAGGGATATAAAAAATAATAAATAATAAATAATAAAAAAAAAAAGAAACAAAGAAGAGATTGCACCGACCTAGGCCACACCTAAGACCGATGGTCCCGGATGGGAGTTGGATCAAGGAAATGCCACATACAGACGATGCGAAAAAGTTTGAGAAAAAAAGTCACCTTTATGGGAGAGAACGAAAAACTGGAACACTGACTATCTAACTGAATTTTCGCCGGAAATCAAATAGATTTTTGTTAGAAAATGGAAATTGGGTTGGAGTCGGAGGCCAAATGGCCTAGATTGAAGATAAACTCCAAGTTTGTTTGTTTAGTTTTTTTTTTTTTTTTTTTTTTTTTTTAAGTTATACAATATTAATTTACATTAAAGAATGGAGAACCTATAAATATAACGGTGAATGCAAATCGGGTGAAGCTTTCTAAACTCATAAAATGCCCCTTTGTTTCCTTCATAGTCAAATAATAAAAAAATTAAAAATTAAAAAACGAGGACAAACTGATAAAAAAAACCATAACTAAACAGAAAATTGTATTAAAAAACATCTTTACTAAATTAAAGCTAGAACCCCACTTTAGGTCACAAAGCTTTACTAAAAATAAGTGGACTCAAAAGCCCCTCAAACAAAACAAAAAATAACTGCCAAAGAAAAATGAAAATATAATATCCAAGGGCATTTTTGTGTAAAAAAAAAAATTCAAAGTGCTATTACTTTTCAACTAAGGAAATTTTTAGGATAATGTTAAGAAGATCAAATTTTGTAAATTATATGATATAGTGGTTGATGATTGGATTATTACTTAAATGTTGATTAATGTACTTTTTTATCTATTGGTGACACACATCATATAATTTGCAAATTGTGTTTAAAAATTTCGTCAACCTAGCATTACTTTTTTTTTTTAATTATGAGGAATAATTTCAGGGATTTTGTTTTAAGGATGACGTGTCACTGTGGAGCATTGGGATTAAAATTTTAATGAGAGGTGGCGTGTGAAGAGTAGAAATCAAGCAGATCCTAGCATTAAAAAAAAAAAAAAAAAAAAAAATCAACCATAGGATCTTAACCCATATAAAGTGAAATTTTAGTAAATAAACTTGTAGTTTAGGTTTTAGGCTTCTTACAAGAGTGATATGGCTTAATTACATTATTCATTATTTGTAAATAAAAAGGTTTCAATTTTGACTCATATAGTGCCAAAAACGTATAACTTGTGTTGACTTCAAAAATTATGGATGACTTATTGTGTGATCCGGTCTCTTGTTCTCATAAGTAGAATATATTCCCTCTTAAATTAAAATATCGTTGTATAAAAAAACAAATTGTACGGTTTATATTGTTGGCAGTGGATGGGCTACTTCAAGAGGTGGTGATACTATTTATTTGGCTCATGAGTTTCTTTAAATTTTGGTTGTTGTTATAACAATATGAGTTTGCATTTGTAGAGACGACTATTATCTGCTTTTATTTTGCCTCATTGAGCTCGTTTAATATGTTGCCCTTTTAGACTTGGTTTTAGTATCTTTGGTTGTAGTGTTGGAATGATAGGAAGACTAAATTTGTAAACTAAATAATGTGTCACCAATAGGAATAAGCATGTTTATCAATGTTTAAGTAATAAACCAATCATCAATTTCCATGTTTTTTAATTTTCAAAACTTTGTCTTAAAATTTAGTCTCCCTAACATTATTCGATACAAAATTAAGGGTAGGGAGACAACATAATTTTTTAAACCAAATTTGCAAATCAAATTAATGATGTGGTTGTAGATGATTGAATTATTAATTAAGTGTCGATTAACATACTTACTTCTTATTAATGACACATCATTTGATTTGCCAATATAGTTTAAAAAGTTGATCTCTTTAACATTATCCCAAAATTAATCATCAAATTTTGACGTTCCAAAAAAAACTCAAATTTTAATTGGATACGAAAGCATTTACTTTTTTTAGAATTTAAATCTTATCAAATGTTTTCAACAAATTGTACCATTAAAACCAACTACATCTGATTTCTGACTGCAACGCAAAAATTCGATTATCAAATGGTTTATCGACTTGGTCATGTCACCAAATTCAAGTTGCAAAATACCAAACACCTTTCACCACAACCACATACTATTTGATTTCAACTAGTCTAATCTGAGTGGTTTGCAGAATGCCACATGCAACGCACAACGCACACGTAACACCAAACCCTCCTCTGAGAGAGAGAGCGAGCATGCATATGCATGTATAAAATGTGGAGGAATCAAAGAAAAATAAAGAAGAAATGTGGTCATACATAAAACTAACATGAATCAGGGAGTATTTTTCAAAGCAAAATCAACATATCCTATGGGGATCCCAACCCCATATATATCATAAAAGGAGATCGATCGAGGTGGCAGCTGTCGTGTTAGCGTAATGCTTTGTTATGTGAAAGATTAGAGAGATTTTTTAGTGTGATTGGTATATAGAATGGTACGTATCACATGTTAGTATATAAATGGTGTGATATGTGTATTAAAAAGTCAATAATTTAAAAAATAAAATATCCTACCACTTCTATAAAAACACGTGATATATCATTCGTATTCCGTTCACAATGAAAAAATTTCTCTATTGAAGATCCTTAGGCCACTACGATGCCTAAAAAATAATCACTACCACTCTCTCCACTGCTGCTGCATGCGCCAGTAATCTCCATCAACCTTTGCCTTTTTTATTTCTTTTCGAGAGTGGGGTGAATGGACTGGTGAGACCATCTTTATATGAATGATTTAAATCAGAATCTCAACCCCCTCTTCCCATCACCCCTTGTCTTTTGTATGCTTCAAGCTTCCCTCTCCCACCGCATGCGTCCCGTGTACTTAAATATCTACAAGAACCTTAATTCTTAAGTAACAAGTCCTTGTACACGTGTACCAATATAATAACGACACACTTTTTTCTCATTCCGTACACCCTTCAAACGAGTTTAAAGCAATGCATAATGTAAATATAAATAACTTTCATTTAAGTCTTAAAAAAAGTTTCAGTCCCGATCAGTTATCACAATGTAATAAGTTATAATTTTTCTAGATTTCAGCTCACTTGTCTCTACATATTAATGATTGTCAATAAGTCATTTAAGATAATAACTCTTTTACATATCTTCTAAACCAGTATCTGTATCCACTACTGGCTATTAGAGACTAAGCATCTCTTTTCTCATTATCAACAGCTTAGATAATTTTATAATGTTGGGATGGAACTAATTAAGTTTATTACTATAGAGAAATTTTACTCACTACAAGAAAATGCTCTTTTACAACAACTCTATTTCCGACAGAGCACAGGTCAATACTTTTGCGACTATAACATTTGTGAAAGGTCCAAATTAACTATAACATTTGAGTTTATAATTATATTGTGCTTAATTATCACTAAGCCGTCACATGTGGGTTAATGAGAAATATTTTTTTCTTTGATAAGGTGAATTTGAGGAGGGTTTCATGAAAAAAAAAAGAAAAGTTTTGACCCATTTGAGCAGCCAGACTTTTCCTTGGAATATTAGTCCGAAAATTTTACCAAAGTGTTATATTGTGATATAATAATTAAACGAATTTTCTCTGAGATATAAGAGATCATGTCGATCGAGCAAACATTGGATGTTTCAAATTCTAACCCACAATCGAATCGTCTGCCGATGTTTCCTTTGTATTATTACGAAGGAAATATGCTTATCGGTCTCCAAATTCTGCAGATAATTTATTTTATATCATTTTGTTACTTTTCATTTGATACCATCTGTTGGATTTTTTTATAGTATTATAAAGAAAGGGACGAGGATGCCTTAATAAGTTAATAGTTAATGGTATAAAATCATCAAGGCTCAAATCAATCTGCAACATCTCTGCTTACTAATTTACAAAAAGCAATTTAATATTCATCAACAAGAAGTTAATTACAAACTACAATCACATTTGGGTTTGTCTTATTTTAATTTTCAATTAAAAATCCCGTTTTCTTCTTTCTTTTTATTTTTGTTTTTCTAATGCTACGTCCATATTCTTCCCTTGCCATTTATTTTTCTGGGTTTTGCAATCTTCTAACTAGCTACAACAAGGCCATAAAAACAAATTCTGAAGAATTGAATCTATATAATTTTTTTTTTCTTTTTCTTTATAATTTGAATTGGTTGAAAGAAAGACTTTCGGTACCTTTTTTTATAAACTAATAAGAAAACTCTAATTTACAAGTGATTAGAAGGTCACTTGGAAATATTTTTATAGTGTTATAAATAAAGTATGAAAAAAATTAAAATTCGAATCCCTCGTTTAAATTCATGCATGTAAACAAAGTACAATAAAGAATTTTCTAATGTTGCTGCATTGGATCCCTTGTAAGTGTTTACACCAAACCATCCCAATATTATAATTGACAAAAAGAATACAGAAAATCTCAAACGATCTGTAATCAAACACAGGCCCTTTCTTTTTGGCTGGATTAATGAAACAAATGATAATCAGCTTGATTAGGACTTAAGTGCTTCAGTTAATTTTAAATAGATCAATTTTATAATATACTTCGCTTATTAATTATTATATGTAGCTAGCAAAAAGATCCTAAACCATCTTTTTATGGTGGCCAAAACTTTTCTAGTAACAAAGTCCCATCCAACCTATCAATTCATCACCCCGTATTAGAAAAATAAAAAGGGAAGAATGTAGATCGGTAGATCTTGTGTTTAAAGAGAGTGTCGTCAACTTGAATTTGAAGGGATTTTAATAGATTTTTTTTTAAGTGGCAGATTTCAAAGAATTTTAATAGATTCATAATTCTATGTGGACTTTAGCATATTTATATGGGTTTCAGCATATAAATTTGTATGGATTTCTTAGGATTTAGAAACACAAAATGAATTTCTTTCTCATTGCACAATCCGAAAGGAACGTAAATATATATATAGACATAGAAATACAAACCAATTAAATATGTAAATAGAATGGGTCGTTGAGAACATTGATCCAAGAGTTTGAATAGTTATAAAGGATAGGTTTAATTAGAACAACATATCCATTCAAAGAATGATGATTTCAAGTACAAGAATAGCATATTATTTATGAGAAAGATTACCAAATGGCATATTGAGCAGGGACTGATTTGGGCAGCAAAATGCTGGGGATAAAAACATTTTAACCCTAAAGCACGGACACTACCATTTTAGCCATACAATCTGCGGGAGGAACAAACCATGGCACGAATTCAGAAAAATGCGATTTGCTGGAGTTTACAATCGGGATTTTATCTGTATGTTATTTTGCTTTATCCCAATTCAGAAAAATCGTGGTCTTATTTTCACTCATCTTCCCAGATGAACAAACCAAGAGCACGAATTCAGAAAAATACAAAAACAAAGTGAAACCTGGGAGTTTACTGGGAAATGCTCTGAACTCAGGTAGGATTGACGGTTCATCTTCTATGGTCTGGGGTGAAAAGAATCAGAGGGTGGACGGTTGGATTGTAGATGGCATTTGGTATTTATACCACCCATCCTCAAATTCATCAAAATCCTTCATCCACAAAAATTCTGGCAAATCTTTGACATTCTCACTACACCTAAATTTGTATGGATTTTTTAAATTTAATTGACTATCCATAGATTTGGGTGTACTCTTTAAATCCTCTTAAATCCTAATTTGACTACACTATGATTTTAAAATCTTTTAAAATCTACTTTCAAACTCTTAATTGACTACACTCTAATTTTAAAATCTATTAAAAATTCATCAAATCCTAATTTAACTACACCCCTAATTTTCTCTTTGCCTATATGTGGCAAGTAAATGGACATGAACGGAAGGATTTACATCAATCGGTGATTGCACTATCACCCAAATTCACGGCCTATTGCAAAATTTTGGGAGGAACATATTCTCTCTCTCTGGTCGCGGCCAATGGCAATTTGGCAAAGTAATCATACGTGGGCCTTGTTTCTACGCAGCATCACCATAAGTAATATTTAAGAGATTAAAAATTTTAAACTAAATTTACAAATTAAATGATGTGATTATAAATGATTGAATTATTAATTAAATATTGATTAACGTGTTTAATATTTTTTTATTGATGATATATTATTTAATTTAAAAAATTTAATCCTATATTACTCGCATGGCCATTATTGCCATGCATGTCCGACAAAAAGTTAACCCTAGTGGTGGGTCCTTATCTGTGGCAAATCAACTTACCCTTGAGTGCTTGCTTGTAGAACCGAACCCTTTGGCCTCAATTTGGGTCCCTCCTCCAACGTCAACAAGATTTCCGTTAGCTTTTTCATTTTTGCTCCAATATCTAGTGTGAACATTGCTTGATGCTTCTAGATTACGTCTAAAGTTGATTTTTTAATTCGATATTGTCTGCACTAAAGAATGGAGAAATGCAGTAAACTTTGGAATGGTTGGCTATAATAATTTGATTCGGATTTGTTTTTAGCGAGAATTGAACTTAAAACATTTCACTTACAAATGAAAAAAAATATCACTAAACCGTAGTACTAAGTGACTCGTCTATAATTGCCTTTAATAAAGTTAGTTACCGAATACAAATGTTACTTTAGGAACTTAATTAAACATGGAGAAGTATAGGTGTCTACCCAAATACCATTATGTGTAGTGGTAGATTCAGGATTTAAACTTGAACATCTCAGTGTTGAAGTTCCAGTTTTTTTGGAGGGAAAAAGCGTGTGAAGCACGCAAAAATTTTCAATTTGTTTATTGAAACATTTCATTGAACACTTTATGTGCTTATTGTCGTCGTACGAGCCATTTGCACACATGTCAACATATATCGACCCTTATCGAAGCAATTTGTTAAGTGCTATCGAGAGTATCTGTCAAGTTATTTTGATGTAAATGTTGAGTGTTGCAGGTATATATATGTCTAGTAGGCATTACATGAAACACTTGGTGAACACAAAAGGATCTTGTATCAAACAATCAAAAGGTCATTGGAGGACCTTCATAGGTGTGTTTCCCGGCTTCTAGATGGTCCTAAGACCACCTTGATCCCTATGTGATCCACCCTTAGTTATGTGATAGCTTTATTCTACTTAAATTATTATACATACATTGTTGCTTTAAAAATGTAACATATCAATTATATCGTCCAGAATTTATTCATATTATAAAAAACTGTAATGATAGGACCGGTTTTTCCGATATAATCCTTAAACTTATTAAAACCATGACAGGCCTATACTAATTAGCTCTTACTAAGTGCTTTGCATGGTTCAGGAAGATACATTTAGTTCCTTTCCATTATTGTAGGCTGAGCCAGCAAGTATCTAAACCCTCAAAAATTTAATCATGGCTTCTTTCTCTAGGCTTTTTCAAAGTGAGATAAGTAAAGGTAGGTGGTGGTGTTACTATGAGCTTTCGTGGGTCCTCGGAAGAGTTTGGGGGGACAATACTTTGGAGCTTTAACGCCAACAGTTTGACACTTTGACTTCTTTGTCGTTTTAAGCTGAGAAGAATTCAGAAGTCCCTCTGATTCCCATATGATATGAGTTTGGTATGGAAAGACTTTAGAATTATGTAGAGGGAAGAACAAATAATTTTTTCTTAGTCTACGGTTTAACAGTTCCTTATTTAATTACAATTTTATACAAGATAGTAATTAAATGTATAATTAACTGATGAGTAGAAATAATCAATGAAGGAATTGTAGGTGACTTTGTGGGGATTGTATCTGGAATAGAAACTTTAATTCCAAGATGCTTTGAAAAAGATGTTTAATTAGTTTACTGAAATGGTAAAACGGACTAGAACTCTTTCTGAATTTAGACTATAACTGATATTAAAACTGTATTTGGAACATGCATGAATGGATCATTACACTACCATAAAATATTGTTCGCCCAACAAAATTTGGTCCGATGAACCATATTTTGTTGGATAAAGTAAGTTTACCTGACGAAAATTTCCGTTGGTCGGGCAAAGATGGTTAGCATATATGGTTTTTCCAAAGGCTTTGTGCGACAAAATAATTTTGTAGGGCAAGAGCATTTTGTCGGGTAACATTTTGGCACCAAGAGAAAAAATGGCACGTATTTTGTAAATTATTTTTAAGATGAAATCTTTAACTTGTAAAGTAAATTAACTTTTAACATAGATAGTGCGAATGCATTATAAGGTAAAAATGGACATATGGCATAAAATAAAAGACAACAAGAGAACAAAACTAATACAAGTGAAATTCATTGCATAGAAGAATTTAAATCACACATAGATTCATTTTGTGTACATGTGCATTATTCATTTTAAAAAAACGAGACTTTACTTTCTCAAGAATCTTATCATTATTCACTTTTGTTGAATATAAGTTCTACATCAGAAAATTAAGAAAATAAAATACAATATATAAGGGGTTATTTTGGTTTCACATCCTTATCGTACAATATCTAAGTATATGGTTCCACTTCTAATAAGATCAAGATCTTTTATGATAAAACTTAACACTGAAAAATACACGGTTAAGTTGGGACAGTATCATTGTAGCTGAGAGTGAACGAGTGGCCTGTCTCTTTGAACATCTGACAAGTTGAACCAAATCTGAAAACAAACACTCTTAATCACTTAATGTAAGCTCCATGAAACTACAAAGACATATTAAATACATTGTTGATCATAAGTGAGATCCACAATCAAGCATAAAAATAAGTTACCACCAATAACCTAAACTTTCAACAAGCTAGCCAACCGCACACTTCACTATTATGGGATCCTTCTAAAAATACACCTAACATGGTTTGATTGCTTTTGCATGGCCTGGAGAGAGTCCAGAAGTGAGCTAATTACTAAAAAGCAGAATTAGACAGCGAATCAAACAAAGAAAACTCAAAAAGCAATTGTATGCAAAGGCTTGAGCAAGAAGCTTCAAAGAGATTAAAAGCCTCCCTACGACCCCTCGTCATCCCTCTAATGTCATGTATGACATTTCCACACAAACGCTACTACTTTACCTTATTATATTCCATTGCCATCCCACCGCCACCACCATGCACACACGCAAAGATAAAAAGCCCTCAATCATCACCACCAAAAGCCCCCCTTACCCCTCCCTTCACATTTCCTCTTCCTCTCAGCCAAATCACAGCTTTCTAAATAAGCCAGTCATAAAAGAAGGGCTTTCTAAATAAGCCATGAGAGTGCCTGTTTCTTCCCCACACAGCAACAACAACAACAACCAATCTCCCAAGCACAGCACCCAGACTAATAACCAAAGTGTCAACTTTCACCTAGGTATTTCGAGCTTGGGGGGCTACGAGCCCACCTCGGTTCTCGACCTCCGCCATAGCCCCAGCCCTGTCTCAGCCGAGAAACCCTCCAAAATTTTGGCAATCTCCGACGTACTGTCCCACTCGAACCATGACCCTGTGGAGTGGGAGGAGCAAGTGGACTGGGACTCAATCATGAGAGACTTAGGGTTGCACGACGACAACGTCCCTAACCTCAAGAATTCAATCCCGCAATTGAATTCAAACGATCCTCAGATTTCGGAGTACCTGCATCCTCAACCGTTCGATCCCTCCCAGCTCGTCCACTCCGATTTCAACATCAATCTCTCCGAAGTGTACTCCTCCCAGAATTGTTACGACCATGTGATCAACGACTTCCATCAATCGGGCAGCTGGAACGTAGGGGTTGATTTCATAGAGGAATTAATCGGCGCTGCGGACCGTTTCGACTCGGACGAGTTGCCACTCGCTCAGGTGATCCTAGACCGTTTGAACAACAGGCTTCGATCCTCCTCCCCGTCGAAACCCGTCGGAAAGCCACTTCAACGCGCCGCGGTTTATTTCAAGGACGCTCTTCAATCCCTCCTCAACGGCTCTGATACGGCGGCGCGCGAGTTATCTTCCTGGTCCGACATCGTCGAGACAATCCGCGCCTACAAGGGCTTTTCCGGAATTTCGCCAGTCCCGATGTTCTCTCACTTCACAACAAACCAGGCCCTGCTCGAAGCCCTTAACGGATCAGCCTTCTTCCACGTCATCGACTTTGATATCGGCCTGGGCGGCCAGTACGCTTCCCTAATGAAAGAGCTCGCCGAGAAAGCTGACGTGGCGAGCCGAAATAAAGGCAACCAGGTCCCACCGGTGCTCCGCATCACCGCCGTCGTGCCGGAGGAGTACGCCGTCGAGACCCAGCTGATTCGGGAGAACCTGTCCCAGTTCGCTCAGGAGCTAAAGATTAGGTTCCAGGTCGAGTTCGTCCCCGTCCGTACGTTCGAGATGATGTCGTTCAAGGCCGTCAAGTTCATGGACGGGGAGAAGACTGCGGTTCTTCTGTCGCCGTACATCCTCCGCCGCCTCTGCTCCCAGAACAACATCTCCGGTTTTCTCGGCGACATGCGCCGCGTGTCGCCAAGCGTCGTGGTGTTCGTCGACGGGGAAGGGATGGGAGATTCTGGAACAACTTCCTTCCGAAGGAACTTCGTCTCCGGCCTTGAGTTCTTCTCAATCATGCTGGAGTCGCTGGACGCATCCGTGGCAGCTTCCAGCGACGTGGTGAAGAAGATTGAAACGTTTCTGCTTCGGCCGAAGATTAAGGCAGCGGTGGAGGCGGCAGCTAGGCGGATTCCGCCATGGCGGGAAGTATTTCAGGGAGCGGGAATGAGGGCAATGGAGCTGAGCCAGTTTGCTGACTTTCAGGCCCAGTGCCTGTTGGGGAAGGTCCAGGTCAGGGGATTTCACGTGGCGAAACGGCAGGCCGAGTTGGTGCTTTGCTGGCACGACAGGGCCCTGGTTGCCACGTCGGCATGGAGGTGTAGTTAGGAGGAGCTAATTAGCATTAGCAGCTAGCTAGAAGACTAGCTAATAATTAAGCAGTTTTCTTTTCTCTTTTAATTACTCTAACTATTGGGGTGTAATTATGTGTTTAGTGTTAAGGTAATGATCCCGACCAATCTGTTTTGTTAGGTTTGGGACTATTTTTTTTGTTTTTTTTTTTTCCTTTTTCTTTTGATGTATGTTTTTATTTTTCTGTCAATCTTTTGGTGTATGTTTGGTTATCGTTGTAACTTTTTTTTGCTTGTTTTGGAAGAAACATAAGAGGGAAGCTAAGCAAACTATTGGCAATGTCCCAACACTCAAATTATGAATCAATGGATTATGGATCTCATGTTCTTGTACATAATTTATTTTCTTATTGTCCTTTTTACTTAGAGGTTAATTTCTCTTTGCATATAGAATGAATTCATTAACTAAAACATAGTTGGTTATCAGCCTTCTCCCCACCCTTGGTAATTGTCTCCCTTCCTTGTTTTCCCTACAACAATAAGCTCTTTAACGAGGAACAACCTCTTCTCCAATTGTAAATGAGAATTCTAAGTTCAACTTATTGTATGATGTTGGGGGATTTTTAAGTCAGAGCTAGACTTGGGCTTTGGTGGATATCCTTTTGCTTCCTCTGGTTCGTTTATGTACCAAGTCGTGGAATACCTCGAAAGAATTAGCGTGTCTATGGAAGTATCTTGGTTGGATTAATGACTTAAAGATAACATGATTTAAGCAAATAATGGGAAGTGAGGCGTGGTGCGGAAGTTAGAAGTTTACCAAGTTTAGTGTGAGAGAGAACTTGTGAATGGTTGCATGGTCTTGAATGATGAATAATCTGGGATTCCTAAGGGTCTGAGGATGCCTATATTAACTTAGGAAATTCAAGGAAACCTAGAGGAACCCTTAAAACCCTAGAAAGAAGATTTCCTTGAGGATCCAAGACTACATGCGCTTAAAGAAGAATCTCCCTGCTTGGTGTGATGCAACTCTCAATCCTCTCCCTTTTCTCTCTCTTTCTGTTGTGTTATGTTATGTTATCCTTTATGTTGTGACTCCTACACCTTTTATAGGTGGATGGTAGATTTCCTGGGTTTCTCCTAGGGAATCCCTTGTTTTTGCCGTTTCTTCCTGCTTTGGCTAAGTCTTCCTCTCTCTTTTCCTCAGCGCAGCTATGACTTTCCTTTTTAGCGTTACATTGATGGACGTCGTCGGTCCCATGAAGACTGCATCAGGCGCCTGGTTCATAGTGCCTTCTTCCTTGGTTAACCTTCCACATACATTGCTTCTGGCAACACGCCCATTTGTTTTTCTTCATCGTTCTTTTGCGTGAGCTAAGAAGGGAAATACCCCTTCTCTCTTCATTAATGGATGCCCTGCTCTCACGTAAACCTGATACTTTGGATTCTAATTTCTTCCTAACTGGACTAGTTAGTTTGCTAAGGGAAAAAGGATTTTGGTTTGTTCTCTCCCAGACTTACCTACGTGAGGTTTAAAGATTGTGGGCTTGGATCTTTGGTGCTCCCAAGTAGCCTAAAGTCCTCAATAATCTTAATTCCACATAGACCCGATAATCTTCCATGACCATCCACATCACGACCCACTTAGCATGCCCCTACACGTAGTATAGGCTTATTTCTGCAGCATTGTAGTTAGCATGGTTTGTTTATGACGACAATATCGTGACAAAGCTTGGGATGGTGAACATGCATGGGCTTGTACGGGCTTAGCGGGATTATACAAACGGTCTTCCATAAATTATTACTTTATTAGCATGGCGTGATTGTAAATATTCTCGATTTTGCACCTTTGCATGTATTTAATCTTGGCTCAGGGTATTTCACAGACAATTGGACTTTGAGACGTTATTAGGCTTGCATGTGACATTTTTAGACCCCAACAGATGACAACTTTGTTATCCAATTATGACTAACTTATTAGGTGGTTTGACTCAAACTCATCTCTAGAACATTGTTTTATAAAAAAAAAATGTAATTTTCTCATTGATGTGGTTTGGCCCCATCCAAGATAAGAATACACATTTTAGGCTTATTTGGTCCCTATAATTTAACTAGAATTGACAACTCACTATATTTAAGGACATGATGAAAAAAAAATTGAAAAAAAATGATAAATTACTCATCAAGGAAACTTATCCATTTCAATTCTCCTAAAATAAGAGGATTAGAAGAGATGAACTTCCTTCATGCCTAATCCAATCAAAATAAAAAAATCGTTCTCCTTCATCTTCAATATACCTTAAATATAGTTAGTATTGATCAATTCCAATCTAATGATAAAACAAGACCGTTTAGTGTTATAGATGAATGCATATTGTGAATTATCTTGTTAGTTAGGGCTTCTGTTTCAACCTACTGTGTCTCGGGTTCGGACTTTTTCAACTTTGACTTTATAATTGGACCCGTTAACAGTTGGGCCGATTTTCTTTGAAAAATTCACTCAACTTTTCCATTTCTATCAACTCCATATATCGTGAAACGTAATTAACGGTTAGGAGGTTTCCCTGCGCGCTTTGCTCTGCTCTGCTCTGCTCAGAAATGGCTCTTCTCGGATCCAACATCACCAGCGAGGTCCTCTTTCTTCTTCCTTCTTCGATTCCATTTTCCTTTACTCTTCACTAACTGTTTGATACATTTATTTTCTCTTTGTTCTCGTTTCCGTTTCGTTGCAATTATTGTAAAAGACTAATCCCCAAATTTTCGAACTCCAGTCTGATTTAGGGTTTCTCAATTATTGATAACTTGCGATTAAAATGCTTCTTGAACAATTTTTGTAATTATTCACTATAAGTTATTTAATTTTTTTGGAAATTTCCATTTTTGATGTAATTCGTGCGAGTAAAGTACAAGATAATTAATCGTAGGATTAGGAAATTGGATTGTGAAATTCAGTAACTTCAGGAAATTTTTGGAAATTTTGTTCATAAATCTTTTTTTGGTCAATAATTTTGTTAATACATCATGAATTTGCTTGTGTGTGTGTGTTTATATATCCATGGTTGATGCTTAGGATTGTTCACTATTACCCTCATTGTTTTATGTAATATTGGAATCCATTAACTTTTCGATAATTAAACGCTAAAATTGACGTTTGAGAATATCTGATGCAGGTAGGGTTGAGGTTGCTACTTTGCCCTCTTGGTTCGAACATTGTACTCCGAACTGCATGGTAAGGCATGATTAATGTGAACTGCATGCTAAGGCATGATTAATGGTCATTTTATTTTCGTTAAACTTGGAATGTGGTTAGTTTATGAAAATACATTGAATCTGTGCTCTGGTGTAGTTGTTCTGTGGGGATTGGTATACCAGTATACTGTACATGCAAGGCAATTGAAAGGAAAGATCGTATTGCACAAGAAAAGTGGCTTTTGTATTGGGCAGGTTGGAAATTATTAATTACTTTTGTTACTTTCCTTATTGTACTTTGTATTTGGATCGTGTTATGATTCTTAACTGTATACTATCAAGACTTATGCTTCTTTTGAACCCTATCATGCAAGTAATATAATTTCACTTCAAATGATTGCAGCTTATGGATCTTTCAGCCTTGTTGAAATATTTTCAGACAAGCTTATTTCATGGTTAGATCTGGATCCTGTTCTTCAGAGTTATCGCATTTGTTAATTAGTTAGATTCTTTATATATCACATTTGCTACCTTTTACATATGCATGTTCATCTTTGCATATTTGCTCAGAATCCCATATTGGTTGGGTGTATTTCAGGATTACTCTAGATCTCTTTAAATTTGTTACATTGACGGTTTCATTAAATTACTGATGAATAAGGTTGTATGTTTCAACTTTCAACCACAATTTTTTGGTGACTTGAAAAGCAAAAATACAATGTCGCCATTTTGAACAAAGAATAATAGAAAAAGGGTACCCTATACTCTTCCATATACTTGCACTTTCCTCTGTCTGTGTTGTGACTATGAAACGATACCATTTTCCAACAAGAGTGTTTCATTAGCATTCAAAGTAGAATGTGTTTTCGACTATAGTTATAATTGAGGATCTTTTGGCATAAGGAAACAGTATGTTATTTCGGACAATGTTAAAAGAAAATATATCACTACTAATTTTTTCATGCACTGAGTTTGATAGATAACCTCATCTATATTTTTTGTTGTGACCAGGTGCCCAATGTACTACCATATGAAGTTTGCATTTCTTGTTTGGCTCCAACTTCCTACTGTTGATGTAAGTTCAGTTTTATTCTTCTCTTTGGAGTGTTTGTATCAATACATATGGAAGAAGAATTATAAAGACACCTGTCTGTCACAAAATTCAGTTGGTCATAATTGTCTATTTTCTCTCCCCCTGTCTTGCGTTCACTTCTAGTATGTCATTGCAATCATCCTCATATTCAGACTCATTTTAACATCCTGGGAATTGTTACATAATATTGAATCATTTCACCCCAAAAATAAAAGTTCGTTGTTTAAATTTGTTTTCATCTTTCTGTTTTGGATTATATTTTTCCTTTGGTAGATCGGGATGTGATTTCACCAATGAAATTTTCTAATCTTAACCATTTTCCCCACCTACCTTACCACATGGGCTCTTATCCTGTGATTATTAACAAAATCGTGTTACTTAATTACTGTGCATATGATTGTAAAACAAAGCTCATTGCTTGTGAGAATCTGCTAATCTATTTTACGAAACATATTTTCTTTGAACTAGGTTGGTTTTACTTTTCAGTTGTCATATCAAGTTTACAGGTAGGTCTTGGCTGTCAGACATCAAAGAAAGGATTAGAAGTCGTTTTGAAATTCTATATATTATTATTCTTTTCATGATTTTTATCCAATTTTGTTGGAACATCATCTGTTAAAGATGTTGACAGACACTTGGACGAAAAGAATTGCATATTCATTTGGATATTTATGGGTGCCTTATCTGATGTGTATAGTTGAATTGTTGAGCCGTGTTCAGAATGCTTTGTAACGTTTCATGGCCAACTGTGGTTATGTGCATACTTACGAGATATTGACACAAGGAGAAAATTTTGTTGTAATTAACTACCTGCTTTCTTCTATAAAATGAATTAGTAAGTAATTTTGCCCCTTTTGCATCAGGGAGCAAAGCAGTTGTACACAAGCCATCTACGCCCGTTCTTTTTGAAGCATCAAGCTAGAATTGATCAAGTTTTGGGGCTCACATATGGCGAAGTGGTATTCCCTCTGTCTTTATATAGTATAGATAAATGAGTTTATTGAATGTTAATTTGGTAAGCACTAAGCAGGACCCCTGAAATTGTTGTTTTGGATCCAAATGAACTGCTATGGAAGTGCTCTTTGTTGTTTACACTTTGTGGACAAAATACTAAAATGTACACTCATTGAGGTATATTGGTTTCTATATTGCAGCATAAACTCCTTAGTGCACACCAAGCCGAGATCGAGTATGCTAGGGTTATGATCATGAAGATTTTGGGTTCAGGTGAGAATGATTTATCGCAACCTCACATGCCTGAAGTTTAGCTATAGTTTCTCTCCTACATAGGGATTGTATATAATGGAACGATATATCATTAGGTTACAAAGGCTAGTAACTGGTCCCTGTTTTTTAAACTCGCCAGTTCATTTTCGTTGATTACAGTTCGTTGCTCTCCCTTGTTTTTAACAGACCAGCCGCCTAATTCAGGTGTACCCCGGCAGAATGCGATTGAAGGCCAGATCAGACCGCCTAATCCAGACCTACCAGGGCAGAATGCGATTGAAGGCCAGACTAGACCAGCACCAGTTTCGGAGTCTGATCACGATGATTAGTGTTGTTATTAAAAAGAGAATTATTATTGCTTTTCGAATGTATAGTTTTGAAATTCTTTCCGGCGCAATATAGAGACAAAACTACTTCCCTTGAATTAGGTTGTCTAAAATCTTTTGTTTGTCCGTTGATTTGTAAAATCTCCGAAGTAGCGGAACATATTACTAAGAAAAACAATTTTGGGGTAAATTACTATTAGCATGTCATCTGTCGATTAGACAAATATCAAAAGGTGATTCATTTTTCTCCACTCTTTGAGATGAGGTGTAATTCAACATTGTGGACCTTAATGTGAGTGAAGAATGAAAAGTGATGCTATTTAGACACAAAAACGAACGTACTTGCTGACAAACTCTATAATACAAAAAGGTTTCACGTGTTGAAAAGTCTGGTGGGTAATGAATGCCCACAGTATATTAGTAAAAGTCTTCAGCATGGGCAGAAATTTTCAATGCCCATGCAAAGTGAAAGTTGAATGTGAAATTGTATAGTCAGACGAAGTATCATAAAATTCAAGATGCATTAACTACATCAGTTTGGAGTTGCTCTATAAATAGAGCACTCCGCATGTTTTTAAGTTACAAGGAAAAGAAAGAAGTGAACGAGAGAAAAATATCAGTAACATCATCTATTTTCTCTACCTTTATTTGTTATCCTCTTGTGCTATAGTTTTTGTGTGGCATTTTACATCTACCTTGCACCTACCACTAAAAAGGTTATCTCTCAAACTTTAACCCTTTTATAACGTCACGCACAATTTTGCATCCTACTCTTATTAGAGTCAGCAACTATCGGTTTTGTGCATCCAAATAGAACCTTTAAACGATTCATGCTATTTGGACCGCCTTTGGTGACTACATCTCTATTAGAGGTGGAAACCGATGTATTAGAAAGGTAGTCAGTAACTCGTTCAGTAAAGGCGGTCCAAATAGCAGCACTCTAAAGTTTCCAAACAAGAGCGCAAATCGGCCGACGCCGACGCCTACATTCGGGGGCATCACTTTAGATGAGTAGGGAAAGAGGAAAAATGGGGGACAAGAATACGAAGCCACAAATCGATTCAAAAACTACAAATACCAAATGGAGGTCAATCTATTATATACTCTTTCCAATGATACAACAATTTGCATGGTTCCCACTTCCCAGATGATCCAACTCAACAGCTAAGTTCACAAAGAAACGTTACTGTTACAGATAAAAGGGTTAAAAGTGTACAAATTAGTAAGGAAAACAAATTCTCTACGCTCAATTCGCAGAAGGGTCATGGCTTCCGGAGCTCTTAAATCTCTGTTACGGCGAGACTAATATCCCATCTCAAATGTTGCCCTCACCACCACCAGGCTGCTGCTCAAGGTTTGCTACTAAATCAGGTCCACATACTCGTGTCAATTCTTCCTGCATAGCAGCACAAACGTACTTTGTCAAAAGATCGACTGCACTCGTGCAACAGATTAGTGAAACATTTCGGGCAACTTGGATTGCTTTTAACGCATCATGCTAGAACTCTAATCAGCAAGGAATCTCTACCCGATGGATGTCATACAAGTAAAAAAAATAAGAACAAAGTGCAAGCGTGTAGAAACGGACCTTTATATTAGTATTCTCTGATGTAAGTTTCTCGCATTCCTCAGAAAGCCTGTGCAGCTCCTCTCTGAGGCTATGATTCTCATTGCTCAAAACCTCTACCCTTGCTTGTAGCTCTTCACACTCTGCCTGGAAACACATAAGAAACAGAAGAGCGATTTAGACATATGAATTATTTTTGTTCAGGTTTTAGCACATGATTATTTAAAACTTATCATCGTCCTGTAGCACGGGATGCATATCAAGAAAGGCAGATAGAACAAGAAATTCCTGTCAACAAGTACAGAAGTACACATGTACCTGCTTCCGTAATCTTGACCTCCTAGCTGACTCCCTATTCGATTGCTTTCTTTTCTGTCTTTTCAGTTCACGTTCGTCCTGTCAAAATCATGAAAATCAATGATGAGCTAAAACAACTACCAAAGTGCATTTTCGATTTTTAAGAAATATATTTATGAGTCACCATGACATGCCAATTTCAAAGTAAACAGAATCCAATTTCAAAGTACGAACTAAAAACGCCCAACATAACATGCCAAACAACTAGTCACGGTGACTACCAAAGTGCATTCCGTTTTACTACCAAACTCCTAGCTGACTACCTCTGCAAAATGTAAACGGAAGCCAATTTCAAAGTACAAACTAAATTGAATGAACAATAAATTTAAGTGTAATAGTTTTACTAACAAACCATTAAAGTTATTAACAAAAATAATACTTTCATTCAAATACAATCACACACATGTAGTCAGGTTTTCTCCTGGCAGATCTAACATGTTATTTTATTCGACTGTTATCTAGACCATTATTAGGTAGGATCTTGTTTAATTGTGCTTCCAGACTGGCAGTCTTGTGCCAAACTAAAATGCCCAACATAACATGTCAAACATCTAGACCGATAAAGTTTTGCATGAAAAACGAATAGTAATACTAAATAACAATTTAGAAGAAAAACAGAAAGACACGTACTTGAATCCAATGCTCACCACCAGCTGATGGGGCACCCGACAGATTTCCTCTCACTTTTGCTGCTCCAGCACCAGCAGGGGATGCATTCCATAAGTCCATTCCAATATTCAGATTAGTTCCAGGCATAGAGACAGGCTTCCCAGGCACTGAAGCCTGAATGGCCCCAGTGCTATTCTGCGCATTTGCACCTGAAAAATGAACTGTGAGAAAATCATTTCAGAAAATATAACATAAGCAGGCAGTAGTATGAACAAGATTAATATACCATCTGCAAGCATCTTGTCAAAGCTCCCCTTCTTGTTTGCACCATACTCCTACAGAGAAATTGGGTATGTTATCATTAGAAGGAAAAGGATGCATCATACAAAAAGAATGTTGTTAGGTTAATATGAAACTCTAAAAACGGCATCCAAGTTTAGATGTTTGCAAGCATAAAGTGGCCAATGCTAGTTTTCTAGATGGGCTTCAAAAGCTGCCAAACTCAGCTAGCCATTTTTAGGTTAATATGAAACTCTAAAGACGGCATCCAAGTTTAGATGTTTGCAAGCCTAAAGTGGCCAACGCTAGTTTTCTAGATGGGTTTAAAAAGCTTCCAAACTCTGCTAGCCATTTTAAATAGTTACCAATATCACCGATTAGTAATTAGATGTAATGCACATACACACCTGATGGTTAGCATTATCATCACTTCCATCGGAGGAACCCTCGCTACCACTTTCACCGCTACATCGCCAAAAACTTAGTCAGATCAAGGCACAGTGCCAATAGATAAATGTTCTGTGGAACACATGTCAAAAGAAGAGAACAATCTAAAAACTTGTCAAAAGCAAAAATCCAAAGCAAAGATCAGCACACCTTTGTGAAGCACCATCATTTCCTGAACCTGAAGTTGCCTTTCCACTCTCCACAGCCTTGCCACCAGCCAAACTTGCATTTCCTGCAGCTCCCTTGGTCTTTTTAGTTGAAACCCGCTCTTTCCCATCAGAACCCTTCCCTTCCAACTCCGGGGCTGGTTGTGGTGCGCCTGGAGTCTACAGAATAATTGGATAAAAGAAATAAGCTGATCAGGTAGAGATCTTCCTAAATAACAGAGTCCATTTTTATCAATGAAGACAGATGCACATGTAGAGGAATAGCATTATACCGTGACCATACTAGGATGAGCATAAACTCCACCTGGAGGATACATGGCCGGATATGGAACTGGAGTTCCATATGGCGGCATCATAGGATGCTGAAAAATAGTAAACAACAACAAAGAATAAAAACCACCTCTTTCTGGAAAAAGAAGACACAAACAAAAAGCAACCGCTCCCTAAGAAACATGTATGTCAGTGTATAATCCCAAAGCAAAAGACGTACCTGGGCTCCCCACATATAAGGGTGTGGAGTTGGGGAAGCAACAGTGGAGGCAAAAAAGGGAGGCGGGGTACCACCAGGACCATAATAAGCCTAAACAAGAAAGTTTTCCTTAAGCTATTAAACTCATTTATCAGGATATCAAATATATCTAGCTAGCTTACTTAAAAAAAAATTACATATTGATCCAGAATGTGTTTTCATCATGAACCTGCATAGGGCTGGACCAATCGGGATATGAAGGTGGTGTTGGTATTTCCTGCACAATCATCAGAAACAGATAAAAAACTCGAACTGCGATAGGATTGAAGACAAGGACAGAGGATGGAACTGAGGGAATTACCTGAGCTGTTGAAGCTTGTTTGGAAGGCTTAGGAGGAGTACCTTCTTCCCCTGTCCCCATTTTCTATTGGCTCAGCAAATACCCCTTTTAGTTCTAAATTTACTAGATCACGTTTATTCTTCAAAATAATCTATGAAGCACCTGATAGACACCATAATTAACAGTCCTCAGATTCACTAAGTACATGCTTAAATTTAACAGACACCAAAATTAACAGTCCCCAGACTCACTAATTACATGCTTAACATTTAACATCAGCAAAATCACTAATTCAATTAATAAAAAACAAATTACTTGCTCAATTGTTGAAAAAATTACATTCGAATTCTCAAGTATTTACTGTTCATCCGCACAGATTTGAAACTCAAAGCTACAAAATTTACCCAAAAGAGGATTAAATTACACCTACCCTTAATCCAAAATTAACTAATTTTCCCACATCAGAGCTCAAAATTCAAATCAACCATTACAATCAAAAGCTGATAGTAAATCAAATAGCAGCAGCAACAGATTGACTTATGCAAATAACACAGAAATCTATAAAAAAACAAAAACAAAAAAAACAAAACTGAGATGTTTGGCACAAATTGTAGAACACAAACACGAAATCGAAGGGCAACTAAGAAGAATCGGGCCAGGAGACGCGTGATTCGAGAGAATCATATAAGGAGAGAGAAAGAAGAGCTAGAGAGAGAGAGAGAGAGAGAGAGAGAGGCAGACCTGCTTTCATGGCGTTCAGAGAGAGTGAGGTGGAAGTCCAGGTGGAACACCACTTTATTTAAGATCAACGGCCACCAGATTAGGAATCTAGGGTTTTTGGATTTGGAGAGAGAGAGAGAGAGAGAGAAAGAGGGAGGCTGTGTCTGTGTGTGTCCGTTGGCTGCTGGGCTTTCAGTTTGTCGTTGTTTAGTTGGGACGGGGGAGTGACTGGATATGTTGTGTAGGAGGGTGATCCAGTGTGGCGGAGGTGTACCGGAAGAGAAGAAGGGGTTAGGGTTTGCCGGGGGAGACACATGCGAGGAAGAGGTGTCCAGCTGTCCACGTTTCACTGGATTAGATCGTGACGGTGCATATGCCACGATGACTCATCCTGACAACTACCTTTCTTTTATTATATTAATTAATTAATTAATACTTTATTTTGTTATTTATTTTATTAATTTAGCTTCTTCTTCATCCTTAATTGGCTGCCACGTCAACTTAAAAATAGTATGGCGATATCCATTGACACGCCCCAATCTTGATATCCTTCTAATACTAGGATGGGCACGTGCTGATCGACACTTGAGGGTGATGAAATCATTTTTACCATGCCTAAAAAGGAAATATGTAATCAGACAGAATATAATAATCCAGAACCGTGTTCAAAGTATACAACTAATTAACCAAAAATAATGTGAAAGAATTATTATAAAAAGGAAAGAACAAAAGAATAGGTCCTACCATGAGAAGTTTCCTGACACCAGGATTGTGTACCTCGATTCTAACTCCTGAGGGGGTGCAAAAACAAAAAATGTCAGTGGACCAAAGTTTATAATAATACTAATAATAAGAAAACCATTTTATTTTTTAACATACTTAACCCCTGTTTTCAAAACATATATATAGTACTACATAATATATTTTCTGAAACTCTAGCATGCTGTGAAATCATTTGTAAAACACGTATGTGTAAAATAATGCTCGGAGATGGTAGCAAAGTCACCTAAAGGCAAATTCGTAAAACCTCTGCCCGAAGGCAAATCCATAACTCTCATCGATATTGTACTCTTTAGAGGTATCATAGTCGCCCAAAGGGAGTACATGTCCATCATCCGAAGGTGAAGCTGTACGACACTAGGTTATGCTAGTGAAGAAACCATGGTCCATCACCTAAAGGTGAAGCTGTACGACTCTGGGTTACGCCGGAGAAGAGGATATATAACATCACACATCGACATTAGCCCGGGGCTAGTGAAGTTGGGGGGTATATCATCAATATCATCAACTCCTCATTCACCCAAATGCAGTACTTGTCCATCACCCGAATGTGAAGTTGTACGACATTGGGTTACGCCAGTGAAGAAACCATGGTCCATCACCCGAAGGTGAAGCTGTACGACTCTGAGTTACGCTAGATAAGAGGTATATACATAAATCTCCTCAACTGTGTCATATGGCCATAAACATCAACATACTTATGTTGTGTGGATGTGCTGTATGATAACCCGCTAGATAAGCATCGAAAACATACCTCAAAATTTCATATCCAAATCCGGAGCTCAAAACTCAAAGTCACATCTAATAAATCCATACAATAAATCATATCTGAAAGTCATAAAAATTTATATACGAGAATCCAATAATTTATATCCTTGAGTAAAACAGAATTTCAATCAATCATAAATAATGCCTAAAACGTTAAATCATGAAATCATGTTTTTCGTGAATGCAAGCTTAATATTTTATAAAACCATGCAAGTTAAGAAGAGGTTCATTCACAGTATTCTATCACCCGTAAGCCGCTTGAACTAGCAATGATGGCTTCGCTTCTTACCAACGCACCTAAACACAAAGAGAGGACATTTTAATAAAGCTCTACTAAAACAGTCGAATTTCAAGAAATGAGCAGCAGATTTGGATTTGGCACGTCGAAAAACCTAAGAAGGGACCTCGGGTTCCCCCATGCGCCGCAACAAGGAGGCGGCCTGGAAGGCTGCATGCTGCCATACGCTGAGTTAAGTCGTCGAAAAAGTCGCCGGCACAGCCGTGGACAGTGGCAGAGCATAGTACCTCCAATGGAGGCGCGTGTGCTTTACACGCCGAGCATGGAACCTGGGCTGGAGTCCGGGTTGGATTTGGGCTTGGGTTGCTACATTGGGCCTGGGTTATTGGGTTAATGGGCCAGGTTATTGGACTGGGTTTGGGTCGGTCATTTGGGTTAATGGGCCAAGGGTTAATGGGTTGGCCAGATTGCATGGCCCAATATTTTGGCCCTGTTTTTAATTGGATTTGGGCCTGGAATATCAAACTGGGTTGGGCTAGTTTTAGGTTGCGGGTTAGGTTTGACCTGTTTATGTTCGTGGGTCGCCATACCCAACGAAGAAGAAGGTCGGATTTTGGCAGGGAAATTCTTGTGCTCCGATCGAGCTCAAATCTCAACCAAACTTTACAAATCAATATATCAAATTGAACCCCGAGAGACAAGGAATCAAAAGATACCTTTCTCATGGCCAGCCGTGGCCAGAATACAAGTTGAAAGATGCTGGATTTCTTGCCGAAAACTAGAAAATCCTTCCTGAGCTCATTTTAGTCCTAAACCAATCCAAAACACACAAGCGTGCTCAAAATCGAACGACAAGGATGAATAGATAAGGTTTAGAGTATTCCCGAGGCTTACCTTGGGCGGGATCGTGGAGAACTTGCCGAAGCAATTTCAGGAATAGTGGTGGTGCCACTGTGCAGCTAGACAGAGAGAGGATGAGGTATTTCAGCCGATTCAAGGTCGTGGTGGAAAGGTCCAGATAATGGTAGTGTCGCTAGAGAGTGAGCCACAATGGTGGGGGTGATGGTTCTTGGTGGTTGTAGAGATGGGGGAAAAAGAGGAAGAGAGAGAGAGGTATCCGGAAGAGAAATGAGAGGGAGAAGATTCTAGAAAACCGGGGAAAGAGCTGCCACGTGTTAGCTCGGGGGTGGTCAAAGGTGGAAAATATCTCTACTTGGAAAATTACCAAAATACCCTTATTGTTCCGCGTTTTGTAAAATCTTCGTTTTAAGCTCCAAATTCACTTCCGCTTACGTCCACACATTTGTAATGATGAGTACTACGAGGCTATGCCAAGGGAATGAATCTTACGTGACACGACAATGCGGTCAACAAAAGTCAGCTTTTTTGCCTTGGAGGGCATTTTTGTAAATTCGCACATTAAAATTATAAAAACCGTAATATTTGGGGACAAGTCATTACATTTACACATCGTCTTTCACACTCTCTTAATTTCTGACTCACTGGATCAAATGAATTGAAGGAGATGATAAAAATTAGCAAGAGTGTAATAGAAGTAAAAAATAGTGTGAATACCACTCCCTAAAAATATTGAATTTCAAAAGTACCATGATGTTTTAATTTTTTTTCATTTTAGACTTAAAAATTGAGAAGTAAAAATAAATGTGTGAATAACACTCCTAACAATATTGAATTTCAAAATGGACTGTGAAGTTTAAATTCTTTCATTTTACACATAAAAATATTCAAATTCTCTCACTTTACGTTTATAGTTGGATTAATTTTTCATTATATTGGCAACAATGAGAATGATACTCTCATATGGACTAATGTGTAAGTTATATTTGTATTATCTTGACAAATGATATAAATTAATATAATTTTAAAACTTTAGGTGTAATGTGAAAAATTTAGAACCACATACCCAAGGGCGGAGCGAAGAATTTTTTCTTGAATGGGCTAGTTCAAATTTGTACAAAAGCATATATTCATTATTTTGTTTATGTAAAATTATATAATAATCAACACGAATCAAGAACAATGAAATATAAACTATTCTCAAATCGTACTCTAATAGACAAATTCAAGGACAATATAAATAATTAACCTACTAATTAAATAAATAAAAAATAAGTAAACAAAGAGATTAAGAACATACTAAAGGTGATATTTATTGGAAAATCTCAAAACGAAGTATGGAAATTGCAGAGGCAGGATTTAATGGTCGATTAAAATGAAAAATTCTTTTTCCTTTCCTGAGTACAAATAGGATAAAAGGATGGACAAGGGAGAGAAAACTTATTTATTATTTTTAGTATAAAAAATATTATTTATTACCTATCATACACTAAATAAACATTAAATAAAACTTAGATATGAGGCCAAATTCAATGAGTACAGGAGCCAGGAAATTTCGTTTTTTGTTTGGAAAATTGTTGGTACATTTTTGCAATTTCAAGCACGAATGACTTCAGATTGTGGAGGCATTGTGTGATATTTCTCTTACTATGTCTTTGATTAGACACATTGTGGAAGATATCAAGGTGCTCCTCCATTTAATCACTAAAGGTAAAATTATCCATACTCGTTGCCAAACAAACTCGGTTGCCCATCGCCTTGCAAAAATTGGTCTCTCGGTGCAACAAGACTATCGAATGGTATTCCCCCAAGTATTGCCACTGAATGTAATGCCATGATTGGCTCTTAAAATAAACATTTGTACCGAACCACTTTTGAATTTAATGAGTTCTACTACCGTAAATTTTATTTTTCAAAAAAAACTTGCACGAATATAAGATCTTCTACGTACATGAGAACTATCATAGCATATGATTAGAATTGTTCGACTATTAGCTTCTCAATTTTTTGATGAAAATATGATTATTGCATTGTTAGATTGATCTATGTGTTGGTCAACTCGTGTTCGTACATGGACATGACATAATTACAATTTCGTGAAATTGAACACGATTGGTACCATCTGTATACATACAATGTATGATGATGGAGTGTATTGAATCCAATCATGTTATCACATGTGTTAGGGACTTTCTATTCCAAATCCCAATTCTTGGAATGAAAACGATATATTTACACACGTGTTAGGAGGTGTGGTCATAAATTGGTTTTAAACTTGTCATTCACGATATTTGAACCTAAAATCTCACTTACAAGTAAAAAAAAGAAAAAAACACTACTGTAGTACTAAGTGGGGAATTAGAAATCAGATTTCTGGTGCAAAAGCGATTGTAGTTGAAAGGCTCTCAAAATTTTCTTTTAAGGACCCACACATGGTGTTCTATAAGATAACACACTAACTACGAATTCGATTCTCTCATTTCTGTATCATGTACAATACTCTTTCTTTCTGTTTTTGTATCTTTCAAAAACTCTAGATACACGCAATCACTTGCATCTTCTTTACCTATAAAGTTTTTTTTTTTACCCTAATTAAAGTAGCTTTTTACAAAAATTCACAATGATGTGATCACTTAGTCAACATATAAGATAACACCACTAAGCCGCCCTCTAGTTAAAAAGGGAAACAAAATCCTTATCTGCAACCCTACTTTCCACCCAAAATTTGTACACCAAAAGAAGCTCACATAATTCATCAGAACCAGCAATTCAAGCATCAGAAAAAAAGAGTCACTGTGACTAATCACGTTAACTTGCACGAAACATTTCATTACTAAAATATGAGTTTGCTTAAGCGGCAAGCCAGCATCGGAGCTTCGTACGATATAAAAAAAATCCAACAGTTTGAGCACAGAACTGAAAGTGTGCTAGTGATCAAAGTTCAAAACATAGCTTTGATTTCAGAAGAAATATTCAACTGCGAAAACGAGTACAAACTTTGTTTTTTTTTGTTTCTTTGAAGTTGTGTATGCAGTTCCTCTCTAGCCTCTAGTCTCTATCTATTTTTATTCGATGGTTCCTAACACGATGTATCTGTACAGTTGCTTGTAACACAAGTTACAGAACAACAGTTCAGCTCAGGAGCCCTGGCTGTGTCTACCCTAATCTCTATATCTGTGGTTCTACTCTGTATCCTACAAAACTTGAGCTGACAACCGATCACTCACGCACCGCTACAGGTCGACAGCAAAACAAGAAGAAACTTGATCTGCACTTCTTTCTCCTTTTAGCTTGCTTTTTCTTTTCGGACTTGTCAATCATATGGACTTCGGGAGGCTCTTGTTCCTTCACGTTGCTCTCTTGATGTTCAGCTTCCGGCACATTGACTGCTGGAGGTTCCGTCTCAGCTGCACACAGTTGCTTGTGATAGTTGGAAAGATGGCTCGTGATCTCCATGAACTCAGGTCGGATCCTTGGGTCATCTGCCCAACAGGACTCCAATAGCGGCACGAGGTCCTGAGGAATGTCGTCCAGCTCTGGCCGTATTTGCTGAAAGCACAAAGAGAAGTCATCCACCAACAGTCATTCAACTTCTGAAAATATGTTTTTTATGTACACTCGGTCCATCCCCAGAAAAATCAAATTCTTAACTAAAGAAAATTTCAATAAAAAACGTCAGCTAGCAGATAATGTTGTTAGTCATCTTAAGGCATCTCAAAATAATCAAGCACCATATAATGGAAGTGAACTAAATCTTAAAAGAGAATACAGATAGGAAAGCATTCAAGTACTTGATATAGCTATTGGATAGATTTTCGGGTTTCTGGTTCATCAGTTTCTGTTTGAATGACATTCATAGGACTTACATTCGCCGATGCATATGCAACCAATATATTAGTCCGTCCAGAGAAAGGAATTCGGTTTATAATCAGTTCCCACAGAACTATCGAAAAGCTGTACACATCTGCCTTGTGATCATATTCCTTCTTCGTTCCTTTTGGAACTGGCTCCTTGCTGAATAGCTAAGTCAGATAAAAAGAAAAATACAATTAGCTATTTTATGAATATTTTGTTGTTGTTGCAGTATATGCATGAATAACGAACGAAGAAACACAAAAACTGAAAAAAGTGCACCTCGGGAGCCATCCATCTGTAGGTCCCAGCCTCAGATGTCATGTCCCCGGATATTACCTCCCTTGCGTGGCCAAAGTCAGCCACCTTAATCTTGTTCAGGTCTTCTGTAAGGAGTAGGTTGGCTGGGGAAAAAAATAAGAGTATCTGTTAGAATTAAATTCCTTCGGTAAACGATGTTTAAACCCTATTGTTCAAGAATTAGAACTGAGATGAGTATGCAAAACCAAAAGAAAGCATGATGAATTTACATATGCATTTCTGGCAAATGTTCAAAACTAAAAATGAGTAAATTTTTTTGTGGATCTATGAATGAACTCCTTTACAGTTACAAGCGGGACATGTAGCCAATCCAAGCGCCTGATCAATTGGTCCCCTTGTCAAAATAAACTCAAACAACTAGAACAAAAAGGAAAGAACAAGGAAAATGAACAATAACCTGGTTTCAGGTCACGGTGGATGATTCCATTTGCATGCAAGTATTCCATAGCTCGACATACATCTATTGCAAAACTTATTGAACATTTGAGATCAAGTGTTCCGGGGCGCATTCCCCACAGGTGCTTCTGAAGGTTGCCTCCTCTCAGAAGCTCAGTAAGAATTATCATCGAAGGTTCAAAGCATGCACCTACGAACTGTTTCAGAGCATTGACTTATATGAGCATATGCACTAGGGGCATTGACCATGAAAATATACCTATCAGGAAAATGAGTACTACAAACTGATATGACCAAGCTTTAATAAGCTACACATACGAATCTAGATACATGTAGAAGGTGAAAGACAGTAAAACTGAAAGATTTAAAAACCAAAAATTTATTAACATTTATTACTTAAATTTAGCTTTCCAAATTACTGTTATCTCTGTATCCATCATAGTTTTAATTACTTAAGCCAGTTTGCTGAAGCTAACAGGATCACAAAATTGAATACCACTTTAGGAACAGAAGCGCAGTGATTTCATTTCTCCAGGTCAAGATTTCATCTGACCTGGATATAAATCGATGAAATATATTTCTTGAAACCAATGGTCAATTTGCATAAGGATATTGCTCACAAATGGGAGAAAATGATTTCCAAGAAATGATGAGTGTAAATATTTATATTAATAACAAATGCAGGCATAAGGAAAAAAAAAAGAAAAAAAAAAAGAGGAATGAGCATCATACCTTGACAATATTTTCATGTTTGACTTTTGCAAGCAATGAAACTTCCCTCAGGAACTTTTCTTGGCAATCAAGACTAACTTCTGTTGTTTTGGGTGGCCGTATAATTTTTACAGCAACTGGCTTGGATTGGTACCTAGAAATATAATTTCGAAAGCTTCAGCAATCTAAAATCCAGGACATAAAATTCCTCAGTTTCAGCATATAGATTATGACTTATATTCTTACTTAATCAGGACAAATATATATGATTGATTTATTAAATTAAGCATTTAATTAAGATGTCGTCCCATATTAATAGGTTTTAGAAAATTGTTTAGTGTAAAAAAAAAAAAAAAAAGCCCTGCCACAAACATCTACTGCTGCCATTGACCATTAATGTTTTTCATGCACGGCAACAGAGGGATAAAGTTTATGTCAATGACATCTATGTCGGACTGCTGCTTGCCCAGAAATTTAACCTCCAGGTGCAATGAATATGATAACTATTAAATAAACTATGTAAATGAATCTATGAAAAGGCCTGGCCAAGTAAAAAAAAAAATCTAAAGATATCCTTCTTTTCCAAACTCTCTTTGATCATCTCCCATTTTCCACCTGTTGAAAAGACTTGCCATAAACTTATTGATTCTCTAACGTCTTTATATCTAAATCGGATACTGTAAAGAATAAACTGATATCGCATCACCAAAGAACAAATATCAGCAAATAATTCTGTCCGTCCTGTATGTGCCTAAAACTGTTGATTCTTTACTAACTTTTATACCTAAACTTAAAAGTCCAATAGTAATCTGATCTCTGCAACTGATTATTACATCCTCGAAGACCACCAAGCCAAACGATGATAATCTCGTTAAGGGGTAAGCAAATGTTTTTATCCTGAGAGAAGTTTGAAGATGAGAATGAAAAGCACAAAAAAGGATCTATGATTAAACAGTTCCACTGCATATGCTTAGGTGTACCCTAGTAATCAGGTGATCTATGATCCAGAGGGAGGAACAATTTGGATGATCTAAAAGGGGACAATCGAACCAATGGCTTCTAGGTTGTAAGGTCGCTGTTAGTTGAATCCACCCATGCCCACTGACCCCCTCACCACCTCGTCTCCTAATCCCCAGGCTACTGAAACATAAAGAGCACAGAAAATAAGTGCAGTGCCTCTAAATTAAAGCAGAAGATTACCTGAACTATATAACCAATGGTTTCTCATCTGCAACCTCCCACACATAATTATGTATCTCCCTATTTAAGGTACGATTGCTAGAGTAATTCATTAAAAATCATCTTACATGACTCACTAGTAGCAACAGAGTGATGATTTGCAGACAAATATGGGAGGACTTGCCCACTATTGGACAATTATAACTGGACTGAACCTATCATAATGAAATTATCTATCCCTCCTAAACACTAAATCTTATATGCTAACAAATGAATAGACTTCAAATGCAGAACATCTACATCCATTTTGGGCATTCAAAATCACGATCAGTCGAATCTACATTAACAAAACTTTTATCCCTCCTAGGCTTAGTAATAAATGGACTCCAAAATCCAGAGTGATCACATCCACCATGGAGCATTTATCAAAAAAAAGTTAAAACCGATGATCAATGATCTATCTCAATAACGATTCTCATCAATAATATATACTTTATATGTGTTCTCCTATACACTGATACAAGATCACCTCCAGCAGGAACCCTCCAGTTCAAATTTAATGAAGATTCAAAGGTAACAAAAAGTTAAAGCAGAAACTTCAACTCAAAAACCCACAATTCCCTTTTGACTCGAAAAGGGTTTATCAATTATGAGAACCACAACTCCAAGATCGGAATATAAGTCAACACTTGCCACCATAAACCCAAAAATCATCAAAAACCCTCAAAAGGGTTTATCAAAAAACCTCGATTTCGAAACTAACACAACTAAAAAGCCAACTCAAGCAGCCAAGCCAGCACCAAAAGCACCACAATTCAAGAACATGCAAACAATGTGAGCAACCAAAATCAAGACGCAAAAAACCCAAGAAAAAAAAAAAGCACAGAGCAAACAGATACAGAGAAGAAAGTGTTAATGGGACCCACAATCCTTCATAAACAATAGCTCCAGGCCCTTCTCCGAGCACAGAACCAATCTTGATGCAGCTGGGGTCAATCAGAATGCTGGGGTCGAATTTGAAGGCGAAGCTGGCCTTCCCCGCCGCATTCCCCTCTCCCTCGCCACCGTTCTCGGCGTTCTCAACAGGGTCCTTCTTGTACAGGTCGATGAACCCGCCTCCCTCTCCCTCCATTGCTGGCAACCCCAGTACTACTTCTGCTGCTATTTGCATTTTGCACGGAGATAGAGTTAGAGAGAGAAAGCTAGAGAGAGAGAGAGGAAGCGATAAAGACAGAGTCCAAGGAAGTGGTTTTTGAGAGAAATAAATTCCAAATTATATAGCAGAAAATTAAAACCCGAAAATCATATAAATGGAAAAATTATGTGTCCATTTAAAAGCTGTGCGAGAAATGCGAGGGAAAACTTAGGAAACTTATGCTGCATTTTTGGGAAATAAATAATTTATTCCTAATTCGAATAATAAATAATTAATTTCGGGAGTATGATCCGCTGCGGGTCCGTCGCGCGGGGTTGGGTTTCAGGTTGCCGCGTCGACAAGGAAACGAATTTTGATTGGTCCAGCGCCGGTTCTTACTGTTTTTGATTTCGTTGGATATGACTTGTGGCAAGTATGTAAATTTCGAGGAATAGTGGAAGTATTAGGGTGTGCGACAACCATAATTTAATTCAGAAATAAGTACATACTGTCATGCGATTTTGGTTTTTGGGCAAGTGTACGTGAATGAAAGCTTTGTATGTGCTGATGATTATTCTATGTATATATTGTATGTACGTCGAATGTTAATTAAGGTTTTGTATGCACTGATTTGTATATTGATTATGATTTATATACATGGCAATGATGTATGTTAATAAAAGTTTTGTATGCGTCGCCTATTACGTCAATTTTTGTTTCTACATACGTCGAACGTGAATCAAAGCCTAATATGTGCCGATTAGTATACCAGCTTTGGTTTATACGTGCGTCATGCATGAATGAAAGCTTTTGTATGCGCCGATGATTATTTTACATGGAGATTTGTATGTACGTCATAAGTTAATAAAGGTTTTGTATGTGCCGATTTGTATATCCATTATGGACTATACACATGACAGCGATGTAAGTTAATGAAAGTTTTGTATGCGCTAACTATTATGTCAATTTTTGTTTATACGTCGAACGTGAATCAAAGGTTTTTGTGCGCCGATTAATATACCAATTTTCGTTTATACATACATCATGCATGAATGAAAGCTTTGTATTAGCTAATGATTATTCTATACAAGTATTGTATGTCGTACTTTAATAAAGGCTTTGTATGCTCTAATTTGTATATCAATTATGGTTTATACACATGATGTAGATTAATAAAAGTTTTGTATATGTTGATTATTATGTCAACATTGGTTTATACATATGTCGAACGTGCATGAAAGCTTTGTATGTGCCGATTAGTATATCAATTTTGGTTTATATGTACATCATACATGAATTAAAGTTTTGCATGCGCCGATAGTTTAAGTCATAAGTACGTGGATTGAAACTTTGTATGTGCCAATTATTATACTAATTTTGAGTCACAAGTATGTCGTACATAAATGATTAGATGTTGCGAGAACGAGATTATATATGTTTAGTACATACAATAATTTTTTCTTTTGAAATAGTCAATTTGCTAGAGTAGGTGATTATTGGTTTCGATTAATATGTTTAGTAGGGAACCACAATTAAAAAAGGTGTAAGGCTTTGCTGAAGTAGGGCAGTTTTGTAAGAGTACATCCTACGCCGTGTGTAAATGACTGGATGTTGTGAGAAAGACGTTAAATTTTGTTTCAAATTAGTTAATTTGAAATGAACAATAATGTAATGGGAACATGATGTGCCATATTGTGGTTGGTATATACGAGAGGAAATCGAATGTTGCCTCAGTTTCTAATAGTAACAAAAGCAACCCTACCCACCATGCTGAAAGACTTTCTTTGGCATAAAAATTAAGCAGATGGTCGTATGTTTACACAGTAATACATATTGATTAGTTCAACTACTGCATTGGTCAGTGTCAATCTTGTGTGGGCGCGTGATTTTTGCATAATTGCATTATAACATATTTACTTTACTGGTACATTAAGCTTCAATGTTGAGAGCATTTGTAATTGACGATGTCACACACCCACACTACTATGCTGATGCTGATGCTGATGCTAGCATAACTCATTCAACTCTATGACTAGCTATAAGCTTTGATTGCAGATTAGAGGAAAGGGGAAAAAATAGAGAGATCCAGTTGGAGCAAGGATTACTTGTATCAGGTCTTACCTGTCATATATCCATGTTTAGTCCGACAAAGGATTAAAGGGGAAGATGTATGTGAAAAACAAGGGAGATGCTGGGATTATACTCGAAGGTCGGATAGGATAAATACTCGTCGGATAACACTAAATTAATCAAGCGTTTAGTGCAATATCAAACTAATGACCGTATTAATAGGATCGATTATGTTTTATTTTTTAATTACCTGTTAATAGTATTTTTGAAATGATTATTCAAATTAAAAAAAAAGAAATTCAACAAAAAAAAAAAAAAACCAAAACAAAAGAAACCCAGAGAGAGACGAATAAGGAAGACGAAGTGCTCGCAGATTCTAGATCCCTTTGAAACCCATACCAAACGAAAATCACAAACTGATCCATCAGTAGAAAAAATAACAAATTATAAGAATCACAGATCCATCAAATAGAAAAAAAATCACAAGCTAAAGGATACAAGACAGGGAGAGAGGAAAAAAAAAGGAAAATTGCAGGAAGAGGAAGACGATGAAGATGAAACGAGAAAACACCCATGAGGAAGATGATGCAATCAGGTGTGAGCAGGAGTGGTTCCCCTGATTTTAGGTCTGAATCTTGAGCAGCAGACGCGAGATGACGAAGCAGATGCGAGAGGGGTGCGAGACGTGTTTTTCAGTTTTGAAGCCGACTAATTATACCGAGCTTTTTGAGCATACTAACTAGCAGGTATGAGGCGTACCAATCAACTTGGACCGGATTAATTAATCCGACAACTATTTAGTACACAAGTCTCTAAACTTTATTTTTAATTCTATCCGATGCCTAATACGATGTGCCAAACGAGGCTTTAGAGTAGTAAACAGATAGATGATCAAGGTACATGTAAAATATAAAATCAACTTGAAGCAACTGCAAATAACGCGATTATTAAATATGGTTGTTTTGTTCGGAGATAACTTGTGCGTTGTTGCAAATCATCGACCCGTCCGTTGACTTGTTCCTGTAATTGCGGTTGCTCCTCCTCCTCCTCCTTGAGCGGCTGCCCCTCCCCCTCCTTGAGCGACTGCCTCTCGTCCCCCCCTTAGATTTGGAATTTTTACCTTGATGAATTCAAGAGCAAAGGGAAGATCTTCTTCAAACGAGTATGCTCGTCCTCCTCCTCCTTGAGCGACTGCCTCTGTTACTATTTTTCTCTTCAAGAGTCCAAGAGCTGAGGGAAGATCTTCGAACCAGGTGGTAAACACGTCGTGGTAGGCCAGCCAAGCTGGCAAAAGACCTCCTTCGTTATAAATATTTTGCTCTAGCGATCTCAGTATATATTTGACGATGTACTCTTGGGAGCTGACTTTAAGTTGATTAAACGACTCGACGAATCTTCGAAATCCTCCTCATTCTCTCCGCGGAGTTTCTCTGTTGTGTCACCTTCTTCAGCTTCACCGAGAAGTACTTCAATGGAGCGGATTCCTGATTTGTTGGTCTTGAACCAAATAACCGACAAACCAAAGTAAAATTCAGCATATCGCGAGGAGAAATTATTGTGTGATACTGAAATACCACCGTGTTTGGCTTTATTGATCTCTCGATTGCCGGATGTTTGCAGCATACTTGTGAGATCCCATTTCGCAACTTGATTCTGATCCCAGAGGGAAGGATGCGTAGTACAGAGCTTTATAAAGCTTCTGACCCTGAAATCCTCCTCACTTTCTTCTGAGTTTCTCGGTTATGACATCTTTGGTATATTTGCTTGAATAGTACGTTTCCATTAACCAATCAAACAATTGTTCTATCAGATTTTTCCGACCGTTGGAGCCTAGTTGCCTGAACAAAAGAGTTAAGTCATGCAACTTTCTTTCACATAAGAATTTGTTTGAAACTTCGAAAAGCATAGCAGCTCGGGTTCTTAACCCGACTTTGTGAACTTGGCTTGCGAACGTTCTCACTCTGAAATCTCCCTCACTTTCTTCCACCTTTCTTTTGATGATCTCAACCTTTCCACCAGCTTCACCGGAGATTTCTTCAATTTTCCGTTGTTGGTCAATGGGGGACAGTAGGCTAAATCCAAAAGTCAAGAGATAGGATAGTATTCCATCAATATCACGGACATGTCTAGTCCTATGGTGAGATTCAAGCAGTTCCTCTTTGACCGTATCAATCAAACACACTTGAATACCAAAGGGAAGTGCTTTCGTGCGCAGAAACTCTGAGAATTTTCTGAGTCTGAAATCCTTCTCACTCTCTCTGCTCTGATCAATTATATCGCTAACTGATCTCTTTAGCACCCTTTCCTGACGACTCACGCTTTGTCCCTTGAACCAAACAATTGAGAAACCAAAAAAAAACTCATCAAAACGGAATTGCCAATCCGAACTAGTTTCCTCTTCGGCAGTCCTCTGTTTATCTTTCGTTTCTTTTTCTGTTCTTCCATGCAGGGGACAAGAAGCTTATGAAGATAGTCGGTATAATCTCTCGACAGCTGTGAAAATCTTCCGAGTATGGCATTTTCATCACTGGTTTTGTCATAATCAGCTGTGACATGAACAATTTTACCAGTCACTTCTTGTTGTTCCTTGAAATCTAGTTGAGTACTGAACCAAGAAATCAGTTCGCCACATTGCCCATCGCGCTTGAATTTCTTTACAACTTTGGAAAGGAAAATATCATGCTCAGAGAAGGGAAGTTTCTTGAATAGCTCTGTGAAAGTTCTGACTCTCAAGTCCTCCTCGCTTTCTTCGGGGAGTTGCTCGAACACTAGAACACCTTGTTGAACTAGTTTATTACGTACTTCTTCTGTCGTCTGTAGTTGATCACTAGCGGATAGTTGGCTGTATCGAAAAATTGAAAGGCGCAAAAGTAGTTCAGCAGCATCAACGCTATCAATATACATTGCTAAATCAGCCTGAAGGCGGAAGTCCTACAAGCTCCGGTTTCTTATCCTTATGTTCTGTTAAAAAACATCAATGTTAATTTCGTCAGAAGGAAGCTGATTTAAGGTCCATTTTTCTCAGCTTGTGCTTGTAAAAGGTAAAGATTTGAAACGAAATAGAAACGAAGTTTATTTTATTTACTGATCTGTTCTAATTCCTACTCTATTTTCTGCCTGAATTTGAACTTTAATTGCCATTTCTCCTAACCCTCAAATGCATCAACTAATTTATTTAAGAAAAGCAACAAACCGAAAAATGTTTTTTAAGGAAACGTACCCCGTGATCTTGATTCAGCTTTTTCAAGTCTTTCTACAGAGAGATTCAACACTCCTTATTCGAAACCAATCCGAAGTAGCGTTCTAAATTCTAGCACCCTTCAGATTAGAGGGCGGTTTAAGACATCAATTATTAACTTTTGTTTTGTTTTATATTGAGTATTATAAATGGAAGATTTTTACTTGATGTGTATTTAATACGGGTAAAAAAGTTGCACTATGCTATTAAATATCATGCATGTTTCTATAAAAACAAATCTTTATCAACGTGAAGAGACCCTCCTGAAAAATTAGGAGAAAAAGCCTTCCATAGTGATCATGCTACACACGTATTGCTTAAGCGGTAACATTACATATATGTTTATATGTGTGTGTGTGTGTGTATATAATTTGTGTACCTATACATATGTACATAAATATGGTACCATTTGGTACGCAGACGGGATGAGACGGAATGGAATAGGACGGAACAGGACGGAACAAAGATTTCGTGTCATGTTTGGTATGTGTAAGATAGAATGGGACGAACGGGATTAAATGATTAACTTACCCTTTTTATTTGACTCTGTCTTTCCTGTCTCTCTCTATTATCTCTTCTTTCATATGTTTCTTGTTCGTCGCATGCCCAGATTGCTCCTAGTAAAGAAAAGGATTAACGTCAACAGCATTGCAATAACAAATGCTTAACCCAAAATTTGATCAACCACTCCATTAACATAATCCAGAAATTATTCAATTTTATCAGAACTAATTGGCATCCCAGAAAACTCACAAATCAAGCCCCGCTTCACAGAGAGGAAGAACACAAAACACCCAACCCATAACCCAATCTACTTCTGCAAACCCTCCAAAGTTATATACCTTTGTAAGGAAAATCAAATCCCAAAAAAATCAAAAGGTTTCAAACAAAATTGATAAGGAGTTTCAAATTCACACACGAAGTTCCATACTTTTAGCAGGAGAATAAAATGCAGCATAGTCCAATCACAAATTCAAGTGTTTTTGCATCATGGGTACCAATCGAAATCAAGATGAACATCTCAAACCGATCGAAACCAAATTTTACAGCCGGAACCAGAAGTCGAAGCTGCGCGTCAATGGACACCAACTTCTCCAGATTCCTGTTAGCCATTGCTCCCCACTGAGCCTCACTATGCAGACCACTAACCCACCACAAAACAAAACACAAAAATTCAGAACTTGACAATATACAAAATAAAAACCCAAAAAAAGGAATTTGAACAAATGAGACTGAAATCTCGGATTGGATCAAAACACAATGGCACAAAATTCTGGTTAGGACCTAGAAAAATAGAGCCTGTAAAATGGAGTAATCAACGGGCAAAAGCCACGATGCGAAGAAGAAACCAGAGAAGGACGCACGCGAAGAAGAAGAACTCAGCGAGAGGTTTGAGGGCTTTCAGGAGAGTGCCGCTGTGAGAGCATCTCATCAAGCAACCTTCCATGGCAGCATTCTAGAGACCGTGGCATTAACTAGGGAGGAGGGAGGCGGCGAAAGGAAGCTGGGATTGGGTTTGAAGAGCGGGAGGCTAAGGGAGGGAGAGAGAGAGAGGGTAGAGAGTGGAATTAATGACAAAGAGGAGGGGTATTGTTGTTCGAAAAAATTATAATTTTGTGTTCCATAGGCTGGAACAAACCGTTCCCCGTGGAGGGGGGGGAGAGGTGGAATGAAAAAATGGCTAAAACTCATTCCACTGGACATTGGGTCCCAATCAATTTGGCGTACCAAACGTGGGACGGAATGCCTCGTCCCACAGCGTTCCGTCCCGTCCCACGTACCAAACGGTACTTATGGTATCGTTTGGTATGCAGACGGGACGGAATGGGACGGGACGAGACAGGACAGGACGGAACGGAACGGAGCTGGAGCAAAGATGCCCTCGGATGGAAACAAGGAGGAAGAAGAAGGAGACGGAGAGGTTATAATTTTCTGTTCTACGGATGTGGAACGAGTCGTTCCAGGGGGTGAGACAGAACGAAAATTCACCCAAAACTTATCTCATGGAATAGCTCGTTCCACCCATTTTAGGCACACCAAACTTGGGACGGAACGTCTTGTCTCACTCTGTTCCGTCCCGTCCCACGTACCAAACGGTATCTATATGCACCTATATATACATCGATGTACCTTTACATATGAACCTATGTATATATTTGCACCTAGTCTGCATATTAGTTCATTTGTTTGCACAAATTTTTATATATAGTTCTTTCTCATTAATATAATGTTTTTAAGAATCTTCCATTTTAAATTGCTAAATCTGATTTGTAGAAATCAAAATTCTTTTTTTTAAGGCCTAATGGATGATTAAATTAGGAATTTTAGAAACAAAATTTGAAAATAATAAAAGTGGGCAAAAATATTTAAAGTTCGTTTCAAAGTACCTTTAAAATGACTGAAAATATTTTTATGAAAATGTTTTTTTTTAAAAACAATTCTTATTAAAAGTTCAAGTGGGTCGAGAAAAAAGTTTTTAATTGCTTCTTACAAAGAGCACATATCTTGTGCTTCTTCTAAAAAGTACTTAAATTATTTTTGGAATCCAAAATCAATTTTACCAAAAACTTTTTTAATTATTTTAAAAGTACTTTGAAACGAGTCCTTAATTAAACTAATAATGAGTTTTAAATTTAGGACTAAAATTAGATTTATAAAAACATTCCGATTGTAAAAAGTAATCTAATTTAGGCCCTAAGTCTAAATGCAATTGTTTTAATTTCAAACGAAAGGTCGAAATGTACTTTCTATCATAATGTTCTATTTTAACTTGTAACTTGTAATCCTCATTCCCTAGAGTAGTTGTAGGTCAAACATTATATAGTCCTCAAATGCAATGACATCAAGTGAAAAATATATTGACAAGAAAAATAAAAAAATAAAAAAAATAAAAAAATGGAAGAGTTTGTAAGAATTACCGGAGTGCTAGTTCTTGATTCAGCCTTCAATAGCCCAATGCAATTTCTTCGTGTATTTGATTTTGATACAAGAGTTGAAGGGAGTACAGTCACACAAAGGCCATAAGAGTGTTAATCCCGTCTCCAAAGACGATCGCACGCTGCAAGTTTATGAACGTTGCAAGTCTGCAAGTCTGAAACCCAGCCGCAACACTGCTTAAATCTCAACACCAAAATTTGAAAAAAAAAATGCAAAATGATAACAACAACAATCCAGATAAAAAAATTCTTCCTTATTCCCGAAAATTCCCAAAACTTTTCCTTTTCCCCAGAAAATTCCGGACAGAAATGGATTGAGAAGGGGAGAGAGTAGCTTTGGGACGAAAAGAAATGGAGAGACGGAGAGGGAGGAGAGAGTAGCTTTGGGGACGATTTTGCGCAGGAAAAATGATTTTGAAGGTTGTTGTTTTGCAGGACAAAAGATGGAGAAGAGGAGTTGTGGGTGACGAAACTAAAGGAAGAAAAGGAAACAACTCTCCAGAGAGATACCAAAGAGAGGTTGAATAAAAAATAAAAATAATAACGAATTAATAAAGGGGACGGAACTGTTGATGTTTAAGCTTTTCAGCTGCCTTCTGATTGTTCTGTTTTGTTTCTTTGTAATTCAAAGTTTCTTTTACTCTTAGTTTGAAATGTAAGGCTGAGATTAAATCAAAGCTAATAGGCTAAATGTGTGTGTGTCTCATGGTATAACATCTCTCTTATATGCGAGCATGTGAGATACACGTGAATGTGTGTAATGGGTGAGTGAGTGCGCCTTCAAACGGCTATATCTCACCCCCACTCTATGTTTTGTAGCTTCTTAATCATTCTCAGTCATAGCTGAAAGAAATCAGAGAATTCACAGAGCTCTTCATCTTCTTTGCACCTTCATTTTTCGTGTTGTTCTTGGTTGAAATCAAAATCTTATTGATTTCTTCTTGGTTTCGTGCTCTGCTGTTTCATAGAACACTAACAGGAACATAGAATCTTCTAGCAGTTAGCTTAACAGCTAAGATATCTAAGTGCTATATAAGGAGAACTGTAAGAAAGAACGGTTGTTGTTGTAAAAGTTGATTACCATAGTAAATAAATTGTTGTTACTGTTACATTGAGTAAGAAGTGAAGTTAGGGTTCTATCAAAAGTTGGATGAGAACAAACCTTGAACGTTGCTTAATTATAATTAGCAGCAGAATGAATCTAGGTAAAAGTTGAATGAGAATAATTTGAGCCTTATGGGGCTGAACCTTCGTTGAAGTTTCATGGAACCATCTTCTTTTATCTCAGACTTTCTGTATTTAATTAGTATATTAATCCATCTTATGGTTATGGATGCAGATTAATAACTGGCTTAGTTTTTTTTTCTTTTTTTTTTTTTGAGTTGAGTTTCTTTGTTTTCTTTTGTTAATTGGGTTTGATTTGGTAATCTTGATTCAGTAGTCATCAATCTACATTCATAACACTTTTGTCTCGTCTTGTAAATGTGGAAATGCATGTTGTAGAAAAGTCTTGTCATTCGTCATGAGCTGCACGCAAAACACTTAAGGCACATTAATCTGTATGCAGAACGATAATCTTAGTACATATTTTACAATTCTGTACCGACATAATTCAAGATTCTGTACGTATTTTGAAATATTAAAAAATTCGGGAGCTTGTCTGAGGTCTATGAACTTTTCACGCCAATGACAAGCCCAAGACGTGCTCAGGCCTTACCATATGCCTGTGACAAACAAATGGCCATAAATTTCCGGCATCTACTAGCAAAGGGTGACCCAAACAACTAGATTATGTGACAAACAAATGGTCCCCTAGCCAAAATAAACTCAAACAACTAGAACAAAAAGGAAAGAACAAGGAAAATGAACAATAACCTGGTTTCAGGTCACGGTGGATGATTCCATTTGCATGCAAGTATTCCATAGCTCGACATACATCTATTGCAAAACTTATTGAACATTTGAGATCAAGTGTTCCGGGGCGCATTCCCCACAGGTGCTTCTGAAGGTTGCCTCCTCTCAGAAGCTCAGTAAGAATTATCATCGAAGGTTCAAAGCATGCACCTACGAACTGTTTCAGAGCATTGACTTATATGAGCATATGCACTAGGGGCATTGACCATGAAAATATACCCATCAGGAAAATGATTACTGCAAACTGATATGACCAAGCTTTAATAAGCTACACATACGAATCTAGATACATTTAGAAGGTGAAAGACAGTAAATCTGAAAGATTTAAAAACCAAAAATTTATTAACATTTATAACTTAAATTTAGCTTTCCAAATTACTGTTATCTCTGTATCCATCATAGTTTTAATTACTTAAGCCAGTTTGCTGAAGCTAACAGGATCACAAAATTGAATACCGCTTTAGGAACAGAAGCGCAGTGATTTCATTTCCCCAGGTCCAGATTTCATCTGACCTGGATATAAATCGACGGAATATATTTCTTGAAACCAATGGTCAATTTGCATAAGGATATTGCTCACAAATGGGAGAAAATGATTTCCAAGAAATGATGAGTGTAAATATTTATATTAATAACAAATGCAGGCATAAGGAAAAAAAAAAAAGAAGAAAAAAAAAAAAAAGGAAGAATAATGATCATCATACCTTGACAATATTTTCATGTTTGACTTTTGCAAGCAATGAAACTTCCCTCAGGAACTTTTCTTGGCAATCAAGACTAACTTCTGTTGTTTTGGGTGGCCGTATAATTTTTACAGCAACTGGCTTGGATTGGTACCTAGAAACATAATTTCGAAAGCTTCAGCAATCTAAAATCCAGGACATAAAATTCCTCAGTTTCAGCATATAGATTATGACGTATATTCTTACTTAATCAGGACAAATATATATGATTGATTTATTACATTAAGCATTTAATTAAGATTTCGTCCCATATTAATAGGTTTCAGAAAATTGTTTAGTGTTAAAAAAATTAAAAAATAAAAAAATAAAAAGAAGCCCTGCCACAAACATCTACTGCTGCCATTGACCATTAATGTTTTTCATGCACGGCAACAGAGGGATAAAGTTTATGTCAATGACATCTATGTCGGACTGCTGCTTGCCCAGAAATTTAACCTCCAGGTGCAATGAATATGATAACTATTAAATAAACTATGTAAATGAATCTATGAAAAGGCCTGGCCAAGTAAAAAAAAAAAAAAAAAAAAAATCTAAAGATATCCTTCTTTTCCAAACTCTCTTTGATCATCTCCCATTTTCCACCTGTTGAAAAGACTTGCCGTAAACTTATTGATTCTCTAGCGTCTTTATATCTGAATCGGATACTGTAAAGAATAAGCTGATATAGCATCACCATAGAACAAATATCAGACGATAATTCTGTCCGTCCTGTATGTGCCTAAAACTGTTGACTTTTTACTAACTTTTATATCTAAACTTAAAAGTCCAATAGTAATCTGATCTCTGCAACTGATTATTACATCCTTGAAGACCACCAAGCCAAACGATGATAATCTCGTTAAGGGGTAAGCAAATGTTTTTATCCTGAGAGAACTTTGAAGATGAAGAAGAAAAGCACAAAAAAGGATCTATGATTAAACAGTTCCACTGCATATGCTTAGGTGTGCCCTAGTAATCAGGTGATCGATGATCCAGAGGGAGGAACAATTTGGATGGTCTAAAGTGGGGCAATCGAACCAATGGCTTCTAGGTTGTAAGGTCGCTGTTAGTTGAATCCACCCTGCCCACCGACCCCCATCACCACCTTGTCTCCCAATCCCCAGGCTACTGAAGCATAAAGAGCACAGAAAATAAGTGCAGTGCCTCCAAATTAAAACAGAAGATTACCTGCCATATATAACCAATGGTTTCCCATTTGCAACCTCCCACACATAATTATGTATCTCCCTAAGTACTTCATTAAAAACCATCTTACATGGCAGAGGTCGCGACAGAGTGATGATTTGCAGACATGTATGGGAGGACTTGCCCGCTATTGGACAATTATAACTAAACCGAACCTATCATAATGAAATTGTCTATCCCTCCTAAACACTAAATCTTCTATGCTAACAAATGAATAGAGTTCAAATGCAGAATGTCTACATTCCATTTTGGGCATTCAAAATCACGATCAGTCAAATCTACATTAACGAAACTTTTATCCCTCCTAAGCTTAATAATAAATGGACTCCCACTTTGGAGCATTTATCAAAAACAGTTAAAACCAATGATCGATGATATCTGTCAATAACGATTCTCATCAATACTATATACTTTTTATGTGTTCTCCTATACACTGATACAAGACCACCTCCTGCAGGAACCCTCCAGTTCAAATTTAATGAAGATTCAAAGGCAACGAAATGTTATAAGACAAATGTACCATGGCAGAAACTGCAACTCAAAAACCCACAATTCCCCTTTGACTCGAAAAGGGTTTATCAATTGTGAGAACCACAACTCCAAGATCGGAATATAAGTCAACACTTGCCACCATAAACCCAAAAATCATCAAAACCCTCAGAAGGGTTTATCGAAAAACCTCCGAAACTAACACAACTCAAACACCAAACCGAAACAAACACGCCAATTCAAGCAGCCAAGCCAGCACCAAAAGCACCACAATTCAAGAACAAGCAAACAATGTGAGCAACCAAAATCAAGAAGCAAAAAACCCATGAAAAAAAAAAAAAAAAAAAAAAAAAAAAAAAAAGCTCAGAGCAAACAGATACAGAGAAGAAAGTGTTAATGGGACCCACAATCCTTCATAAACAATAGCTCCAGGCCCTTCTTCGAGCACAGAACTGTTGTGCCTTGGCCCGTTCGTCAGTGCGGAACCGAGATTCAGATTACAACTTCACAAATTTCACACACAGTTGAACAAAATAAAATACAAGAAATAAAAACACAGAGAAATTTACGAGGTTTGGCAAAAACCTACCTACGTCCCCGGAGAGATATTGCTCTTCACTATGAGAATAACAGTACAAGTATACGTGAGTTAAATCGATATAACCCAATCCCATATTCTTTGTACACCCACTCACAGAATTTTCCCAAGAGCCTCACTCTACCCCAAGAGTTCTTTCACTAGAATATTTTTCACTCTAGCTCTCTTGATTTTCTCTCAACCCATGTTCAACCTTCCATGGGAGAGCCGAATGCTCTCCCCCTTGGATGCTCTCTTTTTCCCATCACAAAGGCATAACCAAATTCCTTAATATAAACAAAAGGCCCCGCCTTCTCTCTCTCCTCTTCTCTCTTTCGGCTTATCACACAAGGCCAAATCTTTGCCTTTGTAAAAGCCACAAATCAAGGGCTAGACATCATAATGATGTCCCCCTTTTTCTTTGTCCCTTTCTTTAGCCGAAAGTAGCTAGCACTCCACATGGTTGAGATGAAATTGTTGCCAACTCATAATATGAGCCAATCACAACAAGAACCAATCTTGATGCAGCTCGGTTCAATCAGAATGCTGGGGTCGAATTTGAAGGCGAAGCTGACCTTCCCCGCCGCATCTCCCTCCCTCTAGCGGCCGCTCTCGGCGTTCTCAACAGGGTCCTTCTTGTACAGGTCGATGAACCCGCCTCCCTCTCCCTCCATTGCCGACAACCCCAGTACTACTTCTGCTGCTATATGCATTTTACAAAGAGATAGAGTTAGAGAGAGAAAGCTAGAGAGAGAGGAAGCGATAGAGACAGAGTCCAAGGAAGTGGTTTTTAAGAGAATTAAATTCCAAATTATATAGCCGAAAATTAAAACCCGAAAATCATATAAATGGAAAAATTATGTGTCCATTTAAATGCTGTGCGAGAAATGCGAGGGAAAGCTTAGGAAACTTTTGCTGCATTTTTGGGAAATAAATAATTTATTCCTAATTCGAAAATAAATAATTTGTTTCGGGAGTTATGATTCGCTGCGGCTCCGTCGCGTGGGGTTGGGATTCAGGTTGCCGCGTCGACAAGGAGACGAAATTTGATTGGTCCAGCGCCGGTTGTTACTGTTTTTGGTTTCGTTAGATATGACTTGTGGCAAGTATGTAAATGTCGAGGAATAATGGAAGTATTGGGATGCGACAACCGTGATTTAATTTCAGAAATAAGTACATATTGTCCTACCATTTTGGTTTTTAGGTAAGTGTGCATGAATGAAAGCGTAGTATGTGCTGATGATTATTTTCTGTACGGATTGTATGTATGTTGAACGTGTTAATCAAAGTTTTGTATGTGCTGATTTGTACGTTGATTATGATTTATATACATGGTGACAACGTACGTTAATGAAAGTTTTGTATGTGCAGCCTATTATGTCAGTTTTTGTTTATACATACGTCGAACGTGAATAAAAACTTTTTATGTACCGATTAGTATACTAATTTTGGTTTATACGTACATTATGCATGAATGAAAGCTTTGTATGAGCCGATGATTATTCTATGTAGGTATTGTATGTACGTCGTACGTTAATAAAGGTTTTGCATGCACTAATTTCTATATCAATTATGGTTTATACACATGGCGTACATTAATGAAAGTTTTTGTATATGCTGATTATTATGTCAACTTTGGTTTATACATACGTCGAACGTGAATGAAAGCTTTGTATGCGCCGATTAGTATATCAATTTTAGTTTATATGTACGTTGTACATGAATGAAAGCTCGTATGCGCTGATATTTTAAATCACAAGTACGTGGAATGAAACTTTGTATGCCCGAATTATAATACTAATTTTGAGTCACAAATGATTAGATGTTACGAGAACGAGATTATATATGTTTAGAACATACAATATTTTTCCTATTGAAATAATCAATTTGCTAACTAGGTGATTATTGGTTTTGATTAATATGTTTAGTAGGGAACCAAAATTTGAAAAAAAGGTGTAGGCTTTGCTGAAGTAGGGCAATTTTGCTGGAGTACATCCTACGTCGTGAGTGAATGACTGGATGTTGTGAGAAAGGCATTAAGTTTAGTTAATTTGAAATCTTTATATATAAAGCCAACAACTCCTTTTAGAATCACAAGCTTCACCAAAAAGTTTTGGACAAAAATGCTCACAAAACAAAAAATTGCAAAAGCAACCCAAAATAATGAACCAAATGATACAGGGATATTTTCGTCATTTTAGTATTTTTTAATAATTAATTATTTTTGTACAATTTTTTTTTAATTAGTATCTCACAACAGGCTAGCAATAATACGATTTAATCAGTTATTCATTAAATATTATTTTTTTTCTCTTTTTAAACACGTTCAAAACATCTTAAGAGGCATGTAATGCTGATTATAAAAAAAGTCTTTCGTACTCACATAATAATGTGATTAAATTAGTTGTCAAATTATTATTTTACTTTTTTTTTGAAAAAACGATATTATCTATACTAAGGGAGAGAAGGTGGGCTTAGCCTCACAATGAACTAGCAATAATGTGATTCAATCAGTTGTTTATTAAATATTATTTTCTCTATTGTTAATGTAAATTCAATAGAATGTAGATAGAAATTGAAAGACTGATTTTATTATGTGAATTCAGCTGCTTTGATTGGTTTGTGAGGAGTTTTTTCTAGCATGATCTAAGATTATTCATTTACTTCAAATATTTAACTTTCCTTTTGTCAATTCACACATATAAATACATTTAAAACGTGTAAGTCGCATATAACGCACTGTAATTCACAAAATGTCTTATGCACGTGCGTGCATGAAGGCTAGTAAACAATAATGTAATGGGAACATGATGTGCCATAGTGTGGTTGGTATGTGTGAGAGGAAATCAGATGTTGCCTCAGTAAAGGAACTCTACCCACCATGCTGAAAGACTTTCTTTAGCATAAAAATTATGCAGATGGTCATATGTTTACACAGTAATTAATACATATTGATTAGTTTAACCACTATATTGATTAGTGTCAGTCTTGTGTGGGCGCGTGATCTTTGGAAACATATTTACTTTAGTGGTTCATTAAGCTTCAGTTTTAACTGCATCTATTGAATTATGTGAGCGCATTTGTAGTTAACGTTTGTCATGCTCCCACACAACTACGTGAGATTGATGCTAGCGTAACTCTTTCTTTCGATAAGTTAGCCCATCTAATTTGGGTCTTGGAGTTGCTACTCAATGACTAGCTATAGGCTTTGATTGCAGACCAGAAGAAAAGGGAAAAAATATTAGACATCCAGTTGGGCCAACTATTACTTGTATCAGGTCCTACCTGACATACATCCAGGGAAGATGCTGGGTTTATACTTGAAGCTTTACTAAGGTTTTGTTAATCTAGTCAGTGAAAACACTAACTAATCTATTACGGCGTTTTTAAGGAGGAACATTTTAATCAACTTTCCATTAATTTTATTAGATTAGTAAACAGATAGAAGATCAAGGTACATAGAAATTGTAAAATCAACTTGAAGCAACTACATGTATATTATGTCCAATAACGCAATTATTAAATATGGTACAAATAGTTTTGTTCGGAGATTTATTGACTTGTGGAGTGTTGCAAATCATCGACCCGTCTGTTCACTTGTTCCCTACCTTCCTTGTGTAATTGCGGTTGCTCCACCTCCTTGACCGGTTGCTCCTCCTCCTTGACCGGTTGCTCCTCCCCCTCCTCCTCCCCTTAGATTTGGAGTTTTCAACTTTATGAAGTGATGAGCAAAGGGAAGATCTTCTTCGAACCAGTAGGTAGACGCGAATGCATCCTTAGCAGTTTGATCCCACCTGTAACCAGCAGTTTGATAACACCTGTAACCATAAACCATATCTTCCCGTAACGTTTTCATAATATATTCAACGATATACTCTTGGGAGCTAAGTTGAAGTTGTTTAAACGACTCGATGAATCTTCGGAGTCTGAAATCCTCCTCATTCTCGCCGTGGAGTTTCTCTATTGTGTCACCTTCTTCAGCTTCACCGAGAAGTACTTGAATGGGGTTTCTTGGTTCGTTGGTGCACACTGTCTTGAACCAAATAATGGACAAACCAAAGTAAAATTCAGCATATCGCGAGGAGAAATTATTTTGTGATACTGAAATACTGTCGTGTTTGATTCTCTCTCTCTCTTGGTTACCGGATGTTTGCAGCGTACTTGTGAGATCCCACTTCGCAACTTCATTCTGATCCCAAAGGGAAGGATGCGTAGTACAGAGCTTTATAAATCTTCTGAGCCTGAAATCCTCCTCACTTTCTCCGGAGAGTTTCTCAATTATGACATCTTTGGTGTATTCGCTTGAATAGTACGTCTCCATTAACCAATCAAACAATTGTTCTATCATATTTTTCCGACCATTGGAGCCTAGTTGCCCGAACGAAAGAGTCAAGTCATGCAACTTTCTTTCACATAAGAATTTGTTTAAAATTTTGGAGAGCAAATGAGCTAGGGTAAAGGACCAAACTTTGTGAACTTGGCTTGTGAACGTTCTCATTCTGAAATCTTCCTCACTTTCTTCTGCAAGTCCTTTTGATAATCTCAACCTTTCCACCCGCTTCACCAGAGATTTCACTTTCTTCTGCAACTCTTTTGAAAATCTCAACCATTCCACTAGCTTTACCGGAGATTTCTTCAATTTTCCGTTGTTGATCAGTGGCGGATAGTAGGCTAAATCCAAAAGTTAAGAGCTGAGATAATATTTCACGACTGGCCGAAACTTTTGTTCTAAGGTTCCCGCGAGGAAAAGATGTTCGTTTACGCAGTTCCTCTTCGACGGTGTCAATCAAACGAACTTGAATACCAAAGGGAAGTGCTTTTGTGCACAGAAGCTCGGAGAATTTTCTGAGTCTGAAATCCTCCTCGCTCTCTCCGTGGAGTATCCGATGAATTATTCCACTAGCAGAACCTTTTACTGATCTACCAGAGTTTGGATGTTTTATCAACCATCTCTGTATATCCACGCCTTGTGCCTTGAACCAAACAATTGAGAAACCAAAGTAAAACTCTTCAAAACGGGATTTCCAATCCGAACTAGTTTCCTCTTCGGCTGTCTTCTGTTCATCTTTTCGTTTCTTTTTATGTTCTTCCATGCAGGGGACGAGAAGCTTATGAACATAGTCGGTATAATCTCTCGACAGCTGTGAAAATCTTCCGAGTAAGACATCTTCATCATTGGTTTTGTCAGAATCAGCTGTGACATTAACAATTTTACCAATCACTTCTTGTTGTTCATTGGAATCTAGTTTACTGAACCAAGAAATCAGTTCGCCAAATTGCCCTTCGCGCTTGAATTTCTTTGTAACTTTGGAAAGGAAAAGATCATGCTCATGGAAGGGAAGTTTCTTGAATAGCTCTGTGAATGTTCTGACTCTCAAATCCTCCTCGGTTTCTTCAGGGAGTTGCTCGAGCACTGGAACACCTTGATGAACTAGTTTATTACGCACTTCTTCCGTCTCCTCTAGTTGATCACTAGCAGATAGTTGGCTGAATCCAAAAATTGAAAGGCGCAAAAGTAGTTCAGCAGCATCAACGCTATCAGTAGACATTGATGAATCAACCTGAAGCAGAAGTCCTACAAGCTCTGGTTTATTATCCTTGTGTTCTGTTAAAAAAGTTGCAATGTTAATTTGGTCAGAAGGAAGCTGATCAAGGTCTATTTTTCCTTAGCTTGTACTAGTAAAATGTAAAATTTTTGAAACGAAATAAAAAAGAAATTTTTATGTTACTGATCTGTTGTAATTCCTACTCTATGTTTTGCCTAAATATGAGCTTTAATTGCCATTTCTCCAAGCCTTCAAATTCATCAATTAAATTATATAAGAAAAGAACAAACCGAAAAATGTTTTAAGAAAACGTACCCCGTGATCTTGCTTCAGCTTTCTAGTGTTTCTGCAGAGAGATTCGCCACTCGATTCGAATCCAATTCGAACTAGTGTTCTAAATTCTAGCACCCTTCAGATTAGAGGAGGTTTGAATACATCAATAATTCCTTCATCAGCAGTGCAACAAGCCAATTCATGGAAGAGCATCCAAAAGTCCAAGTCATTAGTCAAGTCTGTGTAGCTTGGCTCATTAGAAAGTTTCAATTCACGACGGTGAGAAGTCAAGTTTGTGAAGGTTCTTGGGTAATTACAAGTGAATACAATTTTAACATTATAATATATTTTTAATTGGAACTTAAAGACCAATTCCTCAAAAGTAACAGAATACCAAATACAAATATTTTAGAAAGCAGATCTCGTCAGGCAATCAGAAAGTTGATTTGAGGCAAAACTGAGGACAATGAAAATGCAAATTACTCATCTCCACCACTCTATACCGGATGCAGGACATTCGGTACCCGTTCACTTGTAATTGTTCATATTATTTATTCAAATTGCACCCTATGCCATTTTATGAAACTACAAGTGAACGGGCACAATTTCCAGCATACACTGCATTAATTAAAGGGAGCTTTAATGAAAAAGATTTAGATTAAGTTTAATTTAACCAAAGACCACCCTATACTATTATTTAAACAAAATGACTTTATATTTTATGATAAGGACAAAACTATTATATATCAGGTAAGTATAAACCTTGAATACACATGGGCTGAATTAAAAGCCCAAACGAAATAGTTTTTTTTCCCCAGCCCTTACCCCTAACGGAACCCCACGCCGTCAGCCACTTCTGTTAGAAATAAACTTTCGTTTTTTTACAAGTATGCCACTTCCTCATTGAGAAAAAAAAAAAAGCACCCAATAATTTTATACGACCACAAATCCCATCTTGAATTTTGTACGTTCTTGCTTCGTTAATTTTAAATCGGAGGGAAAAATGTTAGGACCTGTTTGGTTTTTCAGAAAATTTCACTGAGATTCTGTTATTTTGATCTACAATATTGTGACGAATGCGACGGTGGGTCTGCATATGCTGATTTGGTGGGAAATTTTGGGATTGGAGCTGGCGGGGTTGGAAGGGAAGACGATAACGTCGAGGGAGAGGAGAGAGAGGTGGAGGATGGGGAGGTGGAGGGAGTTGGGGGAGAGAACGAAGGCGCACTGTCCGTGGGAGAGGCCGAGTTGGGATTGAAGTGAGGCGGCAAGGGTTCAGACTCGAAAAATGAACTCGGGGTAGAGAATATGGTGGCCGGTGGCTGAGTCGAAGAGGGCAGGAGTGGAAGGCAGGGGAGGGGAGTGGTGGAGGTGGGAGATGAGGTAGTCGGTGAGGGAAAGAGGCGTGGTTTGGGGAAGGGGTTGGGATCTGGGTCTCAGGCTGTGGAAAGTCTTGGTCTTTGAGCAAAACCCATTCTTTGGATCAATGTTGCTGCCCTTCTGTTGAGTCGCCATTTATTGTTTCAGTTGTTTGAGGTTGAGGTGTCAAGATTTGAATTGGATATGGAGGTATTAAAATAGATATTTTGGAAAATAACTGTTATAGATAATATGTGGATGAACTACTTGAATAATTCGTTGTTATATATCAAAGAAAAATCAGATGAATTATATTTATAAGCAGAAAAATGGATGGGTTACTATTCCTGCACAGTATTTCACTACTTATTTAAAAAAGTTTGTAAAGTGAATAGTGTTGCATAAATAGCGGTTATTTTGTTCCTTTCTAGAAATAGTGTAGGTTATTTTGGTTTAGTTTTCAAAAATGGTGTGTAATTTTATTGTAGTTCCGTAAATATTATGAGTTATTTTGGTTCAGTTTCAGAAATAATGTGGGTTATTTTAGTTTAATTTTGAGAAATAGTGTGTAATTTTGTTATAGTTCTAGAAATAGTGTGAGTTATATTGGTTCAGTTTTAGAAGATAGGTTATTTTGCTGTAATTCCAAAAATAGTGTGGGTTGTTTTGGTTTAGTTTTATAAATAGTTTGCAATAGTACCATAAATAATGTGCGTTATTTTGGTTCAATTTCAATAATAGTGTTGGTTATTTTGTTGTATTTTCAGAAATATTGTTTATTTTGTTTCATTCTAGAAATAGTGTGTCTTATTTTGGTTTAGTTTCAAAAATAGTATGAGTTATTTTGCTATAGTTTCATAAATAGTGTAAGTTATTTTATTGTAGTTTCAAAAATAGTGTGGGTTATTTTGTTTCTGCTTTAGATATAGTGTGAGTTCTTTTGATGTAGTTTCATAAATAGTCAGTTAATAAATAGTGTAGTACTTGTGTCAGTTTCATAAATAGTCAATCAGTTTAATAAATATAATGTAGTGCCCGGGTCAGTTTCATAAAATAGTGTAGTACATGTGTTAGTTTCATCAATAGTCAGTCAGTTTAATAAATAGTGTATAGTATATGTGTCAGTTTCATGAATAGTTAGTCAGTTTAATAAATAGTGTAGTACCCGTGTCAATTTCATAAATAGTCAGTTAGTTTAATAAATAGTGTTGTATCCGTGTCAGTTTCATAAATAGTGAGTTTAATAAATAGTGTAGTACAGGTGTTAGTTTCATAAATAGCCAGTCAGTTTCATAAATAGTGTATACATGTGTTAGTTTCATAAATAGTCAATCAATTTAATAAATAGTGTCACATGTCAGTTTCATAAATAGTGTAGTACCCGTGTTAGTTTCATAAATAGTTAGTTTATGAAACAATTAATGTTCAATTTAACAAATAGTGATAGTTTTAGTAAAAAAAACTTGTGTTGGAAATATATATAGAAAAAACTTGTGATGGAAATAAAAATAACCAAATCACTAGCAATTGCAAAGATTTGTGCATAAAAAAAAAATGCAGATACAGGTTATTAATCACAAATGCTAAGAAATGAATATATATAGACACACACACACACAAATTGTCTCTAAACTCTTTACGAGTACATGTATCATTAGATTCACTCATTCATACAATCTATTACCACATTCAACTCTCATACTTACAATTAATTAAACTTTTAGATTCACAATTTTTTTAGAGTGGTACGAAAATAGAACAACGGAAACTAAGAGGACTTGTAAATTGAGCTTCAAATTCTAAACAATGGCCACATTCAAACAAAAAATAGTGGGTATATATAAACAAATCCAGAGCCATCAAACACAAGTATGACAGTCCAGAGCCACTAAACCCTTCCATTTGCTCCAAAAGCCCTTGCTCCCTACTGCTTCAGTGTCTACCCAAAATGTGAAAAAACCAATTCAATACTCAAACCAAGAAAAAGAATTTGCCAACAAAAAAAAAAAAAAAAAGGCAATGAAAGTGAGGGAATTTAATTTGAAGCAATACCTCTAGTTGTTGCTGATCATTTAGGGGGAAACTATCTGCTGCTGTTGCTGCTTCAGCTAGGGAGCACTTGAGTGGAGCTGGGAGACTGGATTTTGGGGAGAAATGATGGGTGTGCAAGTGTCGCCGCTCAGAAGATGCAGCAGGTCAGCGTCTGAACATTGTTGTCATCAGATCCGGCTCCTCCCTCGACAAATTGCTCGGCCGTCGAGCCAAGACTCATGGTTGCTGCGGTTTCTGTCGAGGATTTGTTGGCAGCTCGGAGGACGTGAAGCATATTGTTCGGGTCACGTGCAACGCGACAAAGAGATCGTTGAAGAGCACGAATCTCTTCGTGCCTCCCGTCGAAGTAAAATGGGAGCCCATCGATATGACGGAGAAGAAGGTCGGATGATGGTGAGAAGCAAAACAGACCAAATAGACGGCAAGACTTGATGTCAGGTTAAAATTGGAAGCTCAATAAATTATATTCCTTGGGTTAATCTTATTGGGCTGATTTGATGTTGGGTTTTGTCCTAACTATTAAATAAACTTATTACTCGATTTTTAGTCAAGATTTAAAGTTTTAAAGTTCTTTTCATTAGTTTTCCTTTAATTAAAAGGAAAATTAATGAAAATCGTTTGAAAACTTTGAGTTTTAATGATATGGATAAAATAAAGGGTAAAGTGAATAGTACTAGGATTGACTTTTTAGTGTAAAAATGTAGTTTTTCGTTAAAGTCAATGATACCGGGAACTTTTCACTAAAGTTCCCTTAATTAAACCCCAACTTGGCTAATCTGATGGTTCAACAATTCAATTTCTTTTTTTTTTTTTTTTTTTTTTTTTAAATCACATGAAGCTGTGAATTCTATATGTAGAACCCCTGAAATTATAGAAACCCTGAAGCTTGTTGGTCAAGACACATACTTACGTACGTAGCAGGTACGAAAACTTACAGGTTCTGTGAAACTTTTGTTGCTGAAGTTGCGTGCTCGTTAATTTGAGTCTATGTATCTTCTTGGGTGGGGTTTATCTACCTGCATTCGAGGTTTATTTATTTTTTATTTTTAGTTCATTAATAATTATGTACTGTATGATTTCATTGTTGCATCTATATCTTAATTAGGTACACTGTTCTAAAAATCATAGACGCTTGGTTACCGTCTTGATTAATACCTAAGTGTTTGAAAATTTAGAAAGGGTGCCCAGACTTGTTGAGGCGCCCACCAAAACCGCCTAGGCACCCGCCTAGCTTGCCTAGACCCACCTAGACATCTGCCTAGGTTGCGACTTACCTAGACAGAAAATAGATAACATTCATTTTGCATTTTTTTTTTTTTGATAAATTGTAAGAGACTTGTTGAATACTTAAATGAACACACATTATATGCTTGTTCCCCATGTTTTATTATGTTTCAATACTTCATAATATATATGTCATTCTATTTTGTAATTTATGATGTAATTATATATATTTTAAGTATAAATATACACTTATTTACACGAAATATAACAGGTTTACTTAAATTCGCCTAGTCCGCCTAGGCGCCCGCCTAAGCCTCGCCAAGCCGCCTAGGTGCTAGGCCTCAACCCGCCGCCCGACTAGCGCCTAGCTTCTTTTAGAATCTTAGAGATATGACTCCACCTGCATTTGGAGATACTGATAAGATCATCAAATTACTCTGCACGTAAATTGTTCTATATTACTTTTCCTGTACACAAATTAGCGGTTAAATGATTACAAGCTTGCAAGCACACCTTTGGCAATGAATGAAAAAATTCAAAAGCAAGATGGAAGTGATTCTGCTAATGAAACTGTGTATAGGCAAGTAGTTGGTAGTTTGCTATATCTTACCGTAACTAGACTTGATGTTATGTTTGCAGCTAGTTTGTTGGCAAGATACATGCACAATCCAACTAAGAAACATTTTGGAAATGCAAAGAGGGTGCTCAGGTACATTCAAGAGACATTGGATTATGGGATTGAGTACAAGAAACGCAAAGTTGTACTTCTAATTGGATATTATGATAATAACTGAAGTGGGGATGAATTTGATATGAAAAGCACTTCATCCTATGCCCTTTCATTTGGTAGTGGCATATTTTCATGAGCCTCTGTGAAGCAACACAGTGTAATAGGTGAACCAACATAGTGTAGCAGTTTCAACAGTTGAAGCTGAGTTACTGAGTATATGAGTATAACTGAAGTAACAACACAAGCTATGAGGCTCATATTTATATTATAGGATTTTGAAGAGGAACAAGACAAGGCTTCTCTAATTTCCTGTGACAACACCTCTGCAATAGCAATGACAAGGAACCGTGTATTCCATCAAAAGTTAAAACACATTGCTGGAAAATATCATTACATAAAAGAAGCACTGAAGTTTGAAGAACAACTGGCTTAAATTTTCACCAATGCGCTGCCAAATGATAGATTCTATAAACTTAGAGAAATGCTTGGAGTGAAAGCATTAACAAGCTTAGAATGAGTGTTGAAGTATAAGCTTTGCTACTACAGGAATTGCAGGATCGAATGTTGGAGATCATGGCTACTGCATTAGTTCATACCCTTGTGCTTTTAGTTTTGAATTTGTGTTTGATTTTAATGAACAGTCACGATCATAACATCTAGAGGGTGTATAACGTGCCACCTGTCCAATTTGATGCAAGTGTTTAAGTTGTTCACATGCAACTCATGACGTATGCTAACTGAGGTGTGATCTAGCAATGACTATATTTCCTCACACTTCTTGCACGTTTGGCATAATTGAATGCAAGAGAATCCAACAAAGATTTCTCTATGACATTTCACATTTTGCTTCCTTCTTCTTCTTCAAGTTTACTCTCTGTAATTTGTTCATCACATTCTCTATGATTTCCAAAACTTGAAACTGACTACAATTAGAGAAAATTAATCCTAAAAACATTAATGCCCAATGCTCTTGATTCAGCCTTCAATCGAATCAGCTAAGTGATATTCAGCCCTTGATTGATTCTTATTCTATGGATTATGTGGGATATGTATTGATGATTTCTTTTGCATGCAAGTTTTAAAAGAGTTGAAAGAAAGCAGACATAGAACAAGAATATTCAAAGCTTATGAGGTACCATTTCTTGCCTTTCTACATTCTGTCTTATGGATATATATAGAGGGATATACATAACTAGCTTTTTTTTTGTCTTTCTTTTTGTTCTTTCTTTTTCATGAGATGTGTTAGAGTGAATTAAAATTGTTTATTGAATGGATTCGAAGAGGGATGAATGAACACAAACGGTTGCTTCGCTCTGCAAATCACAGAGGAGCGATTGGATTTCTCATTTTTGTTGCTTACACGCACGTCTCTCACACACACAAGCTGTGTAGAGGAATATTACTGTTAGAAACCAACTTGTTGGATCATTCTCACACTAGAACTTGATCTCAGCCACTCATCTAGCTAATAACTAGGATCAAAAGACACATGACACTCATGGCCTTACATATAAGATTTTACACTAGTCATTCTTTGACACAAGTGAGCACACCATTTAAAATCAAAACTTATTTACTACTACTATCAGCTCACAACTTATAATTCAACACTCCCTTTTATGTTTTGAGCTGATTTCACACTAAGCATGTCTCTGAGATAGTTGAACCGATCCTTGTTTAGAGCCTTAGTGAATATGTCTGCCATCTACTCATTTGTTGGACAGTACACTAAGTCAATTATCCCTTCTTGCAATGCATCATTGATGAAATGGTATCTTATGTCAATGTGTCTTGTTTTTTTGCGGAACACTGGATTTTTTGTGATTTCAATTGCAGCTGTGTTGTCACACTGCAATGAAGTTGCTTCAGTTTGTAAGTTCCCAAAGTCTTCAAGTACACACTTGAGTCAAATGGCATGTGCAGTTGTTTCAGATGTATTGATGTACTCTGCCTCTGCAGTGGAAAAAGCTACATAGTTTTGTTTCACAAAGGCCCATGAGATTACTCCACTGCCAAAAAAGAAAGCATAACCAAAAGTGCTTTTACTGTTATCAACAGATCATCCCCAATCATTGTCACATAATTCGATTAACATTGCATTCTTTCCTTTCGCATACTCTAAACCATAATCCAAAGTGCCTTTGACGTATCTCAGCACTCTTTTAGCTGTACCAAAGTGCTTGTTTGCAAGACTATGCATAAACCTAGCAAAGAGACTGGAAGCATACATTATATATGGTCGAATGGCAATGAGGTATAACAAACTTCCCATAATCCTTCTATATTGTTCCTCACTTGTTGGCCCACTACCATCATCCTTGCATAGGTTATCTGATGGAACAAGAGGTGTGAACACATATTTGCACTTACTTAAGCCATACTTATTTAACAACGAGACTGCATACTTCCTTTGATAAATAAATATGCTTGAGTGAGTTTAAATAACTCTCATGCCAAGGATATGGTGAATAAGACCCAAATCGGTCATTTCATACTTAACCATCATATCCTTCTTGAATTCTTTCAACATCTCATTGATATTCCTAGTATACACTATGTCATCCACATAGATTGAAACAATCAGAATTCCTTTTCCCCTTGCTTTGGTGTAGAGAGTTGCCTCACTTTGACTTTTCACAAACCCACATTGAGCAAAATAAGTGTCAATTTCTCCATACCAAGCTCTAGGTACCTATTTGAGACCATAGAGAGCTTTGTGAAGCACTTTGTCCTCTCTTCTTTTGATCATAAAACCACCAGGTTGTTCTACATATACCTCATCTTCTAAGACACCATTTAGAAAAGTAGATATGACATCAAGTTGATAGAGTTTCCAGCTCTTTTGAGCAGTCAAGGCAATAAGGGTTCTGATTATGTCCAATCTGGCAGCTGGGGCAAAGGTTTCATTATAGTCTATTCTTGGTTTTTGGGAATATCCCTTTACAACAAGCTTTGCCTTGTTCTTTTGCCCAGTTCCATCAAGATTGAGTTTGGTCTTGAACAACCATTTAACTCCCATTACAGGCTTGTTAGTTGGTCTTTTTACCAACTCCCAGGTTGCATTCTTCTCAAACATGGAGAGTTCATCCTTTATGGCTTCCATCTAAGACTCATCCTCAGCAGCATCTTCACACTTCTCTAGTTTCATAATGCACAAGTTGCACTGAGCAAGTACATCATCCAGTTTCCTTCATTTTAAAGGAGTATGGTCAATAGCTTGAGTGTTTCTCACACCTTCACATGTTCTACTATAAGACTCACATGAATGTGACTATGGAGTGATCTGTGCATCATCAAAACCACAAGGAGTTTTTCTTAGGATAACAGGTGACAAGCTATTTGGAACATTGGCTTGATCTTCTGTGATCTCACTACTTGGTATATCAAAAAACTTCCATTCACAGTTGGGCAATGACATATGCTTCTTTGTGCTTCCTTGCCAATCCCAAGCTAAATTTTCATCAAACACAACATTTCTTGATAGGATCAATTTCTTAGAGATAAGATCAATTTCTTAGAGATTGGATCCAAAATTCTATATCCTTTCTCACACTTTGCATATCCAACAAAAACTCATTTGATATCTTGGCATCAAGTTTAAGCCTTAGCTCAAATGGAGTATAAACATAACAGACTGAGCCAAAGACCTTCAAATGAGCAATACCTGGTTTCCTTTCACTATAGGCTTCAAATAGGGTTATATTATCAAGGGATTTAGTTGTACATCGATTCAAAATATAAATTGCAATGTGCATAACTTCTACCCACAGATAGTAAGGCATCCCTTTATCATGTAGCATAGACTTAGCCATTTTAACCATTGTTCTATTTTTTCTCTCTACCACTCCATTTTGCTATGGAGTGTGTGCAAGAGAAAGTTGTCTTTGAATGCCCTCTGTGTCACATAATTGGTTGAATTCAGCAGATAGAAACTCCCATCCTCTATCACTTCTTAAACATTTCACCTTCAACCTACTCTGTAACTTAGTCATTGCTTTGAACTTCTTAAAACAAGTGAAAGCATCAGATTTATATACGATGAAGTATACCCGTATCATTCTAGCTGCATCATCCACAAGCACCATAAAGTACTTCTTTCCTCCAGTAGATTCATTTCTCATTGGCCCACAACAGTCAACATGGACCAATTCAAGTAGAGCACTAGCCCTTTGTGTTTGATCACTTGGAAAACTTTCCCTGTGTTGTTTGCCATATTGACAACCTACAGACTCCATCATAATTTTCTAGATATGATAGACCATGAACCATGTCTTTATCCTTCAACAGTTTGATTCCACCAAAATGCAAATAACCTAATCTTTTGTACTAGGTCCAAGCGCAGTAAGTAAGACTGGTCTTCAACATAAGTTGTTTCTCTGGCCTTAGACATAGGGGATATCATCGGTTCCCCTTTATTTTCACATTAATAAGTTGACAATCAAGAGAGTGACTATTAAAGACACTATACATTTCTTCCACCAAACACAAGATGGTAGCCATGTTCATCCATTTGTCCAATTCTGAGCACATTCTCCTTTAAACCAAGTAAGCACATGACTTCTTTGATGTATTTCTTCATTTTTTTGGTTTTAATTGCAAGTGACCTCATTCCTACCACATCCACTAACGAGCTGTTCGCATTTGAACTTTCTCTGCAACATTAGTTTCCACATCAACAAGGAGATTGATATTCCCTGTCATATGATTGCTACAACTACTATCTATATACCATTTCCCATTAACTTTGGTTTCAACAACATCATAATTTGCATAAAACAGATTTACTGTCACCTCCATTTGATTTACACAGTTTGTTTTATGAATAGCTTTTCCTACAGAACATTCTCTGGCCCAATGTCCAAATCTATCACAGTTGTGACATTTGGATTTTCCTTTAAAACTACATTAACTATAATGGAATTTGGAACACACTTTGCCCTGAGGTTTAACACCCTCTTGACCCATGGTTAGAGGATGGGTACCATTGTGTGCAGTATTAGTAATTGACTTTTGTTGAAACTTAGGTTTTGAGTCTCTTCTTACCCTTCTGATTTCAATTTCTCTATGAGTTGAACATGCTAGATTGAGCACTAACTCGACTTTGTCCCTTTGAATTAACAGTGACAGAAGTAAATGCTCTTTTAGTTGCATCAATGGAATGCAAATCAAACCTCTACTCTTGACTCTTTAATATAGCTACAACTTCTTGCAATTCAACAAATTCCAGACTCTTTGTATTTTTTATCACTAAGCATATAGGATCATGCATCTTAGTGAGACTAATTAGCACCTTTTGAACTAATCTCTTGTTCAAAAGAGTCTCTCCAAACGTCTTCATTTGATTAATCAGGTCATTTAAGCGAGTAAGATACCCAGATAAGGATTCATCACCACGCATTCTAGTGTATTCAAAATCTCGCCTAAGATTTTGGAGTTTCACAGACCTTACCTGATCACCACCATGGTATTTTCCATACAATAAATCTCACACCATTTTTGCTAAGTTTGCGTTTGCAATCCGAGGAAACATCTGATTGGAAACTGCACTTTGAATGATGTCAAGGGCTTTTGCATCTTTCATGAAGATTGCCGCCATTTTCTCATCATCTTCATCATCAATGTATGTGTCTTCCTCAGTCTTCATCTTCTTCTTCTTCGAATTGGGAATCATAATCCCTTTCTCCAACAGACTTGAAAATGGTGACCATTTTGGTTCTCCAGAACTCGTAGTTTTAACCGAAGAAGATCGGAGTCCGAAATTTAGCACTCCCATATCCAGCCATTGCGAGCTTGAGTGTACTCAGAAACACGTAGTTCTTGAATCACAAACAAACTCAGGTGAACTTCACCTGACCCTGAGTGAGCCTAGAAAACCTAACACTGGTGATGTTCGAATTCACAATGCACAACTAGTTCTAATCGAAACCTGGCTTTGAGGCCATGTTAGAGTGAATTGAAATTGTTTATTGAATGGATTCATTGGCATGCAACATTGGAGCCACAAACTAAATTTGTAATACCCACCCGTACAACTTCAATTGCGAGTGCAATAGATTATTACAAAAAAGGATGAAACTTTGCAAATTAACACCACTATAGTGATTAATTATTTTCAAGAAGACATTACAAACATAGAAAATCAGTAGAAAATAGTGAAATGAGTACGGATAATTTCAAAAAGTTGTGTCTACACTCATGCCAGCTGATGATGCAAGTTGATGAATATTCTTATGACTACACCAGAGATTCATAACGAGTGGTTTTATTTTTCTGCTTTGTTTACTCTTCAAGTGTAATGAGATATGTTTCACTGGTGAAGGTAGAATTTGACTTTACGAGACATCCGATTGTAACAATTTAATGAGCAGGATTTTGAATCACAGGAGCCACATGTGAGCAATATGCTACTGCTGACTTGTTCCCTGCACCCTTCCTCCTCCACCTCCTCCTTGAGTTGTTGCTCCTCCTCCCTGATCAGTAGTTGTACCACCTCCTTTTAGATTTGGAGTTTTCACCTTAATGAATTCATTGGTAAATACCGTACTTCCAATCCTAGCCCCTTGCATGCAAGGTATAGGTAAGCGAATTCTATCCTTGAACAGGCGGCTCTCATCTGTTATTTCCCAGGGATAACCTAAATCGTGAATTAATGTATCTTGAATATATTTCACGATATACTCTTGGGAACTGATTTGAAGCTGTTTAAACGTCTCTGAGAATCTTCTTAAGTCTGAAATTCTCCTCAGTCTCTTGGGGGCTTTTCTCAATCATAAAATCATCTTCTTTAACACTACTGGCAAGTAGTAGTTGAATGGGATTCGCTGGGTGGTCAGCACATCTTGTTTTGAACCAAATAATTGACACACCAAAGAAAAATTTAGAAAAGCAGGACTACTTGATCTCTTGTATCTCCTCATTGTCCGATGTTTGAGGTGTACCTTTTCGATTGCACTTCTCAGCTTCTTGCCGGCCCAAGTATTTCCAAAGGAAAGGATATGCCCGACACAACTTTATAAATTTTTTGAATCTGAAATCCTCCTCACTTTCCTCCGGGAGTATCTCGATTATGACCTTTTTGACATATGAAGGGCTTTCCAACAACCGATCAAACAGCTGTCTGAACAGATTTTGTTGGTCAATGGAGTTTAGTTGTCTCAACAAAAGAATAGGCTCACATAACTTTCTTTCACGGGAGAATTTTTTTCTAAGATCCTTGAATACATGAATTCGGGTTATGATTGAAACTTCATTAAATAGCACCGTGAATGCTCTCAATCTAAAACCTTCCTCAATTTCCTCTACAAATTTTGTGGTTACAACACCTTTAGTGACATAAGAAATTCTTCGAATCATCTTCCGTTGACTACTGGCAGATAGTAGGCTGAACCCAAAACTCGATAGATGCAAGAGTAAATCGGCAGCACCCACAGAATCTTGCTGCTCAAGGATCATTCTCTCAGGAAGCGATGTTTTTTGGCTTAGTACTTTATCTCACCGCTGATGGACATTCCTCTGAGGGAGAATTGTTCCTTCATGTAGTTTATTATCAACTATGTTAAAGACGCTAACTTAGTCACCAAAGTGAATAGCTTTCTTACACAGCTCTGTGAATCTTGTCAGTCGGATAAAATCCTCCCCACTTCCATTGGGGAGTTTCTCATAAGTTAGATCACCATCTTTAACTCCAAGATTATAGGACAGTTCTTCTATCAGATGTATTTGAGCAGGCACGCTTTGTCCCTTGAACCAAATAATTGAGAAACCAAAGAAAAATTCATCAAAACGACATTGCCAATCCGGACAAACTTCTTGATCACTACCTCTGATTTCTTCATGTGTGCCTTCATTATCAGATGTCTCCGGTAGACCTTTCCATTTCTTAGCATCTTGCCAGGTGACAAGACGCTCAAAAACTGTTGAATTATAAGTCTTTAGCTGATTGAGTATTAGAAATAAGATGAGTTTAATGTGTGTATTCATTTGAGCATATCTGCCAAGTGTAGAGTTAAAATGATGTAAGGCCATGAGTGCCATGTGGTGTTTGATCCTTGTAATTAGGTTGATGAGTGACTAAGATTAAAAGTAGTGTTTTGTGTGGTCCTAAAGCTAAGGCCATCAGTTAAATGTAAAGCAGTGTTAGTGCGTTTTTTTTTGTGTAGTACAGATTATTCCTCTGCAAGACTTTTGCATGAGTGAACAAGAAAAAAAAACTTTTCGGTTCAACTTCATCTATCTTTTCTTTTCTCTTCTGTTTAGCATTCTGAAAACCAAAACCCAGCTAAATCAAATACACTAACATGGCCTTAGAGCCTGGTTTCGATTAAGATCTGGGCGTGTTTCTGTGAGCTCAAACATCACCGTTTCTGGTTTCGGTGAAGGTTGCCGGAGTTTGTCTATGACCTAAAGAACTACGTGTTTCTGGATTCACACAAGCTCACGATGCTGGATCTGGGAGTGCTAAAGTGAGGACCCCGATCTTCTCCGATAAGAACTACGAGTTCTGGAGAATCAAAATGGTTACCATTTTCAAGTCATATGGACTGTGGAATCTGGTGGAAAAAGGGATTTCAGTTTCCGATTCGAAGAAGAAGGAAGCTAAGACTGATGAAGATACAGATGTTGATGCTGACGATAATGAGAAAATGGCTGCAATCTTCATGAAAGATCCAAAAGCTCTTGGAATCATTCAAAACGCAGTCTCTGATCAGATTTTCCCTCGAATCGCAAACGCAGACTCGGCAAAAATGGCATGGGATCTGTTGTATGGCGAATATCACGGTGGGGATCAGGTAAGATCTGTGAAACTCCAGAATCTTAGACGAGAGTTTGAATACACTAGAATGTGTGATGATGAATCCTTGACTGGGTATCTTACTCGTTTAAATGATTTGATTAATCAAATGAAGACATTTGGTGAAACTCTGTCAAATGAGAGATTAGTTCAGAAGGTGTTAATCAGTCTCACTAAGATATATGATCCTATATGCTTAGTGATAGAAAACACCAAATGTTTAGAATCTGTTGAACTGCAAGAGGTACTAGCTATATTGAAGAGTCAAGAGCAGAGGTTTGATTTGCATTCCTCAGATGTAACTGAGAGAGCATTTTCTTCTCTTACTGTTAGTTCAAAAGGGCAGAATCGAAGTTATCCTCAGTCTAGTACTTTTAAACCACAAAAAAATTGGAATCAAAAGGGTAAGAAATGGGATTCGAAACCAAAGTTTCAGCAAAAATCATTCACAAATGTTGCACAGAATAGTACTTCCTCACAGATTATGGGTCAAGAGGGTGTAAAACCTCAGTGTAAGGTGTGTTCAAAGTTTCATTATGGTGAATGTAGATATAAGGGGAAATCCAAGTGCCATAACTGTGATAGATTTGGTCATTGGGCTAGAGAGTGTACTGTTTGGAAAGTCTGTTCAAAAGGCAAACTGTGCAAGTCAAATGGAAGTGACAGGAAACTTATTTTATGCAAATTGTGCAGTTGCTGAGACTAAGGTTAATGGAGATTGGTACATAGATAGTGGCTGCAGTAATCATATGACAGGAAATGTTGATCTTCTTGTTGATATGAATACAAATGTTGCAAGGAAAGTTCAAATGCCAACAGGAGTGTTAGTTAATGTGGCAGGAATGGGATCACTGGAAATTGAGACTAACAGAGGAAGAAAATACATTCGAGAAGTCATGTACCTACCTGGTTTGAAAGAGAATCTATTAAGTATAGGACAAATGGATGAGCACGGATATTATCTTATGTTTGGTGGACATATGTGTACTGTTTTTTATGGTCCTTCTCTGAAATGTCAAATTATCTGTGTAAAAATGAAAGAAAACAGGTGCTATCCTCTATCTCTACGGCCTGAGAAACAACTTGTGTTGAAGACCAGTTTTGCTCATTGTTCTCTGACTTGGCACAGAAAATTAGGCCACCTACACTTTGGGGGGATCAAGAAATTGAAGGATAATGACATGGTTCATGGATTACCATATCTAGATTAGTATGACAAAGTGTGTGAAGGCTGTCAATATGGTAAGCAACACAGAGAAAGGTTTCCTAGTGGTCAAGCACAAAGAGCTGGTGCTCCACTTGAATTGGTTCATGTTGATCTGTGTGGACCGATGAGAATCGAGTCTACTGGAGGAAACAAGTACTTCATGTTGCTTGTGGATGATGCAACCAGGATGATATGGGTGTATTTTCTTAGATTCAAATCTGAAGCTCTTACTTGTTTTCAGAAATTCAAGGCCATGACTGAGTTGCAAAGTGGAATGAAGGTAAAATGTGTAAGGAGTGATAGAGGAGGGGAGTTCTTATCAAATGAATTCAAGCAATACTGTGACACAGAGGGAATCCAAAGGCAACTGTCTATCTCTTACACTCCACAACAAAATGGAGTGGTTGAAAGAAAAAACAGAACTGTGATTGAAATGGCCAAGTCTATGCTTCATGACAAAGGAATGCCTTACTATATGTGGGCAGAAGCTGTGCATACTGCTGTCTATCTGTTAAACAGATGTCCTACCAAATCACTGGATAGTATAATACCTTTTGACGCTTACAGCAAAAGGAAACCTGGTATTGCTCATTTGAAAGTTTTTGGCTCGGTTTGTTATGTTCATACTCCATCCGAGCTAAGACACAGGCTAGAACCCAAGAGTATAAAAGGAGTCTTTGTTGGATATGCAAAATGTGAGAAAGGTTATAGAGTATTTGATCCAATCTCTACGAGACTGATTCTATCAAGAGATGTTGTGTTCGATGAAAACTCATCTTGGGATTGGGAAAGAAGCACAGAAAGATATATGTCACTGCCTACTTATGAGTTTGACACTGTGGATACACCAAGAAGTGAGAATACAGAACATGACACTCAAGGTTCAAGTGGTTTATCACCTGGCATATTGGAAGAAGCTGCATGACACACCCTAACCGAGATTAGGGCATGCTGGCCGTCACGTGGAGGTGACGTAGCCATGTGCACAGTGCGGAAGCTAAAGGAAATAATATAAAAGTACGAATAATTTAAAACTAGCATATGTAATGTGATAAAATAAGTGCTAGCGTAAGTGAGACGCTGAATTCAGAGCCTAAAGACTACAGCAGTCCAAGGAAAAGATACAACAATAGTGCACCCGAAGGTGACCCTACATCGGTGCGTGTCTGTCATAAATGCCGGGACTTCCTCTGGGAAAACCACCGAACCCGCTAAGCTACTAGAACCTGGAAGGGCGCAAAACAAAAGCGTGAGTGGGCAAAAACAAATTCTTTGAAAACCATTTCATAAAATACATTCTAACCCCTCGCCGTAAAACCTGTATACTTCCCAGAAAATAAACATATATACGTAGGTATAAATATGCCAAATATGCTCAAGGGTATGCCATCATGCTCAAAGGTATGCCGTCATGCTCAAAACCTCATAATAATATGCAAGTGCTTAGGTATAAACCGTGTCAAAACTTATCACTGGCAGCCGGAGTCACCTAAAGTGACCTGTACGGCTGAATCTAGAGCTCAAATCTCAATCTCAACAGCTAAACCTGCCCACGAGTCGGAACCACCTATAGTGGTCTGTACGACAGGCCTGGTGCGATACATATAAACGCTTTAGTGCTACGATCACGTGAAGACTGTGCGAATAATCGCGGGTCACCTACGAGTCGGAACCACCTATAGTGGTCTGTACGACAGGACTGTGCACCTAACTTGGATCCAAGCTGAGCGTGTGGTGCGGGAGGTGAACAACACGTGAAGGATTGTGCCCTACTCTGGGCGGGAGCACTAACACCGGGGGTGCAGGTTATGAGCTCTCTAAGCATCTCTAATCACTATTGAATGCATATATGAAATAACGCTTACCTGGCACTTACCTGTGCCTCCACATCACCATTAAATATATATACATACACATAACTGAATTTATAAATAAACGTAGATGCAACTAATCATGCATAACCACCAATTATATAAAAGAAACGGCATATAACGAATAAGCATTTATACTAATTTCTGGGAATTATATGTATATAGGTATACGGAAAACCAAAAGCCCACTCACTGGTATGTGGAAGGGTCGTAGCCCCCCTGCCTCGAGTGTGCACGCTCGTCCTCGGGATAGGAATCACCTATATGCGAATTAACTATAAAAACGTTAACTTTAAAGCACATAACCTTCCGTTCAAAATAACTTCTTATACATTGCTCAAAATGGACAAATGAATATACCAACGTGCTCTACACAACCTCAGGATCACAACCATATTTTTAAAATAATTTTTGGACCTCTCACGCGCCCCCACGCGCCAAAATAGGCACGGACCTACGCGCCCCCACGCGCGGCCACTTGCCGTGCACACTGACGGTGTCAATTGACGCCGTCAGGAATATTCTGTTAAAACTCCGGAATATTCCGTTAAACTTAACCGGATACTGCTACTGCCGTTAGGAATATTCCGTTAAAATTAACGGAATATTCCTGTTTCTTCTCTGGCCTACCCTCGCCGGACTTCAGTCACCGGAAAACTGGGAAAACTTTAAACTCACTATTCTCCTTCGTTTTTCAACCAATTTTCATGATTCTTGAACCTAAATGAAGCTTAGACCTAGGAGAATCACGATAGACTACTTTTAAAGGCTAAAAACCACGCGATCATACCTGTCTTCAAACTAAAAAATCGGCCAACTTCGAACCAAGCTTTCCCGACGTCCAAATTTGTCCAACGAAGCACTCCGAGGCTCCTGGGAACCTCACAAACACAACTACAAGCTTCAAAATCCCAAAAACTAGCTAGGTTAAATTTGCATGAACAGTACTCAAATCGGAGCTTAAGAAATCGACGTGAAAACGACTGGTTTCTCACCTGGAAATGGTACAGCTGTACTCCCACGAGCTTCACGAGCTCGAATATGGCCTTAGTTTCTTCGATCTGTGATGATTTGGTTTAGTTGTGTGTGTGTCCGTACGTTGCAGGAAGAAGAAGAAGAATAGAGGACTTGGGGAGGGGGGAGAAAGAGAGAGAGGGAAAGTGACAGAGGTAGAGGGAGAGTGAGACAGTGTGTGTGCAGGTGTGGGTGTGGTCCAACACATGCCACACACACAAAACAACTAATTACGTCAAAAAAAACGAACTAGGGGCAAAGTTGACAATTCACATGTACGTTTTAATATTTCCGGGACGGGATGTCACACTGCAAGTGGTATTGATGATACACAGGTCAATTCTCAGTCAAGTGCAGGTGTGAGTGACACTCAGGCATTTGATCATACTCCATTAAAATGGAGAAAGCTGGATGATGTGCTTGCTCAATGTAATCTGTGCATTATAGAACCAGAGAAATTTGAAGATGCAGTTAAGGATGAATCTTGGATGAATGCTATGAAGGATGAGCTCTCCATGATTGAAAAGAATGCAACCTGGGAGTTAGTAGACAGGCCAAGTAACAAGCCTGTAATTGGAGTAAAATGGGTGTTTAAAACCAAACTCAACTTGGATGGAACTGTGCAAAAGAACAAGGCAAGGCTTGTTGCAAAGGGATATGCCCAAAAACCAGGAATAGACTACAATGAGACTTTTGCTCCTGTTGCTCGGTTAGATACAATCAGAACTCTTATAGCATTGGCTGCACAAAAGAGTTGGAAACTCTATCAACTTGATGTCAAATCGGCCTTTTTAAATGGTGTTCTAGAGGAGGAGGTTTATGTCGAGCAGCCTGATGGTTTTGTAGCTAAAGGGGAGGAAGACAGGGTATATAAACTTCACAAAGCCTTGTATGGTCTAAAACAGGCACCACGGGCCTGGTATGGAGAGATCAATACATATTTCTCACAATGTGGTTTCACAAGAAGTTTAAGTGAACCAACATTGTACATCAAGGCAGAAGAGAAAGGCATTTTGATTGTGTCGATCTATGTGGATGACATAATCTATACTGGGAGCAACAAACAAATGCTTGAAGAATTCAAGGAAGACATGAAACGAAAGTATGAGATGACTGATTTGGGCCTTCTCCATCATTTTCTTGGATGGGAATAATTCAAACCACTTCAAGCATTTTCATCCACCAAAAGAAATATGCAAGCTCTTTGTTAGACAAATTTGGTCTAAAAGAGTGCAAACCTGTGCTTACTCCATTAGTTGCAACTGAGAAGTTAACCACGGATGATGGAAGTGGTGCTGCAAGTGAAGAGTTGTACATAAGTTTGGTGGGAAGTCTCTTATATCTCACTGCAACCAAGCCTGATATTATGTATGCATCCAGTCTGTTAGCCAGATTTATGCACTGTCCTACTAGTAAGCATGTTGGAACTGCTAAAAGAGTGCTAAGATACATTAAAGGCACACTTGATTATGGTCTGGAATATGTGAAGGGTAAGAACTCAATGTTAATTGGGTTCTGTGACAGTGACTGGAGTGGATCAATTGAGGACAGTAAAAGTACTTCTGGTTATGCTTTCTCCTTTGGCAGTGGAGTATTCTCATGGGCATCTGTGAAGCAAAATTGTGTAGCTCTTTCCACTGCAGAAGCAGAGTACATCAGTGCTTCAGAAGCAACTACTCAAGCCATTTGGTTGAGATTTGTTCTTGAAGATTTTGGTGAATTTCAAACCGAAGCCACTCTAGTGCACTGTGACAACACCTCAGCAATTGCAATCACCAAGAACTCTGTGTTCCATCAAAAGACCAAACACATTAACAGAAGATACCATTTCATCAAGGATGCACTGAAGGATGGGATCATTGATCTGGTGTACTGTCCAACTAATGAGCAACTAGCTGATATTTTCACAAAACCTCTGCCTAAGGATCGGTTTAATTATCTCAGGAGCATGCTTGGAGTGAAATTAGCTCAAGACTTAAAGGGGAGTGTTGAATTATAAGTCTCTAGCTGATTGAGTATTAGAAATAAGATGAGTTTAATGTGTGTATTCATTTGAGCATATCTACCAAGTGTCGAGTTAAAATGATGTAAGGCCATGAGTGCCATGTGGTGTTTGATCCTTGTAATTAGGTTGATGAGTGACTAAGATTAAAAGTAGTGTTTTGTGTGGTCCTAAAGCTAAGGCCATCAGTTAAATGTAAAGCAGTGTTAGTGCGTTTTTTCTGTGCAGTATAGATTATTCCTCTGCAAGACTTTTGCATGAGTGAACAAGAAAAAAAAAACTTTTCGGTTCAACTTCATCTATCTTTTCTTTTCTCTTCTCTTTAGCATTCTGAAAACCAAAACCCAGCTAAATCAAATACACTAACATAGTCGGCAAAGTCTCTAGAAAGCCTTATAGATCTTCTGACTCTTGAATCCTCATCATCTGCTTCATCATGAGCTTTGACATCAACGATTGTACCGATCAGTTGCTGTTGATCATTGGCGTCAAGCTTCCTGAATGAAGAAATCAACTCCGCAAATTGCCTTTTGCGCTTGAATTTCTTTGTAATTAGGGAAAGGAAAAGATTTGTCTCGGGGAAAGGAAGTTTGTTGAATAGTTCTGTAAAGGTTCTGAGTTGGAAATCCTCCTCGCTTTCCTTCTCTTGCTGCTCGAGTACTATAACAGCTCCATCAACTAGTTTACTACGGATTTCTTCAGTCTTCTCTATTTGCTCGCTGGGAGAGAGTCGACTGAATGCAAATATTGAAAGACGTGGCACTGTACAACTCTTATCAGGCATAACTGCCGCTTTCTTCCACCGAGACATCGATTAATGGGTGGGAAGACCCACGACCTTTCGTTTTATTTCTTTGCAAAGATTCTGTGGGTGAACAATCAAGGGCATACAAACCATGGCTTCGCAAGATTAAAAGCCTTAGCTATATATATAGTTGTTAATTCTATACTTAACTACGAATTAATAAAGTAGACGCTGATGAATGATTGAGGTGTGGCTTGAATGTCAACCAAGGGCATAAAACTTAAGTAGTTGCCTACCAAACGCGATCGTAAACTAGTTTGAATTGACCAATTATATATTGACAAGAATATTACAAATCATGCCACCAATGTTGCTCAATCAAATTCAATCCCATAAATCCTTCTCTGTATATCAGTTTATATTTACTGTCATTGTACATTTGTTGTATTTACTAGCAAAAAGTGCTCGTGTGGTGCTGCGGGTTTTAAGTGCGTTTAAGGTGATAATATTTTACATATATAACATGTTTACAGAGAGAGATATACTCAGTGTTATTTACAGAGATACGATACTATTTATTGTGCTATTTACATATGTAACATTTTTTATATGCTGCTTGTAAATTGTAATGTTACTGTAAGCTTTGTGCTATTTACATATATACATATATATTGTTTGAGAAAGCTAAATTAGCAGCATATGCCAGTGATCAAAGGTTTGGTACAAAATGTTGTGGATAGACTACGAATATGTTACTGGGGAAAATCTACATTGTTATCGGGCTCATCTTCATCTTGACTATGTAGAGGGGTTTACTTTTCTGGGTTTTCCTCTGCAAGGGTTTCCAGATGGTTGGTACAAAAGAGAGTTGTTAGTGTGAATTGTTTGTTATAACACTTTGCTGACTAACACGTATGAGTTACGTACAGCCAGAATTTGATCCAAGTCTCTGAGGTATGTACAGTCAGATCGAAGGATTCAATATTTTACGATAAAAACCCTAAACAAGTTGACTTTGAAACTAAGGCCGGATGCCTCATGGGGTGTTTTAGAGACCACCCCCAGCAGAAGGAGGCCTGATACCAAGTCGTTTTGGAGTCCAGGGCAATTACAAAAGAAAGGGGTAATGCTTTCATATGAACTCTCCTTGAAATTTCCCATGATCAGTTTGTATAGCATATCCGTTCGTTTAAAAGACGAAGGATTCTTGCAGTTGAATATGTCTTCTTATTTAGTTCAATTAAATTGGTTTTTTATGAAGCAAATTGCGAAATTGCATTTGTAAGTTACATATGCGCGTGCATGTAGAGCAACTACACACACAGCTAGCACATATCTCCAGAGTTGACCAATATGACGACAAATTAAGGGGCACAAGGTCATCCGTGTTATATCTGCCACGTATATGTTAACCTTCTTTATATAATAACTTAGCTACTAGATTGGGAAGGTTCCGGGCCGGTGATTATAAACAAAAAAATACAAAATTTAATAGATCGAGATCAGGTCTGGAACGACCGTCCACAAGACTAGAATGCAAATTGCATATATGAATTGAGTTCGATATACTATAACAAATTCATGCGTGCCAGATGTACCAGTTCGTAAGAAAAGTGATAGACGACACTTTAAACTGAATAAGCTTTTCAAATGCACCTACAAGATGGAAAAATAATCGATAAGCTGATTGTATACAGAAAGTGACAGAAGACGAAATACCATCTTAAACTATTCTGTATTGACCATGGAAACCTTCAACTATTTCTATGGAAATGTAGATGAGAACATATGATTGCCAGTGGCTTGGATAAAGAAAGAAAAAAACGAAATAATAATCTAAACTGTGTTAGTAGTACTTCAACGGAGCAACTACCACATGGCTCATGCTCTAGACGGAGTCTGGTGCTGGTGCCTGAGAGGGCTGAGGGAGAAAGCCTCATACTGGTTCGTTCAAGTGTGACATCGGACACACAAATTAATTCGTAGGGCAATGCAACTGATACTGCAATAAAAAATAAACTTTTAAACACTGCATTCGAATTTAGCCCATTGTGATGCTTAGCCAACTCCTTCACACACTTAGTGTAAATAATATTATTTGTTAAAAAAAAATGAAAGTAAAATAAGGACTATCTAAATTGAATAACATATTAATGAAGAAGAATATAATTCTTTGGATGCTTCTAATTGCGTTTGGCAGAAAAACTAATTAAGTGTTTTGGCTTATAGAAGCACCTTTTGAAGAAGTATATGCTAGATGCTTCTTCGTGAAGCACAGCTCCAAGTGCTTTTCTAGGAAGCATTTGAGTTTTTAATAAACCAATTTCAATATGTTTCACAATAAATCCATTTCTAACATGACAGTTCATGACTAAGCGTTTTCTAGAGAAGCAATCTCAGACGGCACAGGCTCAATCTTTTGGTGGTGAAATTATATCAAATAATCTCTACACGTTTTACACGGCATTGTTCTTGGCTGATCCCCCGGTTTCCATACTTTCCACGTACCTCGTCAACGGATTAAAGGAATGTAGACACAACTTTAAAACTGAAAAGAGCCATTTTCGGCAACTCTCCCCTCTCCTCCTTCCTATACTCATCTGATAGACTAACCTCCAGAAAATTAAATATATTTCTCATGACCAAGAGTTTTGGGCATTTATTTTGGCTTTTCCTCCAGTATATGTTACCTTTTGATTCAATTAAAGATTTTTATTATAAATAGTTTCTGAAATTGGCCCACAGTTATTGAAATTGAAAATCAATCAATCAATATCGTAACCTCTAAAAATAAATGTCGTAAATCAATATGATTTTTCGTTACAATCTCATAAAAAAATTTCATTACATGGCACTTAAATGGATCCCACAAATTTAATTAAATATTATATGTGAATTAAAAAAATAAAAAATATATTAAAATTAAAATACAAAAGAAGAAGAAGATGACTGAACACTCTTTCTCGTGAAAAAGTTTAATTTTTTAAGTTCCTGAATTTCTTGTTCTTAAAATTTTGAAATCCTCGTTTTTAGCTTGATTTAGTGTATTTCCATATGGGGTTTGTCTGGGTTCATGAAAATTTTCTCAGATTCATGACTCCGACAGATTTCCGTGTTAGATTTTATATTAGATTTCTTGGTTTTTGAAAATTTCCTAAGATTCTTGAACACTATCCATGGGATTGTTCCGATATCTGTTTCTACGGTGCCAAAACCGGCTAGGAGGTCGCCGAAGGATCGCCACACGAAGGTGGAGGGACGGGGTGGGAGGATCCGATGCCCACCACATGTACATCCAGGATTTTTCCACTGACTTGGGAACTCGACCACAAGTCCAACGGCGACACTCTAAAGATACCCACAACTTATTGGGATGGGAGGGGGTGCGTTGGGGGTTGTAGTGTGGGTGGGGAACAAGATGATGAACAGTGTTCATTCATCTTCTTCTTTTCTTATTTTTTATTTTTAAAGTTTTTAATTATAACAAACTTGTTTTTTATTATTTAAATATTTTTAATTTACATAATAATATTTAATTAAATTTGTGAATTCATTTATGTCAACACGTAACAGAATTTTTTACGGAATTATGATAAAAGGATCACATTGATTTGTGACATTCATTTTCAGATATTACATAGATTGATTTTCAATTTTAAGGAAAATCTTAATGGATGAATCAATTTTAAGAACCATCCGTGATAAAAACTTTTCAATTAATTAAGTAAAATAGTGATTATGATTCATGTACATAGTAGGTAAATGTCTTCTTAGTTTAATGTTTAAATTGCTTTCTATGAAGCAAATTGCATTAGTTTAATTATATTTTTCAGACGTTAGTGTTTTTTCTGTTTACATGCCAGAGTTTATTTTTTTATTTTTTTATTTTTTTCAATTTTAAATAATCAACACAAGTTTCTTGTGAAGTTTCAACTCTTGAGTTTTAAAGTCACAAATTTAGAGTTGAAACCCCGCAAAAACATAGAAAATGTTTTGGAATTGCCACTCTTATCCTTTTCCTCTCAGATCCTCTTTTCTTTATCCTCTCTCTACTCTTTCTCTTTTTAATATTGTTGACTTAAAATTAATTTTGTGTCATACCAAAGGACGTTTTGAGTTTTATAAAAACTGTTTTTAAAACTAATGAAAACTTTTTAGTAGGATACCAAATGGGCCAAAGCTTTTAGGATTATCTTGTGCCCAAAAAAAGCAACATTTTTGCGATGGGATCAAATTAGAAACAATTACTAAAAACTGGTGTCAGCTGAAGTAATTGGCACCAAAACATGTAACAGGCCAGTTTACCGGTCTATATGGGTGGGCGACCGGTGGCACATCTTGACCCGCCTGACGAATTGCATATACTAGGAATCTCGGTTTTTAAATTTTCACTTAATAAAGCTTATGTTCGAACATCTTTGTTCCTAGATCAGCACATTATCAAAGATGGTGGCTTGACACAAAACTGAGAGTAATATGCTAGATTTACATGGAAATAAACAAGTAACAATGTTCAAACGTTTCAGCAACTTATATAACTTTCTTAAAAAGAAGAAATCGCAGAGACGTCGGCAATGACCGATCCAACAGCTAGAGGACAATGCTTTGAAATATGATGGTTAAGCCTATCCCCCAGATTTTGGGGGACGGAAATACGCATAGCAAGCAAAAAAGGCTTGAACTGCGGTAAACAGTAGAAGTATAACAGCAGCTACAGCGGATAAGAAAGACCACGGAGTCGAGAAGTACTTGAATCTGAAACCCGCACATTGTACACGCCAAACATTTCTATGGTATTCATTCACATCCTTGAACAATTCGCATAGATAACTCTCATCAATATCAAAAGGCACGTCTTTTCCAAGGTTTTTGAAGAAATCAGCAGCCTCCACATCAGTTCCTAGATAATTCTCAATAATCTTTTTGTCACAGAGGAATGAGACATCTGCAGGCGTGCGGATGAGGCAACTCATGAATGCAGCATAAGTGGTGACATGCTTTGAGCAATGAGAGTAGCACTGTTCAAATGCTACACAATTCATGAATAAGTCAGTGCGTATATCATCTAGTACTATGTGTGGAATTTCAAGCGCTCCCTTGAGAAATCTTATATCCAAGAAGCTCATTGCATCCCTTGTCTTGAACTTAATTCCAGCTAGGTGAAGCTTTCCGGCTGATTGGATAAATTCAATCGATGGAGAAATATTTCCCTTCCTGGTCTTGGACTTGATTCGTGCTGCAAATTTTTTCACTGCCTTCCTTGTTCCTTCTAGAGGCTTCTTCGCAGATCGAATCAATTGAACTAATGGACGACTAACATTTCTAGCTTGATCTTGAAGCGAATGATCATAGGGTTTAGGAATAAAACTCAAGCGAAGTAAATCTAGTAAATGTTTTCCTTCAGTAATACTGAAATCAGGTATTTCTAATGCATAATTTAAGAATTCCAAAGCAAGTTTGGCAAGGGATGACTCACTCTCCTCTCTTGACGCTTTTGATTCATCGAATAACTTTTGAAGAACGAAGAAGGGAATTTGGTTTTCTAAACGAAAAAGATCGCGTATGAGGCTAGCAAATACCCATGCCAAGTTAAAGATGGGATCATCTGGATCACTTGGTGACAACCTTCCAACTTTGCAAAAGAGCTCAACGGTAAACAAACCATCCAACACCATTATCTCAACTAGATCATGACTGTTTAAATTGATTGTCTCCGAATAGCACCCTCTTATGTTTTCTTCCATCGATGCTACAACCTGCCTGTAGTGATCAAGTCTCGGTCCATTTGATGGTGTTCGAGCAAGTAAATCACGAAGAAATCTCCACTTATGCTGCTGCATCATCTCCAAACGCATGTTGCCATAGTGGTAAGGACCTATAGAAACTATATGAGGTTGGTAGGCCTTCTTGTTGATTTCCAAGAGGTGTTGAGGCACTCTGAAGATGCAGCAAGAGAAGTTTCCAGATGATGGATGCAGCAGCCATTTCGTTTCCTTAATTCTTTGATCCAATGATGTTGTCGTCTGAATATGGTTAACCGCTGGAATTGGAATAACTGCGTGATCTCTTCCTCCATTAGCAATTGGTGAGTTTGGTTGCGAGTTCATTGTAGCTATAAATTATAGAGAGGAAGGATTAATTTGTTACTCAATAATTATCTCTTGAAGTAAAGTTGAATGAGAACAAACCTTAAACCTTGCTTAATTAGAATTAGCAGCTGACTGAAATCTGTAAACGTTGAATGAAATAATTTGAGCCTTATGGGGTTGAACCTTCTTTGAAATTTCGTGGCGCCATCTTCTTCTCTCCTTATCATCCTACCCTCAGACTTTCTATATTTAATTAGTATATTAATCCATCTTATGGTTATGGATGTAGATTAATTTCTTTGTTTTCTTTCTTTTTTAATTGGGTTTGACTTGGTAATCCTGATTCAGTAGTCATCAATCTACATCCATAACACCTATGCCTCGCCTTGTTAATGTGGAGATCATGTTGTACCAAAGCCTTGTCATTTGTCATGAGCAGCATGCAAGAAACTTAGGACTTATCAATTTGTACGTAGATCAATAATCTTGGTGCATATTTTGTAATTATGTACCGACATAATTTGGGAAAATGCAAAATATTGAAAGACTCAAGAACTTATCCGAGTTGCATGAACTTTTCATGTCAATGACAAGCCGAGACTTTGCTTACACCTTACCATGTGCCTATGAGTGATAAAATGGCATGACCATGACCATTACAGCCTATCTAACCTTGTAATGGGGGATCTATCCTCTATGTGGCTTTCTAATTTAGAGCCTCAGGCCATCTCCAATCGAAGAAGGATCAGAAAGCTCGTTTTAGCCTTATAGCCCTCCAAGAAATTAATGTTTTAGTGAACAATGCAGGCCCATATGTCTTACCATCTCTAACCGAGGGGCCAGAGGGCCATAAGCCAAACGTAGCCTTGTGACAAAAAATCATTTCCAATCGAGGGGGCCAAAGGGCCATATGGTCAAACATATTTTATTATTTTAATTGAATTAATATGGTTACTTAAATTAAACTACCTCAATAATTTTATTTATGGATTGCCAATAATTTTCGAGAAGGAATTTCACTAATTTTACGTCTCGGATTTCGAGTGCCATGTGTTGATGTGTAAGTAACTTTGCAGATTTCTTGTCGATAAGGGCTCGTGCAAAAATATATGATAGGCCTAATTTGCCTTTGAATCCAAAAAATGGTACCTACAATAGGATCTTGTTGCACATCTTTGGGCCAAAAGAAGCATGAAGTAGGCGTTTAAGTTTTATGTTCTTAAATGTTTTTAAAACTGTTGTTTAAGTTTAATGTTGTTAAATTTTTATTTTTATTTTTTACGTTGTATAATTTTTATGTTGTTTAATGTTACTTAATGTTATTTAATGTTGTTTAATGGCTTAGGAAGTTATAGGAAAAAAATGAAATTTTAAATTTAAAAAAAAAATTCAAATATAACGGCTAGTCGTTGCATTTAAACGTTCGGCCAGGCCTGGGGTAGGCTTGGTGGTTGGCCCTTTTCTTCTTTTTTGGCCAGGTGGGGCCCACAAGCTCTTTGACTTAGTCCTTGGTTGGAGATGATTTTCATATCATTTTGGGTTATTTTCAACCCTTTAGCCAAATCAGTTGGAGATGGCCTCAATAAAGAAATTCATCCATTGTATGCCGGAAACTAGGTCCCTAAAATTGGTAGCCACCATTCATCTACTAGCAATGGGTGACCCAAAGTTAGTCAAAAGACAGTGACACACCCCGATCGAGATCAGGGCATGCTGGCCGTCACGTGGAAGTGACGTAACCATGTGCACAGTGCGGAAGCTAATAAAATAATAATAGAAGAAGTACGAATAAATAAAAGAAAGCTAGCATACGTAAGGTAATAGAAATAAGTGCTAGCATAAGTGAGACACAAGTTCAGAGCATAACGCCTAAAGCAGTCCAAACTAAAATGACGCGACAACAATACACCCGAAGGTGGCCCTACGCTGGTGATCGTCTGTCAGAAATGCCGGGAAAGCCCTCTGGGAAACCACCCAACCTGCTAGACCGCTAGAACCTGGAGGGGCGCAAAACAAAAGCGTGAATGGGCAAAAACAAAGCTTTTGAAAACCATTTCAAAAACTAAATTCTAACCCCTCGCCGTAAAACCTATATACTTCCCAGAAAATAAACATATGTATAATAATATAGATATGCCAATCATGCTCAAGAATATGCCATGTCGGAACCTCAGGATGAAATGCAAGTGCTCAGGTATAAATCATTTCCATAACATATAGTCTGGCAGCCGGAGTCACCTAGCGTGACCTGTACGGCTGAGTCTAGAGCTCAAATCTCAATATCAATAACTAAACCTGCCCACGAGTCGGAACCACCTAGGGTGGTCTGTACGACAGGCCTGGGTGTAATACATATAAACGCTCTAGTGTTACGATCACGTGAAGGCTGTGCGAATAATCGCGGGTCACCTACGAGTCGGAACCACCTAATGTGGTCTGTACGACAGGACTGTGCACCTAACTTGGATCCAAGCTGAGCGTGTGGTGCGGGAGGTGAACATCACGTGAAGGACTGTGCCCTACTCTGGGCGGGAGCACTAACACCGGGGGTGCAAGTTATGAGCTATTTAAGCATCTCGAATCACTACTGAATATAAACATGAATAACACTTACCTGGCACTTATCTGTGCGTCCGCAGCACCCAATATGCATATGCATATGTATATATATACAACTAATAATGCAGCTAACGATGTATAAATAACGATAATACAATGCATGGCATAAGGCAAATGACAATTCAAATCAATTTCTGGGAAAATATAAGTATATAGGTATATACGGAAAACCAAAAGCCCACTCACTGGTATGTGGAAAGGTCGTAACCCCCCTGCCTCGAGTGACCACGCTCGTCCTCAGGATACGTCTCATCTATATGCGAAATAACTATAAAAACGTTAATTTTAAAGCATATAACCAACCTTTAAAAATAACTTCTCATACAATGCTGAAATAGGGTGTATGAATACACCAACGGGATCTACTCAACCTCACAAACATCCCTATATTTTTAAAATAATTTTTCACCGCCGCACGGGCCCCCACGCGCAGGCACGTGCCTGGCACGCTGACGGCGTCAACTGACGCCGTAGGGAATATTCGGTCAGTTTTAACAGATTCCGTCAACGGCGTCAGGAATATTCCGTTAGACTTGATGGAATATTCCGTCACCTTCTCCGGCGCCGTCGCCGGCGCCGGAAAACTGGAAAATTTTTAAACTTCGATATCTTCTTCATTTTTGACCCAAATTTCACAAAATTAGTACCAAAATGAAGCTTAGAACTAGAGGAACACAATCATACCACTTTCAAGGGTTAAAAACCACGAAATCTCACCTGTAAAAACAACCCAACTCCGGCCAACTTCGAAACTAGTGATCCCGACGTTCAATTCCTTCAAGCGAACTACTCCGAGCCTCCTTGGGACCTCACCAAGCTTCCTACCAGCTTGAAATTTCCTAAAACGTGAGAAATCACGTGTATGAATAGTACCCAAATCGGACATCGTTGAATCTACGTGAAAACGATGGAGTTCTCACCTGAAAATTGTATAGCTGGACTCCTACAAGCCTCACGAGCTCGAAAACGTGCTTGGTTTCCTCGATCTGTGGATGTTTGATAGGTTTGTGGGTGTGTCCGTACGTTCGAAGGAAATGGGAAGGGAAATAGGGCTCGGGACAGTCACAGGGAAAGGGACAGAAGGTGTGGGGTGTGGGAGTGTGAGTGTGTGGCCCAAAACATGCCAACACAACACAAAAACGACCAATAAACGTGATGAAATCGAACTAGGGGCAAAATAGTCTTTTTATGCGTACGATTTTGATATTTCTGGGACGGTCTGTCACAGACAGCCCCAATTTTAAGTGGGACGCGCACTAGAAAACCACAACTTAAGAGGTTTCTTCCTTTTCACTCGTCCATCACACGCAAAGGATTTGATGCTCGCCCATTTGTGATTCTTTTTTTTTTTTTTTTTTTTTTCCCTTCTTTACTTTTGCCTTTACTTTTCACATGATGTCCAGCCATTCCTGTCAAGTAAAGGGCTAATAGCGGATGCTTCCTTGAAGTTTCAAAGAAGACTGACCGAAGGTCGATTTTTCTCTCTTTACCCTTTTTTTTTTTTTTGGAGAACCTCTTTACCCTTTTTTTCATTGTGCACATAACGTGATGAATTTTCCTGTGCATCCATTTCTTTTTTTTTTGGTCCCCCTAAGTTTGTGTTCATTTGTCCCAGAGAGTCTTGCCCCGCTAAGACAATCTCCAACCCTGGCCTATAACCTATTTTTCCTCTTTTATTCCCCCTCCAAATCCAATCCAACCCAAGCTTAGAATTGGACCTAAAACCTAAAACCTAAGACAAAGTCAGATTTAACCCAGGATTAGTAGGGCTAGGCCACTCATGCCCCCCCTTAAAAGGCCATAATTTTCATTTTTTTTATTCTTTTTTCTTTATTCTTCCACCTTGCCGTGTCTTGCTCTCTCTCCCTTAAGTTTGCTTTTATTTTTCCCTTTTCCATCCACCATTCTTGACCCTAAAATATAAAAACAAGAAAAAACAAACTGATAAGGACCTTAAGAAGGACTCGGCCGTCCATTGCCCTAACATTTTCCTTGATGGAACTGTCCACATGCGCACTAAACTAGTGGCCATAGTAAAAATAAAATAAAAATAAAAATAAAAATAAAACACTTGCTCCTACATCTATTATAGTATTTTTAAAGCACTAACCAGTTAGAGGAGTGGAAAGTGGTATTGATATTGATCCAATTAAAATGGCAGATATTTGAATATGTATGCTCACTGTTGGGATGTTTACCAATATTTCAGTACCATTGTAGAAAAAGAAATACGCATTGGATGAGTGATATAAAAATATGGTAAAAATAACACAAATACTTAAAACTTCTAACTAAACTAGATAATTAGATAAATATAAAAAGAAGAAATATATAGTATAAATATTGGTTCATCACCATGCTAAATATCTTGCTGATGTGGACAAGGCAGAGTATACATCCTGACAAGGACATCTATCTGTTAATACTATTAGCAGGTTTTGGCTAGCATATTTCGTTAAAGATCAGAATAGTTATATTTGACGAGTTGTACAACTGGCGTGTTCCCTCTGGTCGGGATATTTTATGTTCTTATCAACTTTTCGAGCCACTTACGTAATCCTTACAAAATGCTGACAGCGGATAGCTTCCTTGCAGTTTCGAGGAAGACCGGCTGAAGCGCGAATTTTCTTTCTTTACCCTTTATAAGTCCTCGTAAGAAACTGCAATCCCTCCAACTCTTGTATCAAAACCAAACACACGGAATAAAGTGCATTGGGCTATTCAACAAGGCTGAATCAATAACTAGCATTCCGGTACTTCTTACAAACTCTTCTTTCTTTACCATTTTATTCTTTTTTCTTGTCAATATATTTTCACTTTATGTCATTGCATTTGAGGATTTATGTAGTCTTTGACCTACAACTACTCTAGGGAATGAGGTTTACATGCAAGCTAAAAGAAAGTATAACAATTTGATTTGGTATTTGGATGCAGTTGAACCTTTAATAATTATACATGAGAAAGGACTTGATATAATTTTGAATTCCCATTTTTATCGGTTTATTTTTGCACTTCTTTCAGGAATAAGTTACGACTGGGGATTTGTTTCTGCGATTTCAATGTTCGTATTTCCGAAACACTCTCCTGGGTCCAATACCAGTTCTACTGATGCTGCTGATGTTGCTGAATTACTCTTGAATCTTTCGATCTTCGGGTTCAGCCAACTCTCTGCCAGTGATCAACATGAGAAGACGAAAGAAATGTACAATAAGGTTGTTGAAGATGTCATTGTGGAGCAACTCCCGGAAGAAAGTGAAGAGGATTTGAGAGTCAGAACATTCACTGAGCTATTCAAGAAACTTCCCTTCCCTGACCAGAATCATTTCCTGTCCACCGTTACAAAGAAATTCAAGCGTGAGCGGCAAATTGGCGAGTTGATTTCTTGGTACAGTACTCAACTAGATGCCAGTGATCAGCAAGAGCTGATTGGAGTTATGGTTCATGTTAAAGATGATGACGAGACAATTACCAATGAGGATTTGAGGCTCAAAAGATTTACACAGCTGTGTAGAGATTACACCGATTACGCTTATATGCATCTTGTCGCCATCAGGGAAGAATATGTTGAGAAACGAAAAGATACACAGGAGACATCTGGTAATGATCAAGTTTGTTCCGATTGGCAATCCCGTTTTGCTGATTTTTTCTTGGGTTTCTCGATTATTTGGTTCGAGGGACAAGGCTCCTATGGTCAGTGGCAGCTGATTGAACAACTTTGTGATGGAGTTAAAGGTGCTATAATTGAGAAACTTGAAGACGAAAGTGAGGCGGATTACAGACTCAGAAGATTCACAGAGCTATGTAAGAGAGTGGTTGACTTCGGTGTCCAAGTTCATTTCCTTGACAAAGTTGAACAGAAGCTGCTCCAACCACGAAGATATCTTCCGCACGGGGTGCTCCTTCAGCCTCAAGATTCTGCAAGTGCTGCTGAATTACTCTCGAAGCTCTCAAGTTTTGGGTTCAGCTTACTATCCATCGATGACCAACAGGACAAGATTAAGCAAATCTCTAATAAATTTTCTGCTGAAGTTGTTATAATCGATAGACTTGCAGGAGAAAGCGAGGAAGATTTGAGAAAGAAAACATTCACACAGTTGTTCAATAAAGCTCCAGTCTCAGCGCGAGTTAATTTATTCAAGGAGTTAACGAAAAAATTCTTTGGTGAAAGACGCTTGTGTGAGTCAATTCTTCTGTTCAGGCAGCTTGGTTCTAATGATCAACAAGAGCAGATTGAAGAAATGTTTGGCCGGTTAGTGAGAAGCGAAGATGCCAAAAATGTCATACTCGAGAAAGTTGATGAGGAAAGTGAGGAGGATTTTAGGCACAGAAGATTTATAAAGATGTGTATTACACATACATTCCTTTTGGATCGCTTCTTGTGGAAAGAAGCTAAGAAGTGGGATTTAAAAGGCCTACAGCTGCAGATATCAGGTAACAAAGAGATAGATGAAATCAAACAGTTTCGATATGCTGAATTTTTCTTTGGTTTGTCAATAATTTGGTTCAAAACACGATGCGCCAAAAATCCAAAAAATCCCGTTCAAGTACTTTTTACGAATGTTGGAGAAGGTGATTACATCATTGAGAAACTCCAACATGAGACCGAGGAGGACTTCAGGCTCAGAAGATTTACAGAATTGTTTGAGCAGCTTCATTCCAGTTCCCAAGAAGATATTGTGAATTATATTCAAGGCACAATATTTCATGATCTAGGTTATGAGCCAAAAAAAGAGGAGAAAAAGGAAGAAATCCGATATGATGGAATGCCTCAGTTTGCTCCTCACTTCATCAAGGTGAAAATTCCAAACTTACGAGGAGGAGGAGCAACTACTCGAGGAGGTGGAGATGGAGCAATTACACAAGGAGGGCAGGGGACAAGTCAACAATAGATGATTTGCAACTGTCACCACGGAAGGATCGTTCAAATGACTACTGCAAATATGATGTCGATAATGTGGTCATACTGTTAGCATTCGACGAATTTTTACATGCAGTAGGATAATTTCTGTGTCATCATTTCACGCCTTACATTGTCTGTGATTAATACTTGGGGTAGGACTCCTACGTTCTTACTGGTAATTACGCAAATTATGTAAGTGTAAAAAGCTGGTTGAACTTGTGACACCACGTTAGCTAGCTAAGTAATCTTACGGTCAAATAATTTCTTGTTGATACGTTGTGCAACAAATCATTGACTTTATATTGCGTTACAAGATTAATCTAACATGCATATATAATCCAGATGACCATGCTCTTATTTATGCTCGTAAGTTTGTCAACTCTGGAGATTATATATGCTGTGTGGTGGGAACCCTATGAAGATTTACAAGCACATTATAACATACATCAGGCCTTAGCCGTTGGGGTTGGCCTTTATAATCCCCTTGTGTTGTGTGTTTATTAATGATGCCTACTCATATTATAACATGTGGAGTGGTTACATACCATGTGAATTTGTTCCACTCACATATTACTCGAAATTTCATAGCGAAAATGAGACGAATGGTTTAAGATGGTTAATATTTGGTAGTCAACAACTTTTATGCCCTGGGTTTGGTTGAGATTCATCCACAACCATATAGCTAAGGCTTTTTTGTACATACCTAATCATTCATCAGATTTTCATTCAAATGTAAAGAGAGAAAACCATCTGAATAATGTCTGTCTGGAAGTAAATGGTAGCTGATGAGCCCCATAACACTAGTACATTGTTACACCTTTCAATCTTTGCATACAGTCGACTTTCTGCCATTGGTCGAAGAGAGAAGACGGAAGAAATCCATACTAGTTGATCGAGCTGTTACACTACTCGAGCAGCACCAGAAGGAAAGTGAAGAGGATCTCCAACTCAGACCCTTCACAGAGCTATTCAACAAACTGCCATTCCCTGAGATGAATTTTTTCCCATCGCAAGTTATAAGGAAATTCAAGCGTGAAAGGCAGTTTGCGGAGTTAATTTCTTCGTTCAGGAGACTAGACGCCTGTGATCAATAACAACTAATGAGAATAATTGCTGACGTTGCAGCCGAAGAAAAAACAAACGAGGATTCTAGGCTCAAAAGATTTACACGTTTGTCTAGGGAGTAGGGACTATACCGGCAGTTTTGATTTGCTGAGTTTTCTTGGATTTCTCGATTATTTGGTTCAAGGGACAAAGTTCCCGGTTCAATTGCAGCTGATTGAACAACTCTATCATGGAGTTAAAAGTGCTATATTTGAGAAACTCGAACATGAAAGTGAGGCGGATTTCAAACTCAGAAGATTCACAGTGCTTTGCGAGATAGTAATTGACTTGGTGTCCAAGTTCACTTCCTAGACAAAGTTGAAAAGAAGCTACTACACCAACGAAAACATCTTCCAGAAGGGATGTACTTCAGCCCCAACATTCTGCAAATGCTGCTGCACTACTCTCACAGCTCTCGAGTTATGTGTCCAGCCTACTATCCTCCAAGGACCAGCAAGACAAGACTGAACAAATGTATATCAAAATTTCTGCTCAAGCTGTTATAATCGAAAGTCTTGAAGGGGAAAACTAGGAAGATTTGAGAAAGAAAACGTTCACGGAGCTGTTTAATAAAGCTCCAGTAATTACACAAGTTCGCTTATTCTAGGAGTTGACAAAAAAAGCTCTTCAGTCAAAGACGCCTATGTAAGTCAATTGTTTGTTCAAGCAACTTGGTTCTTGTGATCAACAAGAACAGATTGAAGAAATGTTTGGCCGGTCAATGAGGCTGCCAAGCAAAGTTGTCAAAGATGTAATGCTTGAGAAATTCTCTGAGGAAAGTGAGGAGGATTTCAGGCAAAGAAGATTCATAAAGTTGGGTACAATGTGTAGTACCACTACATACCTTTTGGATAGCTTCGTATGGTAAGAACCTAAGAAGAAGAATTTAAAAGCTCTAGAGCTGCCGACATTAGCTAATGAAGAGAGACAAAATCGAACAGTTTCGGCATGCTGAATTTTACTTTGGTTTGTCCGTAATATAATTTGGTCAAAAGGCGATGTGCTAATTATCCAAGGAACCCCATTCAAGTACTACTCAGTAATCATGGAGAAGGTGACCATACCACCCAGAAACTACCCAATGAGACCAAGGAGGATTTCAGGCTCAAAGGATATATTGAGCAGCTTGAATTCAATGTTGAATATCCCACATTAGTAAGAGAAAGAAAAAAAGAGTAAATTGTAGCTATGGTCCCTTAACTTTAACTCAATTGGAGCAATAGTCCCTCAACTAAAAATTCATTACCATTGGTCCCTCAACTCATCAAAATGTGCAACTATGGTCTCTCAACTAAAAATCCATTACCATTGGTCCCTTAATTTTAATTCAACTGGAAAAATGGTCCCTTAACTTTAACCCAATTGTAGCAATGGTCATTCCAACACAACTCGTTTTGACAAAATTTTTGGCGTAGTTGACAAAAATGACCATAATTACACAAATGTGCAGCTATGGTCTCTCAACTAAAAATCCATTACCATTGGTCCCTTAATTTTAATTCAACTGGAAAAATGGTCCCTTAACTTTAACTCAATTGTAGCAATGGTCATTCCAACACAACTCGTTTTGACAAAATTTTTGGCGTAGTTGACAAAAATGACCATAATTACACACTTTGATGAGTTAAGAGACCCTAATTGTATAAATGGTCATTCCAACATAACTTATTTTGACAAAATTTTGACGAAATTGATGAAAAGGACTATAGGTACACATTTTGATAAGTTAAGGGACCAATGGTAATGGATTTTTAGTTGAGGGACCATTGCTCCAATTTGATTAAAGTTAAGGGACCATTACTACAATTTCCTCAAGAAAAAAAGAAGAATATAAATACCACTCCAATTGATACCGAGGCTTTTTGTGATAAAACTTCACACTTGATGGATTGTGCAGGTGGTAATTAACAAGTTAGAGACAACATCGGTGTTGTTGAAAACTTGAAAAGTGGGCATTTCGACCCATCTCTCTGATAATTCAATATGGCATTAGAGCCAGGGAGCAGACTCGTATTGCCCCGTAATGGGGTGGGTCTTCTTGGCCCCATGCAATAATGGTGGGTCAGTTTGGCGTTGCATGTTGGGTGAGTCCCATTTGGCTCCATATGGTTGCTGATGTGTGGATCTCCCATGTGTGACCCACTAATTGGGTCTCAAGTGAGGGGGCGTGTTGAATATCCAACATTGGCCAGAGAAAGAAAGAAAGAAAAGTTTAAATATCCAACCGTACTCCAACTAATACAGAAGCTTTTTGTGATAAAACCTTGTACTAGATGGAGATTACGCAGCTGGTAATTACCAAGTTGAGGACCATATCGATGTTGTTGAAAGTAGGCATTTCAGCTCATCTCTCTAATAATTTAATATGGTATCAGAACTAAGGAGCGGGCCTATACTGCCACGTGATTTGGTGGGTTTCCTTGGGCCTGTGCAATGATGGTGGGTCTATTTGGCATCGCGTATTGGGTGAGTCTCCTTTAGCTCCACGTTGTTGCCGATATTTGGATCTTGCACATGTGATCAACTAATTGGATCCCACGTGAATGAGCATGTTAAATATCCCTAAGCCTCAAGCCGAGGTGATGTAGAGCAACTAGTGGAAAAGATAGAAAAACAATTGGAGTGTCGTAAACCTGAGAGCACAACAGCAACCAAGTCTGATAGTTTTTTATTTTATATTTTTGTTTCCCTTTTTAGCCCTTCTAGAGTTTGTTTTATTGTAGACTACAAATACACCTTCTTGGCGTATTGGTAGGGGCCTTTTGATTTTCCATTGAATAAAAATCGAGATTAATTCTCTCAAGCTTCTCGTGTTCCAAATTTTATCTAAAGGTGACCTTTTGTGATCCCTTTTCTTGTAACTTCCATTGTGTCAAGTGGCATCCGAGCCTAGATTTAATATGATCGATGGCGAATGATCATGGCAGAGTTAACCTTACAAGTTTTGCATACGTGAGTCAGGAACTTGTTGCCATAGAAGGATGCATGTAAGGAAGTACGGATGAAATTCGAGCATGTATAGATGAAATAGGACAGATGATTGCTAACCTCACTATGCATAATGACATGGACAATATGAGAAACAATAAAAATCGACAACTCGTGGCTGGTGGTGAACGGGCAATAAGAGGGCCTCGTCCTCCTAATGAAGTCGATTCTAGTTCAAAAGACGAAGAAGTTGTGGATCAACTCGAAAATATCAGAGAAGAAACGAAGAAAATTAAGATCTCAACTTTCAATGAGATGACATCCATCGAAAACTTTATGGATTGGTTGTCCGAGTGTGAGAAGTTCTTTACTTATGCAAAAATTGCAAAAGCACTACAGGTGAATGTTGTGGCTTAGAAGTTAAAAGGAAGTGCAGATGTGTGGTTGGATGAGCAGCAAGCCGCCCATGTTTGGCAAGGGAAATGACCTATACAGTCATGGCGTAAAATGCAATCCATGTTGAGAGATCGTTTTCTGCCTCCCAACTATGAGCATGTTTTGTTTGAAAAGTACCATGGAAAGGAACCCGCTCTATTTAAGAGTATTCTCAGGAATTCTTCAATCTTGCTACAAGGAATCGGCTAACTGAGTCTCCAGCGTAAAAACAGCAAGATATCTTCATAGATTGAAGGCCAATATACACGACCGCATAGGCCTGCAATGTGTGAACACCCCTGCAGAAACTGAAGAGTTAGCTGTCAGCGCTAAGTTGTTGGAAAAAAAAAAAAAAAAAAAAAAAAAAAAGGGTAACCAGTTCGCTAGGTACAAAAAGAATTGGCGAGATTCGAACAATGCAGGCAATTTGGACAAGGCCAAGGAATGGGAGCAACAAACCAAGGCACCTGAAAATTCAACAGAAACCGTCCCTCGAAGCTCCAACTATTTTCAGAATTATTCTCGTGGACCGAATAATATAAACAACCCCTGTACCAAGTTTATGGGAGAAAAGTGCTACAATTGTGGTAGCTTTGAGCATGCCACCAATGTTTGTAGGGGACGCAAGACAATAACCCTAGTGGAAGAAGAGCCAGAGATGGTAGAAAGGGGTGTGACTGAAGAAGATTATGAGGAGGAAGGGGTTGAACTTGCCCTAATGCTTCAACAGGTCCTATACTCAAAGCCTAATGAAAACACCCGGAGACACCAGATTTTCTGATCCAAGTGCACGGTTAATGATAAAGTTTGCCAATTGGTGTTAGATGGCGGCAGCTGCGAGAATTTTGTGTCACAAAAATTGGTAAATCACTTTCAGTTATCAATTGAGAAACATCCTCACCCATATCTTGTGGGTTAGATTAAGAAGGGACTGAGTGAGAAGGTAATAGAAACTTGTAAAGTTCCCATATCAATCGAAAAATACTGCAAGAGTGAAGTAATTTGTGATGTTGTAAACATGGATGTCACTCATGTGTTACTAGGCAGGCCGTGGATGTGGGCTAGAGACATCACACACTAAGGTAGAGAAAATGTTTACAGATTTACATGGGGAACACATTTGATTACTATGTTTCCCAATGGCCGGTCTTTGGTTATAGAAACTAAAAGAGCCGGACCAAAGTTGATTACCTTAATCAATTCTAAACGGGCAATAGCAGCAGAAGTCAAGGAAACTAAGCAAATTTCCGTGGTTGTTATGAAAGGTTTACTAGTAGCTGAACCTATTTTTAAGGCTCCATCGGTTCCTCCACAAGTGCAGGAAATACTGCAGGGTTTTGATGATTTGCCTTTGGAAGAGCTGCCAAATGAATTACCACATATGCGGAACATCCAACATTAAATTAACTTAATCCTTGGGGCCAATTTGCCCAATTTGCCACATTACAGGATGAGCCCAAAAGAGAATGTGATCCTGCGTGAAAAAGTTGAAGAGATATGAAGGAAGATTTGTGAAAAACATGTTTATTTAAGCAACATCAATAGCATGCAATTAACAATTAAAGACAGAATCATGCTTGTATGCACTTAAAAACAAATTATTTACCCATGAAATTCAAAGCCTAGTAGATAGGTGAAACAAGACTCAACTCAAAACAAAGTGAGTTGAAAAATCAATACCTTTGTAGATTCCTCTTTGCATAAGCAAAGGCTAATCACCCAAAGAGAGGGCCTTCATTCCTTGCATCTTAGATTCATGGATTTGGATGGATGAAAAAGTTTCTCCAAGTTCCCAAAATTGAGAACCTCTAATAATTCATCGCCAAGGCATAATGAAGAAGAAATGAGTGACCTTGGAAGAGTTTGATTGCTAGATGATCCCTCCAAGGTGGCCTAAATTTTAGAGAGAAATGAGAGCTTCTGTTCTCATCCTTTCCCCAAAAATTACCATATGTAAATTTTAGGCTATAAAGTCCTTTATATAGTCCCTTCAAATAAGTGACCTAATGGACCAAAAGCCCTATTCTTCTAACATGGCAAGCCTATAGGGTTTATTGGGCTTTCAAGCCCTTTTTTTATTCAAGTTGTCATACAACTTGAGTTAATGGGCTTGACATTCAAATCCCATTGGGCCTTGCGGCCCAAAACTAACCCGAAGTTTTTAACGAACTTATTCGTTTGATTAATTAACATATTAATTAATCCTAGCCTTAGATAAATAATTAAACCATTTAATTATTCTTACTCATCTCCGTTGTTTCTTCAAACTCTACCTTACTCGGTGAACGATCCATTAGGTTCCTTTTAGCGAGGCAGTGGGCGATTAAAACTCTTTCTAATCGATTGTGAATTGAAACTTACTTTCAATTCTCCCGTTAGTGATAATACACTTTTAGGGCTTCCACAAACCATGGTTGACGCCTAGCAGCATGTCATGGTTACCCAAGCTAATCAGAAGAGGTGGAGAACCTATTCAGTTTTAGGATTACAAATGCAATACGGTCTTTCTCTAATACAATACTCTTAACCACATTGTTTGGTTTGATAGTTTATTCATGTCTACTATCCAATGTGAGTTTTGTGCTTATATGATTATCTTGAACGTGATTTGGAACACATTCCTAAATCTCATTCATACTTTGGCCAAAGATTCAAAATCATATCATAGAGTATTCTCCCTCAAACAGTTTGAAGGTTAGAGATCCCTTGTTACGCATTCACTTGCCTCCATGGCTAAGTGGCTTAACCCCAACGATGCCATGGACACCCTCATGATGGAGTGACTTTGACATAATCAAAGATTAAGGACCTAACCACAAGACAACTGTGATGCCTCAGGTCAAAAGACTAATTTGCATTATCCCAACCATGAGTTCTCATGTGACATGAATATGAGAACTCTTCGTTGATCGTGTTCAGTGAACTCATTCTCTATTGAGCACCTACGTACTTGTCTTGATGTCACACACACCAATGACTTGAGACTAGTCATTCTCCCTGAGAGAAGACATAGCACGTACTGATCTTAACGGACTGTCAATGCCCAATTGACAATCCTATGATCAGGAACGTTTAGGATGTGTCAACGAAAGAATGGTCTCATGAATCTAACTTCTTTAGATCGCATTCTTCCAATCACATATTCCTTGGACTTATCGTTTAAGCATATAACATTTATATGAGACGGCTCAAACAATAATGTTTGCCCTTAATATTAAACTAGATTAGTTTAACATGTGAAATGTCCATAAAGTATCATCATATGATTGGTTTTAGGGCACATTTCCAACAAGATACTCTAGAAATGATTTATTCGGGAAAGGCTAAGTCCTTGTGCTGTTCCCATGCTTCTTATCCCGAAGAAAGACAAAAGTCATGCAGGATGTGCGTTGATAGCAGGGCCATCAACAAGATCACAGTAAAGTATAGTTTCCCTATTCCTCGTTTGGACGACATGCTAGATGAGTTATACGGCGCAATGATATTCTCCAAACTAGATTTACGGAGGGTACCATCAAATTAGAATTAAACCAGGGGATGAATGGAAAACGGCATTCAAAAAGTAAGGATGGATTGTATAAATGGCAAGTTATGTCGTTTAGATTATCAAACGCACCCAACACATTTATGCGACTCATGAATCAGGTGCTACGACCTTTTATCGGTTCTTTTGTTGTTGTTTACTTTGATGATATTCTCATTTATAGTAAATCCGAACTTGAGCATTTGGAGCATTTGAGGATGGTGTTGGAAGTGTTGCAAAATAACAAGCTTTTTATTAATCTGAACAATTGCAATTTTCTCACTTCTAAGTTTATATTTCTTGGCTATGTTGTGAGTTCCGAAGGAATTCATGTTGACGAAGACAAAGTAAAAGCATTCCGTGATTGGCCAGCTCCTAAAAATGTCTTGGAACTGCACAATTTCCATGGGCTAGCAACATTTTATCGGCGTTTTGTGTGCAATTTCAATACCATGGTAGCCTCGATGACTGAGTGTTTGAAGAAAGGAAAGTTTCATTGGGAGAAGGCCCAAAAGAAAAGTTTTGCACTGATTAAAGAAAAGCTCAGCACTGCTCCTATTCTAGCCTTGCCTAATTTTGATAAAGTTTTTGAAGTCGAGTGTGATGCCAATGGAGTGGGAATTGGTGTTGTCCTTTTCTCAAGACAAACGGCATGTAGCCTTTTTCAATGAGAAGCTTAGCGACGCTCGTCAAAAATGGAGTACATATGCTTAGGAATTCTATGACGTCGTCCGCACCTTGCACCAATGGGAACATTACCTTGTGGGTAAAGAGTTCATCCTTTATAGTGATCATCAGTCTTTAAAATGGCTTAATAGTCAGAAGAGTGTGGACAAATGTATATGCGGTGGCTGGTTTATCTCCAGAAGTTTCCTTTTGTTATTAAACATAAGTCTGGATCATGAATCGAGTGATCAATGCGTTAAGTCATCAGGCACAACTTATAATAACATTACAACAAGAAATTGTGGGGTTTGAGTTTCTAGCCGAAATGTATGAGGATGATGAGAACTTCAAAAGTATTTGGGCTTCTTGTCTACACAATCAACCCATTTCAAATTACCATGTATTAGATGGTTTTCTCTTTCGCAGCAATGCTTGGTGTATCCCACGGTGCTCCTTGCGAGAAAAACTCATTTCGCAATTTGCATGGTGGCAGTTTAATCAGACTTAGGGTGTGACTGAACGATCGCGAGCTTGATTGCATGGTACTATTGGCCTCAACTCAAGAAAGATGCTAGCAATCTTGTTCGTAGGTGCTATGTTTGCCAAACTTCTAAAGGTCAATCTTAAAACACCGGTCTTTATATGCCTTTGCCTATTCCTGAAGATATATAGCTAGACCTCTCTATGGGCTTCGTGTTGGGACTCCCTCGCACCGAGAAGAGCGTTGACTCTGTCTTTGTGGTGGTTGATCGTTACTCAAAAATGACTCACTTTATTGCCTATTGAAAAACCTCCGACGTTGTCCACATCACTTAACTTTTCTTTCATGACATTGTGCGACTCCATGGAGTGCCACAATCTATTACTTTTGACCGTGATACAAAATTTCTTAGTCATTTTTGGATTACCTTGTGGAAATTATTTAGTAACGATTTACAACGTAGTACTACGGGTCACCCACAGACAGATGGTCAAACCGAGGTTACAAACCTCACCTTGGGTAACATGGTTTGTAGTGTTTGTGGCGACAAGCCAAAATAGTGGGACCTTGCTCTTCCTCAAATTAAATTTGCCTACAACAGTGTTGTTCATAGCGCAACTGGCAAGTCTCTTTTCTCCTTAGTGTATACTTCTGTCCCCAAGCATGTAGTGCACCTCATCAAGCTCCCTAAGGGTTCAGGTGTGAGTGTGGCAGCTCAAAAGATGGCATAAAGCATCCAGGCTATTAAGGCAGAGGTTCGTGAGCGTCTGGCATGGACAAATGCAAAATACAAAGCAGCAGCTGACTAACATAACTGTTCCCATATGTTTCAAGTCAGTGACGTTGTTATGGTATTTTTGAGGAAAGAACAATTTCCAATCGGGACTTACAGCAAGCTCAAGCCTCACAAGTATGGACCCTATAAAATTATACAGAAGATTCATGATAATGCTTATGTTGTGGATCTTCCTTCTTCTATGGGCATTTCTCCTACCTTCAATGTTACTGATTTATTACAGTTCCATTCGGATGATGAGCCGTTGTATCCGGATGCTAACTCGAGGACAAGTTCTTTTCACAAAGGGGAAACTGATGTAGAGCAACTAGCGAAAAAGATAGAAAAACAATTGGAGTGCCGCAAACCCGAGAGCACAACAGCAACCAAGTCTGATAGTTTTTTATTTTATATTTTCGTTTCCCTTTTTAGCCCTTCTAAAGTTTGTTTTATTGTAGATTATAAATACACCTTCTTGGCATATTGTTAGGGGCCTTTTGATTTTCCATTGAATAAAAATTGAGATTAATTCTCTCAAGCTTCTGGTGTTCCAGATTCTATCTAAGGATGACCGTTCGTGATCCCTTTTCTTGTAATCTTTCCCAATAGAATGCAACCAATCCTCCCTTTTTGTTCCAATCAGTCTCCCAAATTAACACTATGAAGAGCTTGCATGCAATTGGTAAGTCAAGATGTCACAAACCAATCACGTGATGTCATGTGAAATAGTTGAGACACAAAGTGACGGGTGCTAGGCTTGGGACACCAATCTCGGTTACATGTAAATTTCTCAACCAAATATGACCATGAGTATTGAGTTTGAGTTGTGACTTGTGAGCTGAATAAAGAAGTCGAGGATTTCAAGTATTCCAGTTTTTTTTTTTTTTTTTAAAGCAACGATGGTAGATTCCATAAATAAAAAAGTGGGTTACATCAAAAGTCGGCAAAAAAAACCTCCATAGTCAATTACATTCAGACGAAATTAAGCTGGGTATGAAATCAGGGAGCCCCTCGAACCAGGAGCAATTCACCGAAATCATGTGTAGAGCTTGGCGGGCCAGGCGATGAATTATTATATCCCAGTTCAATCTTCAACTAATGGACTATATTGGAGTTAGGGCTTTCGTTAATTTTAGCTTAATATTCATTTTATCCGTGTCAAATTCACTCATTGAAGGAAAATAGTTTCTCCTTCTTTTCATTCTGCGAAGTTTGAGTACTTTTCACAGACCAATTCCAAAATAATTACCGAGTCTTTTAGTCCTTAACTCCTGTTTAATGAATTTTGGTCTCCTGTATCATATATTAAAAGATAAATGAAGCCATTAACTAAATTAATCAACTCACTTCCAGTCGATAGGCAAGTTATTATTATATTAATAATAAGTACATTAATTTCCAAATTCCTAGTCAAGCACACTAAGCACTACATAGAGGAAGATAACGATTTACATTAGCTTGGTCACTATCTACAAAGTTCTAAATTGATTGCAGATTCACATATACAGGTTCATCCATTCCATGCCAGGAATGTAATTGTTATGGGGCGTGTAAAAAACATCATCGTACTCTTCCACCCCAAATTCTCCTAAAAATGGAGGATCAATGGCTTCCATGGAGAGCGAGGAGCTCGGACTGTTGCTGGGGCCGCCATGATAAACGCGCTCCGACAGCCGTTGGATCTCCTTCTCAGCCTCCTTCAGTTGATCCTTGAGCTTCGACATCTTCATATCAATGGTGTCAAAGGTTATATATATTATGCATGAGACTATATAAATGTCAAGGTGTGTGTTTATAAAATAGAACATGTACTCGATGTGGACCAAATGTGGTCACTTAATGTTCCCCAAATGAGTCATGGCGAGGCCCTAATGGGCCAACACCAACCACCTTAAACAACATTGTACGGACGTCCCATGAGAGCTGGAAGAACAGCCCCTGCTGTCTAATGAGGTGGAACCAAGCTGTCGCTTGTCCCTTTTTTTCCCCACTCTGTGTTTTATATGACCATAATCTGAGTAACTTGTATGGCAGGACCAACACCATGACAGCCTATTCGTACCCATACAAGTCATACTCTCAAAACCCAACAAGGTGTGGCATAGATTTCTTTGAGCCTAGAGCTCATGCACGTTCATGTTTGTGTCTATGTGGTGGCCCTGGTGGGTGCACCTTGTCCTTTTATTTTTAACTTTTATTTTTTTATTTTTTCTTCCCAAGGGATAAGATAAGAGTAAGCCATAACTGGAAGGCAACAACTTTGCTGTGATATTTTCTTACAATTCCTTTTAGGGTTAAAAAAAGGTATTCATTCTTGCACTCAAAATTTTGGTTTAGATTTTTTCTCTTCACAATCGCTTGTATAAAAATATGTGAAAGCTCAAACTACTGAGTTAAATTTAATCATGGTCTACTTCTAACCCACCTTGATTGGTTTACCAAGAAATCAAATGAAACCTAAAATAGAAAAATTCATATCTTATGCTTCTGTTTGCTTTGAAACCTGAACATATTTAAGACTATAATCTTACAATGAAGTTGGAATTATATTTCACTTCTCCTCGACTTCCTTAGAAAGAAAACTAAACCCAACAAAGTCAATGATGTAAAACTCACTTAAGCAAATAACATGTGCACAGAGAGAGAGAGAGATGAATTACCTCGGATTCAAGTCTACATTTCTCCGCAACAGTGTTTTCATGTTCTTTCTTTAAGGTTGAGTACTCTTCCTCCAACTTCTTGTTCTTCCAACGCGCCCTTCGATTTTGGAACCAAACAGCAACTTGACGAGGATCAAGACCCAGTTCAGAAGCAAGCCTGTCTTTCTTCTCAGACTCCAGTTTGTGTTCGTTTCCAAAATTGAGCTCAAGAAGGTTTACTTGTTCAGCCGTGAGCTTCCTCTTCTTAAGCCCAACACCACCAGCTTCTCCACCTTTTCTCTTCTTACGACGTCGCCTTGCCGGCTTTGAGGCTCCTAACCATAATAAAAAATTAATTGTTAAAACATTAACTAATCGTCCGTTGATAATTATTTCATTTTAAGTTTTGTTTTCAATGTTTTTGAAAACTTAAAACTTGTTTAGTAACTGTTTTCAGTTGAAAAAAATGAAAACTGATATCAACATCAAACAAAATTTTGAAAACTCACAAAATATATGTAACTTTCATATCTTAGATTTCAGACTAAAAAACTAAAATAATTATCAAGCAAGCTCTAAGTTTATCATAACTATGAGAAAAGGAAAATTGGAAAAAGTTTGTATGCTTTTGAAGTACAAACCTTGTGGGGGTACAATTTGAGTGTAGACATCAGAGGCCGAGTACAAGTGAGAGATGAGTAGCATATGATGATCGTCTTCAACAACTTGGTGGTTGTTGGTTGCCATGCTTCCTAATTTCCTATGGCTAGTTAGCTCACTCTCTTTCCAACTCTCCTTTTCTCTACCTCTCACTTTCTCTCAAGAAACAGACGTGTTGAAGTTGAATGGCTTGGGAGACAACGCATGCACCTTATTTATAAGGGTTTCTATGTGAGCGAGTCATCCTTTCAAGCTTTTGGTTTACAGAAAATGGCGTTTTACAACAATGTCCTTAATTATGTAGATGGGGATGTGCTAGTCATGTATCACGTTGTTGGGTTTGTTTCTTTATTGTTACATATGCATTAAAGGGCAAATGGGGAAAAACATACATGCAAAGTTAACCACATGCTAGATTAAAAAATAGGGTAGAAAATACATAATCGTCAAAAACTTGGTTCCATATATTCACCCATGTAAAGATGCATCTAAGTTAATTTTGATGGCCGGATTGAATTTGATACAATAATAGAAATTTTTTCTCTCAAAAGTTGGACTCTCTATGGGTCTTTATCACGTTACAGTTTAACGTCATTTCTTGTATCAACATGAGGTGTCAAAAAATCTATAAAGAGTCCATCCCTAGCATTTCTCTATACTAAATTAAACTCCAAATTAGGATACTTATTTGGGTGGAAGTGTAAACCGCCAAAAAAACGGATAGGGCAGTTATGGTATGAAAGAAAAAGTTAAAACCCCTCAAGTTTCAACCACGCACAAACTTTGTAAATCCGGATGGGTTGGGATCCCAAACCTGACCACCTCGAAGTCAATAAACAATGTGGTGTAGTTGGCTGAGAGATTTTTAAATATGACCACGCACATAGGGTGGTACATCATATGTTATTATACAAATAATGAGATATGTGTGCTAAAAAGTTAATAACTTAAAAAATAAAATTTCTCACCACTTCTATTAAAACACGTGGTGTACCATTTATGTTCCCATCATAATAAAAAATTTCTCATAGTTGGCCTATGGATTTGGACTTGCAATTCACTTTTGTTGTCCAATTGGGTGGTAATCTTCTCTTTCTATGTCAATAAGCCAAGCCACACTCAATTAGGTTAGCTTAATTAACTTAGGCTTTATATGTACATTAGTAAACTAGTAGGTCATGCGTGGCTCGAGATGGGTGAAAATGCAAGGATCTTAGTGTATTGTATTTGCTTAACAAGCATGTAAATAACATAGAAAAATCTTAGAGCCCCCTTTCTTTTACCTTATTACATTAAGAATCATAAAACAATAAGGGAGGTTAATAAAAAATTTGTGGAGAGGTTGGACGAAATTGATGGACACTAAACATGTCGTCACTATTGATTATTTTTTCTTTAACACTTGCGCTTTCAATACACGATTCGTTTTAAGATTTATGAGAATATGTACAAAAGTCTAAAATAAGATTTTTTTAGTGTAAACGCTTGGATTAGAGCCCATCTTATACTAATTTATTTTCCCAACTCCATCAAGTGAACACGCCAAGAACTCATCTCATATTTTGGTCTAAATATAACTACTCCTAAACAATTCATCAAATGATGTTTTGTTGATAATATCAATCTTACATGTGTTTATTAGTAGTTAGACTGCTTTTCATATTGTCAAATTCAATTTATGGGAGAACTTTAATTTTCTTAAGTTTGTTTCTTCATGTTATTAAATCTTAGAATTAATAAACTAAATAACAATGAAAAGGAGAAAACACAGGAAAGAGACAAAATTTTTAAGATTTCGATCAGCATGTTGATAAATTTATTTCTCTTTTCAGGTTCTCTGTTTTTTCTTGTGTTTGTTTGGAAGATACTGAATTACAAAAAGAAAGCAAAAACATTTTCCTTGTCGCCCGCACAATCAAACAACACAGCAGAGTCGCTTTCTCATCCATTCACTACTTTTCTTTCTTTTTTTTCTCCCAGGGTTTTGCATATTTGCAGAAATGTCCGACTGGATGATAATGAAATGGCTGAGTGGTCACAGCTCACAAGGGTGATGGGAAATACGAGGCATAGCTTGATCAAAGTTTCCGGTAACATTCATGTATGAACAAGAAATCTGCACTCTAAAGCCACTAGATATGCATGTCTGTCCATGAAAAGGTTATTTGTTTGTTGAATCCATGAAGGACCTGAAAGCAAAATGTCAAAGATAACCTAATAGGTCCCCCAGCAAAAAGGAAGTCTTCTTGATATTTTGTTTGCAGCTAACCACAGTGGCTTTCCCTTCAAAGTGTAAGGTACACTACTACAAAAGGGTCTTATAGTGTCAGTAGGTGGTGTCGGTTTAATATAATATAGTGTCGAACTAGACAATTGCGACACTTATTGAACATGACGTCGGATTTACTGTCACTTATAAGTGTCATAAACATTTAATGTCGCTTTTAAACCGACGTAAACATTTAATGTCGCTTAAAACTGACATACATTTTAATAATTTTTAAATACTAGTGTCGCTTTAAATAAAACAGTGTCGCTTTAAATAATACAGTGTCGCTTTTAAGCGACATTAAATAATACAATGTCACTTTAAATAAAACAGTGTCGCTTTTAACAATATTAAATATAACATGAACTTATAATATTTAGTAATATAAGAATTTATTATGTTAAATTAATAATTAGAATTTATTTATACTTTCATTAAGTATAACATAAGATTTTGTGGTATCCACTAGTGTAAATATTTTAAATTGAAGATCAAGTTCATTCATTGTATTCATATAGGGTCAAGGAGTGTAGCAGTAAAAAATCATCAAAATTGGAGTTCAAATCACCGTTAAATCGTTATTTTTCGTTCATAACCGTCAAAAAGTTTTGTCCCGTTACTTGATTTCTGAGTGTTTATTTTTTGCCATTTTTGGCGTATGCGATCTCGAAGCATGCATAAACAAGTTTGATGGTTGGATCATTGAAATTAGTTTCGTAAAATGCGTATCCCAACAAAATGATAGATTCACTAACACTTAGAATTTATTTATACTTTTTATTAAGTATAATATAAGATTTTGTGGTATCCACTAGAATAAATATTTTAAATTGAAGATCAAATTCATTCATTGTATTCATATAGGGTCAAGGAGTGTAGCTGTAAAAAATCATCTAAATCGGAGTTAAAATAACCTTTAAATTGTGATTTTTTGTTTATAACCGTCGAAAAATTTTGTCTCGTTACTTGATCTCTGAATGTTTGTTTTTTTCCATTTTTGGTGTATGCGATCTCGAAGCTTGTATAAACAAGTTTGATGGTTGGATCGTTGAAATTAGTTTCATAAAATGCGTATCCCATCAAAACGATAGATTCATTGACACTTAGAATTTATTTATACTTTTATTAAATATAACATAAGATTTGGTGGTATCCATTAGTGTAAATTTTAAATTGAAGATCGAATTCATTCATTGTATTCATATAGGGTCAAGGAGTGTAGCTGTAAATAATCATCTAAATCGGAGTTAAAATAACCGTTAAATTGTGATTTTTCGTTTATAACCGTCGAAAGGTTTTGTCTCATTACTTGATCTCTGAATGTTTGTTTTTTGCCATTTTTGGCGTGTGCAATCTCGAAGCATGTATAAACAAGTTTGATGGTTGGATCGTTGAAATTAGTTTCGTAGAATGCGTATCCCATCAAAACGATAGATTCACTCACACTTAGAATTTATTTATACTTTCATTAAGTATAACATAAGATTTTGTGGTATCCACTAGTGTAAATATTTTAAATTGAAGATCGATTTCATTCATTGTATTCATATAGGGTCAAGGAGTGTATCTGTAGAAAATCATCAAAATCGGAGTTCAAATCACCGTTAAATCGTGATTTTTCGTTGATAACCGTCAAAAAATTTTGTTCCGTTACTTGATCTCTGAATGTTTGTTATTTGTCTTTTTTGGTGTATACGATCTTGAAGCATGTATAAACAAGTTTGATGGTTGGATCGTTGAAATTAGATTCGTAGAATGCGTATCCCCATCAAAACGATAGATTCACTAACACTTAGAATTTATTCATACTTTTATTAAGTATAACATAAGATTTTGTGGTATCCACTATTGTAAATATATTAAATTGAAGATCGAATTCATTCATTATATTCATATAGGGTCAAGGAGTGTAGCTGTAAAAAATCATCTAAATTGGAGTTAAAATAACCGTTAAATTGTGATTTTTCGTTTATAACCGTCGAAAAGTTTTGTCTCGTTACTTGATCTCTGAATGTTTGTTATTTGTCATTTTTGGTGTATGCGATCTTGAAGCATGTATAAACAAATTTGATGGTTGGATCGTTGAAATTAGTTTCATAGAATGTGTATCCCATCAAAACGATAGATTCACTAACACTTAGAATTTATTTATACTTTTATTAAATATAACATAAGATTTGTGGTATCCACTAGTGTAAATATTTTAAATTGAAGATCGAATTCATTCATTGTATTCGTATAGGGTCAATGAGTGTAGCTATAAAAAAATAATCAAAATTGGAGTTAAAATCACCGTTAAATCGTGATTTTTTGTTTATAACCATTGAAAAGTTGTCCCGTTATTTAATTTTTGAATGTTTATTTTTTGCGCTTTTTTGAAGTATGCGATCTCGAAACATATATAAACAAGTTTGACGGTTGGATCGTTGAAATTAGTTTCGAAGGATGCGTATCCCATCAAAACAATAGATTCACTAACACTTAGAGTTTATTTATACTTCCATTAAGTATAACATAAGATTTTGTGGTATCCACTATTGTAAATATTTTAAATTGAAGATTGAATTCATTCATTGTATTCATATAGGATCAAGGAGTGTAGTTATAAAAAAAATAATCAAAATCGGAGTTAAAATAACTGTTAAATCGTGGTTTTTCGTTTTGTAACCGTCGAAAAGTTTTGTCCCGTTACTTGATTATGTATTTTAATATCAATTAGACTATGTTTCAATTCATGTGTGATGATATTTTATCATAAAATTATATTATTGTTTTTTATTATGTATTAAATAATATTTATTAAAATATTATATGACATAACTTGAAATATTTAGGCGGGAATGAAAATTTGAAATGTTTTAGGCGGGAATAAATGTTTGAAATGTTTGAAATGTTTGTGTGTCAGACCTTGCGTCGGTTTTAACCGACACAACCTCTAATTTCGACGCAAGCTTTGAAATATTTTAGTGTGTCAGACCTTGCGTCGGTTTTAACTGACGTAACCTTCTCTTAATTCGACGTAACCTTTTCTTATTTCGACGCCAGTTGCACTATCAAGTCTATCACACTCACGTCGCTTTTAACCAACACAATATGTTATTATTTCGACGCCACTTGCTTTTCAGTCAAGTGTGTCAGATGTGGTGTCGGTTTCAACCGACGCAAAGTTCAAATATTTCAACCATATTTATACCCCTTTCTTCCCCATTACTTCCATGCTTTCGTTTCCCTCTCTTGGTTACTCCTTTGGTTTTGCCCCGTCTCCTTCTCCCATTTCAGCCTTACTCCTTCTCCTTTCCACTAACTTTTGCTATGGATCAACAAAGTGAAGATAAACGTCCTGAGGAACTTCATTTCGAGGAGGAAAAGTTCAAAGGTGGTTCATTTGTGAATTATTATTAATTTTTTGTTTTGTGTTTAAACTAGTATTAGGCTTAAACTAAAAATTTACTTTTGTTTCTTGGTTGTTAATTGTTTTTTAGTGTTAATAAGGAACATCTCGACGGAGGCGCGGACCCTCAGTTCCCAAATGGACAAAACAACTTTGCTCATTTGATTCGTCTGGAAAATGCGTTAGTGATAACTCTAGTGCTTTTTCAAGATATGTAGCAGGGGAGGTTAGAGAGTATAGAAATCTCCCGTTGACGACTGATTGCGTAAGATCAAGGAAGAAGAAAATGAAGTTTTCTGGAATAGAATAAAGGAATAAGATTAATCGGTTGTTGAAAGCAATGAACCGTACAACTGGTTCAAAATCTTTTGCAAGAGTGTGGCAAGAATTTTGTATGAGTTGTACATTTTTAAGATATTTGTATATTCTTTATGAGTTTTTGTATATTATGTGGAATATTGGATATAAAATATTTGTATATTTTGGCACTATTTTTATTGTCAATAATTTTTGTTAAGGTTTGTTTTGGCCTTTACATGAAATTTATTAATTTGGTTATATAATTTTTTTTAGTACCAATTAATTGAAAACGATGCAGATTCTCGTATTTTATATTATTATTAACAAAGATGGTGTCGTACTAGTTTGAATATTTTATTTATTTAATTGTTATCTAACGTCGGTTTAGGTATATTTTATTTATTTAATTTTATCACAATGTCGGTTAAAACCGACAGTAGGGTGGATATATTATAATTAAATTACTAATGAGCGTCGCTTTAAACCGACGTAATGTTCAAGTATACGTCACTTTAAATCGACGTTAATGTCAGTGTCGCTTTTAACCGACGCTGTGTAGTGTCGGATTAAGCGAAAAAACCGACACTGAAGGCCTTTCGTGACGCTAGCATTAGTGTCGCTGTTCTAATCCGACATTGCATTGTTTTATGTTCGATTTTTGCCAAATTGCCGACATAAATTGTGTTTCTTGTCGGTTTTTGCTTCGCCAGTGATAGCCTATATTGTAGTAGTGGTATGACGAGAAGAAAACCCTACATGAAAGAAAAGTTGAGATTTTATTATGAAATTAATTGGTCGTATATATAGAGAGTATAGAGAATAACTCAACTACTTCTTAGCTCATGTAAAGTTTTTCATTGTATATGCTACAGACGTAATGATAATGTTCAAAATCGGAAATAAGAAGAGAAAAATGTTTACAATAAAAATAGAGAACTGTTATTGGTACTTCAAAAATCTGATTTTGTACTCCTGACAGTTGTATTTTCTCTTTCTAAAAGATAGAAAGGTTGTAGTGCAAAATAAAAATTTTAGAGTGCTAGTAATCAATCCCTAAAAGTAAATGTGCAAAAGAAACAAGAAAATGCAAAGGAGAACCCATATCAATATTTGGTTGCTATTGTTTATAAATGAATATTTGATCACATATTATCCCAATTAATGATGGAATCATGACCTTAAATCAGGTAGCACAAGTAAAAGGGATCCGTGCTTTAGCATTTAGCAGGATTGGATAAATCATATCCATATGCTGTAAAGTAGAAGCACCGTGTGAGAAGTTGGAACAATTAAAATGAATTAATTATATCATCCAATTATTAATGGCTTGTTTGAAAATATTTTTAAAATGATTGTAAGTGTTTTTGGTAAAATTGATTTTGGGTACCAAAAACATATTAAGTGTTTTTTGGAAGAAGCACCAAATATGTAATTTTTGCAAGAAGTACTTAAAGTGTTTTTTCAAGTTCCACTTGGATTTTTACTAAGGATTGGTTAAGAAAACATTTTCACCAAAAGAACTTTCAATCATTTTGAAAGCTCTTCCAAACGAGCCCTAAGACTAGTCCAAATGTACAATCTATTGATTAGACTCAATGATGCCTTAAATCAACCATAGTATATATACATTATGATTACCTATTCAGGAAGAATATATATACATTCTCGATAAAATCTAGTTATTATTGTACATGGCTTTTGTTAATGTCAAAGACTCGTTTCATTGTCACATTGGGTCGATAGTGAGTAATATTTTTTAACGATACTTAATCATCAAACAAGTCCTATATTGTTAGATTATAAAAATAAATACCGGAATATGATAATTCAACTTGATCAAAAGTTCGAAATCACAATTTAGTAATATAAACATCTTACATATGTTGTAAAACCATGTCGACAAGAGAGCATATCCGATCTGCTTGCGTAGCTCTCACTCTGACGTTGTAAACACTCGATAGATATAAAACTGTCACTCATACAATTGTAATGTCAGTTGGAAGACGGAGGAGGGAGCAAGACGTGGTTGATATGCCAGTTGGCCTTGGTCAGAGGACAAAGTACCCTTAAGCTTTAGTCGGCTCAGAGCCATATAGCTAGCTAGGTCAGACAGACTTTTGGCTATGGCACGGCAGCTTTCAAAGTGTGTGAAAAGGATGGCTTAAGTGGCCAAAAGGAGCACATGGGGAGCAACAAGAAGCTTTTACGCGTGTGAAAACCCCCTTGGGTTTCCTTTAGGGTTTTCGATGGGACCACAAGTTCTATCCATACACGTGTAACTCTCTCATGCACAGACCTAATTTACAAACCTGCCTACCAATCAGGAATCAGTTGTCCACGTTAATATTATATGATATAATTCATCAGTAAATTACCCAGACACACTCCACTAGCCGCCATATTTGTACTGCGCAATTCTTACACTTGATTGACAACCCCCTTAATTTTTTTCCTTAATTAGTCGCAAGATGATTGATATATATAGCCCCAATTGTGGAACAAATTAAGCTATCGTGGCATGCATGCGTTTCTTTCTTATACTTGTTCCATATGACGATGCTTATCTTCTTTTACCTCTTATGTACATGTTATAATGTTATCTAACATTATGAATGCATGACACCTCTAAACTTTAAAAGCATGAAAATACAATCTTTGCCACTCTGCTACATTCTTTGAATGCAATTGTTAACTGACTTACGTATGTGTAATGGTTAGTTAGAGCAGTACTAGTTAGAGTTACACCTATGTCTGATTCTAATCGTTGCTCCATATGGCAATATAATATATGAACAAAAAAATTGATCTCCATACGCATGCACAGCTTATCTGCATGCATGTGGGTTTTCTACTTGGACTACATTCAGTGAATGGAGAAACTTACAGTTCAACTGACATAGCACATATGTATATGCAGTACATGTGTGTGTGTGTGATTTCTCTATAGGTCAAAATTTACTCAATGAAACTTGAAAGCTTTCGAGCAATTCCTGTACTGGTAGAAGAATCGAGGAAATAACTATGCGCTAGTGTCACTCTGATAAAGACATACAACCCAGTTGCGTGACACGTGTCATGTTTTCTATACGAAATTTGGACCCCATTTTTTAACGTTTGATTCAAAATGTTGGATTTTTGGATCGCCAAGCCCGCTCCATTCTAACGATACAGATACTATCTCCAACTTTACCACCTACCCAATCCGTCAGGTGTGGGGTTTTGCCACAAAATACCTCGGTATTAGTTAGAGTAGGGTAATTCTATTTAAACCCCTTTGGTTTTCTTAGTGTTAAATGTCCCACATCGGTGGGTTCAAAGAAACCCAATGGGTTTAAATAGAATTATCCTACCTAACTAATACCGAGGTATTTTGTGGTAAAATCACACACCTGACGGATTGAGCAGGTGGTAAAGTTGGAGACAATATCGGTGTCGTTAGAGTGGGGGCAAGCCCGACGATCCAAAAATCCAACACAAAAGGTTGATGAGGAAAGTTTGGAATGGCAAATAAGGTTTGGTTTGGTGCCAAAGTCGAGTTGTCATAGATAATTGCGATCAGAACCGTTGAAGCACGCATGTTCTGGTTGCTATATATATTGTTTTTAGGGTTTAGTTTTTGTTGGCCAATAGAGTCGTGACATGTATGACTTTTCTCCATTTGGTTACTGAATGCGAAGTAGTGCATTGCTAATTAATTCAGTTGGTGCTCCTTGAAGCATGATAAAAGAGATACAAAGAAAGATTTGGGAAAGATAAGGCTGCTAAGTTTACTATGGTTAAATTGGATTAAAGTAAAGATCTGGTAATTAAGGATAAGGATGAAACCCTAGCGACAAGTGAGAGAGAGAGAGAGAGAGAGAGATTCTGCTAAGCTGGCATGCGCATGGCGTGGGAGGGATTCCGATGTATGCTTTGGAGTTGTTTTTGGGGTTTAATTAACTTATCAACTTTTTTATAATTATTTTTTGACTAAACAAATCAACCAAGACTAAACTAATGGGTGTCATTTTTATCCCGACATTTCCCACCATTGTTTCCCATCTTCCAACTCTGGTGTTAGATGCTAAACAGCTCATGGTTGTGTTACTTGTGTACTAATTAGATTTTTTCAGTAATTATTAATCAGGGCAATCAAATATGTGCCCTTCTTTAAATTAGGAAAATCCATACCGTTTAAAACCATTGCATCTGGAACCATCTTTTACATCTGTCTAAATCACCACTTTCATCATGTTTATAATTCCCTTCAAAAGGAATATGCACTGGTCCCGCTTGAATTTATAGGCTAATCAGATCTTATATATGACACACACTTACATATAAAATCGTCACATCTAATTGTACGAAGACATGTAACTCTCTGATCTAATGGCATTATTTTTTTATGTACTATTTATTTTATATGAAGGTAGTGGATATTAGGCTATATATTGAACCCTCTTTTTGTGACAATGATCTTAAAAGTTTGTGACAATGAGGTAGGCAATGACAGGGACATGCGGATCAATGGGTTCAAATGACACTAGTAGCTATGCTTTTCCTTTCATTCATCTTCATCTCAATGTTCAACTTTAATTTGGCGCCAATTGTTACTGCCATAACTGCAATATGTGTGATTCTCGGCGTTTGATGAAATGTGCTCTAGTTGCATTGTGAAATTAGGAGTTTCTTAACTTATCGCTTGTCGTTGATGAAAAAAAATTCTGACTTCACCACTTATAGGTAAGATGAAAAAGTTACAAATGTTTATAGATGAACTGACTAAACTTACATCAACTTAAGCCAATATACTAGCTTCATTGATCAGCTAACTAAAGTTCACACTAGGGCTAACAGTGTGTCCAGACATTATTTCCACAAATTTAGTGTCTAGTGACCATTGCCCATCAATCGTACGTTTTCACATGAAAGTTACACTCTAGAATGCTGTCCACATTATATGTAACTGGAAGTCATGGACAGCTTAGCTAGGCCCCCACTTACCTAAAGCCCTAGCCACTGATTTCTACCATTCCATCTTCATATATATCTACGTATATTTATAAAAATAAACGAAAAACAACCTATAAAGATAATGCAGCTGCTTAATTGGATATGATGTGTGTGATTAATTAGTCTGTCATCAAGATCAAGGTCTCTTTCTTAATGAAGTCAAGTTTGTTCGTGTTGTATATGCCTCACACAGTGCCCTTCCATGTTTCCCTCTTCCCATGCTAATAGCCTCACGCTCTCTCCCTCTAACTTTGTGCCCTAATTTGATTGCCTGCTGCCAAATTCTTAACCTACGCGCATGGCTGAGCAATACGCTTAGAAGAAACCTTTAAAATATACCTTAGTTATGGGAATTGTTATTAGCACTCCAAAATATGGCACTCCAAACTTTCTATAATTAGAAAGAAAAAATACACTTGTGAGGAGTGTAGAAGAGATTTTTGGAGTGCTAATAACAATTCCCTTAGTTATTTATACAATTGATTTCAACAACCCTTGAATTACGCCTTAATTTAGGCTATTTTAGGTGGATTATGACCTAAGTGTATATTATATTAGGCTTTAGTTAAACTTAATTATGGTTTAGAGCACTTGCTCATACACCACCATGTCCAAGTATAACGACACCGGCCAATCAATCATAGTATTGCTAGACAATTGGCGAAAGTGATCTACCTAACCCGCATACTGAGCAATTTTCGACGCACATTGAGTAGTGTCACGTGACATTCACTTAAATTATAATACATGTATTTGTTTTTTTATTATTAATATCCTAAAAGTGAAACATAACAACCCTAGCGTCCACTCTTACTATTATAATACGTGAAATAATATACACTGCCCCTAGGTGAAAAATGTGCTATTAATCAAATATTTAAAAGAAAATCCAAAGATTAAAGAGAAAGTTATCTTATAGCCTTTAATCTTTGCTATTGGAAGGCAAGCCCTTGGGTTGTCACTTTCATTTGTATAAATTAAGCTCCTAATGTAAATCGGTCCCCACGCCAACACGCATACACAACATAAAGTGGGATTATTCCCCATACGTAAAAGCAAGAAATCTTCTCAACAGCTAAGTGTGTATCTTTGATAGGTTTAGTTAAATAAGACCAAAAGATTCTAAACTTAATTAACACTGTCATTAACAAAACCCTAATTATATTATGATTTAAACATCAAGAAACTATGCGAAGTGTGTGGATGGTTTGATTGACAAGATCTAGGGTTATGTGTCATTCCTTCGTCCTTTCCTTACACATTTTCTTTCGCTTTTTTTAGGGATTCCAAAGCTGGCTTTCCTCTCTGCAGAACCAGTGAACTACCTCTAGCTTTAGCACATGCTGCTCCACTTTGTATATATGCGTTTTCTGCTGTACGTAGCTTTTATGATGGCCTGGATAATCTGAATTCTGAAAGGGTAAAAACATCGATCCTGTCCAACACGTGTTGCGATGTAGGTACGGACTCGGAGCATCAAACTAAAATTTTGTTAGATTCCTCCTCAGGTGTCCTTCGATCCGAAGACAGTGCTGCGTACATGAAAGGCGCCGTTCTGTTACCTAACAATTAGCTGGCACGTTCGCTGATGTATTTTAATTAGGTAACATGTAGAGTTATATATTATCAATAGTCCATGTGCGTGTGAGTTTTATGATTGTACATAAATTATTGTATAATTTATATTTATCGTGGTCTAAATCGCTTCTGCACGTATAAACAGCTGACTTTCTCAAAAGTTCTAGCATGTATCACATCTTCAAATAAAAATCGTCTTTGATCAGTGATTCACATTAACTTTTATGTCAAATGGGTTTGTGCTTACTGCTTAGCATTAGTGTCATCATGCATGTACATGTCAAAAGAAATATGGTGTCTAGCTATAGCTTAGACTCCAGTGGTAAAAGCTTTTACAGTTTTCTAGATATAAAACATAAAAATTGTGTGGAATGGTCGGAAGATTTCCTCAAATTGAGGGAGAACATTTTCTGTTTTATTGAATTTAGGAAATCAAATCTTGGTTTCCTAAAAATGCTGCATTCTTTTCAAAGATCTGTTTTCTAATGTAACAATAGTTGATGTAACCAATTGAACATTGAAGAGAGGTAAATATAAAACTATATGCAGTTGTACAAGCTAGGTTATGTATACACAATATTGACACTATTTATGTCAAATGCTAGCAGATGCATGCCCGAGAACATCGTCGTCTTGGTATCTAAAATATAATTAGGGCATATATATCCAATCAGGTGCCTAAAAAGGCTATGATGATCATATCCACATGCTTTATTGGCAAACTGTCTAAGACGTGGGCTGCTAAGAGTCAAGTGATTCAACAAAAAATAATAAAAAAAGTATTTCTCTTTTTTTCCAGTGCATTTTCTCACCACTCTTCTGTTTGGTTATTGAATTGAATAAATAAACAAAACTTAAAGTTATAACCAAAATGAGGAGATCAGGAATGTACAAAGAAAGTTCATAGGTTCTTATTTATTAAAGAATTTCAAACTAACCCCTTTTCAACTTGTAGGATGATAATTTTGGTGATACAAAAGTTAGAGGTTTGAGAAAAGGATAATATATAGATGAGAGTGGGTGAAATAGAATCTTGGGGGTGGGAAGATTGTTAATGCAAAGCCCACAGCTACTGTACAAACAGTGGGAAAAATCGGACATCCGCTGCTGATATGTGTTTGATGCTTGTTGCTTCATGTTTAACTATGCAAATTAACATGCTGGCCCGCTAAACTAGAGGTGTTTAGTTTGATGGTATTTTTTATGAATTGTTGAATATGGTGTTGGTTCATGGTTTTGCTATCAAGTATTAACTAGTTTTTTTTTTTTTTTTCTCATTTGAATAACAATTTGCTTGAAGATTTGGCGATTCATTTTCGAAAAAAAAAAAAGAAGATGATTTGGAGATGGGATTTTGCTATCATGTAACTCGCAACATCGCGCAGATACCCTTACTGGTGTTTGCTATATGCAGCCACATATTCGATATGCGCATTGACTCATTGAACACCCAAAGAATTTTGCAAACTTTCTAAGGCGTGGGCTGCTAAGAGTCAAGTATAGCAGTGATTCAACAAATAATTAAAAAAGGATTTCTCTTTTGTCCCTTGCATTCTCTCGCAGCTCTTCTGGCACATTGACTCATTGAACACCCAAAGAATTTTGCAAACTTTCTAAGGCGTGGGTTGCTAAGAGTCAAGTATAGCAGTGATTCAACAAATAATTAAAAAAGGATTTCTCCTTTCTCCCTTGCATTCTCTCGCAGCTCTTCTGTTTAGTTGTTGAATTGAATAAATAAAAAATCTAAAGTTATAACCAAAATTAGGAGATTAGAAATGCACAAAGAAAGTGAATAGTTGCTTATTTCTTAAAGAATTTTAAACTGACCCTTTTCAACTTTTAGAATGATAAATTTTGATGAGAGAAAAGAGTTGGAGGTTTTGAGAAAAAGATAACATATAGATGAGAGGGGTGAAATATAATCTTGTGGGTGGGAAGATTGTTAATGCAAAAGGTATTCAAGGAACGTGAAGAGAGAATATTCAGTAAAGGTGTGGGTGGAAATATAAGATACTAGCCAGTAGAAAACTGGGCTAAGGCCATGGATCAACAGGCCACTTGTTGAACATCAATGACTTTGTCAAACCAAAGACCACAGCTACTGTACAAAGAGTGGGAAAAATAGGACATCCACTGCTGATATGTGTATGATGCAGCATAAGATTATCTCTCTTCCTGTTTTCATCCCCTTTCCTTCTTTTTTCACATATTATTTTTTGTTTTATTGTCTATATAAAAAGATCAATATAAAATGTTGACGTGACTAAACCGTAACCGTTCAAATAAAAAAAAAGAAAAGGAGAGAGTGATCGGAAGGGGAGAGAATCTTCCTCCGTTTGATGTGTGATGCTTCATTTTTAAGCATGCAAACATGCTGGCTCGCTAAAACTAAAGGTGTTCAGTTTGATGGTATTTTTTATGAATGTGCACCCACATATTCAATGTGCACATTGAGCACCCAAATTTCTTTTACAAATTGCCAAATTTTGTTGATGTAATGGTTAGAATAATTTAAAACTTGGTGGGCATGGGCATGTGAACTGATTAAAACTACAGTTCTAAGTTCTAACCATGTTTGCATGTCTGAAGCACATAGTCGAACATATACATAGAGAGAGCATTTAGTAAAGGTACAACATATGACTAATTGTAATTTAAATACATCGATATTTTTACATTAAGAGAGAGAGGGAGTTCGGATAGGCTACACAATGGATGGTCTAATTTGATATCGAATTCGTCATCCACAAAATTCGAACCTAAAACCTCTCACTTCCAAATGAGAAGGAATACCACTACTGTGGACTAATTGTAAATAGAATTGTGAAAGCATCGTTCTCCGATAAAAAATTGGACTAATTAAAGTTACCCTAACACAAATTGTTTCGAACCCTAATTGTTGTTGCTCAAGATATTATTCTCAAGAGTACCACTACAACCTATCCCAATTTGTTTTTTCATTTTTAATAGTAGAGGAGATATCCCACCATACATTGGGTAGCAACTTACTTTTGGTCCTGAGACAAACGGTACGCTAAGAAATAGCCAATAACCTCAAAAAATACATCCGTAAGAGTTCGAATTTGAATTGGAAATTTCAAACCTTTACTCACTTTCCACTTGAAATTCTAATCAAAACTTGTTAACATCAACTTCTATAACACATGTTGATTGAGCAAAAAAAAAAATGATATGACACATAACATAGCAGTTCTTTATTATTTTCAAAGAAAAAAAAAAGTGAAAACCAAAAATCAATTTTAGTAATTTTACTTGGGTTTTCAAAGTTTGGGTGTCTGATTGGGCCTTCTTACAATAAACCGATTTGGGTTTTGTACTGTGGGCTTTTACAAACTTAACATTTTGAAAACCCAAGCCGCCATATGCCGCCTTTCATCGGGCGCTTTCGTAAACTTAAACCAAGAACCCTAACTGTGACTCAGTTCGAAGGCAGAGTACTAGCCGCATCGTGCAGATCTTCTATCTCGCCGCTTTCGACAAGGTAAGATCTATATCCAGTAAAACTGCTTAGTTTTATCATAATTTTGGTGGATTTAGGGACTTACATGTACTTTTTATGATTCGTCGTTGATTTTATGAATATCTGTTCGTTTTCTCCTTACTTGAAGATTTTCGATCTTCGTTGGATTATAAATATACTTGCAAATATTATGTATAATTAGAGTTTGATGTGATTAATTTTATTTAATTTATTTTTCTAAATTTATTTTGTACAATTTGGTAGTAAGGAGTGTAATTCAACCAGGGAAACATTGAAATTATCCAACATGCCAGATTTCAATTTTTGAAAACCTGAATTAGTGGATTTTCAGTTTAGTTACCGTTTTTTCAGTATCGAAGTTGCGTAAAAGAACTTCTCTTGCTTCTAATGGCGATTCGGATATAAGTTTTGTTCTTTCGAGCTTCCTAGTGTTTATAATCTGGAGACCTGACCTGAGCATTCTATCAAGAATTTTTTAATTTTCATCTGTATCACATTATAAATTGTCTTTTGTCGATGTTAGTCTCTTTTTGTTCTTATTCATGAAAATGATTTGATTTTTCTGATCAAATTTGGTTCTCCCTGGTATGGCCATTATAAATGTACTAATATTTGTTTGAACTGAATCATCAAACACGGTCCACCTTATTTTTGCTTTCTGAATGCTGATTTACATTGTTGCAATTTAGTTTTGGATTTGGCATGATACATGCACCGAATTTACGAGATCTTATTTAGTAATTGCTATTGTAGACTTCGAAAATGCTGTTGGCATTTTGATGATTAGTATTAGTAGTGTCTGTCGTTCAGCTTTTACTTGATACCAGGTAACTTGATATATCTTGTTACTTGCCAGGTTCAGCTTTTGGATTAAGAACTTCCCAGAAACCTCTGTTCGAGATGAGGTAATGATTAGTATGATGTGTCAATGGAAATTCTTCGTAGCTTTTCTTTAATGAAGTACTAATAAGTTTTCCTCTTTCTTTGGTTTTGTGTTTATCTCCCTCTTTTCACAGCCGACCAATGGAGGAAGATGTAAGTTATATTGCTTTTGAGCTTATTTAGTGCATCTTTGTTATGTCTCTCTTTGCACCATTAAATGTTATGTGTTTTATTGCATTTGGATATGGAATTTGCAACTTTGTACGTGGTTGGCAATATCTGATGGTTTTGCATCTGTGAGTATGGAATGATTCTCGTGACATCACTTTGACGGTATTTCATGGAAACTGTTCGAGTCCAGAATCCTGTTGCATATCAATTAGTCAATTTTTGGTTCAATGTATTAGCACACAAATAATTATCAAATGAAATTGTCATTTGTAATTGTGTTATGGCTTGAATGTCTGTGCGGGTTTCTTTAGTGACCTCTTTTGCTATGTTCATGGTCTCATGTGTCTTTTCCTGGTCAGCTCTGAAACCACTAATTCCGCATATTTATTCTTATTCGGATCCTCAATTTGTGAAGATGCTTATCTAACCTGAATGCTGTAGGGTGCCAAGAACGAGGAAGAGGAATTCAATACAGGGCCACTTTCTGTCCTTATGATGAGTGTCAAAAATAATACTCAGGTAATGCTTTCTGAGAATCTTATTATTCTTTGTCCGGAAAGGCTTTACATATCAAGGGCAAGTATTCTTATTCAATTGGTTCCTGTTGTGCAAACAGGTGCTCATCAATTGCCGTAACAACCGAAAGCTTCTTGGCCGTGTGAGAGCATTTGACAGGCATTGCAACATGGTTCTGGAAAATGTCAGGGAGATGTGGACTGAGGTATTTTCCTTGTTCGTTCTTTTGCGTTTTGATTTCATTGGGATACAGCCTGTGGCCCTGTGATTGTTGATCATCAACCATCAACCATCAATCATCAATCATCAATCATCAATCATCAATCATTACATATTCGTATTTTTTTTTTTTGGTCGTTTATTTGTCTATGCAGGTGCCAAAGACTGGAAAAGGCAAGAAAAAGGCGCAACCGGTTAACAAGGATAGGTTCATCAGCAAGATGTTTCTCCGTGGGGACTCGGTTATCATTGTTCTTAGGAATCCCAAGTGAGGTGTAAACCCAGCACACAATTCTAATGACTTGTAGATGTAGATTATGTGCTGAAAATTGTAGAAGTACTATCGTCGGGAGTTTGAAATGCACTTCGTAGAGCAACTTTCCAGTGATGTATAACTTCATTTGGATCTGTTTGTGAATTTCAATTGACAGGCACTCTTTAGAGTATCTCTTCCGGTGTCGGATAGTTCTTGATCAAAAGTTAACTTCATTTGACTCTGAATTTCAATTGACAGGTGTTTGGACTTCATGCTAGTAATATCTTGAATTACAGTGTGCAAGCCAAGATCCCTTTGTAGCCTGACGGCTTTTTTCCGACAGGTAAAATTGCCGAGCGGCTCTTTTTATCCTAGTCAGCCAACTCTATTTAATGGGATAAGGTTTAAGTGGTATTGAATTGAATTTATCCGAGTATAATTGTGAACCCGTTGATCGAATAGCTTCAACTCTGTCGATGACCTTGTTTTCTGTCCTCGTCTGCATAAGGTTTCCGGCCTGAAAATTTCTTCGTTGTTTTAAAGGTCCTTATCTTAAATAATTGAAGATTTATTTTTCTTTATTTTGTCCATTCCTTTTTATTTTTATTTATTCATTTATTCATTTATTCTCAACTTGCCTTTTGGCTTCTTCCAACAATAATTTATCTACGTCAATTAAATCACTTGCTAATACACGTCAATATATATCTAATTAAACATATCTAACGATTTATTATAGTGACAGTGGCTCGTAGGTCGTACATTTAGAATGATGACTGGCTAAAGCAAAGCTAATGCTTTTGTGCTTAATTCCAAACTCCCTTGCCTCATTTCCTCACAACTTTTCAAATTAATAATAAAATAAATATCCAGTTCTTTTGGAGTATGATCGTCATAAAACCACATAGTTTATTAATCTACAGTAAAATCTCGACAAAAAAAATGTTGGATGAGATAATAACCTCGGTTTTAATAATAAAATTTTCTAGTCTTAACTTGTAAATAAAACATTTCGAACTATCATATCTTTTGGAATAAATGATAGTATCTACATTAAGAGGAGGTAATGAACTAAGCCTCATAATGGGCTAGCACTAATGTGGTTCAAATTTGCATTTGGCGAAAATTGAACCTAAAACATCTCACTTACAAGTGAATAGAAATATCACTAGACCGTAGTAACAAGTGGCTTGATCCTCTTGTTCTTTTTTTTTTTTGAACAAATGATATTATCTACATTAAGGAGATGGGTGGGCGTAGCCTCACAATGAGTTAGCAATAATGTGGTTCAAACTCACCTTTGGCTATAATCGAACTTAAGACATCTCACTTACAAGTGAACAGAATACTAATAAACTGTATTAATAAATGGTTTATCCTTTTGTTCTTAAATTACCTTAAAAGTTTAAAAACCCTAAAAGATAATGTATCTTTACTTTTCTTTTATTTTTTTTTATAAGACACATGTATCTTTATAATAAAAATAAATAAATAAATCGTACAATACTTATAAATTAATGAATATTCATATATCTATTATATTATTCACTTATTTCTGGCTCTCGGAAAGGATGGATAACCGTGATTTTCCACCAATTGTTCTCCTTTTAAAAAGAAGGATTATATTATTCACTAATCAATCTAATAACTTCTCGATGTAACAACTTTACATGTTTTTATTAAGAAGTTGTTTGATAACCATTTTATTTTCAATTGAAAACTAAAAACCAAAACGTGAAAATGGCTGTTGGATAACCATTTCAGTTTCAGTACTGAAAAACCAAAAAAAGTCATTTTTTAAGAAACTAAAAAATGAAAGTATACCAAATAAGATTTATGTTTTCAAAAAAGTGAATGAAAAGAAAACTGATATATTAAAATGAAATGACTATTTAAAGGCTCGAAAGAAATTAGTTTTTCATTTTTCATTTTTTCAAAACTGAAGACTGAAAGTAATAATCAAACAAGATTTTCATTTTGAGTGAAAACAAAACAATTATTAAACAACTCTTAATTTCATGCGTTTCAAAAATTGGACTTTCAATTTTCATATTTTAAAAACTAAAAATAGTTCAAATGTCCATGTCTTCAATTCTAAATGTATCCATATTATAATACGTAAAATCATGCGTCGTGGTTGACGCAACGAACTCACCAAATAAATTTGGAGGGCAGATTGTCTACCCTCTTGTTTGGGATGCCCTTCTCATCCCCTCCTATTTGTAGGGTCACGATTAAGTTACGTTAATATTTTATATTTTTATTGCTTTTTATCTTATTATCGCTATAAAAAACTAATATAAAATATAAACGTGACTTATTATACAAAATAAAAAGGGATGAAAAGGACATCCAAACAGAAAGAAAAACATCTGCCTCCAATAAATTCTCCAAAGTTCGGTCTAGGAAATTTCATGAAAGATAGACGAGACGCCATTTTGTCCTCAACTCGACACGTGTCTTTTCAGAGCACAATTTATTCAGATGTATACACGTAGATACATATAGTGATTGGAGTGCATCCGAGTACAAGAATCCTGAAGTTGGCCGGCTTTACAGCTTGGAACAAACGAAGCTCTGGACTCTGCGCCCCAACTGAAAGGCTCAAAAAGTCAAATCCGGTGCTAATACCTCTTATCCGCGTTGAGGAATATCGTTATTCTCGATGGGGAAAGGCGGGGGCTGCTTCCCAAGCAAGAAGAAAGTCCCCTCCGGCGCCAGAAATCCCGACGCCGCCAGCCATGCCTCCGCGGCGCCGATTTCCACTGATGGCAATCCGAATTCCGCTCCCAAGCCAAATGACGACGTTATCGTCGCCCAGTCGCAACGGAATCCCGACCGGGTTCCGAAATTGAGGATATTCATAGTGTTCTACTCGATGTACGGGCACGTGGAGGGGCTGGCGCGGCGGATGAAGAAGGGGGTTGACGGCGTGGAGGGGGCGGAGGGGGTTCTGTACCGGGTGCCCGAGACCCTGCCGGCTGAGGTTTTGGAGGCTATGAAGGCGCCGCCGAAGGACCCTGAAATTCCAGAGATTTCTGCGGCGGAGTTGGTGGCTGCGGACGGGGTTTTGTTTGGGTTTCCGACGAGGTTTGGGAGCATGGCGGCGCAGATGAAGGCGTTTTTCGACTCGACGGGGCAGCTGTGGAAGGAGCAGAGCCTGGCTGGGAAGCCTGGTGGGTTTTTTGTCAGTACCGGGACTCAAGGCGGCGGCCAAGAAACCACTCTGTAAGCTTTTGCAGCATTTCTCAATTCTAACTTGGTTCTTTTTAATTCAAGAAGTTATGAATTTGAATTGGGAACTGAATTGTTTGGTTGGTTTTCTTATATGGTTTGCAAAATTGGGTTTTTATGCTTCTTAATTGATAATTTGTGAAGATCAATGGAGATTATTGTTGGCCAAATGAAGGTTCATCGGGTTTTTGCTGCGAAATTGACATGAAATTTTCAAGTATTATGGATGGTAGTTTTTGAGTTTGTGAGATTATTGTTTAATTCGAAATCGGATTAGTAAAGCTTTGGTTTTTAAGGTAGCAATCTTTCCAATATGCATTTGAAGAAATGGCATGTCCTTGTATTTCAGGATTAACGTGCGTAAATTTATCAGGTTGAACTGGCAAATATGTTTTAGAGGAAATTGACACACTCTAGGTTTGCACAAAGATTGTGTATGATTATCTTCGTTTCGGGTATTCTGTCTCAAACAATCTGAAGCAGAAGCACCTTGTAACTTCTTACCCTTGGTATATTAGTATCGCATCCATCATTCGGATAAAGTTACTGCTATGGTTTTGGATGAAAGCCTCGAAAGGTTGATGTAAATTGTTGAGAAAATTTAGAGAGACTTGTGTTCTTTTATTTATTGCAGATGGACGGCAATCACCCAGTTAGCACACCATGGAATGCTGTTTGTTCCTGTTGGGTATACTTTTGGAGCTGGCATGTTTAAGATGGACTCTGTACGAGGGGGTTCTCCATATGGTGCCGGTGTCTTTGCTGGTGACGGCACAAGAGGGCCAAGTGAAACTGAGTTGGCCCTTGCGGAGCATCAGGGGAAGTATATGGCATCAGTAGTCAAGAAGCTTGCATAAACGATTTCCAGACCTAGTATCTTTCTCAGCCGTCATTTTCGTTTCTGTTTGTCCATCTGAATGTATTCCTTCTGCGATTGTTCTTTATTTTCTCTCATTTCTGAGTTCTTTTCTGTTCAGAAAACACTGTAAAGGTTTTAGATTTGTTCTGCCTGATTCTGTCAAATAATTTGTGAATGTGTTGGGTGTGTCATTTTTTATACTTTCATTTCGAAAACATGTAATTCAGTTAGAACTTGATATATCAATAAAGTTCGTTTTCTTTACTATCCGTGATGATGAATCGTTGAATACTGTTCGACTAGAAGTAATATTGCAGTGAAAAAGCAGTCAACTTTTCTTGCGTAACGTCTGCAATCTGCAACCTATAGCAATCATCAATGTGGGATGTTCTTGGTGTTAGAGAAAATCTAACGATGACTGCGTCGGATAAGTGCAAGTCGTTATTCGATTTTCGGACAAAGATGGCATAGACATCTGCAGTTGATGACAGCAGATGCAGATATGATACTCTATCAACTGCCAGCGCATTTCCATGTCCCATGTCTCGGGCAATCGACCAACAAAAGTCTATGTAGGCCACTCCTGATCGAGCAAAGCACACCGTGTCATCTCTTTGATAAAGAGCGAACGTCCTCTCAAGAAAGTATAATATAAAAAATAGTACAATGCGACTTCTATCTTGGTATTCGGTAGGGCACCAAACACAATACAAGCTCGACCTTTGGCACAATACCAAAACCTTAGCAACGATATAATCTAACCTAGTTCAATACACTACTACAATATATGCTATCACCGGCGGAGGACAAACCGACGAGAAATCAAATTTCTGTCAAAAATTTGGCACAAATCCGACATTACATAATGTAATGTCGCTTTTCAATAGCGACACTATTGCTAGGGTCGCAAAAGGGCTTCAGCGTCGCTTTTTGAGCTTAATCCGCCACTACACAGTGTCGCTTTAAAGCGACACTAACCTTAACGTCGGTTTAAAGCGACGCATACTTACACGTGCATCAACTATTTAATAATAAAGTATGCAGTATACTGTCGCTTTAAAGCGACATTATATTAAAATGAAATAAATAAAATATTCCTTAAACCGACGTTAGATAACAATTAAATAAATAAAATATAAAATCTAGTAACGGTCTTAACCGACACAATATTTGTTAATAATAATAAAAGTAGATGGACAACTGCATGCAATTTCAATTAATTCCAACCAAAATAAATTATATAATCAAAATTATAAATTTTAAGATCAAAATAAACATTAATGAAAATAAATAACAAAAACAATAGTGCCAAACTGTACATCTAACATTTCACATAAAATCCAAAAAGTCGTCCGTCGTAACAAACATTAAATCCGACATTACAAACATAACATAAAAAAACAAAAAGATAGACCAATTATACTGTCGTATTTAACCGACAAGAAAAAGAACCAATTAAACTACCCAACCGAATCTGCGCCTGAACGTCGTCCAGATCCTTCTGCTTGAGAATCTTCTCCTTGAGATCCTCCTCCTTGAGATCCTCCTTCTTGAGATCCTCCATCTGATCCAAAAATCCTCGACAAGTCCACATCAAATCCAACACCTGCAAGCATTCCAGAAAACCCCCCAACTGGAACTTCAGGAAAAGATCCACTAGGAGCAGCCATCTCAGGTCGATATACTGGCACTTGATAAGGTGGCTGCTGCATGTATGGCATGGGCGGCTGCTGCATGTATGGCATGGGCTGTGCAGGCATCGGATACACAGGATATAGAGGTTGCTGATTATGGCCAGCATACGGATATGCAGGGGAAGGCTGACTTTGGCCCGACTGTTGAGGAGGTTGACTGTGGCCTGATTGTTGGGTTCCCGGGCTATATAGTGGTTGTGGCTGAAATCTTTGAAAAAACCATGCAAACAACTGATTTTGCTTGTTCTCTAGGTCCGAAATCCGTTTATTATTATTTTCGTCTCTCATTTTCAACTCATTATTTTGAGTCATTAGCAACGCCATTGAACTCTTAGATGATCTCCTAGAGGAAATTGATGTAGAAGATGAAGAAGATGCATAAGACACCATATCAGGAGTCACACCATGACCGTATCCTCTGACTCTATTATACCTCTCAGGACCCATAGTATCAACATAAACTTGGGTCCTAAGATCTTCATTATCGTCTTGGCCCGACTCAATCAATGATTGCAGGTTGCTCTCCATTGTTGACTTGCATTACAATTTTTAAAAACAAAAATTCAATCGTAAAACAGAAAAATAAGCTATAGATAATAAATACTAATAAAATCAAATACTAACACGAAAAAATCAATTACCCCTGTACGCTCCGATGTTTCATCAATCCATGTTTTATCTTTTCGTGTATGACATTCACGAAAAAAGGTTACAGGATCTGCTTCTTTCCCATACTTCTTCCGCTTTATCAAAAATAAAATTTCATACAAACAAATTAAGCAAACCTCATACTAAAAATGAATATAATTATTTAAAATTAATCATCTCTTGAAAATGTACAATCCATACATATTCTTCCCGCACTCTTGCAAAGGATTTTGTACCAGTAGTATGGTTCATTGATTTCAATCCCCGATTAATCTTATTTTTTTCAGCAACCTCCTGAAAAAAAACGAACGAAAAAAGAAAAGATTATATTAGGCAACTTTAAAGTTATAACGAAATAAATCATGTAAGGTTTACCTTTGTTTTGTCTCTATTCCAATATGCCAACAAATCATTCCACTGGGTAGGAATCACATTAGGAGGAGGCTCGCTGCGCACCTGTTCTGCTCTTTTAGTATAATACTTTTTTTTTAACTTATTTCTAAACTCTTTGTGCGCATGCTCCGCAATCTTAAGCGTCATATGACGGATCAAAGACATTTTTACTATATCTGCATCTTCAAAAAAGATACTTCCCTACATACATAAAAACAAAAAACAAAAAAAATCACGCTAGTCAAATATTATTACAATCATTGACCTATTCTTCTATTTTCAACTAAAAATAAAAACATCTATATATACCTTTATTCTATTCCAGAAAGCTTCCTTATCTTCTTCCGTAACCTTACGCCAATCTTTCTCCAACGGCAGATTTCTATAGTCCCTAACCTCCGCTGCTACATGTTTTGAAAAAGCACTAGCATTATCACTAATGCATTTTCCGGACGAATCAAACGAACAAAGCTGTTTCGTCCATTTAGGAATTGAGGGTCCACGCCTCCGTTGAGATGTACCTTGTTAATACAAACACACAATTAAAAACTAGGAAACAAAGCTGTTTCGTTAGGCATTCCCGCTAAACACTTGATCTGATACAATCTTACAACTGCTTCCAATTTCTTAAACTCCTTACAACCTGGGCACAAATCTTGATCTGCCTCTTCAAGCAACTTAAAAAAAGTCTGCACCTCTTCTGGACGTCCTTCCCCAATAGGGGGTTCAGTAGATGGCCCAACACCTTCTTCTGTTAATGGTTGGACAAATACATCATTAAGAAAATCATGCATGCCAATCACCTCATCTCCTGTTTCTTCTTCTCCAATTCCCACATTTTGCTCTCCAATGTTTTGCTCGCCATGATGTCGCCAACAAGCGTTTTTATAATCTTTATCCATATCATACAATATGAGATGTTCAACAATGGTGTTCCTAACAAAAGAATATCGATTACAACATCTTTTGCAAGGACATCTAAACTTATCAGGACCAACACCATTTGCAACTGCTTGATCCAAAAACAAATTAATTTCAGTTGTATACGCTTCAAAATTTCGGGGTATTGTCAACCAACTCTTGTCCATATTTTACCACTTTACGAAGGTAAAATATTACGTTGACACTAAGATGCCTACAATCTTTCAATCCCTATCATGTAGGCATAACTATCAAAATTTTCAATTTCTATCTTTCACCCCTCGAACTCTATCACGATTGCAATCTTTTAATTTTCAACACCTATTATAGTAAAAACAAATTAAAATAACAACAAAAAGTTGTCAAAATTATGCTCATCTAATCCATTCTAATAAATAACAACCAAAAGTTATCAAACTTATCAAAATAACAACAAATTCAAATAACAATTAGAGTGCAAAAAAAATTAATTAATATATTCTTATATTCCTAAATATTATAAGTTTAGGTTATATTCTTATATGAAAGGTTATATTCTTATATGAAAGGATATTCTTATATTATAAGTTTAGGTTATATTCTTATGAAAGGTTATATTCTTATATTCTTATATTCCTAAATATTATAAGTTTAGGTTATATTCTTATTAGAGTGCAAAAAAAAAAAAAAAACATAATATATTATAATATTACTCAATATTATAAGTTTATGTTATATTTAATATTGTTAATTTAACATAAATGCTTATAAATATTATTCATTCCAGCTTCTCATAACAATTCAAATTATGTTCATCTAATCCATTCTAGTAAATAACAACAAAAAATTATCAAAATAACAACAAAATAAAATAACAATTAGAGTGCAAAAAAAAAAAAAAAATTAACATAATATATTCTTATATTACTCAATATTATAAGTTTATGTTATATTTAATATTGTTAATTTAACATAAATGCTTATAAATATTATTCATTCCATCTTCTCATAACAATTCAAATTATGTTCATCTAATCCATTCTAGTAAATAACAACAAAAAATTATCAAAATAACAACAAATTAAAATAACAATTAGAGTGCAAAAAAAAAAAAAAAACATAATATATTCTTATATTACTCAATATTATAAGTTTATGTTATATTTAATATTGTTAATTTAACATAAATGCTTATAAATATTATTCATTCCATTTTCTCATAACAATTCAAATTATGTTCATCTAATCCATTCTAGTAAATAACAACAAAATATTATCAAAATAACAACAAATTAAAATAACACTTAGAGTGCAAAAAAAAAAAACATAATATATTCTTATATTACTCAATATTATAAGTTTATGTTATATTTAATATTGTTAATTTAACATAAATGCTTATAAATATTATTCATTCCATTTTCTCATAACAATTCAAATTATGTTCATCTAATTCATTCTAGTAAATAACAACAAAAAATTATCTAAATAACAACAAATTAAAATAACAATTAGAGTGACAAAATTAATTAATTCGACTAAATTTTTATTAATTTAACAAAAATAGTAGAATTTTATCTAAGTGCTTAAATTATAATTTTTAAATAAATAAACTTGTGTATTATACAATTTAAAAATTAAAGAAGTTAGGGATACAAACCTGATTTGTTGAAGAATTTCGACGTCAACAATTCTTTATGTACTCAACCAACTCCAATAACTTTCCTACAAAAATAAATTGTAACTAAAAATTAAACATAAGAGGAGAAAATAAAAATATTATAAGCAAGAAAAACTTACTGTTGTGAAGAGGAACAAATGAATTTTGAAAACCAAAGGAGAAAGCTGAAAGAGAGAATAGAGGAACAAATGAAGTTTGAAAACCAAAGGAGAAAGCTGAAAGAGGAACACGGGAGACTTTGTAAAAATTGGAAGAACGAATAAGAAAAGTGCAAGAGAAGAAAAAGAAAACACGGGGGAGAGGATATAAAGAGCAACAATGTGTCGCTTACAACCGACACTGGTTTTCAAAATATATGTCGCTCAAAACCGACGCAGGATTTAAAATATTAAAAACAAGAATTAGTGTCGCCTAGAAGCGACACCAATAGTTTATGTCGCTTAAAAGCGACACTATTTTATTTAAAGCGACGCCAGTGCTTAAAAATATTAAAATATATGTCGGTTATAAGCGACACTAAATTTTTACGTCGGTTTAAAAGCGACATAGAAATTTTATGACGCTTATAAGCGACACTAAATACGACGTCATCTTCAGTGAGTGTCGCAAATCTCTTTTTCGCCACTATATAATATTAAACCGACGCAAGAAGTGACACTATTAGGTCCTTTTGTAGTAGTGATAGTGTACTTTAAGATAGTTGATCAAAGTATGTTGATTCTAACTTTATTGATAATCTAGTAGTAATGAAGTTGGCTTAAACAATACAATTTCTTACATGTAAAGTTCGATACTCTTTCTCTGTAATTTCGATTAGATTAAATATTCTCCGATAAAAAAATAGAAATAGTAATTTTGTGGAAATTTCTTGTATCTTTCCAACCAGGATTCCAATTCCTGCGTCAAACTCAAGCGAATAATGTTGTTTTACGCAAGCTTTTTCCACGTAATGACATGTTTAACCCCACCCCTAGCGACAAAACAATGTATAATTATTAATTTTCAACGACCAATGGGGAAGCGACAAGGACATTTCCGGAAACTCAGAACACACACTCCAACGAATTACATCGTTTTAAAGTCGGAAGCTTTTGCTCTACATATATTCACATTCACTCTCGCATTCAATTCACTCTCGCTTTCACTCTCTCCTCGTTTCTTCGACGATTCCAAATTCGTCGCCGAAAAGCAGATATGGCGGACACTCTCAGTGCTCTGAGGTCTCTAATGGCGTCCCACTCTCCACCTCTCGACGCCTTGGTCGTTCCTTCCGAAGATTATCACCAGGTCTGTCTCAATCTGTCAATTTCAATTGTGCCCCTGTCACTCGATATTAACGTTGTTTCCATTAAATCTTGTATCCGCAAATTTTCGATTTTACTCATGTTTTCTGTTCCTGGATCAAGATTGGAACTTTTCGATTGTAATTTGTAAATTCTGTGTTTTTTATTATTATTATTATTATTATTATTTCTTTTTAAGGATGTTGGGAGTGATTTTTGTGTTGGGATTTTATGTTGTAATTGCAGAGTGAGTATGTTTCGGAACGAGACAAACGGCGTGAGTTCGTTTCCGGCTTCACCGGGAGTGCTGGTTAGTATTGTCATGTTGTTTGAGGATGTTGCTGTTTAAATTTTGATTGCTTTCAGTTGAATTTTGAAGCTTTTAATGTTGTCGTGCTGAACTTCTGTGTTGAATTTTGTTCAGGTCTGGCATTAATAACAAAGAACGAAGCACGGCTATGGACGGATGGTCGGTACTTTTTGCAGGCAACGCAACAACTCAGTGACCAGTGGCAGCTTATGCGAATGGGAGAAGACCCGACCGTCGATGTCTGGATGGCAGATGTGAGTCACTGCTTCTTTGAGTAAATCCTATGATTATTTTCAATGTTGTATATTCCGTAGCTTTTAACCTTTTTGCATCGGCATTGACATTAAATTACGAGTTTTAGCAACTTTATGCATTCATATTGGACTCTGTATTAAGTGAACTTTGTGATTTGTTTTCGTTAGAATCTACCTCAAGATTCAGCCATTGGTATTGATCCTTGGTGCGTGTCAATAAACACCGCGCAACTATGGGAGCGTGCCTTTGCGAAGAAACGACAGAAGTTGGTTCAGACTTCCACAAATTTGGTAGACGAAGTTTGGAAAAATCAGCCTCCCACAGAAATTAATCCCGTCATTGTACATCCTTTGGAATATGCTGGTCGTTCTGTTGCGGATAAGTTGAAGTATTTAAGAGAAAAAATCGTACGAGAGAATGCTCGTGGTATAATCATCTCAGCGCTTGATGAGGTTAGTTGGTTCGGTGTGTTGCTTCAAGTGGCCTCGTACTTTTACTCTATTTTGAATTTGTCATTCGGTATCACGATTTAATTGCTATTCTGCAGGTTGCTTGGTTGTATAATATTCGGGGCACTGATGTTGCCTACAATCCAGTTGTTCATGCATTTGCTATCATGACATCCAACTCGGCTTTCCTTTATGTGGACAAAAGGAAGGTTTCCTCTGAGGTTAGTTAAATCATTGTATCATACACAGTTAACATTATTATCATACATAATACACACATCACCATCTTAATCTTAATCTTAATCTTATTAAGCAACCTTCTTAAGACAGTGAGTATTGCTTGAAGTCGTCAAGCCACCAGTAATAATAGATGCATTTACTATTAGCCTTCACCAGTTTGTGTGTCTGATTACTGATAACAGTGATTATACCCTTTGGACTAAATTACGATGTCCTCCATTTCTTTTTTCATATGTCCTTTTTTCCATGTTATAATGCAAGAGTGAGCATGAGCAGATAATCGGTTTAGTAGACACATCTGACAAATTCACTCGATATGCAGGTAAACTCTTACTTGGAAGAAAATGGGATCGAAGTTCGGGACTATAAAGCAGTGAGCTCAGATGTTGCCTTGCTTGCATCTAATCAGCTCAAACCTTCATGTACAGTTAAGGAACCGAAGCTGAAAAGCCTAATGGTGGAAACAAAGCAGAAGAAACAGATAATGACCTCATATGGGCTGACCCTGGTTCATGCTGTTATGCTTTGTATTCAAGACTAAACCCCGAAAAAGTTATCTTGCAGCCGTCGCCTTTGGCCCTAGCAAAAGCTCTAAAGGTAGCATGCTACACTTCCTATCTTATGGAGATAGCATATTGTTTCTGATGGTTGTGCCAGTGATTTTATTCAATTCATTTTTTCTTATCAACTGATTGCTCTAAAATCTTAGAACCCGGTCGAGTTGGAAGGGTTAAGGAAAGCTCATATCCGAGATGGAGTAGCTGTTGTGCAATATCTTGTATGGTTGGATAAGCAGGTAAATTGTGACACCTATGGTATCTTAATATCTTTAAATGTTCTAAACAACATTATTTTCTGATTTCCTATATGTTTTCCATGCGTTTAGTTCCCTAGATTTGCAACAATATGAAAGGCCTGAACTAATGCTTGATCTTGTATGAAAAAAATGCAGGCGCAGGAGATATATGGGGCTTCCGGCTTCTTTTTGGAGGGGGAGGCAACAGATAAGAAAAACCAAACGTAAGTTTGAGTTTCCTTGTTGAATTTCATACCTCTCACCATGTGGATGAGATGCATCATGATCTTGATATAGAAACGTTTTATGTGTAAGTAAGATGTGAAAATCACACAAAGAACTGTTTTTGTCCAATTGCAGTTAGTGATCATCCATTCTTTGAACTTTCGTAAAGTTGATGCCTTATACTGTTCTATGCTTAATTTAATGTTTTGATTGCTGAATATATGCTGAGTGGCACCATTTTTTTTATTCTATTATATGTTCATGTGTTGATTGAATTGAATGACCTATGACAGGAAAACTGCAAAGCTAACCGAGGTGACTGTAAGTGATAAGCTGGAGGGCTTTCGAGCATCAAAAGAGGTAGTGTGAACTTTTAATACGAAAATCCAACATGATAGTAGCGAAATTCCTTTGATGCAAATGTGCTGACCCCTCATATATATTTCTTGATCCTGTGTTCTTTCTATTTGGTATATTTGCAGTCATGGTTCTGACTGTAAAACTTTTTCTCTTCCACACCTCAGAATATTTGCAACAAGCGGTTACAGAAAAATGAAATATGCAGTTCAATTTATTATCAGATGTTTACTTGTATGCTTATCTACCTCCATGCATGTTTAGTTTGCTTTACATGATAGGAATTTCTTTTTCTGTTATATTTGCAGAAATTTAGAGGTTTGAGTTTTCCGACCATTTCGTCTGTTGGCCCAAATGCGGCAATCATTCATTATTCACCGGAAGCAGAAACTTGTGCTGAGTTTGATCCAGACAGCATCTATCTTTTTGACTCTGGGGCACAGGTTTGTCAACTTTCATTGGCTGATAAAAAATTGCCAACCAATTTCATGCATTTATGTTCTAGCATACTCACTTACTCATGATGCTTCTGTTCTTTCAATTGGTAATGTTGATGACATGGTTGCAGTATCTTGATGGAACAACTGACATAACACGGACGGTTCATTTTGGAAAACCTTCAGCTCATGAGAAGGCATGCTATACGGCAGTAAGTTCTTTTTGTTTTGTTATTTGGTTGTTGAACTCATCCTAATTTAAACACTGTTGTTCTAACTCTGTTTTGTTATGCTTTGAATTGCCAAAATCTTGTACCTATTCATCCGTGTATTCTGTTACTCATGATCCATTGTCACCACACCTACAGTTTATAACCACCGTAGCCCTTGTATCCACTCCCACTGACCTTCATCACCGTTCAACGTATACTACTGCTACGAACTTTTTGTAGTTTTTGACTCATTATTTACACCGCCTTCCTCAAGCTTATTACTACTATTGAAAAGATTTCAGTTTACCATGCATAAAATAACCACAAATGAAGCAGTAGTATCTACATTAGCCCTTTACACTAGAAACTCAATTCCAAATCCCCATGTTATATCCATCCATCAAAATGGACCCTTAGATTTAACTGATAATGAACGAGTTAAATGAATTTAGATTCACAATGGGATTTCATTATTTTCATGTTCTTAATTTTTACCCTGCATTACATAATTTAGATCCACAACAGTTGAGTCCCTTATGTCCTACATACGTACACTGTTATCCCAAAATTCCTTCAAGCCAATCCTCATTTTAGGGTTATATGAAGTTGCGTGATGTGCTGCATATTGTGCAGGTCCTCAAGGGTCATATAGGTCTCGGGAATGCTCGATTTCCTAATGGAACCAATGGTATTTCATGCTTGTCTTTTTTTCTTTTTTAATCAGATTTTTAAAGTGTAAGCATGTCTTAGTTGAATACATTTTCATCGTTAACTTTTTACAGGAAATACGCTTGACATTCTTGCTCGAGTTCCTTTGTGGAAGAGTGGTCTTGATTATCGACATGGTACTGGTCATGGGGTTGGGTCGTATCTAAATGTTCATGAAGGTAAATATTAATGGGAACTGCTCATTCTTTACTCTCCAATGTAGTGTTTAATTTGAGCTTATTAATGAATTTTCGATTCTTCCTTCCATTTGCACTGGTTGAGCAGGTCCGCATTTAATTAGTTTCAGACCACATGCTCGAAATGTCCCACTGCAAGTTTCTATGACTGTAACAGATGGTTAGTATCAGTGTATACAATTACTCGTTATTATTTATTTTGTTTTACACTTGTATAAAACCTTTCTCAAACTCAACAAAGAATTCAATCCCGCATACTGGAGGATAGCCACGCATCAGGAATCATGATTGATATTGTATCTTATGTTGACTATCTCTTATCTTATGTTGTTCATGCATTGCTCATGCTGACAACTTATTAGTCATACTTGGTTAGGGCATGCATCTATGAATTGTTTTGAGTGTCGACGAATGGGAGTTGTTAGTAGCTTCTTGAATGGGACTATGTGACTTGTAAGTATCCTTTAGACTGACTGTAGAACTGCACTTTTCAGAACCTGGATACTACGAGGACGGGAAATTTGGTATAAGATTGGAGAATGTGCTTGTAATCAACGAAGCTGATACAAAGTTCAACTTTGGTGACAAGGGTTACTTGCAATTTGAGCATATAACATGGGTAAGTGCCCAATTTGCTACTTTCCTTACTATTAAATAGTTCGATTTCCATGCTATGCGTGACTTTTCGTTTTCTTTTCGATTGGATCAAATGACTTGCACATAAAACATTGGACATGAACTTAATTTGTACACGAGTTAACTTAGTCGCACAGCGGCCTGGCATTTATGTTACTACAACACTTTCTCCCTCAATTTATCGATTATAGAGCAAGATATCGTGTAATTGTCCAGAGACGACAGAGACTTATACTGAGTTGATCAATTTCCAAATCGATATTGTGGAATTTTCCAGAAAGAACACAGTGGTGGAGCTGATCTAAAATTTTCTCGGTTTTATTCTCTTTCCAGGCACCATACCAGAGAAAGTTGATCGACTTGAGTCTTTTAGTACCTGAAGAATTGGAATGGCTCAACACCTACCATTCCAAATGTAGGGACATTCTGGCTCCATACTTGGATGAATCTGAGAAGGCATGGCTGAAAAAAGCCACTGAACCCATAAGCGTGTGAGCTGCATCCCTCCTTCGTTTCTCTCCGAGAGAAAAGCGAGCTTTCTGAATGTGCATATTGACTCAGTAATGAATAAAAATGTATTGTATCTCGAGATCAGTAGTATCTCGTATGCCATCTGTTTTTATGATCGTTTATTTGGAAACTTGCTACCTTTTTTTCGAAGTCTTCGTTGTTTAAACATCGATAATGCATTCCTACTATGCAATGTTACCGAGAAATCGGACCTATGACACCGATGATTCGATTCTCTGGACTGTTAGCCTTTACGATTCGTTATTTGTGCATGCCTCAAGCCCTATCTGCACGCAGTCTCAACCTTCCGGCGTAGGGCGTTGGTCTTTCGTAGCCTTGCCAATTTGGACAGTGAACGAAGACCCTCCTCACTCATAGCCGCTTCCCCAATCCGAGTAATTAAACCAAAGGCGTATTAGTCGAAATGCCCTCTGAAACTATCATTGAGTCTCAGTTTACTCGTTAAAACTAGTTTTGTCTCACTTTGCCTCCTGAAACTGACATTTTCAACTTTTTTGACTCATTTTATCCACTTCTGTTAATGGACTGTTAAATTTAAAGGTATTTTAGACATTTCAGTTTTTGCACATTGTTTACCTCTAGCCCCCACACTAAACAAGTCTCAATTTTATTTTTGACAACTGTAATTCAAACGCATAAATTTTGGGCAGTTTTAAAAATAAATTATTCAATCAATAGAAAAATTCCGAGCAACAAAATTATTGTATCAACCAAAATATGGGTTACATTTGTTCGTAGAGTCATTTCACTTGCAAGACATTCATGTATTGGCTTGAAACTTTGCAATTGAAAAATATTCATTACAACAAAACTAGTGTACCATTAAGCTATCCTATTCCTATCCAAAATACTTCCCAAACCAAAAAAAAATCATTTAAAGCAAATGTGCACAGTTTGAAACAAACAATTTCACATTGTTGAGCACTGATTCCACTAGGCATGAGCTTGTTTAAACTATGCACATTTGCTTTAAATGATTTTTTTTTGGTTTGGGAAGTATTTTGGATAGGATAGCTTAATGGTATGATGATTCTGTAGTAATGAATATTTTTCAATTGCAAAGTTTCGAGCCAATACATGGATGTCTTGCAAGTGAAATGACTTTACGAACAAATGTAACCCCTATTTTGGTTGATACAATGATTTTGTTGCTCAAAATTTTCTGTTGATTGAATAATTTACTTTTTAAAATGCCCAAAATTTATATGTTTGAATCAGAGTTGTCAAAAATAAAATTGAGACTTGTTTAGTGTGGGTAAATAAATGTGTAAAAATTGAAATGTCTAAAATACCCTTAAATTTAACAGTCCACTAACGGAAGTGGGTAAAGTGAGACAAAATAGTTGAAAATATCAGTTTCAGAGGGCAAAGTGCAACAAAACCAATTTCAAGGGGTAAACTAAGATTCAACGGTAGTTTCAGGGAGGCATTTCGACTAATAAACCTTAAACCAAATCATTCTGCATTCTTAGAATTAACAGTGATTACGTGTTCTGATTTTAGGACATGAAAGCACATGATTAACTTGAAATACCATTAATCTTGCGTTGTTATGTTTTTCTCCTGTCATGAACACGTTGTTCCTCCTGCTTGGTAGCTCACCATTAAGGCTTGACTCTCTTCTCACTGCACGTTGAAGCCCATCACTTAGATGATTGGATCTAGATCTTCTCCTTGCTGCCCATATGTTCGCAATAGAATTAAAAAACATTAAGCTTACCAATTTAAAAGCCAACAAGAAAAGTACCTTAAAACGTAAAGGGAGAATTGTCTTGGTGTTAGGGTTTCATTTTTAATTTTGTGTTTGGTTTCAAACTTTTTCTTTGTCCTTGGCATGAATTAATGTAGAATTTCATTTGCAGTAAAAAAAAAAAAAAAGAAAAAAAAAAGCAAAACAAAACAAAAACATCTCGAAACAAACATATTCTTATTTCACTGATTGAAGTTGGCTGTATGAATCTTAGAACGCCATTGCAGTCGATTTTGTGTTAATTCTTCCGTTAGATTCAAGTACTTTATAAACATCTTGAAATATGTTACATTAATTATTATCGTTCATTGAACTTAAACTTACATTCTGTTTTCAAATTCATAATAAAATGAAGATTGATAGAATAGCACTAACCAAAATTTGTCGCTATTCGTTAAAACTGAAAGATTCAGCCAACATTTTTATACTATTTAAGTTATTTGTACACGTACTCCTTTTTTTTTTTTTTTTGGTAAACAATTTGTTTACTCCAAAGTTGGCGTTGCTTGTTGATCCCTCACTTGCTTAGCCAATTCAGAGAGTTTGTTGACATCTTGTGATTGTCTCTATATTTTAAAAGGTGTCCAAGTGCCAACTGATCAATTGCACTTCATGAAACTATGAAAGCAACCGACTTTTGCTTAAGAGCCGTTAATTTTATCATATTTAACTAATATTCACACTATAATCAAAAAAGTAATTGTTATTAACACTTTTAGATAACGAATGACAATAATAGTTTTATAAAACATTGTGTTGCATTGAGTTGTCATAGTTGTCATAGCTTGCACACAACTTATCTTGTTGGCACCAACACAATTATTAACCAGACCTTATGCAAAAACGCATTTTTTGTATATAACGGATTTTTTTTTCTTGTGATTTGGAATTGGTCATTGTTTGCCAAAAGTTTTCCCTCAAGAGTGGTCCTTATTCTTTAACAAGAAATGCCATTTTAATAGTAAGGTTGTTCAATTAAATTTTATACCTTAATTAAACTTCTTATTTATCATAACGCTAAAAGCAACCCTAAATACAACAAGAACACAAGACAAGATGAAATAATGCTTGGAAGCATTATTGAGATAAGTAGTAAAACACGGAGACAAAACTGTCTACTAGTATGTACGTCTAGTTAATGAGTTTTGCAAGTCTTATTGTACTTATTTATCTTAGTGTTTGTTTTGGCATGAGAGTTCAAAGATTTTTCCAATAGTGGGGGTTGCCTCGTTAAATCCTACATATTATGTGCACACTTTATTTAAACTTAAGCCTAGAAAAGAATGGAGCAACGATGAGCGTAGCTGTAGCATTGTGCACATTTTATTTTGGTGTTGCTTTTTGTTTTGACAGAAGAAAACAAATTCACGGTGGTTTTGCCTCAACAAGTCAATCACATAATTTTTTTTATGCTTTAAATTAAGAAGGAATGAATAATGTTTTTTCGAGTGACAATACAGCCCTAAAAAACATTGTGTTGCATTGAGTTGTCATAGTCGTCACAACTTGCACACACCTTATCTTGTTGGCACCAATCCGGCAATCAACTAGACCGTATGTAAAAATGCATTTGTCACATAAAACGGAATTTTTCTTATGGTTTGGGATCGGTCATTGTTTGCCAAGAGAGCATCAAGTTCCCCCTCAAGAGTGGTCCTTATTCTTTAACAAGAAAAGCCATTTAATTAGTAAGGTTGTTCATTAAAATTCTTTATTTATCGTAACGCTAAAAGCAACTCCAAATACAACAAGAACACAAAACAAGATGAATTCACGCTCGGAAGCATTATTGAGATGATTAAGTAACAAGAGAATGCCGCCAAATCAGTTTCGGACATTAACATTGGCAAGCTTCATGTGCATCGACTCGCCATGCTTTGCAAATTGAGAAAGAGCATTACGAGATGAACCCCCTTCTTCCAAAGCCTTTGCGGCACTTTCTTTTAGCTTCTTCATTCTTTCCCTCAAAACAAAGCCTTTTTGGTCCTCCATAATCATCCTCACCATTTCCTCTATCTCTTTTCCATCCACCATTTTCTTCCACGGCGGTATCTTCGACCGCACTGCCACTTTGAACTCTTCTGTCAACAGTGTGGCGTTCGGCCTCTGCTCCGCATGAAGCGGCCAAACAATCATAGGCACTCCATTGGTTAGGCTCTCTAGAGTTGAGCTCCACCCACAATGCGACAAAAATCCTCCGACTGATGGATGGGCCAAAATCTCAACTTGTGGGGCCCACAAAGGAATAACAAGCCCAAGGTCCTTGGTTCGATCAACAAACCCTTCAGGCAAGTACTTCAACAGGTCTTCATTATCACAGTCAGCTGTAAAATAGGCCGCATCCGCAGTTGTTGTGGTGGGAGCGCGTATCACCCAAATGAATCGTTGTTGGCTGAGCTCCAAACCCCAAGCAATCTCAGTCATTTGCTCGTGCGACAAAGCCCCACCACTACCAAACGACACAAAAATTACAGACTCACTAGGTTGCTTGTCTAGCCAATCAAACACCTTTCCCTTTGAACATGACAAATCATTAGGCCTTATTATGGGCCCAATTGGATAAACCGGCACTGTCAAGTGCTGGCCCAACAAGTTCTCATCTCTAAGCGCCGCAAGAGTAGTGGGCTCTAACTCCTCCCAGATGTTTAGCAAGATCCCATCACTACACTTACGGATCCGGCTTGCTATCCCAACAAAATCATGGTATTGCTGGTCGGTCCGGTACAACATAACATCAAAGACATCGAGCTGCGGACGGAACTCCCTACAACCTGGGATCTTCAACGGCTCTTTGTGGTCAACGAAGTTTCCTTCGACTTCCTTGTCGAATGTCAGAGAGCAAATCAAGAACGAGAAAAACCATGCATTGGAAGCAAAGAACAAGTACTTTGGAATCCCTAGCTCCTCGGCAATGGGAAATGATTCGGTGCCGAACAGGTCCACGATAAGCATGGTCGGGGTGAACTTCATGGCACGTACGGCTGACCGGAACACATGTCGTAGCTCTCGCATCATTACGACCAGGTTTGTAGTGACTGAGGTGTCGGGGCCCACGAGGCCAGAAATGTCCGGGCGTGGGAGTTGGACGATGTCCAATATTTTTGTGGACGTGGCTGCCTTGAGTTCCGCCTCGGAAGACGGGGAGATGAAGATTGTGACAGCAAAGTTTAGGTGCGTGACGAGCCGTTTTCCTAGCTCGAGGACGGGAATAAGGTGCCCCATTCCCGGGCCGCAGAGAATGGCTGCATGTTGCTTGGAGCTCATGATCTCCGCTGGACCTAGACTTAGAGAGGAGGTTGAGAGATAGAGACTCAAATTCTCAAAGAAAGAGCAATAAGTGCAACAAGTAAGCCAACTTTGTAAGGAATTAAGTGGTAGAGACAATATTGAACTAGGTGTGACGGCAGACGCACTAATTTAATTCGACGGTGCATGATAATTTGATCTCACACTAAAACCCTCAATTTCTAATTTAATTTTTCCATATTGAATCTTACATATGATACCAAAAACCTTCAAATTAAAGAATATTACTGCCTCTTTCATACAATAGAAAGAGAGAAATCGAACAGTTAAGAAAAAGTGAATACCTTGTAAGGTGCTTGTGCGTGTGCGAGGGGGTGTCTGTTGGCAGAGTGGCTGCGGAGAGGTCGACGAGGAAGAGTAGAAGATGAAGGCCAAAGTCTTCTTTTAACTCTCTGGGCGTAGAAGAGTCTTAAATTTTATTTGGTTAGTCAAAAGTTTGAACTAGTTTCATTTAATATTGTAAGAAAAACTTGTCATCTCCATTCCTGCCTACGTTTTTTGAAGGGCCTGATAAGATAAAATCAAACGAACCATACGTAATACTCTATGCCATATTTTTCAAGTATAATATACGTTTTTTAACTAATACAAACATGTTGTTAGGAGAGAGATTTTTTTTTTCTTTTCATTTAATCGGAAAAATGAATGAGTGTCAACTAAAAATTTAGGAGCCGCTAGGCAATTTGATAACAATTTCGTTTTCAACTTTTGTTTTTCATTTTTTTTTTAAATTGAAATCTTGTTTAGTAACTACTTTCAAATTTTAGTTTCCAAAGAAACAAAAACTGAAAACTGCTTTCTTAGGTTTCAAAATTTGGCCTTGAGATTCAATTTTTTGGTTTTCAGTTTTCATATATTTTAAACTAAAAACTAAAAGTAGCTACCAAACAAGATTTTAGTTTTTAGTTTTCAAAAAAGTAAAAACAAAAAATAAACACGAAATGGTTATCAAACGGCTCACACCCCAACCAGGATACCCACGTGAATACTAAAGTTAAGGTATGATGGCTGACACTACGAAGGGTGGCGAAGCCAAAAGTGAAGGTGATCTGTAAGTACGAACAAATTAAAGTGTAAAATTAAAACAAGAGTGCCTAGTGTGCGGGATGAACCCAATAAGTGATTATTTTTGTCTACATTTGTCTCTCATGCTATCAATCACAAAAATAACTAGCATTTTAAAGACATCCACTCAAATAAGTTGGTCATACATATACATCCATGTAAGTAGGTCTTGGTATCTAACTTGATTTGATTTTTGAACTAACGTTTGAGTGGTTGAAATATTTTTGGAGCAGCCAAATAATCTTTTAGTTGCCTGTTCTATGGAAAGTCAGTCGCAGCTAATTTGATAATGTTGACAATAATAATTTGTTTTGAATTCGTTTTTGGTGATAATCAAATTTAAAATTGCTCACTTTACAAATGAATGAGACTCTCTTAAAGTGAGACTATTCATGAACTCTCTGATATCTCATTTTCTTGCACAATACTTTATAACATTAACACGACAATTATGTCAAAATTATAATGCGACGAAAATTCATGAATAGCCTTCCTTTTAAAAAGTTCTCTTTAGCATTTCTCTTTTTTAAGTTATACATATTATTGCCTTCACCATCAAAGAGAGAAATCATTACTCTGGGACTGCCCTTGAGTTTTCGTGAAAGTGAAAAGGCTGTTGCATTTTTTTAGTTCTTTCAAAAGAATAATGTTAGGAGATCAAATTTTGCAAATCAAATGCCATAGTTGGTGATAATTAGATTATTACTTAACTATTGATTAACATGCTTATTTTCTAGTGGTGACACATCATTTGATTTACAAATTTAGTATCCCTAATGTGGATGCAAATTTTCGCCTTCTCCTTCTTTGACAAAATTGCACCTACAAAACAATCAACACCTTTGGTCAAGGCCAAGAGCCTCACGCGCCCACGATGAATGGGGGGGCTTTGGCAGAAGAACCTCCGATGCCAAAGTTAGAATTTAGAGAGAAAAATGTTTGGAGAGTTTTTGGGAGTTTTGCAAGAGTGTGTAACCTAGCTTTTTAGAGAAAATGGGGTCCAATTTATAGAGCATGGCCGGCCCTTTGGGTGTTTTTTGGGGTGTAATGGGTGAGTTATTTGGCAATTAATGGATTAATTAGGTAATAAATCCATTAATTGGCCAATTAACTCAATTTATACAGAATGTTTTGAAGGTTATGGAGTAAATACCTTGTAGAGAATATAAGATGAGGATGGATTTTGAATTTGTTACCTATTTTGGGCACTTTTGGCTTGATTGAGGGAACCTGGTGTGCCTCGAGGGTAATTTTGTTCTTTTCACCCAAAAATCCACGTGTAGCCTCTTGATTATTTTTGGCTCCACACCTAACATTATCACTTCTAAAATCTTTGAAAACCTTTTGGCGGCGGCATTTATTCATTTTGAATTCATTGGTTTTTTAAATAAGAGAAAAATGTGTTATTGCCTTTTATTTTGGGTAAGAAAGTAAGACCAATTTTTTAAACCAAACTTGCGAATAAATTGATATGTCACCAATAAGAAATAAACACATTAATCGACATTTAATTAATAATCCAATCATCCACAATTATATCATTTGATTTGTAAATTTAAATTTTAAAAATTTGATTTCTCTAACATTACCTTTCGATTTTTTAAAGAAGAGACAAAGAGAGCTGCTGCTTTTTGGCTTGACAGAAGAAAACGAATTTGGTGCTGATGCTGCCGTATCACACTCACACATATTACTCAGTGCAGCATGTATGTTTAAGAGAAAATAATATTTTTCATGTTGTTTTTTACCGGCTTTTAATAAGAAATCAATTATAAAGATGTACTTTTCAATTTTCATTATTGATTGATTTTTAGAAATCATTTCATTCAAACATTCTGCATGATTGTGTAATGTAAAAATATTATTTTCTCTCTAAAATCATTTCATTCAAACATTCTGCATGAAAGTGTATAGAGTTGTGATACGCGTAAAGCTCCATTCAGAAGAGGTTATGTGAAATGCCTGTGGAGCCAAAAATAATCACAAGGCGACAAGTGGATTTTTGGATAGAAGAGGACAAAAATACCCTTGAGGCATACTGGGATTCCTATGCGCGAGCGGCAGACAATCATCCCTCAACCAAGTCAAAAGTGCCTAAAGAAGGTAACAAATTCAAAATTATTTCATCCTTCCTCATTCCATATTCTCTACAAAGCAATCATTCCATAACCTTCAAAACATTCCCAAAAAAATAGGTTAATTGGTTAATTAATGGATTTATTTCCTAGTTAATCCATTAATCACCAATTAAATCACCCACTACACAAATTATCACCCATTACACACCAAAAATACCCCAAAGGGTCGGCGACCTTTCCTCCAAAGGGGACCGGCCATGCTCTATATATTGAACCCCATTTTTATCTAAAAAGCCAAGTCCACGCTCTTGCAAAATTCCAAAAACTCTCTAAACACTTTTCTCTCTAAATTTTAACTTTGGCCGAAGAAGGCCAAAGACCCCCCCAACATTATCGTGGGCATGTGAGGCTCTTGGCCTTGACCCTAAGGTGTTAATTGTTTTGTAGGTGCAATTTTGTCCAAGAAGAAGGAGGCAGAAATTTGCATCCACAAATTGGTGCTTTCATTGAGAGTTGAGTCCTACACTCGTAGAAGACTCTCGCATAAAAGGTTTTTCTCTATTTTTTCTTGTCTATTTGTATATTTTTCGTACGTTCTTATTATTAGAATTTTTTATTTGCTAAGATTCTTTGATAAAACGTAAAACAGAAATACAATGGCTAGAAATTTAGAAAATTTCACAAGTGAAAATTCCAATATTTAAGAAATGGGACTGCAGTAATCCACGAGGTTAAATGTGATCATAAGTGGAGCGGCACCACCGCTACGGGGCTCCACTATGGCAACCATCGTGGTGGCCACCACCCGCAGCGAGGTCCATGGCACCACCACCACGGCCCGAGCTGTGCCATCCAAGGCCCACGTCCCAAGCAATGTCACTCCAAGCCCAACACGAGCCTAACGCGTTACCAAGCCGAGCCCTAGCTTTGCACCCATATGTGCCACATACCGAGCAGGCCATTCTTAAGTCGATAAGCTTCACCTCTGCCAAGCGCGGAACAACCTATACCAAATTCTAAAGTGTTGTGATACTTGCTACGCAACATACGAAATTGGAAAAATTCAAGGTTAATAGCCTAGTGGTTAGGCGGACTTATCTGCTTCTGTAAGTAAGACATCTGACTGCCAACCCTATGGATAACAACTTTGCAAAGTTCTACACCAACACTTACGGCTGCATAGGCTACGCGGGCCTGTCGCTTGCCACTGGTCTGTAAAGTCTAAAGGTTAGGGCATGAACAAAAGAAGTGAAGATGAAGAAAAGTGAAAGAACCATATTTATAAACAACTAGCATAGGCCGAAGGAGTTCAAGCAAAACAAGATCTACAAGGAAAAACAAAGAAAATCCTAAAGGTTACCTAGAATACTACACTTCAGCAGCTTGGACATCTCACGACTACTCGATCATCACACATTCAGCAACCGCGATGCTTTTAGTAGTGGCATCATCCACCGCTTCACCCCGGCTGATCCAGCCTAGGCACCAACATCTCCAGCTACTTCACCAATGAAGGTCTTAAACGTAAAGGCAAGCAAATCTTCTAGAGAAATAGAGAAGATCTCAAAACCTCGAGCCCATCATTCTCACCCTTCAGCTGCTCATTCTCTTTGAGCAGACTAACACAGACACGCTGCAACTCATCCACTTCTTTCTTCAAACTTTCATTGATCTTTAGTACACTTTGGAGTTCCAACACTTGGGGTTCAAGCCTATCAACAACCTTCTTGAAGTGGATTACTTGGTTATATCCAGCAATCAACACTTCATCATTTGCATAAGTAGAGGAATGAAACTCATAAATGACACAATCAAAATCTTGAATATGAGAAGAATAAGCTTCGGCTGCCACAACCTTTGCCTTCTCATTGGTAGCCTTGGTATCCTTTTGATCAAGGAGCATAAACTCAGCTGGCAGAATAGCCGTCTTCTACATCATTGCAAATAGAGCAGTCTTCCTATACTCGACCGTATGCTTTGCAAAGGAACTTGGGCAAACAACATTTCTAACGTCATCAACAAACTTGGCACAAGCTTTTATGTCTTCAAGCAGATCTAGTTTCAAAAGCACATAGATTTCAGCAGCCTCCCCAGAAACAGGCTTAGTGAATTTCTCATAGTTGCCTACTCGAGCAATCTTTTCCTTCCCAGCAGCCGAATCAGTCTCAGCAGCAAAAGGAGTGGGCCTTGGCGTCATTTTAGCAATAGAGTCCACCTTATCACTCCTCATAATAGCAAGCCTCCAAAGATGAACCAGACTTAACTCCCAACAAATATCTTGGTATAGACTTCGGCACTGGGGAATGATAGGACCTCTACGCTAAGCAACCGTATCAGCAATCGAACTAGCCATCTTTGGCATGACAGGTGTCACTGGCTCAAATCTAGCAACCCTATCTTGCGTCCCATTGGAAAAAGTCAAGTCAATCATAAGCCTGGGGCAGCCAGCAAACCCTAGCGAGCAGCGGAAAAAGTTTTTGATTTTTTCTCAACCGGCATCTCTTGAGCAGGCGAGGAATATCCATTTTCCCACATTCACTTGCAACAGGATCCACAACAGCAATTGGACGAGCTAAGACATCTGCCTTGATCATATTCATCTCCTTTCTCGGAAGCAGCCTACATTTTTCGCGGCGAAGAGGATTAAGCAGCTAACGTCATTCATTGTATTCAGCAGGGGAGCTCAACCCATATTGGCTTTACTTTCATTTTTTCTCTCAGACTAGCAGGTAGGAAGCCTGTATGCCTAACATTCCAGTAGCCCATGAGGCCCGCGACCTCCTCATTTCTCCTAATCGCCGGCCTGGCTCGTGTCAGGTCTAAGAGCCTAAAGGACATAAGCCATACGACTCGCCTAACATTGCGCCCCAATGCCACAATCTGCGACCCTAGCCGCACAAGTTGCCATTGGCTTTAGCCAAGCCGAGTAGCCTAAAGCAGTGATCTCTGCCACAACACCTCATCGGCCCATGCCGAGCCAACTCTTGGCCTCTGCCAGCCGACGTGCCATACCACCCCGACGATTGCCCCATGACAGCACTACCCAAGAAGAAGACAAGCAAAATTAAATTTTTCTTACATCAGTGCAGCACGGAGAAGACGAAGAAAGCAACAAAAAATGGTCCTTTGCACGGGCAAGATGTAGAAAATTGCTAGAGAAGGGGGAACAAATATCCTTTAAGCTCGCTCTCTCTTGTAGGGTAGAATAAATTTCTCTTCAAAATTGATTTAATAACCCACTTAAGGTGGACTTAAATAGGCTTTGAGAGAAATTTATTTCCCTTTCCAAGAAGGATATAATTTCCTATTAAAGAAGGAATCAACATCAAAATAGAAAGCAGTCTTAAGTTTCCTAAACCAAGAAGATCTCTACACATGCTGCCCTTTCCTGCGAACATCCCAACAGGTATGGGGGCATTTCTGAAGCCAAAAATAATCATAAGACGACAAGTAGATTTTTGGATAAAAGAGGACAAAAATACCCTTGAGGCATACTGGGATTCTTATATGCCAGCAGCAGGCAATCATCTCTCAACCAAGTCAAAAGTGCCGAAAGAAGGTAACAAATTCAAAATTATTTCATCCTTCCTCATTCCATATTCTCTACAAAGCAATCATTCCATAACCTTCAAAACATTCCATAAAAATTAGGTTAATTGGTGAATTAATGGATTTATTTCCTAATTAATCCATTAATCACCAATTAAATCATCCATTACACAAATTATCACCTATTACACACCAAAAATACCCCAAAAGGCCGGCCTCCTTTTCTCCAAAGGGGACCGGCCATGCTCTATATATTGAACCCCATTTTTCTCTAAAACACTAAGTCCACACTCTTGCAAAATTCCAATAACTCTCTAAACATTTTTCTCTCTAAATTCTAACTTTGGCATCAGAGGTTCTTCAGCCAAAGCCCCCTATTCATCGTGGGCGCGTGAGACACTTGGCCTTGACCTTAATGTGTTAATTGTTTTGTAGGTGCAATTTTGTCCAAGAAGAAGGAGAAGGAAATTTGCATCCACAGTGTCGTGCAACATTAGAGTCTTATCTTGCATGTAGAACCACGTGGAACAATACCACAAGGATGCAATTAATATTGGATGATCAGCATGTGGATATGCTTTTTGGATTAGTCAAAATGAGGTAATGTGATGGGATCAGGGTGGTTTTGCAGATAATCCAAAACTATTAACCATGGTATTTTAATTATCATGCATGCATGGTTGCACTTGGACCAATATAGTGGAGAAAGAGAAGTTTCGGTTGGAATATGATGCATCCATTTGGTCAGGCCACGTATGTGGGAAGATATATTTAATCTTTTCGAGGAAAATTAAGAGATAGCCTTTATCATATCTTAGAGATATTGGACAGCTAAAGTGATGGGACACAAGTCTGAGTCAAGTGATGTTCTACAAAGTTAGAGCGGCAATTGGACTCTACAAAGCTATCAACTTGTGCCAAGCAAAAGACAGCTACTATAAATATAGAGTCGCAGACAACATTTGAATGTCTCTCCAATTCAAAACACAAATTACCATGCGCAAACCTCTCAAACATCTTAAGATTTTTTTTATTTTCTTTTTCCACCAACACGCCTTCAGTTTAGATAAACAGCACTATGAAGGCAACTGGTGACATCTTCAGTTTGGATAAATAGCACTGCATCGATGCCGACTGGCTATCTATTAGTAGCGCACTCAAATCAACATCAACAGATTTTACTCATCGATCGAGCTCAGCCGACGAGTTGGCATGCCTCACATCAACTGAATGACGTAGTTAGCTCATTAGTTACTCGGCCTGCGCGCCACATAAGCTTTGTAGTTTTTAGGTTCAACATTTTGGCACGACCAGTGGGACCCAGTGCTAAAACCTTTGGAGTACATGACCATTGAGACACGGTCAGTAAAAAAGAAAACAGTCATGGGAAAGTCAACGACCGACCTGCCAGTTCAGAGCCTCGGACAAGATTTGTCACAGACACAAAATCCCCTCATTACTGTGACACCTGAGGTTGCAAGTGTGACATACTGAGAAAATGAAATTTGTCTCGGTGGCTGATATGAGCATATTTATACGACTTAGTTAGCTTGTTTTTTTGCATTTAATTAGCTAAACTATGTTAATTATAGTGTTTAAAGTTATTTTCGTGCAATTTCAGGTTTTAGTGTCAAAGTATGCAAAAAGAAGCAATTTGGAGCATTCTAGAGCATTTTTGGGCCAAGATTGGATAGTGCAAGCATGGAGGCATGAGGATGGACGAATTTGAAGGCCTGAATTCAGTTAGGGAGCTGCAAGGGGGCCTAAAAACCTTATTTCTAGAAGGCTTTATCTATTCACACATGGTGCCTAATTTCTACCTTGTCTCCTAGCCGTCCTACCTTGTCTCCTAGCCGCCCTACCTTGTCTCCTAGCCGTCCTACCTTCTCCTAGCCGTCCTACCTTGTCTCCTAGCCGTCCTACCTTCTCCTAGCCGTCCTACCTTGTCTCCTAGCCACCCTACCTTGTCTCCTAGCCGCCCTACCTTGTCTCCTAGCCGTCCTACCTTGTCCTAGCTGTCCTACTTTGTCTCCTACCTTTCCTAGCCCTATAAATAAGGCTTTGCAGCAAGGCACTAAGGGGGATCACTCATTCACCCAATTTTCGTCCATTCATCTAGCCACACCATTCTACACATCCTAAAATCCCAGAAACACAATTCCAGCCACTTTTACCACCTTTGCCGCAACCTTCCATCCAAGCAACCATTCATCCACCATAGCCACACCTTCCCACCACCATAACCACCTTGTGCCGCCACCATTGAAGGAGAGGAGGAGTAGTGTCGTGCAGTCCAAAGGAAGGAAGAAACCTTGCACATGCAATCTGCAACTATTGGAGTGTTTGGAGTTCTTTCTTCTATTGTTTCTGTTTTCATGTTTAATTTAACTTGTTATTCAATTATGTTAAACATGTGGAACTAATTTCTTTTTAGTTAGAGGCGAATTTGAAGCCATGGACATATGTTGGTTATGATTTGATTTACTCCAGTTATGAATTCATGAACTTTAGATATGGTTTACTTTTCTGTTTTGATTAAGAACTTGTTTATGTATGTGGGTTGAGGGTCGACACTTAATTTGCATGCCTAAACTTGATGCTAGGATATAAGGGAATTTCACCTAATCGTTATGAACTTATATTCATGAGTAGTAAAAATCGCTAGTCACGATTGTGTTTAGTAAACCCTAGGCTGGATTAACATGCGTATTCCATAGTTATGAATGCCTAGTCGATGTTTATGATTTCCGTTGAACTTAATGATCTTTGTTGAATGTCTCTATCATGCGTATTCCATAGTTAGGGACTTTGATTAGGAATAATTTGGTTGTAATGCGTATTCCATTCAATCCAATGAATCTAGGGAAATCTGAAAGTTAATTTAAGCGGACCTAATTAACTTGGAGCATTGTCATTCATCGTTTGTTGAAGTCATAACTGGGAATCAAATTATATGCATATGGTCATGTGTGGATAAGGAACCCTCTAACTAGTTTCTCATCCTTCTATTTCATCAAAATCGGTTTTAGAATCTGTTTTGTTTCCAAGTTTCTATTTTAATTTTAAATTCGTCAAAACCAATCCCCCATTTATTTTAAAGTGTTAGATTAGTTAGAAATACATTTAGTTTGTGTTTTTAAGAGTCTTGAGTCAAGTTACAACTTAATTTCGTCCAAATTTGTGTTTGTACTCAAAACTGCCCAGAAAGTGGTTTTTAGGCAGATTTGAGTGTGTTTGTGCTGTTTTGAGTTTTTTAGTTTGTTTGAGTGTTTTAAATTTTAGGTTTGCATTCATTAAGTCTAGTTTAGTGCTTTAAACTTTGTTTTTATGTTTCTAAGTCATTTTAGAGGTTTTAGCAAGCCCTCCTAATCCCCGGTCTAGAACGATCCCTACTTGCATCCTTACTACAATTTGACAACAAGAGGGTTTAATTTGTGTGTCAAGTAATTCTCACATCAAATTTTGGCGCCGTTGCCGGGGATTAGCAACTTTGCTAATCCCTTGTTATTTCTTTTTAGTTATTTTCGTGTGTTATTTGTTTGTTATTAGTTTTAGTTTCTGACTTGTTTGTTTCCTTGTTTTAGGTACTAGTGCATGACGCGGAGTTCTCAAACTGTGCGTGCACATATCTTGGACTTTAACGACTTTTTTGAACGTGATTTGAGAAGAAAGAGGAGGCATCCCGAACCTAGTGAACCTAGTTCAAGTTCAGAGGCTGAATCTGAGTTTGAAGAAGTGGAAGAAGAAGTTATGGCAGCGGACAATCGGACCATTAAAGAGCTTTCGGCCTCGGGGTTGGCCAATGCCACACCATTATGCATTCAATACCCCGCGGCTGCCCAAGGCAAGACCGATGAATTTGAATTGAAGTCAAGCTTGTTGCACCACATTCCTAAGTACCATGGACTGTCCATGGAAGATCCAAACAAGCATCTTAAAGAGTTTGAAGTAGTATGCTCAAGCATGACACCCATCAACGTAAATGAGAGTATTTTGAAGATGAAAGCTTTTCCATTCTCTCTTTTGGAAAAGGCTAAAGATTGGCTTTATGAATTAGCACCTGGAACGGTCACTTCGTGGGAAAGTATGAAGAGAGCATTTTTAGAGAAGTTCTTCCCCACTTCGAGAGTTATTCTTTTAAGGAAGAAAATTAGTGGAATTGAACAAGGCCAAGGCAAATCATTCCCAGCATACTATGAACGTTTCAAGGCTCTAGTTGCATCATGCCCACAACATCAAATGAAGGAAGAGCTTTTGATTCAATATTTCTATGAAGGACTACTTCCACTTGAGAGACAAATGCTAGATGCTTCGGCGGGAGGTGCTTTGGTAGACAAAACCCCGGTGGCTGCAAAGACTCTAATTGCCAACCGAGCGCTAAATGCACAACAATATGAAGGACTTGGCCAAAGAGACATGCCACGGCAGCAACAAGTGAATGAGGTAAGTGCTATTTCCGAACTTCAAAATCAAATGGCTAATCTTACTTCTCTTCTTTCGCAGGTGGTTGAAATACCAAAGGTACAAAGTGTGGCTGTTTGTGGCGTGTGCTCCATGAATGGACATCTCACCGACAAGTGCCCTCAATTGATTGAGAATGGAGGGTGGGAATCTGCCAATGCCGTGGGTTATGGGAACCAAAACCAACAAAGGAGTGACCCTTTCTCTAACACATACAATCCCGGTTGGAGAGATCATCCAAATTTCAAATGGAGGGAGCCACAACAACCCCAACAATCTGCACCACAAAGGGGATTTCAACAAAACCCCCCTGGGTTCCCACGGCCATACCAATCCAACCCACCACCATTGTCCCAAAACAACTCAGGTTCGTCTTTTGATAATTCTCAAGTTATTCAATTACTAACTCAATTGGCGCAGGGGCAAGAAAAACAAGCAAAGGACATGCACAATTACGCCAATGAAGTGCAAAATCAAGCTCGAGAGGTGACTGAATTGAAGAGACAAGTGGGACAAATGGCTGAGTTCATGGGCCAATTTAGAGAGCAAGGCAAGTTGCCTAGTTCAACCGTTGTCAACCCAAAGGGAGGATTCGAATCTGCCAAAGCAATCATGTTGCGAAGTGGGAAACAAGTTGGAACGACCTCACAACTCTCTAAATTTGCCCCAACGGAAGATGAAAAGTTGCAATTTGAGGAGGGGGAGCAAGAACAAGCCACGGAAAGGGCAGGAGACACCATGTCGCAGCCACCTCAACTACACCATTCGGCTTCCAAGGGTAAGGATGTTCCAAGTTCGATTATTTCTAATGCTATTCCTCCAAATGTCCCCTTTCCTAGCAGGTTTATGCAATCTAAGACAGAGGAGGATGAAAAAGACATCCTGGAGACGTTTAGGAAGGTGCATGTCAATATCCCGCTCCTTGATGCAATAAAGCAAATTCCGAAGTACGCTAAGTTTTTAAGGAAGATTTGTACAACAAGGAAACGGATTCAGGAGAAAGAGGTGGTACATGTAAGTGAGAATGTCTCTGCAATGTTGCAAAGAAAGCTGCCACCTAAATGCAAAGATCCAGGTAGTTTCACTATCCCTTGCGTAATTGGTAATACAAGGTTTGAACATGCCATGCTAGATTTAGGTGCTTCAATTAATGTCATGCCATATTCTGTTTATGCATCGATGAATCTAGGAGAGCTTAAAAATGATGGTGTTATTATCCAATTAGCCGATCGATCTAATGCATATCCGAAAGGAGTTTTGGAGGATGTTTTGGTGCAGGTAGACCAGTTGATTTTTCCTGCAGATTTCTATGTGCTTGACATGGAAGATTCGGCACACTCTCCATCATCACCACTCTTACTTGGACGACCTTTCATGAAAACAGCTCAAACCAAGATTGATGTGGCCAAGGGAGCAGTCACTATGGCCTTTGGTGGTGATATGATTAACTTTAAGATTCCTGAAGCGATTGAGAATACTAATGATGTTCGTTCTTGTTGTGCCATTAATGTAATTGAACACATAGGGACGGAGTATTCAACAAAGATCAAGAATGATGTTTCTCGAACTACCACCGAGAAGGAACTTAGAGTAGAGCACAAGGAGTGCACGGCTCCAACCTTGAAAGCACCACAATTGGCCATGAGCAACCCTTGTGCATCCGTCCATTGTGCTACCACTTCTTTGCCGTACAAAGGTAAGCCACCTATTCCAAATTCGATTCCCATTTCAACTAATAGGTTGTTACCTCGTGTGGTGCAGGTACCTAATCGAATTCAACGTCGTGGGAGAATTCGTGTTGATGTAGAAAAGCACAACACGACAATAAGAAAGGATCATTATCCCACTCCATTCAATGACCCAAAGCATGAAGTGGTGCGTCAGACAGATTGTAGTTGCACCCCTCCATGCCATGGGGTTCCATAAACCTTCAAGGGAGCATCGTCCGGCTGTACGACGTTAAAGCAAGCGCTTCTTGGGAGGCAACCCATGCATTCGACAAGGAGAAGATGAAACTTTCACTCCAAACCCAGATTTGCATTTCTAAACCCTTCTCCGTGCTGTTTATTTTATCATGCTTAGTTGCTTGTTATTTGTTTGCTTTTATGTGAGTCTTTGTGTGAAACATTGAGGACAATGTTTGATTTAAGTGTGGGGGGGGGGTAAACAAGTGTTTTTATGCAAAATTCGTGGGATTCTATCACCTATCACTTCTAATGTTGTTTCTCACTGTTTTTAAGTGTTTGTAATGCATTTTGAGCTGTTTTGGTGTGTGTTGAAGTAAAAATCCGAAAATTTGAAAAAAATCGAAAAAAGTGTTTTGAAAAAGCCAAAAAGAGTTGTTTTTGTGTGTTTGTTTGTGTCTTAGGGTACCTTCCAACACAATGATGAGGATTTGGTTTTTAATGCATGACTGTTAAAGAGAGTTACAAACAATGATGGAAGTTTGATTTGCTCCTTGGTTTATACTTGGTTGTAATTATAGTTCATGAATTCACTTGTAATCAAAAGAAAAATTAGTTTTTGTAACATGCTTGAAGGAAGAAACTCAAACTAACGCTACAACCCTGAGAGACTTGAGCTTTTAACGTTCTTTGGAGAGTTAATAATCTGTGCATTTGTTGTCTTCTAAAGTCGTTGCATGATCTCATTATTCTTTGCTTGGTTACTACTTAGAAGGTGTTTCATCATTTAGTTCCAAATACTAGAACTCATGCCCGTTTCATTCAAAGCATAAAATTGATTAGCATAACACATAACAAGATGAAGTTGTTAGTGAACCCAAGAGCCAAATAGCCGTACCCCACGTTCATTTGTTTTGTAAGTTTAAGCCCCGTTGAGCCTTGTTTAGCCTATGTTCTTTGTTAACCCACGTTATCCTTACCTAGCCTAGAATAGGACCATCCATGCCTTTGTCCTTAAAGCATAGTGAACATGACTTAGAATGAATTCCTTTTGATTATTCTTGTGCAGAAAAACAAGTGTGGGGGAAGGGATTTATGTGTGGGAATTTGTGCCAAAAACAAGAATTGGGCACGAGAAAAGAGAAAAGAATGAAAAAGAGGTCAAAATAAGTGAGAAAGAACTCACAAGTGTTGGTTGTTGAAGAAAGGGTCCAAAAAGTTAAACTAGACCCTAAGTATTGTGTATTTCATCCCCTTGTTTGTCTAAGTGATTTTCTGCACTCAAAAGTGAATTCTAAGTGTCAAGTTCATTACTTGTTTGCTATCGCTTTAAGAACTTTTGTTTATCCTTAACCTTTCTTTGTTAGCCAATACCCCTTAGCCCCGTTACAATCCTTAACTTCTATCTTGAGTGTTATGTATTTCAATATGTGGAGTTTGGGATTTGTTTGAGCATATAGTGTCCCTGGTTCTCGCATCTAAGTAGTAGCGTTCCATTCATGAGATCATATCTATAAATGCTTAATCATTCCAGAAAAGTGTTTCTTTTGTTATAACATGTGTGAGTGTTCGTTTTCATGTTTACATCAATCTTCTCACATATACTTAGTATAGGGAGTGTAGTTAGAAAATCTGTGTGAAAATAAGAGTGTATCCAGTAAGGAATTGAGTGGATTCTCTAAGGCATGTTACTACGTCCATAATGTTATTTTAAACGATTAAATGTGAGCTAGTGAATGGTAACTATGATTAAGTATATGCTCAAGAGTAGGGATAACTAAAATCTGTGGGAATAATGATCTTTGGCATGTTATGTATCATTGGAAATCCCTGAGGCAAACGTTGGAAGGTTTAGTTTGTTTGTTTTGTTTCTTTTGTTTGTTTGTTTTGCTCGAGGACTAGCAAAAGCTAAGTGTGGGGGAAATTGATAGGAGCATATTTATACGACTTAGTTAGCTTGTTTTCTTGCATTTAATTAGCTAAAATATGTTAATTATAGTGTTTAAAGTTATTTTCGTGCAATTTCAGGTTTTAGTGTCAAAGTATGCAAAAAGAAGCAATTTGGAGCATTCTAGAGCATTTTTGGGTCAAGATTGGATAGTGCAAGCATGGAGGCATGAGGATGGACGAATTTGAAGGCTTGAATTCAGTTAGGGAGCTGCAAAGGGGCCTAAAAACCTTATTTCTAGAAGGCTTTATCTATTCACACATGGTGCCTAATTTCTACCTTGTCTCCTAGCCGTCCTACCTTGTCTCCTAGCCGCCCTACCTTGTCTCCTAGCCGTCCTACCTTGTCTTAGCTGTCCTACTTTGTCTCCTACCTTTCCTAGCCCTATAAATAAGGCTTTGCAGCAAGGCACTAAGGGGGATCACTCATTCACCCAATTTTCGTCCATTCATCTAGCCACACCATTCTACACATCCTAAAATCCCAGAAACACAATTCCAGCCACTTTTACCACCTTTGCCGCAACCTTCCATCCAAGCAACCATTCATCCACCATAGCCACACCTTCCCACCACCATAACCACCTTGTGCCGCCACCATTGAAGGAGAGGAGGAGTAGTGCCGTGCAGTCCAAAGGAAGGAAGAAACCTTGCACATGCAATCTGCAACTATTGGAGTGTTTGGAGTTCTTTCTTCTATTGTTTCTGTTTTCATGTTTAATTTAACTTGTTATTCAATTATGTTAAACATGTGGAACTAATTTCTTTTTAGTTAGGGGCGAATTTGAAGCCATGGACATATGTTGGTTATGATTTGATTTACTCCAGTTATGAATTCATGAACTTTAGATGTGGTTTACTTTTCTGTTTTGATTAAGAACTTGTTTATGTATGTGGGTTGAGGATCGACAATTAATTTGCATGCCTAAACTTGATGCTAGGATATAAGGGAATTTCACCTAATCGTTATGAACTTATATTCATGAGTAGTAAAAATCGCTAGTCACGATTGTGTTTAGTAAACCCTAGGCTGGATTAACATGCGTATTCCATAGTTATGAATGCCTAGTCGATGTTTATGATTTCCGTTGAACTTAATGATCTTTGTTGAATGTCTCTATCATGCGTATTCCATAGTTAGGGACTTTGATTAAGAATAATTTGGTTGTAATGCGTATTCCATTCAATCCAATGAATCTAGGGAAATCTGAAAGTTAATTTAAGCGGACCTAATTAACTTGGAGCATTGTCATTCATCGTTTGTTGAAGTCATAACTGGGAATCAAATTATATGCATATGGTCATGTGTGGATAAGGAACCCTCTAACTAGTTTCTCATCCTTCTATTTCATCAAAATCGGTTTTAGAATCTGTTTTGTTTCCAAGTTTCTATTTTAATTTTAAATTCGTCAAAACCAATCCCCCATTTATTTTAAAGTGTTAGATTAGTTAGAAATACATTTAGTTTGTGTTTTTAAGAGTCTTGAGTCAAGTTACAACTTAATTTCGTCCAAATTTGTGTTTGTACTCAAAACTGCCCAGAAAGTGGTTTTTAGGCAGATTTGAGTGTGTTTGTGCTGTTTTGAGTCTTTTAGTTTGTTTGAATGTTTTAAATTTTAGGTTTGCATTCATTAAGTCTAGTTTAGTGTTTTAAACTTTGTTTTTATGTTTCTAAGTCATTTTAGAGGTTTTAGCAAGCCCTCCTAATCCCCGGTCTAGAACGATCCCTACTTGCATCCTTACTACAATTTGACAACAAGAGGGTTTAATTTGTGTGTCAAGTAATTCTCACATCAGTGGCCAGCCTCGCAACACAAAAATTCCCAACAAAACCGCATGCATTTTAATCAAAGGGATAGTGGAAGACTACGACGAAGATGGTGGAGAAGGTTTTGATCCCCCGACTAGGTCATTTCTTCAAAGACGACTTGATGAGTAATCCTGACAGGTCCAACAGTCGGTCGGTCAAAACATGAACAATTTGCGCGAAGTAATACGAAATAATGGTGATACACACACTAAATTGCTTGAACTATTAGTCAGTAAAGCCTTCGAAGATGGACACTTCGGTCAGCCTCGACAACTTCCATTTAAGAGTAATCCACTGTAAGCCGAGACAGGATCCGCTCGGCTCCAACCGATTAACTTGGACAAAAGAGGATGATCGAGCAATAGATCAGACGGATCCGACCAGGGAGTGGAAACAGCATCCGTCAATATGATCGAGGTCTAAAAGATGATCGATTCAGCCCTAAAAAAAGGGCTAAAGTTCCCAAATTTCATCCATCTATACCTAGCTTATATAGAGAGGTTTGAATATCTTAAAGGCTTCAAGATCCCAGATTTCAGCCTTTTTGCTGAAGAATCGTCATTGTCTTCGTTAAAACATATAGCTCGGTTCACTGCGCAATACGGAGATATTAATAGTGACTTCCATAAACTGCAACTATTCAACTTCTCGCTAATAGGTTCAGCTTTTGTTTGGTACATTAACCTCTCACCTAATTCCATCCAGAGTTGAGAGGAACAAGTCAAAATGTCAGATTCATCACTAGCTAGGATGGCTCAAACATCAGACGAGTCGCCCATGGAATACTTAACAAGGTTCAAGTCGGCCAGAAATTGGTACTGAGTACTTCTTCCTGAAGTTGAATTCGTTATAATTACTCTAAACGGCCTAGATGTGGAATATAAAAAGAAATTCTTGGGGGCAAAATTTTGAGATATGTATGAACTGGCCCAACACGTCAAGGTGTGTACACACACACACACACACACACACACATAAAAGTAGGCCGAGCTGCCAAGAAAGATTTTTCTCGACCTCGCCCGCCTTTCACGGAGGATCTACCGCAGCTCAACGTGACCCACACACACACACACACATAAAAGTAGGCCGAGCTGCCAAGAAAGATTTTTCTCGACCTCGCCCGCCTTTCACGGAGGATCTACGTCAGCTCAACGTGACCAATTTTTACTACACACTGGAAGACATATTGTTCAAGGAGGTCGAGAAAACATCGGGCCTAATTTTTTATCACTTCTCTTCAATCATGGGTTGTTCTTTGGTCAAAAGAAGCCATGACCATGTTCTCCCGAAAAGTTACTAAGAATCAAGTGCACAGCAATAGGTTCCTCCCGGCTTGATAAGTAGACGGCCGAAGTACTTCTGATTAGCTAGACGGTTGAAGTACTCCTGATTGGTTGGAAAGACTTAATTTCCTTAACCATTCGGCTTGTGAGCCGAAGTTCAAGGAAACTGAGGGGCAACGTTTGAACCCAAAATTACACCATCAGCTCAAATAATCGAGGCCGTTAGATGATTAGAGATTTTTCTTAACATTACATTTTTTTTATCATAGTAATTATCTTGAAAATATCCTTAAAGTGTACAGAGTTGTGATATGCGTAAAGATCCATGCAAAAGAGGTTATGTGAAATGCGTGCAACATTAGAATCTTATCTTGCATGCAGAACCACATAGAACAATACTACAAGGATGCAATTAATATTGGGTGATCAGCATATGGATATGCCTTTTGGATTAGTCAAAATGAGGTAAAGTGATGGGATCAGGGTGGTTTTGCGGATAATGCAAAACTATCAACCATGGTATTTTAATTATCATGCATGCATAGTTACACTTGGACCAATAGAGTGGAGAAAGAGAAGTTTCGGTTGGAATAGGATGCGTTCATTTGGTCAAGCCACATATATGGGAAAATATATTTAATCTTTTCAAGGAAAATTAAGAGATAGCCTTTATCATATCTTGAAGATATTGGACGGCTAAGGTGATGGGACACAAGTTTGAGTCAAGTGATGTTCTACAAAGTTAGAGCGACAATTAGACTCTACAAAGCTATCAAGCTGTGCCAAGCAAAAGACAGCTACTATAAATACAAAGTCGCAAACAACATTTGAGGGCCTGTCCAATTCAACACACAAATTGCCCTACACAAACCTTTCAAACATTTTGAGATTTTTTTATTTTCTTTTTCCACCAACACACCTTCAGTTTGGATAAACATTAATGTGAAGGTAGCCGGTGACATCTTCAGTTTGGATAAACAGCACTGTTGCCGTAGAATCAGCTGTTCCTGGAGCACCTTCAGTTTGGATAAACAGCATTGCGTCAAGGCCGACTGGTTATCTATCCAAGTCTCGGTCGAGAAGGATTTTCGAATCCTTATTGGCAGAGGTCATCTCATTAGCCATCTCGGCAAAGTGAGGTGTTACATGTTACTACACTCAGCACATTAAAAGCCGAATTCGATATTGAACTTCGTAGAACTAGCAGCCTTGTCTTCAAGCTCAAGAACCCAAAGGCCAAGACGTGTTCCTTCCTCGGTCGCAATTGAAAGATCAAGAAGTCAGTAGCGCACTCAAAGCAACATCAATAAATTTTACTCTTCGGCCGAGCTCGACCGACGAGTTGGCACCCCCTGCATCAATCGAAAGACATAGTTAGCTCATTAGTTACTCGGTTTGCACACCACGTAGGCTTTGTAATTTTTAAGGTCAACAATTGTGTTGAGTTATCACATTCGTCATGGCTTGCACACACCTTATCTTGTTGTCACCAATCCAGTGATTAACTAGACCTTATGCAAAAAGTTCCCTCTCAAGGGTGGTCCTTATTCTTTAACAAGAAAAGCCATTTTACTAGTAAGTTAGTTCAATCAAATTTGATACCTTAATTAAAGTTATTTATTTATCGTAACGCTAAAAGCAACCTCAAATACAACAACACAAAACAAGATGAATTAATGCTCAGAAGTATTATTGAGATAATTAAATTACAAAACAATGCCTCCAATTCAGTTTCGAACATTGACATTGGCAAGTTGCATGTACATTGATTCACCATGCTTTGCAAATTGAGAAAGAGCATTATAAGATGAACCCCCTTCTTCCAATACCTTTGAGGCACTTTCTTTTAGCTTCTTCATTCTTTCCCTCAAAACAAAGCCTTTGTGGTCCTCCATAATCATTCTCACCATTTCCTCGATCTCCTTCCTCTCCACAACTTTTTTCCACGGTGGTACTTTCGACCGCACCGCCACCCTAAGCTCTTCTGTCAGCAACGTGGCGTTCGTCCTTTGCTCTGCAAAAAGAGGCCAAACAATCATTGGCACTCCGTTGGTTAGGCTCTCCAAGGTTGAGCTCCACCCACAATGTGACAAAAACCCTCCAACTGATGGATGGGCCAAAATCTCCACTTGTGGGGCCCACAATGGAATAACATGCCCGAGGTCCTTGGTCCGATCAATGAACCCTTCAGGCAAGTACTTCAACGGGCCTTCAACATCACTGTCAGTCGTAAAATAAGCCGCATGCGCAGTTGTTACGGTGGCAGATCGTATCACCCAAATGAATCGTTGTTGGCTAAACTCTAAACCCCAAGCAATCTCAATCATTTGCTCGTGCGACAAAGCCCCACCGCTACCAAATGACACAAAAATTACGGACTCATTTGGTTGCTTGTCTAGCCAATCAAACACCTTACCCTCCGAACGGTTGGACTCATTGGGCCTTATTATGGGCCCAATTGGATAAACGGGCACTGTCGAGTACCTGCCCAACAAGTTCTCATCTCTAAGCGCCGCAAGAGTAATGGGCTCTAACTCCTTCCACGTGTTTAGCAATATCCCATCACTACACTTGAGGATCCGGCTTGCAATCCCAACAAAATCATGGTAACGCTGGTCGGTTCGGTCCAACATAATATCAATGACATCGAGCCGAGGACGTAACTCCCTACAACCTGGGATCTTCAACGGTTCTTTGTGGTCAACGAAGTTTCCTTCGACTTCCTTGTCGAATGTCGGACAGCAAATCACGAACGACAAAAACCATGCATTGGAAGCAAAGAACAAGTACTTTGGAATCCCTAGCTCCTCAGCAATGGGAAATGATTCGGTGCCCAACAGGTCCACAATAAGCATGGTCGGGGTGAACTTCATGGCACGTACGGCTGACTGGAACACATGTCGCAGCTCTCGCATCATTACGAACGCGTTTGTAGGCTTTGAAGTGTCCGGGGGTGGGAGTTGGACGATGTCACATATTTTTGTGGACGCGGCTGCCTTGAGTTCCGCCTCGGAAGACGGGAAGATGAAAATTGTGACGGCGAAGTTTTGGTGTGTGACGAGTCGTTTTCCGAGCTCGAGTACAGGGATGAGATGCCCCATCCCCGGGCTGCAGAGAATGGCTGCATGTTGCTTGGAGCTCATGATCTCCGTTGGACCTACGGTTACAGAGGAGGTTGAGAGTTAGAGACTCAAATTCTCAAAGAAAATACAGGTGCATACAACGAGTAAGTCAAGTATACAAGGAATTAATTGGCAGAGACATTATTGATTAGAAAAATCAGAAGGGAATGATTAAATTTTAGTTGAAGTGGTTGTGACGGTAGAAAGCGCAGACCATATAAACGGGAATTGATTAATGATTTATTTAGTTGACTGATGCGCACAAAGATGTTCATAGAAACTGTGTGATCAATCAGGAAAGATAACCGCTGGAGTTTTTCGGTTCACCTAATTGAGGTCAGGATTTGAAACTCGGCTTGGCTGGATTTCAAGCGAATAAAATTTAACAAAAAACTCGACGGTACATGAGATTTGATTTCACACTAAAACCCCAAATTGAATCATACGATACCAAAACCCTTCAGATTAAAGAGTATTAGAGCCTAATACAACAAAAAGAGAGAAATTAAAGAATTAAGAGAAAGTGAATACCTTGCAAAGTGCTTGTGCGTGAGCGAGGGTGAGTCTGTCGGCTGTCGACTGTCGGCAGACTGGCTGAGAAGTGAGAAGTGGTGGAAGAGGAGGACTATAACAAGAGTAAATGATCAAGGCCAAGTCTTGTCTAAATTTCAACCTGTCTTTCTACTCACCCAATGTTGTAAGAAAAACTTGGGTCCCTTCCAGCGTACGGTTGTGGAAGAATCTGGATTGAAAAAAAAAAAAAAAAAAGTTTTTAAAATCAAACGAACTATACGTTATACGTGCAGTTTATGCCCATATTTTTCAAGTGTAATACACGTTTTTTACTAATACAAACCTGTTGTTCAAAGAAAGATTTTTATTTTTATTTTTTCATTTTGATGGAAAAATGAATTTAATGTAAACTGAAAATTTAGGAACTACTTGCCCGTTTGATAATCATTTCGTTTTCAATTTTTATTTTTATTTTTTTCAAAACTGAAATCTTGTTTGATAAATATTTTTAGTTTTCAAAAATAAAAAAAATTAAAAAAATAAAAAACTGTAAACCACAAAGTAAAAACTCAAAGCCAAATTTTGAAAACTTAATAAAGCAATTTAGACTTGTTGATCAGTAGTTTGGACTAGAAGAAACTTGGCTTTGAGTTTCAAAAATTGGCTTTGAGTTTTCACTTTATGATTTTTAGTTTTCATTTTTTTGAAAATTAAAAGTAGTTACCAAACAAAATTCAGTTTTTTTTTTTTTTTAAAGTAAAGACAAAAAACTGAAAATGAAATGGTTATTAAACGGCTCACACCCGACCCTAACATCCAAGTGGATATAGATATCAAGGCATGCTAACCAACACCCTGAAAGATGACGAGGTCATAAAGTGAAAGTGATGTGTAAAAGTACAAACTAATTAAAACTTAAAAGTAAAACAAAAATGCCCAGTGTACGAGATGGACCCAATAAGCATGTATTTGGGTTAACTCTAAGGGTGTGTTTGTTTGAGCTCACTGGCTTAGACTGGATTATGTAGTAGTCTAGTCCCGTTTTGTTAACAGTCCAGGACCAAGTTTAATGAGATTAGAAGAGACTCGCGGGGACTAACTCCCTTGCTAGCAGACCCATAGAGAACCATGGGATTAGCGGGGACTAACTCCCTCGCGTCTTCCTCTGCTCCTATGTTTTCACAAATGTCGAGAGCCACCATCATTCCCCATCGCCAATTCCCTTCCTTCCTCCTCTCTCCTCGCTTTCTTCTCTTTCTGCTCCACCGAGATCCGAGCACGGCTTGAACTCAGCAGCGACGGCGACAGTTGCTCCATCCTGCTGGTACTGTAGTTCTGCTGTTGCAGCGGCGACTTAGTAGCAGTCGACTTCTCCTGCGCGTAAGATATTCTAAACATGCTCGGGAACTGTTGGTCAAAGAGCCTCCTGAGCCATGATTTGAAGATGGGTTGCGCCGAGTCGACCCGGCTTGGCTCAATCAAATTCTCGAAATTGATATAAATCGGTTGGATCTCATCGGAAATGGCATGGGTTTTACAAACTACAAATTACTTTAGAAAAACTGGAGGTGAAATTCGAATCAGTTTGGTATGCAGAGGTTGTGGGTGATGTTTTTTGTAGAGAGGGAGAAGGTAAGGGTAATACGGCAAAGTTTTGTAGGATACAAGCAAATTACAAAGTCTAGTTCCATTGCAAAATGGAAAAAATAAAATATTGGGACTAAAATATTTTAGTCCGAGATTTAGTCCAGTACTGCATCAAATACTTCACTATTTTTATCCTGCTTAGTCTAAGCCAATCCAATCCAGCTTAGTCCCTGCAGCTAGTCCAGTCTGAGACAGTCCAGTGCAACAAACGCATCCTAAGTGTATTGAGGAGCCCCGAATAGTTAATTAGTCTAATTAAAAAGAAAGAAGGCACAAATATTGGAGCACTCCTGTTGTACAATTCTCAACACACGCACTTGTAGTTCCTGTGAAGCTATTGAAATTGTTAGTGCAAAATTGATAATTTTTAACAATATGCTGAGTTGTACTGTCTTTGATTAGTGTGTGTTTCAATTGTGATTATTTTAGTCTAAATTTGTCTCTCGTGATCTCAATCACCCAAAAAAAAAAAGAAAAAGAAAAAAAAAGCATTTCAAAGACATCCACTCAAGTAAGGTCGTCATGTATATGCATTCATATAGGTAGGTCTTGATATTTTTTTTTGGTTGTAAAACAGGGCTAGAAGCTAGCCCAAACAAACCTACTCAATAATAAATCTAGACCTGGACATCCCAAGTCAATCATCACGAATAAAATTAATTGAACAAGGAGTATCATCAAAATAAAAATAACCTAAACCTAAATCAAGACTATAAGTTGTTAATTCTCCGCCACAATTTTTTTTTTTCCTGTAGACATGTCCAAGTTCATATTACCAAAATCTTCAAAGTAAATCTCGACAAGCCAACATAAGAGAACCTAAAAAATGATTATTGCCAGCAGCTTGACTAGGTCTTACTTGATATTTAACTTGATTTGATCTTAGCTAACGTTTTGAGTGGTTAAAATATTTTTGGAGCAGCCCAATAATGTTTTGGCTGCCATGATTCGAAATGTTAGTTGCAGCCAATTTGATATTTTTGTATATTTATCAAGTTGATAATATCAAATGATTTTCAATTTCATCTTATTGGGTGTACATTTATTCTCGAGTAATGTTTTTAAATTAAATTATGTAAATTAAATGATATAGTTATTAATAATTAAATTATTAATTAAGTATTAATTAAGATATTTATTTTTTATTAATAAAATATCATTTAATTTATTAATTAAAATTAAAATTTTAATCTTCTAATATTATCTTAGCCTTTGTCCTCACACCCGCACAAAAGTACAGAAGAAAAATGTGCCTGCAGCTTTTGATTTTTCTTCCTAACACTCACACTAACACAAAAGGACAGAAGAAACATGTGCTGTAGCTTTTGATTTTTCTTCCTCGCACTCGCACAAAAGGACACAAGAAACATGTACTGTAGCTTTTGATTTTTCTTCCTCGCACTCGCACAAAAGGACACAAGAAACATGTACTGTAGCTTTTGATTTTTGAAGGAAGAGAAAAAGTCGGCTGCCGCTTTTTGGTTTGACAGAAGAAGACAAACATTGTGCTGCTGATTACCCAAAAAAAATAAAAAAATTGGTGCTGCTGTTGCCGTATCACACTCACACACATACGTAATGAGTGCAGCATGTATTCTGAAGAGAAAATAGGGTTATTATACCAAATAATCTTTGAGATTTGCATGATCAAAAGAAATAGTCATTCAAATTAAAAATCAATAGAAATGATCTTTGAGATTGCCTACCATCCATGATTTTGGTCCTTCCGTTAAAAACGATTTTGAGCAATTTTCAAAACTTTGTAACTCAATCGTTTCTTAACCAAATTCGACATATAATATATCAAAATGAAGGTAGGAAAATGTAGAATAATATTATACTATTTGAAAGCCCAATGGTTGCCAGAGATGGTCAGAAAATAGCCTGAAAGGTAACTAGTCCGCAAGGTGCAACTTGAAAAATAGATGGTTCGGATCATTAAAGTTGGTGTTGTTGACCCTAAAAATTACAAAGCCTATGTGGCGCACAAACCAAGTAACTAATGAGCTAACTATGTCCTTCGATTGATGTAGGGCGTGCCAACTCGTCGGCCGAGCTTGGCCGAGGGGTAAAATTTGTTGATGTTGCGTTGAGTGCGTTGCTGACTTCTTGATCTTGCGACTGCAGGCCGAGGAAGGAACACGTCTCGACCTTCGGATTCTCGAGCCTGAAGACAAGGCTGCTAGTTCTGCGAAGTTCAATATCAAATTCGTCTTTCAATGTGCCGAATGTAGTAACTTGTAACACCTCACTTCGCCAAGAAAGCTAATGAGATGACCTCTGCCAATAAATATTCGAAAATCCTTCTCAACCGAGACTTGAATAGATAACCAATTGGTCTCGACGCAGTGCTGTTTATCCAAACTGAAGGTGCTCCGTTGTTGAATAGTTCTACGACAATAGTGTTGTTTATCCAAACTGAAGATGTTCGTCGGTTGCCTTCACTGTGCTGTTTATCCAAACTGAAGATGTATTGGCGGAAAAAGAAAATAAAAAAAAATCTCAAAGTGTTTAAGAGGTTTGCGCAGAGTAGTTATGTGTTGAATTGGAGGTCCCTTGAATGGTGTTCGTAGCCTTGCATTTATAGAAGCAGATATGTGGTGCGGCTTCACTAGTAGAATTTGATTTCAATTCAAACTAGATAAGCGAGAGCCTACCTTTAGCAAATGACAGAAAGCCATCATCACCTGACTTTGCTTCGGTATTATCATCGTTATTCAAAAAGCCCATGTTTATCCCTTCTTATCTTCCGGATGCATTCCACGTGGCCATTTCCTTATCTCATGATAGGCCAAAGCCTATCACCACCTATTTGCCCGTGTGCAACCATGCATGCCACATGCTTTTTTGCCAACCACACGCACACATGCAAAACACCTTATCTGAAAATGCATAACCGTATGACACTTAAGCCACGTGCACAAAATCAACCCCAAAAACATGCATTAGAATAGAATCCCAATATTGCAAAATAACAGCATGATTTGGGTTTCTTAATGCGATTGAAGAACTTGAAAAACTATCCAGACCAAGTGCACGCAATTTGATATCAAAAACTTATCTTCGATCTTCTAATCCGATAGCATTCAATCTTTTGGACTCCTTAATTATCTCCACATTTTTAGAAATAATTTTCCTAATAATTCCCCAGATAACATCGTGATTATTAAAATCATAATATTATCTAGACAAATTATTAATCAATTATCTCAACCTTCTTCCAATCCAATGGCTCAGAATTTTACTCATTCTACGGTCTCGATTGCTCAGGCCAATAGTGTAAATTTGGGTTCAAACAGGTGTGTACTCCACAACTAATCCCCATTTTTATTAAAAAAAAAAAAAATTGGGGATTCATTCCCTTAAAGGTTTCCTATATACATATATTTATGTGACCAGGCCAATTGGTGTGATTGAGAACAAAAGGAGAACAAAATTTATTCTGCACATGTAATTTGCCCAATAGTAAGAGAATACACACCATTCTGCCATATATCTTATTGATGCTTATACTTCATCATACAATATTCAAAAGGATTTTTAACTAAAATGGCTGCTGAGATTGACCTAACTCCTTAGTTTAATCACTAATAAAGTTTGTCGATTTTTATTGTTAAGGACTAAACTGAGAAGTTAAGACAATTCTCAAGATTATTTAGGTTAAAATGCCTATTGAAAACAGTAAGCATATTTAAGAGCTTTCATGTTCTCCAACTCTCCTAGCATTTTCTTTGATTGCCACTTGATATTTGAGAAATTGCATTATATGATGAACCACCTACGCTCCATGCTTTGGCAGCACTTAATTTAAGCTCCTTAACCCTACCTCTTATTGCTTGACCATCTTTGTCCACCATGATCTTTCTCACCATTTCCTTTATCTCTTCTCTGTCAACCACTTTCTTCGATGGAAGCACTTTCGATCTGACGGCAACACCAAGTTCCTCAGTCAACATTGTAGCATTCATCCTCTGCTCCGCATGGAGTGGCCAAACGATCATCGGTACTTCATTGGTGATGCTCTCGAGGCTTGAGTTCCATCCAGAGTGTGACCAAAATCCTCCTATTGATGGATGACTTAAAATGTCCACTTGAGGCGCCCAAAGATGCACAACTAACCCAACGTCATGGGTCCGGGTCAAGAATCCCTTGGGCAAATATGTTGATGGGTCATCGTCTTGGTTTCCTTAAATAAAGATATTAAATGTAAGTGAAAGTATCGATTGTAACACAATATCAATAATTTATCAAATACTATAAATTAGTACATTTGCACAAATAAAAGTTTCTACGAAGATAACAAATAAAATTTGATGATATATATTTGGTAAGTTTGAAAATTACCTGAAGTGAAATAAGCAGCATCTGCGGATTTAGCCGGTGGTCGTACAACCCAAATGAATCTTTGTTTACTCAACTCCAAACCCCAAGCCATTTCTGTCATCTGCTCAAAGGACACAGTCCCTCCACTCCCTAATGACACAAATATCACAGATTCACAAGGTTGCTTGTCTAGCCAATTAAACAAGCCCTCCTCCCTTAGACCGGTTGAGGTTGAACCAGCTGATTGGACCGGCCTCGTCAATGGTCCAATGGGATAAATTGGCACCTTAGCCACTCTACCCAAGAGTCCCTCATCCCGTAACGCATCTATTGTTTTGTGCTCCAAGTCCTCCCATGTGTTCATCAAAATCCCATCACTCTTTGGGAAATTAGTACCTATCCTTACATATTCCAAATATTGTTGGTCAGTCCGGTCCAGCATCGGGTCAACCACGTCATCGGGCTGAACGGGCTTGCAACCCGGAATTCTCAACGGTTCAGTTTGGTCCACGTACTCTCCTTCCACTTCTCTATCAAAAACTGGCACGTAGACGGTCAAAGCTACGAGCCATGCAGTGCTAGCAACGTAAACGTACTTAGGAATCCCCAGCTCGTCGCCGATGGACAGAGATTCGGTGCTGAAGAGGTCCACGATAAGCACTGTAGGACGAAGAGAATACTCCATTCCAAGTATGGCTGACCGAAACGCAGGTCGTACTTCACGCATCATGACTGCAAGGAGGGTAGCGACAGCAACATTGGGGCCAACACAGCCGGAAATGTCGGGCGGTGGGAGTTCAATAATGTCAAAAAATTTGGGGGTGGCAGCAGCCTTGAGGAGCTCAGACTCAGTCTTGGAAGTAGGAGATGGGATGGCGAATATCGTCACTGTGAAATTCCGGTGGGTGACAAGTCGTTTTGCGAGTTCGAGGGAGGGGATGAGGTGGCCGAGGCCTGGGCTACAAAGTATGGCAGCATGTGGCTTTGAGCTCATGGTAGATGGAGAGCAATGGCTTTAGCCTTTAGTGCACCACTTGGGCTTTTTTTTTATTTGAACACAAGTGCACTAGTTGAGCTTTAAATAGGGAAAACAAGCAAATCAAAATAATCGATTGAGCTTTAAATATTAAGGAATAAAAAAAGTGGTGGCGCCCACACGAAACAAGGAATTCAATTCCTGAAATTGGAGGAACGGGATTCTTAGTTTTGTGAGGTATTTGAATTCCCTAAGGGCAAGGGAATCGGAAATGCATCTTTTATTCCTATTATACCCTCACTTATTTCTTATTATCCCAACATTGCCCTTCATTTTGACACTCATTATGTCATTTTTAATAAATAAATAAAACCTATTTATATATTTTTATATAGATAATTTTATTTTATAAATTTAATTAAGAATTTAATTTAATTAATTAGTATGAAAATAGTTTATTTATGTAAGGGCAATTTAGTCATCAACTTAGTTTTCATTCATATTGAAGTGAATTAGTAAACAATTTATATGGACTCAACATCATTCTTGTCATCATTTAATAAATAAATAAAACCTATTTATATATGCTTATATAGATGAATTTTATTATATAAATTTAATTAAGAATTTAATTTAATTAATTAGTATGAAAATAATTTATTTATGTAAGGGCAATATAGTAATCAACCTAGTTTTCCTTCCGATTAAAGTGTATTAGTAAACAACTTATATGGACTCAACATCATTCCTACTTCGATTCCAAACAGTTTTAGTAAACAACTTCAACGGGAATCTGATTCTGATTCCACCTCTTTTCAATTCCTTCTCAATCCAATTCCCCCTCAATCTAATTCTTCTCAATTTGATTACAGATTAATAAACGCGTCATTAATGTTTCATAAAGTTTTTTTACGACTAAAAGGACAACCGCCCCTCTTGCTATTATGTGGCCACCGTTCAAAGATGACAGATATAAACCGGAAAGGAAAGCCAAGTCTCCTGGCAATTTTTATCTTTATTTGATGAGCTGACAAATACTTTTCTGTAGGGGAGTTTTCTGGGTGTCATTGATTGCGAATTATTTCAAGAGGCATATTCATCTGAAATGCTACAGAAGGACCGGCATCAGTGAAAGGTACAGTCATATTTATCTCTTTCATTCCTCTGAAAATATCTTTCTACGATATGATACTGAGAAACAAAACAATGACAATCAAATCAATAATTGTCTTCTAGTTAATTTAATTTCATATTTTCTTTTAATTTCTTACGTATGAGTAAATATGAGAAATATTGGAATGAAATTGAATCCATAATCTTCTTCTTTTAATTAATTCTCTTTCCTGCCCAAGTCGGCTGTCACCACCCCCTCCCAGACAAGAGACTCCACACCAACCTTTAATTTTGATAGAACTTATTCACGAATGAACTTGAGGTTTAATTATAAAATCAAAGGAATATTTTAGTCCGAGATTTAGTCCAGTACTGCATCAAATACTTCACTATTTTTATCCTGCTTAGTCTAAGCCAATCCAATCCAGCTTAGTCCTTGCAGCTAGTCTAGTCTAAGACAGTCCAGTGCACCAAACGCACCCTAAGTGTATTGAGGAGCCCCGAATAGCTAATTAGTCTAATTAAAAAGAAAAAGAAAGAAGGCACAAATATTGGAGCACTCCTGTTGTACAATTCTCAACACACGCACTTGTAGTTCCTGTGAAGCTATTGAAATTGTTAGTGCAAAATTGATAATTTTTAACAATACGCTGAGTTGTACTGTCTGTGATTAGTGTGTGTTTCAATTGTGATTATTTTAGTCTAAATTTGTCTCTCGTGATCTCAATCACCAAAAAAAAAAAAAAAAAAAAAAAAAAAAAGGAAAAGCATTTCAAAGACATCCACTCAAGTAAGGTCGTCATGTATATGCATTCATATAGGTAGGTCTTGATATTTTATTTTTTTTGGTTGTAAAACAGGGCTAGAAGCTAGCCCAAACAAACCTACTCAATAATAAATCTAGACCTGGACATCTCAAGTCGATCATCACGAATAAAACTAATTGAACAAGAAGGAGTATCATCAAAATAAAAATAACCTAAACCTAAATCAAGACTATAAGTTGTTAAATTCTCCGCCACAAATATTTTTTTTTTTTTTTCTGTAGACATGTCCAAGTTCATATTACCAAAATCTTCAAAGTAAATCTCGACAAGCCAACACAAGAGAACCTAAAAAATGATTATTGCCAGCAGCTTGACTAAGTCTTACTTGACATTGAACTTCATTTGATTTTGGCTAACGTTTTGAGTGGTTAAAATATTTTTGGAGCAGCCCAATAATGTTTTGGCTGCCATTATTCGAAAAGTTAGTTGCAGCCAATTTGATATTTTTGTATATTTATCAAGTTGATAATATCAAATGATTTTCAATTTCATCTTATTGGGTGCATATTTATTCTCGAGTAATGTTTCAAATTAAATTATGTAAATTAAATGATATAGTTATTAATAATTAAATTATTAATTAAATATCGATTAAGATATTTATTTTTTATTAATAAAATATCATTTAATTTATTAATTAAAATTAAAATTTTAATCTTCTAATATTATCTTAGCCTTTGTCCTCACACCCGCACAAAAGGACAGAAGAAAAATGTGCTGTAGCTTTTGATTTTTCTTCCCCACACTCACACTCACACGAAAGGACAGAAGAAACATGTGCTGTAGCTTTTGATTTTTCTTCCTCGCACTCGCATAAAAGGACAGAAGAAACATGTGCTGTAGCTTTTGATTTTTGAAGGAAGAGAAAAAGTCGGCTGCCGCTTTTTGGTTTGACAAAAGAGGACAAACATTGTGCTGCTGATTACCCAAAAAAAATAAAAAAATTGGTGCTGCTGTTGCCGTATCACACTCACACACATACGTAAAGAGTGCAGCATGTACTCTGAAGAGAAAATAGGGTTATTATACCAAATAGTCTTTGAGATTTGCATGATTAATAGAAATGATCCTTCAGATTAAAAATCAATAGAAATGATCTCTGAGATTGTCTACTATCCATGATTTGGTCATTCCGTTAAAAACGATTTTGAGCAATTTTAAAAACTTTGTAACTCAATCGTTTCTTAACCAAATTCGATCTATAATATATCAAAATAAAAGTAGGAAAGTGTAGAATAATATTATACTATTTGAAAGCCCAATGGTTGCCAGAGATGGTCAGAAAATAGCCTGAAAAGTGACTAGTCCGTATGAAAACTGGAAAACTGGAAAACTAATCGGAAACTGGGTAAACTTTAAACGTTCATAACTTCTTCAATACTCAACGAAATTGAGTGGTTTAAAAATGAAAATCATACTTCTCAACGAGACGAAGAGAATGGTATCTTTTTTTTTTTTTACTACTAACTCGCCGTGATTTGGCCGGAAAACGGCTCGAAAATGGTTAGCCACTTTCGAGCCGTTGTCCAACCAAACCACAGCGAGTTAGCCTTAAAAAAAAGTACCATTCTCTTTCTCTCGTCAAGAAGTATTATTTTCATTTTTGAATCACTAGATTTGGTTGAGTATTGAAGAAGTTATGAACGTTTAAAGTTTACTCAGTTTTCGGCGAGTTTTCCAGTTTTCCCACGGACCAGTCACCTTTCAGGCTATTTTCCGGCCATCTCCTGTAACCACTGGGCTTCCAAATAGTATAATCTTATTCTACACTTTCCTACCTTCATTTTGATATATTATGGGTCGAATTTGGTCAAGAAACGATTGAATTACAAAGCTTTGAAAATTGCCCAAAATCGTTTTTAACATAATGACCAAAATCATGAATGGTGGACAATCTCAGGAACCATTTCTATTGATCATACAAATCTCAGGGACCATTTTGTATAATAACCCGAGAAAATAATATTTCTCATATTGTTTTTCTTCATGTTTTATAAGAAATTAATTAGAAAAATATGTCTTGTGATTTTTGTAATTGATTAATTTTTAAAAACTATTTTAATTCATACATTTTGCATAATCACGTTGGTATCTTGCAAAGTTCAAGAATAAAGTGTTTGACGACCGCATTTTCACAAGAAGACTGAAGAGAGATCAAGTAACAAAACGCAGCAACAAAACAGCCCTACTTGTCTATGTGTTTAGTTGATGAGTTTTGTAAGTATTATATAATCATTTTTCTTAGTTTTTGTCCTGATTTGGGAGCCCTAGGATTTCTCAAACCCTCGTTAAATCCTACATCATGTGTGCACATTTTATTTATCTTTTTAATTGCAAATGGGTAGGATAGTTTGATATGAGATGTGGATGTGAAAACTAAATTCAAAATTAAATTTGAATTAGATTTTTAAGTTAGAACCTACTCACCTCCTGAAAGTTAAATTAGTACTCATTATAAAACTTTCAGGAACTCAAATAATGAGAGCGTATTTTCAGCCATGAGACCTTACATATCTTATAGTGCATGTTAGGAATCATCCTTGACTTTCTTCCACTTCTCGTGCCCACGTCACATGTGAATGCAAAATAAAGGGAAAATATAGAGATGCTATAATATTTTTGAAGACACTTGTTAACTTTAGTAGTTAAGAGCAAAAATTTACTTATGCATTTGGTTTTGGATTTCATGATTTTTGGTATAAATGATTTTTAAGAGAATGACTAAAAAATAGACAATTAATTCGTTGAAATACATTACAATGCTAGCCGTATAAAGTTTTAAGTTAGATTTATCCTTCCAAATGTTGTTGTGTGTGTGTGTGTGTGTGTGTGTAAAATATATGGTATATAACCCTAAAACATACGAGTCACAATGCTTATATACATGCAGCATATGATTTGCTCAAACTTGGAGAGCTGACAATTCTTGTCCAAGTTGTTCTAAAGTCTGTAAGTCAGGTCACATTAAATCGGCTCATCTATCGTTCAGTGTGCCCGACAAGTGAGATAATAGTCCTAACCTTCTGGTTAGCTAGGTTCTTGGAAGATTGGTTGGCTTAAATCGCGTTGTTAATTTGTTGGAGGCCTTGGATTCTGGTTTTCCGGTTGGTGATTACTCTGTTGGTTTGCTTTGTTTTGTCTTGCTTTTTGTTCTTGTTTACTAGCTGAAATTGTGTTCCCTGTTGGCTGGCTTGTTGTACTCGTTCGTCTCGTATCGTTTGGTCATTGTTAAAAACGTAATAAGTATTTATTGAACAAGTAATGTTGTAAAATTATATCTTTATGGTCTTTTATTTAAAATGGTCCCTAAGATTTACATAACTCATTATTTTCGTCCTTGAGATTTGAAATCAATAGAATTGGTCTCTAAGTTTGTCCACGATCAATCGTTTTAGTCATTTCGTAAACATCTCCATTAAATAAGGATAAAATGACATAAATACTCATAATTTTTGTCAAATCATTTTGGTCTATTGTTTATTAAATTAATGGTGGTTTTGTTGTTTTAATCGTTATTTAACATAAATATTCACGGAATGACCAAAATAATTGATAATAGACAATCTCAAAGACGATTTGTATTGATTTCAAATTTCAGAGACCAAAGTAAAGAATTATACAAACTCCAATGATTATTTTAGTTAAAAAGCCTATCCTTATTACACGATAGAATGTTTGCTTTGACTGGCAGAGGCATTGTACGTGTGTCTAACTTGCGATGCTTTATGTTATCCATTATTCTAAGCTATCAAGTTGTTTGGTGGCCTCAATCCTTAAACCAATGACATGTTGTCACTTGTCATGAAAGCCCATTATTCCAAAAGTCTTCTAAATGGGATATATTATGAGGTTTTAGTTTTTTTATTATAGTTGCCAACCTTAATAATTATTAATTTATTAATTTTAGGTCATTAGTGTGATGATTTATCTATTGCTAATTATTAATTTTAGGTCAATGGAGAACTTTAATAAATATTATTGTAACTACATTTTTGTATTAGTTCGCATTATTTGACAAATAATGTTTTTATTGGTAACTAGTTATAACTTATTATAATTAATGTAGTAAGTGAACTCAAACTTCTAATATAATGTGATTTGAAGAATATCCATCTATTCATCATTACTCTTAACGAATACGTGATATGTAGTTCAAGTAATTGAATATATTAATTCTGCATCGAGTCTGTGTTCGATTTTCATTCTCCTAATATCAAATTGTTTATTAAAAATATAACGTCACTCTAATTAGATCAGAAGGAAAATTATATAACATGACATTTTCAAGAGTACATCTCTAAAATGATTTAAATGATTCATACTACAAGCACCGAGTCCAAAAAACTTTGAATTCATAAGACAACAGGAGTAATGTGCGTATGCAAGTAAAGGAGAAATAATATTTTATACGTAATTTACACAATCATTATTATAGTCACGTATATTACACAAATTATCATACTGAAACAAGGCAAACATGATTTAACGCAACTAATTTGCAGCACACTTCCTGATTTTCATGCATCATAATGCTAAAAGCAACCTCAAACACACATATTAGAACACAACAAACTATCACAAAAACATCTTCTGTCTCCTGGAAGGAACCATATGATGATCACTCTCCGCCATTGACAAAGTTCATGCACATTAGCTCACTGTGCTTTGCAAATTGAGAAAGGGCATTGTGAGAGGAACCTCCCTTTTCCAAGGCTTTTGCACCACTTTCTTTTATCTTCTTGACTCTATCTCTCAACGCAAAACCTTCTTTGTCCTCCATGATCTTTCTCACCATTTCCTCTATCTCCTCCCTCTCCACCACTTTCTTCCACGGTGGTATCTTAGACCGAACTGCCACACCAAGCTCCTCTATTAACAATGTGGCGTTCATCCTCTGCTCTGCGTAGAGTGGCCAAGCGATCATGGGTACTCCGTTGGTGATGCTCTCTAAGATTGAGTTCCAACCACAATGCGACAAAAACCCTCCAATTGCTGGATGGACCAAAATGTCCACTTGTGGGGCCCACAAAGGGATGATGAACCCAGTGTCCTTGGTCCGGTCCAAGAACCCTTTGGGCAAGTACTTTATTGGGTTATTGTCATCACTACCGCTTCCACCGGTGAAAAAGGCACCATCTGCGGTTAAGGTAGGTGGGCGTATCACCCCAATGAACCTTTGTTGACTCAGCTCTAAACCCCAAGCGAGTTCGGTCATTTGCTCGAACGACAAAGTCCCTCCGCTTCCGAACGACACATAAATCACGGACTCATTTAGTTGCATGTCAAGCCAATCAAACACCTTTCCCATCAAACCGGTTGGCTTATTGGGCCTCATGAGCGGCCCAATTGGAAACACGGGCATATTTGTGTACCGGCCCAATAATTTCTCATCTCTAAGTGCTGCAAGAGTGTTGGGCTCTAGATCCTCCCAAATGTTCACCAGAACACCATCACCCTTCGAAGTCTGACTACAAATCTCAACAAAGTCAAAGTATTGCTGATGGGTCCGGTTCTGAAAAGAGTCAACGACATCTACTTGTGGAAGTATGGACCTACAGCCCGGGATTTTGATTGGCTCTTTTTGTTTGGTGAACTCCCCTTTGACTTCCAAATCTAGGGTTGGACCATAAATCATGAAGGAGAGAAACCATGCACTACAAGGGATATAAACATATTTTGGAATCCCAAACTCATCGGCGATGGAAAATGATTCGGTGCCAAATAGGTCTACGATTAGCACGGTGGGACAAAACTCCATGGCACGTAAGGCTGACCGGAACGCATGTCGTACTTCTCGCATCGTGACCGCAAGGATTGTCACGACAGCGGCATCTGGGGCAACAAGGCCGGAAATGTCTGGCAGTGGTAGTTCGACGACTCGGCAGAGTTTTGGGTTTGCTGCTGTGTTAATGAGTTGAGACTCGGCATCAGAGGTGTGAGATGAGATGACAAAGATTGTGACAGTGAAGTTTTGATGCGTGACAAGTCGTTTTCCGAGCTCGAGGACTGGGATGAGGTGGCCCATGCCTGGGCTGCACAGTAGTGCTGCATGTTGCTTTGAGCTGGTGATCATCTCCATGGACGTATAGTGATAGAGAGGCTGCCGTTTACAGAGAGAAGAAGAACCAAAGGGACAATATATTAGGAGTTTATAGGGAAGAGATAGTAATCACATATGTTTTAGAACACCATGCATACATGTGAGGATATGAACATTGAGACCTAGTACCACACACACGCACACACACACACACACATATATATATATATATATATACATACATACTATAAACACATATGCCTGAGCTGCTCAAGGCATCAAATTCTATAATTTAAGACTTAAACGGGTTTAACAGTAAATTAATATGAACCGAACATGGGATTTGGATTTTTAATTATTATCGGTATTTGTTGACAAATGCACAGAGATTGATGTGTCATGTGTGTAACTTTGTATACTACAGGAAGACAAGCCCTACGCAATTATAGAATATCAAAGATAGACGAACTTTTGCACTTCGAATATGAAACAACAAATTAATTTGGTAGCCACTTAACACTATTGATTAATAGTATTCTTCATCACTTGTAAGTTTAATAACTAAATATGATGATGTGGCTATTGTGCAGCTAAATTCATATTATCTTCATGTAAATATATCATTGTATAAACAACAAAAAGAATTTATTTGACAAATCAAACACTTGAGTTTCAAAATCTATTTTCATCCACGCAAATTTGCCTATCTAATTCAATTTGAATGGATTCAAACTTTCATGGAGATTAAAGGTTTTTCTATTCCCACCCCACATTTTGTTGATTATACTCTACATACTTAAACACGTCACATCTATTTTTAAATTAAAATTTATTTAATACACCCCCACATACGTCAACTAGTACTACGATTTAGTGGTATTCATCTTTAATTGTAAGTGAGAGATCTTAGGTTCGATTATCACCAAAAACGAATTTAAACCACATTATTGTTAGCCTATTGTGAGACTTAACCTATCTCCTCCCCTTAGTATAAATAATATATTTTTGTTCAAAAAAATTACACTGCAACATATTTTTAATACTACTCTCACACCCTACATGCTATGCATACACCCAACTCTCATGTTACACCCGACATCAAAATAATAAAAAAATAACTCACGCGTGTGTTCGTGCCACAAGCTCCTCTTCTTCACCACGAATAGAATGCGCGGAAGAAGCAGAGGAAGTTGAATCACGTTCGAAAGAAAAAATTTCTTATTTCTCTATTCAATTTTCATATCTCAGTAGATTAAATGTTTTGTTTTCAATTTTAGGGTTTCTGTAAATTAGGGTTTTTAGGGTTTCTCGTATTCTCAGTTCAATTTATCGGGTTTTTGAATGTTTATTTAGCAATTCGGAGTTTGGGTTTCATGCATGATGTTTGTTCTGTGATCTTTTATTTTTATATTTTATATTTATATTGATCTTATTTAGAGATTTCACATGGCAGGGTTTTCGCCTTGTCGGAGGGTGGGGATCATTTTTGAGAGCTTGAAGAACCTTTTGAAAATTATATAGAAATGATTTGAGGTGTATTAGGATTAATTTTCCTTAAAAAAAAAATTATGTGGCCTAAATAGTCATTTCATATTTATGTATAAAAGCTATTTACTACTTAATTTTAAGTGAGGTGTATTTAATAATAGGTGGGATGCTAATACTATTTTAGCAAGTGACCCTTTACCACAGTGATGGAAAGGAATTGAGTCATTGCATGACGGCGTGAGTTCGAACTAACTAATTTAACATCTAATCTTACAAATTGTTTGACAAAAAAAAAAAAAAAAACTAAATCTAATTCAAACTTATGACATATTTACTTACGAACAATACTTAGCTACTCAAAAATGAGTAGAAACTCTTACTTAAAATTTCTCAAAATTGCTCGTTGTCAATTTATAGAACTTCGTGTTTATAATCAGAACCGTTCATATTATAAATCACCCTATAAAGATTGCATCTGCAAAAAATCAATTAAAACTAAGGTCGTTTAGCCATCAAACTATTTAAAAAAAAATGAACGGTATTGGTAAAAGCATTATGGACCGTTTATGTATTTGCTACAATAGATTGGCTAAACGACCTTAGTTTTAATTTATTTTTTGCAGAGATGATCTTTACAGTGTGATTCATAATATGAACGATTCTGATCATAAACACAAAGTTCTGTGATTGAAACACTAAGAGTTTCGAGCAGGAGTTCTTACTCATCTTTGAGTAGCCAAGTATTTTTCTTTACTTACAGGAAATAAGAATTGGAATCATTTTGATTCTTGAGTTTCCTGCATTTACTAAAATATGAGTAAGGTAATCATTTCACTCCTTAACTATCCTGTGTAAATTACCAGTTTACCCTCATCAACTATTAAGTTGTTGTTGATTTGACCCTTGAACTATTTTTTCACCCAATGTAACCCTTAAAGAGGCGAAACTACATAAAACTGGCCAATTTGCACCTTAGCGTTAAATTTAGAAATGTTAATACAGTTTTTCGTTGAATATACGTGCCAATTAAGCATATGGTCACCTATTAATGGTAATTTTAATATATTTGATTAAAAAATTGAAAATTAATATTTAGATGCTTAAATAGCTACGCCAACAGCAGTCATACTTTCTCTGTGACTGCTGCATCTTTCTTCTTGTAGTGATGAGTGGTCCTATTTAAACCTTATTTACCGACCACCGGACCGAACTTAGGTCTACTTGTATTAATAGAAGGAATGATTAGCAAAATTGTCTGAAATAGAGTCCAAATAGCATTATTGGATAACCACGTATATATAACATAAGTGAGACTTATTCAATAAATATTTCTATATATATAATCCTATTATATACGTATGCAACAAATTCAACCTTGAATGTATGGGGAAAGATAATATAGGCCATTATGATTGATGTTTACACATTAAATTACATAAAAGTGCCGTTCCAAGTAAGCAACTAATTAAGGGGTGTACTCAATTAAAAATTTAAAAGTTTTTTAAAAGAATTTATAAATTATGGAAATTCTAATCAAAATTTTAAATGAGTTTTAAAAAATTCACAAGTATTCAATACACAAAGATTTGAAAAAAATTAAAATTTTAAAGAAGAAACACAAACATGCATAAATTTTAACAGCTAGCAATTCAAAGGAGGAAAAACCAAAAGTAGATCATGAGCCAGCAGCCTGCACTTTAAAAAAAAAAAAAAAAAGTTCATGTTTTAAAAATTTCTGCTTAGGCACTATTGCCTCAATTAATCTTAGGCATTTAGAAATGAATAAGTGGTGTCTAGACCTATCTCAATGCACGTCTAACTTGCCTAGGCGCTTGCTTAGATTCACCTAGATACTTGCTTAGTCATGACTCTCACTTAGACAAAAAATAGATAACTTTCATTTGCATTTTATTTTTCAATAAGTTGTAAGAGACTTATTGAATATTTAGATGAGCACTCATTAATTATATGTTTGTATCTCATATTTTTAATATGTCATTTTATTTCATAATTTATGTATTCTAATACATTATGTATTTTTAAATATACTAGACATTCATTTATATGTTATATAACAAATTTAATTAAAATAAAAAAATAAAAAATAAAAAAAAAAAACCGTCTTGACCCCATCCAAACTTCGCCCAAACATCCTAGTGCTAAACTCTTATTCGTTGCCTGACTAGCACTTAGCGCCTTTTTAAAACTTTTATAAACAAAGGAAATATCTTCACATGCACCATGAGCCAGCTTGCACTTAAAAAACAGGAAAGGGATCATCTCCTAATCTTTTCTTCCTAATCCACTAAGTTCAGGGATTCGGATCGTTGAAATTTGATCTCATGGCTAAATTATTATAACTTTTAAAATGGGCTGTTGTTTGTCGCAGTTGGATTAAATTTCAACTATCTATATCTCCGAACTTGATGGATTAAGAGAAATGTATTCTCTTTTGATCTCTTTCCTTAAAAAGCACAAGAAATTGCTTTACATGCATGATAATGCGTGCAAATCTGTTGATTGGCGACAGTTGGCCCCAAACCAGACCAATCAACACTTGAAATCAAATATTTTCACCAAGCAGTTCATCCCGCCGGGCACGTTCGACTTCGATTACAGCAGCCTCCAAATCCAGACAGAGATGATTGACAGTGACCCTCATAGGTTAGCATAACTAATTATATTTTAATCATTTGTCAGTAGCCCGCTGTTTGTTAGCACCGCGTATAAATATTTAACTCACGACAAATTTTTTAAGAAGTTTTTTTTAAAAATAAAACTCTCTTTATAAATTTTTTGTCAATTTTTTTTTTTTGAAGTATAAGATTGTTAGTTTAGTCATTGAATTATTACTTGAGTGAAAATTAGGTCTTTAAATTATTTTTTTTAGAATACTCAGTTATTGAATTATAAAAATTAGTCAATTACATCCTTAATACTAGATTTGAAACTTTGGTAGATAAATTAGACGTCAAATTTATTACTCGATTGGTCAAACTTGAGACCTGCCACCGTTGAGAACTTCCTTCACTATTTGTAATTTCATCTTCAAGAATGCAAGCAAACTTAAAATAAAACAAAAGAAGAAGTAAGAAAGAAAGAATACTAAGCAAATAAATACAGAAGTTCAAACTTAATTTGTCTGATCGAATTCTTATACAATTCTCCATTATGCAACTTTTCACGATGGTTTGAAAACGATTGATGTTAATAATAAGCTTACTATGAACAACATCGACTATATATCTCTTCTTCTCAACTTTTAATTAGTAGAAAAAACAACCACCAGAGATAATCTACATGCTAGTATGGCTGAAAATTGCTTAAATTTAATTACTTAATTAATATCTAGCCGACCAACAAAAAAATATTAAAGTCATTATCAAATGCTATTCCAAAACTTTATGCCAACAAATAAAAAATTGTGATCCAAATGGTAAAGTTAAAGCAAATTAATAACCAAAGGATGATAAGCGATCTACCACTTTCTAATACAATAAGCAATCCACCACTCTCATCATTTTGCACTATTAAAATTATTGTACTCAACGAAGAGCTGCTCGTCATTTCCTTTTTTAATTAAAATTGTTATTCATTGTCACGTATTGGTTTTTTTTTTTTTTTTTTTGTTATTTATAATTGGAAGGTGTTAGGTTCGATTTATTTAAATGATGAGTTAAAAATCTAATTATTATAGTTAATTCATTGTGTGACTTTGCATGAATGTGTTAGGTTCAATTTATTTAGATGGCAAGTTAAAATTTAATTATTATAGCTAACTCATTGTGTGACTTTGCATGAATTATCATGCTCATTAAAATAGAATATTGTTGTATCATATTTTTTTTTAAGTTTGTTTTATGTAAAAAAAGAAAAATTAATAAAATAAAACATGGTTTAATGTACAAATGAAGTGAAGTATGTATGTTGTAATGCACAATGTTAACATAGGCAAAAAAATTTGAAGAGTTCTTACATGACTGGCGTGGGTTCAAATCCCATTAGTGACTAATCTAACAAAATTTTATCGTTTGACAAAAAAAAAAAAAAAATAAATTGAAGAGTAAAATTTTTCTTAGTTTAGAGATACTTCTATAGACTCTAAAGCTTCGACAAAAACTGGAAATTAGAATTTGAGTCCTACACGAAGAAGTATACAATTGCGCACTTTACTTGAAGCAAGTTCGTATATAATTATCATATTCTTAAAAACTATAAGACAGAGACGTACAAACATTTTATGGTTTTACCGGCGGCTAGGATTTAATTAAATAAAAAAAAATATGGTGACGCTGGAGGTTTTTTTTTTTTTTTTTTTTTTTAAAAAATTTTATAATTAGATCTTGAAATCGTCATTATTTGGATAGTAATTAAAAGTAGTAATCACAAGGGGAATTGGATTCCATCCGGATTTACTTTGTGGGGATCCTACGGGTTTCCACATCTTAGTCATTCATCATGTATTGTACGGTTAAAAATTATTTGATTTTTTTATTTAAAATTAAACACAAATAATATCTGACGAAAACTGACTGCACGATGTATGATGAACGGTTAGGATGTGGAAATTCCTAGGATCTCCACAAAGTGAATCCGAAGAGAATCCTCTTCCACTAGAAGGGTCTTAGTTTAGGTTATCTAGCTAATCGTCATTATTTGAATTGTTTATATTAGATCTAGTCAATGGACAAATAAACCATCCCCAGTGAGCTTGCAGAAGACAAGATAACTACAGTTAATTGTTTGAATAATTAATAACCATATATCTTAATTAATCAGGAGTCATGTTGCACTAATTAATATGAAACTATTAGGTAGTTAACCAATATCACATGTTTGCAAATTTTTTTTCCAGAAAGAAAAAATAAAAAAGGAAGATGAAAGATGCTGCATGCATATAGATAGCAAAGTCATCTAGATTCTAGACCTTTAAGTACCATATGCATGAATTATCTAGAAGAACAATACTTTTGTTCCTTCAATAGAGAATACACATATGTGATCTTCTACAAATAACGTATCTTTATTGTAAAACTTAATAATTACAATCATTCAGTTTCTTAATCTTCACTAGCATATGGGCACACACAAAGTGTGAGAAAATTTTTTGTTTTTGAAATAGAATGAGAGAGGAAGAGAGTGATAGATTTTATTTTATTTTTTTAATAGGGATATGTTAGGATTACATGTGTGAAGCTTTGAAAAAAAAGAAGCAAAATTTGGTTGTGTGAAATTACATTTCTACCCCATATTTCTTATTCATGTTTTGTTTTAATTAGAGGGTTAAACTAGTAATTTCATAAGATTTTGGTTAACAGGTTATTTACTCATTCAAATGTATTCATGGATAATTCATCATGAATATGTTACTTAATGGATACTCACACTGCCAATTTGTTTCATACATCTTGATGATTAAACCATTTTGGTTCAAATAATTTTTTATAGAGATGATCAAATGAAATTTCAGAAGTTGACTCGTATCGATTATGAAATTTAAATAGTGAATTACCTTATTCTACGGGGGAACACAGGTATTATTCTATGTGGAATCAGTAAGTTTTAGTATTCTATTGAACCTCTCAATCCAACAGTAAAAAATATAACCTGATTTTTCCTCAGGTTTAAAAGAAAACGTTAGTCATTAATCATGTGTGCATTCAGATTAAGATTTTACACCAAAGATGTTGTGTGCATTCAGATTGATTAAGATTTTACACCAAAGATGTTATATATTCAGATTAAGATTTTACACCAGAGACGTAAACAATAATTTAAGATTTAAAATAACTGGTATGGTTTAGTGATATTTCTCTTTATTTGTAAGTGAGAGGTTTTAAGTTCGATTTTTGCCAAATGTGAATTAAAACCACATTATGCTAGCCCATTGTGAGGTTTTTATAATAATATTTTACACTTAAAATCCACCAAGATGATACCACCCAAAATATTAGGCTAAGTGATTAAATTAGAGACAACATCAATACATGACAGTCTTATCTTGACACAACTACTTTGTATGGTAAAGACCCTAGAATTCCTTTTCATTTGATCTGCTACATACAATTGCCTTTAATGAAGTTAATGGTTGGATAATGTTGGTTGATAAGCTTTTTATCAGTAAGATGAATATGGTTTTTCTCAATATACACAATCAAACTAAGCATCCATCGTACAAGCATAAACTTAATCAACCTTTTCCAACTGAAAAAATAAAATGCTAGAGACCACATTTTGATAAACCACTAAAAAACTTAAATTGAATAAGAAACATTTCATACATCTAAACCACAGTGTACCATAAAAACAATTGAATTGAATAAGAAACATTAACTGTATATTCATTTAGTGTCATTCATTTATGTACACATGGAGTCCTGCTCTCCTTTTTTTTCTTTAGAAATTAAACTTCATTAAAGATCATGGGAAATTACAATTTCTGATAGATGGACTAAGTCCAAACTAAACACAAAATCCTAATAAACAAAGAGATACTAGAGTAAAATGGCTCAAGCTAAGAAACAGCTACAACTCAAGATACAATGGGAGGTCCACACAAACTTAGGACCGTACGCAGCAAAAACCAACAACAACAGCAACAAAAATTCTAAACTCAAGCAGCAGAACTCAAATTGACGCCGTCACCTTCGATCCGAAAGTGTTCAACAAGATGAATCCATCAAAAACCACACCCGCAGCCACACCTACACATAAAGTGGGAGGGCAAATGAGGTGTGTAAAATACCCTTGTTTCGACGTGAATTGTTCCACAATTTGCTCAATTTTTCAGTGTGCCGGTTCGGCAGTGGGCTATTGGTGTAGGGTCTTGTGTTAAGATCAAGTCCAACACTCTGAGATCTAATTCATAATTATGGATTGGAAAAGAGGAGGGGAAGAAAAAGAAGGTGTGATGGAACTGGGAAATGGGGATGGCGATGAATTAGTTCAAAACTGAGATTAGGATTTTGAAATTGGGTGGAGGAGAAGATGATGGAAAGAAAGGAAAAGCACGGCTAAAGGAGAGGGATGAAGGAAAACTAAAAAAAAAAAAAAGTGAAAACTAACGAAAAACGCCGAAAAAGTGGCGATGAATGTCAAGAAAGGGATATGAAGCCCAAAATTTTTAGGCAAGCTTAGTGAAAATTGAAACTAAACTCAAGGAAAACTGAGATAAAAATCATAAGAGAACTGAAAAGAGAGAAAAAAAAAAGGAAGAAGAGCAGGAGGGAAGGAGCAGAAAAAAGGGAGGTTGCCATCGACACCCAACCTAAAGGCTAGAGCTAGCTGCTAGGGTTTTTCTAGTGATTGTGTTTTCAGGAGAGAGAAGGTGTTTTCAGCTCTCTAAGTCCTGTTTTCCTAAGGTCCTCATTTTAAGGACATGTGAGGATCAAATGGATATTAGCCACAAGATTTTATTAGTTTAGATTCAAAGGCTAAAAATATTTGACAACTTAATAAACCAAAACAAGAAAATGAGTTTTCTAATGATTCATGGACTTTAAGTTGATTTTTGGTTTATTAAGTTGTCAAATATTTTAAGCATTTGGATCTAACTAATATAATCATGTAGTTAATATACATTTAGTCCCACATATCCTCAAAATGAGGACCTTAGGAGAGCAGGAATATGTACACTAAAAGTGAGGAACGATATTATAGTCTTGTGGCTAATAAGCATTTGTTTCCTAAATAATGTGTTTGATTCAAGGTTATTCATCGTATTTTTCTAATATGATGATATTATTTATACTAAAAATGAGGAATTTTGGTCTAATAATTTAATATTGAACTCATTATCCACAATATTAGTTTTTTATCCCCATGTTACAAAAATTGTGAGACCCACGACGTCCTCCTAGATAGATAATAGAGAAACTAATAGAAATTGAGATAGCTGTACGAAATTGAAATGAAATAATAAGTAAAAGTATGAGGTTGAAATATTATAAAGGGAATAATGCTAGGAAGACTAAATTTGCAGACAAAATTTACAAATCAAATTATATGTCACCAATAAGAAATAACCACGTTAATCAACACTTAAGTAATAGTCCGATCATCAACAACCATATCATTTGATTTACAAAATTTGGTTTACAAATTTAGTCTATCTAGCATTACCTTTTTAAAAGTGTCGTATGAGATTGCAATTAATCACAAACTTAAAGATGCAAAATGTAATTTACCCTACCTTTTCATATCTAAGTTCTAACAAAGAAAGAAAAGAATTGGGTCGTAATCAAATCGTGGTTAACTGTCCTTCACGGTTTGGGCTTTTGATGTCTAAAGTTGTTCACGTGGTGCTTCAATGCCCAATTTCCAAGCCCTCAGACACCATTGGTCTGTTTTAATAGGGAAAGTATGAATAAAGGTCATAATTCAATTTCCTCTTTTAGTGAAGCCCAACAAAGCTCTACGTAAAACAAAGAAATTTTCAAGCTTACTTAATACCTATTTAACAATCCACAAAACCGGTTTTAATATGTTCTTTTGCATGAGTGTGTATATCAAATTCAAACCAATAAAGCCAAAACAAATTGATAGCCACCCTTAATTAAGATTTTGTTTGAAATTTTGTTGTAACATTACCTTAATATTACCCATTAGTTGTGCAACTATTAGCTGATTATGTCTTTCTAGCATGTTTGTTGATATGATATTTACGTAATTAGGCTTGGCTATGAAGCCATATATTAAAAGGAAAATTAATGAAAAGGACTTCAAAACTTTACATGTTAACCAAAAATCATCTAATAACTTTAATTAATAATAAGGACAAAAAGCAAAAACATAAAATATAAACATGTGTGCCCAACACACGTTAAGTTTCATAAACAGTGTAGTACCATTAAGTTTTATAAATAGTGTAGTACTATTAAATTTCATAAATAGTGTAGTAAGTTTCATAAACAGGGTAGTACCATTAACTTTCACAAACAATGTAGTACCGTTAAGTTTCATAAACAATGTAGTAAGTTTCATAAACAGTTTAGTACGGTTAAGTTTCATAAACAGTGTAATACCGTTAAGTTTCATAAACAATGTAGTAAGTTTCATAAACAATATGTGTGAAGACACGCGGGTCCCGTGCGTAGTTTTTTTTTAAGATTAAAATTATGTATTTTTCATTAAAATTTAAGTTCTTTTGTCATTTTTATTAAAGTTTAAGGGCTTTTCATTAAAATTTAAATCTTTTTCATTAAATAAAGTTATAGCACAATTTTTGGTTAAATTAAATTTAACCCAAATACTTTTTATGAAAGTTTGCTATATTAAATCCTATCATATAGGACTTAAACCTGTTTACTGGAGATGGTATTAGGTCTATCCGCCGAGCTACTTGCCTCTCATGCATTTAACATGACTGTTAAAAAAAAGGGAGTTTTAAAAAAAAAACCCATGATACTGTTCATTGTAACGAAAAATCACATTTTTATACTAAAAAGTCAATCATAGTACTATTAACTTTACCTTTTATTTTGTCCTTATCGTTAAAACTCAAAGTTTTCAAACCCTTTTCATTAGTTTTCCATAAAAAAAATTGACTGAACCAAGTTATGCAGGCTGTTATAAAAAAATTGACTGAATCAAGTTATGCAGTATGAATATTCATCTGTGTATGATAACAAAATAGATACTTCTCTTTACAGGGATATGGATATGTGTGTGTGTGTGTGTGTGTGTGTGTGTGTGTCATGCCCTTTATGCAATGAGATCTCCATTGTTTTTTTTTAAATGGGGATTAGGTGTGGGGCCCACTCAACATCAAACTTCAACGATCCGAACTGTCTATTTTGTAAGTCTCGTTTCATAGATCATCCTTACAAAAACTCAATTCAATCCAAAATCATTTGCCTATTTAATTATTAAGATAAATTTCATTGTTTCTTATATAACAAAGTATTAGTTAATTTATTTGAACTCAATTAAATGTCTTAACATTTCCGATTTGGCTAATACTTTCCAAGGATGATCTATGAGATGCAACTTGAAAAATAGACGATTCGGATCATTAAAGTTTGATGTGATGTGGACTCCACAACTAATCCCCATTTTTATAAATAAAAAAATAATAAAGAATCCCTCCCCTTAAAGGTTTCCTATATACATATATTTATGTGACCAGACCAATTGGTGTGATTGAGAACAAAAGGAGAACAAAATTTATTCTGCACATGTAATTTGCCCAATAGTAAGAGAATACACACCATTCCGCCATATATCTTATTGATGCTTATACTTCATCATACAATATTCAAAATGATTTTTAACTAAAATGGTTGCTGGGATTGACCTAACTCCTCAGTTTAATCACTAATAAAGTTTGTCAATTTTTATTTATAAGGACTAAACTAAGAAGCTAAGACAATTCTCAAGATTATTTAGGTTAATATGCCTATTGAAAACAGCAAGCATACTTGAGAGCCTTCATATTCTCAACTCTCCTAGCATTTTCTTTGATTGCCACTTGATATTTGAGAAATTGCATTATATGATGAACCACCTACGCTCCATGATTTGGCAGCACTTAATTTAAGCTCCTTAACCCTACCTCTTATTGCCTGACCATCTTTGTCCACCATGATCTTTCTCACCATTTCCTTTATCTCTTCTCTGTCAACCGCTTTCTTCGATGGTAGCACTTTCGATCTGACGGCAACACCAAGTTCCTCAGTCCACATTGTAGCGTTCATCCTCTGCTCTGCATGGAGTGGCCAAACGATCATCGGTACTCCATTGGTGATGCTCTCGAGGCTTGAATTCCATCCACAGTGTGACCAAAATCCTCCTATTGATGGATGACTTAAAATGTCCACTTGAGGCGCTCAAAGAGGCACAACCAACCCAACGTCACGGGTCCGGGTCAAGAATCCCTTGGGCAAATATGTCGATGGGTCATCCTCTCGGTTTCCTTAAATAAAGATATTAAATGTAAGTGAAAATATCGATTGTAACACAATATCAATAATTTATCAAATACTATAAATTAGTACATTTACACAAATAAAAGTTTCTACGAAGATAACAAATAAAATTTGATGATATATATTAGGTAAGTTTGAAAATTACATGAAGTGAAAAAAGCAGCATCTGCGGATTTAGCCGGTGGCCGTACAACCCAAATGAATCTTTGTTTACTCAACTCCAAACCCTAAGCCATTTCTGCCATCTGCTCAAAGGACACAGTCCCTCCACTCCCTAATGACACAAGTATCACAGATTCACAAGGTTGCTTGTCTAGCCAATTAAACAAGCCCTCATCCCTTAGACCGGTTGAGGTTGAACCGGCTGATTGGACCGGCCTCGTTAATGGTCCAATGGGATAAACTGGCACCTTAGCCACTCTACCCAAGAGTCCCTCATCCCGTAACGCATCTATTGTTTTGTGCTCCAAGTCCTCCCATGTGTTCATCAAAATCCCATCACTTTTCGGGAAATTAGTACCCATCCTTACATATTCCAAATATTGTTGGTCAGTCCGGTCCAGCATCGGGTCAACCACGTCTTCGGGCTGAACGGGCTTGCAACCCGGAATTCTCAGCAGTTCAGTCTGGTCCACGTACTCTCCTTCCACCTCTTTATCAAAAACTGGCCCGTAGACAGTCAAAGCTACGAACCATGCAGTGCTAGCAATGTAAACGTACTTGGGAATCCCCAGCTCGTCGCCGATGGACAGAGATTCGGTGCTGAAGAGGTCCACGATAAGCACTGTAGGACGAAGAGAAGACTTCATTCCAAGTATGGCTGACCGAAACGCAGGTCGTACTTCACGCATCATGACTGCAAGGAGGGTAACGACAGCAGCATCGGGGCCAACACAGCCGGAAATGTTGGGTGGTGGGAGTTCAATAATGTCAAAGACTTTAGGGGTGGCGGCTGCCTTGACGAGCTCAGACTCAGTCTTGGAAGTAGGAGATGGGATGGCGAAGATCGTCACGGTAAAATTTCGGTGGGTGACAAGTCGTTTTGCGAGTTCGAGGGAGGGGATGAGATGGCCGAGGCCTGGGCTGCAAAGTATGGCAGCATGTGGCTTTGAGCTCATGGTAGACGGAGAGCAATGGCTTTAGCCTTTAGTGCACCGCTTGGGCTTTTTCTTAATTTGAACACAAGTGCACCGGTTGAGCTTTAAATAGGGAAAACAAGCGAATCAAAATAATCTTTGCTCAAAAATCGTTGGACAAGATTACTTTTAGATTAATACCTTAACTAAGATTAAAAATTAAATTAAATTCCTTAACCTCATGTCCATATCAGCATGCATATTCCACCTCGTACTTTATTTTTATTTTTGTTTTAGGATTTTTAATTTTGTAAAACATTTTATAATTAACTCATTTTCCCATTACAAATCTCATAAACAATTTGAAACATAAAATCAAAAGTTTGTATTTCTTTAATAACCTATTTGCTTCACTTTGACTAGCATATGAGCACACACAAAGTGTGTGAGAAAATTTTTTATTTTTGTTTTTGAAATAGAGTGAGAGAGGGAGAGAGTGATAGAGAATGTGGGAGTGGAATTTTTTTTTTTTTTTAATTAGAGATATGCTAGGATTACATGTAGGTGAGGTCTTGAAAAAAAAAAACAGCAAAATTTGGTTGTGTAAAATTACATTTCTGCCCTATATTTCTTATTCATGTTCTGTTTTAATTAGAGGGTTAAACTGGTAATTTTTTAGAATTTTGGTTGACAATGAGTGTTTTATTAATTAGTAGAGATTATGTAGGTTGCGATCACCAATCATTTAAAAGAAAATAAAAATTTGGCCTCTCACATAAAGCTGAGTGCAATATAGCAACAGCAATAGTAATAGACTTGGATTTCATTTAAACATTTTGTCGAATACCTTCTGTGCTATTTTTAAGGGACAAATTATTATAGTGCGTTTACGTAAGGGTAATCGAAATAAGGAAAGGGAATTGAATTTCGATTATGGAGTATTCCGGTGGTTACTAAATATTAAGGAATAAAAAAAGTGGTGGAGCTCACACGAAACAAGAAATCCAAATCCTGAAATTGGAGGAACGGGATTCCCTAGTTTTGTGAGGTATTTGATTCCCTGAGCGTAAGGGAATCGGAAATGCATCTTTTATTCCTATTATGCCCTCACTTATTTCTTATTATCCCAACATTGCCCTTCATTTGACACTCATTATGTCATTTTTAATAAATAAATAAAACATATTTTTATATTTTTATATAGATAATTTTATTTTATAAATTTAATTAAGAATTTAATTTAATTAATTAGTATGAAAATAATTTATTTATGTAAGGGCAATTTAGTCATCAACTTAGTTTTCATTCATATTGAAGTGAATTAGTAAACAACTTATATGGACTCAACATCATTCTTGTCATCTTTTAATAAATAAATAAAACCTATTTATATATGCTTATATAGATGAATTTTATTAAGAATTTAATTTAATTAATTAGTATGGAAATAATTTATTTATGTAAGGGCAATAATCAATCTAGTTTTCCTTCCGATTGAAGTGAATTAGTAAACAACTTATATAGACTCAACATCATTCCTACTCCGATTCCAGACAGTTTTAGTAAACAACTTCAACAAAAATTTGATTCTGATTCCACCTCATTTCAATTCTTTCTCAATCCAATTCCCCCTCAATTTAATTCCTCTCAATTTGATTACGAATTAATAAACGCGTCATTAATGTTTCATAAAGTTTTTGTACGACTGAAAGGACAACCGCCCCTCTTGCTATTATGTGGCCACCGTTCAAAGATGACAGATATAAACCGGCAAGGAAAGCCAAGTCTCCTGGCAATTTTTATCTTTATTTGATGAGCTGACAAATACTTTTATGTAGGGGAGTTTTCTGGGTGTCGTTGATTGCGAATTATTTCAAGAGGCATATTCAAATGAAATGCTACAGAAGGACCGGCATCAGTGAAAGGTACAATCATATTTATCTCTTTCATTCCTCTGAAAATATCTTTCTATGATATGTTACCGAGAAATAAAACAATGACAATCAGATCAATAATTGTCTTCTAGTTAATTTAATTTCATATTTTCTTTTAATTTCTTACGTATGAGTAAATATGAGAAATATTGGAATGAAATTGAATCCATAATCTTCTTCTCTCAATTAATTCTCTGTCCTGCCCAAGTCGGCTGTCACCACCCCCTCCCAGACAAGAGACTCCACACCAACCTTTAATTTTGATAGAACTTATTGACGAAGAAACTTGAGATTTCATCATAAAATCAAAGGAAAATTAATGAAAATGGCTTGAAAACTTTGAGTTTTAACGATAAGGACAAAATAAAGGGTAAAGTGAATAGTACTAAGTTAGTGTAAAAATGTGGTTTTTCGTTAAAATGAATAATATCATGAGCTTTTCGTTAAAATTCCCTAAAATCAATTGACAATATGAAGAGTAGTTTAATCTCTTATAAGCCCTTACAAGGTTTTTCCTTTCATCAATGTGAGACTTTTTTATCTTCACATTCGCACATGACCCCCTCATTTGTGGCGAATTTTCAAGTCAAACACGTGGACAACACAAATTGGATGACGTGGAGCACGTGTAGCCGTTGGGCCAACCTGCCCTGTTACCATGAAAAAAACTGAAGTTCTAATATAAAACTAATTGGCAATATAGAGAGTATTCTAACCTCTTATAAGCCCTTATAAGATTTAGTGAGACTTTTTTACATTGACATTCCACAATTAATAATAATTCATAGGCAGAAACCAACTACGCAAACAAATATCATGGAACTAGCGTACGAAGCTTTTACGCCAATCAGTCAAAACATGTGTGCATGATTCACGGTTGAAGGTACGCCATAATACAATATTGATGTACCGATATACACATAATTATAATATATTAGTTTATAATATTAAAACATAAGGCCTCAGAGCAACTCTGATGCAGTAATTGCTCAGGTAATTGGACAAAAGCAATTAATACTATAGTAAATAACTGCCGGTATGTATCTCTATCTTGTAAGTGAATGATTAGGACAATGGCATTAAAAAGTTTTTTTTTAAAAAAAAAAAAAAGAAGTTATTTTTTAATTAATTAAAAAAATTATGTTTTTATTTCAAATAAGATTTTTAATAAATTCTGTCACGCCACATGTCATTATCCAAAGTTACAATATTTTCTAAATAGATTTTCGATTATATTTTTAACAAATCCCCATAGCGCCACGTGTTATGATTCTCCAAGAATTTCGTAGATAGGTTTTCAATAAGAATTTTAACTAATCTTGTCGCGCCATGTGTCACTATCCAAGAATATCAACAGATTAATTTTCTTTATTTTTTCAATTTTTAAGTTGAAAAAATCTGGATCATTGATGATATAGCCATTACATAATCAAACAGCCCACGATACGTTCCATGTACTTGTCATTAGGAATGAGTTCATGTGACAGTCCATCTCGGATTTTTTATACCGTAGGGGTGAAATGACGGTTTTTGACACACCCCGACCCAGAAAGTTCACTTGGACCCTGAATCGAGCTGTGCTGGCCGACACCTGGAAGGTGACGAAGCCTTAAAATGTGATAGAGTGTAGAAAAATGTGAATAATTTGAACCTAAAATTTTTTAATACCAGAGTGCGTTGTGAGCGGGAGCGAACACATTTCACACACGATGTCAGAGCATAAGTAAGGTACATGAGTGTGGGTAAGAATCATACCTTCAAAAATATCCATCAATACTAAGATTCACCACAGATCCTTGTCGATACAAACTCAACAGCTAAAACCTGGAGGGCACCAAACAGAGAGTGTGAGTGAGTAATAAAACCAAGCTTCCCAAAGTTATTACCTCTCTAAAAGTAATGCTCCTAAATGTAAAACCCGTATTGTTTTCCATAAGACAATACAACATATATACATATATCCAAACCATACTTAGAAATGGCCAAAACCACGGTTTACCATCAACTCCACCATGCATTAATAAGTAGGCCAAATGAACTTAATCAATACAAAATGATATATCAGTCGGAGTCATCTAATATGACATGTACAACTTATCCATATCTCATCAATCATGGCTAGCATATAAGTCGGAGTCACCTATAGTGACCTGTACGACTTATCCATATCTCATCAATCATGCTAGCATATAAGTCGGAGTCACCTATAGTGACCTGTACGACTTATTCATATCTTATCAATCATGCTAGCCAATAGCTCAATAAGTATACCTACACACGAGTCGGAACCACCTAAAGTGGTTTGTACGACAAGACTGGGTGTAAATAAATATGCTCAAGTGCTACGATCACGTGAAGACTATGCAAATAATCGCGGGTCACCTACGAGTCAGAACCACCTAAAGTGGTCTGTACGACAGGACTGTGCACCTACCTTGGATCCAAGGTGAGCGTAAGGTGCGGGAGGTGAACATCACGTGAAGGACTGTGCCCTGGCCACGGGCGGGAGCACTAACATCGGGGTGCAGGTTTATGAGCTATAATATATCTCAACACAATCATACTCACTAACGTCACTAAAATCAACATATACTCACCTGAGGCTTACCTGGGCGTCCGCGGCGTCATATAGCACTTTAAAGCACTCACAATAGTCAGGTCCAGGTAATATCCATATGAATATGTCATGATGCAATCTAAACCCAAACATTTCATGATATTCCCAAAATATATAATACGGCGTAACATGTACAATCAATAACACCCTACTCCCAAACTATTTACTTTTGAGAGTAATCATTAGTGATAAGCCCAATTAGACCCTAGTTACATTAACTGTCATTACTTACCTTTCCTTACTTCAATTTCTTGATTCTTCACGCATGATTTATGATCAACATTTAATCACCAAATCATAAAGCTAAATCTCACAATTCCCACCAATGTCCATTGCATTGCTCAATTCACTAAACAAGGCTATTGTCTCAATTATTTAATCTCATTTATTATATGGTTGCATCTAACGTCTTGTTAGACTGCCTACGTACCCTAAACAGGGATCAAGCCATTCGTAGTTCGCAATGATTAATTGTAGGTAACAAGCATAGATCATTATAGAAGTGCTTGTGTAACTATCAATTATATGCCTATGAAAGAAAAATACCCACTCACCTGGAGTCCACACTATGATTATCTTGTACACACATCGAGACATCACGATCTATTGTCGCCTGTGACCAATTATCAAATCATGTTTCAAAGTTCTTACCGATAGAATACATAATTTACATAAAACATATCCTCAAGGACCTTCAATAATAAGAATCTATAGGTCTCTCTCAACTAGTAGACCAGGAAACCAATATGAAACATCGTCATAAGATATATTTTTATGCATTAGAACTATTTGTTGAAATGCCGAAGAGCGAGTGTGTGGATTTTAGAAGCACCTATTTTGAATTCATATTCCCTCTTAAGGATCACCGGGACATCAATTTTGGTGCCTTGACTGTCAATTTACATGTTGATTTCCTAGTGTTGTTCACTAGTAACCTTGACTTTCGGCCGGTATGGGATCCCAAAGATGCATTGGCTCAAGCTATAAAGCTGTAACTCTATTTTTAGTGCAAGGAGGGCAAGCACATGGATAATCTCTTTGATGTTCACAAACTTTTGCACTTGTTAGCAGTGTCTAGTAACATAAGAGGACCATTGCTTTATGAGATTGAGCGGTACAAAAAGAAAGCCTTAATTGAGCAACTGGGTTGTCTTGCCATCCAGCTCCACTGTTCTGATTTCAATTTAAAAACAAATAATGCAGAAAACTGGTCCAGATAGCACAATGGCGCTAATATTACTATAGCTACGTTCCTTATTGTTTGTACAAATGTTCCCGGTTGTGAGGTTCCTGGTGGGTCCACTGGATAGAGCTTGAAGAAGCCTAAGGCGGCGGGGCCAAAGAGACTTGTGAATTTGCTGCAGATATTTATGGAACTTGATAACCATTTTTTCATGGCTTCGGAGAGTGCCCATGATAGTTCCAAGATGTTGGAGGCCCTCCGGCTCCACTATCACTCCAATTTTGCTGATAACCGAAGGCACATTGATCACTCTGCTAGAGGTTACATGCGTTGTTCTACAATTTGGCACAATAATTTAACTTTGATGGCCAATGGTGTTTTCTCCCATTTCATGAGTGGTTTGACTAAAGTAATTTCCACTTTTACTTTATCTAGACATATGATTGATACTATGCCATCAGTTTGTCTACTTGTCTCCGATTACAACATTTATGCTATAAAGTTTATCCTTGGAAACACACATATTGTCTCTCCTCTTATCTATTTTTTGGGGTACCTATTTACGAACACAATGGGCATCCAACTGCTTCATGGCCGAAAAAAGAAGCACACTCCTCCGTGGTCTGATGACTTTTTTGATGTCATATGGGAGGCCTTCTTGATAGCTACATGTTGGCTTTTCAGAATGGCAGAAGAAGACATGAGGTTCATATGGACATTCATGAGGCATAAGAATCTGGGTTCCAATTTAGTTGTTTGTTGTCGTTTCCAATCAATTAAGACTTCAGTTCGACCATCTTTGAAGGGAATTTCCTATCTATTTGAGATTGCCCAAGCTGGTGCTGAATGGTGAGTTATCTTTGACACTATGCTGGCAGAAGAAGATGCAGCTATCCCAATTGTTGAAATACGACAACAGTTTTTTGGATACACGTTGATTTGTTCTTCAATTTGTACCTGTCTTTGGACTATGATAGGAAATGATGTTGTTGCTCATAAGTTCTACTTCAATCATATGCTAATGCTGTCGGAGAACGGGTTTGGTTTAAGCCCTTCCTTTTAGGCACAGTTTCTGCTTTGTATCCATCTTACATCAGCCACCATAGCCTATAGGATATTTACACAACGCTATTCTGGATTATTAATGTTCATTGAGCATGTGACTTGGATCACTTATGCGATTCTGCAGTATTGGAATGACTACACACATGCGGTGCTTGCGTGTGTGGCTTTAGCGCTCTTTTCAATGTATAAGTTGGAAACTATTATTGTTAGCAATATTATTTCATTTGCTGCTACTTATATCACTTGCATGAGCTATTGGTTTTCTCCATAAGTTTCTTTCGATGATAATCAAGTCTGGAATCGTGATGTGTTCGTCTCATTAATTGTGTGGATGGATGTTTTACTGGGAAACATTGTCCCGATAGAGCTGTTAGTTCCTCACCTCTTATATATCAGCTCACGAGGTTATCCACAGTTTGTGGAAGCTGACCGATTAAGGCGGGCACTCAGAGACCACATACTTTTCCCAACCGACATTTACTATACGACTTTAGGGATATCAATCATTTTTCTTAATGCCTCCAATTTCATAGTTTTGAAGATTCCAATGGAACTAGCAGTTGTACCCAACGAGTCACACTCAGTTCTTGTCCAGCGTTCTTTGGTTTTGGACCTCTGAATTCTCTCTTGTTTACTTTGTTACATGAATCTCTCCAATTGAAGTACAATATGACAGTTTAGACGTGCGGCACAAATCCACTATCACTTTGCACTGATTATATATCAAAACTTTCATGGATTATGGCTACAACAAGGCACTTTTTGATATGGCATCATAGTGTCAGCTTTTTTGTATTCCACCAATGGCCTGCCATCTTCTCTAAATCTTCCAGGTCTTTTGGTCTATTGCTTGGCAAAAATTGGCTATATTACATGCTTGCTGGACTTGTGGTCTATTTGGCGAGTCCCACTGCACTGGTTTTGAAAGCATTTATCATGCTTATTTTTAGCTTTTGGAACCCCAAGGCTTAGGAGCACAAGCAGCGCAAGCCTCTACATACCAACTTGACGGCATGATGACATGCCTTATTTTAAAAGGGAGGAAATGTTAGGATCCTAGTTATTGGGTTGATATCTTCATGGTATTTTGTCTTATCCTAGTAGTAGTTGATTTCATCAAACAGTAGTGAGGGTGGAGATGTGTTCCAATCAGGGCACACCTCCTCTAGGGTTGTATATAATCCTCCTTTTACCATTTGGGAAGGGCACAAATGAAAAGAACTGTTATTTTATTTCTTACTTTAGCTGCATTTTCTTTTTCTTCTCCATTCTTACGGAATGGGTCCCTATCAAAGATCGGGTCTGGTAGGGAGGGATCAGGGAATGAGGTGGGTCGGGTTTGGGAAGATAGGTGGATGTAGAGCCTAAATCAGAAATCGCATTGGGATTCGAGTTCGATAGGGAGGGATCATGAGAGGGAGGTGTGTCGGGTTATGAGGTGTTGGTGAGGGAAGGGCAGGTGCGAGTCGAAGAGGGAGTGAGGAGTCGTGGTCCTCATCAATATTTCTGCAACTCTCGTAGCATTTTATTTGATTGCCACTTGATATTTGAGACAGTGAATTATATGATGAACCACTTACGCTCAATCATTTGGCAACACTTAATTTAAGCTTTTTAACCCTACCTCTTATTGGGTGACCATTTTTGTCCACCATGATCTTTCTCATCATTTCCTCTATCTCTTCTCTCCCAACCACCGTCTTCAATGGTAGCACTTTTGATCTGACGGCAACACCAAGTTCCCTAGTCAAAATTTTAGCATTCATCCTCTGCTCTGCATAGAGTGGCCAAACGATCATCGGCACTCCATTGGTGATGCTCTCGAGGCTTGAGTTCCACTCACAGTGTGACCAAAATCCTCCTACTAATGGATGACTTAAAATGCCTACTTAAGGGGCCCAAAGAGGCATAACCAACCTAACGTCATGGGTCCAGGTCAAGAATCCTTTTGGCAAATAGGTTGATGGGTCATCATCTCCATTTCATTAAATAAAGGTACTAAATGTAAATAAAAGTATCAAATATAACACAATATCAATAATGCATAAAATATTGTAAATCAGTACATTACACTAATAAGATTTTTTTTTTCTCTAAAGATAACAATTAAAATTTAGTGATATATATTAGGTAAGTTTGAGAATTACCTAAAGCGTAAAAAAACAGCATCTACGGATTTAGATGGTGGTCGTACAACCCAAATGAATCTTTGTTGACTCAACTCCAACCCCCAAGCCATTTCTGTCATCTGCTCAAAGGACATGGTCCCCCCACTCAGTGGCGAAGCTACATAGGGGCGAGGAGTGGCGTTCGTCCCTCCCCTCGTCAAAAATCAAGCCCAAGAGCTATGGTTCCGCCCCTCTAGTCCCGTCGGAAGTGATGAAGTTCGTCTGTGTTTTCTGGGTTCATTGCTGTTGTGCAACTCTGATGCACGCAAGTTCCCTTTTTTTTTCTAAAAAACCAGGCCAAAACGACGTTGCTTTGGCATTGGTTAAAAAAATTTAAAAACTCCCTTCAGTGGGACGATATCGTTTGGGTTATTGAGTTAAAAAAAAAAAATTAATTAAAGGAGACCACTCGTCCCTCGTTGCCTTCACTATCCTAGACCCCTTACCTTCCAACTTTCAAACCAATCGGAGAGTAGTAGCGTCCTAAATCCCAACCGCAACATCCTGTTAGCCTTCCTTGCTTCCAAAGTTCAAGCCACCTCCTTGCTGCCAACTTCCAAGCACCATCCTTTGGTTTGGTTGGCCATTTCTCTCCAAATTTTTAGATGAAATGTTTAATTTCTAAATTTATATTATCCCTAACCCTAATTCATTATTTAATACAAAATGTTGTTTAATTTATATAGAATCATGGAGTAATTGATCAACATGGTTAATGACTTAATTATGGATTATTGATAAGAAATTCTATAATTATTGATAAATGAAATTGTTATTTAGGTTAAAATTTGAATTTCTGATTATAGATTAATTGATTATTGATATTGATTAATTGAATTTTTGTTTATTGAATAATTTATATGATTATTGGTATCGATTGGTTTAATTAGTTATTTGTCATATACTCATATAGTATATTCTACTCTAAGATTAAGAATCTAAGATTTTTTTTTTCTTCACATTATACAATTAATTAATATAAAGATACTATAATGAACCTATTATGCAAAGTTTTCATGGTATGAAACGTTGTCGGCAACTATTGTAATGTGTTTGTATTCATAAACCATGGAAGAAATTACTATGAAAGGATTTGATTGTTGTGAGTTTTTTGAATCTTGCACTCTTTAAGTTCCCCCCTCTCCCCCCAATCCCCGACAAATCCTGAATTCGCCACTGCCCTCACTCTCCCTAATGCCACAAATATCACAGATTCACAGGGTTGCTTGTCTAGCCATTAAAACAAGCCCTCCTCCCTTGGACCGGCCTCGTCAATGGTCCCATAGGATAAACTGGCACCTTAGCCACTCTACCCAAGAGTGCCTCGCCCCGTAATGCATGTAATGTTTTGTGCTCCAAGTCCTCCCATGTATTCATCAAAATCCCATCACTCTTCGGCAAATTATAGTACCTATCCTTACGTATACCAAATATTGGTGGTCACTCCGGTCCAGCATCGGGTTAAGCACGTCGTCGTACTGAACCGGCTTGCAGCCTAGAATTCTCCGCGGTTCAATCTGGTCTGCGTACTTTCCATCCACTTGTTTTATCAAGAACTGGCACGTAGACAGTCAAGGCTACGAGCAATGCATTGCTAGCAATGTAAGGGGGCGTTTGTTTGCCCTCACTAGGTTGGACTGGACTGGACTGGACTAACTATTAGTCCAATACTGTGTTTGTTCCATGCTGGGACTAACATTAATGAGACTAAAGGGGACTAGCATGGACAAAACCCTTCACTAAGAGGTCTTAGCGAGACCCCCCAATAACCATGGGACTAGCTAAGACTATCCTCTCTTTCTCATCCTCATCATGCTCAACGACCACTCCCGACAAACTCCTCATCATCTCCGGTCACCTAGATCAATCATTAACTTTCCGACTCTCTTTCAGATCCATTTCACAACCAACTTTCATATAAAATATACCAAATTGAAGCTGGGAGTGACAAGATTACGATTTTACCTGAATCAAGGCCAAAATGTGGTCGAATGTGGCCGGAAAATGGCCTGGAAGTCTCGGCCTGTTTGGGCTTCTTCAAATCCATGACAGATTCGAGCATTCAAAGCTAAGATCTCGGTCTAGGGATGGTGATGAATTTTTTGGCGGTGCTAACTTCATCCAATTTAACAAGGGTTGGCCGAAAAACATATCGGGAAACCTGCAACTCGTCGGGAAAATTGGAGCCGTGAGGTTCCATTCGAACAACGCATAGCTAGAGAGGGAGGGAGGACAGAGAAATAGAGACTGGAATCAATAAGGAGTTTGACCAGGAATGAGAAAGAGACATGAATTGAGAGGTCTAAGAGGAAAAAAAGAGGGAGATGGTGAGACGATGAGAGAAGAGGAAAAGAGTGGACGGAAATGGTAGGAAAAGATGAAGAAAAAGATATCATAATAAAATATTAATAATTTATATATTAAATAATATAATATTAGAATTTGTTATTATCCAGCTTTTTAGTCCAATACTGCACCAAACGCTTCACTAAGTTAGTCCAATTTAGTCTAGTCTAAGCCAGTCCAGCTTAATCCTTGAAGCTAATCCAGTCCGAGATAGTCCGGCGCAACAAACGTCCCCTAAGAGTATTTAGGAATCCCTAGCTCGTAGCCGATGGACAGAGATTCTGCGCTGAAGAAGTCCACGATAAGCACTGTAGGACGAAGAGAAGATTCCATTCCAAGTATGGCTGACCGAAACGCAGGGACGAAGAGAAGATTCCATTCCAAGTATGGCTGACCGAAACGCAGGTCGTACTTCACACATCATGACTGCAAGGAGTGCAAAGGCAGCAGCAACAGGGCCAACACAACCGGAAATGTCGGGCGGTGGGAGGTCAATAATGTCACAAAACTTGGGGGTGGTGACTGCCTCGAGGAGCTCACACTCAACCTTGGAAGTAGGAGATGGGATGGGGAAGGTCGGTGAAGTTCCGGTGGATGACAAATCTTTTTGCGAGCTCGAGGATGGGGATGAGGTGGCCCAGGCCTGGGCTGCAAAGTATGGCTGCATGTGGCTTTGAGCTCACGGTAGACGGATAGCAATGGCTTTAGCCTTTAGTGCACCGCTTGAGCTTAAATAGGGAAACCAAGTTCAGTTGCGCCTTGTACGTGGGGGCTTCAATTGAATCAAAACAATCATTGTTATTTTATTTTATTTTTTTGGTAAGAAGCAATCATTGTTTTTTTTTTTTGTTTTTTTTGGTAAAAAAACAATCATTTTTATTTTATTTTTTTGGTAAAAAAAATCATTTGTTATTTTGTTTCGATGTTTTATACAAGTGACTAGGGGAGGATTCACTCAGGATCCGAGTGCTCCCAAAGAAGCACATGTGAAGACCTTCAATGACCACCCAACGATTTGGGTAGATGGTTAAAGAGAGAAGACTATCAAGACTATACAAATGTCGTGCAACAGAAATTTTAAACCAGGAAGAAATATCTGATTTCATACGAGGAGAAACACAGAAAAGACCACCATGACTCTGTTGTTCTTAAACCTTGGTTCCAACAAAGAAAAAAAAATTTCTCGCTCCATTTCCCATTGACCAACTCCCCATTTTTCTTTTCTTTTTTGATTGGTTGCCCAATTAGGTTGTGACACCTAATATTAAATTAATAAAGAGACGGTGTATGCTCAACCAATACTTTTTATACAATATGTTTGATACAGTTTTTTTTTTTTTTTTAAATTCACTATAAATTCATACGACCTACGAAAAATATTTTGTAAAGTATTAGGAACTCGTAATCACTTGAACTTCATCTAATACCATCAAATTCACTAAAATATTAAGCAAAAATTGTGATATTTTTTGTACATTATATGTTAAATAACAAACCCAAATTTTCAATACAAGTATAGTTAATTTTTTTTAAGTGTAAATAGACACTTATTTATATGATATATAATAAACTTACTTAAATCTACCTAGGTACCGTCTCGGCGGTAGGCTTCAACAACCTGCTCGGCTAGCGTCTAGTGTACCTTAACTAGGAGTACCCAATATTAAAATCCTGAATCCGCTGCAAGTGACATTACTATTTTATTTAAATTTTATAAAGGTGATATTATTGTGGCTGTAAAAAACTCGTTTAGTATTCAAGTATTTTTTTTTTTTTTCCTTCTAAATACAGATTGTTTAGAGTTGGTATTTTTTTCAAAAAGCAGTTGACAAACTCTATCCAGTGCGTGACCTAATTGTAATTTTGTTTTAATGTGGAGTGGAAATTTGGCCCCAGGTTCACCAAAAGATGATAGATGTTAACTGACAAAGAAAGCAGTAAGTCTCCAAACTATTTTATCTTTGGATTAATCTCTGTTTACTATTTTTATGTTTCGTGATTTTCAACATTTAATACATTAAGTTTTTTTCGTCCCAGAGTCATACCTAAAATGTTAATTTTGGGACAATCTCATACATCCGTTAGTCAAACTGTTAAGTCTGCCGTTAACTGTTGACGTGACGCCTATATGTGCAATGAATGGGGGCCACGTGTCATTAAAAATATTAAAATAATTAAATAAATAAAAGTATTTATTAATAAATAAAAAAATAAAAAATAAATAAAAAGCAACAACAACAAGAAGGAAAAAGCCCAGAACCCTTGCAAATCAAAACAACAAAATATTCCGATCAAATCATCCCCAAACCCAATCTTTCAATTCAATCCTCCACTCTCAAACTCTAAAGTTTAGTTCTTTTAGATCAAAAGGAAAACCCCAATTCAATTACTTTCAAAGCTTCAGTAAAATTCAAATTGAAGAACGATGTTGAACTCAAATCACCACCAACCCCCGTCTCCCTCCGACGCATGATGTTGCGCGAGATGTTGGCCTGGGTACAAGAGGTAATGGTGCAGCAACTGGAGGAGCGCCAAAGCGACTGGGTTTATTGAATCGCAACCAGGGCCGGCCCTGAGAATTTGGGGGAGGCAAGCCTTCGAAGTGGGGCCCTAAAATTCTTTGATCTCTGGTTCTTTGTATATTGATTTGTATAAAAAAGAATTCGCTAAATACAAAAAAAGTTCTATTTTCACATCAAATATCATTAAAAATTAATATCAAAAGAAGATAAATATACAAACATTACTTAAACATTACACGATTCACGTTTTGATGTACTAAATATTTGCAGTCAAGAGTCTAAGATTGAGAGTAAAGAACAATAAAACTTGAAGATTAAGAGATTAAATAATAATAAAACTTGATTGACAAGTATAATAAATTCAACACCAATTGTTTCTCTTGTGTTTTTTTCCTTCTAAAATCAACATCACACTAACGAATTGAATATTAAAATAATCCATTTAATAAAAAGTTATTGAAAAGAAAAATATAAATTCAAAGTTTTGATTACCTTAAAGTACAATCTTTAAAACCATATGATAGTTGATTTAAACATTCAATAGAAATAGAGATAATGGGAAATTGGTTTAAACATTCGATAGAAATAGAGAAAATGAGAAGTTGAAAGTAAAAAAGATTGCAAAGAGACTTGAGTTTTATAATTTTATATGCATTTGAACAGATGGATTGGGAGTTGGACAGATGGATTGGTAGTAAATTTGAAAAACAAGAAAAATCAAGAAAAATGTAGTAATTAAAAGGCAGCTTTGTGTTTCGAACTCAACACCCTAAAGAAAAATGAAGCCAACATTTCCACTATACTAACAAATGAATTATGATATTTCTTACTTTTTTTTATATTTATATGTTAATTACTAGACATAAAAAAATTTTGGGGCCCTAGGCAAGCGCCTACTTGGACTAGCCTGAGGGCTGGCCCTGTGATGATATCAATCATTTGATAATCAAACAGACTCCCCACCAACCTTTTGATCTAACTGATGAATTATCATTCAAAACCAGAAAGCAACTATGCAAAGAAAAATCCCAGAATTAGTGTACGAAGGTTTTACGCCAATTGGTCACAACATGCATGATTCACGTTTTGAAGAGAAACGCTGGTTTTTATTTGGTTAGAAGTTGATTCTGTTTTGTTCTCGACTTCTTGCACTAGCTCTCCTCAATTAGTTCCTTGGCAATTGAGGGTGGAGTGGAGAAATTGCTTGCATGGAATTTCCCAATATATTTTTGATCTTCTAACATTTGTAGGGAAGGTAATCAAGTCGATGATACCCTTACAAATCATGGTTCCTCTTCTATTTGTCTTGTTTGGAGGATTCTCCTCCTGATTTCATATTGCCATATTACCATCGTGATTATGTAGGATTTCCACACTATCGCTTTAGATAGGTTTCTTTTATCAGCCTTGTTATATCTTGTATTGATTGTTGGAGGGTTCGTTTTACGCCTATTGTCGTGGTTAGAATTAGACTTTATATCCCCCTTTATGTCTATAATTTTCTTATTCTTTAATAACTCTACCTCTTTCATTTCCCATAATAGCAATGTTGGAGTAATGAGTGTAATCATGTGTATGTTGGTACACTAATGTTTGTAGTGTATTAATTTATAGGGTTAATCTCATTATACTATCCTGAAATTTTTTGGTTTTCAATATTTGATACACCAAGTTTTTTTTGTCCCAAATTGATACCTAAAGTCATAATTTTGGGACACTTTGATAAATTCGTTAAGTTTTCAGTTAGAATTTCAGTTAGATGATGATATGGCACCCACGTGGACAATGACTGAACGTCACATGGTAATATGGGTCCACGTGAATATTAAAAAATTTTAAATTCTATTTTTTTTTTTTTTTAAAAGTTCGATGACTCTCTTTTAGAATTTAAAATTTCTAAATTCTAAATCGAAATTGGACCATAAAACTTGTGTTTGCAGCCACAAATCAACAGCTCGGGATCTCCGAACAAGAACAAGCCCATGAAGAAGAAGAAGATGCAGATGAGGAGGTGAGAGAAGAGCTTTGAGAGAGAAGAACTTTAAAACCCCCATCCCTCATGCCATATTGACATGTGGTGCCCAGTTATTGTCCACATGGGCATTGGTGGATCCAGGATTTCAAGATCAACAGGTCCCAAGATAAAAGTTTAAAAAAAAAAATATTAGACTAGTTTGGTTCCATATCACTATTTTTTCTATTGAATTTGGTTTATTGAATAATCAAAATTAATCAACCACATTAAGTGGCCTAGTGGTAAGGTGCGGATTTCGGCCCTCAAAATACAAAAAACAAGGAGGTCTAGGGTTTAAGGCTTCAAGCTGGTGAGTCTACTTGACTATGGCCAGGAGAAAGCTGAAATGTCTCTATGAGTCTTCCAAGCCCCTAAAAAGGGTGGATAACCATGGCTTGCCACTAGTTGTCCCGCTTTTTTTTTTTAAATAATAATAATCAGGATTAATCTCAAATATGAAATTTGTTTATGTAACATATATATTACAATTGGGAGTTGAGACTAGCGTTTAGGATTAAAAAAACTTAAATGAATTTGAAAGAAATAAAATTAGGCAACTAGAGGTGGTGGAACAGCAAATGGTGTTGGGGGATGGGGTAACTTGAGTTTAAAGTTGGGAGGTTGCGACGATTGGGGGTTGGGAGTTCTTAAATATAATTTGGGAATACTGGAAATGACCAAGGTTCTTAGGCTTTGTATAAAAAACAGAGATATTTTAGTTTTTAAATCTTTTATAATTTCCTAACTAAAAAATGCTATCGTTTCGGCTAGGTCTTTTAAAATAAAAATTAGAAACCTCTTCTTCTTCATTATAAGCACTTCTGCATGCACACCCATGGAGGCAACAAGTCTCTCCACTGCATCTGCCCAAATTGTTGGAGGATCCCAAAGTTTGATCACAAGTGTTTCTTCGGGCTTCCAGAGGGTCCCGAGACCTCCCGGGTCCCTATATGGATCCGCCCATGCACATGGACGCCACATCATCTGTTAACAGATGTTCTAATTGAAAACTTAATGGATGTATGAAAGTGTCCTAAAATTATGACTTTAGATACCAAACTGGAACAAAAAAAACTTGATGTATCAAATGTTGAAAACCAAAAAACTTAAGGATAGTAAACTTAGATTAAACCCTAATTTATATCATTAAGGCATAAAACTGGTTAAACATTCAGATAATGACACAATTACCCATTTGTTTACAAGTAATAAAAACACAATCAAATAAAAAATGAGGAGAAAATGGAAAAAAACCATGTGGAGGAGAAGTGTTACAAAACCTCTCCACTCCGTGCCTCTCTCAAGGCAGTTAGCCCCTCTCCAGAATGCACCCCTAAACACTTTATGTGCACATGTTTCTCTTTGCATTTTGATATACACGTGCTCTACAGTTTTTGTTTGTAGTCTGACGTCTGTCACTGTTTCTTTTTTCTCTTCAATGTTGTATGCATTTCAGCACCGTATTTAATGATATTGATACGTCTTTGTTACTTTTTTCCGCAGAAAGTTGCACTTCCTCATCCCAACGCTAGTGAGACGGATTCAGGATTTGAATGTAGGGATCTCAGTATTAAATACAAGTTTTTTCAGTATGAACAATTATGTAATTCGTCTTCATTAAACAGGTTTATGGAGTGATGCAATTGGAAAATTAAGTTGGCGGTTGTCTTCAACATGATAATATCTTGCGTGTAATACTAGAAGAGAGAATGTTCCAAGACTTGTTATTGATCTGTCAAAGTCAACAAAATGGTAGGAGGAGTTTTGCTGAATTGACAAGGGCCAGAGCAAAAAATAAAACCCAAACCCCAAACTCACAATCAACCGATATCACGACTTAATTGATTTAACAATTCTTCTTTTAAGTGGGGCGGAAAAAGAAGAACAATACTTGGCTGCTGAATTTTCAGCAGCAATTCATGCTTTCATCCGATTAAATTTGAACACGTGTTTAATTTGTATTTACAATTTCAATTATTTAAACATGTGTTCAAATCTGATTGAATAAAAGCAGGAGTGGTGGCTAAAAATTCAACAACCAAGTATTGTTCGAAGAAGAAAGGAAGAAGGAGAAAAGGAATAAGAAAAGAATAAAAATATAGAATGACAAAGTAAAAAAAAAAAAAAAATATTAATAGATTTAAAAGAAAGTAAAAATCGACAAAGAAAATGAAAATCCCACCTCCCTCACCGTCTCTCCCTCTCCCTCCAATTGTTCCCAACCTCCTCAAAGTTCACAAACAACGAATTGTCTGAACTCTATAAGAACCATCAACCTCAAATAAAATCTAGCAAGAGAATGAAAAAAAAAAACATCGCATTGGGGCCCAAAGTCCAAGAAAAAACCTTTGAAATCAGAGGCATTTAACACTAACTTTTCAGCTTGAAAAGTAAGTTAGGATGGGCCGGGATCATCCTGGTCCACTCCGCCTCTAATCATTTGTATGCTGCGTTACATGTTTTTGAGTGTTTTATTTGTTGCAATTTTGACAAGCAGTCAAGCAACCCAAGAGCCTTGCGGGAGTAGATTGTACAGTATCTACAGTCAACTTACCAATACAAACTGTCATGTACGGAATATAATTATAGAAACCATGCTCTAACAGCAGTCACAAATCTGGAAAATAAATGATGCATAAATTTGTAGCAAATGTTACACCACCAGTGATTATACAAAGTACATAACAAGCGTATGTTATGGTATGAGTCTATTATTTATCAAACACTATAAAAGTTTGGAAGTCGCGTAGCTCAAGTGATTAAAAATGCATTTCACACACACGAGACAAGTGCGCTAACCCTCACATTGGACCAGCCATAACAATATGGTTCAACTTCGCTTTTAGCGGAATCGAACCTAAGACCTCTCACTTACAAGTGAAGAACAATACTACTAGACCGTAGTACTAGATGGCAGTTGATCCATTTTTTAAAAAAGAAGAATCAATTGAATATATTAAAAGGATTAGCAATTGATTTGCAAGAGACGAAGCGTTTTCCCTGTAGAAGAAAATCAGGCGAATCAAGGTTTTCTGAACCACCCAGACACACACAATCATATTTGGAGGACTAGTTGGAACTTGGCGGCAATCCAGTCAAAAGGGGAGATCCATCCACCAATAATTGGGGAAGCAGCAAAGTTATTGAATTGGTTGGTACACTGACTCAGACATCAAGCGTGGCTTAGGTGACATGGACTTTCACGAGATACATTTTATCACATGCCAAAGGGTCCCTCTTGGAGGTTTCCCTTCTGTGAGAGATGCTTTTTGACCCACACAACTCACAAGAACAAGGCAACAAAACACTACATGACTACAGACACAAGAAACTCATCACTCACTCCATCACTTTGCTGCTTTGCATATGAATGGATCAGAAATCGAAACCCTAATCGGCATGGAGGGACATGGACCTACTGATTCAAACATTCAAACTTATTGCATCTCTCATGCATCCTGACCATCCCACCACCCCTACTGTCCTTCCCAATTTATGATTGTGTTCATGAAATCACAGCTGATAATTCACTAAGCATGCAATGAAATTAACTTGTCATTCGAGTTACGAAGATGATCTAATAAGAACTTGTAAACATGGACTGAAAGATTTTGGTGTCATGAATTGCTAATAATACAGTACTAGAAGGTCAAGGAAATAGAGAAGTTTCTAACAAGATAGATCTAATAATTTTAACTACCTTCAAGAAATTTGGGCATGGGGTTGTCCAATAGAGTCTACAAACGAATACATAGCTCACGAGAAGATGTGATGCATTCTCTGTGTTTGAAGCTGGTGAAATAATGCCACTGATGACAACTTGAGAAGGGGTCTATCAGTGAAGAATTGAAGAAGAAACTTCAAACATATCGAGGGGAACTAACAACCCCGATTTCAAGTTCTTGCTTGATTCTCTTTCCCACACATGGAGTATTTCAGATTCAGAATTGCAGGCCTTCTGTGAAGAGTGCTCGGAAATTCCCTCTTTAACCAACAAATTCAATAGGAATTGATTCCTGTAATGCTCCACGAGAGAGTAAGCTGTATATTTAAAGAAATACATAATGCACCAAATATGATTTTGATGTCCCCCAGTGGTAGCAGAACCAAAGTACATACCAAGCGATGCTCTACTCAGCTGCCAAAGAATACCAATTACCACTGAGAAATGCACACAACATGTTAAGATATTCCCTCCTGATTTTATGCATTCTCAAGCTAAAGCTTCGAGTGATGCTTAATGGTTCTTCCCATTTCCAAGTGTGAGCTCCAGATCATCCGCTCCTACCTCATGTATTCTCTCACCCTCCCAAGCTTTCACTGTGCCACTCTCAAACTCAAACTCCGAGCCTCGTCCCCTCTCTGCAGTGCTCCCCCATCCCATCCCCACATGGGCTTCAACAGCATTCTTAAGAACATTCTGCTCAGCCACAGGTTTCATAAGATTAAATGTGGGCGAAGGCGGAGCAACTGAGGGCGCCCCTGTCTGAAAACTGACCCAACGACCGGAGTCCACAGTGGAAGCATCAGACTCATCACATTCTGGTATTGTGGCAGGTGTAAGATGGTGGCGACGCGTAGGACTTGAGGGGGCAGAGGCTGCAAAAAGAGGGTGGTGCAGGGAGTTTATGCAACCATTAGTAAGGGAGTCCCAATCAGGTTTTCTCTTTGAACCTCTAGAGGTTGGGGAAGAAAGAGGTGGAGTTACAGGAGCACTATTGGATATTCTAAGAGGAGGAAGATTTGTGGGAATGGAAGCTATGTTGCGCAGGAACGGAAGAAGGTAAGAGGAGGGGTTTCCATCGAAACGAGCAGGACTTGGAAAAGAGGAGGAGGATGGACTGGCATGGTAAGATGGTACGGGACTTGGGAAAGCTGAGGATTGTGGACTTTGTAGAATAGAAGAACACGCACTCATATTTGTTGGAGTGCCTGCAATTTCCATGGGAGATGGCTTGCATCCCTGCAACCAAAACAAGCATTTCAGCACCCAAATTCAACAAACAATGATACAATATGAACGAAGAAACTGCTTAACAGAAAGCAATATAAGCAAATGTAGCTCTAAATATCATGGGTTTTCCCCTATTGTCAATTGAAATTCAATATATTGGCACGTGGAGCAGAGTAAATTGATGACCCCCTGAATCCTTAGAGCAAAGAAAAACGGATACTTTCGGGAACAAACATTGGAGATCTCACAAAAGATTGAAAACAAAATTGCATGACTAAATCTTATCTTTCAACAAACCAAGACAAATTCATAATCCCTTTTCTAAATCTAGAGAAGTAGAGAGAGACCCAATTCATGATATCCAGATCCTAACTCATATCGGAACCAAAACAGAGAAACAGATATACAAAAACGAAGAGGGTTTTGTTATTTTGTGGTATAGATTAATTTGTGAAACAAAGAACAAATTCATTCAAACAATTAAAAGCTTCCCACAAATTAAGATTAACAAAAAACAAGCTCAGTAAGCTGGAATCACCAAGTTTCAATCCACACCTCCTTATCCAATGATCATCAAAGACCAAAATCCAACTGGGATTCAACACGAAGGCAAGGATTCACAAAATCAACCAAAACCAAGTCCACTATGAATTGCATGCAGAGATCTATGATACCCAAAAGCCAAAAGCAAAAGCAGAAACCCAATTTATAAAAATAAAAAAAAAAAAAAAAAAAAAAGGCGATTCAGCTGAATCTGCATAACAGTCAAATGAAATCCCACAAACCTTGCGGTAGGTGGTGCCATCTTCTTCCACAACCCAGCCAGCTTCAGCACAGAGAGCCTTCAAGACCTCGTTGTTATCGCAGTGCTTGGGAAGCTTGTAGCTTCCCTGAGCTCTGAGCCCAGAATATATCTTGGCAGCAATGGCTCTCCTCCTCCTCTCCCTCCTCTTGTTGTTCTCTCTCTCTTTCCATGTTGGTAACCTCCCCGACGACCCACCGCCTGTCATTTTAGCTTTTCCTGGTCGACCACCTCCTTCCTTTCTGAGCTTTCTCCCTCTAGATTCTGTTTTCTCGTGGGAGATAGAGAGGGAGGGGGTATGGCGAGCTGCAGTGGGAAGGGGAGGGAAGAGAAGAGGGAAGCAGTATTCTTGTGGCTGTCTCACGAGGAAAGTGCTCTCTTTATTCAAAGGGAGTATTATTGTACGAAAGAAGAGAATTGCCACAAATAAAATATTATATTTAAAATATGACGTACCACAAAGTTTATAAAGAATTTCACTTTTGAAAGTCTCGTTTACATTTCTCAACAAAGAATCCGAGTGGCATTTCTCCTCTTCATATAATAATGCCCTTTGAAAGGGTAATTAAGGTTTCATTAGGATAATTTAGGGTTTATTCACACATATCGTGCAAATTGGATTTGGAAGGCAATTTTTTTCATGAGAATAGGGTAATTAGGGTTTCTTCAGGATAAATGGGGATTATTGTTTAATGTTAGTGAGATGGGATTTTCTCATGGAATCCAAATTTTGGGTAGTAATTCCAATTAAGATCAATCTCTCTCCCCCTGCTGTCTTCCGACATCCATGACTCTTTTCAGACTATCTTCTACCTATCCCCTTGGGTTATGGCCTCTCTCTATCCCACTATTTTTTAGATCTTCAACCATATTGTCTAACCGCGTTTTGCGGCTCTCCTTAAAGGTGTGTAGAACGTCTGTTCGGGGGGTCACACCACCATCTTCCACCTGTGTGCCTTTGTTGGCACAGGGGGGTCACACCACCATCTTCCACCTGTGTGCCTTTGTTGGCTCGATTACTTTGTGGGATGTTCCTCCCATGAGTTTCATTTACTTGATGGATGCGGATTTGGTTTTTGTGGCATGATGGAGGAGGGTGTAATCTTCTTGATTTCCGGTTTGGAAGCTTCGTTTGGTTGGATTCCGGTGACTACAAGGGGCCGGGGTTCGTGGTTAGGGCGTCTGTGTTTTTAGGGTTTTTTGTTTGTTTTTGCTCAATCTTTAGGTTGGGCCTTTTGATTTGGGATTCATTTTGTAGATTTGAGCTTTATTTGTATTTGATAGTTTGATAAGATAACAAATTTAACATTGACAACGTAAAAAAAAAAAAAAAAAGAGGAAAAAAAAACCCACATATCTTATGACAAAGGGGTGAGTTTGATGTGCATTGCCGTTGTCTTTGAAAATAACGGGTCATGGCCCAATTCAACATCATGTTTAATTGATTAGAAATAAAATATGTTAAGTTTCTTGCGATGAAAATCAGTACTATTAATCTATGATTGAGCTCAACTAAAGAGACATTTGAGGATCTCACTCGTTATATTGTCATGAAATGTTATAAATGTTCTTTGCAAATCAATTAAAAAACATCAAACTTAGGTTATCAATGATCGGATTATAAAGACTTGTTAAGGTTCTATTAGTTTTCTCGAGTACGGAGATGATTAAAAAGATGCTGTCTCTCCGGTCTTCAGGGTTTCCTGTGGAGTCATGACGTGATGTTCAGTTTGAACGGTACAGTTACAGACAAACAATGAGCTCAAAAATTCACAAGCCACTGGCCTGGCAGTCGCCTCCACACGTGCGACACAGAAACATATATAGAAAATTATAGCAAAACCCCTCCAGGTCCCCCCACTCGAAGTCCCCACGCCACCCCAACTCAACCATCTACGGCGGGGACCACGACGACCTTTGACGTGTCCACCAGTGGCTGTCCACGTGACTGTGGTTCCCACCTAATCTCTTTTTCTTGTCCTTTTTGTTTTATTGTTTTATTATTTTTTGTTTTTTTGTTTTTTTAATACAAGTTAGAAATACATTTCTAATGAAGCTGCTACAATGAGAACTAGAATTATCTCTGAATCTCAATCTACAAAAATAATAATTCAATAATGAATAATTAATTTATACAATTTGATCTAAATAATTTTATTTCTCTAACATTACTCGAAACTGATTCATCTCAACAGTAGAAACATAAGATTCACACCCTTCGGTTTTGAATGCAATGCCACGGCACCAGACTATCCGTGGTCAACCGTCGTTGCTTGACTATTTCGAATTACGTGCAACAAACGAAGGATGTCACGAAATGTATCGGAAGAACAATTAACAACTAAGCTTTTAATTAACTCTTAAATTTAAATGAATTAACAATCAGCTGGGGATCCAGCTAATTAAGCGAGCTAGCTGCTGGGCTGCTGGCCAGTGGCCGAGTCAAGTCGTTGGGGGCGTGAAGGCAACAAGACCTGGCACACGTGCCGTTTACGCGGGGACCAACGCCCGTGTCTTCGTTTTTCCAGAAAGTAGGAAGGGACCTCTCTCCTTCTTATTTTGGTATTCTCCATTGGTCCAAGAGACCACGTGGGGTCCATTAGGCCCAAACCATCCCCAGCAACAAATAAATCTATCATTATAGCCCCCAAAAAATAAAAATAAATAAAAAAATAAAAAAAAGGGAGGAATAAAATCGTCCTAAAGTTAATTACCATTTCATCATTTACTTTTTTTTTTTTTTCCAAATTGTTTTGTTTTTTAATAAATAGTTAATATAAAGGAGCCTTAGGCTATCCCTAAACCAAGGGTGGGAAATCCTAAATTTTTTTAAAGAAGTACATTATTCATTAAAAAGGAGAAAACGTACAAAGCAAGATGATCGTGTGCATAAAAGGGCCTCGATAAAAAACCTTGCCGGGAATTTTAACCTAATCGAAGGAAAAAGAGTGTCTGCGCAAAACAACTTAACTATAGTTAGTTATCCTCAGAAAGCATTAAAGTTGCATCAACATCAACTAATGTTGCGATGAGAACTCTCCTCAATCAGGACATCAACAAGCATATCAGGAGGGTTCTCAGAGCAGATCGACTCCCATGTTCCTCGCAAACCCGCCCGAGCTGCCAAGAGCTTTGCTTGCAGCGCTCAACCGATGTCTTCGTCAACAGCTGCAAGACTCGCCAAAAATTCACCACTATGTAAGACATATTCTGAAATCACAACAACAAGACACTAGGATCACAAATAAATCAAATCAATATAAAATAGAGATTGACTAATTATATTAAACTTATCTGTAGAATATAGGACACATGGTTATAAAGATGAAGCCATTGATCCTTGCGAACAAAGTAGAAGTAGTCTTCTACTTCCATTACCTCTCAATGAACTCTACTATCGAACTAGGCTTGTAGTTTTCGTGAGTTTCAGTTGGTATGGAAGTAAGGATTGCTCCTTGGTTATAGAGCTAGGTTTCAACCAATTCCTCCCTATTGTCGGAAAGGATATCAACCCAAATCATATCTAATCAATTAAAGTCCCATCATGACTCTTATTCCTTGTATTTAGTTAATAAAAGTCCATAATTGATTGCATGTAATTAGGACTCCAATATGTTTATTTCCTTAAGGCACCGAGAGTCCTAGAGATTTCATTAACTTGATTGTCAAGTTAACTATTCCCTCAATTATTCTCAGCATAATTCATTGCCATTCACAAAATGGTTTTACATTCTCCCACTTGAATGTCAATGACAATACCTCAACGAGATAAATATGTATGGCGATCACTTGAATCCACTAAAGTATGCAATCATACATTTCAAGTAACTTGTCACTTTGAGACTAAATGCAGAACGAAGGAAAACAAGGCACACATTGGACAGTTCCTTGCACTCCATGATTACATGCACACTTAATGTAGACATCGAAATTTCGGTGAAACAAATGTTCACCAACGTATTAAAGTTTTGACGTGTTGATAGGAGCATATTCATGCGACTTAAATGGCTTGTTCTCGTGCATTTACGTTATGTTTCTTTAGTTATTTTAGTACTTTAAGCTATTTTCGTGTGTTTGTAGGTCCAAAGGGCTAAAGGAGCAAAAAGATGCATTTTGGAGACTTTTGGAGCACTTTTGGGCTAAGGATGGATAGCCTATGCTTGGAGCCAAAGTGTTGGACGAAATTGAAGACCTAATTGAAGACCAAAGTGTTGGAACCTTGTTCCCTTTAGTTTTAGGACATTTAAACCTTTCCTATATCCTTAGCCGTGCATAACATTCCAACATTCCACTCCTTCATTTCAGCCACACTCCCACATATCATTACTTATCATCACCACTTATCACTTATCATAATCACATATCATTACTTATCATCACCACTTATCACTTATCATAAATCATTACTTATCATCACCACTTATCACTTATCATAATCACATATCATACACTTATCATCACCACTTATCACTTATCATAATCACCCATAATCATTCACATAAATCAGCCACATGCATTCACTCTTCATAATTCAACCTAGTTGTCATGTTTCCCCTTTCATCATTCCCTCACATTCTTTAATTCAGCCAACACATGCTTACACATGCATTTTCAGCACCAAAGAATCATTGCACATGCATTTCCAACCCACATGCATCATTTAATCATTCAAACATGCAGCCACATTCACTTTACCTAGCTGTCATGTTCCCTCTCCCATCCATTTTCAGATTTCCACCCACCAATCTAGTTGTCATTACACATGCATTCCCTTCTTTAATCATTCCTAGCTGCCATTCACATGTTCTCCCATCCCTTCTTTCCCTATAAAACCATGCATTGCATTCATTCAATTCATCATTTTCTTCCATACACATTTCAGTCACAAACACCAACCATTCCCTTGTGCCGTGGCCTCCTCCTTCCATTTTCACAACTCCCCAAACCATTCACACCATCAAACTATCCTTAGACCTTGTGCTACAACGAAGAGGAAGATAAGAGGGCCTAAACGTTCATACAATTCAAGTTTGAGTTGTTGGAATGTTTAGGTGTTTCTTTGATTTCAATATTTAAGTTCAATACTCTTTGTTTTGTACGAATGAGGAAAGGAAGAGAAGAGGGCCTAAACGTTCATACAATTCAAGTTTGAGTTGTTGGAATGTTTAGGTGTTTCTTTGATTCTCTTTGTTTTGTATCATGAGGAACTAAACCCCCCCCTTGGCTAGGGGGGAATTCGAAATATATGTTTATGCTTGCATTTTGATTTGATTACTTCTAATTGCGTTTCATAAGTTGTGAATTCAATTTGTTTAACTATTTGATTGATAACCTATTTATGTATGTTTATTGAGAGTGCACACTTAATTTTCATGCATGAATATGACGCTAGAATATAAGGGAGTTTCACGTAATAGTTATGAACTTATATTCACAAGTAGTGGAGGTTGCTTATAAACAATCGCGTTAAACGAATTCTTGGCATAAGTTTCATGCAATCATAGTAACGAATGCCTCGTCAACACTTATAATTTTCATAGAGCGTAATGATTCTTGCTTGTATCTCTATTATGCAATCATGTAGGGGACTTGTGGGGAATGTTTTGGGTTGTCGTATGCAATCATCCAATTCAATAACGTTAGGAAGATTTGAAGGTTAATTTAAGCGGACCTAATTAACTTGGGGTGTTGAGAATTCATGGTTTATTGAAATGCAATTGGAAATCTTTTATTTATGCAAGTGTACCATGTGTGGAGATGAACCCCTTGGCTAGCATCCATTCATTCCATTTCATCAATTTCATATTTACATTCTGTTTTAATTGCAATTTGTTCATTTAGTTTTATTTCGTCAAATCAAAATCCCCCCTTTACTTTCTTGTTCTTTAGTGCTTAGAATCTGTTTAGTTTATGTTTTAAAATGTTTTGAATCAAGCCATAATCTTAAATTCGTCCAAATTTGTGTTTAAGGTCAGAAACTGCCTAGTTAGTGTTTTTAGGCAGTTTTGAGTCTTTTGAACTTGTTTTGAGTCCTTTGAGTCTTTGTATTGTCTTAGATTAGTTAGAAAGTGTTTTGATTTGTGTTTCTAAGTATTTTGATTCAAGTTTTCATCCAATTTCGTCCAAATTAGTGTAGGTGCTCAAAACTGCCAGAAAGTGGTTTTTAGGCAGTTTTGAGTCTTCTACTTGCTGTTTTGTGTTTTAGGTTTGTTTAAGTGTTTTAACTTTTAGTTTTGCATTCTTTGAGTCGAGTTTAGTGTTTTAAACTTTGTTTTTGAGTTTTTAAGTCAGTTTCCAAGTGTTTAGCAATCCCTCCTAATCCCCGGTTAAGAACGATCCCTACTTATATCTATACTACAATTGTCAAAAAGAGGGTTTAATTTGTGTGCGTATAATTCTCGCATCACGTGTCAAGGCATACATGGCATACGCCACGTGTCGTACAAATTGTACACATGGCATGTGACTCAACAAAATAGGAAGAAATACCCTTGGATGATTAAACAAGTTTTTCTTCTCAATTTGGGCAATGACAAGGTAAGCACATTTCAATCCATTACGGATCAAAGCAAGTTTTTCTCATTTGGGCAATGACAAAGCAAGCACATTTCAAGTTTAAAATTGTATTAAGTGGGAAATTAGGCCATAAATAAGACCACTTCAATTTCAATATTGCATTAAGTGGAAAATTAGGCCATTTGTTAGACCACTTCAATTTCAATATTGCATTAAGTGGGAAAATTAGGTAATAGTGCTTGGGTGGGAAAATTTTGTGGTGGTGATTCACTCTCAAAGCCTATAAATAGGCTTCTCCATCAAGAGAAATAGAACACACCAAAACCTTGAAGCCTTAAAGTTCTAAAGCTCTCAAGAAAATCCCGAAGGATCAAGAAAGCACTCTTCGTTCTTCGTCAAATCCTCCTTCAAGATCAAGCCCCAACGGCCCTTGAAGAACTTCCACCAACTCAAGATCAAGCCCCGACGGCCCTTGAAGAAAGTGTTCATCATTCATCATCCGTTCATCCTAAGATCAAGCCCCAACGGCCCTTTGGATCAACAACCTCAACAAACCCACACACCAAAAAACCTTGAAGTCTTAAAGTTCTAAAGCTCTCAAGAAAATCCCGAAGGATCAAGAAAGCACTCTTCATTCTTCGTCAAATCCTCCTTTAAGATCAAGCCCCAACGACCCTTGAAGAACTTCCACCAACTCAAGATCAAGCCCCGACGGACCTTGAAGAAAGTGTTCATCGTTCATCCTAAGATCAAGCCCCAACGGCCCTTTGGATCAACAACCTCAACAAATCCACACATCCAATCGTTCTTCAAGATTAAGCCCAAAAGCCCTTGAAGAAAACCAACTATTCATTCAAGATCAAGCCTCGACGACCCTTGAAGAAAACCAACCGTTCTTCAAGATCAAGCCCAAAAGCCCTTGAAGATCCGCTCATCCATCAACATTCAAGATCAAGCCCCGAAGGCCCTTGAAGAAACTTCCATCAACCTTCAAGATCAAAGCCACGAAGGCCCTTGAAGAAACTTACAACTGTTCATCCAAGATCAAGCCTCGACGGCCCTTGGATCAACAAATCTACATCTTACGGAGATAGAATCAGAGGATCAAATTACAAAGAGATCGTAACCCCAAAATCATTAAACACAAAAAACATTATTTTGTACACGTTATTCTTGTTTCTTGTTTTCAGGAATTTTTCGTGTTCACACTTAACTCAAAGCACTATGTTACTAACAAAGTCATGATATCAAGAGCTAATAGTCAAAACATTAGCTCACAATAGTCGAAAAGTAGTTCACAAAAGAACTCAACAACGTTGGTAACAAAATCCAACTTTTCTGTCAATTTAGAATATAATAAGAGAATAAGTAAAATATGATATACTGTTTACAAAATCAGGTTCTCTTATTAAAACTTATGAACAAAATTTAAACAAAATTTACTCTTAAAGTATTAGCCACTAAAACTTCAAAATTTCAATACAAAAGGTAATCTTTTACTCCCACTGATTAAAAGAGACAAAATTATATAAATTATTTTACTCCCACTGATTAAGAGAGTAAAAAAAACTTTGTAAATGTCTACAAAATGAAATAGATACCTTTCAAATTCTCCCATTAGCAAAACATTAGTCATGGGATCTAGAACATAAAATTTGTGAGCTCAACATCTTTATTCTAGATATTTGTAGAGAAGTGATTCTTGTGACTAAAAAACTATACAAAATTATTTGGTCATTTTTGTTCATCTAACAATTGACATAAATAGAAAACTTTAGCTGAATGTTTTCTTATTGCATCAAAAGCATATAATTCCATAATCATTTTTGGACATAAACTAATTATATTAGGTTTGCATCGCTAAAACATAAAATATAAGGGCAAATGTATATATCTTCAACACTTTTAAGTAGATGAAGTATATACAATCTTGTCAATTCCATGCTTCACTGTACATTGATTTATAGTTATACTGAATAAGAAAACATTTTTGAGCAGATTAATTATCTATCAATAACATATAAATCACAAGTCCAATTTCTTGAACAACAAACAAGAATTAATAAGCACAAATTTAGTCTCGCATTTTTTAACTAATTACCTATATGTATGAGGTTAGTAAGTTTTTTTCATATACATGTTAGGGACATATAATTCTCACCCCTAACTTTATAATTTGTTAACTTTGTATTTCTTTGAATTATTTTTTGCTAATAATTTTGGAATTAGTTTTTGTATAATCTATCTTGTTTTATTTTTATGAACATTTTAATGTAAAAAAAAAAAAAATTCAAATTCCCAAAAAAAAAAAATTAAAGATATTTTTGACCATATCACAATTATTTTTGACATATTATGAGCTGTTGGATCTTTTTTTACAGTTAAAATTGATCACATTTGATATGAGTTGTTGGATTTAAAATGTTACCATTGAAAAAAAAGTTCAAAACTGACCGTTGGATTGCAACGGCCAAAAAATATGGGGCACATAATAAAGATCTGTTGGAAAGTGATGTAGCTCAACATGCCACACTGGATAATAACCTAAGAGCTAGTGATCTACAACCATTGATTGCCAACAATGCGCCAATTCTAACCATAGAAAGCCTGCTTGTTGTGCGCTCACCCCAAAGGATCTCTCTGCCCTATTCCTTCTTATGTGTGGACCACCCTTCTTTGCCCTTTGCCCCTTCACGTGATGCTGCTGCAAGCTGGGGCCCTCAGCCCACTTGATTTCCTTTTCCATGTGGCCGCCCCGCTGGTGGGAAGGGGGCGGCAAGGCGGGGTTGCTGACCCAAATACCAACCCGAAAACCAAAAATCCTAATTTCCCACTCCCAAAATTTGGGTTTTTTTTTTTTTTTTTTTTGTTTCCCACCCCCTGCTGGAGACAGCCTAGTGTGCAACGATAAAAGTTAACTAGCGTTACGAAATCCTTCTCCAAATAATTTTATTGTATAAGGTGATGGTTTTTTAATTTTAATTTTTGTTCACAGCAACGCTACACATGACTTAAAACTTGTGTGTTATTTTTACCATTTATATTGTGAAAAGATCCATGAATAAACGCTGCCTTCAAAGTTTCAAACCCAAAACACTAATTCCAACATACAGATTAAGCATGTAGTGCTAATTTAATTGAATTTTGTTAGCGAATATGGAACTCATATATAGAAAAATAATAGATCAAGCATCTACTTGTCAATGGCTCTATTGTGCATACATTACTGTTCTTTGTTTGTTGGCAATTCTCGTGCAGGCAGCTTAAGAATTCATGGTCACAGTGCCTTGAATTGGAAGCCATGGCAAGGCCAAGGGCATGGATTCACTTAGACTGTCCCATTTCCGGCCTGGTTTTATCATCACATCGGTTTACAAGGTATTTGGTTTTCACCCAACTGGATTTGGCTGCCTTTTGCTTAAGAAATAAGTAATCGGATGCCTCCAAAATCAGCCGGGTCAATAGGGTCTGGAATTGTGAAGAGATGGCTGATAATGTGTTGTGATCTAAATTTAAAGAGAAAGAGAGGGTGCGGCAGCGAGAAGATGGAGGAAAGGTTTGGGGAATTCTGTGTTATGATTCCTCATGTCTAGTGTCTTTATTAATAGTAATAATGAGAAGAGGCTCTCCAAGTAAAACAGAGTTGGGCGGTGGGCTGAGGGGGGGGGGTCCTGGAACCTAGCGCTTAAGTAGTTAGGCGGGCACCTAGGCAGACAAGGTAGATTTAAGCAAATTTATTATATATCGTATAAGTAGGTGCCTATTTATACTTATATATATATATATATATAATTGAATTGAAATACATAAATTACTAAATAAAATGAAAGATTATAAAATATTAGAACATTGAAAACATGGGGAACAAGTATATAATGAGTGTTCATCCAAGTATTTTACAAGTCTCTTACATTTTATTGAAAAAAATAAAAAGAAAAACGGAAGTTATCAATTTTCTGTCTAAGTGGGAGTCGCGACCTCTGAGAGTGCCTAGGCAGGTTTAGACCTAAGCGGACTATGTAGACACCTAAGCAGGTGAAGACACAATTTCTTAATTTTCAAACGCCTAGTGATTAATTGGGGTGGTAAGTCGATAACCAACGGTCTAGCGCTTGGGCGAGAGCCTAAACAACGTTAGATAGATATTCATAGAATTGTACTTAAAATTTACACAATCACACTATTAAATTAATTATAACAGACTTATCAAACTCACACTAATCCAAATCAAAGTTCTAATGTCAAATTCTTGTGTCTAGACATCATCATTACCTAAACACGTGGACGGCCTAAAGCAACCAAGATATGAGGCGTAACATATGAGACGCAGCCGATTTGGACAAATTCTTCAACGTCAGTCATGAACCATGGTATCCAACGGTCGAAATCGAACCCAACCCACGTTTGCCCATTGCCCTGTACTTTGATACTTTAAAGTCAACGACGCCATCAACGAAAACTTAAAATTCATTTGGATTGTTTTTAAAATAATTGAAAACTTTTTTATGGAAATATTTTTGTAATCAATTCTTATTAAAAATATTAATAAATTTTAAAAAATTACTTAAAAGTGCTTTTTGAAGAAGCACTATACTTCTTGTAAAAAGCATTTAAAATACTTTTAAAACATAAAATTACTTTTTCTAAAAATATTTTTAGATATTTTAAAAATACATCCAACGAGTGATCAGAGGAGCCGAGCTCTTTTTGAAAACGACCGTAAAGAACTGTAATCAAATCAATAAATCCGATCGTAATTATTGCAAAAACGTATATTTACTAGATTCCTATGTTAGACATAGTCTTTGAATATCCGTTTAGAAATTTGTTGATGAGCCCGTCGGAGGTCAGTTTGTTTAAGGAAAGTTGGGGTGCTTCGTCTCAGATCTTCCATAGATGCAGAGGGCTTGTCCTTCCGGTTTCTTTGGAGTTTGCACTCGTGGGTTCTTAATTAATTTTGTTTAAGGGCCTTAATTGGGGATTAATCAGATTTCCATCATCTCATACTTCGTCTCGGTCGAAACCTGACTTTTTCAGAAGTTTGGAAGCCATGAGGTGAGTTTGATTCTTCCCACGTTGTTGCTGTCCCTTGATTGTTTCCAAAGTTGTTTTCTTTTTTTCTGGGATTCGTGGATTATGAAGCATATATGTGTGTGTTTTTTTTAGTCAATAATTGTCTGGTTCGATTTTTTTAATTTCTCAAATTACCGTTTGTCCAGAGTTTCATGTCCAAATGTAAATTATTGATGTGGTTTTCAACACAATATAGTTTTGACAAGAGCTCGGCTAATAACAATTTCGTTTTTAGTTTTTATTTTTCGTTAGAGAGAAGAAATACGTGGGAGAAAGGAGAGATGAAGAATTAGGGAGGAATAAAGGTGGGAGGGACGTGAAAACAATTTTAAGTTGCTTTCACGTTCTACTTTTTGTTGTGTGCGTCAACCACATACCTTCCACCCTTCTTCGTCCGTCTTTTTCCCCATGTATTTTCCCTCTTATATCTAGCACAAACCCGAAAAATGAAATCTAAATACGAAATGGTTATCAAACGGCCTTAAATTTGTACGTTTTAGAAAATCGGCCTTTGTATTTCTGATCCACCTTGAATTTTGGAGTGAATACAATTTCTGTATGTATGACACAAGATTGCAGTGGCCCTTGTTTTAATATCTGTGCGAGTATGCCTGTGTGTGTTCCTGATGAAAATGTACTCAGGAATTATGCTCTTGATGTAGCTGATTTCTGTGGAGTAGTTTCACATTGCATTGAGTGGTTGAGTGTGTATCTATATCGTTTAATACGTATACTTTTCACAGGACAAGAAAGGTTTTTGGGATTTCGCTGTCTCTCATTCTGATCAATTTGGCTGCTATAATGGAGCGCGCTGACGAAAATCTACTCCCATCTGTTTACAAAGAAGTCAGTGAGGCTTTCAATGCCGGGCCGTCTGACCTTGGCTATCTGACATTCATTAGGAACTTTATACAGGGAATGGCATCACCCCTTGCAGGTGTACTAGTTATTAACTATGACCGCCCTGCGGTTCTTGCAATGGGCACTTTTTGCTGGGCTTTGTCAACAGCCGCAGTGGGTGCAAGTCGTTTTTTTTCACAAGTTGCATTCTGGAGGGCAGTGAATGGCTTCGGATTGGCAATTGTTATACCGGCACTTCAGTCGTTTATTGCTGATAGTTATAAGGATGGTGTGAGGGGAGCTGGATTTGGGATGGTAAGCCTTGTCGGTTCCTTGGGTGGAATTGGGGGTGGTGTTCTGGCTACACTCATGGCTGGTGAACAGTACTGGAATATACCGGGATGGCGCTGTGCTTTCATTCTCATGGCATCACTTAGTTCTCTAATTGGGTTCCTTGTTTTCGCGTTTGTGGTTGACCCGAGAAAAATAGTTACTGACCCGACTTTTGAGAGGTACGAGACGATCATTTTATCACTTCTGCACCTAATTTCTTGATTATTTCAGTTTCCAAGTCCCTGAACAAATTGTAGCTCTGGTGATTGTGAAAGAAGAAAGAGTTCATTGAATGTGTTCTCAGCATCTATCATTTGTGATGACTTGGTTCCTTTATGTTGCAGGGAAGATTTGATAATTAAGGGACCTACAAGTGCAGCATCAGTTTGGCTGGAGTCTTGGACAGCCATGAAGGCAGTTGTTAAAGTGCGAACGTTTCAAATAATTGTTTTGCAGGGCGTTGTTGGCTCACTACCCTGGACTGCCATGGTGTTCTTCACAATGTGGTTCCAATTAATCGGTATGAGCTACTGAAAATTCTTTTCCTGTTTAGATTATGCTCACGATACTTCAAAAGTAGAATTGGTATGCTACTGTTAGCTTGTTAGACATTGATTTGTTTCTCATTTCTAACTACTCGAGCAATTCGAGTGCAATAATTTTCTAGCATGGAAATCAAAGGCCTAGATCCATGAGGTTTTTAGTTTGAAATCCTTCTCATTTCTCACTGATTCGTAAATTTCTATGCATATATATTTTTTATTCTGTAGCGTAATACATACTCTGCATGTCAATGGAACCACTGTTGGTTCTCTTTCTACCTCTCCTGTCCTTGCTGAGCTACTAACCTTTAACTTCTACCTTCAAGTCATATGACGTCTTTTAATCATTCTGGTAGGCTTTGATCACAGCAGTACGGCAGCCTTGCTCAGTCTTTTTGCTGTTGGATGTGCTATGGGGTCTCTTCTTGGTGGACTAATAGCAGATCGAATGTCACGGATCTATCCTCACTCAGGCCGTATCATGTGTGCGCAGTTCAGCGCCTTCATGGGCATCCCCTTTTCCTGGTTCTTACTCAAAGTCATCCCACAGTCAGTAGACAGCTTTTACACCTTCGCGGTCACCCTCTTGCTGATGGGCCTGACTATCAGCTGGAATGCTACTGCTGCAAATGGTCCTATGTTTGCTGAGGTTGTCCCTGTCAAACACCGGACCATGATCTACGCCTTTGATCGAGCTTTCGAAGGATCACTCTCTTCTTTTGCAGCTCCCTTCGTTGGAATCCTTTCAGAGAAGATGTTTGGTTACGATGCAAAATCAGTGGATCCGACTAAAGGGTCTACTCGGGAGGCCTTGGCATTATCACAAGGTCTTCTTTCGATGATGGCAGTTCCGTTTGGTTTGTGTAGCTTGCTGTACACGCCTTTGTATCAGTTTTTCAGAAAGGACCGCGAAAATGCCAGAATCGCCAGTGTCAAAGAGGAAGAGATGACGTGAGAAGTCATTCTATAGTTTGAAGAAGCAATCAAGCACATGAGACTACCATTTTAGCATCTTCCAAGCTTTCAGCTGCAATACTGACCAGTTTGAGAAGCCGCTTCGTAAAGCGATACACTTTTACTTCGACACCAACAGATTTTCGAGAGCAAATTTCCATTTGCACACTAGATTTTGTGATTGATTTAGCATAATGGAGTTGATAGCATGCCGTGAATTGTTCTGAGATTGGCACATTTACAAGGCTGATTAGGAAATAATAAAACTTTACATGCTTCAAAACTGCCATCTGAAATCGCATATGACCATTGAAATCCTGTCATCCAGCGTTTCCCCAAATGCAGTATTGTATGATCAATTCACTGCAATATATCACACGAGCACGGATACAGCAAACTACAACTGTACAGGGCCGGGAGCGGAGAAATCGTGCGTACAACATGTGCTTACAGTACAATGTACGGTCACATGACATGATCAGTTTGATGGTATTGAGAGAGAGAGAGAGAGAGAGAGAGAGAGAGAGAGAGAGAGTGTGTGTGTGTGTGTGTGTGTGAGAGAGAGAGAGAGAGAGTGTGTGTGTGTGTGAGAGAGAGAGAGAGAGTGTGTGAGTGTGTGTGTGTGTGTGTGTGTGTGAGAGAGAGAGAGAGAGAGAGAGATAACAAGATAACATTTGGGCAAGTCAAGAGACTACAAAGCATTCCAAAAAGTTACAGTGACATACATTTTTAAGCCTCCAACTAAATTGATTGAAAAAGAAACCGCAATCTGCAACAAATATTACAACCACATTTCCGTTCCGAGCATAATATGTCAATTGGCACTCCTTGGTGCTACCAAACGAAAGCTATGTGCACCGGGGGAATAAGGTTTGCCCCACATACCCACCGGCCATAGCCCTTCTTACATTAGCTTCAAACATCTTCGGGTTGTCTCTTAACACTGCAGCTGCATCATGATTTAGTGGATCTTCATAATTTGGTTCCTGCAAACAAAATTCAAAGACAAAAATAAGCGACATTCAAATACCAGATGGAAACAAATCACAGGAGTGGAGGACTATCAAGATTCAAGAGAGTCATTAGTACCGTGAAGAGGTGATATAATCCATAAATGACAGTGTTTATATTGAGGACAGGTTTCCAATCTTCTCGTAGGATGTTGAGGCAGACATTTCCTTCCAAGTCAATATTCGGATGGTAGACCTGTGAGGGGTTGGAGTACGTACAAGAGAATGTTTCATATAAGCGATCATAGGGAAGAGATGAAGTTAAACAAAACTAAGTGAAAAATATTTTCTTGGCAGCTTTACCTTGGTCTTACACTTGACTTTTGGTGCCTCATGTGGATAGATAGTGGCAACTTGGAATGTAAACATAAACACACCGCCTCTGTAATGGCAAATGGACAGATAATGTAGAAAACTGATGGTTATGCTAATTTACAAGACATTAGAAACAACACATATATTTGTTCTCCAGAGGAACAGCAATATGAATCCTTCAACACCATTACTTCTTGTGGTCATGTTGAATTCGTTGTGTAGTTGACTAAAACAATGGTTGCAAGCACTCACATTGTCCAGTGTCTTACAGTTGTAAATTCATGCACACGTATATTCATAAGACATATTTGTGTGACAAAGTGTTTGTGTAAGTGGAAACGAAAGAAGAAACCAGCTTCTCTTACAATTGAAAGGTGTCTAAAATAATAAGTTTCGTCAAAATTTTGTACACTATCAGTAGAATTCCTTACTTGTAATATCCTTCATCCGGACGAATTGTAACCTCAAAGTTCATCAGCTCATCCTTGCCATGAGGATAATGAATGCTACAGGATTTTGGTAAATTCAGCTCAGACATATCTGCATCAGAAGCCCCAAGAAATCATTTTTTTTTTAATTAAACGGATGCATAGATCTAGAGAAACAACACAACTCCACGCATAGTCCAAAAAAAAAAAAAAAGAGTAAACGTAATTCAGAATGAGAACCAGTTTAAAACCTGTATCCTCAACCAAATTATAACTGATTTAAATAATGACATGTAAAGTTCAATCAAGAATGCTAGACTTTGTAATCCGAAAAAAAATCATCTCAATTTCGTATATCAACCTGATTTGAGAAAAGATGACATGCTAAGCAGTCATGGTGTTAATCCATTTGCTAAAAACTGTAATGTTTTAATTTGACTTAAAACTCCACCAGCCCGAACACCTCTAGGTAATTATTATAGCAGAACCAAGGACAAAGAAGGATGTTTTATTTCACCATTCAAAAACCACTCATAAGCACCATGGCTTAAAAGTTGAATTTCAGTCCAGGACAAACTCAAACTCCTCCCTAACCCAAAATATAAACAAGTAAACCATCAATGGTACTGAAAACCATCTTACAAAATTGATCCATACTGCTTAACAATCACCAAACTCTTTTTGGAGAAGAGTGACAAAAATGTGAAAGTTTCAGTCACAATATTAAAACATTCAATCATTAAATAGAAGGAAAACCTTTAGTAAGACGCAACTTCCCAGCAGATTGCTTCGTAACCGGCGAGGCTCCATTGGCGTTTTGTGCTCTCAGCTTTTCCTTTTCTTTGAATAGCCTAATCATATCTCCTGAATAAGAGAAAACAAAGCACAATTACCCCCAAAGGGCCCAAATCTGTGACATGGGAAAACAATGGCATAGAACATACAAGATATGCCAGGCGAATCGATATACTACATAATGTCGATAATAATCAAAAGAACATCAAATGTAGTACACACCAAGCAAGGAAAACATCATCAAGAAACTATAAGAATTGCTAATTGCTATTCACTGGAGACTGGTCCTTTAATTATTTTTGTTGCCTTGTTTTTGCTGAATTATTTTTTCTTTCTGGACCCTTTCGGGTTAATGGTAATACTCAAAACCCTGAATCAAAAGATAATATGATCTCTAACAAATTACAATCTCCTATAAAATAATAACCCAAAAGTGATCAAACACTTACAAATTAGTCCCTTTAATTAATACCCTTTTTCGAATTAAGTTCTGTTCTCTATCAAAATCAACATAAACAAGTATCATAAATTTCTAGAGGGAAACAAAACTCAAATCTTTCTGAAAAACTAAAACCCAATAAACCCCAATAGTTTACAAACATAAACAACCAATCAGATGCCAAAACCCAAGTGGTACAAATAATAAAATATCAAAAATTGGGGGGTACGGCAGAAAAAAGTTGAACACTTTAAGCACCTGATTGGATTGCCTAGAAAATCTAACAGATCAAAAGAAAGAAAGAGACTTGCAGACATATATATACACATAATACCTGCGATGGGTAGATACTGACCTGGTAGAGAAGAGAAGCTCTGCAAAGGAAGAGTTGGCGACGAGTGAGAAAGTGACGAGAGAGCGAGAGAGAGCAAGGGGGCAGATTTAGAAGTGAACGACCTGTCGTTTAGGGGCTTTGGGGAACTTTGGAAGATTGATCGTCTCCTCTCCCTGGGGTTTATGCCTGATTTGTTTATGCGGTCGGTTTTGGTGTTCCATTATTTATACTCTGTTTCTTTACACAATCTGGATAAGGAAAAGTTCGGTATGCACTTGCGTTTTGGATGGAAACAATTTAATTAAAATATAATTTTTGTTATAAATAGAGAAAAGTAAAAGAGATAGCATTTACTAGTGACATAAGTAAAGCAGGTGTAAAATATTACATTGTAACTAAAACACAAGAGGACGATAAATAAAAGATGGAGGGATAGATAATGATGTTATTGATCTTTCTTTGTTCTCTATGTATCTTGAAAGTATACAGAACACTCTATTTATAGAGTAACTCCAAATAAATGTACTAACTATACATTGAAATTTACAGCACACACCTTTTGATAATACGATCCTCCTTCATTTCCCAAGTCAATATCACTTTGTGTGGGGCATTGAAAAATCTATCAATGTTTTCAATATCACTGTGGCATTCATTAACCCACCAGTATTTTCAACACTCCTCCTTGGATGCTCACATGTCAACATCAGTTGCCTCGTTAAAACCCAGTAGGAAAATATCATAGTGAAAGAAAAAGAGTACAACTTTACTTGAATTGTTGATATAGTGTTAAATATGCTTATGTTGCCTTGATAGGAAAACCTAGTGGGAAAAATTCTAATTGAAAGAGAAAAAGTATAACATGCATTTATCATGGGTGTTCCCTCTCATATGTATCTCCTCCTGATTCAGCATTTTCCAAATTTAGTTAATTGATAAGTCGACATAATCCGATACTTTGCACTAACTTCTGAAACGTACACTTTGGTAGAGACTTGGTGAACAAGTCTGCCAGATTTTCATTAGAACGGATTTGTCTGACTTCAATAACTTTTGCCTTCTGAAGCTCATGTGCACTGAAATTTTTTGGAGATATGTGTTTATTCTTATCGCCCTTGATAAATCTTTCCTTCATTTGGGCAATACAGGTTGCATTATCTTCATGGATGACAGTTGGGATGTCTGTCTTTGAAGTTAGACAACTTGAATTCTGGATATGATGGATCATTGATCTTAACTAAGAACATTCATGACTTGCTTAATGTAAAGCAAGTATTTCTGAGTAATTTAAAGATGTAGCAATTAATGTTTGCTTTGTTAAGTGCCATAAGATTACTGTATCTCCATTCTTGAACATATATCCAGTTTGTGAGCAGGTTTTATGCGGATCAAAGAGAAAATCAGCATCTGCATATCTAACAAGGACCTGGTCATCTGCGGATTTCTTTGAGTAGAAGAGACCCATGTTTGTTATCCCACGAATGTATCACAATACATCTTTGATTCCCTTCCAATGACGAATTGTTGGAGCAGAACTATACCTTACTAACAAGTTGACTGAAAAAGCTATATATGATCTAGTACATTGTGCTAAATATAATAAAGCACCTATTGCACTCAGATATGGTACTTCTAGACCAAGGACCACTTCATCATCTTCTTTTGGACGGAATGAATCTTTCTTAATGTCCAAAGAACGAATAACCATTGGCGTGCTGAATAGATAAGCCTTGTCTATGCTAAATCACTTCAGGATTTTTTTAATGTAAGTTGATTGCTGGACCAAAATTCCACTAGCACAATGCTCGATCTGCATGCCGAGACAATATTTTATTTTTCCAAGGTTTTTCATTTCAAATTCATTTTTCGGATATTCAGCAGTTTTATTGAGCTTTTCAGGAGTTCCAACTAGGTTCATATCATCAATATATACTGCCACTATAGCAAATCCATAGTTGGATTTCTTAATGAACACACAAGGGCAAATGACATTGTTGATATACCCTTCTTTGATCAAATACTCACTGAGACGATTATACCACATTGGTCCAAACTGTTTCAGCCCATACAATGATAGTCTTAATTTGATTGAGAGCATATCTCGTGATTTTTTAGTTATTTTAAGTAACTTAAGTCCTTTTGTGACTTTCATATATATATATATATATATATACACACACATATATATATGTATGTCAGTATCTAATTCTAAAAAGATTATTCCAGAATAAATGGGCAATAGTTAGGAAAGGTGCGTCAGCGTCGAGCAGAAGCAAGGTTATTAGATACCTCAGGAAAGCCCGGCCAGAACCACACGTGCGAGTTTCCTTACATATGGCTTGTCCGTGATTTATTCATATAGATACGCGGTGATGACATCTATAAGTCGCATGTCAAGTTTTTCTGAAACCACTAAACTTAATAATTAACGGAACGTAATTGCGTCCATTACAGAAGAGTATGTATCCTCATAATCAATTTCAGGTCTTTGCGAAAAACCTTGTGCAACGAGTTGTGCTTTATATCTTGCAATCTCGTTTTTCTCATTTCGCTTTCTTATGAATACCCATTTATAACTCATGTGGCTAATACCAGGTAGGGTTTGGACTACTGGTCCAAAAACATTTCACCTTTCTAAGGAATTTAATTCTATCTGGATTGCGTCTTTCTACTTAGGCTAATTTCGTCTCTGTTTGCATTCATTGACAGAGCAGGGCTCAATATCCTCACTTAAAATGATTTCGGTGGTTACTGCAAATGCAAACATGTCGTCGATGATTATTTCATTCTGATCCCACAATTCATTAGTACAAGTATAATTTATGGAGATTTATTTGCTTTCATGTACCTCTATTTCTTCAGGTACATGTGTCTCACCAAGGACATTTTCTTTTTCTAAAAGTACAAAATCATGAATTGTAGATTTGTCATTCATTTTTCTTTCTTGAATGATTTCATTTGGATTCAATTGTGTCTTTGTCTTTCTCTTTCAAGAGACTGAATCTTTTGAACATGAAGGTCTACCACGCTTCAGGCGTGCATCAGATGAACCATTTGCTGCCAGTTTATTTTGTCCAACAGGGACATTAATTCTTGCAAGTGCATTTGCAGCTGGTATATGTGATTTTGTCACTTTCATAGCATCATTAAATGCATCTGGCATTTGATTGGCAATACTTTGAAGATGAATGATCATTTTCACTTCACTTTCACATTGAGTGCTACGTGGATCAAAATGAGATAAGATGGGAACAACCCATGTCAGCTCTTACCGTTCTTCAAGAACGGTATTTTCTCCCCATAACGATGAGAAGACTGTCTTATCAAAGTGACAATCAGCAAAACGAGTTGTATACATATCACCTGTCAAGAGTTCTAAATATCTAATGATAGATGGTGAATCAAAACCCACATAAATTCCCAGTTTGCACTGAGATCCCATCTTAATGCGTTGTGGTGGTGCAATAGGTACATAAACAGTATAACCAAAAACTCGTAAATGTAAAATGTTTGGCTGATATCCAAACATGAGTTGTATTAAGGAGTATTGATGGTTGGCTATAGGTCTCAATCGAACCAATGATGCAGCATGTCGTATTTCCTCATGCAGAAACTGACAATTTTGTTTTCATGAGCAGAGTACGAGCTATTAACTGAAGCCTCTTGATCAATGCTTCTACTAAACCATTTTGAGTATGGACATGAGGAACATGGTGTTCAACATTAATGCCCAATGTCATGCAGTAATCATCAAAAGTTTGAGACGTAAATTTACCAGCGCTATCAAGTCGGATTGACTTAATGGGGTAATTTAGGAACTGTGCTTGGAACTTAATTATCTGAGCAAGAAGTCTAATAAAAGTTATATTCTGAGTAAACAAGAGACAAACGTATGACCATCGGGTAGATACATCAACCAAAACCATCAAATATCGAAATAGTCCACATGATGGTTGAATAGGCCCACAAATATCTCCTTAAATTCTTTGCAGAAATGATGGGGATTCAACATCAACATTTAGTTGTGATGGTCTAATTACCAACTTCCCTTGAGAAAAAGCCTTGCAAGGGTTATCATTTGAGATAGCAATGTGTTTACTCAATAATGGATGTTCATTAGAGTTGGTAATGATTCTATGCATCATGGTAGATTCTGGGTGACCCAGACGGTCATACCAAAGCATGTAACTTTTGAATCAATAAACTTTTGGTTTATGACAGTATGTGATTCAGTTGTCTTTATGTATATATAATATAATCCACTCATCAAACCACGTAAATTCTCCAATATATGCTTCTGGATATCATTGGAGGTAATGCATAGATACTCCACATTTTCTGCACTTTTCGTTTCAATGTGGCATCCATTTAAATGTATGTCTTTGAAACTCAACAAATTTCGAGTAGATCGAGTAGCGTACAACGCATTCTGTATGGACAATATTGTTCCATTTAGTAACATAATCTGGGCTTTCCCAATCTTGAGAAATACTTTCGATCTTGAAGTATTGTATGCGTGGTTACACTGTCTGCAAGACAAATATCTCTGTCATTGCTATTGTTTTGAGAATGACTATAGTGCTTATCCATGCTTTATCAAATATAAATGATTCAGTCGAACCGGTACACTTCATTCCCCATTTCCACAATAAAGTCTGAGATATCTAGGTGGGAAGTCATACACTGGATCAGATATATCCATTGGTTTAGCCTGGTCTAGAAAATTTGTCTCAACACCCTTCTCCTTAATAGATGCTAGATATAGATCCATCAAATATTTTGGGTATGACAACTATACGCCCAATGTTCATTGCCACCACATCTATGGCAGGCTCTTTCAGAGTTGCTGGGAATATTATTCATATGAGCTTTACCTTTGTGGCGATTTACATTTTTGAAGCTTGAGATTGAATTATGCCTTGGAACGTGTTTGTGAAACTGGACATCATGATTATTGCCCTTCCCATTCCACTGCCTTCGCCTGTGGCCATGTCCTCGTTTATGATTATTGGCACCAGAGGATGTGGCGTTCACTTCGAGGAAAACAGCATTCATTTCTGGAAATGGTGCAGATCTAGTAGATCAAGATTAATGATTTTTCATCAGGAGCTCATTGTTTTGTTCAGCTACTAAGAGCACAGATATCATCTGGTTGTATTCAGTGAAACTTCGCTCTCTATACTGTTGCTGTAGGAGCGCGATTGAGGCATGAAAGGTGCTGAAGGTCTTTTCAGCATAGCTTCCTTAATGATGGTTTTCCCACAGAGTTTCATCTGGAAGTTAATTCTGAACATCGCAGGTAAGGTAGTTTTTCCCAGTAATGTCTAGGGCAACAAAATTAAGTTTTGTCAAGTTTGTCATTTTCTTTTCTGAAAGAAAAACAGAGATGTGTAAGAACTTGTAATAATATGCATTCTAGAGGTATGTAGTGTTAGAACTTTAGGTTCTTACAAATTTTTTTTCATTTTGATCTTCAGGCCAAAATGATAAACACTCGAAACTTCTAGCTCGATATTTACATGATGAATGAGGAGAGTGATTGTACCGCACCATTCTCATTGAAATAACATAACATAGGATGGACGATTATACTGCACCACTTAAAATTGCAATGAAATTAAACAGCAGGTAAATTAAATATGCAGGGTAGAGTGGGCGATTATACCGCTTCACCTAAAATTTGCAGTAAAATTAGATCTGCAGTCCAAGATAGGCGATGATACCGCACCATCTTGGATTACAATAAGATTAAATTTGCAGTTCAAGATGGGCGATTGTACCGCACCATCTTGGATTACAGTAAAATCAACATAAATAAACACTGGGTTAGTAATCAAGAGCTACACTAAACAAGAAATCAAGGATATATGTAACTGTTAGGTTGGGAACTAGAAGCAGGCATGGTGCAAACAATTTTTCGCGAGGGTATGCCCAGCAGTTGAGGCAAAGAAAGAAGAAGAACAGTAAAATCCTTAGAGGAAACATTTTTCTTTCTCTCTTTCGACGAAGAGAAATGAAACATGGTTAGAGAGTCATGCTGATAACGTGTTATAAATAGGTAAAAGTTAGAGAGATAACATTTACTGATGACAGAGCGAAGCATGTGTAAAATATTATACTATAACTATAACACAAAGGGACGACAAATAAAAGATGGAGGGATATATAATGATGTTACTGATCTTTCCTTGTTCTCTGTGTATCTTGAAAGCATACAGAAAGCTCTATTTATAGAGCAACTCCAAACAAATGTATTAACTATACATTGAAATTTACAACACACATCTTTTAACAATACGATCCTCCTTCATTTCCCAAGTCAATATCACTTTGTGTGAGCATTGAAAAATCTACCAATATTTTCAATATCACTATAGGCATTCATTAACCTACCAGTATTTTCAACAATTTTTGTGTTTTAAACTTTAAGAAGTTTATGAACTTGTTTAAATGTACTTTTAAAATAACTGAAAACGTTTTTGGAGAAAAACATTTGGGTTCCAAAAGCACTTTAAGTGTCTTTTTAGGATTTACTTGCATCTTTACTAAATATTGGTTCTAAAAACATTTTCTCTAAAACGATTTCAGTCATTTTAGAAACACATTCAAACGAGTTCTATTTCAGTTAGGATTATGGTGTAATAGTATTTTTTTTTTTTCTTTTTTTGAAGGGGACCAACTATTGGCTTCGAACCAATTTTTCGTCAATTTTTTCGGATACTGGAAAGATGTCAACTTATTTTATCAACTATCATGTAATACACCAGCGTCAAAAATTAAATGGTATTATTGAGTATACAATAACAATTTATGAATTTTTATGTATGGTTTAGGGCTGGCAAACAAACTGAAAACCCAAAAGTCCAACCAAACCGAACCATTTAGCATGCAGTTTTGATTTTACAAAGGATGGGTCAATCGAACCAAACAAATTATAATTTAGAACAAAATTATATAAAGTAACACGTATTATGTACAATATTATCTGATTAAAAAACAAATATAATATATTATATATTTTAGGAACCAAATCAAATTGCAATATTGCTGAACCAAGTACATCGGTTTTCATCCATTGTGATTCGGTGTAGATCGGTTGTAGATTAAGACAGGCTCCAGTGTGCGGTCGATACGCTGTTCAAACCCAAAGTCGAACCAACCCAAACCGCACCCAAACTTAATATGGTTAATCTAAAAAAATCAAATTGGTTTTAGGATTAAGTTTCAAGCAATATATGTTCAATCAGGTACCAATTAATCCCACCAAGGTGCTTTTGGCTTTATCCAATGCGACGGGATCATTCTTGCATGCGGTGAGGGACTTGGGGACTCGTGGACAATGGTGAATGCTCAGGAGGGCCAGGTATCACGGTGGAGTTCTCCTAACTCTCCATATTCAAAAATTAATGTTAATGCTAGCTAGTCCAAGGTGACTAAGTTGGGTTTCGTTGGGGTGGTGATGCGGGCAAAGGGGGTAGGTTTTTGACAGCAGCGAGATACTCTATTAAGGCTCCTAATGCTTGAGGCAGCTGAAGCTTTGACGCTGCTGCGTAGGTGTGAATTGGATGCCTCTTTGGGTGTTAGCTTTGTCATTCTCGAATTGGACTCTCTCGAAACTGTCTCTTGTTTTAGTGATTCTCTTGAAAATAGGTAGTTGGGAGGCTTCCCCTATCTTGGCAAGGGTCAAACAGCTAAGTGGGGCTTTCCAGAAATGTTGCTGGTCTTGGATGCCAAGATCAACCAATATAGCGGCGGATGTTCTTGCGTTGGTTGGTTTTACGGAGATGAGTGATTTTGTTTGGGTCGATAGGCCCCTATCTTCGTTGGTTCATGTTTTGAACAATGATGGTCTTCCGTGTTGACATTAATTTTCCTGTGGTGGTGATTAGGGTGACACTTTCACTTAGTTGAAGTGTCTTCTGGATGTATCCCCTTTCACTACTTTCGTCTTGGTCTGTCTTTCATGGTGTTTGCCTCTAGGTAGGCTTTTGTGTACCTGTTTGACTTCTTAGCCCTGGAATGATATTCCTAGTTTCCAACAATAAAAAAAAAAAAAGCAACGAAAATAAAATAAAATGGGTTAAAGGCCAAAACTGCTTGAGACCGTATCAAACCAGTTACTTTACAGTTCAACTAAAAGATTTTCGTTAACAAAACTAATGTTGTAATTGTGGTATGAAAAAAGAAAAAGTTTTTTTTTTAGTTAAAATGGTCTTCAGATTGCATAACTCCTCATTTTAATCTTTGAGATTTAAAATCGACAGAGTAATCTTTGAGATTCTCCACCATCAATCATTTTTGTCCTTCTATGAAAAATCTTTATTAAATTGAATTTCACCGGTTCAAGAGAAATAGTTGATTTGACAGAAATACCCTTACTTTAATAAGATTTCTCACACAATGATCAAAATAATTGATGATGACTCATCTAAGAACCACTTCTATCGATTTTAAATCTCAGAGAACAACATGAAAAGTTATGTCAATCTCAAGGATAATTTTGGATAAAAAATGAAAAGAAAAATATTGCGATTCTTTGACGATGATCCATCTTATCGTCGAGATTGGTATATTTGTAGAGAGAGAGAGAGAGAGACAGAGAGAGAGACAGAGAGAGATGAATCCTTATTACAAAAGAAGATTAACATTCATGTCAACATACAAAGCATACCAACAGTTACAGTGACATACATTTTACTGCCCCCAGCTCCGTCGATAAATTTTCTTTCATTTTAAAGGATGAACAAAGAAAATGCAATCTGCAAACAAATATTACAACCCCACTTGCATATCGAGCATTGGTAAATACCTCAATTGGCACTTTGGTGGTACCAAACAAAAGCTACATGCACCGGGGGAAAATCGTTTGCCCCACATAACCACCAGCCATAGCACGTTTTACATTAGACTCAAACATCTTCGGGTTGTCTCTCAACACCGCTGCTGCATCATGATTTAGTGGATCTTCATAGTTTGGTTCCTGGAAACAAAACCAAAGAGAAAAATAAGCATTCGTATAGCAGATGGCAACGAATTGCAAAGGACCATCGAAACAATCATTAGTACCGTGAAAAGATGATACAATCCATAAATGACAGTGTTTATGTTGAGGACAGGTTTCCAATCTTCTCGTAGGATGTTGAGGCAGACATTACCTTCCAAGTCAATATTAGGATGGTAGACCTGGGAGGGTTTGTACCATGTACGAGACAATGTAGTATATAAGCAATCAAATAGAAGAGAAGAAACAAATACAGTTAAACAAGAATCGGTGAAATATATATGATGTGCAGGTCTACCTTGGTCTTACACTTGACTTTTGGTGCCTCATGTGGATAGATAGGCGCCACTTGGAAAGTAAACGAAAACGTACCTCCTCTGTAATAACAAATGGAAAAGAATGTAGTTAATTGATCGTTATGCTAATTTTATAGGACATCTTAAGACAACATATATACTTGTTTTCCAGAACAAAAACAATATATAATTTTCTTTTAGAAGTAACAAAAATATTGAAACCTTCAACACCAATGCTTGTATTCGTGTTGACTTCACTGCATAGTCAATGCAAACAATGGCTGCAGGACATTCACAATGTTGAAACAATATATGATTGTTCACCTGAGCAACAACAATATTGAATGTTTTCGGTGTTGACTTCATAGTCAATGCAGTGTCTTACAATTGAAAATCCCCCAACTACATCTAAATTTATAGACAAATTTGGAACGAGCAAGTATCTACATGTGTTTGTGTGAATGGAAAACGAAAGAACTCAGCTTCTCTGACAAAGGAGAGGTGTCTAAAATTAGTATGTGCAGCTGTGGCAAAAGCTTTTATGCGAACAATCTTTTACACACATAAAGTTGAAGAACTTCTTACGAGTAATATCCTTCATCTGGACGAATTGTAACCTCAAAGTTCATCAGGTCATCCTTGCCATTAGGAAATGAAATGCTACAAGTTTTTGCGAGATTCAGCTCAGATATATCTGCATCAGATACCACAAAAATGTTTTTTTTTTTAAATAAATGGTGGCCACATTTCGAAAAACAACACAACTCCAAAACACAATTTAGCAATGAACCAGTTTAAATCCCTTTATCCTTTAACAAAATTAAAACAGATTTAAATAATGATTGTAATCAAGAATGCTAGAAAATTCAATTGACATTCATTTGCTGAAACTTTGTACTCAGCATGAAATTATCTCAACTTCAAATGTCTACCTGACTTGAAAAAAGATGAAACCCTAAACATTCCAGGGTAAATAATTTGCTAAAGAAGTTATGTTTTAAAATTGATTTTTGAATTGACTTAAAGCACCTCCAGCCAGAAAACTCTATAAATAAGTTATACAGCGTCACTATGGACCAAGAACGATGTCCTATTTCACCATTCATAAGCACTATGGGCTAGAGAATATAATGCCAGCTAAGACATCAACCAAGAAAAATTCAAACCATCTAACAGATTTGATCCATGCTGCTTGACAATCAACAAAATGCTTGACATTAAAAAATCATTCATCTCTCATATTTCAATTAATTTGTGGAATTAGAACATCAAAGGCATTTAAAAACTAGAAGAATATGTAGAAGTTTCAATCACAAATAACTGGTGATACTCCATTTGCAATTGGACAGAAGGAATACCTCTATGAAGACGCAATTCCCCAGCAGATTGCTTCTTCACAGGTGACGCTCCATTCGCATTTTCAGCAAGTTCTCTTTGCTTCTCCTTTACTTTGAATAGCCTAATCATATCTCCTGACAAAGTGAAAAAGAACACAATGATCCTAAAAATCCTAAAGCGATTATACATTTGTGCTACATACAACAATTGTGCTGGTCTACAAGCACAGGATGAATCAATCAAGATGCGAGAGGCATGCCAAGCAGATTGATACACTGAAATTTCATGTAGAAAGCTGGAAATAACCAAATAAACATCAAATTTAGTACACACCAACCAATAAAAGCATAATCAAGAAACCATTCTATTCACGGGCGACCAGTCCTTCAATTATTCTTCGTTTCTTCTGTTTTCGTTTTAATCTTTTCATCTTTCTGGAACCTTTCGGGTTAAAATGCTATACAACTGTCGGTTCATTGGCAGCTTAATACTCAAAATCATTAAACTAAATCTGATATTTTCAAACAAATTACAAATTTACAATCACACGTTGATCGCTAAAACAATAATCTCAAAGTAATAAAACACTTGCAAATTACTCCTTTTTAAAGTACCCCTTTCAAATTAACACCACTTCTCTACAAAGATCAAATAAACAAGCATCATAAATTGCTAAATCGGAAACAAACAAAAAAAATCAAATCTTGCACAAAAGGAACAACCAACAACTTAAAACCCAATAAAACCCAAAAATTAACAGACACAATCATCAACCAATCAGATTCAAAACCCAAGAAATTTCTAAACTTTAAGCACCTGATGATCGGATTTCCTGGAAAATCTAGCAAAGCGAAAGAAAGAAACTTGCCGACATATACATACACCTATATATACAAACACACAGAAAGTGTATTATTGGGATGCATAGATGCTGACCTGGTAAGAAGAAGCTGCAGAGAAGACGACTTTGTGGATGAGTGGGAAAGTACGGAGAGAGAGAGAAGGGGGGCGGGGGGCAGATTTGGGATGGGACGATGTCGTTTAGGGGTTTTGTGGGGAGGTTTGGATGATTGGTCTCTCTGGGGTCTACGCTGCTACAGATGACAGAGTATTATTCGCGTCTCGCTTTATTTCCACGCCCTCTCTTTTTCTTCACAACATGGAGAAACGAAAATGTTTGAAACTCAACCCTTTTTTTGTTGAAACTCAACTTTGACCCACTGAGCCACCTCTCGTGATTTGATTAATACATGATTATTTGTTTATCTTTTTATCAAAGATAATTGTTTTCCTCTTTACTTATTATTTTCCGTAAAATTTAAAAAGCTATTTTTTGGTCCAAACATAAAGAAAGGGGTGTATTTACTATTTAGTACTACAGTCTAGTGATATTCTTCATCTGTAAGTGAAAGGTCTTAAGTATGATTCGTCAATGACGAATTTGAATCACATTATTATGGTTAGTCCAGTGTGAGGTTAAGTCCACTCCCCTACCTCCTTACTACAAATAATATCTTCTTTTTGAAAAAAAAAAAAAAAAAAAAAAAAAAAAGGGTGTACACACTTCGGTTTGTTTAAAATCAAAATCATAACCGAACCATAAAGACTTAAAACTGATGTAATTAATCGATTCACCAATGTTGCAGTTTGATTTTTGGTTTAACATGTATCTACTATTAAATAACAAATTCATTTGGAAAAAAAAAAAAAAAATTCAGAGCTATGTAGAAATAAATACTAGAATATTTTGTAAATCCTTTTATTTATAAAAAAAAAAATAATCACCAAACTGTCAACCTCAAAACTTAATTTGACAGTCTCATAACTTCAAAATACTTAATCTCATACATGGACTAAAAGTCTTAAACTTATAATCTCATAACTTCAATATGTTACATATATTATTTATTATTTTATATATTTCATTATAAGCAATTTGGTCCGTTAATCCACGGTTTGTAAAAACAAAAACAGTATATAATAAACCGTGTATTTCAAAACGGTTTTATAAAGAATGGACAAAAAGAAAAAAAAAGACCAATCCAAACGATTTGATTTGGTTGGTTTCTTGAGCTTTCAGCTTGTTTTGTCCACCTATTATTCTTAAAGTATAACTTTGAATTAATAGCGTAATATCACTTCATTAACAAAAATTTCCATAAAGTACGAAGGCCCAATAGAGAGATGAACGATAGCCCAGACTATGAATTGGTTTTAAAATGGTGTATTGGTCACACCAATTACGCGGTGCTGGAGACCAGACTTTGATTCCCAGTGATGATTTTCAAGGGGTTTGCGCATCCATTAGCTTGGTAAGCACCAATCTACATTCAAGTTTCAAACTTTTTTCCTTAATGCGCTTAACCCTAATTTTTCTTGGAAGCTAGGAAATGACCTCTCCACGGGGTTTAATGGCTTTGAGATGATGGGTTATTGCTTTATGTAGTTAACGGTATGTTTCAGGCTACGTTGCGTGGACATTGCGAAATCCTAGCACGCTTCAAACACGCTTCAGATACGGTTTGGACACGGTTAAGATAGGATTAAGATACGGTCAATACACGGTTAAGACACGTTCATTACATATGAATTATATATATATATATATATATATATATATATATATCACTTATCTAGGTATGTATATAGACACATTGACACATATATGATGTATATTTCCTTGGGTCCAATTATTAACTCTCCTTCATGTTAGACACAATAAACTTGGAGAAACTAATGAACCTGCAATCTATAGGATTAACGATGACCTGGTAATGTCTTTACACTCTGTCTATGTGTGTGTGTATATATATACATGTACATTTGCTGAAGTTATGATTTAATTATAAGTAGCAGGAATTATCTGAAACCGTTTAGTTATTTATATTTGCAGGAGTATTATATTGAGATATGAGTGATCTCAAAAGAGCTAGGAACCATACGTATGTCGCAAATGGTGTCCGAGTGCAGTTCTCCGTGATTAGCCCTGATGTGATAATAACTCTAGAGACAGATACTGTCCATTGCTTGTCGTGGGAGGTTGTTACGGTGCTCAACTGCTAATATAGGGAAACATCTTAAGATTTCAGAAGTTGTCCAAAATTCTAAGGATGTGCCATTTGTGTCTTTCCCTGTTACGGAGCTTCGTTTACCACACAAGTCTCTTTGCTCTCTCCCTCTCCTGTGATCTTATTTGTCGACAATTCTGCAGATGGCTGGTTTTTTTTATCTTCAGCATTTTCTTCATGTACTACAAGTAAATTGCCTATACAACGCACGAGACAACTTTCCATGACGCAGATCCTCAGTTTTCCTGTTAAGATTTGTTGAGGGACTTCAGATAGTTACGTTGAAGATAGGTATGGCATCATTTGACACTAGTAATATAACTACAACTTGGCGTTATCCCAAATGCTGTTTTCACTTGGTCGTTTGTTTGCCAGTGCAAAAAATGGATCAGCATCCACAATGTAGGTGTACCGATTCACTTATTGGATGAAAGTCGCGTCGAGTTTCACGAGCATTATGTCACATCGATTTTCTTCTTTTTTCTGTTAGGTCCATTTCTTCAACTCATTAATTTCTCACATCGTGTTTGCGTGTGCTACGTAGTCAAAGCTTACCAAAAAACTTATAACTTTGTTTTCAATGTGATGTTTAAGACAAAATGTTAGTCTTCATCGCGAAGTGATTAAAAATTCTTGGTCATTCATCTTTAAATTTGTATTAAGAGTGGAGGTTAAAAAGATGTGTTTTTAATGTTTAATCTCATCTTTGACATTAAATTTAAGAGTAGGTAACTATGAATTCTTGGTCACCAAGGTACCGTTTGGTACGTGGGACGAGACGGAACAGAGTGGGATAAGGCATTCCGTCCCACGTTTGGTGCGCCTAAAACGCGTGGAACGAGCTGTTCCACGGAACGAGTTTTGAGTGAATTTTCGTTCCACCTCACCCCCCTGGAACGACTCGTTCCACATCCGTGGAACACAAAATTATAACCTCTCCATCTCCTTCTTCTTCCTCCTTGTTTCCATCCGAGGGCATCTTTGCTCTCACTCCGTTCCATTCCGTCCTGTCCCGTCCCGTCCCATTCCGTTTCGTCCCGTCCCGTCTGCATACCAAACGATACCCAAAAGAACGGATCTCTGAGTTCAAGATATATATGCCAGACTTTTAGAATTTTAGCATTCATTTTGATTTCGATTTTGGAATTTTCAAAAAAATTCATAACGTACATATGTTAAAATTCACTCAAAATTTTGAATCTAATTTTTTTTTTTTTTTGAACAAATGGTATTATCTATACTAAGAGGGAGGAGGTGGGTTAAGCCTCACAATGGGCTGGCAATAATGTGGGTCGAATTCACCTTGGGCGAGAATCGAACCTAAAAATTCTCACTTATTAGTGAAGAGGAATAATACTAGAACGTAGTATTAAATGACAAATGTTGTTAGAATTGAAAATTTATACCGAAAGTCAAAAAAATGCTATCAGTCTGTCACATCCTTTCTTGAAGAAAACTCATACCTAATTAATGTAGATCATATGTCACTCAGTATTAGGGTCTAGTAGTATTCCTCTTCGCTTAGGTGAGAGGTTTTAGGTTCAAATCTCGTGGAAAGCGAATTCGATACCAAATTAGGTTGCCAATTGTATGGTTTAGCCGAACTCCCTCTCTCCCTAGTGTAAAAATATCGATGTACTAAAAAAATATTTAATGTAAATCATATGTACTTCAACATAAATTTAGTCAATGTGATTAGTAACCCCAATATATTTCAAATTTTGAAAATACATCCAAATTTTCTAAATCCGGAAATTGATTATGTGGATTTTTTATTTAACTTGGACCTAATTTTTGAACAAACGATTTTACATTGGACTAATTATTTATTGAAAGAAAGGGTTAATTATATTAACACCCCCTCATGTTCATTATGTTTTCACAAAACTCCCTCATGATGGAGACGTAACACTAACGCCCTTTAAGGTCCTAATTTACTTTCACATAACCCCTTTAGGACAAATTTGCCCTCATTATTAATTATACTTTTAAAAAAATGAAAAATCCTTTGAATAAATAAATTAAAATCTTACATTAAACAATAAAGAAAAAATAAAATATCTTTCTTCCTCTACCATGGACTCGGATCTTCTCTGGAAATTGGCATAAAAAAGTCCAAGGTTTCCAAAGACAACTTGCATTTTGTGAGGAAGATTCTTGGGAATTCGGCGGTTCTCATTTATTTTATTTTATTTTATTTATGGTGGAGAATGAGGCCAAACTTGTGGAGAGGCTGATTGATCAAAAAACCGAGACGAAGGAATAGCTTCTTGTGAAGACGGCTAGGAGGAGGTGAAGCATGTTAAGAATTTCTATTATGTTGTGGTGAATGTGGTGGGGATGTGACACACCCCGACCCGGAATGTCCACTTAGACTCCGAATCAAGTTGTGCTAGTCGACACCTGGAGGGTGACGAAGCCATAAAGTGTAGTGTAGTGGAAAATGATGTGAATAAATTTAAACATAAAAGTGCATAATCAAAAGAGTGTGCGGGTGAACGGGATTGAACTCATTTCACACGTGATGTCAGAGCATGAGACAATATAGTAAATAGGATAAGGGTTATACCACTAATGATAACCATCTCCTGAGATTTTCCAAAATCCTCATTTACACGAAAGCACAACTACTAAACCTAGAGGGACGAAAAGTAAAGTTGAGTGGGTCAAGAAAACAACATTTGTAAGAAAACCTTTATTTTCAAACATAGTAACCCCTCGCTGTAAAACAAGTATAGTTTATGTAAAACATACTACGTAAGTATGTAACAAAAGTACAACAACAATGTAACTAGAAATATGCCAAGTCATGATAATCAAATGCCGCAGTAATATAATCATGTGATAATCAAGTATAGCTAAGTGCTCATCCCTTTAAGCTGACACACGAGTTCGTACAGATAATTTCTGACACAAACAGAACTAGGTGTAATCAATACGCTCTAGTACTATGATCACGTGAAGGCTGGTGCAGAAGCACGTCACATACGAGTCACAATTGTCTAATGCAAATTGTACGACAGGATTGGCACCTAACTTGGATCCAAGGTGAGCGAACGGTGCGAATGTGAACATACACGTAAAGGACTGGCCCTAGCCCTCGGGTGAGTACTAACACCGGTGCAGCAAGATGAGCATGTACATATATGTATGAATGTCATGACAGCAATATCCCAACCATATAGCAGCATTTATCACACTTAATATCACAATAACGATACTTGGCAATATAAGCGTAAAAGTGAAGTAAATACGCATTAATGGAAACTATAATTATATATAGGTATAAAAACAAACTGCCCTCTCACAGATACGTAGTTGAAACAAAGCCTCCGAGCCTTGCTTGACCCCATACGTCCTCGGGATACGTTTCCCCTATAAGTGAATTACTAATTAACTTAGTTTAATAACACATAAACGGAAACTTAAATAAAACCTCCATAGATTGCTCAAACATAGGGTTTGAATATACGAAATCGATCTACTCGACGTCACGGACCTACACAAATTTTTAGAATAATTTTTGGACACTGCACGTGCTGGCCAAGGCACGGCCAATTGCGTCGACCACGCGTAGGCAGAGCTGACGGAGGCCTAACGGCCATTAGGAATATTTCGTTAAAAGGTAATAGAAGTTAACGGCGTTACCTGACGTCATTAGAATATTCCGTCAAAATTGATGGAATATTCCGTTGTCTTCTCCAACGGTCTTTGGCCGATCGCCGCCGTCTTAACTTGTCGGAATCTGGAAATTTTCACCTGTTTATGGGTAAAATTTCAAACATTCATATCTTCTTAATTTCTCAACCATTTTTCACAAAATTTATATGGAAATGAAGCTTATGAAGAGTAGAATCACGTTATACCTTTTTTAGTCCAAAAAGTGGATGGAGGTGGCCTGAAAAAGCCTCGAAAGGTGCGGCTAAAACTAGGACTTCTCAAAACCTTGTATTTCGAGGTTGATTAATCACCAAACCTTCACTAAATACCTCGAGGAGTTGTAAGAAAGCTTCCCTGACCTTCAAAACTCCTCGACTCGGCTTGAAAATGTCGATCCAGAACTTACCGAGTCGGAGCCTCTGAGTTGATAAGTCAAAGCTCAACCAAATCAAGATCTGGTTACACTGGTTGTGATCATGGGGTTGAAAGGAGTTCAAAAGTGTAGGTTACAAGTCACGTTTGTAGGGTTTGGACGTCGTTAGAGAGAGTTGTAGAGAGAAGGTAAGAGAGACCTTCGGGGAAAGAGAGAGAGAGAGAAAAATAGTGCTCTCTGATTGGGTGATGGGTTTGATGGTGATGATCTGATTGTTTGCTTTCAAAGAGGGAAAGCAATTGGTTGGTGAAGGAGAAAAGTAGGGAAAAAGAATGGTGGTGAGGGATTGGTGGAAAATCAAATTGAATAATTTGATTGGTTGATTATGAGGGGATCATATTGACTTTTAGGGATTGGATGGATTTTGAATTTCAGATTTTGTACAATTTTAAATGTACAAAATCAGCCTCTTTGACAGTGTTTTTGACACTGTAAATTTGTACACGCGTGTACAAAATTACCCGTGATTAACGTACTTTAACAGAGCGTAACTTTTTCATTACAGATCCGATTCAAGTCTAACACGCGCTCACGCACTAGTAGCGACGAGTACTAATTTAGCACAAAACCAGGAAAATGAACAGAAAATCGAAAGCCACATCCATGCCAGATTCTACTTTTTTGTCCAAAAAGGGTAAAATCTTCAACTCACACCAACGGAAAAAAAATCACAGTGAAAAATAGGGACATGTCATCACAGGAGGCCGTAAACCCTATTTTTAAAAAGGTTTTTATTTTTATTTTTTAAAGTAATTAAAAATGAGGGCAAATTTGTCTTTAAGAAAATATTTTAAGGTGAAGTCAGCCTAAACGGGTTTTGTGTAGGGATGGCAATTTAACCTATCAAAATCGATCACTACAAGTAACTGATCTGAATGGTTCGGTTTCGGGCATAAAATTTTAGGTATTTTACGGTTACATGCAACTGTCAGGTAAATTTTTTTGGTTTCAGGTTCGGTTATGGTTTTTGGGGTATCCGCCTAAACCCATACCCAAAACCGAACTATTTCATCTATGAATAAAAAAATATATAAATATTTATTATATGGAAAGGGGTTGTTAATAATCATGCCTTAATAAATATGAAATTAATTATTTACTTTTATATCGTTAATAATAGGAATTATATGCTTATAATTTTCAAGAGTGTAGATGTTTTCTTAGTAATATAAATTTTTAATATTACTTATTAGATGCAATGTATCAATTGTATTAATAATAACAATTTATTTAATATCGTTTTTCTATAATATTCTTTATTTAGTTAATAATATAAATAAATATAAATATCATAATGGGGAAAACCGTTCCCCGATCAAAAATCCATCACCAGACGGGTTCGGTTATGGGGAAAATAAATGGGTTCGGGTAATGGGGACGGCACATCCGAACCTAATTTGTCCCATTGCCATCCCTAGTTATGTGAAAGTGAATTAGAACCTTAGAGGGTGTTAGTGTTATTTTTCAAACATGAGGAGGTTTTGTGAAAACATGATAAATCTGAGGGGTGTTAGTGTAATTAATCCTTAAAAGAAATTGAAAGTTATGAGATTTTTCTTTGTTAAAGAAAATAAAAAAATCATAGTTTTGTCAATCCTCATGGGAATCATGCTTGAGAAACTAGGAAAGTGCTAAGACCATTTCCAATTGAAAGAGTTAAACATAGCCCAGTCCAAAATTATAGCCTTACAAAAATTAAATTTTAAATAATCAGTGTCAGGCCATACTTATATACCATCTCCAACCGAAGGGGCTAAGCATAGCCTCCTCAATAATTTATTAGTTTTTTTAAGTTTATATTTTAAATTTATTAGTTACTTTAATTTAATTAACTCTAGATGTTTTCAGATATAGCCATTGAATTTGAATCAATAATTGCAAGTAATGAGCTATGCCCAAGAAAAGGGCTAAGAGGAGGGTTAAATTTGTACAGCCTGATGCCTCTTTGGCCAAATAATGGTCTGGTGGGTGCCATAAAATTATAGCCTAGTTATAGGTTGAAGATGAGTTTTTTAGAAAATCAAGCTATTTTTTAATTTTTAAACCTTTAACTCTCTTATTTGAAGATGACCTAATGGGATGCACCGCCCCTCTCAATATAACGTGGGACACTTTGGAGTCTTGGAGACTGGATTTTTAAAATTACAGGTGGCTAATAAGTAACTTTTAGAAGGTCAAAGTTTACAAACAAATTACTGCAAAAATTACACAAACTGAATTTAAACAAGACCAACAAATCCTTCAACGCTTGTAATTCAAGTAGTTAAAACTTAACATATTTATTTTGCATCCAAGATTTTATGTTCGAATCTCTGTTTTATCCACTCCCACTTTGTGTAAATACAATGAAAACTTAAAGGTTCTTCCACAGGGCATAATCAATGGACAACCCCAAGTGAATATTTTTGTACTGCCCTTGTTGGTCTCGAGGGACAGAAGAGGTTAGGTTAGCTAACAGATAATTATCAATTTAAGGACGAAAAAAAACATCAAATCTCATAGACGATATTTGGTGGGCTAGATGTGATAGGTTGTGATCAATTAAAATAGACTTGGATACAGTTCGTTATTTGTTGTGTTAAATGTGAGATAGACATGATTGAATATGATGGATTATGAGTCTATAATAGAGTGTGTTATGAAACATATACTCATACATAAATTACAAATCTTTATCAATCTAATCATATCTTTAAGACCCAATCTTATTAATCTATCGAACGAACCTGTACTTTATTGGAGGTGGATTGTCTGCCCTCCCATTTTCATACTCTCCCCATACCTTCCTGTTTGTGTAGTCATGGTTAAACCACGTCAACATTTTATATTCTTATTACTTTTTGTTTTATTATTTTTATAAAAAAATTAATATATAATATTAACGTGATTTAACCGTGATCACATATCACAGAAAAACATAAAGAGAGTATAAAAATAGAAGAGCATACAATCCACCTCCTACTTTATTATAGTTGGAGAACTTGCATGTCTGAGTCAGTTTAGTTGGTTGTCCCCTTAACTCTTCAAATCTTTGGCTCTTTGATAATTTCTGCTAGTAAAATAAAAATATTTTGATTTGATATGATTTGATTTGCCAACAAGCTTTAGAGTCAAAACTGAAACAAGTTAAAAGCCAAAAAGCTGCCGGGAAACGAGTAAAACCAAACAACTTGGGGGCAGATTGTCTGCTTGGATGCCATTTTCGTACACTCATATTTTATGCGATCACAGTTATCTTATGTTAACATTTTATATTAATTTTTTTATAGAAATAATAAGATAAAAAGTAATAGGAATAGAAAATATTGACGTGGCTTAATCGTGATCGCACAAATAAGATGGAAATGACACCCAAACAGGAAGCAAACAATCTGCCTCCAAACAACTTAATGCGTGTGAATTCTCCGAGCCCGTTCGTCAGCAGCAGACGCCAAACGGACCAATTTTGTAAGTTCTGGCCATTTAAATTTTGTACAAATTCAAAAAATTAATTTATTTATTTTCCCTTTCTTTTGGGTGTCCAAAATTCAAAGAATCTGTTATAATTAGATAAATGATAAATACGATTCCAATTCCACGTTGTTTGGTACGTGGAAACGCACAGGAAATTCAACCTGTAAAAGAGGCGTGACTAATATGATGTCAATTTTGTAATTAATAGGGTGTCGTACCAATGTGTATCTTTTCTTCCGCTTTTTGAATTCTTCTTTTCTAAATTAGAGTAATTTGAAATATTGTGTCTTAAAAAAATTGGATGTTAATTGTGTAGATGCTTTAGACCAAAACAATTAACATTGTGTAGATACGGGCTATAAGAAGAATTTATATGTAACTGTGATGACAAGGTGATGTATTTCAAATCAATTACGTATGTCATGTGAGCAAATTCAAACACGCAACAACACATTGATAGAATTGCATGTGAATTTCTCCTATGGAGTCGATCTTGGTTGCATGTAAAATTTTCTTCGTGGTGTCGGATAGTAACTAGTTGATCAAAATATTGTGTCCACACTCTTTAAACTGAATTTGAATTCCACTCGTTATATCTAGAGTAGTTTAAAATACCGCTTTAGAAAGAATAATAAAAAAAAAAAAACATTCGAATTGGCATGCAGCCTAGGAATTCCACCCAACCCAAAATCCTATCTCCTTGACACGTTGTCCTCGTATCGTCTATTGGTTGGTTGGTTCTCTATGCTGCTCTCACCACTTCACCTCCCTCCTCACTCTCATTCACATACTTTTCTCTCTCTAAACTGCAACTCTTTTCATTTTCTATCTCTAGAATTCCAAAATAGGGATGTGAGCTTGCATGTTGCAATGTGTCACTGACCTGATTTGGACCCCTCGTGACTCACCACGTTCCCCATATAACACTGTAAATCCATCCCCACATTACTGCAATTTCAGAGCAAAAAGCAACAATCTTTGAGCAAATTCGATAGAATTTCAAAGAATTTCAAGAAAAAAAAAAATGAGCTGCATGAATCTGAGTTCATGGGTCCAATTCCAGACCTGCTCAATGTTGAATCAAGCAGGCAGATCCAGATCCTCCCAATCCTTCCACCTCCTCCACCCCCTCAAAACCACCATACCCATATCCTCCCCCGCCCCACACCACCGTCGACGCACCTCCCCTTTCGCCGTCTCCGCCGTCCTCACCAAGCAAGAGACCCTCACAGAGGAATTCGACGAAGAGTCCCCGAAACCCACCTTCAATTTTAAGTCCTACATGCTCCAGAGGGCGGAATCCGTCAACCAGGCCTTGGACGCCGCCGTCTCCCTCCGTGACCCGATTACGATCCACGAGGCGATGCGGTATTCGCTTCTGGCCGGCGGCAAGCGGGTCCGACCAGTCCTCTGCCTCGCCGCGTGCGAGCTCGTTGGTGGGTCGGAATCCATGGCCATGCCGGCGGCCTGCGCCGTTGAGATGATCCATACCATGTCGCTGATCCACGACGACTTGCCATGTATGGACAACGACGACCTCCGCCGCGGAAAACCCACCAACCATAAGGTGTTCGGCGAGGACGTCGCGGTCTTGGCCGGCGACTCTCTCTTGGCCTTCGCATTCGAGCACATCTCCCTGTCTACTGTCGGCGTGTCGCCGGCCCGAATCATCAGGGCAGTCGGGGAATTGGCCAAGTCAATTGGGTCCGAAGGGCTCGTGGCCGGGCAAGTGGTGGATATAAACTCAGAGGGGTTGTCCGATGTGGGACTCGAACAGCTCGAATACATCCACCTGCACAAGACGGCGGCGCTGCTGGAGTGCTCGGTGGTTCTGGGGTCGATTCTGGGAGGTGGGTCGGATTCCGAAATCGAAAAGCTGAGGACTTTCGCTCGGTACATTGGATTGTTGTTTCAGGTCGTCGATGACATCCTCGACGTGACCAAATCTTCCAAGGAATTGGGGAAAACGGCAGGGAAGGACTTGGTGGCTGATAAGGTGACTTATCCGAAGCTGTTGGGGATCGAGAAGTCGAGAGAGTTTGCAGAGAAACTGAACAAAGACGCCAAGGAACAGCTCGCCGGTTTCGATCCCGAAAAGGCGGCCCCCTTGATTGCTCTGGCGAACTACATTGCTTACAGGCAAAACTAAAGACACCCCTTTGTTGTACTGTTAAATTTAATGTTTGTTCGTGGGAATTTAGAATGTCTGATCCGCATGTTTGTGTTGCAGAACTGGGTAAGAGTAGACACAGAGTTGGGTCAAATATACACATTTTTTCTTCTCCTTGTTCAGTCCGTGTCTTTACATTTGATTTAAGTGAAATTAATTTGTTTAGCTTTTGGCATGCCTTTAATTTCCTTTTTACAAATCGATAAGATAGTCTACACAATTTATCTAACTTCGGAGAGGGGATGGTTTGAACCGGGACGCAGACCTAGTGGACATCACTTTGTCTTCGTCTCCCGACTTGCGACCACCATCGTCTCCTCCCAAACCTTCCAATAGCGACCACCCCATCACTGCCGTAGAGATTGTCGAACACCACCATCGTCTAAGGCCAACGCCTGCAAATCGAAATCGACCACTAGTTCACCATCATCTCATCTCCTCCCAAATTAAGGTAACGTTCTAACCCATTAACTCTCTGCATTGAGTTCAATTCAGTACGAATGCCAATTCTTTAATCTTCTAAGTTAAGGGTTTGCAGAAATCGGTTGAAATTTTGTATGTGTAGTTACTGATGGTTATTTTGTGGTGGAAGATGCAGTGGGGATTATAACAATTAACAGGAGGTTGGTCCTGTTGTATCTTTCAGAGTTATGTTAATTGTGATTCGGATTTTTGGCAACTAAACAGCTTGTAGAAATCACTTTTGTAAAATACTAAAATTGAAAAATAAAAACTTGGACCAGTAGGAACCTGCCCGTTTCAAACGGATTGGGTTAGGTTCAGGTCTCTTTTGAGAATATCATGATCCGTCCAACCTTGCCTCGTTTCATTTTCAAACGGGTCATGTACCATTCCTCTAAATGTGGACCCGGCCCAGCCGTGCCCACCCCTAAGTGGACCCAGCCCGGCCCGTGTCAGCCCCTAATTTAGGCGGTGGGAGAGAGTAGGGTTTCAGATTAGAAGTGAAGTGATGGTTTTCTTTTGCACATTTAGTGAACGGTTAAGATTTAACTCATTAGAATATGCGGTTGAGATTTAATTAATCTCACTAAAAATGGGGCTAAATACATTTGACAATTTTGTGTCAAAAAAAAATGGTGAGACACGAAAAAAATATATTATTTCATTTATTTGTATTAGGAAGTGTAGAGTACTCATAAGTCTTACCTATTGGATTCAAATAAATAGATAAAAACTACAACTTTTACCAAGATGGATGTTTAGCGAGGTGGTAACTTGGCATTAAGTTGTTTTGTAGTATGTTTTTAATTTTTTTTTTTTTCTTTTTTCTATTAGAGCAAGTCCATCCCCATCACAATTGCCCGAGCAATTGGGCATTGAATATTCTAAAACCCAAAAATCCCTCTCCACCATAGCCCAATTAGTCGGGCCACACATAGGCCCAACAAAATCAGACCAAGCAATCAGGTAGGGATTGCCCATGTGAGCTCCTGAGTTTATTTGACGGCAGGTTGACGTCAGTACTTTATATATTTTTTTGCATCAAGCGCGTAAAAGAGAAAAAAATCTTTAAAATTATCTTTTTACTGTTGGGCTCACATGGCACAATATGGATTTCTGAATTGAAAGAAAAAAAAATAATAATAATGAAAATGACTTGAAAAATTTTTGTTTTAATAAAAAAAACCATGTTATAAGTTTTATTTAATGATTAGTATAATGCCCATATTAAAGTAGTCCAACTAAAAATGGCCCAACTATAATAAATTATGATTTGTCTATTTTACCACTAACTTTTTAGGTTGAGTTTCAGATTTTCGTTATTATTGGAGTTCATCGTTGTTTTGCAGACCTTATTCTTTTTCTTTAAAACAAAAATATAGATCCTCATGCTATTTAATTTATATTTTGTATTATTTTCCTTGAAATGTGATCGTCGTTATTATTCATAGTGTATTCGAGATACTGTTTTTCAATTTTTCTTCGTTAGTGGAATTCATCGTTTGTTTCTCCAGAAAATAAATTTGAGATCTGCCTGCTATTCAATAATAACGACTGGTCACTGTTTCTAGATTGTAAAAATAAATTGTTTATGGAATTTAAGTTACTGTTTCTCAATTAAGTTACTGTTTCTGGAATCTAAGTCACTGTTTCTTAAATGTAAGCTAGAAAAGAAATAGTGAAATTCACTGTATTGAATTCAAAGCAAAATGAGCATCATGTTTCTTAAATATAATCAACTGATGCATGAAAGAAAAGAAGTAATCAAAGGTTAAAGCATAGACCCTTTTTGAATCTAAGTCATTGCTTATAAAATTTAAGTCACTATTTATGGAATTTAATTCACTATTTTTTGGATTTTGATTCTTTTCTTTCCAAGTACAATGTTTGTTTGTGCACAAACAAAACAAACACTATATCTGATTTTTTTTTTTTTCAAGAAACAATGTTATGTTTTGTGTTCTCCAAAAACGGTTTGATTTTTTTCCAGACACTTTTTCGCCGGTTTCTACCATTAAACTTCTTTGAACTTGTTTTGGCGGCTCTATTTTCTAGCCAACCTTTTGGCCCTTTCAGATTCTGTGGGATCCACGAGCCCTCTGGCCTAGCCCTCAGTTGGAGAGGGTTTTCAAGCTATTTTCGGCCTTCTGGAGTCTGGACCCTTCAGTTGGAGATGGCCTTAGAGATCCTTAAATCGTGTCTGTTTATCATATATTGTGCGGTCAATTTTCGTCAAGTACTATTTATATTTACTTTTAAATAAAAATATTAAAATAATTTTTAATTACACGATATACGATGAAGGATACAATTTGAAAATCCTGGAAAGAGGATCCTCATTCACCTGACATTGGTTCCCACTTTTGCCCTTTTGGTCTTTGGAGGCAGATTGTTTGACCTCTTGTTTGGATATCTTTCTCATCCCCTCCTATTTCGTACGGTCACGGTTAAGCCACGTCAACATTTTATATTAATTTTTTTTATAAAAATAATAAGATAAAAAACAATAGGAATATAAAATGTTGACGTGGCTTAATCGTCATCCCACAAATAAAATGAGATGGGAAGAGCATCCAAACAGTCTGCCCTTCTTGGTCTTTTCCTTCAACTTCGTGGAACCATAGCATTAAATTATGCAGCACACTCCTTGCTGATTAACGAAAGGGAAATTGTGCTTAGCGCCTTGCCGCTTTCCCAATTTCCTCTCACTTTCCTTTTCCCATTTCATCTTCTTCTTTGCATTATTCTGCACCATTGACTTGTGGGTTTTGCAAAGACTCAGTCTTCGGTTCGTCGTGTTGGATTTTGCTTGTGTTTGGGAATCTTGAACTTTCTGGAGGGTGTGGGGATTTGTAGTGAGAGAGCAAAGCTACAAAGTTCATATTTTTTTTCTTTGCATTTAAGCTGAATTTCAGGTGAGAAAAATCCATCAAGTTTTATACTTTGTGCAGAAATCTCATCTGGGTTTTTACTTTTGCTTTACCTAGTGAAATATTTAGCTCTTGGGTTGCTTAGGATCTAGCCAAATTCCAAGTCTTTGTGGTTACTTTTGTAGTTCTTCAACTTACTCATAGATTGTATTCGATTCAATTTCGAGTATTTGGCTGCTTGGATCATAGTTAGGTGTTGGGAATTTCTGATTATCTGAACCCAAATGATGGGAGGAAAATCCAGTAAAAACCTTGAAACTACTACCAACTCCCAGGACAGCGCCGATTTGAGCTCCTATGAGGCGGCTTGTAAGCTCGATCCAGCCTTGCAATCGTTTGATGTCAATCTCCAGCAGCGCACAAGCCGTGTCATTCACTCGCTTTCAGCCGGGTTGGATTTTCGGTCCCTATCCCTTGACTCGCTCAAGGAGGTTACCGATTGCTTGCTTGACATGAACCAGGAAGTGGTCAAGGTGATTCTAGAATGCAAGAAGGATATATGGAAAAGTAAAGAAATGTTCTCTCTTGTGGAGGAATACTTTGAGAACAGTCTTCAAACGTTGGATTTTTGTACTTCCCTCGAGCAATGTCTTAAGCGTGCGCTCAATACCCAGCTGATAATTCAAGCTGCAGTTAGGCAGTTTGAGGAAGAAGTAGGTGCTGGGGCAGATGGGAACGGGTGTGCAAGAACCTTAAAAGAATTGAGGGCGTTTAAGGTGGCTGGGGATCCTTTCACGGACGAGTTCTTTATACTGTTTCAGGCAGTTTACAAGAACCAGGCATCCATGTTTGAGAAACTGCAACTTCGTAAGAGAAAACTTGATAAGAAGTTCAAATCAATGAAAGCTTGGAGGAGGCTGTCAAATGTTATTTTCGTTGCTACATTTGTCTCTGTATTGGTTTTCTCTGTAGTGGCAGCTGCCATTGCTGCACCACCACTTGTAACGGCCTTGGCAGGGGCATTCGCTGTCCCAATAGGTTCAGTTGGAAAATGGTGTAATATGCTTTGGAATAACTACGAGAGAGGACTGAAGGAGCAGAGGGAGATAATCAGCTCAATGCAGATTGGAACGTTCGTTACAATGAAGGACCTGGATAGCATCCGGGTGCTTGTTGACAAATTTGAAATTGGGATTGAGTCACTGTTGCACAATGCTGATTTTGCTATTAGAGAAGAGGGGTTGGCTGTGAAGCTAGTGATGGATGAGATCAAGAAAAAGCTTGATGTGTTTGTGGAAACCATTGATAATCTAAGCCAGCATGCTGATAAGTGTAGCCGGGATATAAGGAAGGCAAGGACAGTGATTTTGCAGAGAATAATTGGGCATCCCAACAAATGAAAGACCCTGTCGTTATGTGTTTCTGATCACTGTTCTCTTCCTGGCGGTCTACTAGTGAAATGTATGCACCCTGCTAAAGCTAATTCTTCACCTTGGGTCACATGAATTCGATTTGGCATTCCTTAAAGGCAAATGGTAGAGTCTATATTTTTATTTATTTATTTATATCTTTCGGGTTGAAGGATTACTTACCGACTATTTCATCTGTTTTCTTATTGCAAAACGTACTAGAACTTGATAGATTTTACTTAGCTGCTAAATGCTGAACATTTGGATTTGATGGCTACTAAGGGATCTCTTTTAAGACCGATTAATATAGTTTGTGCGTGCACGCACTGTGCCGCCCTCTCACAAGAGTGGTTTTCTTCACCATTGTGTAGTTGATGTTGATCCCACCACAAGCTTGTGCAAGGGAGGTGCCATGTGCGTGGCATGTGCAAGAAATTCTTTCGTCTCTGGAATGTCTGCAAGGATTAGAACTAATTGGAATTTGGAGCTCTCTTTCTTCACTTTGAATAGGTTATATGGATACGCAAAATGAGATGAGTTTAATAATAGTTATATATCTTGATTCTCTATCATATAGGTAGAGATAAAGATCGTTCATCTTCAGTCTGATATATATTGGACGGCCTAATGAATCCAACGGCTGAAGAGTTTTTGCATGATGAAGGGGCTAGGTATTGAAGTTACACTTGGTTTTATTAGTCAATAAGCTGAGAAAGCATGCATTGTTGATTGGCAGAAATGATTTTGCTTCGTTTGATTATATCGGTTTATCTGTGGAATTTTTGGGGACATATTAATCTCTAGTTTTCGACTGTTACACGATTAATTGATTTAAGAACTTCAAAAAAAGAACGGATTTCTTTAAGTGCCATCTTCGAAACATGTTGAGATGATATATGTTTAAGCGTCCGAAGGTAAAATATGAGCACGAGGCGAGTCACATATTTGCCGATGATTGCACGTAGTAGAAGTATTTTTCCTAGGCCTTGTACTCAATGGAGTGGATCATGAGATATTAGTAATTAGTCAAAAATTGTGGTTAACATTGTATACAGTTATATGTGGTCTAACGCATCTGTCTATCATGAAAACAATAGTTTTGTAGTTCATCTGTTTAGATCAATAGTGGTAGCAGTATTGTTAAAACGGATGGTTATGGAAACAGAGGCCTACTTGAAACGCAAAAGTTACTGAATATTGACCTTGTCAAGTGATTTCCGCGCGCTTATTTTCTGTCTCTACACCTTTCTATTTATTTTTGGTCTTTGAACTAAACGAATTAAAGCATATTCAAACGGCATGAATAGATCGGGGTGTGCGGAAGCGAAAATATGTGTGCAAAAATCCTTTTCATTATTATCTGTCACAACTTAAATTTACAAATTGCTAGAACTGGACTCGAACTTTTTACTTTCAAAGAACAAGAATTAACAAAGGAGTGCGGAAAAAGAAAAAATGTGTGGGGAACTCATTTGCGATTGTATATCGCTAACTGTTTCCGTAACCTCCCATGCGAAACACTAACGAACGACTCCTCCTATGCGCAGTTTCCGTAACCTCCATGGATTTCTGAAGCACCTTGCAGCTTTCACCGGCATCCGCCATCACCAATATCGAAAACTTCCATCAAATGCATCCATTTCCTCAACCGAATCTAACCCCACAAACCCAACAATCCAATTCCCAGAAATAACACAAAAAACCAGCACAAATCCACTCCAAAGCAACGGCCTTTGGACCCGAAGACTTACATGCGAGAAACAGACGCAAACATGTACAGAATCCTCAAATATTCGACATGGGATTCCGCTAAAGAACAACGGCAGAGCCTTCACATAAGATGGGATTCTTACACTGTGAGCCAGGTGCTCAAAACCCACTCTCCGTTGGAAAGGTCGTGGCTTTTTATTTATTTTTTTTTCAACCGGGTTGCTGGGTTTAAAGGGTTTAAGCACGACCAGTTCACCTACACGACAATGCTGGACATTTTCGGAGAAGCCGGGAGGGTTTCATCAATGTCCCCTGTTTTCAAGCAAATGCAGGAAAAGGGGGTCAAAATTGATGCGGTTACTTACACTCCTCTGATGCATTGGCTTTCGAATGCCGGCGACGTCGATGGGGCTGTGCAGACTTGGGAGGAGATGAAAGCTCAGTGATATCCTCCCACTGTTGTTTCTTGCACTGCTTATGTGAAGATTTTGTTTGGTGATAAAAGAGTGAAGGAGGCTACTGATGTTTACAGGGAAATGACTCAATGTGGATGTTCTCCAACTTGTCATACTTGCACTGTGTTAATGGACTACCTAATTGGTTCTGGTGAGTAGCATCGGCCTTCGCATATGTACTGCACTCTATGTGTTTGTTGTAATGTCTGAATGGGGTGATTGTTTGATAATTTTTTCTTGAAAGTTACCAGTTTGTGCATACGGTTATACTGGTTGTTTACGCACGGTGTGTGTTTGTTAAAGGAAGATGAGATTTTTCGTGCTATGATATGAAGTTGTTTCCACATTGTGATTGCTTGCATTACCCCACTTTTAATAGGATGATGTGAAATTACATTTGTTTTCGTAGTCGTATTTAGAAAAGATATCATATTTGTGTAACTTGCATATTAATAGTTTCATAAATGGACTCATCATGCTATGATTTCTATGCATATATGCACTTTTGGTGGGATGCACAGGGACTCATCTTTGCGATGTTCCTCTCCCTCCTCCCCAAAATATCGATAAAGTTATTGAATTTGTTATGTGTTTCAGGGAAATGCAAAGAGGCACTTGACATTTTCGGTAAAATGCCAGACGCTGGAGTACAACCTGATAAAGCGGCTTGCAATATTTAATTCAGAAATTGGGCAAAGCAGGAGACACATGAACAATGAACCATGTCCTTTGGTTTATGAAAGAAAATCGCCTTACCCTTCGTTACCCTGTATTTCTAGAGGCTGTTAGAACTTTCAAAATTGCTGGCGAGAGTGATTCCTTCCTCAGGCAAGTTCATCCTCACTTTTCTGTCGACTCTGGCAATCAGGAGGAAAGTGAGTTTAGGCCAACTGCTGCTGATGCTCTTGTGACAATTGATGAAGGGCTTGTATTGATTCTTTTGAAAAAAGAAAATCTCGTTGCCATAGACCACTTGCTTGCTGGAAATGGAGATAAGAATATTCAATTGGATTGTGCTATCATCCAACCATCATTGAGGTAAATTGTGAACATTGCAGACTTGATGGTGCTTTATTGGCTTTCGAATATGGTGTGAAAATGGGCATAATCCTTGAGAGAAATACATATCTGGCTTTGGTATGAGCTTTGATCAGATCAAAGTCATTTCTAAAAGTGGTGGAGATTGTTGCAGAGATGATTAGGGCTGGATGTTCTCTTGGAATATACTTAATTGCACTTCTGATACATAGGCTCGGGCGTGCTAGAAGGACACCTTGTGCTGCAATATTTGTTGCCTTATGATCACAAGTACACTGCAACTTACACTGCATTGATTGGGGCTTACTTCTCTGCTGGGAGTGCTGATAAAGGGCTTCAAAATTTTGAAGCGATGCGAGGGAAAGGATTTCGTCCCTTTTTGGGCACATACAATGTGCTGTTAACTGGTCTCCGAAAGTGCAGTAGAGTTCATGAAGCTGAAATGAATAGGAAGGAAAAGAAGAGTCTGCAGGCAGATGGTGAGTTTCAGAATGCTGTCCCGATCGACCAAAAGATTTGTGATTTTCTGTTTGCTGGGGATCTTGTGTCTTGATGACAATTGGGCAAACGAGATTCCCTAATTGGTCTCGCGATTGCAAAACAATGTGTCGCTGCTTGAGAGAATATGTCGTAGATACGGAAGCACTTCTCCTGTCAACGCAATGGCTGTGTATACGATTAAGGCAAGAGTTGATCGAATATCCAGACTCTGGAAGTTATGTGGTTGACACACTTTTAAGTTGTCTTGATGGACAATTAGACTTGTATGTCGGGGAAGGTTTAAGGCCATGTTAAACATACTTTTATCTATCTATTGACATGATTAATGATATGCACAGTGGAATTGCAACTTTTCTGATACTATTCTGGTCCAGTTTTGCCTTGAATTAACGGGACGATTAAGAAGTAAGTGGCTATTTACCATAGTGGTGTAAAAGGTGTTAAGCCTGATAGGATTTTTACCACCTGCAAAAGTAGGGATAAAAACACGAAAATACTTGGAAGAGTACAAGTAATTGTAGTATAGATGACTCTAGTAATTGTTCTCCTTCAGGATTGAATGAATAATTTATGTCAAATTAAATCTTAATTAATTATTTAAAATAAAGTTTGAGAAAAAGGTGATTTTGTGATTTAAAATAATAAAAACGAATTTAATAGAAAATAATTAAATAAAGTGACAAAACAAAGTAAACTAAAAGAAAACGGTTTTTGAAATAAATTGTAAAAGGTTAGGGTTCTGCCATCACCTTAATAATCATATGTAGTTCTTCCAATTACTTATGAATTACACAAGCATATTTGAAGTTTAGGTTTTCCTAATATATGCCTACTTGGACCCCCAACATAGAGTGTATATCAAATGTGCAATTCGTCTGTGGTATTCATATCAAAACTAAACATGCATGACTCATTAAGTTTTGTGAAACCTTTTGAAAAACCATGCAACCCTTAAAACGTGGTATTCATACTAAGTGAACTTGCACATATTAACTACAAAAAGCCTTCGTCAATTTCAAGGACCGACCTCTGACCAAAATTGCATCAGATTACTTTTCTAAACATCCTAATGGTGGCCAATCATCAAGACAATTAGACAGAATAAATTGGTGATTAATAATTCAAAACTTGCATGCATAATATCATAAGCAAATTGAAAAGAAACTGCATATTTTTTCTAAGGCTTGTGGCGTCGTCCTAGCAAACGAAAATTAGTTACAAACAATTATAAACAAAATATATTATAAAAATAAGGATAGAAAACACCTTGAAAATAAAAATTAGTGTGTTCTCCAAAGCTATGCGTTCTTCCCCTCTCTCTGTCTCCACCCTTTTACCTAATGGCTAAATATCTTTATTTATATTACTACAAAATAAAATCATAATGGCACATTTATGTAACCGTAATGAAAATTGGAGGAATTGAATTGAGGAGGAGTTGGAATGAGGAGAAATCAAAATCGGATTCCTTTTGAAGTTGTTTACTTAAATGTTCTGGAATCGGAATATAAATGACACTAATTCCATAAAGCTGTTTACTAATTTAGCAGAATCGGAATATAAACCAGTATGATTACTAAAATCCCCTTGTTCCAAATCAAATATTTTATGTACTTTTTTAATAAAATTTCATATAATATATAATAGTAAGAAAAAAAATTAGATTGCTTTTTTTATTTCATAGACACACTAAAATGCATTTTTTTAAAAAAAAATTAAGTATTTACTTTAATATTTAAATTTTCTCGCTCAAATTGTAGTTTCTTCTCTTCACATATGCATGGAGTTGTGCATAATGTGAATGAAGGCACAATAGGAAGGAAAAATGCATTCCTAATTCCTTCACCCTCCTGGATTTCAAATACCTGATCTATTCAGGGAATCCCACTCCAATTTCAGGAATTGCATTCCTTGTTTTGGGTGGGGTCCATTGCACTATTGATTCCCTAATATTTAGTAAATACCAACTGTAATCGAAATTCAATTCCATTTTTTTATTCCCATTGCCCTTATGTAAACGCGCTATAAAAGGTCTTAGAATAAAACTAGAAAACATAATAAAATACTAAAACAGAAAATAAAATATTTCCTATTTGAATTAAAATTCGGACTATAGAGAAAATCCATCTTTTGACCAACCAAATCAACTCCAATTTGGTCCTCTCTTTTAAAGCTTAAGTCATCCCCTACAAATCATTAGAATGAATCTTCTCAAAATATGCCATATTAAACTTCAAAATACCCAAAACGTCCAAAAACGTCAATCTGGGAAAGTTACGCGCTGGACCTTTATTTCATTTGCACGGTCAAACGGCTTGGTAGAAAAATTGGAATTTTGCTACAATCATCTTGAAAGACTCACGAATCTCCTTCAATTAGAATCACTCCAAAATTTGTCCATTTGATTACTTTATGCTCAAGTGAAGTCGAATATCCTACATTAAAAATATAATTCAAAGTATCAAAATTCACACAAAATAACTAATAAATTAATACTAAGAATATGGTCAAATATATAGTATAAAATCGACTCATCAAAGTCCTTGCATGATGGGGTGGGTTTGAACTGCGTCGGTGGCTAATTTAACATCTAATATAACAAAATCTATCATTTGACCAAAAAAAAAAAAAAAGGGACGAATTAGAAAGATATTTGGTTTTCATGAGTATTCTTCTCTCTGACTATCTGCATTAAGGTTCCTCTATTGTTTTCGGACTATATTGGTTTGTGTGGCTATCGCTTCTCAAATTAATATGCATCTCGACATTCAGATTTGTCTCATTTTCTTGTTTTTTTCCCTAACTTCGTGGTGTTGTTCTACTTGTTTTGTATGTTTAGACCTTTACATTTGGCTATGAGGGTTGGGTTTTATGTCCCCCTCTATGTATCATTGTTGTTTTTGTTTCTAGAGGAGTAAGTTTATATCCCCCTTCTTTTTCATGTATTTTTTTTTCTTTGTTTTATGAGGGATAAGATTTAACACCTCCTAATAACTAGATATAACTTCATTTTTCGCTACCAATAAAATTGTCCTCGTACCATCTACGTTTTCTTTAAAAAAATGGAGATACTCTATATAACAATGGGGTATTAAGCAATAATGTGAACCATAGCAGTCTATTCCCATTATATCATTTCATTATTTTTGGTGAGTTAATACTTGATTAGCTATCAGATCAAAGCATATATATTGAGATCTGGATGTGACAAGGAATTATATGAAAGTGGCAACCAATAGAAGCCTTCAGTTTTGGTGTTAAGGAAGCTTCGTTATTGCCCCTAGAAAGTCGAAGACATGGAGACGTGTGGCACATAACATACCAAAATGGGCCTAATCACGCCTCATTTGGTGGCTGTGATTGAACAAGAATGAAACCGAGTGTAGTCCGGTCCTTTAGAGTCACATCTTTGAAAAGGGACTATTTGTATCCAATATGTTAAACAATTGTCCAATTTGATCGATATCGTTTTACCATTGTTAAACTCATCACACATCGAAAAAGATAGTTAATCCTTTTGAATTGATCCTGTTTTGTTTAGTCCTAGACACCAAATAGGACTAAAGAGTAAGGGCACATCTGAAACTACTTTTATATCAAGTATTTGTACTCATTAATGTTTATGCTATAAGTGCTTGTATTAGAGAAATGTTCAAATTTTTATTAATAATGCATGTGCTTTTTCAAGAAACTTTTATATGATCTGAAATCACTTTCAAATTTCTTGCCAAATGTAATATAAAAGTGCTTCTGATTGTAAGAAAGTGCTTTTAGCATTTCTTGCCAAACGTAGACTAAACTTGTTACAAAACATAACATCAAGGTATTGAGAATCTCATTATCCATCTAAAATTATTGCTGTGTCATCCCCATTGATATTGTTCTCTGTATGCCTAATTATATAGCTTTTTATTCCCAAAATATCAAAAGCAGATCGAAGAGTGTACGTACGTGGTTCATGACTATTAGACACCTCAGAAATGGTGGATGGGTTTCAGCCATGGAAATATAAAAAAACCTAAATTCGACTGAAAACAATAGAAAATTATATTTTCGTATAGATATAATAATTTAGTTATACTAATCAACAGCTGTTAGGCTTGTGGGAAAACATGGTTACGTGGTTTGATTAAGCTAATCAATATTTTAGCAGCAAGAACAAAGGGTTTTGAGTACGTGACGATTTATTTGAGTTAATTAAACAGCATTTGGCAACTCGTGGTTGATAATTTGCAATTCATTGACTAGATAATTGCATACGATGTCATTATTTACATGAAGTATTAGGCACAAGTTTGTAGTGTTATTCAGATAATCTAAATCAAATAAAGTGTCGTCGTCACTCGTGTTAGGGCTTCCGGAGGTGTTCAAAGTATGACTATCAACTTAACAAATATTTGGTGAAAATATGACGAGACTAGCAGGTGATCTTATTAGTCTACATGTTATAATATAACTATATAAGTTAGACGATAAGTCAACTGCGATGGAGCATGGTGAACGGAACCGTCTATGGGAGCTGTTCGGTGGGTTGGGCGTGGGGGCTCGATGGCCGTCGAGTCTAGCAGTGGAAGCGGAGGCAGTAAGGGAAGCGTTGACAGCTTCCAGAGGAGGGTTATGAAAATGTGGTAGTAGAATCCGATTCAATTAACTTGATCTCTATGCTCAAGGTAGAAACGAACCCATATTTTACGATTGCTAGCATTCTTTTTGATATCCGAGAGTTAGCAACCAAGTGGAGTCCATTCAGTTTGCTTTTGTGCCTCAAGCCCGCAATAGGACGGCTCACTTAAAACTGGTTTGGTATTGTTGTGCTTTGAAAAAAAAACTGCTTCTGCTGTGCTGTGAGAATAGGTAGCTGTGAAATAAAGCAGTAGAGTATTTGGTAAACTTTTTTGTAAAAGTGCTTTTGAAAAAAAAAAAAAAACAGTATTATAGTGTTTGTTAAACTTTTATGTAAAACATATGTGAAAAAAAACTGGTTTTTCAAAGCTAGGTTTTGCAGCTTTTTGTTTTTGGCTTTTTTTCACCCAAAACTGTGAAAAAAAGCTGAAGCTGAATGTTTACCAAACACAAAAACAGATCCCAACTTTTTTTGATACCAACTTTTTTCAGAATCACCTCAGTACCAAACCAAATCTTAATGGTTTCGTTTGTAAACAGAATAATGGGCTACCATAGATGGAGTTTTCTCTTTCCCGAATTTATGTTAAACATTCTTACTGAGAATGTAATCATTGTTATACGTCTTTTATTCAATAAAAATCTATCAATTGACAAGAAAAAAAAGTCGGATATGCTGCTCACCAATACTAACGTAAATTACAAGTATTACAATATGAGTGAATTTGTTATATTGTAAGTGTTTGAATACAAGAGCATATGAATTATTACGTGAACTAATTAATAAAAAGTTTACGAAAAACTAATTAAGAGGGAGATTAAAACATGTGTTGGAGACATACAAAAATTTGACAAAACCAAGTTTATAACAAATGATACGAAGGAAAAGGGTTAAAACATAGAATTTGACATATATGTGGAGAAAATTTCCACCCCCAATTACTCCTATTATTTTACCTCAAACTTTCAACTTTTATTTAAGAACGGTTCAACAATTAAGCACCTGGTGCTCTGTCCGAGAACCACAAGAGTCGATTTCGGATGAAATAACCTTATGGGCTAACAATTAGCATGCGGATAAATCTCAAATTTACATCTCACTACTTGACTGCTTGGTGCCATAACCAAGCGACACACGAGTTTATTTCGGATGTAATAGACTAATTGACTAACTCATAGTTTTCAAGTCTGAATCTCACTTTGTAAGTGCCAAGTAACACACGAGTTGATTTCGGATGAAGTAGACTTATCAACTAACTACTGTCTTAGTGGTGTTTCTCGTTCTCTATAAAAAGGGTATAATGCGTATTTAGCGCAAAAACAATTTATTTTTATGGTAATATTGTTGCTCATTGTCTAATTTATCACTTTTAAAATAAATTTAAATTTCAAGATTCTATTATAGATAAAGGAACTGGATCCCCTCCGGATCCAGTAAAACCAAGCCTGCTAAGCAGGCGATCCGGGCCGTTGAAATTTGATCCAACGGCTACAATTATTATAATTTTTAGAGGGCCTAACGGCTACAAACAGAGGCCCTCTAAAAATTATAATAATTGTAGCCGTTGAATCCAATTTCAACAGCCCGGATTGCCTGCTCAGTAGGCTCAGTATATATGGATCCGAAAGGAAATCCGGTTTCATAGATAAATACAAATTTCAAAGAGTAATGTTATTCATACAATGTTTTTGTACCACATTTTCATACCACTTTAGGTGATATTTGATGTGAACAGCCACATCATTTGAATTAATCAGATTTTTAAATTTAGTTCATTATTTAATAAACTAATAATTAAGAAAAACTAGTTAATTAAATGATGGTTGTGATATACTAGGAGTCTTTCTCTTCATTTCCTTAAGTTTTACAAATTTTTCAAATAATATGACTGTCTACATCAGATACTATCTAAGATAATATAAAAATGTGATATAAAAACATGTTACGAATAGTATTACTCAATTTCAAAATTTATATTACCAAGCATGATCGCAAGCCTATGTTGAGCCACGTTTGCGTGAACCGTTCCAACATCCTCGTGAGCTGTGCCATCCAACTTTCTCGGGTACCAAAAAAAACAATAGTAACCTATTATCCAGTGCAGCCAACCCTAGTATTTAATCCCATAGGCTTCGAAAATAATAACGTCTCTCTACCTTCCACGCGTTCATCACGCCACTCCACCTCGCTAGTCCACACAAACACCAGTCAACATCAAACAGAAAACCAAAGTCATCTAATCCGACCGTCCGCAGTCGAGAAGGTCCCGCTGCTGGAAACAAACCATCCACGTGGACGGTCAGGTAATCCACCAACCCCTGATCTTATCACCCGTGAACACGGTACGATAAATTGGAACGAGCGAGATATACGGATAAAACGAATATGCCCAGAACGTAAGGGATAAGTTCATCGCTAGAGTCATGGGGAGCCGCGCAAAACGAAATTTCTCCCGATTTTAATTCTCGCAACTCGTGAAACAATCGCGAGGGTTTCAAAATATCGTTGTCGTCCAGTCAATTGGGACACCTATATAAAGAGCCAGAGGCCTCCATTGTTGATGTGCTCAATAACCAGTACAAAGCTTCAACGGCTCACTTTCTCTCTCTACAATTCTCTCGATTTTCTCTCTCTAGATTACTACAATGGCGTTCAAGAAAATCCTAGCCCAGCGTCTGTTCAACATCTCCAAGGCGTCGACCCAAACCCTCAGAAACTGCCGGATTTCGTCGTCGGCGGTCCACACCCGACCGCTTCCAAGCCCCGCGAGACGAGCATCGCGCCCGACCCGGGTGACAATGCCATGTTCCGGAGGTTCCTCCACATGAGACCGTCGGTGGGGAATTTCCAGACGCCAGCGATCTGGTCTTTGCCGATGGGGGAAAACCTAATGGAGAAGCTCAAAGTCATGGCCATTGGCCAGGATCGGATCCGATTGGACGGTTTGGCTCCGCCGGAGCCCAAGCCGGAGAGCTCGCCGGTGGCAAAATCGGGATTGACGACGGAGGAAACAAAGAAGCTGCTGAGGGTGGCCCAGCTGGAGGCGGTAAAATCGAAGCTTCGAGAAGTCCGGAAAAGCTGGGTATCGTATTCGGAGTTTGTTCGGATCTGCAGAGAAAGTTGCGCGGATCCGGATATGGGTCTGGGGTTTGCGAAATCGCTGGACGAAAACGGCTCCGTCATCGTATTGGGAAATCCGTTTGCTTGAAGCCTGAACAGGTAAAAAATTAATTTCTTAATTCTTTAAGTCCCAATTAAATTATCGTTTTTTTATTTTTTGGATTTGAATTTAATTTTTGTTGTTGTTTATTTTTATAATTTTTTGGTGTTTCAGAAATTCAGATAATTGTTGTGGTGATCTTGGTTTGATGGCCGAGAGGGTGAATTAAATTTGCGAGCAGTGAATATTATTTAGTGTGATATGGGAAATTCCGAAAACTGATATAGTTTTTATGATTTTATTTTGTTTTCTTCAACAGGCGAGACCTTTAAACGTGAAATGGGTGTCAGTCTTTCACCGTGGCAGATTTTGTTTTTCATCTTTGGGAGGAGACCCGGTGAATTAAAAATAATAATATTAAAATTAACAAAAAAATAAAAGAAGAAAATTGCATTTTTGTTGGGTGGCTTTTTTTCTTTTTTTTTTTTGGGGTGGGAGACGAGCGATATTCTATTATGCTCTGCGGCATCTTTTGCGGCGCGGTGTAGATGAAAAATAGGAAGAAATTATTTAAAAGGGGCATATATTATTAAAAAAAGGAGTTTTGATGAAACATTATTGTTCATTTTTAATAAAAAATTACATTTTTATCTTTTTCTGAAACTATTTATATCATGTCATTTTTCGTTAACAATAAAAATAAAATTAAACTTTTTGTTAGTTTTCTTAAAAAAATGGGGTATATTTGTCTCAAATATACCCCATTATGGGAATGTTTTTTGGGTGGTGGTAAAGCGTTTGCTGAGCTCAACAAACATTATGGGAATGTTTGAAATAGGAAACGTGCTTTTTTTTAAGTGGGAATGTTTGAAATAGGAAAAGTGCTTTTTTTAAGTGAAATGCTTTTCTTTAAGTACTGATAGCTTGCAGATTAACGTCTTGGATTTGCTTTTGTTTATGGATTTCTATTTGGTCCGCATACCTTAGTAACGATAGCTTGCAGATTTACTTCTCGGATTTGCTTTTCTGCATACCTAATTGGGCTTGGGGGTTATCCACCTTGTCCCCATATATTTATATTTTTGCTTGCATCACTCTTCAATCTAAGGGATCTGACTTACAATCTTCGGAGTATGTGTGGCATATTTCATTATTTAAAGTCGTTAGATTTAATTCTGGTATATTAGAGAAGAATTCCATATATCCTGAAATAACTTTGAAATTTATTTATAAATTATTCCCCACAACCCATAATGTTTTTTTATTGTTTTTGAAAACTTATTTGAAAACATAGGTTTTTGTGTTGATTTTTTATTTATTTTGTAAAAGCTGTTCCTGCTTTTGGTGAGGATTAATTAGTGATAGGCTGAGCATGCTTTACCCAATTGTTTCAAACTGTTTGGTTACTGCAGGTAGCCAAAGCAATTCAAGAAGTAATTCCCATTCCAGGAACATCACCCGACTCCGATGACCCCAGAATTAGGGAATTGGAAGGCATGGAGAGGCACAAGTTTGAGATAGACCGAAAGGCGAAGTCCCTTGTCCGAAAGGAGCTTTGGTGCGGTCTTGGCTATTTGGTCGTCCAAACAGCCGGATTCATGAGGCTCACATTCTGGGAGCTCTCATGGGACATCATGGAACCCATTTGCTTCTACGTTACTTCAATGTATTTCATGGCTGGATACGCCTTCTTCCTCAGGACGTCAATAGAGCCCTCTTTCGAAGGGTTTTACCGTAGCCGGTTTCAGGCTAAGCAGAAGCGCCTCATGAAGCTTGAGAATTTCGATGTCGGAAGGTATGACGAGCTTCGTAAAGCATGTTATCCGGACTCGTCGGATTCATCAGAAATGACCGCGACAACTGCTTTTGATGGGGCCAAGAGGAAGCAATCTGGTTCAGTACATTAGTTAAAGAAAAAATATCAAAGTAATAGAACAAAAAAAAAAAAAAAAAAAAAAACAACAATATAATTGATTGGAAAACTACGATTTTGTTTTAACACCCCCCTTCCCTTCCCCGCAAATTTAACTTTAGAAATTTAGTCACCGGCTTTATGTAAACAATGATGTTGAGAGTGTTTAGGTATTTAGGGTGCGATCGTTGCACCGAACTGTTTCGGACTGGACTGGACTAGTGCAAGGATTAAGCTGGACTGGCTTAGACTAGACTAAGCTGAACTAGCTTAATGAAGCGTTTGATGCAGTGTCGGACTAAGACGCAGGATTGCAATATTAAAATATTTTATATTTAATTAATATATATTAATTAATATTTTATTTTTACTTTATCTTTTTGTTTTTTTTTTTTTTTTTCTAGAATCATCCGTCCAATCCTAGTAACCTTCCGCTCTCCATCACCCTTTCCCTTTTTCCCCATTTTTGTCCCTCCCATCCACTGGCCCTTTCTCTTCCTCCCACCGTCTCTCTCTAACATAAACAAGCGATGCAACCAAAGTGATGTCAGAGAGTCTGCTCCATTTGCCTCACCAACGATGCAACTAAAATCCTCAATCTTCCTCACCTCCTTTTCCAACAAACCCATCTCATCCCCCACACCAAAAATTCACTTAAAATCCCAACCTCGCTATCTCCACTGAGGGCGTGGTTGAACCTATATACGACTTGGTTCTTGAACTGATCGTGATGAGGTGTTGGGAGTGGGCAGAGAACTATGGATTCCCTTATTTTCTTCCTTCTTGCTTTCTTTGTTGATTGTGCAAGAAGTGAATTTTTTTTCCCCTTTTTTCTGTTCTTGGTTTTTGTAGAGATATGAAGGTCAGTCTTCAATGGAATATCTTCTGTGACTTCTAACTTCTGTTTTAGAGAGATGAAGGTGAGTTTTCTAGCAGACACAGTGACGAAAAGGCGCAGAGGAGGGTTCGCACGACGCTACTTATAGAAGAGGGAGACAGGACTAGCAATCCCGTAGTTTTTGGGGGGTCTCACTAAAACCTCTTAGTGAAGCCTTTAGTATAGGTGAGTCCGGGCTAGTCTCATTAAGACTAGTCCCGCATGATAATAAACACCGGACTGGACTAATAGTTAGTCCCGTCTAGTCCAGTGACAGTTAGTAAGGGCAAACAAACGCCCCTTTAGTTCTTTAACGGTTCATGATTTACAAGTTACAACTACGAAATTGAAGCTGGAAAACTTTTATTTAATTTGTCTTTTATATTGGGTAGATTTAAAATGGGCAACTAAAAGAAAAGCACCACATATCTAAACTTTGGATATTTTACCACCGAAAGAACTTACACAAATAGACAAAGTGTTGGTTTTTTTTTTTTTTTTTTTAGAACAAACGATATTATTTATACGAATGAAGAAGGGGTGAGTTTAGCCTCAAAATGGATTAGGAATAATGTAGTTTAAATTTGCCTATAGTTAGAATTGTACTTAAGACCTCTCAATCTCGCTTACAAGTGAAGAGAAATATCACTACTGTAATACTAAACGGTACAAATAGACAAAGTGTTAAACAAGCATTTTAATTTTTAATTCTAATTTCTTATGAACTCAGGGTTTTGAATTGATTTTACAATAGCTAAAAATCCTAATTTTAATTTCTTGTGAACTTACGGTTTTGAATTTGATTTTACAATAGCTAAAAATCCAAAAGACAACAATTTAAGGGTGGTGCTATCCACGTACCTATTTTTAGGTCTTACACACCACTCTCAATATCCATTTTTCAAATTCAATAAATTAAAGATGATCAATAGACAAAGTTTAATAAGAATGTGTGGAAGGTAAAAATGAGTATGGATGACGATATCCAAATTTAAACTCATGCATTACTAAAGATTTTTTATTTTTTATTTTTTTTTTTTTTTTCAGAAAGCACTATTAGGTGCTCCATGAAAAGTATTTTAAACTTTATTTAAGAGAAATGCTAAAGAGGCTTTCTCAAAAGTAAGAATTTTTATGTATTCTTTGTTTTTGACATAATATTTTATTAGGTTGACATGAATTAACATTAAACTTTAAAGTGACAGATAATCCATGAATAATCTACTTTAAGAGAATCTCATTAGTATTTATGTTTTATTTAATTTTTTTTTTTTTATCCATATCATACTCATGAGCGAAAGTTTATGAAGTTGGAAACTAAAAGCAATTTATCCATGAGCTTACATTAAGCCTACCTAAATGCTATTAGCCTATCATTAGTTGTTTCCAACTTTTACCATAATATATGAGGCTTAATGTTTTGCTACAATCTTTTTAAGCTTTTTTTTACGTGTGGAAATTTTGAAAACCCATTGTTTGGGCCTAGAATACTGGTTTGGGTCGAGTCTGGGCCCAGAATACTGGTTCGGGCTGAGTTTAGAATTGTTCTCAGGCTCGGAAGCCTTGCTTAGGGGTCGTTGTGGGCTATTCGGTTCATGGGCCGCATAGCCAAGGTCGGCCGAGTCCTATCAGGAAGTAGAGTCCTCCAGTCAGACGAATGGGGTAGTTGAGTCTTGATACAATAAGGAGTCTCGACATAATGAATATGCTGAAACTTGGAAATGAAAATGGCCTGATAAGGGGTTAAGTTCAAAGTCCTGATAGAAGTAGGACTGGTCGACAAAAGATTGGATCGGGGTAAGAAGTCCTAATCCGAATAAAGTGTTAGCTTGATTGAAAGAAGGTTTGATGCTATAAATAGAGGGGGGAGTGCACCATTCAACTCTCTCCAATTCAACACACAAATTGCCCTGCGCAAACCTTTCAAACATCTTGAGATTTTTTTATTTTCTTTTTCCGCTAATACACCTTCAGTTTGGATAAACAGCACTGTGAAGACAACCGGTAACATCTTCAATTTGGATAAATAGCACTGTTGCCGTAGAATTAGCCGTTACCGAAGCACCATCAGTTTGGATAAACAGCACTGCGTCTAGGCCGACTGGTTATCTATCCAAGTCTTGGTCGAGAATGATTTTTGAATCCTTATTGGCAGAGGTCATCTCATTAGCTATCTCGACGAAGTGAGGTGTTACTACATTCGGCACATTGAAAGCCGAATTTGATATTGAACTTCACAAAACTAGCAGCCTTGTCTTCAGGTTCTAAAACCCGAAGGCTGATGCGTGTTTCTTCCTTGGCCGCAGTCGCAAGATCAAGAAGTCAGCAGCGCGCTCAATGCAACATCAACACATTTTACTCCTCGGCCAAGCTCGGCTGACGAGTTGGCATGCCCCGCACACAACCGAATGACGTAGTTAGCTTATTAATTACTCGGCTTGCGTGCCACGTAGGTTTGGTAGTTTTTAAGGTCAACACCCACATATCACGTTGGTGTGAAAAACAAAAATCGAAATCCCGCACCAAAATCATCTCAAATTTCCTCCTTGACAATCTTAGTGGCTAAATTCCCTATCATCAATAAAGTTCACAATTCAATTAAAGAAGCTCATTCGTAGTTTAGATGGCTATCCGTGTGCTCGAGATTTTCAGTTCGATTTCCTCGTAATATTATAGCTAATAGACTTGTACAAAATAAAGATCAACTGTAGACGACTATATGTTGTTTCCAAGTTAGTGGTCTCTTTTTGGTCACGCGGAAAGTTAAAGTGGTCAGTGGGAGGGGTCATTCAAATGTATCGGCTGCATGTGCTTTTAAGGGTAAAGAAAACAGAATCAAACGAAGTCTTCACTTAGCAACTGTTGCAGGCTTGCAGCTCACATAAAGATTTTTCATTGCCACCCTATTGAACGATAAATTCTTTTTTTCATTGACACTCAATTTGAAATGTTCATCTGAACACTTGAATCGTGTTGTATTAGTTGACTCTTGAAAAATAACAAAGTCATAAAGTGATGGTGATGTAGTAATTGCGAACTAATTTAAACTTGAAGTAACTAATTTTAGAGTGAGCATGTGAGCGGAGTTGAACACTTGTCACACAAGTGATGTCAGAGCATAAGTAAATGCAGTTAAAAATAAAGTTAGAACGTTTATATCGAAAGGAGGGATCCTCCTACATGTCAGCTTTTGTCAGTAATACTCATTGACAACATGAGCTCCACCACTAAATTTCCGGAGGGGTGAAGAACATGAGTGAATGAGTTTGAAAATAAAATTTTATATAACTTTTTTGAAAAGTGTACCCCTAGCTTAAAACAAGTATATAGGTTTCCAAAAATATTGTAGAAGTTGATGATTTGATTATTACTTAAGCATTGATAAATGTGCTCATTCTTATTGGCGACATATCATTTAGTTTACAAATTTTGATTCCCTAACATTATCCATATTGTAATACTATCATGTAATAGGGTATCCTGCATCACCTCATTCCTACCAATCTAGACGCAAAAAAATGTTTCTAATCGAGGAGAAGGTCTTGAGTGCGGCATCCTTAGGTGGTGGGTCACAAAGGAAGTGTGAGGGGCCGGGTTCATTTTATGTCTAGAGGTGGGTCTCAAAACAATGTGTAATGGGTTATAGACGAGGTTGTGTGTGACACGGATACGTAATTCAGATGCTAGATCTTAAAATTAATGTATAATTATCAATTCATGTTATATTACATGCTCGAACAAATTCTAACGAGTGATCTAAATGAGATTTTCATCATTTAATAAAAATCGGTCACACGTATGAACTATTGAACTTAACAAAGTCAATCACTTTATGCTACAACATTACTTTTCGTCCAACACAATTCGGCAACCAATTGCAGCCGTAGAAGTTGGGGGTTTAGGGTCAATACATCACCGTCTGACAATATCATATGAACCTTCCTGGTGAGTGGGGAATTGCTTAGGCCAGGGGAGGATTTAGCTGGACAGGCCATGTGATTCAGTTCATGGTCCACCGTTCGGCTTTGTTCGGATCTCTTTCTACCTAATTTACTTAGTTCAGAATTCAGACCATTAAAATTTGATCTCACGGCTATAGTTATTATCACTTTTGAAGGGATCCCCTGTTTGTAGTCGTTTGATCAAATTTCAACAGCCTGGATCCTGGTCTAGGTGAATTAGGTGGAAAGGGATCTGAAGAGGATTCCTTTCCTTCTTATACAGGATAGAACATGTCCATTGGGACCATATAAACGAATGCAACGACTGTCTAACCATTTTGGTTTCAAGTTGGAGATAGACTTGTATATGATTGATTTATCATACCGTATTGGTGTAACAATATAATATTATGTGTAAGTTTTTTATAATGTGTTATGGTATTACTAGATTAGAACGCAACATTAGATAAAACTACTTGATGTAAGTTGTAAAGCAACCTAACTTCCAAAATTGAAGGCGGACAAGCGCTAGGTCTTTTCAAATTCACTCCGGCTAAACCTGATGCCAAGTCAAAGGTCATGGCCGGGTCTTATTCTTGAGGAAGAAAACTAATTAGTTATCCCACGTAACATTTTCATATAATCAATGCTAGAGAGATCAAATTTTTTAAACTAAATTTGTAATTCAAATGATGTGATTGGAGATGATCGGATTATTAATTAAGTGTTGATTGAGGTAACACATTATTTGGTTCGTAGTTATGGTTTAAACATTTGGTCGTCCTAACATTACTCTTTTCATGTGTACCTATTTTCACAGATAACGAACATATATATGTGCAACCTACGTATCCGTTTGGTTGGAGGATTAGAGGCTAGAAAATAGATACGTGACAACACAGTCCTCTATCGTTGAGAGATTTTTTAAATAATCTTATTTGAGAAACCACATTTTGCTAACAAGAGATGCATACAATCATGCGTTTATTTCTTATTTCAGAACTAGAGATCTGTGGACTTGCGTGTGGAAGAGCGAGAGCACCAAGAAACCTCCAAGAAGCTGGGGCAGTCAAACGATTATGCTTACTGCCCGTATGGTAGGTGACAAAATTTTGGACTGAGTCAATTGTTAATGTGTAGCCGTGTAACGTGGATCCAGACCCATATTGGTCCTATCCCATTATTGGTACTGTAGCAATTTAGATATGGTGCCTGCCATCTACTTAATTTTCTTGCTTGCCATATGTAATTATTCTTTCAAAATTATACAACTCTTCTGTTTGGATTTGAAGATGGCTGGGATATTGATTATTTAAGCGTTGACAGACATGTTCATTTTTATTTATGACATATCATATAGTTTGCAATTTTAATCTTCAAATTTAATCTCCTTAACATTACTCAGTAGATACTAAAATCATAATTATCCTCACAAATGAGATACCCCAAATCCCAGGATTGTCACATCCCGGCCCGGGGCGGACCACTTCCCGGGCCGCTCCACCACCGTAGCACGATATTGTCCGCTTTGGGCCCCGACCACGCCCTCACGGTTTTGTTTCTGGGAACTCACACGAGAACTTCCCGATGGGTCACCCATCCTGGGAATGCTCTCGCGCGCTACTCGCTTAACTTCGGAGTCCCGGATGCTCTTGAGAAATAGTCCAATCCACAGTCGTCGTGACATAGGCATGTGGGTGTAAGTTGGGTCTTCTTTTTCAATTTTTTACTCTTAGTTTATGATCGATGATGTTCTCTAGAAACATGGTTTTCCTCTTTACTAATAAGAAGTCGTTTTATTTATTTATTTATTTTTATTTACGTATTATAGTCAGATTCATATGTAAATATTTTCTTAAACACAAATTAGAAGCTTTAACAAACTTTTCATATTGTGTATTTTTAAGCTTGTTTTTATATAGATAAATACTTGTGTCCAGCGCATAAGTGCCCCTACTTGTCCGCTCCACTTGTGATTAGCATATTATCATTGTACAAGCCTTATGATCAAAACCGCTCATTTTATTTATCATGTTTTAAGTATGATATTTATAAAGAAAAAAAAATTCGATTTTGACCTCATTTAGTCATTTATATGCATACAAATTAATAGATGGTTTACCATGAGATTGCCAAATCGATTTATTTAAAACTTATGGATGACTAAACGAGCTCTAAATTGAATATTTTTTAAGAGATGATCTTTTGATGACTATAAATAAGATAAATAGTTTTGATTATGAAATTTGTACATCAAACTACGTTAGCTACAAATCGGTGTACAAGTAGCTAAACCTATACATGATTAGTAACCCTTTGTTTCTTTCTTCTTTTTCTTCACATTCTACACGTTAAATTTATATTCAAACAAGAGGCACAAGTGTGGAATTGTTTTTGTGACGGTGCTATGATAATGATATGCAATTGTATGGGCCATATATGCCAACCAAGGTTTCGTAGTAATGCAGCTTACGTTTAAGTGCCGCTTGCATTTTAGTCAATTTCGTACCAATTAGTTGACAACTAGAAATTTATGTCCGTTGATGTGGAATTCAAAATTGTATAAAAAATTATGTTTGAATAGTATAAAAGATTGGGTTGCAAAACGTTAATGCTATATACAAAAGATAAAGTACATAGCAATCTACTTGACAACGTTGATTAGATTGTTATACAGAAGATGTTATTGCTTCCTCTTACACATATGTAGGGGTGGTTCGGTATGGGATACCAAACCGAAAGTAGTATCCCAAATCCCAAACCGAAATCTTTTGGGACGGGAATTTGAAGACCAATCCCAAACCAAATTTTCAGGAATCTCAAATTTCGGGAATCCCAAAATATTTTTGGGATTTCGGGACAAATCGGGAATCCCAAATTAACATATGAAATTATGAATTATTCTTCAAATATATAATTTAAGAACACATTCATGAACTAGGAATGTCATTTCATTCACACTACCATTTAATCAAATATTGGCATGCTTGATTGTTTTTATCAAAGTCAAAATTCAAATTAATTAAACCCTTTTGGCAATCTATTGAGAGACAAAAGAATCAAACCTTCTGAAATCATCAACCATGACAGCAGCAATAATAAAATCCAAATGAATATCAAACAGAACATGAAAAATATGCAAGGTGTAAGGCATTCCAGGTTGCAGAGCATGAATTAGAAACTACTAACATCAATTATAAAAGAATAATATAATATATATATATAGATATTAATTAATAATATATATTTTCGGTTCGGTTTGGAATTTTCGGAAATTTTTTCCACCCCTACACATATGTTGAGTGCAAAACGATATAACAATGACGATAAAAACATTATTATCTCTGAGAGGTCCAAAATTTGAAAACCCCCATTCAAAGAGACAATGTAATCTAATTTCTTTTCAATCACAATCCCAACAGAGATAAAACAACGATTAAAGAACAAGCTCAGAAATACGACAAAATTCAATTACATTACTCTAAGGACTGAATTGCAAACTGTAGCATTGCCATGTAATGGGTAGAAAAATTCTTACTCACTTCATGAAATTCAATTGCGATCAGCTCCACACCAACCCTTTTGAACAACGGTTTCACCACAGTTGAGTACCTTCAAACCCAATTTTCAAAACAAATAATTCTATTTACGAAAAATTTGAACTCATTTCTGACACAAAATCCAGCACTACTCCTAGTTGAAACAAAACAACCCGCAAAGCCTTGTACTTGATCATATTTCACCAAAAACTTCTCCACAAATGTAAATTTTCCCCCAAGACAAACTGAAACCAGAAACATTCTATGAAAGTAAAGTAAGCCATCTAGATGTGTGGACTCACACAAGCATAAATCGTTTATTAAATTAAACGCAAATTATCTTCTAAACTCATATTACGAGATAGATAATGTAACATATCTCTTCATGTTTGGTTGATTAAAACTGGATCTCCTGAAACCAAAAGCAAAACCAAATTAGCCACCATCACCCAGAATTCGAAGCCACAAACAAAATCCCCAAAATCAAAACCAAAAAATTTAAACAAAAAACCCATTTATAAATCCAAATTTACACTCCCAAGTGCAAGACTCTAAGCTTCAATTGTACTTTCTCAACTTCAGCTATTTCAGCTACATAACATAAAAATAAAAAATAAAAAAATAATTAACTAATCTGATTTAAGATTAATAAAAAAGCTTGGAAATTTCAGCTTTAAAATCACGTCTCAAACTGCAAGTCGAATCAAAATTAATTTAACTATAATTTACCTTTAGTTTTTCATTTTTTTATTGAGGAGATAAGTTGATGGAGTTAACACTGCTAAGTGTTATTTAAATCAATAATCACGTACGAACAAATAAGATAGAATGCTGAGAGGCCACGTATGTTTTTGAGTACAGTAGATTTGATCTCTGCACTTGTAATTGCCGTGTCTAATGTCTTTTTTTACCATGTTCACGTTTGGCAGTTGAGAGGGATTTAGAGGGATTGTGCCGGCCCAGATCTATGCCACTATAACGGACACGAAACCTTTAAGCTTCTTGTTATTCGTCTGTCTATGCTTTCTCCTCTTGCAATGCAAGAAGTAGGGTTTAACAAACTTTGTAATTTAAAGAAATGAAAACTAATGAAAATGACTTGAAAACTTTAAGTTTTAACGATAAAAACAAAATAAAAGGTAAAGTGAATAGTACCATAATTGACTTTTTAGTGTAAAAATGTGATTTTTTGTTAAAGTAAATAGTGCCGGAAGCTTTTCGTTAAAGTTCTCATTTAAAGAAAGATAAATGATTGGAACTTGTTCATGACAAAAGTAATAATTTATGTAGTCTTGACCTTAGTTTTCTCTGTTGTAAGAGATTTCAAACTCAACTCACATGTTGGCACATTGATAAAAATTAGCAAAATAGAAAATTATGGCTTCAATTTTTCGATTAAACATAAGATTTCTTTTTTCTTCAAGATTTTATAGAAAGCACTTCCATTTGTATTCTAAAATTGCTTTACTATATACATATTGATGTTTTTGTTAAAGATCCAAGCACTTATTAGAAAAGCACTTGGATTTTGCTGAGGTATTTCCTAATTATGAAGTACTTCTCTAGAAATTACTTCTACAGCTTAGAAGCGTTTTCAAAATTTTCTGTCAAATGTTGTTATAAGCATTTTTTAATAGTAAAAAAGAACTCCAACCATTTCAAATGCAATCCAAATAAATTTAAAAGATGAAATTGAATCTCCATAATAGGTAAGCTTTTTTTTTTCATACAACGATATTGGGAGCAAGGGGTTGGGCTAAGCAACACAATGGCTCACCAATTTTTTTTTTTTTTTAATAAACTCATTATTTATGAAAGTCAAACTCTAAACTCTATTTACTGAATAACTAAAATACTACTAAAACGTAATAAAATTGCCTAAAATGAAATAAAATTTGATACATAATCAAGTGGGGTTAGTTATATGGTTCATTGGATTTAAGTCAAACCACAAATATGGACGCCCTGACCAACTTACTCATTTAGGCCCAACTTATTATTTTGGGTTGGTTTTTTCTTTTTCTTTTTCCCTAGCTTACAAACTACGGCTCGAAAATTCCGATATGAACTTTCTCATCCAAACAATTTCCTTTTCGACTTCTAATTTTACGCCAATTTTCCTCAGTTATGAAAAAGCATGCATCGATATTTTCATGAAATTCCATACGCTTGGTAACCTCAGCATCTCAAACAAATCAAAATGTAATATGTTTTTTTTTTTCCCCTTTCTGTTTATGTGCCATCTCTCCCATCTGAACCTCTGATCGATGCATGTTTATCAACATGGGAATGTTCACAACGTAATTGCTCGCATTCATGAAGGACTCAAAAACTTGTGGTCCAAATCACTTCCTCGTCAAGCCCAAACTCTATTTTTAAAGTGTCCTTGCACCGAATTGATTTTGAGTTTGATACATTACGCATTTCCATAACCAATTAAATCTCCTATCTTTGAGATTAGAGCCAGTACAAAACGAAACTAAGTTATCTGCACAAATCTGTGTTTTACTCAAACCTTTGGTAACGTAGTAATTAGCATTACGGCTCAGTGGTTTTCGTCTTCACTTATAAGAGGTCTTAAGTTCACTTCACCTTGATAATGAGTTTAATACTGAATTGTTATTGTTTGTTCATTGTGTGGTTTAAGTCGGATTTCTCCCACTCATATAGCAGTAGATCGTTGTATAGAAAAACACTAATAGCTTAGGGGTTGGTTTTTTTGGAAACTAAAAAGGGTTGTTTGATATCCTTCTTGGATCCAATTTTTTGTTTTTAAATTAATGAGTACTAAGTAATTTAACTACAGTCATCATTTTTGAAACCAATAAATTGTTTTCAAATTGACTACCAAACAACCCCTTAATAATTGTCTAACAACCCTTATGAAAGGATCCCCAGACCAGGGCCTTTTATACATTCTCGACCATTTCTTCCACCAATATTTCTCCCACAAAATAGTTATCAAGCTGACCCTAAAGTTGTTTTTTTTTTTTTTTTTTTTGGTAATACATTGATATTTTTACATTAAGGGAATGAGGAGTTCAGCTAAGCCACATAATGGATAACCTAAGTTGGTATTGAATTCGTCATCTACAAGATTCGAACCTAAGACCTCTCACTTCTAAATGAAGAGGAATACCACCAGACCGTAGTACTGAATGACAACCCTAAAAGTTGTCTATAACTAAGTAATCAACTGTATCCAAATTCAAATATAATGAGGTACAAATTCCTTGCCAAACTAAAAGACCTAATTTAGGGTATAAAACTTGCAAGATTGCATTAACCCTCAACGCACGCTATTAAAGGTAAACGTTATAATAGCTAATGAATTGCTATGTGCATTAATGTATATTATACAAAACCGTCATCTGTCTTGAACAAAATCTATAATCGTGAGTGTTTTTTAATATGCATCAGTGTATATTATATTATTATTATTGTAACCGCTGAGTCCCTGATTCTTCTTTAATACTTCATTCTTCCGAAGCATATTATTGACCAGAAAAATAAAATTTCCGTCATTGTAAATGTATTAATTTGTGGACCATGTACAAATTCCAAAAACCTACCCTCCCATCAAAAATTTAATTTCCGCCCCCTAAAATTGCATCTTACACCATCAAAGCTCCTTGTCCTTAACTCCAACGGACTTGGCCGCCGTATCGCCACCGCCAGCTCCGCTGCTGACACCTCTTCCCTTCCCCTTCTTATTGAAAAACCCCAGATGAATTCTGATGTAAAAATTCAAAAATGCCAACAGAATCACACCGTTGAGGACCGAATTGAACAACCACGCGCCAATCCCGTTGCACCCGCCTTTCATGAAATGCAGCATCAGGACGCCGACGTGGCACGCCACGTTGCAACCCAGCAGCGCAATCTGGCAGTTCACCACCACCGGAAAACACGCGCCCCGCATCCCCACGGCGGTCCAGAACCGGTACCCATAAACGACGGAGTAGACGAGCGTTGTGCAGAGGATGGCGAGGACCTGAATCGACTGCGAGAACTCAAGCCAGAGGAACGAGATGACGGTGAGGATCGAGTGGTTGAAGAGCTGGAAAGGGACGAGCTTCCGGCGGCGGAGGATGGTGAAGAATGTGCGGAGCATGTGGGGGAATCTGGACAGGTAGTACACGTAGGACCAGAAAAATACCCGACCCGACGGCCGGGTCCCGAGCGGGAAGCAGAGGAGCCACTGGAATGGGGTTTTGGACCGCCGCCAGAACCACCGTGTTTCGTGAATTTCGGCGGCGGAGGAGAGGGTGATGCCGGCGAAGATTGTGAACGATATTAGGGCCATCGCAAGGCTGTGGATTGCGGGTATAGGTCCGAGCGGGACTGGTCGACCCGACCGGTTAACGGCGAGGAGGAAGAGGTGGAGGAGGATGGAGAGGGTTATGTAGACGGCGATGGCGGTGAAGAGGAAGGACCACGTGGAGCCCCAGGAGTGGGTGTGGGACCAGCGGAACCCGACGATGGAGGGGTGCTCCGAGAGCCAGAATGTGAGGGCCTGGATAGCGGGTTGAGCCAACATTTTGGTTTTGCCGGGTTGGGGCGGATCAGACGGTGGAGGTGACGTGTCTCGTCGTTTTAGGGGGCAGAGTAAACGACGGGAGACGGCCCTTCACGCGGTGGCGGGTGGGTCTGGTGGCTCTGGCTCACATCGAGTCATTCAATCACCATTTTTTTCCAACTTTTTTTTCGTTTTGGGAATTTGAGGGACGTTTTAGTTTTAGAGAGAGAGAGAGAGGAGAGAGAGAGGCAGTGCCGGGATTAAATTGAGGGATGGAAAATTGGAAGTGAATCAAATGACTGGTGGGCATGAAGCCAAGAAATAGTGTTGGAAGAACTGCAGTTTTGGAGGACACGTGGAGAGGTTTGATAGTCGATCCGTGTGTAATACTTGGTGGGGCCAGCTTTGTCACGTGTTGGGATGAGTAAAATAAAGGTTTGTTTTGGTACTTTTAGGAGGAAGTAGGTTTGTTTGTTAAAGTTGGGGATTTTGGGAGGAAGTGTGTGGGGGGTTTTATGCTAGTGTATTTATGAAGGTAATTAGGAGGTGATTAATTTGACCGATGCTCACAAATTAAGTAGTTGTAGTTAGGACTGTTAATCTTGTTAGGTCAACCATGGGCAACAAAAATAATCCATCGATTCTTCCCTTCTCTTTGCTATATCTAACATAGCCACTTAATATTACAGTTTAGTGGTATTTTTTTTAGGAAAACTAATAAAAATGACTTGAAAACTTTGAGTTTTAATGATAAGGGCAAAATAAAGGGTAAAATGAATAATACTAGGATTGACTTTTTAGTGTAAAAATGTGGTTTTTCGTTAAAGTGAACAGTACCGTAGGCTTTTCATTAAAACTCTCTTCTTTTTTACTAGTAAGTGATAAGTCTTAGATTCTATTTTTACCAAAGGCAAATTTGAACTACATTATTGCTAACTCATTATAAGTCTTAGGGCCAATTTGGGATTGCTGCGCTTTTGATAAACTGTATTTTTAAAAGTGAAGTAGGTTTTTTTTTTTTTTTTTTAGATGCAATGCCAAACTAGACCTTAGTCCACGCCCTCACTCCCTTAGTGTAGTTAATATCGTTTGCTCAAAAAAATTAAACATTAAGTCTTAGAGTCTTAGGTTCGATTCTCACCCAAGATGAATTTGAACCACATTCTTCCTTGCTTATTGTGAGGCTTAACCCACTTCCTCATCTTTTTAGTATAGATAATATCATTTGTTCAAAGAAAAAAAAAGTTTTAGAGTCCATGCACACATATGAGGTTCCATGCTCTTTAATTCATTTTCCTATAAATAGTGTTGGAAAATGTATGCATGGAACCTCAAATGTGCCTATACATGCACATATTTGTCAGCCACTTATTACTACGGTCTAGTGATATTCCTCTTCACTTATAAGTGAGAGATCTTAAGTTTAATTCTCGTCAAAGGCGAACTTGAACCACATTATTGCTAGCCCATTGTGAGACTTAGCCCACTCTCCTACCTCCTTAGTGTAGATAATATCGTTTGTTAAAAAAACACATTTGTCACATGTGTACCAAAACATTTATTATTCTTTTAAAATAGGAGGACGACTGGTGACAAGCCACAGTTATCCATCCATTTCGACCTCGCAGAGACGTTTCAGTCTTCTCTGGCCACAAATCTGACTTCGACACCAGCAGCGAGTTTCGAACTCAAGACCTCTTGTTTTTAATTTTAAGAAAGTTTCATAATCTAGCCTTTGACACTAGACCACCAGCTCATGATTTGTGTAATAAAACATTTATTAATTTTACTAGTTATGGGAAGCACGTATAGGCACATACAGTAGGCCAAATATGTCGAAATATCGGCCTAAAGTTGGAGCATTCAACTTAAATTAGGATGGATCATCGTCCTCCAATATCTTTAAGAAATCTTATCTCAATAACAACGTATAGATTTTTCCTCACAATAAATGCATTAAACGTCTAATCTTCAAAATATTGTGCTTAGTGCACTAATTAGTCGCACACGTTAAGCAATTTTCGACATTGAATAAATAGGATGTACTATTTACATATCTATTTTTACTTTTCACACACTTTTTATTAATTTTTATCTTTTAATTTTCTTCAATTTATCCGATCTGAAGGCCAAAAATTTTAAAAAATATATGAAAAGTAAAAAGAGATGCGTGAATATCACACCTCTTAATAGATTTGTGGGCGGCTTACCGTAACACTATCATCGTACCAACTTGTCAACTAGGCACTCGAATCATTCCAGATTTCAGTTGTCATGTTTAATGGATTTTGTGGCTACAAATAATGATGCGTGGCATCTATTTTTCCAGGAGGATCATGAGAATTCTCTAATCACATTGGTTCATCGTATATCGTATGATCATAATTATTGTAAATTTCTTTCTTTAAAATTGAATATAGACAGTATCTAACAAAAACTGACCTCACAATGTACGATGAACGAATATGATTGAAAGATCCGATGAATATCCCCTCTCTCTGTTTTTTCAGTTATTGAAAATTTGGCAGGTGGGGGTCTCTATCAATATAATTGAGAAGTTGGAAACAAGAACATCTCTTCGCTGAAGATACCCTAAAGGAGAGCAGTAGATATACTTAAACTAATATCATTTGCTTAATATTGAAGAGTAATGTTAGGTAAACTAATTTTTTATATCAAATTTGTAAATTATGTGATGTGTCACTAATAGATAATAAATACATTAATTAAAACTCAAGTAATAACTCAATTATCAATAACTACGTCATATGTAATTTACAAAATTTAATCTAAATATAATTGATCTCCCTAACATTATCCAATGCCGAAACCAACTTTCCTTTAGTTAATTTCAATCAAATTGTCACCCAACAGTTTGAAGGTGACGAATGTAATTGGGTCCTCTAGTCTCTTGTAGTAAGTTACTGTAAGGCTCATATAAGTAAGTTTATTAACTTGAACTGCTCTACTCGTGCATGGTAGTTCTGAGGGATGCCAGAACTCAGAACTCAGAACTGGACCAAGTTTCAACATGCGTGTTTAGACAACGAAGGTTTTTATCATAATTAATACTTGAAATTGGTCTAACTGGCCATTTTAATTTCTGAAATTAGCAAGGAATTCGATGGAATTGGACTGTAGAGAATAAATTGATGTTTTAGGTCAATTTCAAAGACAAAATTAAACAATCTTTAATTTCAGAACTAAAATAATAAGTTACATCAATTAGAAAGTTTAATTGTAATAAAAACCCTTAAATAAATATTTACTGAACAAGCTTGAGATCGAGACGTGAAAGTTTGGGCAAACCTAGATTCTGTAAAAAGAAATGCTAATGACATTCTCTAAAAGTGGAATTATCTATCAACTCATGTCACCTCAATCTTTAATGTTAATTAATACATCAAAATTATAAAAACTTTGTACAAAAAATATAGGATGATAAAAAAATTCACAAAAATATCTCACTTCTAAAAAAATCTCTATCACATTTTTCCTAGGTAAAACATTATTTTTGGTGTAAAGAGATCATTTTTTCTTAAAGATCCTAGGGATTCTGTGATCGTGACCGTTCATCGTATATCGTGTGGTCAGTTTTCGTTAGGTACTATTTATATTTAATTTTAAAAATTAAATTTTGAAATGATTTTTGATCACGCCATATACGATGAATGATTACAATCATAATATATTCTTAGACCAACTCCAATGGTGGGCTAAAAGCTAAATTACCCCCAAAAATTTCCCCCCAAACCCACTCCAACCCAAGGGGAAATTTTGGACTAAATGCTAAATGGTAAACAATGCCAAATTCCTCCCAAAATTTAGCCTAAAAATTGGAGTGGACTCCACCTAATATTTATCAGAATTTAAATTTTTTTAGATTAAAATGTTTTAAAAATTAATTTACGATGGTCTACATATTTATTTTTTTTAAAAAAATTAATTAACAAAAAAAAAAAGCCTAAGTTCATTATTTAATAATCCGGGGGTGGGGGTTAAAATTTTAAACTAGAACGGTTGGAGCAGAAAAGATGTTTCTGAGCTAAAAGCTAAATTTTTCGGGCTAAAAAATTTAGCTTTTAGCCAAACCATTAAAAATTATCTTAAAAAAGGGATTCAGCGGGGGATCCTTTTCCGTAAAGAGATCACTCAGTTTGAGTCGATCAAAAAAACCCTACCATGTTAACACTAAAAAATTAGTCTAATGGGATGCATGTAGAGCAGCCATAAACTTCAGTGCCCCTCTGAAAACTGGTGGCAGAGCAGTGAGCACAATGGTAAAGTTCATCAAATGCTCACGGCCATAAAGATTTGTTTTTCTTCTTTGGGATAAATATTTCAGCGTAGGATTCTCTTCATTTCTATTTTAGGTTAATTTCAATTTACTATTCTAAAATTTTTTGATTTTCAATATTTAATAAATGAAGGTTTTTTCATCCTATAGTGGTACATAAAGTCATAATTTTGGGACACTTTCATACATCTGTTAAGTTTGCTGTTAAATCAGCTGTTAACTGGTGACGTGGCGCTCACGTGAATAGTGACTAGGCACTACATGTTATAGGGGCCCACATAAATATTTAAAAAATTAAAATAAAAAAACAAGTTTCTGGGCTGTCCCCTACCTCAACCCTCGACCCCCTCCATCCTTTTTGCACTGCACGCCGGAACGGGAAATCAGCTTTGTCGCGAAAAAGATGCATATAATTACAATGTTCCTTGTCGTCACGTTCGAATCCTCCGGCGAAAGCGGCAGGCTTATCTAAATGGGACACGTTGTCTCTAGCAGCTCCGTCATCCCTGTAAAATTTGACCTGTCAGTCTCTGATTTGTCGACTCGAAGAAACGTAGCGGTTTCGGATCCTGGTGACCAGTACCCGTATAACAATCTCTTGAGTTGGAGCACGCAATAGCCTTTGTCGTAGTATTTGAACATGAATATGAGGCAATCGTTTCTCACCAGGCATCTCGATTCGCATACATTGAAATTGACGGCGAGCCAATTGGTTTGGTTGGACGTGTTTGTGAAATTCACGTAATCAAGCCGCTCAAATCTAGTGTTCCCCAAATTCGTGAGCTTAATTTTCCTTTCACGCCCTCCATCTTTGATTTCACTGGTGGATTCTTTAAATCCTAGCGCGCACATGCAGTAAGAGGAGCTCGAACCGTCGTTGAAGCAGATGGCGTTTGCCCCGCACGTGCCGTGGACTTTGCAGAATTCATACCTGGCTTGCCAGACGATATCCCATTGCCACAGACTGGGATCAAAGCTGTAAATTCTGAATTATTGTCGATCATCAGTCTTCGAGATCGATTCAGGCCGAAATCGGAGGCGATAAACGACTTGCCGTTTGCCTGCTGCAATTTGCCTTCAGAGTCCAAAGATTGGAAAGCGTTGCTGAGACTTTGATAGACGTCAGTGTCGTTGAAGACTAAATTACTCGCGTTGACGACGCTGAACTTGTCATTGTTGGAGATGAAGGTGAATTAGCTCCGGTCATGCTCTGGTTCAGCAATACGGTGTCAATGGGGAAGGCGAAGCTTTCCCATTTGCCGTAAATTAAGTATCCGTTGTTGAGGATGTGGAGTTTGGTGGTATTTGGGTTCGAATAAGAAGGTCCTGGGGTTGAGGTAGGGGATAGGCCAGAAATTTTTTTTTTTTTAATTTTTAATTTTTTTTGTTTAAGTTTTTTTTTAATTTTTTAATTTTTATGTGGGCCCCTATGACACATGGCGCCTAGTCTCTGTCCACATGAGCGCCACATCATCAGTTAACGACTGATTTAACAACAAACTTAACGGATGTATGAAAGTGTCCCAAAATTATGACTTTATGTACCACTCTGGGATGAAAAAAACTTCATGTATTAAATATTGAAAAACCAAGAATCTTCAGGGTAGTAAACTGAGATTAACCCTATTTTTATTCTCTTCCCCCCATCTTCTTACAAATTGTTTTTTGTCTTCTTATTAAAAAATTAACACAAAACGTTAACGTGACTTAATCGTAACCGTTCAAATAAGAAGGAAAAAAAAAACAACAAGACTAAAAAGGGAGAGAATCCTACTCCAAATATTCCAGCCACCAAGTTTGATTCGTATTACGATGTTAAGTACTATATGAATTTAGTTATCCGAAAACAGGGAAATGCTTTTACACACCCAATTTGTTATTTCTGTTCGATCTAACTGTCAAACATAAACTATGCAATGGAAAAAACGAGTGTATTGAAAATAATTCTCTTAATAAGTAACTCTAAGAAGTACGCGTAGTAATGTTATAACGCAATGGGGTTGTTTTTACCGTAAATTGAGGAGAAATTCTTACATACAGATGTCCTGTGAAGACATCATCTAAGTTAAAATGTTTATAAACCTACTTCATTAGAAAATGCTCAACGGTCTTTGCACGTTGACGTTCAAAACTGGCACATTCAATTGGACCTAATGTAGTGTGGGCCGTTTGTTGATCCTTGAGAAAGCTAAGACTAAAGCAAAAAATGGGCTGGGCTTCCCTGTCTGCTCTTCAGTACAATTGTCATTACTTGTAGGTATGCAAGCCCAAGCCCCACAAGCGAGACTCAAGAGAGGGTATTTTAACAGAAGATCTCGGTTTTAAAGTGAACATTATTCTAACCATCTGAGCTATAAAACCATAAAACCCTTTGCGTGTCCTCTAAACTTACAAAGCACCCTTTTGATAACCTTGTTATTAGAAAATTTTTGACCTCTGTGGTTTTGCCGGTGTCGAATTATACAATCTTCAAACCTACTTGCTAAAACCGTTGCTTATGTGAGTTAGTCACATAATTAGTGTGTCCGTCCTCTTATACTCATGGCGCTTTGTTGATTTTCCACACACAAAAACATTCCAATGTGTTACTGTTTATGGGCCGAGCTTTTGTAAAAGTTCTGTAAATAGCGGTAAGCCCGCAAAAGTACAGATTTCAACATCACAGAAAAGACACCACCAACATCAGAATAGGACTAGGACGACCAAAACCGTCCGATTGGGACACCTGAATGCATTATAGCCGTCGGAAATCCGACAGTTTGGTTGGAAATATAACGAACGCATGCTTACATATTCTAATATGGCCCATAATTCTTCAATTATATATTAAAAAATAAAATAGACAGCCCACCAGCGTGGAATGAAAGAAAACAAAAAAGTGAATGAGGATCCTATCCGAATTCGGATCTTGAGGATCATGAAATTACGTTCATTTATCGTATATCATGCGGTTAATTTTCGTCAAGTATTATTTATATTTAATTTTAAATAAAAATATTTAAAATAATTTCTAATCATACGATTTATAATGAACGGATATAATTTAAAGATCTTTAGAATCTTCATAAAAGAAATCCGGAGAGGACCCTCATATCGAAAAAGTGGGAGGAAAGCGTGGAATCTTCCACAATCCGCAGAGAGAGGGCCGATAGAGGCTCTCGGTTGCCTTCCTCCAAATATTAGAGAGAGAAGACTGACTTTTTCCTACCCACTTAAGCACGGCACATTCTCTCTCTCTCTCTCTTCGGCATACGATTCCCAATCAAATTGCACTCGCCCAAAAGGTAATTTTAGTTTAATTTAATTGTTTCTATAGTTTAATTTCAGTTAATTGCTTTTTAATTGTTCTCTCACCTTGATTCGATTATTTTTCCCGTTTTGGATTTCTGAGCTTTTTCTCGGTTTGCTTTTTAGATGCTTTATGATTAGGGATTAGGGTTTTAGGGATTTGGAATTTTGGGGGATTTTCTAATATATTGAAGAATTTGTGCAATTGGTTGGATAGACTTGCTTAATCGTTCTGATCTGGGTCTTCCTTTTGGTTATTCTCTTGATCTGCGTGGTCTAGATCTTTGTTTTTTCCTGGTCTAATCTTGTTCTAGATTTAATTTGGTATTTTGATGTAAAATACGAATCTGGTTTTGGGATTTAGAGCTCGTTTGGATACGCTTTTAAAACGACTGAAAGCGTTTCCGGTGATTGAATAATTTAATTATTTTTTTGCGTAATTTTTCTTTGTCTTGGAGATTGAATAATTTAACTAATCTGAGTATTGTCTCTGTATTTCAGCTGTTTCTGAATCTAATTCATGTCGGGATATTAATTGATTTATTTGAGCCATAAGAAAAATGACTAAATTAGTGATGAGTTTGTATGAAGTGCAGGCAAGGCGTTTCCAGTCTGAAGTTTTGTGGTTACTGAGATGGCAAGTGGTTTTGGGGAGTCTACAAGCGTCCCGCCCCAAAGCGTGTCTTGCTCCGGTAACAATGCCAACGATGTGGGAGATTTCGAATGCAATATTTGCTTCGAACTAGCCCAAGACCCGATCATAGCCCGTTGCGGCCACCTCTTTTGCTGGCCTTGCCTCTACAGGTGGCTGCCACCATCACTCTAATTCCCAAGAGTGCCCGTTTTGCAAGGCCCTCATAGAGGAAGAGAAGTTGGTTCCGCTTTATGGTAGGGGCAAGACGCAAACCTGACCCAAGATCAAAGTCGTATCCAGGGATCAACATTCCCAATCGCCCGTCTGGGCAGAGGCCTCCAACTGCCCCTCCCCCGAACACCAATCAATTTGCCAATTATGGCTTTGGATTAATGGGGGGATTTGTACCAATGGCAACTCAACGGATTGGTAACTTCACCTTGGCGACTGCATTTGGTGGTCTGATACCGTCTTTGCTTAACGTTCAGTATCACGGGTTCCCGGATGCTACAGTATATGGAACAACTTCTGGTTTCCCTTTCGCACCATTCAATTCATTTCACGGAGGCCATGGTCACGGATTCTTTCAGCCGGAAAACCACCAATGGCAGCTGGCTGATGTTTGGAAGTATATTTTTTTGTTTATCGGTGTGTTTGTGATCGTCGCGGTTATTTTTGGTTCGTAAAATGATTTGCCACTCAAAGGTTTGAAACCAACAGGGTTGTTTAGTGTTGCTGCTCTTATATGTGTAAATATACGTTAGTCGCATTTCTGTTTGTTGAGACCAACAAGGTCAGAAGTTTGGGGTCGATTTATAATAAACGGTTTGCTTTCTCTCGCTCTCTCTCTCTTGATCTCTCTCTCTGATATTTTTTTACTGTATTCTGAAAATGTCCCATGTTATCTGGCACTGCCATGAGTTGCAAACATCGTATTCTTCCTGTCTGGTTTTTGTGCAATGATGAATGTAATAAGAACACAAGGACAAGGGACAAGATTATAATTCATCTCTCCAATATGTGCCTTTGATCTGGCTCTGCCACCACCCGGGACCGATACTGAAAAGTTTGATGAAGCTGATTTTATTGGATTCAGTTAAGAAGTCGCTTTTACTGAATTCTTGATAATCTTAGAGCCGTTTGATAATTATTTCGGAGCTGTTTAATAACTATTTTATTTTCAGTTTTCAGTTTTTCTTTTTATTTTTCTTGAAAAGTGAATATAGGGTATTCATTTTCGACCCATGACATCTTAGTATTCAAACTCTTCCCCTCCGCTTAGTAAAACGGGGCCTTATCAAGTGTCTTGTAGCCCAATGCGAATGAATGCCTATTTTACATTGCTCCTCCAATGATTAAAACGATTTCTTAACATTCAAATAACTTAAAATATTTCTAGCTCATAGAATACTTTACGGAGAAGTACTCGAATTTTTAATTCAAATTTAAATAAAATCATTTCCATCAAGGCGTTTATAAGTTGAAGTAGTTTCTAGTGAAACAATTTAATAGAGTCCTGATGTTATTGGTGAAGTGGTTATGAGCTGGACAAGGCCATATGAACATGGTCTTCACAATTAACTTTATCGGAAGAGTGATGGCTGAACTCTGTATCATCGTCAGCGTCACCATGGGATTTGACATCACACTTCCAAAATCATAAATCTCGTAAGCAATCTTGCAAAAAGTCAGAGTAATCCATACAGAAATTTAATTGTTAAAACAAAAGGTGTAAATTAGGGTTTTGGTTTTTCTAGACCATCTCTAATTTTGGCACTTAAAGCGCCCCGTGCTCGAATCCTCTTCCAAACACTTGCTTGAAGAAGTAGATAAAAGATTAGATTAAGTACCTAAATCCATCCAACCTTTTAATGTTATTTCAAATTGGTGTCAACATTTTTAAACATTCTAAATAAGCACCCAATCTATTAAAAATGTCACATCCGTTGAGCACTAGTTAAAAATTTGTTAAATTAATTAGGGCTTACTTTGTTTTTAAAATCAATAAAAGGTGATGGAATAGTCCACTAACTAACGGTCACCACCCCCGCCATGCCATCACCTCCAAACCCATCACAAAACCACCAACTCCAAGTTACAACTCAAGCTGCAAACATTGAGAAGAAGGTCATGGAGGTTACTGAAATAGTATGGACTGTCATGATACAACCACCACCATCTTCACCGCCCACAAACTCCTTGTTATCATATCTGAATTCTTAATCCTCTTCTTTGATAGGAGATTGCTCTCCTAATGTAATTTCAATTTATGTCCATTTTCGATTCAGTTCAATACCCGTTTGATCATTGAGTTCCATATTATATGATCTATGTTTGAAATTCAGATTTTGAGGTAACTAATAATGTTGACCATGATATATCCAATTGCTGGGTTTTGAATATAATCTATGTTTGAAAAATTAATTGGGGCTTAACGGATGTAACATTTTCAATAGGTAGGGTAAATATTTAAAAAGGTTGAGACCAATTTAAGTATTTAATCTAAAAGATTTGACAACCTTATAGGCCCTCTCATTAAAAACTAGTCTAATTGATCATTTGGTTAAATTAATAATCAAGAATGGAAAGTATAAAAAACAAACCACAAGTGGAGATTTCATTACAATAATATCACTCTTAGGATTAATCTAACTTCTTGTTACCGACCTACCAAACAAAACCGCGTCGGTGATTTGGTGTACCATGAATGTACGAATACCTAATTCAAAAGGACTACTCTAATTGAATAATATTTGCTTCTTCTACGTTTTAGACTGGTTTGGTACTTTCCATGAAGATTCATCTTCCATTTCTTTGACTCCCACCCAACTCAATTTTGTTTCGTTAGGCTTAAAACTTGAAAGTCGTTGTACGGTTTGTTTGCATGCGGCAATCTTTTATGAACAAGATGGCACATTAGATTGAACTTTGGATTTAAGTCTGTTTCTATGAGTGATGTTATTTGGACTAACAAAATTGATACAATTTAATACAGGTGAACTTCACATATTGTATTAAGTTAAGATCTACCGTTTTCAAGCTATTAAATGATGTGTCAACAACTGTATCGGTTTTTGTACGTCTAAATATTTTTTTTGATTTTCTGTCATCAAATGAGTTGCCAATATCCAAAACCTACTACAAGATGAGGTTTTCTACCATTGTTTTTACAGCGATGCAACCTCACCAAGGGCTGAGTAAAACTCAACCATCCATTTTTGGAGGCCTTTAGGAAATGACCGGGCTGATATAGACGGCTGGGATCTCACTGGGCTTCTGTCTTTTAGGGTAAAGTAAATCGTGGAAACTTCCATTTGCATTGCATGCATGGTTAGTGTCATATTTGCCTTGCAGAAAATCACAGAGAGACAAAGCCAAAGGTTTAAGCGATAAGGGAGGATTGATGCATTGGCCATTTGAGCTGACTTTTCTGGCCGCCCTTATTTCCTCTGCCCCCACCGCCGGCTGCCCCACCATTTGTGTTGGTGGCACTGCCTCCACAGTAACTACTCAGCACATGCAAATGCAACCCCTCCAAAAATAAAATCTTTCAAATTTTCAATCAAAATAAGTTTGAGTACAAATCAAGGAGCAAAATGTGAACCACTTATATTATATTCCATTCTGGTCAACATCTTCGAAAATGTACTCCTCGGTTTATATAAAGCTAACTAGGTGAGATAAAGTTGTTTGATATATAGTCATTTCGTTCAACTATCACATTTCTTTTTCTAAATTGAAAACTGAACAACCAGATGGATCAAACTGTTTCAAGCTATTTCTAATAGTAAGTTGATTCGGTTGTTTAAAAAATTTTGTGATATCGTGGTAGGGTTGAGGCTTAAGAATTAACTACTATATCAAATAATTTTAATATAGTGTTAATTACGTAGAGGTTTTAGATTCAATTCTCGTCAAAATCGAATTTGAACCAAATTATTATGGCTTGCCCATTGTGAGGTTCAGCCCACTCTCCCACCCCCCTAGCGTAGATAATATCGTTTGTTTATAAATAAATAAAATTACGCAGTAGTCACTAATATCATGATATAGTGTTTTATATACACTATTATACATATAAGAGCATTAAATTTATAGCAACATCTTACCTCTAAAATGTTTTGAAGTAGATACTAGATATGGGAACAATGAACGGATCGGCAATTAGATTTTGGTTTTGGTTTTGTTTTCATATGGTTTAGGCTTCTTTGAGCGGCAACCATAAAGAAGAAACCCTATTAAACTATCATTTTTTTTTAGATCTATTTATTTATACAACGATTACAATATGTATAGAATAAGAGGGTGGGTGAATTAATTGGTTGCGAACTCATCATTCTCGAGATTTGAATACAAGACCTCTCACTTACAAGTAAAGAGAAATATTATTAGATCGTAGTAATTGATTTAGTTAGACTTGGGCCTCCAAAATATGTACTATACAATAGTCGAGCTCGAATAACCAAGCCACGCTCAAGCCTACCTCGAGCTGTCTCGTAATTTCTTTTGAGATGTTCACAAGTTTTACGAGTCGAACACACTAATGCTCAAGTTTGGCTTGTTTCTTGATCAAGCCAAACTAGGCTTAGCTTGGTTCTTTCACAACTAAACTTCGACAAGCCAAACACACTAATGCTCAAGTTTGGCTTGTTTCTTAATCAAGCCAAACTAGGCTTAGCTTGGTTCCTTCACAATTGAACTTCGACAACCCAAAGACGAGCTGAACCGTGCGAGCTTGAAATGTTTCGAGCCGATTTACAACCCTGATTATGGAGAAGTAACTGTTGTAATCTTTGAATAATTTTAGGTTTGGATACACTTTGATCTCAGTCTTTGAGTTTTTCTTTAAAGAGAGAAATAACGTGATTGATGAAACATATGGAATTTTCTTTGTTAAAACTTCACCATCATGCTCTGTTATGACAAAATTCTGGTTACGCTATATATTGTGAAACAATGCTTAGATTTGCTAACGTAGGGTTTTATATGGCCTAACAAAAGTGTTAGTAGGAGTCGAGATGTACCCAAATAATAGGAAAGTGCTCGAGTGAAAGTGCTTGACATGTGGCTGTCGTGTCGCACATGCTTGGTTTCATGGTGGTTTGAAAAAAAAAAAAATGCTGCAACCAATCTCAAATAATGGAAAGAGTTTCTCCATCTTTTCTGTCAAAAGGCAAAGTACTGATAATTGAAGGGCATACAGCATGAGGCTGTATTTTCATTGGAGTAATTTTTAATTTAATATTATCCTGAATAAGAAATACAAGAATAAAGAATATACATGATATATCAGGTTTTTAAGAAAACAATTAATTTATAGTTATGGTTTAAGGCTTCGGGTTTAGGGCATTGTGATCAACAATCTCAGGACGTTGGTTTTTCTGATCTTGTTCTTGTATATACTATTTCCATCACATCACTCGGGTACTCGTCTGTTATTTTCTTATTTTAGATTAATTGTAAAAAAAAAGAATCAAATGACAAAAGCAGAGAGAAATATAACGCAAGAGCGAAAATTACTGACTAATATAGCATATTAAACATGTTGATATAGTAAATCTCAATAGAAAGTATGACACATGACCAAAATACAAGCAAAATTATTTATTTTCAAATTGTAGACACAATAGTTAATTTATAGAATGCATGGATAACAGAGAAACAAAATAAACAAGAAAACATATAATGCATGAATAACTTTTCAATTACCTTGCACCTAATTCACGAAAAATATTTGTCCAAACACGATATAGAAGGCAAACTTCAACTTAGTCAAGCTGGTTAAAGCAATAAGTTAAATATTTCCTCACCCGAGTTTGAATTAAATTAAGTTAGTATAAACTACCACTTTTATCTCTATACAAAAGAATGCATTAACCATCAAAATACATATAATCTTCCAAATTAATCAAGACTTTTAAATATTTCGTTCTTTCATTTTAACTAGTAGTTTCAAATGTGAATGTGATCGCGTTTAGTTTGAAAATGTTCAAAAAGAAGGGAATAACTTAATCAAAATCTATTTTTTAAACCTTTAATATTTGTAATAAATTAAAGGTAAGATATCCAGAAAAGATTAAAAAGTGTTCGAAGGATCACAAGAAACAAATCACTTTCTAATGCGTTTTTTAGTTTGGCTGTCTCAATCCGTTTTCAGAAACAACCAACCTTCACCCTTTGGGTCCCATTCAAAGGGCCAGGTGGCAACTCTCTTAAGTTTATCAGGGTATACAATGTAATGAGGTGGCTCAAAATATAAACACAAATTTCGGATCCCAAATCACGATTGTCCCCATCGCATGAGACATGGATTGTCTATGTGGGGTTCTCCTTTTGCTCTAATAATTTTAGGTCCAAGTTTAGTTTAGTTTAATTATAATTAGGATTTAAGATGGTATACTATATGATTAGGGAAATAAAGGGATCCGAGGGCTAATGCAAATGCAGGGTAGAACACTGATCAGCATCCATGTTACGTAGATTGTAATTGAATCTACAAGTGTCATAACATTCTCTTTTGACTAGCTAGGGTTTGTTTAGAAGTACTCTTGATAACAACAATATGCTCTAAGTATTCAAATAAACTATGGCTGTATTTTAGTTTAATCGTCTTTCTTAAGGTTGGAAGAGATTTTAAGTTAATTCGACATCCCTAATTGATAAAAGAAAAATAATAAATATTTCCTCATGAATCGGTAGAACTGTTTCTATGTTTAGCCCCCCAATAAAAATTAGTAAATGTTGTCCATACAAGAAATGTTTGAATTTTTAATGAAGGTACGTTTTTATGATAAAAATGTTACAGAAAAAAAATGTTATGTCATGTGTGTGCCGGTCGTCTAGTAAGTTGTTGACATTGTGTTACATTGGTTAGAACCCAACACTCTATTTACTAGAATATTAGAGCACATGCATTTGGTGACGAAAATTTATACAAATTAAGAGTAGATATCCCATCTAATGACTTTAGTGTATTCTAATTCTCATTTCACCCTTCTTGGAATCACTTGTTGCTGGGAATTGTATATAAAAATAGAGTATAGCTTTGCACGGAAGCACACACCTATATACATGATATGAGGTTGGAGTTTAATTTTCCTGAAGGGGATACCTCACCAGTTCACCTACAGGATATAAGATGCCGTGGGTGAAGAAGATTAAAGTTCCTAAATTCATATTTCATGCTCAATTTTTGCTTAAAAAGTAGTCCAGCTCAGGGTTATGATGTCCTAATCACCTTATATTTTACAACCTAGAGAGTTATAGGGAATGGGGATAGCTTTAATTCCCTCCCTCCAGTACTAAATGAATATACAAATTAGTAATTGGAAATTAATATAAATGTTAATTAAGTTATCCTCTTAAGGAAATATTTGAATTAATATAACCTAATAGTTGTCGCTTATCACATGACCAATAAATTGACACATGTATGTCAATTTTCCTTAGCAAGCTATGCAAATTGCTAGTGGTTCCTAAGATTCTGTGTTCAAGTTTTTCCTCCCACGATATTAATTGTAAGTTTTAATTCAAGAACGTTTTTTTGTAAAAACAAGAGACTGATGTGAGTAGATAAAATGAATGTACACACTTAACCAGCGGTCTAGGTCTTGATGGCATATTACCAAATATGTTAGTTTCCAAAAATTTTGGTAAAAACCCACATATGGAAAAAGAATAATCTCATTGTTTTCTTGGGAGAATATTTTTTTAAGGATGATCTTCATATAAAAATTAAGAAATATAACGGTTCTGATTATAAAATTTGTATAGTCAAGATACATTATTCGCAAAGAGAGAATGCAAATATTATCCAAATAATCTTCTCTGCCTTCATTTTGGTTGTCTTTGAACAAAGAGCCCCCTCCCTTGACTTGGCTTCCCGAGCAGTTCAGGTTTGAAACCAACGTGGTTTCAAAGCCACGTTGAAATCGCAGAAGTGTCTTCTCCCCAAACCCTCTACAGAAACTCCTCTTTCTCTCCCTTATTTCTAACTTTCTCCTTTTCAAAAGTTAAACCCTCTCTCCTCCCGTCAAAAACCAAAACCACTACACACCTCCTCCCTTTCATATATCACTACCTTTCCTAATTGTCCAAATTTTCTTAACATGCTGTCTTTCCTCATCAGCTTCATCCTTCTCTTTACGACCACCACCAATGCCGCCATCACTACTTCAGAACGACTCAGGGAAGCGCTCGCCACCGCAACCACTCAACGATTCAAGGAAGCACCGAAATTCTACAACTCCCCGAGCTGCCCCGACCTCAACAACCACGAGCACTCAGCGGTGCCCATGTGCTCGGATGAGGCGGACCACGTGGCAATGACCCTCGACGCCGCTTACCTCCGTGGCTCAATGGCCGCCATTCTCTCAGTCCTCCAGCACTCCTCCTGCCCGGAAAATGTCATCTTCCACTTCGTCTCCTCCTCCTCCACCTCCAACTCCCAACTCCTCCAGCAAATTATCGAGACGTCATTTCCCTACTTGAAATTCCGAGTCTACCCCTTCGACGACTCTGCCGTGGCGGGGCTCATATCGACGTCGATCCGCTCCGCCCTCGACTGCCCGCTCAACTACGCCCGCAACTACCTCGCTAACATCCTTCCCACATGTGTCCGCCGAGTCGTCTACCTCGACTCCGACCTCATCCTCGTTGACGACATTTCCAAGCTGGCGTCCACCGTGCTGGGCCCCACACAAGTCCTCGCTGCGCCGGAGTACTGCAACGCCAACTTCTCCTCCTACTTTACGCCTACGTTTTGGTCCAACCCGACGCTCTCCCTCACCTTCGAGAACCGCAAGGCCTGCTACTTCAACACCGGCGTCATGGTCATCGACTTGGACAAGTGGAGATCCGGTGGGTACACGGAACAGATCGTGGAGTGGATGGAGCTACAGAAGCGGATGCGGATCTACGAGCTCGGGTCCCTCCCGCCATTCCTATTGGTTTTCGCCGGAAAAATCGCCGCAGTCGACCACCGATGGAACCAGCACGGACTGGGCGGAGATAACTTTCGTGGGTTGTGTCGGGATTTGCATCCGGGTCCGGTGAGCTTGCTGCATTGGAGCGGGAAGGGGAAGCCGTGGGTGAGACTGGACGCCAACCGACCGTGCCCATTGGATGCTCTGTGGGCCCCATATGATCTGTTACAGACACCCTTCGCGCTGGAGTCTTGATTAAATTAGACAAATAATCATCAAATTATCTAATTCATTACTACAGTTAATTTCTTTATAATAAAGAAAAACAAATATATATTTTCTTCTTGTTTTTTTCTTTTGTCCATGGAAATTTTTAGGCATGGGTGAGCAAACTATACTGATCCATACTCAGGCTTCTGGACTCTCTACCCTCTCAATCGAGGTTTTTGTTGTACATTATACAAGGACAATCAATAGAGTTTAATTTTACCATCGTGTTTTTCTTTTTGTTATATTGGAAAGAATCGAATCATAAACTATCTCAACTTTATAATCATATTTGTATTTTAGTTTTACAGATCTTGATGTGAATTACGTTTATATGCAGTGTGGTTGCCACTTTACCAAACATTTTTCGTTTATCAACTTATTACGTATTGAGTTCAACTCCTATTTATTCTTTTTAATATTAGTATAGTTTAAAATAGAAATATTGCTTATATTAAAAAAATTGTTATTAATATTTCAAATCCTATGCACTTTAAAAAAGTAAAAATACAACGTGAAAAAGCACATTAAAAGTGTAGATTGACAACATCTCTTCCTTCTTTTTGTTTCCTTTCCGTAAATTGATTTTATTGTAAAGAAAAAAGCAAATAAAACTACGACTAAAAGTTACACTATCATGCAAGAACAAACATCAGCTTCAGCACCTAGTTACTAAATCCAACTTCCACGTGGCAGTTAATTTCCCAAATCTTCTTCCTTTTTTTTTTAATCTTTTTTTTATTTTTTAGAAAGGAGACGATAGGATTTCATTAAGGAAAAGACTTCACTATTGAAGAATTCAGCAGCAGGTCCTGCTTACACCCAATTCCGGCTGGACACATGTTCAAGTTTTGATTAAAAATAATCAAAACTTGGATACGTGTCCAGCCGGAATTGGATGTAAGCAGGACCTGCTGCTGAATTCTTCAACAGCCAAGTCCCGTTCTTTCATTAATGAAAGCGAAAAAGTACAAAAACCAAATTACATGATGTTAAATTCCTCAATCAATAGGTCTACAATAAAAGTAAAAGATCCACACACTAGTAACAAGGATTTCTAATATGCAAACTATAGTGAGCTAAGTTGTGTGTCACACCACTAGCATATCGGCGAACATGAATAACGTAATTTCAGTGATTGTAGAGAGGTAGGCTTTTGTGTCTTCAACGATTTGGTCTATCCTAGATCAATTTGGTTGCGGGTCCAGAGGAATCGCGAATGATGATCCCAGCCCCCCTACCCCAACATTTCGCTTAGTGTCCCATGCACCATCAACATTCATCTTCTGGCAGCCAGAGGGCAGCGTTGTCCATCTATGGGTGATGGTGTTGCGGGACCGAGATTTGGGTATGAAATTGATCTTTTATAAACTCATGCTAGCATGAAGAGATCTTGAAACCAAGACATTTGGAGAACACTCTTCCCTGTCCATAAGTTTGGAGTTCCTCTTTCTCGGTACTGGTTTGGTACTGAGGTGCTTTTATAAAAAATGGATATAAAAAAAGCTGAGCTCAAAAAAGTGTTTGGTAAACACTTAAAAACAGATTATTTTCACAGTTTTGGGTGAAAAAAAGCTGAAAACAGTGAAACAACAAAAATGAGCTTACTCTCACAGCACAATAAAAGCATTTTTTTTTTTAAAACATAGTAATACCAAACTAGCCCTCCATATCGCCCAACAAATCATCTTAAAACCATCAAACTGGGCTGGGACATATGCTCTGAAATCTCTATTGCCCAAGCTCTCATTGATAGTGATGCTGCGAAGCTCGGGGGAACACGGATAACCAAGCACATTTAACATAATGACATTCTTCAAGAGTCTCATCATTTGGATTGCGGAAGACACACGAATGATCAATTTCAATGCGATGCTTTCGGAGATTGGATCTTATGGAGATAATGTCGTGGCATAGCCTCCACATTCCTACTTTTACTTTCGGAGGGATCAATTGCTTCCAAACCTTAGACCAACGACCAGTAAAAGAGTTGGCAGAGGAAGATGAAGCTCCACCGATGGTTGGTTGGATCCACTCCCTAGTCACATGGTATGCGTTTTTTTAACTGTAAATACACTCTTTTTGTTAGGAGGTCAGATCGAGCAATCATCAGGTTGTATAAGGCTAAGGGGAATTGAGCGAATCGAATCAACTTCAACTGGAGAGAGGAGACACCGAAGGAAATTATATTCCAATTAAGTCCGACATTTTTGACCAATGTTAGATCATGGCTTGCTGGCCTTGGAGTAAAGATGTGGAATGATGAAGGCAAATTTCAAATGATTGCTTGCTTTCTTTTGAACATCTTGTGCTTGGCTATTGCTTCAAGGGTCTGACCACTATTTTTAAGTACTAATCGAATTAAAGCTCAAGATTTGACTAATTACATGTGTTTAGTTAATTAATAACATCTTTTAATTAGTATTGTTCTTCCAAACTTCTTAATATTGTGATTGAGTTCCGTTTAAGACTAGTGGGAAGTTTTGGTGAATGAAAAGGCCTCCATAAACTATTAATTGAAGGAAAAGTACGGCTAAACTATAAACCAAATGTTGGTCAATTATTTGTTGTTATGTTATATGTTTTGGTCCTGAAAATTCAAGATGAGATTGGTGAGGTCATGCTTACATTTTTTCCTTTTGGTAAAAAATGCTTTGCATCCTTTCAAAGTTTCAACTCCTCACTTCAAAATTAGACTATTGCTTCATATGTGTGCCATTTTTTACAAAAAAGGATAGCAATTTAAAAATAACGGTTGTCACATGGGTATATTTTTCAGTGATCAAATTATTGATCTGGAGATAATTTGCATCACATGGGTACATAGTCTACAATAACATTTAAAACGAAGTATTGATGCCCTTTATCGAACGATGTTTCTACGTCCACGCATAAAGCGGTATTATGACGTCTACAATGTAAAAAGCAACGTTATATAATAATCAGAAGTCATTTTGTGTTGCAAACTATGACTATACCCATATATTATGTAATTTTGAACTGTAAATTTTGACAAATACAATGTAACTTTATCCTTCTTGTAATTCAGACGCCTGATGTTGACATTGATGTTGTAATGCCATTAAACATGAAGGTAATGAACATAAAAGTGAATAACGATGATGGGTAATCCAATAATGTTTACTAGTAATAAGTCTATAATGTAACAAGACGTTCATGATTTAACAATTAACGTTGGTAGTGTAATAAACAGTATCATTATATAATCTAAATAATAACATTGGACAATAAACTTTGATGATTGTAATGTAACTTAGTTAAAACAGAGAGTACCAGTACCCTCCTTTCTATAAAAGGTCTCGTGGAATCGTGTACATAAATAAGTTACACGAACGTGACAGCTAGCATACATTTCATATGAACTGCACGTGTAGAATTCGAAGCAAGTTACTTTTGGTGGGTGCATAGATAAAGGAAATGATTTCTTTCAAGGGCGCATAAATCATTTTTCATTTATTTTCCACTGCTTTTCTCGTTAATTAATTTCACTAGATAGAGTGACCAAACATACATTTCAACCCTTTTACCATATATATATATATATAAGTTAACGTAAAATACAGTTTAGTAAAGAATAATCAATCTTCACGTTATGAAAAAAAAAATATATATCAGTCTTTATACTTTTCAACCCTTTTAGTCCATTTCGAACTAAAAAGGCTTAAAACATATATAGTCCGTCCAAAATTATAGTTCTGTAAAAAATTATTTTTAAATGAACAATGTTAGGCCAAATTCATATATCATCTTCAACCAAAGGGACTAAATATAGACCCCTCAATAATTTATTAGCCTTAACTTTATATTTTAAATTTATTGGTTAATTTAATTAAACTACCATTGGATGCTCTCAAATCTAGCTGTTGAATTTGAATTAATTATTGCAACTAATGAGTTAGGCCTTAGAAAAGGGGCCTAAGAGAAGGCTACATTTGGCTAGCCTGATGCCCATTTGGCCAAATAGTAGCCTAATAGGCTCCACAGAATGCAAATCAGGTCATTTTTGGCTTTTGGACCTTTAGCCCTCTCCATTGGAGATAGTCTTAGCATATATAACTCCATCATGAGAAGATCTGCAGCTGCCAATTGAAATACCAAAAAGAGCTCAATATAGGAGTTGTAACACACCCTCATGCAAATATATCAACTATTATGCAGGATTACCCTTCCTGGGATTTGGCTGCAAATTTCATTTAGCAATGGCTTCGGTCTTAACATGTACAAAAATAAGAAAATCAACTATAGTGTGGCTTTATAGGATTTACCTACCGACAACACGGGATTATCCTTCGTGATACTTACCAGCAAAAACTTTATTTAACAATGGCCTCAACTTTCACACTTAAAAAATTAAAAAAAATCAAATCAACTAACTATAGTGTGGTTTCGACTTAACTATATATAATGTGGCTTCATGAGATTTGCCTACTCACAACACCGGATTACCCTTCATAAGATTTACTGTCAACAACTTCTTCAAAACTCATCTTTTTAAGAAAAAAATAACCGGACTTACAACAAATACATGAAGGCACATTATATTGAGAAAAATCAAAGAACAATGAAGAATTGAAAAACCTGAAGAACTAAAGAGAGAAACTGAGGTGAAAAATAAAGAAAAATGAATGTGCTTTTTTGTATTGATTGAATGATTGTTCATTACAATAGTTAGCTCATAAGCTATTTATACAAACAAACTATTTAACCACTTTTAACTATACTAATCCAATGCAAAAGATAATGCCACATGTTGCTAAATCAAACTCATCATATAATGACCGTCACTTAATATGGCAGATTAATATGAATTCCGAGGGTTATTTTGTATATTATGAATTATATTGTCAATTGTCAAGTGAATTTAGTCAAACCCTAGATTCAGTAATCTTAACCAAACAGTGAATGGTCTAACAAAAGATGGAGGAATCGTACTTTATATATGCATTTGGAACATGAAAACACAGACCACGAAACTACCAGAACCCATCAGACTACGTATGTACTGAGCTATTGGATCGACTTGAATTTAAAGAAATATGAATCCTCCCACAAATTACCTTGAACATTGTTTAGTACAAATAGTGTTAGTGTTACTAGCTACTTCAACTAGCATAAGGACTGGTAGTTGTTTGCTTTAAAAAACATCATGTAATTATCATATTCCAATTCACCCTTTCTATTAAAAAAATGGTAGCTAAATGGCTAAGAGATATTTGTAAGGATTCTCTTTGATTAAGCCAAGTTATTCAAGCAAAACCCAGTTTGGCCCCTTCCCACATTACGGCAAGTCATAGTTGAACATACATACATGAATGATTTGTTGAAGAAACTCACGTGTCAAATTGTGATTATAGACAATACGAATGAAAAAATGATTACTTTCGAAAAAAGATGTCAAGTATGTAATATCCATTTAAACAACAGAGATTCAAAAAAGAAGAAATTCTGTCATATAAGTGTGTACAAAGAAAAACTTTTGAATTGCACCTTTTCTTTTCGAGGTTGAAATTGCATCTCCGTAGCTCAGAAGCATGTACAGATGTAAAATTTCATTAAGGTCTGACAATTGGATGCTCTTTCTTTTTTGTTTCTTTGATCAGCAATCTAGGCACTCATTTACTGTTTTATGCCAACCATTATCCAACCCAAAAGGCTTTGAACATGTTTATATTTATATATACTTATGGGCTTGATGAGTTTATGAAAGATTGCCCCTCTGATCTTGTTTATCCAACCCAAAAGGCTTTGAACATGTTTATATTTATATATACTTATGGGCTTGATGAGTTTATGAAAGATTGCCCCTCTGATCTTGTTTCAACAAGGCTCTGAATATCGGGCCCAAAAATTAACCTTTGCAAAATTTAATTTTTAGACTTGGTAGCATATAGAGCTCATGAAATCCTTAGTGAATGCTCGAGGCGAAATTTTTGTGAAATAGAGTTTACCTAACAATCACATTTCTTTTGGGACATTAGAAATGACTATCTCATGCCATATGTGTATTTATATAAAAGTAAAATACAAGAAAACTACTTCATGTCTAATCAACTAAATGCTAAAATCTATTTCATCTATTAAGCTCTAATAAACTAACTGTTTTCAAACTAGTTTTATCACTATAAATCTTAGTGCATTTGTTACTTAAGTTTCTTCTGTCTATGACATACTTTTACTTTGTAAATATTGGAGGAAACTAAATGACTAATTTCCCGTGCCATCAAATTTGGTCGCAAGTACAAGCATGTCTTCTTATCCATTCTCATTAGATGATTCGGCTGTAAGTCAAAGTCGTACTCCTTCTTCATTTTTTACAGATGATTCACTTGCAAGTAGAAGTTCGTCTTCGTATCCATCCTCACCATCAAGTTCTCCTTCTGGACTGATGTCACCCCTTGCTTTGACAATTAAACTTATTACTCACAAACTAAAGAAATTATGGACCCTACTTGGTGACTAGTGACTAGTGACTACCATAAATGGATGGGAATCCCATAGTTTGGACCTAACTTGATGGGAATCCCATAGTTTGGACCTAAATTGATGGGAATAATTTGAACAAATTTTAGGTTCAAAAACTAAGTTTTACTATAGATTCAGACATAGTCTAAAGTGGTATTTTAGTGCTTATCATTTCTTGGTACAACTGCAATTATAAAGAGAAGCAAATATATATAGAAATGTAACACAGCTTAATATTACAAATGTAAAAGTGTTTGAAGGTGCAAAACAATTGGATGGGCAACTCCATTAAAAAAAGTGGTTAAATTAAAATATTTTACACCAAATATTTACCAAGTTAACGGAAAAAAAAATCTAACAATATATGGTGGAGACCCTTTCAGGTATGAAAATAAAGATATTGGTTTTTTAACCAGAGCTAATCGCCCGCTAATGTTTTCTGGACCACCAGACTAACAAACAACATAACTGGGGTAGAGAGAGTATCAATTTTGACTAGGTTAACACACCGATGCTCTCTTTGTTTGTTTCCTTGATCAGTAGTCGAGGCTCTTATTCACTGTTTTATGCTATCCATGACCCAACCCTAGGCGGAGAACATGTTTATATTTATAATTATACTCATGGCCTTGATTGCGTTTATGGAAGGTTGCCCCTCTAGTCTTGTTTCAACAAGGCTCTGAATGTCGGACCCAAAAGTTCTAATTTGCAAAATAAATTTCTAGACTTGGTATGCAAGCAAACATCGAGGTCACGAAATCCTTGGTGAGAGATAGAGGCAAAAGTTTTGTGAAACAGAGTTTAGCTAACAATCACATTTCTTTTGCAACATTAGAAATGAATATTTCATGTCGTATATATTTTAACTTTTCTTGTAAAATTGAAACATAAGTAAGATACAAGAAAACTACTCCATGTCAATAACTATATGCTAAAATCTATTTCATGTCTTAGATCTTGAGAAATTATATTCACACATTCCAAATTACTTCTCCCACACTCTTTTAATTTTTTAATATTTTCTACACACCACAAACACTTGATAGAAAAATATTAAAAATTTCAAAAGGTGTGAGATAAGTAATTTGGGGTGTGTGAATATAATCTCCTTAGATCTTAATGCATTTGTAGAATTTCCTCCCCCAACTCGTTGTTTCTTAAAGTCTACTCTGTATGTGACATACTTATATAAATATTGGAAGAAATTAAAGGGTTAATATTCTGTACTTACCAGAAAATTTGGTCGCAAGTCCAAGCATATCTTTTTCTGCATCCTAATCAGATATTATGTGGCAGATGATTTGCGTCAAGTTCGCCTCCATATCCATCCTCACCATCAAATTCTCCTTCTGGAGCGATGCCACCAAGCTCAAATCAAAGGACCAATTCATTTCTTAATCTTGTGAGGCTTGGGTTGGCTTATGTTGGTGATTTGAATTCAGCGTTTTATCTACCCTCGTTTAAATAAATCCCAATTGCAGACCAATTTTTTTTTTTTTTTTCAAGTCGTTTAAATATATTCTTGCTGCAGATTGAAGTCAATTTATTTATACTAATGGTTGAATTGATTTTATCGAGAATGATTATATAAATTTGTGGAATGTTTCATTAATTCTAGACTGTTACCGTGGTTCTAGTTACGTATATGCTAAGATTATTCATATTACACATATATAATTTTTACTATGAGCAAATTTTTTAACCTGTTTAAGGCCTCCCTCACTCCCGAAAAATCAATCATACAAACAGAACAACAAAATGCAAATGAATGAAATATGAACAGGACCGTAAAGCTCGAGTACCGGCGCAACTAGTTTCTTCAATATAAGAGAATAAGCAGCTCTTACTTCAAGCTTTAAAAGTTTGGGACTACCAAGAACAAAAAGAGCAAAAACAACTTAAATTGGTCACTGAAAGTGATATTTTCTTTTTCCAACTCTTAAAACCTCTGCAACATTGATTCTTGAAGATTAATATTTATATTTCAATATTCTATGAAAATAGTTTTCCAGGTTTTCATTATGCCTAAAGGCGAAAGTAATACGAAGGGAGTCCAAACTTCACTGAGAGAGGAGTCTAGGGTTTACCTTGTACAGTGAAGAAGCAGAGTGATGAGAATTTTCTTGTACTAACCAAATGAATTCAGTACCTAGTTTAAGTTAATATTGAAGCTTAATATACTAGCTCATAGAACTAAAATATTAAATCTAATTGCCATTCAGAATTTTAGTAATTTTCAATTTAACGCAAAGTAATTTTGATCTCTACTACGCTAATAGTTAAGAAATATAGTCATCCAAATGTGTGGGCAACTGACACGAACACTGCTCATATACCAAGGCATAAATTACAAAAGAGAAATATCCAGTCCCTAATAAAGCTAGAGGTACATAGTCACGTCCAATTATTGAAATCGACAAAAACAAAAATAGGATATAAAGTTGAGCCGCTATTACAGCACAATTATATACTTCCGTTCGTGATATACCTACCAAACATATTACACTTACTATCTTTCCTATTGTCAAATATCTCATAAGATCACCTTGGAAAGAAAGAAATTAGGTGATGAAAATGGCTTTCCATGGTAAATAAATTAAAGAGCAATCATCAATGTAAGACTATAGCCACATAAACTTGCACTATATTATTACTATCAACGATGGATAAGGCTTCAAGTCAAACTTGCTTCATCATATCGCAAGATCAAACTTGCTTCAAGTGCACCAAATTCAAGTAGTACTTGAACTTAGTTGTATTAATCACTTTTGTCAACATGTTAGCTGGATTATCTTCTGTATCAACCTTTTTTAGACAAATCTCACATTCAGCTACCACTTCTCTCACAAAATGATATCGTACATCAATGTGCTTAGTCCTAGCATAATGTACCTGATATCTGGCCAAATAAATGGCACTTTGGCTGTCACAATATACATCCAACTTATGTTATTCTACACCTAAATCTCCTAACAACCCCAGAGTCCACATTGCTTCTTTGATAGCTTTAGCGATCACCATGTATTATGCTTTTGTAGTTGATAGTGCCACCGTTGGTTGTAATATTGATCTCTAGCATATAAGACCCTTTTCCATAGTAAACACATACCCAGTCATCGATATTCTCTTGTCTAAGTCTCCAGCAAAGTCTGAGTCCACATATTCAACGTGAGAACTTATCAATTCCTTCATCACATCTTTCAAAACAAATTAATTTGTCCCTCATTTCAGGTAAATACCTTAGTATCCACTTGCTCTCTTCCAGGATTATACATGAATTTACTAACAATTCCAGCTGCGTGTGGCATATCAGGACGAGTACACACCATAGCATACATTAATCCTCTAACTAAATTAGCATATGGAATACCATCCATCTTTATCTTTTCGTCATTAGTTTTGGGACATTGTTGATTGCTCAACTTGAAGTGAGCACCTAATGGAGTTCGTACAGGCTTAGTGTCTTTTGTTACTCCAAACTTTTGTAACAACTTCTCAAGATATTGCTTCTGAGACAAACGCACCAAACATTTGTGTCTATTCGTTGTGATCTCCATTCCCAATATTTTCTTAGCTTAACTGAGATCCCTCATTTCGAATTCCCTTCTCATTTGCTCCTTCAACTTTTCTATCTCTGAAATATTGCTTGAGGCTATGAGCATGTCATTCACATAGATTAACAAGTACGCGAATGAACCATCTTTCAACTTCTTGTGATAAACACAATGATCATAGTGACTTCTTGTATAGTCTTGACCCTTCATAAACTTGTCAAATCTTAAATACCATTGCATGGGTGACTGCTTCAAACCATAAAAAGATTTTCTGAGCTTACAAACCAATCTTTCTTTCCCTTCACTTGATACCCATCGGGTTGTCTCATATAAATCTCTTCATTCAAATTACCATGAAAGAATGCAGTCTTCACGTCAAGTTGCACCAATTCAAGGTTGAATTGTGCAACTAGGGCAAGCAATATTCGAATGGAGGAGTGCTTAACCATACGAGAAAAAATCTCATTGTAATCTATTCCCTCATTCTGAGCATATCATTTGGCGACTAGCCTAGCTTTAAATCTTACCAAGCTCTTTTCATCCACTTCATCCTTCTTTGCATAAATCCATTTGCAGCTAATTGCTTTCATTCCTCTAGGCAGCTCCACCAATTCCCAAGTCTTATTCTTGTGAAGGGAGAGCATTTCATCGTCCATTGCATCATGCCATTTACTCTCTTCTTCACTATTTATTGCTTCTTCAGCCTCAATTACTGGCAATGCATATACCATGCAAGCCATGCAATCTTTATATCTCGCAGGTAAGGATATGTCTCTTCTTTCTTTCCTTTTGGCTATGCAATCATCTTGTATCTTTAGTTTTTTTGATGGTGTTTCTTCTTCGCGATCAGAGGTATATTTCCCTCCATTGTCACTTCTCAGTATCTTAATCTTCTTTCCAGTGTTGTTCTCCACCATGTTCTTCCATTCCTGAAAGATGTCAAGAACCTCGTCATTTCGTTTCATCATATATATCCATGATCTGCGAGAGTAGTCATCAATAAAAGATACAAACCATATTTTTCCACCTAAAGAAGCATTCTTTGCAAGCTCCCAAACATGAGAATGAACATAGTCCAAAATCCATTTTGTTTGATTAACAGGTGAGCCAAATTTCACCTTTGTTTGTTTGCCAAGAACGCAGTGCTCATAGAACTCTATCTTTCCGATTTTTGCTCTTTTTAAACACCCTTGCTTGATCAATCCTTGCAATGTTTTCCTCCTACATGTCCCAACCTCATGTGCCATAATGCAGACAAGTCACTTTTATCACTTTGCACTTCATCAACTACCATAGCCACTCCATTTTCCAAAGTCTTTCCTTGTAGCATATAGAGTAAGCCATTCTGAGACCCTTTCATTATGACAAGTGCTCATTTAGTAACTTTGAGCACGTTGTTATCAAAGTAAAACTTGTAGCCTTGTGACTCGAGAGTGCCTAGTGAGATCAAATCTTTCTTCAAATTTGGGACATACCTTACACCATGCAATTCTCGAATCACATTATCATGATGCTTCCAATCCCTTGAGTTGTACATGGGTTATCATCTCCCATATAAATAGTTTCATTCATACATTTGAAGCTTGAAAACCAATGCCTTTGAGAAGTCATATGATGGGTACAACCTGTGTCAAGCACCCATTGAAGGAAGATTTGTGAAAAACAAATTCATTTGAGCAACATCAACAACATGCAATTAACAATTAAAAGGCGGAATCATGTTTATATGCACTCAAAAACAAAACTTAACCCATGAACTTCAAAGCCTAGTAGATAGGTGAACCAAGACTCAACTCAAAACAAAGTGAGTTGAGAAATCAATACCTTTGTAGATTCCTCTTTGCATAAGCAAAGGCTAATCACCCAAAGAGAGGGCCTTCATTCCTTGCATCTTAGATCCATGGATTTGGATGGATGAAAAGGTTTCTCCAAGTTCCCAAAATTGAGAACCTCTAATGATTCATCACCAAGGCATAATGAAGAAGAAATGAGTGACCTTGGAGGAGTTTGATTGCTAGATGATCCCTCCAAGGTGGCCGAAATTTTAGAGAGAAAGGAGAGCTTGTGTTCTCATCCTTTCCCCAAAAATTACCACATGTAAATTTTAGGCTATAAAGTCCTTTATATAGTCCCTTCAAATAAGTGACCTAATGGACCAAAAGCTCTATTCTTCTATCATGGCCGGCCTATAGGGTTCATTGGGCTTTCAAGCCCTTTGTTTTTTCAAGTTGTCATACAACTTGAGTTAATGGGCTTGACATTCAAATCCCATTGGGCCTTGCGGCCCAAAACTAACCCGAGGTCTTTAACGAACTTATTCGTTTGATTAATTAACATATTAATTAATCCTAGCCTTAGATAAATAATTAAACCATTTAATTATTCTTACTCATCTCCGTTGTTTCTTCAAACTCTACCTTACTCGGTGAACGATCCATTAGGTTCCTTTTAGCGAGGCAGTGGGCGATTAAAAACTCTTTCTAATCGATTGTGAATTGAAACTTACTTTCAATTCTCCCGTTAGTGTTAATACACTTTTAGGGCTTCCACAAACCATGGTTGACGCCTAGCAGCATGTCATGGTTACCCAAGCTAATCAGAAGAGGTGGAGAACCTATTCAGTTTTAGGATTACAAATGCAATACGGTCTTTCTCTAATACAATACTCTTGACCACATTGTTTGGTTTGATAGTTTATTCATGTCTACTATCCAATGTGAATCTTGTACTTATATGATTACCTTGAATGTGATCTGGAACGCATTCCAACATCTCATTCATACTCTGGCCAGAGATTCTAAATCATATCATAGAGTATTCTCCCTCAAACAGTTTGAAGGTTAGAGATCCCTTGTTGCGCATTCACTTGCCTCCATGGCTAAGTGGCTTAACCCCGACGATGCCGTGGACACCCTGATAGAGTGACTTTGACATAATCAAAGATCAAGTACCTAACCACAAGACAGCTGTGATGCCTCAGGTCAAAGGACTACTTTGCATTATCCCAACCATGAGTTCTCATGTGACATGAATATGAGAACTCTTCGTTGATCGTGTTCAGTGAACTCATTCTCTATTGAGCACCTACGTACTTGTCTTGATGTCACACACACCAATGACTCGAGACTAGTCACTCTCCCTGAGAGAAGACATAGCACGTACTGATCTTAACGGACTGTCAATGCCCAATTGACAATCCTATGATCAGGAACGTTTAGGATGTGTCAACGAAAGAATGGTCTCATGAATCTAACTCCTTTAGATCGCATTCTTCCAATCACATATTCCTTGGACTTATCGTTTAAGCATATAACATTTATATGAGACGGCTCAAACAATAATGTTTGCCCTTAATATTAAACTAGATTAGTTTAACATGTGAAATGTCCATAAAGTATCATCATATGATTGGTTTTAGGGCACATTTCCAACACCCATTTTTTTCATATAATCCACAGTGCTTGACGCAGTTAAGGTATAGACAAATTCCTTATCCTCAACTTCAACCATATTTGCTTTCGAGTTATCCTTTTTCTTTTTAGTCTTTTCATTGATTTTAGGGTAGTCCTTCTTCCAGTGTCCTTTTTCATGACAAAAAGCACACTCATCTTTGTCCAAAAACTTTCTATTATTTGAGACTCCTCTAGTACAAGACCTAGTATTTTTCCTGTACAAACCTTTTTTTTCTTTCGATCTCCCTCTCACCATCAAAGTTTCAGAGTTATTCCTTTCTTGCCTGTCAAGGTGTCTCACCTCATGATTCATAAGAGCACTTAAGATTTCATCATACTTAATTGTCTCTCTGCCATAAATCCAAGTAGTCACGAAAGACTCATAAGATTCAGGCAATGAGTTCATTAGGATCAAGGCCTTATCTTCATCTTTGATTATCTCTTCAAGATTTTCCAGTTCAGCTAGAAGTTTGTTAAACTCTTCTAGATGGCCAATCATCTTCGTGCCTGCTTTGTACTAGAACCTGTACAACTTGCTCTTGAGATGTAGTCAATTCTCTGGACTCTTCTTCATATAATTTGTCTCTAATGCAGCCCACAATTCCTTCGCAGAAGTTATGTTCATCACACTATACTTCTGTTGCTTTCCCAAGCATAGCCAAATTGTAGAACATGCATGAGCATTCAATCTTTCTCATTCTTCTTTTTTCAACGAAAACGACATGTCTCGTAACGCAACAACCAAACCTTGTTGTATTAGGACATCTCGAACCTCACATTCCACAAATCAAAGTTGTTCGTTCCATCAAATTTCTCAATTTCAAAGCCAGCACTCTGAACTGTCGTCTTGGTTCCACTAGTGCCAGACTTTTCTTCAACATCATCACCACTGGTAGAATCACTAGTTTTCGTCATTGCTTGATAGTTACAACCCACGTAACAATACTACAAAAGGGGGCTATAGTGTCGGAGGGTGGTGTCGCTTTAATCTAATATAGTAGCGGATTAGGCAGTTGCGACACTAACTGAACATGACGTCGGATTTACTGTCGCTTATAAGCGTTATTAAATGTTTATGTCGCTTTTAAACCGACGTAAACATATATTTTAATAATTTTTAAATACTAGAATCGCTTTTAAACCGACGTAAACATTATTTTAATAATTTTTAAATACTAGTGTCGCTTTTAAGCGACATAAAGTGTGTATATATATATATATATTAAATTAAATTTTATATCCCTAAAAACTATAATAATTATATATATATATATATATATATATATATATTAAATTAAATTTTAAAAAATTGGTGATCATTGGATTGGCTTAAATATACATACGATTCAATTTCTTAAGTGTTATACATACAAAATAAATAAATTTAAATCTACTTAATATATATATACACACACACACCATTGAACTTGATTGGATACGAATTCTATGAAACTAATTTCGACAGTTATAAACGAAAAATCACGATTTAACGGTTATTTTAACTCCGATTTTGATGATTTTTTACAGCTACACTCCTGACCTTATATGAATACAATGAATGGATTCGATCTTCAAATTAAAATATTTACACAAGTGGATACCACAAAATCTTATGTTATATTTAATGAAAGTATAAATAAACTCTAAGTGTTAGTCAATCTATTGTTTTGATGGGATACAAATTCTCGGAAACTAATTTCAACGATCCCAACCGTCAAACTTGTTTGCATATGCTTCGAGATCACATCAGCAAAAAATCACAAAAAACAAACATTCAGAGATCAAGTAACGGGACAAAGCTTTTCGACGGTTATAAACGAAAAATCACGATTTAACGGTTATTTTAACTCCGATTTTGATGATTTTTTACAGCTACATTCCTTGACCCTATATGAATAGAATGAATGAATTCGATCTTCAATTTAAAATATTTACACAAGTGGATACCATAAAATCTTATGTTATACTTAATGAAAGTATAAATAAACTCTAAGTGTTAGTCAATCTATTGTTTTGATGGGATACGAATTCTCCGAAACTAATTTCAACGATCCCAACCGTCAAACTTGTTTGCATATGCTTCGAGATCACGTCAGCAAAAAATCACAAAAAACAAACATTCAGAGATCAAGTAACGAGACAAAGCTTTTCGACGGTTATAAACGAAAAATCACGATTTAACGGTTATTTTAACTCCGATTTTGATGATTTTTTACAGCTAAACTCCTTGACCCTATATGAATACAATGAATGAATTCGATCTTCAAATTAAAATATTTACACAAGTAGATACCACAAAATCTTATGTTATACTTAATGAAAGTATAAATAAACTCTAAGTATTAGTCAATCTATTGTTTTGATGAGATACGAATTCTCCGAAACTAATTTCAACGATCCCAACCGTCAAACTTGTTTGCATATGCTTCAAGATCACATCAGCAAAAAATCACAAAAAACAAACATTCAGAGATCAAGTAACGGGACAAAGCTTTTCGACGGTTATAAACGAAAAATCACGATTTAACGGTTATTTTAACTCCGATTTTGATGATTTTTTACAGCTACATTCATTGACCCTATATGAATAGAATGAATGAATTCGATCTTCAATTTAAAATATTTACACAAGTGGATACCACAAAATCTTATGTTATACTTAATGAAAGTATAAATAAACTCTAAGTGTTAGTCAATCTATTGTTTTGATGGGATACGAATTCTCCGAAACTAATTTCAACGATCCCAACCGTCAAACTTGTTTGCATATGCTTCGAGATCACGTCAGCAAAAAATCACAAAAAACAAACATTCAGAGATCAAGTAACGGGACAAAGCTTTTTGACGGTTATAAACGAAAAATCACGATTTAACGGTTATTTTAACTCCGATTTTGATGATTTTTTACAGCTACACTCCTTGACCCTATATGAATACAATGAATGAATTCGATCTTCAAATTAAAATATTTACACAAGTAGATACCACAAAATCTTATGTTATACTTAATGAAAGTATAAATAAACTCTAAGTGTTAGTCAATCTATTGTTTTGATGGGATACGAATTCTCCGAAACTAATTTCAACGATCCCAACCGTCAAACTTGTTTGCATATGCTTCAAGATCACATCAGCAAAAAATCACAAAAAACAAACATTCAGAGATCAAGTAACGGGACAAAGCTTTTCGACGGTTATAAACGAAAAATCACGATTTAACGGTTATTTTAACTCTGATTTTGATGATTTTTTACAGCTACATTCCTTGACCCTATATGAATAGAATGAATGAATTCGATCTTCAATTTAAATTAGTTTTTTTAAATATTTTGAAACCCAGTGTCGCTTTTAGCGACATATTGATTTAAATTAGTTTTTCGTTTTATAACCATCGAAAAGTTCCATAGAATTTGTATCCCATCAAGTTCAATGGTGTGTGTATATATATATATTTATTAAGTAGATTTAAATTTATTTATTTTGTATGTATAACACTTAAAGAAATTGAATGGTATGTATATTGAAACTGATCCAACGGTCACCAATTTTTAAAATATAATTTAATATATATATATATAATTATTATAGCTTTTAGGGGTATAAAATTGTTACATTAATATATATAATTATTATAGTATTTTTTAGGGTTATAAAATTAATATATATAAAATTATAGTATTTGAAATATTAGGCGGGAAATTTCCCGCTTGTTTGAATGGATGGAGAGACTTAGTGTCGGTTTTAACCGACGCTAGTGTCATTAAAGTGACGCTATGTGAATTTCAAAAAGTGTGTCAGAAGTTGGCGTCGGTTAAAAGCGACACTAGTTTCATTAAAGCGACGCAAGTTTCATTAAAGCGACGCTATGTGAATTTCAAAAAGTGTCAGAAGTTTGTGTCGGTTTAAAGCGACGCTAGTTTCATTAAAGCGACGCGAGTTTCATTAAAGTGACGCTATGTGAATTTCAAAAAAAGTGTCAGACGTTTGCGTCGGTTTTAACGGACGCAAACTAAGTACCCATATTTAAACCCCTCTCTTTCCCATTTCAACCGTGCTTTCATTTCTCCCCCAATTTCAGACTTTCTTCTTCTCCTTCCCCATTTCATCTGTGCGTCCCCTTCTTCCTCCTTTTCATTTTTTCCTCAACTCCTTCCCCGTTTGCTTTGGATCACCAGTTTGAAGATCAACATTCTGAAGAACTCCAATTCGAGGAGGAAGAGCTTGAAGGTGGTTCATTTTTAAATTATTATGATTATTAATTTTAGTTTCTATTTTGTATTCTAAATAGTTTTATGCTTAAATTGAAAATTTATTTTTGTTTCTTGGTTTTTAATTGTTTTTTTTGTATTTATGCATGTTGGATCTGAAGAGCAAGGACACTGGAAATCGCAGATCCATAATTTTTTAAAGGTATAAAACCTGAGTTTAATCTATAGAGATTAGAGCCTTAATGTTGAAGTAGTAAAGTATTGGAGCACTGATCTGATGGCAAGCATGGCAGCATGGAGTTGCTAGTATTATATATGGCACTATGGAGCTACAAAATATGTGGTCTTCGACAAAGGCAAGCACAGGAAAGCATGGAGGATGAATTTTTGTAAATTATATGGAATGTTAGATGTAAAACATTTGTATATTATGGCACTATTTTTCTTTTGAATTATTTTTATTATTGTTTGTTTTGGCCTAAAATTGAAATTTATTATTTCGATTATATAATTTTTTTGAGTTATAATTATTTGAGAACGAATACAGAAACAGATTTCGACTTTTTTTTTAATTATTATTATCAAAGGTGGTGTCGCTTTAAATCGTCACTAGTTTGCATATTTTATTTATTTAATTGTTCTCTAACGTCGCTTTAAACCGTCACTAGTTTGCATATTTTATTTAGTTAATTGTTGACTAGCGTCGCTTTAAACCGACGTTAACATCAGCGTCGCTTTAAACCGACGCTGCGTAGTGGCGGATTAAGCGAACAAAGCGACGCTGAAGCCCTTTAGTGACGGTAGCAATGGCGTCGCTATTCCAATCCGACATTGCAGTGTTTTATGTCGGATTTTTGCCAAATTTCCGACAGAAATCAGGGTTTCTTGTCGGTTTTTGGTCCGCCGGTGATAGCCTATATTGTAGTAGTGTAAGACCACTTGTTGTAAACTAAACCAAAACCAATCAAGCAATAAACAAAACACAACGATTTCAAAGTTCCTCCAATATAGGAGTACTTCTCTAATAACATAGACTTTATTGATTACCAACAAGTACAAGAGAACTCACAAACACAAAGTGTTCTCAAGTATACAAATTTATGCCTCTAAAAAACTCTCACACAAAACTCTATCCCACATCCATCTATTTATACTAATAGATGTCATAGGTTTACACAAAGTCCCTAGAATATAGGAAACCAAATCCTATACTAAAACCAAATCCCAAACCAACTAGGAAACACAAATCCAAATATCTTGCGTCCACGATGTCCTAATCCTTGTTTGATTGTTGTTTTAGTTAGGCATGTTGATTTAATGCCAAAAACAACAAACCCTAGCGATAATAGGGAGATGGAAAGATTAATTATGGTGCTCTAGATTTGGATTTGATTTCAGCATACATGCATGCAAATGTGCTTTCAAGAAGCTACACCATTATTTGCTTCCTTGGTACATGTAGTCTTCTTCACCTCTTGCAGTCCCTTTCCTCCAGTATTTATAGTAGATGAACTGCAAAATTATCTGTTATGCTTGTTAAGGCATATCAATAAAATCATAAGTATAGGTACTTATAGTTACCGATCATATTATTGATCACATTTTTAATCATATTTCTCACGTTTCACTTTGTTAAAGATATGTGAACAAAGTAATCTGTAAATCTAGTAAGTATAGTAATTACTTAATGCAATGTTAGGACTATTTTAATATGGGTTATTTGTATCATGTTTACCGATCACACCTCTCACGTTTCACTTATTTTAAAAGATATATATATATATATATATATATATATATATATATATACATATATATATATATATATATGCAGGAGGACTAGCAAAGGATACAAATAAGTCAAGTACTACGCAAACTGCAGCATCGAGCAACCATGACATGTTGGCCTTAATGTTATCCCACTCGGTGGTTCTTACAAGTATGCTGCAAATTTTGGAATATTCAAAAAATTAATTAAGAAGCATGAGAAAGTAGAGATAGGAAGATAGTGTAGTAGAGACATTGTAAACTAACCTTCCCACATAAGTGACATTTGCGATCAGTGCAAAGACGAACATTAGAGGATTCAAGCCCTGTATATACATAACCAATAGTTTTAAACTGTTCGCCTATATACATGATCATATTTAATTGAATATAATAGAAAGGAATCAAAGAGTAAAGGATTACCTCCACACTTCCTCTTTTAATCTGGCCAATGTAAATCACACCGCGATTAAGTTAGGAACGTCCAAAATAAAATCGAGATAAATAAGGTAAAATAAACGTTTTGATAGTGACAGAGATATGGATGAATAAAGTATAGTAATTAAGAGGATATACTTTAGCTATTCCTATTTAATTCAACGGCTAAGGACAACTCTTAAGTTAATTAGTAAAATATATATACGTACATTTAACCAAATCTGAGGGAGTCGACCACCCATGTATATACCAGCCATTAGCCAGCCCAGCCATTGACCCAAGGCACTATGCTCAACTGAGTGTTCCTGTACAGACACTAGTATCAGCTAATGACTATTTTGGAGGAAAAATGTTATTTTCTCAGATTGTTGGACAACATAACCCTGTGAATCTAGACCATTGATCATGTTTTTTTTCTTTTTGCATCAGCGGTATTAATAGATATGGTTTGCATGACAACCAATCATACCTGCAAGAGTTTCCTCCCAGTAACTCCCAGGTATACTTGTGCCAAACCCTTTGTTTGTGAAGGCAAGTTAAATGATGTTGCTAGAAATGTTCCGTAACCAACCTGGAATTATTTTACACAAAGTGGTGATTAAATCAAAATGATATAGTAGAACAAAACACTTGTTAATTAATTATGTAAAGTTTTTAAGACAACAGAACTACAAATATACGCCTAATATTCTCCCAAATCCTCGTTACTAATTGATGTGATATATAAACATAACAATTCATTATTAAACATGCACAATTTAGGCAATTTACTAAATGATCATAAGTAGGAAATTAGATTTTCGAGGCTCACGGATCTTGGGATTGGCCTAGGGTGGGTAACAGAGTTCTTGTTGGATGTAACCAGAGCTGACTCGTCCTCAGAAGACGAGTCACTGTCCATTATCATTGCAGAAGGACCACTTCTAGCTGCTCTCATATACGTTCGAAACGGCGGAGTTCCACTGCCAGCCATTGATCTTGCTGACCTGTGATAAGTATGTGACAAGAAACTCGTTTTATCAATCAAGTTAAGAAGATACATCCTAAAAATGGAACATATATATGTAGAAGTTGTAGGAGGAGGTTACATACGTGTAGTAGAACTCCCTTTTAGGAGTGGCTTTGGGTGAAGCAGTTGGTATTGGAATGCCTAAATCAGCCAACTTAGGATTCAATGGTTTTATATTCTCTTCTTCATCCTAATTACATGTTAATTAATTGATCATTAGACCCTCGTATTATCCAGCCAGCTTCAGTTAATAACAATTATTCAAAAAATATTTGATAGATTGAGAGGCCAAAAACCAAAATTGAAATGAAAATGTTGTACCTTCTGTCTGGCTTTGAAATTTTGGCATTTCCACCATGCATAGATGTAGTCATAATACACACTCTGCAATACTAAGACTACGGTACTTGCTGTGTAGAGCTATTAATTAAAGAAAAACAAAAGAAAATGTTACATATGATAAATTAAAGCTTAAAAAACGGTATACTAATTTAAGCTAGAATGAGTTTAAAACGTAGTGGGTTAGATTGAAAAATCATAACTAACAAAGTAATTCAGCACTTTCTTTACAAATTAAATTTATTACTCACAAAATTAAAAAAATTAATGGACCCTACTTAGTGCCTAGTGACTCCCCTAAATTGATGGGATCCTAGTTTACACCTAAATTGATGGGAATAATTTGAACAAATTTTAGATTCAAAAAACCAAGTCTTCCTATATATTCGGACATGGGCCTAAATTATCGTGCATTGTAGTGCTTACCATTTCTTCCTACAACTGCAATTAGAAGCAAAGATATATGGAAGCATAACACAGTTTAATATTTTTTTTTAAATTATATTTAGAAACGTAATACAAAGTTTTTGAAGGTGCAAAATTACCAGAGCTGTGTACAACTGGGTCGGCAACTGCATGAAAAAAATAGCTATCATTAAAATATTTAACACTAGAAATTTGCCAAAGCTACAAAAAAAAAAAAAAAAAAAAAAAAATTCTGACAATATATGGTGGAGATCCCTCATACATGAAAATAAAGATGGTGGTTTTAACCAGAGCCAATCACCTGCTGATGGTTTTCTGGACCACCAGACTAACAAACAACATAACTATGGCAAAGAGGAGAGATTTTTCAGTAACCGGCACAGGAAATGGTACATCACATGTCTCTATACAAATAGTGGGATATATGAATTAAAAAGTTAATAACTTACAAAATAAAATTTTTCACAATTTATATAAAAATATGTGGTTTACCACCCGTTTACCCTTCACAATGAAAAATTTCTCGGCAATGAAAAAGACAAGCAATATTGACTGGGTTAACTCACCGTTGCCGGTTCCAGAAAACAACCCAACAAATTAAAGACATCCCTGCATGAAACCCAAAAAATAATAAATTAATTAATTACCTTTCAATATCATTACAACTTTAAACCCTTTTTTTCTATTCAGGGACGAAGGAGAATATTCGAGAGCTGAGAAGACAAATATTACTGGACTTCTTAGTCTAATCGAGGGTCAGAAAACTAACCCGGCAACCCAGGTGCAGAGGAAGGCGAGGGAAACACCGTGGCTGGACTTGGTGTGAAAGTTTGTGATGATTTGAGGAATTTCAGCCACACCCCAACACACTAAGCTGATCAGACCCAGAGCAAACGAGATGTCATCGCTTAGGTTGCAAAGGCAGTCCTTGAAATATTTCTGAACCCAACGCACACAGGGTTTATTCTCCGCCACACAATAAGAGAGCGGCATTCTCTCTGGACGCCCCTGAGTGGCAGCTGAGTTCTGTTTTGTTGGTTGTTTTGCAATTGACAGAGCTGATGAGGGTGGTTTTAAGAGAGGGAGAGAGGGAGGAGAGACAGAGAGGCGGCAATACTTATGAAGTGAATAACACAACAGAAGGCAACATATTAAAGAGGAAGCGATGACTTGTAAGTTATATAGAAGCCTAAAGTACCTCCGAAGTCTTCCCTTTTTAGGTCAAAATGTAATTATGTAAAATAGGGCAACGCTAAACATGTGGTGTGCCTAGTTTTTAGCCTAATGTACTCAGAAGTGTATGTGTCTGTTTGTTGGAGTAAAAGAATAAACTTGGTACACTGGTTGGGGTGTGTGTGGTGGTGAGCATATTCTATAATAGCATGATGCTTTTTTTATTTCCATAGGAAAATAATATCGATAAAACAGATCCTCTGAGGTCTGAAAAGTTCATACTGGTAAAGTGTTTCTGTACAAGCGTTTCTTTAAACTGAGTAGTTGAAATGGACAAAACCATTACGCATAAGTGTTTTTGAAAAAGGCTCGAATACTTCTTTATGCTTCTAGCGCTTAGGCTAAAATGTTTTCATTAGAAATTTTTATTAAAAACAAAATTTTTTAAAAGATTTGTGGAAAAGTAGTGAACTGCTCTCTAAAAAAAAGTTAGACGCTAGTCAGGTCATAAACTGGAACATAATGCTTAGGTGAATAGGCAGAAGTCTAGATGAACTAGGTAAATTTAAGTATATTTATAATACGTCATGTAATAAGTGCTTACTTATACTAAAAAAATATAGATTGCCTTGGGATAAATAACTTGCCAAATATAATGACATATAGATTATAAAGTATTAGAACATAATAAAACATAGGTAACAAGCATATAATGTGTGTTCACCTAAGTATTCAACAAGTTTCTTACAATTTATAGAAAAAATAAAATACAAAATAAAAGTGTCTAAGTGAGAGTCGCGATCTTGGTAGGTTTAGACGGACTAGGTAGGCGCCTAGACCGTTCTTAATTTTAAACGCCTAGGGATTAATTTAGACGATAATCAGCTGCCAAGCATTTAGGCGAGACGAAAGCGACGATAAAAGTGGATTTATTTTAAAACAATACTTGTACAAAGCTTTCGAGTGCACTTTTTAATTAAAAATTTTCAATCAAACATAATTATAAGTGTTTTTGGTAATATGAAAATACTTTCAATTACTTTAAAAACATTTTCAAATAGATCTGACTACACTTGGGAATTTAGAAATTTGAACGCAAGAGAATGTGGAATTAAAATTTTAACTAGAGAAGTCATTTCTTCAACTGTTCAATTTTGTTTCTTTCTGGTGAATATGATCTCATTTTTCCCCTTAAAGAAATTAAACATCTTTGAATATACTATAATCAAACAACAACAACAATAACAAAAGGTTACAACAATCTTAAAATTAAACTGCCTTTAAAAATATAAAATTTAGGAATCCCTCGATGCGAATCTTTATTTCAGATGCCTCTCCTCATGCTTGCATGGCTTTCCTATAAACCGACATGAATTGGCGGTCGAGCTAACTCAGCACCAAAAATGGTTTAAAAATGCACGATAGGTCCAAAATGTCAAGGACATGTCAACATCCTCTTTTTCGTGTCACCGCTTACAGGTCTTTATGATAATTTATTTTATTTATTACTTGCAACAACTAGCACCTCTCTTTGATGATAACCTTGTTTGCTTTTTATGTCGAACGGAACTTGTTGCTGAAAAATCAGCAGAAACTTCTGTTATTGACAAATCATAGATGGATATGTGTTCAATTTATAATTAAAAAATTAATTATTTGGACACGTATTTATTTATGATTTGTCTGCAACGGCTCCTGCCGCAATTTTTTCAGTAATCAAGTTCTGTCTTTTTATGTTTGAGACCATAGAGAAACGGATATTAGAAAAAGAAAAGGTTGGATCATTTTCTTGGGAATCATGCGATCGTGATCGATCGTTTATTGTGTATCGTGCAGTTAGTTTTCGTTAAGTACTATTTATATTTAATTTTAAATTTTAAATTTTGAAATGATTTTTAACTGCACGATGAGGATCACGATCACGAAATTCCTAATATCCCTAAGAAAATATTCCTTTTCCTTAGAAAAAGATGTGTGGGTGTCAATCACAGTGAGAGCCGTTAAGTGGAGAGCAAAGTAGAAATGATTTTGAGAAAGAGAAATTGAATGCAAATAGGGGAGTGGGATCAGATTCTTTTTATGAGGATCTTGAGAATTCTCAAATCGTATATATTCATCGTACATCGTACGATTAATTTTTGTCAGATACTATTCATATTTAATTATAAATAAAAGTATTTAAAATGATTTCTGACCATACAATGCCCGATGAACAGACACGATGTGAGAATTCTCAGGATTCCCACCAAGAGGATCCGGAAAGGATCCTCATTCCAAATAGGGTCCCAGCAGGATAGAAGGGAAAATGTTTCTATGCCCCAATATACAAAGAGATTTTTCACTAGAATTAGAAAACAGAGCGGTATACTCCATGTCACTAATGCAATATGTATGTTAAAAAGTTAATAACTTAAAAAATAAAAAATTTCACCACTTATATAAAAATACGTGATATATCATCCGTGTTTCAGCTACAATGAAAATTTTCTTCAATATACAAATAAAGACTATTATTTCAAGAGCATACTTTCAAACAATGATCTAATTAATAATAAGTAATGATATTCATACTATATTTTTATATCATATTTATATACCAACTTAAGTGGCATTTGATATGGACAGCCACATCATTTGAAAAATTTGTAAAACCCAAGGAAATGAAGGAGAAAGACTCCTCGTATACCACAATCATCATTTAATTAACTATTTTTTCTTAATTATTAGTTTATTGAATAATAAACAAAATTTAAAAATCTGATTAATTCAAATGATATGGTTATCCACATCAAATATCACCTAAGATAGTATGAAATGTGATACAAAAACATGATATGAATAACATTACTCATTAATAATAAAAATCAATAATTGTAAATGTTGCATGAAAATGATGAAGGAGATGAGTATTTATTGAAATCATTCATCAGTGATGCCAGATCATGTTAGAGATAAAAAATTTCAAAAATTAATTACGGGAGAAGAAAACATGTCATACTTCTATCTGAACATTAAGGAAAAACATATCATCTCCAATACGTACTCGAGGCGAAGAACTAACAAAACAGCTTCAAAACGACCAAACTCGCATATATGTGATGAGACGATCAAACTTGCCTAAAGCGAGACACCAAACTCGCATGTAACGAGGCCTAATAAGTCTTACTGAGTTTCTTAAATTATTACAAAACAGATTATGAGAGAATCGTGATGCTCACAATAATAACTCGATTCCAAAATACCAACACATCAACACTAGAATCAAATAAAACCAACAATAAAAAAAAAACAACACAACTTCGCTCAGCAGGATCTACCCATTTTATCTATAAAGTTATCTTGTTTTTCCTCGTATCTGTCACAAATTTCTCATATCTTTTTGCCTCTTTTATTTTTTTTATTATTTTTTAAGAAACAATGTCTTCTACGGAGAAGGGGATGGCTTGGTCTCATAATGAGCTAGTAATAATGTAGTTCAAATTCATTTTTAGCAAAAATCAAATTTGAGATCCTCTCACTTACAAGTAAAGAGAAATACTACTATATCATAGTATTAAATAATATTTTATTTTTATAATAGAAAGTTGACAAAGGATTATCAAATGGATTCCAACTTGCTGATACAAGTTTATTTGAAATATTCAATTATCGCATGATCCAAAAATCATATTTGAGATGTTTATTTTTGCAATCTAAATATGCTTTAGAGACTAGCTAAGTCGTCCACTAGGATCTAATTATATTCATCATCGGTTTCTTTTGTTTGAGCTGTGATCTTGGCATATAGCAAATTTGTGGTATCAAACAAAGATATACTTGAATGAGTCCGGATCGTCGTCAGATTCTCTTTGTGAGAATTCCAAAGATCTGTGAATTGTATTCGTTTATCGTATATCATGCGGTCATAAATTATTTTAAATATTTTTATTTAAAAATAAACATAAACAATACTTGATAAAAATTGATCGCATGATATACGATGAACGGACACAATTCATGAATTCTCAAGATCCTTATCAAAAGAATTCGAAGAAAATTCTGTTGGTACTTGAATATCCTGCTAGCGTGGTAGTAGTACTCCACCTTCCTGCAAGTTGCAGATTACTTCAAAACAAAAAATTATGAATATCGCATAACGATAAATTTGGTTATAGGCATGGCAATTAAGAAAGTAACATAAATACAACATATCACATACAAAGGAGATGATTGGATGATGGCTTGCGAGATAGAACCGGATCGATTTTCATTATTCATCTTTGCTTCAAAATTTTCAGTACAAAAAATGTCTATAAGTAACGTGATAGCATTTATCCATCAGGAATAAACTAGCTTTTAATTTATAATTCATATGAATGAACAAGTATTCAAATAATATCATATCATTTATCAGTTCGAATCGAAAATGAAATATTTGTTTGATGTCCTTCACATTATTCAAATAGACTTGTTTTTATAGAAAATTACCTAATTCTTATTACCGTTCAATTTCTACTTTCCATTCCATGAACTAATCACCAAACTGAAACTCTGCGCGTCAAAAACTGTTGAAATTTTCTTGCTTGTAATAGCATATGACGAGTACTTTCTTGATCTGGAAACCACACATCCATACATCAGAAACATATCCATACATCAGAAGCGCATCCAAAATTGACAATCATTGTGAAATAGGGAAAAGGATCCACGCCGGATTTTTTTTATAAGGATCTTAGGTATATTGAAATCGTGATCGTTTATCGTATATTGTGCGATTAGTTTTTGTTAGTTACTATTTATATTTAATTTTAAATTTTAAATTTTAAAATAATTTTTAACTGCACAATATACGATAAATAATCATAATCACGGAATCCATATGCAAACAAATAAACTAACACAATAATCTATATGGATTGCCCAAGTCCTCAGTAATTTATTCGAATCTAGCCTCCATACTCATCCAGGTTCATCCATTTTACATTACTTGTTCTTCTTTTTTGGATTTGGAACCCATCCAAATCTCAATGGTGGGGATTATAAGGATCATCGTATCCTAACTGTTCATCGTATATCGTACGGTCAGAAATTATTTAAATTTTTTTATTTAAAATTAAATATAAATAGTATTTGACGAAAATTAACATCATTATATATGATAAATGGCTAGGATATGAAAATCCCTACGATCCCTAACATTTGGATCTGGATGGGATCCTCATCGCTTTTTTTTATATTTTCGTTTCTGTTTAGAATAAAAAAACCTGGGGTTCTTAAGGATTCTATGATTGTGATAGTTTGTCATATAGCGTGCATTCAGTTTTCATTAGATACTATTTATATTTAAATTTTAAATTTTAAAATAATTTTTAACCGTATAATATACGATGAACGGTCACGATCACAAATCTCTAATATCCTCGGAAAAAAAATCCGGCGATAATCATTTCCAAAAACCTGTACGTTGCCCTGTTCTATCTCATCAAACTTTATGACGGAGAACAGTGATGTTAAGTTTGACAAGTGTGGAATCCCTTCCGGATCAGAATTGTTTCCTTCTCCACTTACTTTCCATTTCTGAACCGTTCATTTCATGGCAAGTTAATTTAAAACTCCAAATTCTGTCATGTCACCAACAGCACCCAGCATTTTCTGCAGGCTTTCCCTCTCCCTCCTATCTGCCTTTTATGCCGCCTTTGTTTCTGAACTGTTTTTATATTTGCTCTGTTATATGGCATGTTTTTGCTGTTAAGACGAAAGTAAGAGTGCTGTTGCTGAGAAATGAAATTTTATAAGCCTGGGCTGCAGCAACAGAATCTGCAAATTGAAAATTACACACAAAAATATTTGTTTTGCAATAGTTCCTCAATTTTTCTTTTAGTTTAATTTAAGTTATTGACCTCTCAATATTCATTTCTTTAGCCATTAAACTTAACAATATATTGTACATTAATTTTTTTTTCACGAATGTTCTTTCTTTGAAATATTAGTAAAAGAAACATACAATCGAAAAAGAAAACGAAGAGAAGGAAAAAAATAAATAAATATTAAGCAGTTGTGGATGAGAATAACCCTTTAAAGTGTTGAAAAAAATAAACTCTTTAAGGCAGATCGAAAACGATAAAAAAAGAACGGAGACGGTGCGCCACAACGTGGCCACTAATCATTGGCAAGCGTATGTCAATGTTATTTCATGCTTATCCATCGATATCCTATAGTGTGTTTGCATGTTGAGATAAAGTACGAGTGTATTCTCGTACTCAATTGTATGTGCGTATATTGATTGAAGAATTTAATCGTGGAATGGATATATATGGTTAGAGTCTAAGACAGATAGGTTTGTAAAAATTTGAGATAAAGACGGCAAGCGCCCAAGGTTTTGTACAAAAAGCTGTCTATGATGAAAAAAGATGATTGTGTTTAGTCGACATCAAATAACAGGGCCGGGGGCTTAGTAAAAAAACCGACTTCGTGATTTTTCACTCAAGTGGAGCCTGCAGAGTGGTATTTACGATTTTGCTAGCTGTATATATGTATTGTCCTCGTGCATGCGTGTCTCCCCACAAAGTCTTAAGTACAAGGGTTTTAATATTATTATTTTTTTCCATCCCACCTAGACATGTAGTATTATTTTTTTTTTGAAAACTTGCAGTAGTTTTTTTTTTTTTGTATCTTAACTTTATTGTTATTTCAAGTTCATGAGAAAAGTGAATGCGTTATGACATTGAATATTCATTTCTCATGTTGCAGAACAAATGTGATTGTTAGGTTAACAACTCTATTTCATAAAAAATTTGCCTCGCGGGTCTAACTCAATCCCAAGTCTAAGACTGTCTAACTTATCAAAAGCATGTGCATGGACGCGCCAGCAGCAGCAATCCCATCTATGTTTGATTGCATACCAAGTCTTGAAATCAAGTTTTCAAAGTCAAATTTTTGGTCCCGACATTCATGAGAGCCTTGTTGAAAAAAGCATAGTTCCAAATCCACAAACCCTTTCGGCTTGGATAATGGATGGTATAAGTTAAGACAGTGAATGGGAAGAGATTTTTCAGTGTGACTATCACACGAGATGATAGTGTCTCCATATAAATGGTGGGATATATGTGTTAAAAGGTTAATAACTTAAAAATTAAAAAATTTCACCACTTAAATAAAAACACGTGGTGTACCATCTGTGTTCCCGTCACAACTAAATATGTCTCGTGAATGGGAGCCTAGATTATTGATCAAGAAAACTATAAAGAGAGAACATCCAATTAACTTTGTTTTGCCCCTGATGTAATTTGTCATCTATCTTTACAAGTGTTTGGACCCAGATTTACACCATCGGTCTGTGCAATCGAGGTCGTTGGTTAAACATAGTTCCAGATCGATGGATGGAAAGGTGAAGATAATATTATGGTTTTATCATAATAATTATCTTTTAGTAAAGAATTGTTTTTATATAAGGTAAATGGGATGCAAACTATATCTCAGGCTTTGAGACTCTTATCTGGTTAAGCAACAATTTGCGTGCAAATTAAATGTTGGTCAGATAATGACTATGAGGAGATACAAATGAGATTGAATGGGTGATTGACTGATGCCGTGCAAGAATTGGATGCCATGCGTTTGATGGAAGATGGTCTTTAAAGTATAAGATAATAAGGCATGCATGATGAGATTATATTCCATTTTATTATGCATGCATGGGATAAAGGTTACTGATGGAGTTTTGGTGATGAGGTAAGAAGCCTGGTGGGTTAGGCTTCTGATGTGATGTGATAAGCCTAGGATTTGATGGTGATGGAGTTATGATAAGAAGCCTAGGTAGGCTAGGTCTTTGGTCATGATGAGATAAGCCTAGATGGGTTTTTATTTGAAAAGTCAGCCACACGGATCATATTTCATTCTGTAAGTTAGAATTGCAGTCAAACTCCACAATTATCTAGCCATGTCAAGCAAATATCAATCCTATAAATACAAGGCGCTGTGCAATGTAAAGGCTACCTCCAATTCAACACACAACTACCCTGCGCAAACTTCTCAAACATCTTGAGATTTTTTTTTTCTTTTTTTGCTGACACATCTTCATTTTGGATAAACAGCACTGTAAAGGCAATCGGCGAATATCTTCAGTTTGGATAAATAACACTGTTGCCGTAGAATCAGCCGACCAAGGAACACCTTCGGTTTGGATAAACAGCACTGTGTCGAGGCCGACTGGTTACCTATCCAAGTCTCGAACGAGAAGGGTTTCTAAATCTTTATTGGCAGAGATCATCTTATTAGCCTTCTCAGCGAAATAAGGTGTTACGAGTTATGACATTCAACACATTGATTGCCGAGTGATTTTATGATTGGATACTCACAAGTAAGTTTCAGAGTTCGGCATTTTGACGGTCGAACCACATTTACCATCAAGACATACATCTCCTTTGAGTACTTGTGTCCATATAGTTTGGTGTCGATTCGACGTGCTTATACTCTCACGAATATAATCACTGTGACCGAATCTGGCGCCGACGATTCGTGAACTTCGCAGAACTAGCAGCCTTGTCTTCAGGCTCAAGAATCCAAAGGCCGAGACTTGTTCCTTCCTCGGCTGCAATTGCAAGATCAAGTCAACGCAACATCAACAAATTGTACTCCTCGGCCAGGCTCGGCCGACGAGTTGGCATGCCCCGCATCAACCGAAGGATGTAGTTAGTTCATTAGTTACTCGGCATGCGCTCCACGTAGACTTTGTAATTTTTAGGATCAACAACATGCTACTGAGCTATGGAGAAGTAATTCAACCGAGAAAAGATAATGTGCAAATCAAAAGTTCTTATATATAATAGAATTTCTTCTATTTTGAATCACGTACAGTTGTTTAATTAGATATTAAATTTTTGGCATCCTTATTTGAAGGTAGCAATCATTACTGTGTAGTCACAGTTTGACACGTGAATATAATTTTGTTTTTTTGTTTTTTCATAAATTATCTTTGCACGTATCAAAACTATAAATGAACGTAGAAAAGAGCCGAACAATAAAGAGAATCCATACAAATGATACATAGCTATCATTTTTTTTAATAACAACTAACGAACATATTATAGTAAAGATAATATATACTTGGTACTCACTAGTGACTACTCTATATTATATGTACTTAGGTATCATCCTTGGATAATAAAACATGTACCCTATACACCTAAGTTTAATAACATATTCATTATTTTTTAAAATAATAAAACATGCGTTAATATATTATTAGATAAAATTAAAAAGTAAATGCTACCTAATGAGTACTCAAGTGTTATCGTTATAACAAATGAAAGGCACCGAAAGTTATCTTGTTTTTACAATTAACGTACGTTGTAACTTGCAACTCTCAAACACAGAAGTTCTGATCGAGTCATTAAAAAAAGCTGTTGCACCATCTGCAAAACGCATTTTATTGCAGGTTTTTACCTTTAAAGCTTTTATTTTAGAGGGGTTCAGAAATACATTTCTTATTAGGTAAGTGTGCTGAAAAGGGTTGTCTCTCTTTATTTAGTGTTTGGTTTTCTTGCTTTAGGAGGGATACAAATTCTGTCCTCTTAACTAGGTATAAACTTATTCTTTTTTAATAGAGAACTTTAACGAATAACTCTTGTTACTGTTTACTTTAATGAAAAATTATATTTTTATATTAAAAAATCAATTCTAGTACTATTCACTTTATCCTTTATTTTGTCTTTGTCTCTAAAACTCAAAGTTTTTAAATCTTTTTATTAATTTTCCTTGTTTAATATTAATAAAATTTTCTGGTATGCCCAAGTTTTTTATATAAAAAAAATGTTGCAAAAGCACATCTGATGTCATAAGCTTGACAATTCTTCACGTAATATATATTTTTTGGCCTAAAATATTCGAGTAGCTTCAAACACCATTTCATCACCGTAGTTTCCCTACAATTTCCTCACATTGACCTGCAGCATAATTAATCAAAACTGACGCATTCACTCGCCCACAATATTTGATCAATTTCTTCCTTGACCTCGACTTCGTCTCCAACCTGGTTACGCCAATAATTTGAAACATGTAGTTTTAGTCTGGGAACCGAAAACAGAAAACCCATAAGGTAACTCCGCAGTAGTTTCTTTTGAGAACTTACTTTAATAAATATGTACTTTTGTATTGACTAAAAAAAGTTTACCTGCAGGCAGAAGAATAGAGGACTAACTGAGAGAAATTTGAAGACAAATAATACGGAAAGTGGGTGAAAAAGAGATTGACAAGAAAAAGTTAATGAGAAAATTGTGCGTTGCGGAATTTTAGAGTAGCCTATATTAAAATTATGTATATTATAGTGGTTTAACTAATATATACAGTAATTTTCAGTTGACGGATCCGTCTAATAAGATTTTTTGTAGGATCATTTTGCAATGTATTTTGACAGAAGGGGGTTGTATTTTTCAGATAGGAGTTTGATAGATACGATTTTTTTAGGAACGACCTTAAAGATATATACGATTAAATCATTGAAATACAGTGAAAATTAAACCCTACAAGATATCTTTTATTCTCTTACTTTATTGAATTCAAAGACCGTAAAAACAAATTTGTGCATGGGTAAAAAAAATTTGTGTGGAAATCATTTCCTTTTGAATGTTAAGCATTTGATCAAACCAATGACCTAGGTGATGTACACGTACTAATTTGAATTATCTTTATTTTTTATAAGAAATGTATTAATAATGCAAATAAAACAAAGTTTACAACTTCGTGCTTCTGTTGTGGGCCAGATCCTTTATCTAGGGATCCTAGGGATATTGTGATCATGATCGTTCATCGTGTATCGTGCGGTCAGAAATCATTTTAAATTTTAAATTTTAAAATTAAATATAAATAGTACTTAACGAAAATTGACCGCACGATACGATGAACAGTTACAATCACGAGATCCCTAAGATCTTTAGGAAAAGGATATTCTGGAACACAATAACAAGAAGGTTTCCACATCAACTGTAGGGAAAGAAGGTTAAAAGTTCAAATGAAAGCTCCATTAACCTTCCTGCTTTAGACATTAAAGAACACTAGTAAATTCTGAAGTTTATGTGACCAAATACCAACATAAAGCATTTTTGTTGGGTTTTTGGTATAACTTGAATCATCAAAGCGGAATCCGGATACTCTTTACGAGGATCTTGAAAAATTATAAATCATGTCCATTCATTGTATATCGTGTGGTTAGAAATTATTTAAAATTTTTAATTTAAAATTAAACACAAACAGTACTTGACGAAAACTGACCGCACGATGTACGATGAATCCCCGAATTCTCATAAAGAGGATCAGGAGAGGATTCTGTTGGATAAAGCGTATGAGAATCATCCAAATGTCAGTGACTGTCAGGACCCCTTTGGAAGTTGCCATGCCCTTCCTCTCAGACCATCTCCAGCCAAATGAGGGCTAGAAGGCTCGTTTTAGCCCTCTGGTTTTCCAAGAAATTAATATTTTAATGAATAGTGTAGGGCCATATTTCTTACCATCTCAAACTGAGGTCCAAAGGGCCATAAGGTTTGTTTTAACCCTGTCATAAAAAACCGTATTCAACCGAGAGCCAAAGGGCCAAACATAATTTATTATTTAAATTTAAAAACTACAACTTATATTTAAAAACTACAAATTAAATTTAAAAACTACAACAACTTAAATTTATGTTGTATAATTTTATGTTGTTTAATGTTATTTAATGTTGTTTCATATTGTTTAATGTTGTTTCATGTTACTTAAATTAATTTAATGTTGTTTCATGTTACTTAAATTAATTTAACATTGTTTAATAACTTAGGAAGTTATAGGAAAAAAATAGAATTTTAAAAACAATTTGAAAAAGTAAAAAAAAAAAAAAAAAAAAAAAAAAACAGTTAGCTGACGTCAGCTAGCTAGCCGTTGCAATTTGACTTCTAGCCCGGCCCGGGGCTGGCTACTTTGGGCCATAAATTATTTCAAAATTTAAATTTTAAAATTAAATATAAATAATATCTAACGAAAATTGACCGTATGATGTACAATGAACAGTTACGATTACGGGATCCCTAGAATCCTAGGAAAAGGATATTGTGGAACACAATAACAAGAAGGGATCCACATCAACTGTAGGGAAAGAAGGTTAAAAGTTCAAATGAAAGCCACATCAACCTTCCTGCTGCAGACGTTTGGACATTAAAGAACACTAGTAAATTCCAAAGTTAATGTGACCAAATACCAACATAAAGCATTTTTGTTGGGTTTTTGGTATAACTTGAATCATTAAAGAGGAATCCGGACACTCTTTACGAGAATCTTGAAAACCGTAAATCATGTTTATTCATCGTATATTGTGCAGTTAGAAATTATCTTAAAATTTTTAATTTAAAATTAAACACAAACAATACTTGACGAAAACTAACCGCACGATATACGATAAATCTGCAAATCCTCGTAAAGAGGATTAGGAGAGGATTCTGTTGGATAAAGTGTATTGGAATCATCCAAATGTAAGTGACCGTCATGGGACCCATTAGGAAGTTGCCATGCCCTTCCTCTTAGACCATCTCGAACTGAAGGAGGGCCAGATGGCTCGTTTTAGCCCTTTGGCCCTTCAAGAAATTAATATTGTAATGAACAATGCAGGGCCATATTTCTTACCATCTCCAACTGCGGGCCAAAGGGCTATAGGGCTCGTTTTAGCCATGTTACAAAAAACCGTCTCCAACCGAGAGCCAAAGGCCATAGTGTCACATCCTGGCCCGGGGCGGATCACTTCCCGGGCCCGCTTCACCACCGTAGCACGATATTGTTCGCTTTGGGCTTACCAAGCCCTCACGGTTTTGTTTTTGGGAACTCACGAGCAACTTCCCAGTGGGTCACCCATCATGGGATTGCTCTAGCCCCTTTCTCGCTTAACTTCGGAGTTCCTACGGAACCCGAAGCCAGTGAGCTCCCAAAAGGCCTCGTGCTAGGTAGGGATTGGAATATACATTTAAGGATCACTCCCCTGGGTGATGTGGGATGTCACAATCCACCCCCTTAGGGGCCTGACGTCCTTGTCGGCACATTTCCGGCCAGGGATTGGCTCTGATACCAATTTGTCACATCCCGGCCCGGGACGGATCACTTCCCGGGCCCGCTCCACCACCGTAGTACGATATTGTCCGTTTTGGGCTTACCATTCCCTCACGGTTTTGTTTTTGGGAACTCACGAGCAACTTCCCAGTGGGTCACCCATCATGGGATTGCTCTAGCCCCTTTCTCGCTTAACTTCGGAGTTCCTACGGAACCCGAAGCCAGTGAGCTCCCAAAAGACCTCGTGCTAGGTAGGGATTGAAATATACATTTAAGGATCACTCCCCTGGGCGATGTGGGATGTCACACATAGGGTCAAACATAATTTATTATTTAAATTTAAAAACTACAACAACTTAAATTTAAAAACTAAAACTTATATTTAAAAACTACAACTTAAATTTTAAAACTACAAATTAAATTTAAAAACTACAACAACTTAAATTTATGTTGTATAATTTTAATGTTGTTTAATGTTATTTAATGTTGTTTCATATTGTTTAATGTTTTCATGTTACTTAGTTTAATTTAATGTTGTTTAATGGCTTAGGAAGTTATAGGAAAAAAAAAAATAATGGCTAGCTGACCGTTGCAATTTGAATTCTAGCTTGGCTCGGGGCCGGGCGGCTGGCTGCTTTGGGACGTTCGGTTGGCCCTTTTTTGCCCAGTGAGGCCCACAAGCCCTTTGACCTGACATTTGGTTGGAGATGGTTTTCAGGCTATTTTTGACCATCTGGACCCTTCGGTTGGAGATGACCTCAGTACTCTCCACCTAAGAAGTCTGTGTAATCGAATTGTTTTCCTCGGCCCTGCAATTTCACTGCCCAACACTTTATGCTCATACGAATTAAACCCTAATTTATATTCCTCTTACTGTATAAGATGTGACACACTTTGTGAATTGTATCATAGTTTCTGGCATAGAAAATACTAATTGTCTAATTTTAGGTTCTTCTTAGCCTTTGTGTAGCTTTATTAGCCTCATCTTTCGTTACTATATATCGTCTCCTTAATAATGAAATGCGAATTTGGAGACTTGAACCTTATGTTGAGTAAGGGTTATAATTGCCCTTCTGACCTATATAATAAGCGTCATATTACAAAAGGAATTATTGGGTATAATATAAAAATTTTCATGAGAAAAATACTAATAACATAAGATAATGTGTAAACCAGAATATAGAAGTATTTAATTGCTCTTTAGTGCCTTCCCAACCAATGTTGACACGTGTCAAAGATTAGTGCCACAATACAAACCTACTTTTTTTAATAAGAACAGAATAAACTATTTTTTTAGTACTAATTGAAGATTAACTCCACTTACAGTTCATGTTCTGATAAAAGTTGAAGTCAAACAAGGCAACTAAGAAGAAGTCAACTAGACAGTCCTTCAATCCACGCTGCTTTTTGCATAAATTATGCTAATACTTCACCATAGAAATTCGATATTAGTATCTCAAGAGGCCCACAAATTTTGGAATATATTCCAAGTCCGAAGTTCCTAACTTTTCCTTGCAGAAAAACTCCACACCTTTCGATTCAAGAAAAATGAATATCCTCCCTCTCGTATCTGCTATAATTCTCACCATTTTTTGTTGCTCTTGTTTGATTTTTGCTCAGCAGCCTTACGAGGGGCAGGCCTTCTCAGATTGTCGCAACCCAGAAACTTACTCAAAATCTGTTCTTGGCTACACCTGCAATGGAGCAAGCAAGAGTTGCCAATCATTCCTCACCTTCAGATCCCGGGCGCCTTACAACACGGTCTCTTCCATCTCCAGTATGCTGGCTTCCGACCCGTCTCAGCTGGCGGAGATCAATTCGGTTTCTGAGACTGCAACGTTCGAAACCAATAAGTTGGTGATTGTTCCGATTAATTGCTCCTGCTCAGGTGAGTACTATCAGCTAAACACATCTCATGTTGTTGTCCATGGCGATACCATTTTTATCATTGCGAATAACACATTGCAAGGCCTTTCGACATGTCAAGCTATGTTGAGTCAGAATGCTAATCGAACTACAAAAGACTTGTATACTGGTGATAGACTCAATGTTCCTCTTAGATGTGCTTGTCCCACAAAGAACCAAACTGATCTAGGTTTTAAGTATCTTTTGACTTACTTAGTCACCCCAGGCGATTATGTTTCATTGATCAGCAATAGATTTGGACCATTTGGTTCAGATACAGGGAGAACTCTCGAAGCTAACGGCCTTTCGGAGCAGGAATCCACAATTTTTTCCTTCAGCACACTCTTAGTTCCTTTGAAAAACCCTCCAAATAGGTTCTCAAATTGTAGAGCCTCCCTCGTCATCACCATCACCTCCGGCAACACCTCCACCTGCCTCCAATAACTCAAACAAACCATGGGTTTACGCCCTTGTTGGGGCTCTTGGAGGAGGTGGGCTTGTATTGGTCATAGGCGTTATTATCTTCTGCACATTTTTCCGCAGAAGTACTAAGAAGGGCTTCGATCCGGTTATCGCCTCAGAGAGCTTTGAGGCACTTGAGAAATCACAAGAGAAGAAGGTGGAGGAAGAAGGATCTCGGGACTTCTTAGAGTCCTTATCTGGCATAGCTCAATCCCTCAAAGTTTACAAATTTGAGGAACTGCAACGCGCAACAGATGGTTTTAGCACTGCTTATTTGATTAAAGGGTCTATTTATCGCGCCAAAATTAATGAGGATTTGGCAGCCATTAAGGAGATGAATGGAGATGTGTCCAAAGAGATTAATTTACTAAAAAAAATCAGCCATTCCAATATCATTCGCCTCTCTGGAGTTTGCTTTAATGACGGACATTCGTATCTTATCTACGAGTATGCTGTCAATGGACCCTTGAGTGATTGGATTTACAACAGTAGCAATGACGGGAAGTTCCTGAATTGGACACAGAGAATACAGATTATGCTGGATGTGGCCTCAGGGCTTCACTATCTCCACAGCTTCACCACTCCTCCCCATGTCCACAAGGATGTAATGAGCAGTAACATTCTTCTTGACAGTGATTTCAGGGCAAAGATTGCAAACTTCGGTCTAGCAAGGTCAACAGAAGCGCCGGAAGGTGAGTTTTCTTTGACAAATCACATTGTCGGAACAATAGGTTTCATGGCTCCTGAGTACTTGGAAAATGGCCTGATATCCCCAAAGCTTGATGTCTACGCATTTGGCGTTCTCATGCTGGAAATACTCACTGGAAAAGAGGTTGCTATGTTTTACGAAAAGAATATTCTCTTGTCTGATGTTGTAAACTCTGTACTTAACAACAAAGACGGAGGTCAGAGTTTGAGGGAGTTCATGGATCCTTCTATGCAAGAGAGTTATCCTTCAGAACTTGCTGTGTTCGTGATCAAACTGATTGATAACTGCTTGAACAAAAACCCCACTGCTCGCCCGGCATGGAGGAGATTGTACAGTTTCTGTCAAGAACCATGAGCAATTCACTGAGTTGGGAATTGTCAAGCAACATCTCAGGCTACCAAACTTTAGTGGGAGTTCTTGGTAGTACCGAAACTAGAACAGGATCGCATTCAACTACTTAGTTTAAATTTGGATTTTATTGTAATTTACCTGCTTCTCTTTCTCTTTTTCCAATTAAGATTCATCTGCTGCTATTGTGTATAAGTTATGGAAAATTCTTCGGATATGCAGCAGTAAAAAGCCTCAGGCAAATTTCCATAAAAATAAGCCAATGACTGGAAGAAATGTTTTGACATAGAAAAGTGATCTGTTTCTTGCAGAATTATGTGTCTTGGCCCGATCCCGAGATACGTTCAGTTTAGGCTTTGGATTTTATTGTAATATACTGCTTCTCTTTCTCTTTTTCCATTTAAGATTCATCTGCTGCTATTGTGTATAAATTATGGAAAATTCTTCGGATATGCAGCAGTAAAAAGCCTCGGGCAAATTTCTAGTAAAAATAAGCCAATGACTGGAAGAAATGTTTTGACCAAGAAAAATGATCTGTTTCATGTAGAATTAATTATATGTGTCATGCTCCGAGATACGTTTAGGATTGACATGTAACGTCAGAGTGTACCTATTTAACTATCATGTCTCATTTCCAAGATATGACCAAAAACAATCACGGTTCAAAGTGCAGTAACTTTTTCTTTTATTTCATGATTGCATCTAACCTTTATGTTAGACTGCTTACATACTTAAGACGGATCAAGTTATTTGTAGTTCACCCTTTGTTAAGCTCCGACATTTCTCACGACATTCCTAGCAGGAAAATATAAACAAACAACTTTCGATGTAAGTAATTCACCAATATGCCTCTCCATTGTTTTTGGAAATGAGGCAGCATGCAGCATGTGAGTTCTCGTAGGACAGAGATGGAGATAGCATGCAGTACGTAGAGATTAGTGTATATATATACATACTTGTATATATATATATATATGTTGTGCGTTTATATATTTATATATATGTTAGAGAGAGAGAGAGATTTAGGAAAGAAAAGAGAGTAAAAGAAAGATATAAATGGCATTAGGAGTGATCAATGAGCTTGCTCAAGTACGTGGAGTTTAGCTATTGCAGTAATGATGTCAATTTTCGTTTTAGCTTTGGAATTTAGGTTTTGGTGATGAATATTGCTTGCTTGGCTTGGAGACCAGGTAGGGAGATCCTCACTTACCCTAGTTATGGAATTTTATGAATGTATGTATATGTAAATATACGAATGCCTGTGAAAGCTGCATGAATTTTATTGTGATAGAACCATGAGGAAACATGGTTTTGTTTTATATCATGATATGCATGTTGTTTTATGCTACAAATTAAAGTGATGACTTGAGAGTGAAGGGGCATAGCGATCCGCCTTGGGTTTTGATCCCCTAAACCTCCGAAGGGGCTACTACGAAGGGATTATTACTGCTACCCTTCTAGGAGAGGTACTAAGATATCTACGGGTAGAGCATTAAAGGACACTTTCGCTACATGCCTACATGGGGTAGTTGGTCATTGGACCGGTCATTAGGCATGTAACGATTTATTGGGATCCCTATTTTTTTTTAAAAGGAAATTGTGTGAGCATACAATCTATTTTCAAAACTAAACAAAGCTTTTGTTGTGCATCATTTTCCTATAATATATATAGTGTCATATACTATTTTCAAACCTAGCTAGGGTGGATTCTCTGAGGGGGAGCGATGATGAACATTTGTGATGCTCACCCCCTACTTTATTACATGACCTGATGCACCTACAAATAGACGTTAAGTCGGGACTAGTGTTGTTTGTTACTTGTAAACTTCTTGGTCGTTCATTGCCTCATCGTCTTGAAGGATTTTTATAGCCAAATTCAACGTTTTGCATTTTCAAATCGTACTAAAGAGTTGGTTTAGTATGATAATTACTTTAAGCACTTTGGTTTTGTTGTAAGTTGTAAACTTCATCTTTGATGTAAAAAATTTATCCAAATTCCGTTGCCCTTTTATTCTTCGTTTTACCAAAATGATTTCCACTTCCGTACTACTTAAAAATAAATTATTTTACTTCCCCTCAAATAGCCTTACATTCTATTGGGAATGTAGTGCTATAGTGTTGGAATTTAACACTATAATATTGTGTTACTAATAGAGTGTGACATTGTTATGTGCCCCTTTTTGGGGCATGACAACATAAATAATAATAATTTCCAGAAAATTCGAAGTACAACAAACTGAATTGTGAAATCCAATAACAGGATTTCATAATATGGATCGGAAATGCTTTGTGCAAAACGTCCATTCATTACAAAAGAACCGACTGTGAATACACCATAGACAATGTTGCAATGTCGTTGTATCGAACAAAACGTACGTAGCAGTAGCCAAATTATTAATATGGACTACAAGGTATTTTTATTGGCATATAAGGAGACTTGGTCTAGTCAAGAGTGCTACTAGTCATATGATTCTCCCCCACATCCCTACCCTAAACTCCCTTAATTAAGGAACTACTGCTCCTTTAAAAAAGATTAAAGTTCAATACAAGTTATATTTGGGTCCCAACCACGGATGATTTTCTGGGAAAATTCCATGTGATTAAACCTAATTAGTGAACATAAGTACAAAAAGTCAATTATTCAAAATAGTTAGAACGCGGTAATGCTGATGCTGCAGACATTGTCATTGCCATGTACTACAAAACTTCAAGACTTCAAGCTTTTCCTCTGCCAGAAGTCTTCACAGAAAGTAGAAACTTGATCATGGATTGCTCTATGTTCATGTTCTTAGTTTTGTTGCTCTTCACTCCGAAAACCAAAGCCCAACAAAGTTATTTAGAAGTACTCGCTTCTGATTGTGGCGAAAATGTTGGTACATCTCCGGCTTTTCTGTACAGCTGCAATAGAAAAAAGCAGTCATGCAAGGCTTTCTTGATTTTCCTCTCTCAACCCCCTTATGATTCCGTCTCTGCCATATCGAACCTCACAGCTTCAGACCCGTCTGAGCTTGCGCGGATCAACAATGTCTCGGATCATACTCTCTTGCTGCCTCCAAACAAAGAGGTGATTTTTCCGGTGGTCTGTTCTTGTTCAGATCAGTCCTATGAGGCCAAAGCCTCTTTTGTCATTCCCTCTATAGACCACACATACTATATAATAGCAACTCAGACATATCAGAGTTTGTCTACTTGTAATGCTCTCATGCAACAGAACAATTATAGTGCATTCCACTTGCAGCCTGGCATGAAATTAAAGGTGCCGCTGAGATGTGCTTGTCCCACAAGCAACCAAACTGCCGATGGTACTAAATTTCTAATGACTTACTTGGTCAGCTTGGATGATTCTGTCCCTGACGTGAGTAAGAGATTTAATGTAAGTATAAAGAGTGTAGCTCATGCAAATAGGTTTACAGAAGATGATCCTCCTTTGCTAGCATTTACACCCATTCTAATTCCACTGTCGGTGGAGCCTTCGAGCTCTCAAACCGTAATTCACCACCTGCCTGGGCCACCGCCATTCCTTTCTCCTCCGGTTACTTCTATTCATGGAAATAGAAGATCTAAGGATATACTTATTGGGTTGGAATTGGAATTGGAATTGGAATTCTTCTGCTAGTTCTCTGCTTGGTTATCTCTGTGGACTTCTTTCGTTGCCAGAAAAAGGGTTCTCAAAAGAATACAGAAGGAAAGAAGAAAAGGGCACTGGAGGAAGATTTATTTGTTACCATTTCTCAAGTTGATGTAGGGTTGAAAGTCTTCGAATACGGAGAATTGAAACATGCTACGGAGGATTTCAGCGAAAAGAGCTGGTTGGGGGGCTCTGTACATAAGGGTTTTCTCAACGGAAAAGCGCTAGCCATCAAGAAAATGAGCAAAGATGTGACTAAGGAGGTGAACTTACTGAAAAAGGTTAACCATTTCAATCTGATCAGCCTTTTGGGTGCATGTGAACACGGCGGGGATTTGTACCTCATGTATGAGTTCATGGAAAATGGTTCGTTACGAGATTGGATCAAGAAAAACAATTGTCCAGAAGTTCAGAGTTGGGATCGTAGGGTTCAGATCGCTTTGGACATTGCCAATGGGCTTCACTATCTGCACAACTTCACCAGTCCTGCTTACGTGCACAAGGATCTTTGCAGTACCAATGTTCTACTCAACAAAAATTTAAGGGCTAAGATTGCAAATTTCAGCCTTGCACGGTCAGCAGAGAATCAATCGAATGGGAATTCATCTATAAGGTATGCCAGGGTACCGAATGGTTACATGGCACCAGAATATATAGAATATGGATTGGTGACACCCTGCAATCGATATCTATGCCTTTGGGGTTGTTATGCTGGAGTTGGTAACAGGAAAAGAAGCTGTATTCTTGCAGGATGGAGTGGAAGTACTTCTTTCAGACACAATCTCTACAACAATGGGAGGAGAAAATGCAGAAGCTCAGCCTGATGGGCTAATAGATCCGAATTTCAATGTAGAGCACTGCGCAGAGTTTGCAGTACGAATGATAAAGCTAAGTCTTGAATGCTTGGCTCAAGAGCCAGAAAACAGACCAAGAATCCATCAAGTACTCTCGTTCCTGCAAAAAATTCAATTCGATGCAACAAAAGTAGATTCATTTTTGTAAAATACTGATCTAGTTGAAACTGTACGCATCTCATAAAGCACTGTTTTTCTGCAACATGTAAGTGTAACAATTGCATGATGAATAATTGTTTTGTTGTCAACTTTATTGCCATTCATAATAAACAATTGTAACAGTTGCATGATATGGATGATGTAATGAAATAAAGACGGTTTGAATCGTTGAAAAAAGTTACGGAATAAACATTACAAGGTGTCCCTCAAATAAATTTTTTTTGAAGGATCCCCAACGGAAGGGAAATGGTTTCTACAATATGATATTTGCATATAGCAAGAAAATTACAGATTCAGATTCCTTCATGATCAGGCAAACCTTAAATTAGTCGAAAACTTTACACTCAATTCCATCATCAAGCAAACTCTAAATTAGCTGAAAATTCAGAACTTAAAGGAATTGTACATCATTTTCTCAGTACATAATTATGAACATGTAAATACAGATCTAATTGGGCTAAAGCTTCCGGCTTCCTCCCTGAATCAACGAGCAGCGATTGGACTGATAGTTTCAAGAACTTCTGCTTCTAACGCCAAAGTCCAAGACCTTTCCAATGTCGACTGAGAAGATGAATGAGAAGATGAATGAGTAAGCACAGAGAGGTTGAACACAACTTCTCCCATACTTGGTCTAGTTGATGGCTTCTCCTGTGTGCAGGCCCTTGCCAAGGCTGTCAAGCTCAAAGCACCATCAATCGGATAGAAGTTCTCCAAATTCGGATCCATCCATTTTCTCAACCGCTCCACTTTTTCCTCATTCGGCTTCCAAAACCCACCTAACATCCTTCCACAACATGACAGCCTCTCCATTTTCTTTCGCTTCCATGCCTTTCTTTCCGGAAAGCAAGGCCAAAAGTACAACCCCAAAAGCAAAAACATCTACTTTGGGGGTGACATCGTTTGCAGCTGCTCTAGCCATGGAGAAATTTGCTATCTTGGCCTTGAATTTGGAGTCGAGAAGTATGTTACTTGTCCTGATATCCATGTGAACAATGCTTCGCTGCGTGTGTTCGTGCATGTATTGCAGGCCATTGGCGACATCTAGAGCTATACTTAGTCTCCGATTCCACGTGAGCAGCTCCGCAGATCTTGAAGTAGCCGAAGATTTGGAGTACAACCACTTATCAAGTGATCCATTTTCAGCGTATTCGTAGACCAAGAAGCGACTCCCGTCTGTTTCAGATGAGACTCCGATAAGCTTCACCAAATTTGCATGATTTACCTTCTGCAGAATATTTAGCTCCTCCGTGACATCTTCTTTAGTGTTCTTTACAGCCAAGACTTGTCCGTCAACTATGGCTCTGTATACCGACCCTCCAATTCTGCAGTGCTCGTTAAGATTCATCGTTGCTTCCATAATCGTTTTGACCTCGTACATGATTGGCTTTCCAAGATAGCTTGAAACTCCCGGAAGAAGCTTATCTTGTATAAACTTCAGGCCAAAATTCTCATCAATTTTCCCTTCTTTCATTTTGAACCATTCAGCGCTTTCCAGAGATGAACCAGGACCGTCCAAATCCTTCTTCACCTTATGTTGGCGACAAGTATACACGGCAAACATCGCGAAAAGTGAAGAAACTATTAGAACACCTCCCAAGATTATGATGAGAATGAGCCACCACCGCTGCTTGAATATGTTTCTTCCTTTGGGGGGTTTTGGTTGAACTAGAGCAGGCAAACTTGACACGGGGATCACCACCGGAAGTCCCACTGCAGCGCTGTCGTTGTGGAGGTTATTTGCAGATGAGATGTCAAGTGTTGACACACTGAACCTGGAACTCACACGCCTGATGTCATCATTGGGTTGCCATATGTATGTGATGTGATACTTGATTCCATTTTTCGTATACATCTTCGAGGGGCACTTGCAGAACAGAGGAAAGATGACTTTCTGGCCAATCTGCAAGAGGGTCGGATTCAGAGTTGGGTTCATATTTAGCACTTCATGCCAATCGGTGAGATTCTGAAATGAATTGACTGAAACTAAGTAGAAGTTATCTCCGCTCTTGATCTCATATGTGATGTTAGAAAAGTAACTGTTTCCAGAGCAACCGCAGCTGATTGGAACTAGTAAGAGTTGGCCTGCAATCAATCTGATGTGCTCAGAAACTAGATTACTCGCCTTGGCAATCGATAAGGGACTGACCCCGAATAGATGAGATATATTTTCCAGGCTCATAAACTGAGGCTGGGGGAAGTAGGACACGTACGTGTCACACGAAGGAGGTGCATCTACAGAGCACGAGAAACTAGTGCTCGAGTTGGATGGCGTTGATTGAGCTAAAATTCGGGCAGTGAAGAAGAGGAGTAGCAGAAGAATACAGAGGGGTTTGGAGAAGAGGAAGGAGATCGCCATTGTTATGACCTGCTAAAATTCTGCAGGCTTCTCAACTAGTTAATGCAACATTTGCTTACGTGATGGTGCTAAAAGTCGAAAAAAAAGCTGGAAGGCTTGCAGAGAGAGCTTTCAATCCAAATTAAAAACATATAATTCATTTCAGGTGACCATCTCTCTAGCTTCAAATTGAAGGAGTCTTAATCGTTTGATTTTATATAAACTAAAATATAATCATACAATTATTGTGCATTCGGACAGAAAATAGATTTAAATACTTCAAAATACCTTTCTGCAATGAAGTATTCAAATAAAGCAGATTAGTTTAAAACAAGCAACAAACTCTGGACGGCAAGTTGTCTCTTAATCTGACCATTTCTGTATATAAAGTCAGCCACAGGAACCATGGATGAGATCATGGTATCGAATGCGACGTGATAGATGATTGCTTATTATTTGTTGGCCTGTTGGAAAAAACCAACGCGATGGCAATCATGCTGTTGTGTTGAGGCAATCACTAGAGACAGATGATTATTTTCAATCAAAAGGGTTTCGATGTCAAGTGATTCCCAACACAACCATAAGTTAATAACCACAGATTTGATGCTGAACGGCTGCTGCTAGAGAGATACACTAACAAACTCAAGGGGCGGCCGCCCGCGGTAGTTGAATGAAAATAGCTGTATCAACGTTTTCAATAGAAGAAAATAATCAGACAATTTAAAATAACAACGTTTGTTCGATAGTGACATCAAGCGAAGTAAAAGATAACAATACATTGTAAAGGGGAAAACTACCGGCACATAACAATACAAGCAAAAACATCCGGTATCTGCAGTTATAGGACTGCCCTTAACTTCAAGATTATACGATTTCAAGTCTTCGGCTACAAAGTAAATCGTCGGTTTTACATAATTCATCTTAAAAAACTCTATTCGCCAGCAGATGAGAAACTACTGGAGTAAATAGAAAAAGCTTTGGTAAGATCTGCAGAGCTCAGCGTCCATATGCGACCCTGGCAACGTGAGAGGAAGGGTGTTGCTTACTTCCTCACAACTCTCTTCCGCAATGCAAGAGCAGCTCTCCCACATTTGCAATATGCTTGGATCAGGACTTTAAACATATAAACATCTGGCTGGACTCCACTCTGCCTAACCATTGCGAAGAGTTTCTGCACAGTTTTGATGTCCGCGTTTAGTGCAAAATGATGCATCAACCCTGAAAATGTCTGGATATCGGGAACAATTCTAGACATAATCATCTCTTCAAGCACATTCGAAGCTAACATCATCACCAACATCCTCATCATCATCACCGCTGATTATTGATATGCTCTTGGTCCCCTCACTGAGTCATTGGGCAACATTTCTCATAGAAATTCATTAAGTCTCATGTACAAACCCTGCTTTTTGAATCCGTTCCAAAGACAAACGCATAGCGTGACCCGGCAATATCCCATCAACCCGAATTTCATTAAGTAAATTCTTAACCTCGTCAAACTGTTCGACATCAACACATGCCTCTACCAAAACTGAAAACTGGTTTAAAGTTCGATTCACCCTCATCAAAGGAAGCACATTAAACACCTCCATTGCAGACTTCCCAAAAAAATTTAAAATTCTTTTTTATTTATATAATACAATTATTTATATACAATAAGGTCCGGATATTGATACGATTCCTCTAATTATTCTTTGTAATACAATACTTTAGTAAATTTTGATTAATTTATCATATTTTAGTTTTGTTTTATGAAATTTCATAAAAAATAACGAGTCTTTATGTTACGTTACATATGGCCTCGTTTCAAAAAAATTCGTCGTCTGGGGGCTTTACCAGGACTATCTAGTAAAAAGCCTAGAGCCGGAAGCGATCTTAGACACCAATCGCGCGGTGATTGGATTAATGATAAAATAGAATTCTAGATCTCAAACAATGATTCGATGGATAATAAAGAAAGAGAATTCTTGGTTCATAAGAGAATTCTTTGTTCAATTCTCCACCTTAATGACAGAAAAAATAATTGATCTCTATTGAGTTTGACTCGGTATTCAAGCTCTTATTTTTGCAACCTTAGTTGCGGCTTATATAGGCGAATCCATGAAAGATCATCATTGACTAGTTACATAATCTTAGCTTGACGCAATGTATCTGCGACTCAAGGTAATCCACTTAGGGAAGATAAATAAGGTATAAATAAAGGTATATACGCCAGAACTCAGAAGGTGCTCAATCATCACTGTCTTAAGTCCAACTATTCGGGACTGCCCCCTTCTTCAATCATCATACTAAAGTCCCTCCCCGCCTCCGAATCTTTCCTCATTTGGGCAAAAATACGCATCACAATGTTATAAGACTCGGCGCACACACGTTTCTCCGAGCTAACTCTATACTCATCCCACGTTTCTCCGAGCACATGTATCTTTAGTTTCTCACACACCCCTCTATAATTTTGGATTGCATAAATCAAATGGAACAACTAATATGATTCAAGTTGAGTGTGTGATAGAATAAAAATGGTATGTGATCATTTTCCTTAATTTAGAATGTTATGAAATGAAAAATACCTAACTGCATGTAAGAAGTCGTTATCTGTGCATAAATCACAGTTTGATAATGAGATACTTTTGTGTACGTATCAGACTGTGATTAAAGGTAATGAAGGTAATGCGCATGTAAGATGCCAAACAAAGTTCTTTCAACCATTCATATCATATTCAAGCCAACAATTTTTTTTTTGAAAATTAGTCTAGCCGACACCGTATAGAGCTCTATTTTAACCTTTTTTTTTTCGTCAATAGATATTGGCGGTGAGAAATTCAAACTCGAAACCTCACCTCAAATACAGTAGTGGACACACTACACCTAGAGGGAAACTCCCCGAGTTTTTACAAAACAAGTACATGGAAAACCAGAAGGATGGTCAAGCTTGATATCCATGGATAAAATGCCTCTAAGAGCAATCCCGTCGTAATTGTCATCTGTCTTTTAGATACAATTTCTTCTAAACAGATTTGAAGGGTAAAATGTGGTAGTATAATTTCTAAATATGTTCCACAAACTGTTTTGAGATGACAACAATCCACACAGAAATGAGCATTTTCTTTGCGTATCTCTCATGATCTACATCCTATATAGTCATTGGCAAGGCCGAGGTATGGATTTATGTGGTAAGAACTCTTTTGTATCAACTCTAAAAGTCACTCGGGAAAGTTTCCGACCAATCTAATATGGTCGAGGGTCCTCCTCAGACCATACTTGAGCACTGCTTGGTTACCTATCCTGAATCCTTCTCCGTAAGCTGTTGATGAATCCGATTCAATTTGGTGTTTGAAAAATTCACCGAGTTTCTTCTCAAAGTCAGACCGTTTACCCTTCTTAGATGATGCCGAACTAGAAGAGGATGACGAGGAAGAGGAAGAAGAGGATGATGACGAGGCAATATCACTACCCGGAGTAGAATATGTCTCAGCATCCAGCCACATATGTGCCAACACTTGGCAGATACCTTCTTCTACCTCTGGGCTCAGGTTCGGATAGCCTGCGCAACAACCTATCAGTAAATCCAACCGACCAAAAGGAAATGTTGTAAATGTCAAAAACAGAATATGGAGTGCAGGACAGGCACGCACCGTTAAGCCTCAGCCATGCATGCATCATCTCGTGAGTGAGAATTGACCCTGTCAACAACCTGCGTTCACAGAAGTTTTAGGTCGTATATATCAATTAGCAGCATGATTAATGACCATGGATAAAGAGGAATCAAGAGAAATATTACCTAGGAAGGCCATACAGTACAAGAATTGCTGTTACTTCACAGCGACGAATCAGCCTATGAGGCTCAGTAACCATGTCTATCAGCCGGTAGCCAGCTCCAATCCTTGGCCTCCGTAAAATCTGCAACATAGTAAGAGATATACAGAGAACTCTATCAATGAACTGTTAGCTTAAGAAATGTAATTGACAAAGCTGAGGGAAAAAAATTCCTACGGTAGTGACAGTCTGTTCTTCTGACAAGCAGAGTCCTCTAGTCTCCGGCATGTGATGATGACCCTGCCAACGTAAAGTAAAATTTCAACTAAACTTTTAGATTGAAGAAATGGAAAGGCACTTTTTTTTTTTCCAAAGCATGAAGCTCTAGTGCATCAGGATTACATTCTTTTCTCCCTCCATAGCCTCATTTAGAGCTTGCCTCTCGACCAAGAGCATTGGAACTTGCTGCTTCAGTTTCATGTTTAAACCTTCGTAAAAGTCTTGTATCTCAAGGTAAAGGGGTTGGCATTCGTGAGTATCCATAATTGCCGAGTCTAGACACTCCAGACATAGCTTCCGACCATCGTCAAGTAACAAATATCTTGTGTCCCGTGCCTGCAAGGTTAGAAGGCATATCATTACCAATAATAATGTCTTCTATCCTTTTCAATTCCTTCAGGATTTATTGTTTGGTTGCAAAGAGGACGAGTTGTGTTTTCATGAACTTACCTCCATTCTTTCACAGCTACAACACCGAGGAGTCCCATCGCGCTCATGAGCAGGACAGTACTTTTGTAGCCAGAAAGGATGTGCTCTATACTCAATAAGCCCAGCTGAATTTGTTGGGATCTGTATGAAAGAACCAACAAAGAAAAAACAGAAAAGTTATAAAGAGAAATCATTTTAAAGGGGCATGGAAATTCAATATCATTAAAGAACTAAATAGAAGAGAAACTTACGAAACTCTTGCAAACATCGCATTTTGGGTGATGCTTCTCCTTATAGCAGGATTTATGGTAAGGGTGATTCCCAGACATCGAATACTGTCATGGATAGGAGATCCAAAAAATTAAATTATATATATTGCTATATACAATTCATATTTCCAATTTAAATAATTCAGCTGGGAATTCAAGTATCTTGTCAGTCAATTCCAAATAAAATTCTTACTGAACAAGATGTCAAGAACCAGATTCTGACCTCATAATCAGTAATTGGAAGATTGCAAGCACGGCAACGGAAACATTCTGGATGCCAAACAGCACCCATGCAACTCAAATATCGTCCATGGCCGATTCCCAATTTGCAGCCAGCACATATCCTACAAACAACAATTTTAACAACCTTCGGAATAAAGCTATAAAATTACATGAAATGAAAGAGTCAATTCTCAAGTGGCTTCATTTTATGTAACTACCCTATGTGCATTCATACATAAAGATCATATTGATATCTTGGATCTCTGATTCGTAATGTTACAGTAAAACAACTCCAGAAAAATTATTACGCTCCTCTCTGGTTACGGAAGAAACACGTGTATACCAAAGGATAAATTTATATCAACCTATTTATCTCATGCTCAAACAAGTTACAGTTTAATAATTTGATTTTGTACCTTTTGTATCAATTCTTACTACACAGGTAGAAAACTCATCAGGCGGCTTAATATATTTAACTGAGCACGTGAGCTACAGAGCCAGTCTAAGCTCCCATATAGGCAATTCAAACTTCAATTTTCTCTTTACATCCGTTTTGTTTCACAATATTTTTCAATGTTTACCATCAAACAAAGTCTAGTCATATTCAAAGTTATTAAGAACCTATAGATAACAGAAATTGGCATATAACAGTACTTGATTGACTAGACTCGATTCAAGAGACAGCAAAGTGTCCGCATGCACCTGTACCTGGCTGGCATGAATAATGAAGGAGGTTGAAATATATTGCCATTATCACGTCGAGGAGGAGAATCCATGTTCAAACTTTCTTGAATAGCCTTTGCAAGTTGTTCATCTTCCTCCAATTGAAGTTTAGCACTTTGTTCATCTTCCTCGTAGTCAAATTTGGCAGGTTTTTCATCATCGTCCGACTGAACTTTGGCAAATCGTGCATCATCATCTGATTCAACTTTGGCAAATCGTTCATCATCGTCTGATTCAACTTTGGCTGATCGTTCATCATCGTCTGATTCAACTTTATAAGGTTGTTCGTCATCCTCTGATTGAGAATCATCTTCTGAAAAATAAGTAGGGTAATGGATTATAAGTAACTTATCAATCAAACAGAGGATAACAACCAAGATTTATGAGTATGCCCTTTAGTGGAGTTATGTAGAAGTCACACTCTATGCTTGATGGAAAATGTCACAATTCATTATGGATTTCATGAAGATTTGCACACCTACAGCATATTGCTCGATCGCTCATGTCTAACACTAGTAGCTACTAATCCTTGTACAAAAAGTGGGGGAATTCCAAGTTATTCAGTTAGTCTATTGTATCCACTGAGGAAACTCTCGTACTTATGCAGCATATGAAGTTATCAATTAGTTTTTGCATGTTGGTGAAACTTACCGATTACACTTTTCCCTTTTTGATCTAGTTCTGAAAGGGACATTGCAATAGCAACATCTATGTCTTCTTCCTGCATTCCAAGTTCCCAACAACATAAAGTTAGCATCGTATGACATAAACTAAACATCGTACAATAAAGTTAGCATCAGTATGACGAACCTTCAGAATTTGGATTATCATGGTAATTTCTGTAAATTATCTTTGTGATGGGTAGATATCGATTACCTACTATGAGCATAAAACTAGTCCACTGCAACATTAAATGTGCAGGAACAATGACAAATTCTGTTTATATTAGTCAAAAGAGTAATTACCACTGAATTACGAGGCTCGTCCCATGTTCTATCCTCTCTAAATTTCCTATGAGAATGCCCTTTATAGCTAGAACCTTTAAGAATCTTAGTCAGCCAACCCATAACAAGAAATCTTACCCGCCCCTGGTCTGGCAAACTGTTCCTGCACCAATAGTATTTCATTTAGGCACAGAGAAAGCACAGCATTAAATAAACAGCAAAGTAAAAACCAAAATGCAAAAATAGAAGATATTCAGTGGCACACATGTTAAATTGTGCTAGCTATTACTATATATAGTATTATCATATAATCACTCCACAGTTTGAACGTACATCAAACGAAAACATTAATGGATGTCATAAGGACTAGTACGATACACACTGAGAAATCAAATATAACATTACTGTTCTATTAAAGCGAAGAAATAGGACTAAAAATGGTCGTCTCTAACAAAGATAACACGATAGCATTCGCAAAGCAAGAAACTGCAAAAGTGAGATCCAAGAATATCTACGACCACCATACAATCAATAAGTCTCAACCTGGGAACAATTTCCAGATTTAGAGGGGCAACAGTTCACAGAACATGCATATGAACCAAGAGCAGATAAGCAACGAAATCATAACTAAGAGAAAGCGCAAAAACTGGAAAAAAAATGAGAGAGAGAGAGAGAGAGAGAGAGAGTCTCTAGCTAACTATTATACAAACTCAACAAGTTCATTACAGCATAGAGGAGCAACCAGATAACCATTCAACAGATTCATATAATACTGAAATGACTACGAACGGAATTTTGCTCTGTGAAATTCACACCCTGTTCCAATAACCTCAATCCAATTGAAAGAATTTAACCTATAAAGAATCAAGAATTAATAGCAATAAGCTCAATCCACCCCAGACTGAAAGTACCCAAGAAGGCGTCCTTTCCCAAAATTCCAATAGCATGCAGCAATCCATAATCCAATATCATCAAACCACATATTTATAAGAGAACACATTCCATCCACCCACCCACATCAAAATAAAGAAACCAAATTAAAGCAGGTGGAGCATTCAAATTCAATGAAGAAAAAGTAACAAAGCAGAAGTCCCTGTAAAACTACCTGACACAGATTAAGATTCTGCAAAAATAGTCGAATCTGATGAATCCCAGATAAGATGAAAGTTCCCAATTCCCCACCCTACCACCCACAGCTTTTCACCCCTGCAAATCCCCCAGCCTTTCTTTGAACAAAGTCACAACCATTTTAGTAAAGATAAAGGATACTGCTTGAATCCTGCGCAAAATTCCAAAAGGGTATAAATTAATAATATAAAATTGCAAATAGTTGGGAGAGCTCCGATCATCATCAAGGTATTATAATCTGCCTTTTTTCAAACCCCACCAAACAAAAGACAAGCTTCTTTTTTTTTTTTTTTTTTTCACCTTATTTATTTAAGGATACTAAAAGATTAGGGTTTGATCATTAGTCTATCATAGTTGCCTTATTCTCTAAACCACCATAACATGGTTAGAAAGAACCAAAACCCCGAAATTTAGTAATCAACTACAAAGTAGACTACTTCATTTCTATTCAAAGCGATTAGAAATGGCTAATTCTTTGATAGAACGACCCTATTTCCCCTATTTACATAGTTTTATTAAATAAAAAAGAGCAATAAAAAATAAACAAGCGGAGGACAAAACCAAAACCCATAAAGAAAAAATAATACATCATTCCGGAATGCGCATTAATTTCTAAAGCGGAAGCAACATGAACCATCGATGGAGGAAAATCATGCCAAACCAAAATAAGAGAAGACAAACCTATGTTAGCAAAGGTATCCGCACCAACATTTCCCTCTCAAAAGATGTGAGAGAAGCACAAAGTCATCTTGTAAATGCAGGCCAAACAAGTGCTAAAAAGCCAAGGAAGATCAATATCATTCGAATATTTACGGAAACAGCACTAGAAGAGTCACTTTTCAACCAAAAACAACGTCGGCTCCTTTGGATAAGAGAATTCAACACCAATAATAATTAGATTGTGATGGTCAATACCCTGACAGAAACCACCAAAAAATTGACCAAAATAATCCCTAAAAACGTCCCAACAAGCAACATGACCAGAATTTTCTTTAGATAAACCGTTTAATTCAAAGGAAAACTAATGAAAATGGCTTGAAAACTTTGAGTTTTAACGAGAAGGACAAAATAAAGGGTAAAGTGAACAGTATCATGATTGATTTTTTAGTTTAAAAATGTGATTTTTCGTTAAAATAAACAATATCGCAGTTTTTTTTTTTGTTAAAACTCCCTTTCAATAGTATCAAGGAAGAGGCCATAATAAGGGAAAAATAATGGGAGCCCTGCAAGGAATAAACCAAATTTTAAAGAAGAAATGATACGAGTATTAAAATCTTGAGAGTCCAAATTTCTAAAGGTTTGTGCTTTTCTTGCAGTTTTTCTACTCCTTAGTGGGTCTTTTATCAATTCTCCACCACACTCCACTAAATGTCAAAAACCCCATTATATCTTTTTTTTGGCTGACAAAGAGTCAAAAGGGTGACGTTTGGTCCTCCCATTTGGTTCCAATTGAAAGTGAGGCGGCTCTAGACTTCAGAGCCAAGCTTATCCGATAGTACCCAACCATTGCTATCACTATATTTCATGTTGCATGTCTACATTAGGTCTTATATTCAACTCACATGATTAATGACGTTTAATATTATTTTTTTCACTGCAATACCTAGTTATAATTGATTTGTTGTGAATCCAAATCCTACATATTACATTAGAATATCTCCTTAAAAAGAATGCCGATGTATCGGAAAAAAATTATATTGTTGAAGGAGAGGGGCTGGCAGCAACAGAGAGAGAAAAGACATATGTAATTCTAAGGTGTGTGTTGTATCACCCCCTTATGCCCTTATTTATAGTAGTAGGATAGGTAAAATCCTTACCCTAGTAGGATTACATCTCTAATAGGAATTAAACTACTAAAGGGAATATACAAGATACTCCTATAAACATTAGAATTAACTGTTCTACCTCATCTTCATCAGATGAGGTAGAACAGTTAATGAAGTCGTCGGTACAACGGGTGAATGTGAGTCTCAGATATAAGAAAGTAAGTATGCATTGGTAGTAAAACTCACAAAACCTTGCTATGGTAAAACCCAAGGCATGGGGAAAACTCATAGACTAAGGAGAAAAGTGAGAAGTATGCATAATGTCTAAAACAAATGTCAAACATGACAAAAGTAGTGAACTCGACGGAGTATGATCATCTCAGGATGGGTGCCTTATCAAAACCTCGTTAGGTAGCAAAAACCCAGTGAAAAAAATGCTCTTAATCATAGGAAAAAGTGTACATTAATATCAAGTGAGTATGCTTCAGGATACTCCCCATGAGTTAGACATAACTTTCAAATAAGAGAATTACAAGTAATTCAACTCATATAATTTACGCATACCGATTCCTTGGACGAGCTTTCAACCAAAAGCACTCACAATGCTTTATGTAAGGCGAGAATCTCATCATGGTTCGATGCAGTCGCAACCAGCGTTTGCTTGGTAGACCTTCAAGATATAGCGGTGTCTCCAACTGTAAAGGCATAACCTATTTGGGAATGTGCCCTATGTGGGTTAGATAGATAACCAGCATCTCCATAACTAACGAGGCAAGAATCAATGCGAGGACCGAGAGGGCGGCGACTCCTTTCAAGGATTCATAGGTGTAGAACAAGCCTAAATCCGCCGTACCCTTGAGGTAGCAGAAAATATCTTTAACACCATTCCAGTGTCTGCATGTAGGCATATTGTTGTATCTAGCCAAAAGATTAACAACGAAGGAGATGTTGGGTCTAGTGCATTGAGTCAAGTACAATAAAGCACCAATTGCACTTAGGTATGGAACTTCAGGCTCCAAAATCTCTTCCTTTGGATGGAAAGGGTCTCGTTTAGCATTTAGAGTCTGAACGACCATAGAAGTACTCGAAGGCTTTGCTTTATCCTCATAAAAATGTCGCAACACCTTTTGGGTGTAGTTCGATTGATGTACTAGGATTTCATCCGAACAATGCTCGATCTCCAAGCAGAGACAATATTTATCTGTATACTTATTTTTATTTTTTACATATTTTTTGTTAATATTTATTCTTTAATTTTTTTCAATTCATTTCGATCTGACGGTCGAAAATTAAGAAAGGTGTGTAAGAGGTAAAAATGGGTGTGAGGGTAGCATCACCCTATTTTTTTATTCAACTTTTTAATTAGGTGGTGCTTTCCATACACTCATTTTTACTTCTCATACACTCCTTGTCAACTACCATTGATCTTTTTTAATTTATTCAATTTGACAACCGAAAATTAAGATGGAGTGTGAAAGAAAAGATGTGTGGATAGCATCACCCTTCTACTTTGAGCCTTTATTTTACATTGTCCAATAGAATAACTAGAAAAAAAAAGGTGTACAGAGGTAAAAGGGTATGCAATCTTAGAAAAAGAGTCTTAAATTACTTTTGCTTTAGATTCAAACAAAATAAACACACTTTGATATTTTTTTGGTAAAACAAAATTTGATTGATCACTGAACATGGTGAAGCCATGAAGGAAATAAAGTTCTTGTTGAAGGTGTCAAGGCATTGAAATTAAAATCCATTCTTAGAAGGAGAGCCTCTTAAATGTTTAATGAAAACACAATTGCAAGTAAGAGAAATGCTAAGGAAACATTTTTAAAGTGAGACTCTACATGGATTCTCCGTCATCTCATATTTTGGGCGCAATATTTTATACTGTGGCACAGGCATTGTAAGTGTTGGACCAATTACTCTTAGTCAATGTAGGTGACCGCCTTGGCGCTGAGCGGTGGTGACCTAAGGCGTTTTCTTGCAAATCGGTTGGAAAAATTGGTTGAGCTCTAGATAGGCGGCTAGGCATTTTTTTTTAATTAAAAAAAAATCCTATCTAAGTCTAAGTAGACATACTACTTGCAAGTGAAGCTAGTATGGCTCAAGGATGGATTGTGGAGGGTGGTGATGAAGAACGTGAGCTTGGTTCGGGAATTAGAGAGACATCAAAGGTAGGTAGTTCCCTAGAGCCTAGGGGGAGTTCTAAAAATGTTGAAGTAAGAGAACTTCATGAAGAAGATTTTATATGAGATGAGGACACAGAAGAAGAAGAAGGAGATGATGAAGAAGTTGAGTTTTGAGTCCGACACGGAGAGAGTCTTGGAGGTATATGGTGAAGAGGAGTTTGATGCCTAGCCTTGTAACTTTGCAAGGATCTTACATTACTATATTTCCTTATTTTCCTCCTATTTTGTATTTTATGTGGTTTTAAATTGTGAACTTGTTGTACATGCGTCATCCTACAATACTTCTCACTATGGTTATATGGCATATATGCTTGATGTGTTTTTAAATTTTGGACTTGTTGGATACTCTTTTTGCATTTATCATTCTTTTATTATCTTATCCATGGATTTCATACAAGTATAATTTTTTGTAAGTGTCAATATGCACTTATTTACAAGATATACAAGAAATTTACCTAAATCCACCTAGGCTAACTAGGCGATTAGGCGCCAGCCCGCCACCCGACTAAAGCCTAGCGTTTTTTAGAACCTTGCTCTAAATTTAGTGGTGTATTTCTCTAGTTAGTTAGAAAATATGTATCTAAGAGTATCTTGTACATTCCCTTTAGTAGTTTAATTCTTATTAGAGATGTAATCCTATTAGGGTAATGATTCTACCTATCCTACTACTATAAATAAAGGCATAAGGGGGTGATACAACACACACCTCAGAATTACATATCTCTCTTCTCTCTCTGTTGCCACCGGTCCCTTTCCCTCTATGTCCTTTATATAGTTCAGTCAAATAGGCCTACAACATGTTATCAGCACGCTCTTGTTAGAGGCTAAGGAACTGAAAGATCGTGGAGGAGGCTTTCTTCTACAAAATTCGAATGCTTTCAATTATTTTCTCCCAATTAGGTTCTTCTAAAATAAATTAAGATATTTGAAAAAAACCTTGAAACATGAAAACATTACCCATGATGCATGAACCCCTTATATTTATATTTTCCCTTCAATTATATATATTGTATATATGTTCATATATTTTGTCAGTATATATACTTGTTCATGCAATACGTAATTATGCTATGTGGAATTTGTGAGTCAAAGCATCAAAACTAATTTAGAAGCAATTAGGGTTTTTAACCCTAGAATTAGAAAAAATAAAAAAATAAAAAATAAAAACTGGGCACTGCCGCCGCACCATCGTGGCACCATTATCGAACCATTGCGTTGGCTTGCAGCCCATCTGCATGGAGACAACATTCGAACGATGTCGTTTTTGACACCTTGGATTGACCATAGCAGCCTTTTGGGCTTGCTATCACTAAACCACAACCAGGCTTCGGCTTGGGTAGGATCACGCATACGGGGTCGAAGCCCTAGCCCACATTCTAGCATGCTTAAAGCCTGTTGGGCTTGTCTTTTGTCTTAGCCCAATCTACTAGCAAGCTTTTTGTGTTTGCTGAGCTTTGCCTTAACCCCAGCATGTGACCACCATAAGCCAGCCCAAACGACTGGGCTTGTCCCTACAGCCCACAAACTAAAGCCAAGCTTTGATGGGCTTCACGCACACCCATATCCCAGGCCACCCTGTGCTGGGCCTGTGCACCTGTGCTAGTTTTGGCCCAAAACGCCAGCAGCTTTGCTGTTGGGCCCGTCCCAGTCACTTAGCCCATGGTCTACAACCATGTTTTGGGTGCTCCGCAGCCACTCAAGACCCATACACCCTTTTAGGGCTTTGCCATACTCACGACACCCAAGCCCAATACATTGAGCTAAGGTTTTTCAAATCCAACACTAATTTTTGGCATTCTAAATATTTTTAACCTGAATGCTATAATATTATTATATTGCTTCTACAATCGACCCTTTATGGTCCAATCTATTGAATTAATTAAAATGACCAGCAGTTTATTAATCTGACAATTAATCCAAAATTATTTACCTGAATTTCACTTTTTGGCATTAACAATTCAATAAATTATTTTGTTTCCTTGAACCATTGACTATCTTTCGTAGTCCTGACGCACTCACACTTGGGTTCCTGATGCAAACCACAAATTCACTACACTTTATTGTATATTATATTATGTATTCTTGTAGGTACCCCTATATATGAACTGAACGTTCATAACTAAATTCAACCTGTAGTTTCGAATTTAGTACCTTTGAAACCCGAAGTTTTTATTCACAACTTAACACATGAAACCTGTAGCTTTCATGCTTAAATTAAACCAATACATGTTTATAAAACCCGAATGTTCTACGATATATGTCTATGGCTTTCCATATGACTAACCACGTTTTGTTGTATCCTTTGTTTTAGGGACATATCGAACTTGAACAAGCTTGATTTCACTACTCTAGAAGTCTCTGGAAGAAACTACCTAAAGTGGGTTCAAGACGTGAAATTCTATCTTAATGCAAAGAGTCTTAGAGCTATTATCGAGGAACCAATCGACGATGAACCTGTCGACGTAGCTCAGAAAGCTATTGCTATAATCTTCATCTGCAAACATATCTATAATGCACTGCAGACCGAGTACCTCACAAAAGAGGATCCACGTACCCTCTGTCTCGTTTTTTGGCCGATCGTTTCGATCATCAGAAAGACATTTACTTGCTTGAAGCAAGACACAACTGGTAGCATTTACGCTTTCAAGACTTTAAGTTTGTGAATGAATACAACTCTGAAGTTTGTAGAATCCAATCATTACATCAGTTTTGTAATGAGGACTTAACCGAACAGGATTTAGGATTTCTGGAGAATACCTATTCGACCTTCAATACCACCAATATTGTCCTTGCAACAACAATATATGACACAGAAGTTCATCAAATTTTTGGATTTGATTTTTGTTCTACTTTTCATTAAAAAGCAGAACTAGCTTTTGATGAAAATTCATCAAGCTCTACCTACTGGCTCGAACGCTCCGCCTGAAGCACATGCGACAAATTCTAGCAGCCATAACCGACAAAAACCCTATCGTGGCTGTGATAATGGACGGCAAAGCCCACCACGGGCCCAAGGTCCACAAAACAGAGGCCCACCGAAGGCAGGAAATTTGACCCATAAGTGGCAACCCCTTGCCCTTAAGGCCCTAAACTTCAAGAACAAGGGAAATGCTACCGTTCAATCGGCTTCCACTGATTTTGACATGTGCTATCGTTGTGGATCAAAAGATCATTGGTCACGCGTATGCCGAGCTAGCACCGAGACTATTGCCAAGTATCATTCCGTCGTGAGACTAACTTTGTGCATGTGGAACATCTCAAAGATGCTACTACAACTCTAGAGGTTTCAGATTTTCAGGAGGCAACCTGCTTTTATGGAAGAATAAAGTTTTATTTTTTTGAGACATGTGAGGTTGTTTTTACACCCCTAGTGGCCGAACCCTTCCTAAATTTTAGGTTTATGGTTTAATTTTCAGACAATTTTTCTAAGACTTCAGAATTATTTGTTTGGTTTTGGTTTGTTTTGAACTATGGATGATTATTTTATGGATATTATTTCTTGAATTGATTAATTGAATGAATGGAATTATATTTATGAATGTGACCGATTCAATTAATTTATTTCTATGTATGACTAGTGGGAAAGTTAGTTGTCTGGTTGATAGTGCAACCACACACACCATATTGCGTGAGAAACACTATTTTACTAACTTTGTACCTAAGAATGTACTTCTGACAACCCTCTCAGGCTCATCCAACCTGATAGAAGGATACGGCAAAGCCCGTATAATGTTGTCCAATGGTATTGAATTAACCATTAAATAGGCACTCTATTCTCCACGTTCCAAAAGAACGTTGCTGAGTTTTAGATATATTCGAGATAATCAATATCATGTTGAAACCATTAAATAGAATGGCTCTGAATTTCCTTGTATCACTTCTTACGAATATGGCCAGAAGCGTATTCACGAAAAGCTAGAACGTCTCCCAAGTGGGTTGTACATAACAACCATTCGAGCCCTCGAGACACACCACGTGGCTGGCCCTATGGCTAGGTTCCAGGACACTCTCCTGCTTTGGCATGATCGAATAGGACACACCAGAAAAGATATAATGCGCCGTATCCTCAAAGTATTTCATAGGCATCACTTAAAATCTTATCCCGACCATCCGTTTTGCAAAACATGCTCCCTGGGGAAGTTGAATAACCTTCCATTACAAAGATTATTCACGACCCCCCCCTAAATTCTTCAGAAGATTTAAGAGGATATTTGTGGATCTATCCAACCAACTTGCGGACCATTTGGATACTTTATAGTGTTGGTTGATGCATCGACATGATGGTCACATGTCTGCTTATTGTCCACAAACAATGTTGTATTTGTGAAACTCTTAGCACAAATCAATAAGCTTAGGGCTCAACACCCTAATTATCTGATCAGGTCGATTCAACTGGATAATGTTGAAAGTTTACGTCACAGACTTTTGATGATTATTGCATGTCTGTTGAGATTGATGTTGAACATCATGTACCCCATGTTCGCACTCAAAACGGCCTGGCAAAAGCTTTCATAAAGCGTCTTTAAACGATAGCTTAGACTTTGGTTATAAGAACCAACCTGCTGGTATCTGCCTAGGGCCATGCAATATTGCACGCAGCTATGTTGGTCCGCCTGAGGCCCACAGCTACCCAACCTCATTCACTGTTATAGTTGGTTACTGGATACGAGCCTTACGTCTCGCATTTACGTGTGTTTGGGTGCGTAGTCTATGTGCTAATAGCGCCGCCACTCCATTCCAAAATGGGTCCTTAGAGAAAAATGGGAATCTATGTCGGTTATAATTCGCCATCAATTATTCGCTACTTAGAGCCCTTGACAGAATATCTCTTTACCGCACGTTTTGCGAATTGTCATTTTGATGAGACAGTTTTCCCATCGTTAGGGGGAGATAAGATCACTAATGTTTCTGTAGAACACCACGTATAGTCGTGGATTACTCTCACTATGTCTCATTTAGATCCTTACACACCTCAGTCTGAAACTGAAGTACGACGTATTCTAGATCTTCAAAGCATGTCAGATGCTTTTACTAATCTAACAAAGGTGACAAGATCACATATACCCGCTACAAATGCACCTGCAAAGATGGACATACTTAACATACGCCGTAACACCACCGTGGAAGACCGGACCATCCCCGAGACTAGGGCGGCTGCACCTCCCACATAACAAGGTACACTGGCGGCTAACCAATCACCTTTTCTTACCCTGAAGCGTGGCAGACCCCTTGGTTCAAAGGATTCACAACCCAAGAAGAGGAAAACGGCACAAACTAGTGACCTTAGTCTGAATCCGACCATTGCTTACTCATATGTTCCAACGTATGAGTTTATTTTAGATTACAGTGATGTCTTAGATGAGACATACCGACCTCTCGAGAATCGCGAGATTTCGGTCTATTATGCAGTATTGGATAAGGTTTGGAATTGGAATAAAATAATTATCGATGATCTATTCGTGTATACCGTTGCTTCTGAATTATGCTTAGCAATGACATTGAACCACATTCCATTGATGAATGTCGATGTAAAACGGATTGGTTAAACTGGAAACAAGCAATCTAGGTTGAACTCGATTTGTTCGTGAAACATAAGGTGTTTGGGCTTATAGCTTCTACTCCATCATATATGAAGCCGGTGGGCTACAAGTGGGTTTTCATGAAGAAACGTAATAAGAAGAATGAAATAGTGCGATACAAAGCACGCCTCGTAGCGCAATGCTTCTCTTAACACCCTGGGATTAATTACGAGGAGACGTATTCCCCCGTAATGAACGTCATAACGTTCCACTACCTTATCAGTTTGGTAATTTCTGAAAAACTGAATATGCAGCTTATGGACGTGGCAACTGCGTATCTCTATAGGGATCTAGATACGAAAATGTACATGAAAGTTCCAGAATGACTTCCATTGACTGGTTCAAATAGTTCTAGACCACAGAACACTCTCTCGATTAGATTAAGGAGATCACTCTACGGATTAAAGCAATACGGGCTGATGTGGTATAATCGTCTTAATGAATATTTGACAAGTCAGGGTTATGTGAACAACGAACTATGTCCTATGCCTGTTCATTAATAAGTCACATTCCGGATTTGTAATTGTTGCAATTTATGTCGACGACATAAACCTCATTGTAACTCTCGCAGAGTTTGAAGAAATTACATTTCACTTGAAATCGAAATTTGAGATGAAAGATCTTGGGAAAACACAGAAAAAAATAATAATGTCCATAAGTTATTTCTCTTCGTACATGCACACTAAAAAGGGTGCATAGTGATGAAATTTTGATGGAATTTTCACTACCTACTGTATACCAGCTGTGCAGACACACAAAATCCTATTTTTCTTTCATCTTGACTTGGTTAACTTAATAAATAATTCCCAAGCACTCACTTTCTTGTGATCCCACCCAACTAATCTGGATTGTTCGGCGATCTGCAACGTCAATAATCAACCATCAATTCTAATGATTATAATATTAACCAAATTATAATTGTTATTATTCTTCTCAGGTTATCAATTGCTTTCTATTTTTAACTGACAACAGTTTGATGATGATAATGTCAAAATAATTTCGCATTATTTTGGAGAAGACGATGGAAAGAAGACAAGAGATTTTTCAATGTGTCTAGAATACGAGGTAGTATGACATACGCTATTACATAAGTAGAGGAAAGTTTTTTTTTTTTTTTTTTTTTTCCAAATGTCCCTCCAGTTTTTTTTTTTTTTTTTTATTTTTAATTTTTTCCTCCAACTGTCATTCCAATTGTATAATGTATGACATATGCTATGCACTTCGCTTATTTTTTTTCTTAATTTTTTGTATTGATTTAAGTTTTTTCAAGAATTTTGTCGACCATTCTTGCACTACACTCATAGGGATGATAATTAAATTCGATAACTGTAGATAACCACCCGAATGGATTAGATTTGGGTATGAAAATTCGGGTATATTTTGGGTATGGGAAAAAACCACTGAATATTATTCAGTTATGGTTTTGGATATGGTTATAAAGGTCCCCAATCCGTATTCGTCCCCAAATCCAAACCGAATAATATATAATATAATTATTCTTAATATTAAAGTATTAAAATACACACACACACACATATGTATATTCATTATTTGCCAAATCCCTTACTTTTGAGTGTAAATACAAAAATTGTATTATGTGAGTTGTATTTTGTGGAAAAGTTCATAAGTTTTGATATGAATCAAAATCTATGAGAATTCAATGACCCTTATGGGAGATATCAAAGATTAGCCAACATTATTAATGTTTAACTTTAATTTTTATGCTCCACAAGATCCGTTTATTAAATGGAGTTTTAACAAAACACTCCCGGTACTGTTTACTTTTAACGAAAAATCACATTTATACCTTTATTTGGTACTATTCACTATACCTTTAAAAAGAACTTTTCATTAAAAGGGAAGTTTTTTGGACTTTTCGTTAGTTTTCATTTTCTTAAATCATTTATACATCAAATATTTAATAATGAAATTAATATTTATTAAATTATCATGTGTCAATTGAACGAATGTATTTTTTGTATTAACAAAGATGGATATAACCGTTAATCGATGGAGAATCCGTTATCCGGTGGATATGGTTATGGATAATACCCGATGGTTAATTTGTAATTATGAATATGATTAATTTTCGTGATTATGAGAATGAATATAACATTTCCATCTCTAAATCGAACCATTGTCATCCCTATACACTCATGTCGCTAGATGAACATTCAAGAAACTTAATTGAGCAACATTAATGAACAATTCCATGTGTAGCATCAATGCAGTCGGGCAATTGAATTCATTGGCTTTGACGTAGATCTGCACACATAGGGATTGAATTCATTGGCTCGGTCGTAAATGCCAATGTACAGTGATTGAACAACGCATGCAACTAAAAATACTAGAGGCAGTGAGGCACCAGCATAATTTTATTCCAAAGTCAGCAAGTTATAGGTAATTGATAAGGTAATCCTATTTCACTTGCTAAAATATATGATTTAACTGCTAAAAGGGATTGATTTGGAGTTAGAGCTTCATAGACAATGATTAGTGTAGACCAACTTAAGAATTTGTCGACCTTTATGATTTAATGCTCGTAATGTTATTAGTTAAATCTGGTGACCTAAGATATGTCTAATTTCAAAACATTAGATAATTATTTAAAATGTTTTAAAATGTTGAGATTAATTTAAAATCACCCCAAAAGGTTGGATAGAATTCCTTACGTAACCCTAATTTTTATTTTTGATCTTATGAAGTTGGCAACGAATTCCATGCCCCCATATTTGACAGGACACCCTGGGTTTTGATTTCGGGCGCTGGTGAACCACAAGACAGTGATCATGGGGAGACTGAAACTGTGAGCTTCTAGGTGCCAAAAAGAGTGAAGTGTCGTAGCGAACCAATCAGGTCCCTTTTTTAAAGGAAAAAAAAAAAAAAAAAAAAACCCATCGCTTGAGGAGTTTATGGACGTATAATATCAAATTGTCTTATTCTTTTAAATATCAAGCTTCTTATACGAATCCATTTTATATTTTTGGCTAGATGTAAATTGTTTATTTTTCATGAATAATTTAATAGGAAAAAGAGGTTAACATCGCTTTCCTTTTTATATCTTAGGAAATCTTGAAAGTTTGGTCATGCCAAATATATCTGTGTAGCCAGCGCTTGTCGTGGCTCAATAATTATATTTCTCTGCATTTTTGAGCCATGAGTTATGAGCAAGGTCTAAAATATCGATAATATCGGAAATATCGGTAATTCAAAAATACGAAAATTTTAATAGAAATATCAGGATATTATCGATATTGATAAAAATTGAATAAAAATCACGGAAATTGTAAGAAAAACTTGGAAATTTTTATTGAAACTTTGCAGGATGTTTATTTAGTCAATTATCTATTAGTTTATCACAAAAAATTGGAAGGAAATGTTGGAGAACAATTTAGAAACAATAAAATAACAGATGTAGAAAACTAAAATACTTATACTTTATTATTCACAAATACTTGCAATACAGAATGTAACAACACAATAATTACAAAAATTAATATGATACTAACTTGAATGAATTGAAGGTAGAGGCTAGCGCAAACGCTATGTCCTTTGAACAGTATTTCCGTTCCACTCGTGTGCTTGTGGTTCTACAACGTCTGCTCGACCAAGATACAACTACCTAATTCTACAACCTGCATTGGATTATAGAACTCTAGCGAATTGCTTTGTGTGTTTACTCTCTGGAAAGTTTGTACTGAAGATAAGGAGGAAGAAGAAAAGATAATCAATGATGGAAATGAGGACTCCAGTTATATAGGCTCTTTCATACCTCTTTAAACATCTTTTGGATGTATCTGAAGCTATACAGCTCTTTCCAAAAAGATACAACTCTTTCCAAAGAGTTGTGTCTATTAATCAAAACGTTTTTACTTAATATTAATTAATATTAATATTATAGTATAATCATCAAACCTAATCCACACAACCATAAGGCCCAAGCCTTCAATCCATTTCCAAATGGTCCATGTTCTAATTACTAAGAAAAAGGAATAAGCCTATATAAAGGCTAGTGAAAAAATATTGTTGACCAATGTGGGACAAGAGGGTCTCAAACTCCAACAGGAAATGCATTGCAAGGTGGATTTAACTGATTTAAGTTGATTATATAGCGAGCTGACAAACATTGTGAGTGTAGAAAATATGTAGTAATTAATGAAAGAAATTTAAACACACCATAATCATTTATATATAATGAATTAGTACAATATTTTACACTTTATACATTGCATGGTAAGATACATGAGTGAATTAGTACCACATAGAGTTCCTATGAGGTTCAAAATTTTCACCATCTTCATCATCTCTATGTGTAGAGTAAGTGTATTGTGAAGAGTAGTCATCAAATGATAAATCCCCAAAACCATATATATAAATATTTTAGCATATTTTCACAAAAGCATAAGTGATATGGTGGTCAAGGTGTAGAAGGAGTAAAATGGGAGGGGTTCGAATCCCCCCTATGCGCAAGATTGAGACTTTTTAGCATTTTTCAAGTATTTTTGGGTTTTCTCTCATGATATTATCAATAATATCGCGATATATTGCTCAAATATATGCATTAAAATGCTGAAAAAATCGTTTCCGATAATATTGTGATATTATCGATATATTAACGATAAATAAGTGGATAAGTGTGAAAATATCGTCATTATCGGCGAAATATCGATATTTTAGACCTTGGTTATGAGTATCAATAAGCATCTTGGTAGAGCCATGCAATGTTTTTGGTTTGGATATTTCAAACTATTGATATGAAACTGAACGATGTTTGTCTAGGGTTAATTAGTAGATGGTTTAAAATTTGAAAACCTGAAGGTATATCATCTATTCAAGCTGAGATCATTTACGATCTTCATAAGAAGTCACTTTATATCTGGAACACAAGTTGGTACACTATATACTATAATACAAGCACTAGATGGACAATAAAAATTATATTCTTCATTGGGTTGTTCCCTTTATTATTTGGGGCGAATATTTGAGTATTTAATATATAAAAGTTCGACTTTTGCTCTTTTAACTAATTTACTTTTTATACTAAAAAAAGATAAATAAAGTACTTGCAATTCAGTTGGTTAATAATATTCATTTTTACTTTGAAATTCTCATTCTCTCCCCAATTTGGCTTGTAGAGAAATGACTTTTAGACGTATGGTTTTATGTGGACCGCATAGGAGCCAAATGTGACTAATTAACCGAACCAAACCGAAATAAAAAATAAAAAAAATATTTAATTTTAAATATATATTTGAAATTGTAACAGCCGTCTGATTTGGTTGAGATTTAATCTCAACCGTTGAATCCAAATAAAACCCTCACTGCACTCAGTCACTCTCTCAGACTCTCTCCGTCTTTCGACCTCTCCTCGACTTCACTCGTCCTCACCCTCACTCAGGCACTCTCTCTCGACCTCACCCTCACCCTCACCCTCACCCTCCTCGACCTCACCCTCACTCAGTCACTCTCTCTCTCTCGACCTCACCTCTCACCTCATCCTCCTCGCCGATTTGCCTCGATCTCTCTCCTCCTCCCACATCAGACAAGTGACTCACCCCGTACCGTGGAGCCTTCCTTCTCATCCCTCACTGTGGAGCACTGGAGCCTTCCTTCTCATCCCTCACCTCACTGTGCAACGATTCTCCCCCACATCAGGTACATTTTGGAATTAATTTAGGGTTCGAATTCACTGTGCACCGATTCTCTGGTTATTGGATAATTGGATTTGCATATGGAATGCATTGCAGTCAAACGGCTCTGCTTTTGTTCCCAAGCGTATAGATTTTTGAGATGCTGCAGATGCAAAGTGTCCAAAACCCAGTATCTATTTGTGGTACGCATACCAGTTCTGTTCTTGTTTTATATCTAAATAAATTCTTATTTTTGCATAAGTATATAGGGGCCGTATATATGTTGGAGGACTTTGGGAGATTAATAGTTCTCCAAATTATTTGAGAATGAAACAATGTCTCACTGCAGACTGGCAAAAACTATTGTGCTTCATTTGTTGGGCATTTGTTGGAGTACTATTGTGCTTCTCAGTCAGTCTTCTTCCATTAGCCGTTGTATTCGGTCTGTATTTCGGATTTGTCCCTAAATCCTGAAACTATTTCGTGATTCTCGAAATTTGGGATTTCCGGAAATTTGGTTTGGGATCGGTCTTGAAATTGGGATTTCCGAAAACTTTGGTTTGTGATCGGTCTTGAAATTGGGATTCATGAAAACTTTGATTTGGAAATCGGGACATGGTAGCAACTATTTGAAATAAAATAGCCACTAAGCAAGAATTTTATGGTATGCCATCAAATGATGGCAGTAAATCCATAAAGCTGCCCATCAATTTTTTAAATAATAATTGTTTTTTGTGTAATTCATCGAGGATTCCACTTTAACTGTAGAGTTAAACTTCAATCAAATATGATTTAACACTTAACTCTAAAGTCATATATAACTTTAATAACTTTAATTTTTTTAGTGTACTGAAAAACGATTGAATCAAATTTGAAGTCGAACACAGCTTTTGACTCCAAAAATTTTGGCCCATTGGAGATAGCCTAATACCGTTTACTATTAGAAATATAAATAACAAAAGATTTGTGTCTCGACTGCAGAGGCATTTTCTGAATCTTTCAATTCATTCTGTTGTAGTTAGGTGAATTGGTGCCGATGGCGAGTATTGATGTTAATATGAACATATGATGACTCTTCTTATCACAAGCATATGTAATCACCTTATCATTGTGGTCACTGATATTGTCATTCCCATATTGGGTAGGGTCTACTCCACTAATGTCATTGTCAGCATCTTACCATCTTCACCACCATGCTTCATCGATTTGAACCAAATTTCTTCTAGGTAAGAGGGAATTGTGATAAGGGAGTGGTTGGCTCGACGTTGAGCTCGTGGCCATGGTAGGGTGTTGATACGAGTATACCCTCGAAAATATGTTCATGTGGACTGACTCGCATTTGATCAATTTTGACGGAAAATTAGATGAAATTGACGTCAAAGATGACATTGATATGCAGCATTAGAGCATGTGGACAAAATTGATCGAATTGGAATTCGTGGAATTCGTTGTTTTCCATTATTTTCTCGTAACAGGAAAAACACATACAAGTACATTCCTTGTACGAAGGGGAAACTTAGGGTTAGGGTTAATAGCCAAGTTAATTGGAATCCTTAGCGGAAACAAAAACCCTACGTTATTAGGAATCCTTACTCAAACAGGCAAGCGCATGGTCACATCATATATATACACAAACAATCAAGGATTAAGGGCACTCAATCAATATCTCCTGGCTAATTTTGCTTGCACAGGGCCTTTAATTATTCTCTGCTAACAAAGATGGACGTAGCAACTAATCAATTAAGTCTGAAGAGTCACAGTATTAGTCCTAGTAGGTCCATAGACGCCCCACTAAACCCAACAAATGTTAGCTTTCAGAAGATCTACCCGTGGCCTGAAGCAGGACAGGTCGAAGCTGATCAGAAGTTTAAGCGTGGCTTGTTCAGCTTCAGCTTCCACTAATAATTTGCAGTACGAAAGGTTAGCTTCCAGAAAAAGATTCCTCGGAAGCTACCCGTTTTGCAAGAAAGAACCGACACCGTCCTTTGCGAAAAGAATCAAGAATGGTTCAAGAGCAACATGGACAAGGATAAGATCACTATTACTATAGGACGTGCCTGCATGCATCTCTAAGACTGGTCGGCTACTGAATTTTGCTTGCTTTGCCGCGGATTCCGGAAGGCGTTTTATAGTTTTCGATCTAAAGTTAGATTGTAATTATTCGATGTAATGTTTTTTTTCTGCATTATTTAATACCGAGTGTAAGATTGAATTTTTATTTTGTTCAATTTATTAGGTACATTTTTTTAGTATAAAGTTTATAAACTTATCTGTGACATCCTAAATAAAATATTCATAGGTATATATATTGTTCTGGCATGAATTTATCCTTTTTTTTTTTGGCTTACAACTAGATCTTGGGAATGTTTATTAATTTTTATTATTTTAATGATTTGGGCTACATTTAGAAGATGCACCTCAGAGAATTTGTTTTGTATATAATTAAGGCATCTTTGGCATTTTTTTAGAACGATAGCGTTAATGATTTAAATAGTGAGTTGTTGGGGAAGAAAAATCCTTGGGAATGGACCATCCCCAAGGTTCACCTCAAATAATTTGTATTCTAATAACATTTATTAAAGGCATTTTGTTTTGATACAAGCGATATTCCTACTTTAAATTACACCACAAAGAGGGGAGGATTTTAACCTGAGAGGTATTAGGTTGGAAAGGAAAGCCTAATAATCAGGGCAATCCACCACTTGCTTTATTGCAACATCTTCGTATTGCCTTCTTTTGTGCTTTTGTGGTTTTCTTTCCTTGTACTGTTTGCAGGATATAAATTTTCTTAGGTACAATTTGCGATAGGGTTTCAATGTGAGATTAAGTTTTAACTATCGAACTAATTAGCTCTTAGTCTAATGATATATAATTCTTTTTCTCAAGGTGGCAAGATATCTCAAATGAGAAACCCTTCTCTTATGTGGATAATCCATGGAAATTGGCAATTCATTGCATAAATGGGCTATTTTGTGATTCAAATTGTAGTGTAGGCCCAAGTAAGCCCATTAGTACTTTCTTTTTTTTTTTTTTTTTGGACAAATCCATTAATACTTTCTCTAACCTAAACATTAAGGCAAGTGTGGATCTGTGGATTCATGAGTCAAGACAACCCCATTAGAAATATGAGAGAAAATGTACTCAACCTAAAGCCCATTTCCAATGTCTTAAGGTGGGATTTCTCCACCCACATTTTTTTCATGAGTAAACAGTTAAGATTTAACAAAGCTCTATAGTAAAAGGCATGAGGCATTCTACTTTCTTTATGTAAAAGATTAAGGGAATAATGAATGGAGGATGCCAGTTTGGAGTCCTATTAACAGTTCCTAAGTGAAAATTCCTTTGCTAATTAAACTTTGAATTTGATCTTTGCAGTCAATTTTCCTGAAACATGTACCCATCCACATCACTTACTATCCTCTATTACTCATTCTTTTTCAGTGGGTAATCGATAAACACTTGGTACCTCTATTCGTTATAGTATTGCTTATGGATCATACAAACTGTGACAATTCAAATACTGTATCTTAAAGTTGGACACAACTATAACCTGCATATAGACAAACATCTAGAAGACTAGAACTTTAGAACAACGACTATGTGTGTTTCTCTTTGTTATTGCTGCTTTGTTTATTAATGTGCATGTTTGATGTATTTGGGTATTACCTAATTGATTGAACTTATATGAGTTTTATAAGTATTTTCATTCAAAATTTCCAACAAAACATGATCAATTTCCATCCTCCAAAATAGAACAACGACTATGTGTGTTTCTCTTTGTTATTGCTGCTTTGTTTATTAATGTGCATGTTTGATGTATTTAGGTATTACCTAATTGATTGAACTTATATGAGTTTTATAAGTATTTTCATTCAAAATTTCCAACAAAACATGATCAATTTCCATCCTCCAAAATATAAACATAAAGAACTATCACCAAAATTTTCATGTAAAATTACATTAATTTTTCACAAAATAGCTGAAGATTTTTTAAAATCTGAGAGCATGCATGATTAAGAAAGAAATGTGTTCAAATAATAGTTAAATTTCGAAGTAAAAATCAACCAAAACCCTAGTTTCTCCAAACCCCAAAATTGGTCCATGTCTGTCCTGATGTCCATCCAAATAACTGAAGCTCTTGAAAAGAGTTTTTGTAGTTCTCTTTAGTCTTGAACCAAAACAAGACCGACCCCGCAAGGCTGCAAACTCACTTTCTCCAGTCTCTACCCACTTTTAACACATCAAAAAATAAAACAAAATGAGAGTAGAAAAAGGAAAAAAAAAAAAATCAAAAAAATTAAAGCATCACTCTCACCCACGCCAAAACCCTACAGCCTGTCTCCCCCCTTTTCCCACCACGTGTCACATTTCAGGCACACCTCCATTTCCTTGGACCACTGCTCCCACGTGGCTTTGGGCACCCCTGCCTGCCCAGCCACGTGTACCCCTTCTTCTACCATTGGTGCCAATAGGACCACCTTGCAGATACACACACACACACATACAAATTGCATTCGAAAATCATGCCAGGGGCAGCTGCATTTCGTTTCAGATCATCACCCACAATTGCTAAATGTTCACTGCCACTGCTCTCTGCCTCTCTTTGCTTTCAATAATTTCGGGTCGTTTTCTGCATGGGGCCAACCCCATCATGCCCAAAAGGCCTCCAAGCCCAAGGCTGCTGGCACCCATAATTTTTAATGCTTTTTCTATCTTTTTCTTTTCCCTTTTTATCACCTTATTATATCATGCATGCTTCAGTTTTTTATTTTAATTTTTAATTTTTTTAATTCTTTTGAGAGAAAAATGTGGATGAATTATGAAACAGGAAAAGTAAGAAAGTGGAAAAAGGGGTAAAATTCTCGAAAAGGGTGGAGGCTCAGCTCATGCTATACCATGAGAATGTTGGTCCCTTTGTGAAATGACCCACTTGAGAAGGACATCGCTGTTTTTTTCTCTGTCCCAAGAGACAAAAAACAACCACCAAACCCTAAAGATTATATTCTACATTACCCATATTTTGCATATATATTGCCTCTCAGCTTAATTGTTTGATTAAGTTTTTTCTAATCTCGGTTTAATTAGCTTTGTCATCTATATTGTAAATATTATATGTTCGTCAAACACTCTAGAAATGAGCTTTCGGCTTTTTTTTCCACTAGGGTCTATTAAATTTGACAGAAATCGAACATTTTAAAAATATTCTTGATATGTTATTTTTATGGATTTAAAGTTATGAATACATATAAATCAAGTTTACATCCTCCTCACCTTGTTTTATTCTATTGGATTCTCTTGCCTTTGCCGAAATTTGAAGCATATATTTAATTAAACATGGACTATTAGGTTTCTTATCTCTGGTGACTAGGAAAGTAGAAAAAAAGTGTTCAAGGTGTCCCCATTTGTTCACATTTCAATTAAGTTTAATTTTTTTTAACACACATATGTTTAAATTCAATTGTTTTACTTAGTCCACAATCATATCCATTAATTAATTCTACCTATATTATTTACTATAATATCTTATACCAATAATTAATAGCTTGGAAAACTTTTTGGACTATGAAAGGTGATGATCAACAGTTCCCAATATAGAGGACTAACATTTCTTATGTTGCTCATTTGTTTCTCTAAATACTAATTTGCTTGTTTCTTTCTCTAAAATAACCACAAATCTTCAAAACTTGCGTCTGACACGAAAGAAACCTTTGAAATAGACAGCCTTAGACACTAATCTAATCTTAGTATACGTTTTAACCTTAATTGATTCAACTTATTCGACCAATGGGAGGACAACTGAGACATTAAAAATACTAGGGTTTGGTGGAGTGAGTGAGTCACGAGGCTTAATTTTTAAGCAAAAATGTACAAGGGTTTAGGGAATTAAGGAAGATGTTGGTTGGGGCATAACATCATTAGGTAAGAGTTGCCCTTTTTTAAATTTAAAGTTTTTATTTTTGTTTTTAGATGAGCATGAACAAACAAGCAGGGTACAACTACAATTAAATTAGACAAAAAATACAAATACTAATTAATTAATTTTGCTTGGCAACATATATATATATATATATATATATATAGATAGATAATGTGGCACAAGAGGAGCATGGAGTTCCTACGTACGATATATACTGGCTGATTAGAGAGAGATATGTCATCTTCATTTGGATACGATTGGTATCTTTGGGTGGTGTACGTCAACTTGCTCAAGTCTTTGTGGCCTTTATACAAATTTTGTCTTTTATATATTTGACATAGGTTGCATGGAGATTTCTTGCATTCATTTTGTAATTGTGGCAGAAAATAACAAAAATGCGACCATATTTATATCATTTCTCTAATGGAGATGAGACTAGTGTTAGTGAGCACTACCTTTATTAGAGAGGTGATACAAATATGACATGAACAATGTGATAAGTATAACATTAATCAGAAAACAATAATTGTTTGGTATCATGATAAAAATAAAAAAATAAAAAACCGCATTTCTGAGAAGGTATGAGAGTCACCAATGATCAGCATTAGGGTTTAGCGAGGGAAGCTCTAGAATTCCTCAAATTCTTTGCTGTAATAGTACTACATGTTCTTTAATTTGGCCAATATTGAAATTCATTAGAACCCTAGATTACCTGTTGGCTTCCAGATATAATTGATAAGATTGGGTTGGATATTATTTCCTCTTGCATTTGGTTTGGTGTTGGAAATAAGTTTTGGATATATGATCCCGTTTGAAAAAAAAAAAAAAAAAAAAAAGAGGGTTTATTTACGTTTTTTATTTTGTGTACAAAAATATGAAAAGGTTATGGCAATAGGCCAACAACCATGCATAGACATTGTAACAAGAGTGGTGGTTGTATGCAGTAATAGTGGTGGTGACATTAGTAGTGATATCGATCATCTAGCAAGTAAAATTTCTGTGTTATTAACATTTATTTTATAATATGAATGAGCGATATATTGATATTGCAGAAAACTTATATATGATACCATTTATATGAGAAATTCAAATTAAATATAGCCTTATCCAACTGTGCGGGTCAAATATTACTAGTTATGGATGTGTCAAACACAAATCACAGCAAGCTATAATAATTTGCTATGTGTTTAGGGTCTCAATGTCAGCTATGTGTAAGAACCAGAATATGAACAAAGTTGTGACACGATTTGTTCCTACGTAGGGTCCATTTCCAGTCGAGTAAATCACCATCACTTGGAGCTAGTTTCACATACTTCTGCATGCAGCCTCTGGTGTGGTGAAAAACCTGAAAAGAGCCCCGGCTGTATGCATCACGCATGGACTCTGTTTATAACAGTTATAGTTTGGTTTTAACCTGAAAATATTCTTTTGTAGAGTATTATTCTAACAAAGAATCTAATTTTATGATATTGTAAAATCAAGATTATTGATCAAATTGATTTTTGTCAGATATGTTGCCTGAATTCATACTCGTACAAGTTAAGTATATGTTTGATAAAATAAAAGAAGAAAAAGATATGTAACCAATGACATACAATGATTCTTCAAAAAATTACTTTTGGAATGATTCTTCAAAAATTACTTATAGGCAATGGAAAATATATTACAATCGATTTACAAGTTGTTGGTGATAGTATAGAGGTCGTCTGTGTACATGGATAGGGTAGAACCCAACCACCACCATCACCACCACCACCCCATCTCCCTTCCTTTTCATTGGACGCAGAAGATTGCAGGGTAATTTTGAGCATTGACTACGGCCAATCTGGTAGCTTTCGTGAAGAAAAAAAACTAAAGATTGTCATACATGTTTTCATGTATTTTAAATGTAATTCACCCCCTATATTATGCTTAGTAGCCCACCCACACCCACGCCAGTTGAGCTTAAGAAGGTCATTATTCACTCAAATTTGCAGGAAACAAGACAACTTAGAGCGTAATTTGTTAACTCAAATATATAAAATCATCCCTTAATTATCATTTTTGAATTCTTCCTCTTTTACTTCTTCCTAATTACTAAAATTGTGCTTTGATTTTTCGTTAAACTTATGTTACCAACAAGCTAGCCAACTTAAATTACAGCTAGTCCATCCATTCAAAAATTTCTAGTTCCGCCCTTAATTTTTTAGTATGTTATTATTGTAGAATTATCAAAGAAACAGATCGAGGTTCCACTTCCAACAACACTGATACTGTCTCCAACTTAGTAATTATCATCTGCACAATCCGTCAGGTGTAAGGTTTTATCACAAAAGGCGTAATTATCACCTGCACAATTTGTGTCATGTGTGGGGTTTCTTGGTATTAGTTAGAGTAGGGTTAATGTATTTAAACTATTACTTCTCTTTTTCTAGAGCCGATGTGGGATTCAAAACGTCCCCTCACGTGGGACCCAATTAGTGGGTCACACATGAGAGATCTGCACATCGGTGGAGCCAATGAGACTCACCCTACACGTGGGCCCAAGGAGACCCACCCATCACGTGGTAGTACAGATGGGCCCGTGCCCTGACTCTAATACCATGTAGAATTATCAAAGAGACGGACCGAGGGCCCACTTTCAACAATACCGATACTATTAGTTAGACTGAGATTTTATCACAAAAAACGTCAGTATTAGTTGAAGTGAAATTAATGTATTTAAACTATTACTTCTCTTTTTCTAGAGCGGATGTGGAATTCAACAATTGTACATATATAGACAACTTTAGAATCTGAACTAGATGACTACAGTAAAGTCCTAGCTAGTGGTTGGTTCGCAATCTTTCAAAATCTAGTAATCAAAACAAAATATATTTTTAATTGCCGTTAATTTAGTTATTTTAATATAATAGCTAATGACATAAAATTTATCATTATAGAAGTTATTAATCGTATAGTTTGTTTGAGTCGGACCGGAACCAATAATTTATTATCATAGATATAATTTTATTTTATCTACCTGCAACTTGGTCGTAGTTGAGATCACGCAATCAAAAGTACCATTTTCTTCCTATATATACTAATAGCAACAAGTGGAAGAAATGAAATGGTGGGAGCTACACATAATTTGTTAGTTCGATACGTTAATATTTTGAACTTATATACTAAATCCATGGTTGATCTTTTAGCCTAAAAAGGCTTGGTAGATTTCTACACCACAAAACGTAAAGGGTGGTGCCACATAAACCAAATTTATGCACTAAATTTTTGCACCAAATAATGTGGCACATTTTTCATCATATAAATTTTTATGATAATTATTAATCTAAATTGAACTTAAATTAAAGTACAAATTTGATTGGTTCCATATCATCGGGTGCACAAATTTTTTAGGGAGTTGACCATTAATGTGTATCTAGATGTGTGGAGTTCTATAATAAAAAGTTTATTTTGAAATTATGAAAGTTTTTCATTTTAATATAACTTCTTATAAGCACACGTCTTAAGAGTGTGCTTACGAGAAGTTATATTAAAGTTTATTTAGAAATTAAGAAAATTATCATTTAAAAATAAAAAGTTTATTTAATGCGTAACAATTATAAATTAGGAATCTATATCTTTGTTCACCACACGTTTTAAGAGTATCCATGCGATGTCGAACTCTGCGAACAGAAGATTTTATATGTTCAAATGCTACCTCATTAGGAGTCCACTAATACATTCTCATATACCAAAAACGCTGCAAAGTGATAGGTTCAAGGAGTACAAAAGATAAATCTCAAAACCGCTAGAGCTTGTAGTGGTCAGCCGACTCAGCCCTAAACTTGCTCTTTGCAAGTGCGTTCGAAAGCGAGGAAAAAAAAAAAGGGGGAAGCATCCAAAAAAGAAAGGAATAATATGATGGCCATCAAAAGGACAAAGAGAATCGAGGGACCATCAATAATGAATAGTGAACATATGAATTGTCAATCGTCATATGCTACTCAATCAGTATTATTAGGATAATGTTACTTACACGCCTATTTTTACTTTTTACATATTTTTGTTAATTTTTTATCATTAATCTTTTTCAATTCATTTAATCTGACGATTAAAAATTGAAAAACGTGTGTGAAAAGTAAAATTACATGTGTAAATAACACTACCATATTATTATTAGTGTCTATCTGTCTATATTGAAATAAACAAAAAAAAGGGAAATAATTCTTCCAGTGTATGTACTACTGAGTGATAAAAAATTAACTGTTGAATTTTACATATAAGAATCTAATGAATCTTTATAACTGCTAAATTTTGCATAAAACTCATCATACTGTGTGACACATACTAATGTAGCCGAACAAAAAAAAAAAAAAAAAAAAAAAAAGAGAGAAAAAGGGTTGAGAGTGAGTCCTGTTTTGTCCCTAACCCTTTTGCTTTGCAATTTTCATCAGTACATTTCCTTTTCCCATCTCTAGCTCAGTCTACTGAGCAAAAGAGACAGTTACAAATTGGCGTTGACGCTTCCTCGTACATCAATCACCTCAAACACTACATTCTTTACCATCCTTTTCTTCCTGCATGTAATCCCCCTCTGTTATTTTTACTTTCCCCTCCCTCTCTTTCTTTTTAAATTTTTGTATAAACACAGAAAGGGTGCATAAATCTTATCTTTGATATTGTGTTTTGTATACAAAAGAAAAAAAAATGCCATGTTAGAGTAGGATGTGACATAAATAGTGGAGCAGCATGCTCCCTATTATCAGGTCTAGGGTTAGGACCGCCCTCTTTTATGTGTAGAATCGCTCACAAGTCACAATAACATTAATTGAGGTCAATATTAGTTGAAAATTAGAGTACGCAAAACAAATCAACAAATGAATTGCAAAAAGTATTACTACAAAAGAAAAAAAAAAACACTTAGCCAGACAAAATTACTTCATTGTCCAAAAGTTGTATCCATCGCCACAGAGTTTAGCCAACGAAGGTTCGTCAAGTAAAACCCGTCACCCGAAACCTTAAACAACAAAAACTCAAATTTGTCTGGCAAATTTCAGGTAACCCAACATACATCTTCGTCGGGCGGATATGCGTTGACTGAATTGACCCAACAAATGATTTCTCGTCGGCTAGCACATAATTAAATAATGCAATGAACTTGACCTAATGGCCTAGTCGCCGGGCCAACTGTAAGAAACCAAATTTAAAATATATTAAAATTTTTGAGCGACAAAAGGTTCGTCGGACTGACACTGTTTAATTTAAAAAACTATTTATATTAAATAATTTATTCAATTCTAATTTTAAAAAAAAATATTTATAATAAATATTAAAAACAATATTTACAATCAAAATAAAATTGTTCGTACAATTATATTACAAAAACTAAACACAAAAAAAAAAAAAAAAAAAAAAAGCAAAATACTGGGGTGGTTGGGGAAATGGCTGCAAAAGCTTGACCAAGGGCTCGGGAATCTTGATGCCAGAATCTGACAAGGAGTCGGCTGCAACAGTGAAGTATATGCGCACTAATTCTTTGCCTTTTGCAGCAGCTTATGCCAAGCACGCCGCTTCTTCTTTTAGGTGCTCCCCTTCTTCCATTTGGCATGCTAGCTCTATCTCCACCCGCTGAAGTCTGGAATTAGTTTGAGTAAATGGATTAGAGCTCACTGACGAAGAATACTTTCCGAGTTCACAAACCCGATCTGTTTTTGCCTTTCTGTAGCCCAGCCTTGTCCATCAGCAACGAGAGAGACACAGTTAGATTAGGTTTCAGCTCCTCCATAGGTACGTTTGTTGCTACTGGGAGAGGTTGGCAGGGTACTCGTCATTCTTCTGAATTATAACAGCCTACCAAAAAAAAAAAAAATCAATTATTATCGAATATATTTTAAACCTTATTATTGTAATGATATTTACAATTAAAACACATAAATGAACACTTATGTAAATTTCGTCCGCGACCTCGTTGCCATAATTGACATGCGTTTCACTTGAAACCTCCACCTTCGCCGGCTGATCCTCAACCTGGTCAGATAGGGGTCAAGAACCGAAGTGGTGAAGGTATGGTTTTTCTATTGGTTACCTTTATTTCCCAGTCCATTAAAAAATATTAATTCAACTTAACTAAAAATATAGCAATTAAACTAAAATTTAATTACCTAATTTTTTTTTTAACTCTGAAAATGAGTGCACAGTCACTACAATTCGTCCACCTTCTCCGCGAACTCGGGTAAATCTATAGGAGTTGCCTTAAGCGATGCACATGTCTCATAATACTTGTGCAACTTTACTTCCATTCCTTATATCAGCTGCTCTACAATGGTCTATGTAATCAACACAAGCCATTCCACGCTCGTCCCACTTGAAGTTGGCTTGAAATTTGCAAAAAAAAAAAAAAAAAAAAAAAAAAGGGAGAAATTTAAAACCACATAAAATAAGTAAGGTGTTGCAGTCATATTTAGAATAGGAATGTGATTGTGTAAATCCTAGGGAATCTGGGAATGTATCTTATATTCCTATTAGGAGTAGATTACCTATTCAATGTTGTAATCCTAAAGGGAAAAGTTTTTACCTATCCTACTACTATATATAAAGGCACAACGGAGTGAATCAAAGACACCTCACAATTAAATCAATCTCTCTTCTCTCTCAATATTGCGGAACCCATCTCTCTCTCTAAACCCTAGATCATTCAATCAAATAGGCCTACAACACGTTATCAGGACGCTCTTGCCAGAAGCTAAGGAATTGATGCATCGTAGGAGGAGGCTATCATCCACCACATTCAAAGGCTTATTCGTTTTCTGCTAATCAGGTACGCTTAAAATAAAGGAAGATATTTGAAACGTCCACGAAGCATGAAAACATTCCCCATGATGCATGAACCTCTCTATGTTTATATTTTTCTTTCGATATATATATTGTATATGTTCATATATTTGTCAAAATATATATTTGTTTCATGCATCGCACAATTAAATTGTTATGTGGAATTTGTGACTCAAAATATATAAAATAAATTAGAAGCATATTTAGGGTTTCCTAAACCCTAAGGGATTTTGAAAACTATATGGGAATGGGATATGGTGCGGCATACCACCGCACCATCACTCTAGACACAGCATCAGGCCACAGCCTAGATTTCAACTCGGCAGGGCCTAAAGCCCTACGCCCAAAACGCTGCCAACCCAAATTGGCTGGGTCCACTCCTACATGCCGCAGCCTTTATGGTTGCTGGGATTACTGCCTACCCCAACCTACATCCAATCCAGCCTAGTTAGCTGGGACTTTCCCACAGCCCGCGTCCCATGCAGCCAGCCCTTGCGGCTGGGTTTCCCCCGCCAAACCCGCAAGCTTTTGAGCTTGCTCCTGTGTCCCCCTCCCTTGGTCCAACTTTGAAACACAACTGCGGCTGGGGTTTTCCTTCCTCACCCGTGGCCTGCAGCCATCACTCGAGGTCCTTTGGGCCTTGCCTTATGCTTAAGGCACCCAAACCTGTGCCATATTACCCACGGTACTAAGCCCAAATTATTTTGGGGGTATATTTTTTGACCAATAATATTATTATTTTCTTATTATTTTGCTTCTACAATCGACCTCGTACGGCTTGATTTATTGAATTAATTAAAAGTGACATGCAGTCCATTAATCTGATAATGAATCCAAAATTATTGACCTGAAGATCACTTTTGGATATTAACAATTCAATAATTTATTTTTATACTTTGAACCGTCACATGCTTTCGTAGTAACGAAGCTCTCACACTTGAGTTCCCGAAGAACCTCAAATCCACTATATCCAAATTAGTATATTGCATTCTGTGTTTCTTGCAGGAACCTCTCATTATGAACTAATTGTTCATAAAAACTAAATTGAACCTGTAGTTTCAAATTTAGTGTCTTTGAAACCTGAAGTTTTCATTCAAAATATACCATATGAAACCCATAGTTTTCATGCACAAATTAAACCACTACATGTCTATAGAACCTGTATGTTCTACGATATATGTCTATAGCTTACCATATGACTAATCACGTTTACTCCCTCCGTTTTAGGGACATGTCAAACTTGAACAAACTCGATTTCTCCGCTCTAGAAGTATTTGAAAGAAACTATCTGAAGTAGGTACAAGACGTGAAGCTCCATTTAACTGCAAAAGGCATTCGAGCCACCATTGAGGCACATATCGCCGATAAACCTGTTAACGAAACTCAAAAGGCTACTGCAATAATCTTCATTCAAAGACACATTCATGATGCACTGCAGACTGAGTATCTCGCTGAGGAGGACCCACACATCCTCTGGCTTGCTCTGGCCAATTGTTTCGATCACTAGAAAGACATATACTTGCCTAAAGCAAGACACGACTAACAATATATTTGCTTCTAAGACTTTAAGTCCATGAATGAATACAACTTTGAAGTTTGTAGAATCCGTTCTTTGTTGAAATTCTGCAAAGTGGAACTAACTGAATTAGATCTCCTGGAGAAGACCTATTCGACATTCCATGCCACCAATATTGTCCTGCAGTAACAATATAAAGCACAAAAATTCACCAAGTTTTCGGATTTAATCTCTATTTTACTTCTCGCTAAAAAGCAGAACCAGCTTCTGATGAAGAATCAGCAAGCTCGACCCACTAGCTCGAACGCCGCGCCTGAAACGCATACGACCTATTCTAGCAACCATAGATGACGAAAGAACCGTTGTGGTCGTGGCAATAGGCGGCAAGCCCAACCACGGGCCCAAGGTCCATAGAGTGCTGCACCTAAGGGAAGAATTACGACTCATGAGTGTCCATCACTTACCCTAAAAGTCTCAAACTTCAAGAACAAGGGCAAAGCCCTCGTTCAGGCTGTTTCTCCTGAATTGGACATGTGCTATCGTTGTGGATCAAAGGATCATTGGTCACGCGTATGACGAGCTTCCCCTAAGGCTATTGCCAAGTATCATTCCCATCGTGAGTCTAACTTTGCACATGTGGATCATCTAGAAGATGCAACTACATCAATGGAGATATCAGATTTTCAGGAAGCGTCAGCACCTATGAATGAATAAATTAGACATGTTTTTTTAGGGTGTTTACCCCAAGTGGCCGAACCCACTAGGAGTGGTCGGCCCTACCCCCTATTTTGCTAGGTTTATGGTTTAATTTTGAACAATTTTTCTATGTATTTGGAATAATTTGTTTAGTTTTGGTTTGTTTTGAATTATGGATTGTTATTTGAGTGGATATTATTTTCTCTAATTGCTTAATTGAATGAATGGACTTATATCTATGCATGTGACAAATTCAATCAATTTATTTCTAGGTATGTTTAGTGGGGAAGTTAGTTGTCTGGCAAATAGTGCAACCAAGCACACCATCTTGCGTGAACGACACTATTTTACTAATTTAATACCCAAGAAAGCTCATTTGACAACTCTCTCAGGCTATCCAACCTAATTGAAGGATACGGAAAGGCACATATCATTTTGTCTAATTGTACAATCTTGACCATTAAGGAGGCACTCTATTCTTCACGTTTCGGAAGAACGTTGCTGAGTTTTAGAGATATTCGAGATAATAAATATCATCTTGAAACCACTGAAGATCATGGTTCTGAATTTCTTTGTATCACTTCATACAAATATGGTCAGAAGCATATTCACGAGAAGTTGGAACGACTGCCAAGTAGGTTGTACATTACAACCATTCGCGGCATAGAAGCCCACAGTGTGGCTGGGCCTATGCCTGAGTTCTAGGACATTTTGTTGCTTTGGTATGACCGTTTGGGACATCCTGGACATAACATGATGCGCTGTATCCTCAAATCTTCTCACAGGCATAAGTTACATCCTTATGTTGGAATTCCGCCATGCAAATCATGTTCTTTAGGGAAGTTGAATACTCAACCCTCCCATACAAAGATTATTCACGACCCCCCCCCCTAAATTTCTTTAGAGGATTCAAGGGGACATTTGTGGACCAATCCAACCAACCTGCGGACCATTTAAATATTTTATGATGTTGGTTGATGCATTAACAAGATGGTCACATGTTTGCTTATTGTCCACACACAACGTCGCATTTGCTAAACTCCTAGCTCAAATCATTAAGCTAAGGGCTCACCACCCTGATTATCCAATTAAGTCAATTCGACTAGATAACACTTGAGAGTTTACATCAAAGACTTTTGACAATTATTGCATGTTAAGTATGGATGTGGAACATCCTGTGCCCTATGTTCACACCCAAAATGGCTTGGCAGAAGCTTTCATAAAGCGCCTTCAAATGATAGCTTGGACTTTGGTTATGCGAACCAAACTGCCAATATCTGCCTGGGGCTATGCAATATTGCACGCAGTATGTTGGTCCACCTGAGGCCCACCGCTACTCAACCACATTCACCGTAACAGTTGGTCACTGGATACGAGCTTGACATCTCGCATTTACGGGTGTTTGGGTGTACCATTTATGTGCCAATAGCGCCGCCGCTACGTACCAAAATGGGTCCTCAGAGAAAAAATAGGAATCTATGTTGGTTATGATTCGCCATCAATTGTTCGCTACTTAGAACCCTTGACAGAAGATCTTTTTACCGCACGTCTTGCGGATTGTTACTTTGATGAGATAGTCTCCCCGTCATTAGGGGGAGATAAGCATGCTAATGTTCGCGTAGAACGCTACGAATTGTCCTGGTATGCTCTCACTATGTCTCATTTAGATCCCCGCACTGCCCAGTCTGAAATTGAGGTGCGTCGAATTATAGATCTTCCTCAAAGTATGCATGATGCTTTTAATGATCTAGGTAAGGTGACAATATCATATATACCCATTGTAAACATACCTGCAAGGATAGATGTACCTCGCGTACGTCAACAACTTGCCTAGGAAGGCTGGGCAGTCCCCAAAGGTGGGGAAGCCGTACCTTCCACGCGGCCAGGTATATTGGTGGCTAGCCAATCATCTGCTCCGACCCTGAAGTGTGGCAAACCCTTTGGTTCAAAGGATTCACAACCCCGGAAGAGGAAAATAGGAACTAACTAGTAACCCTAGTTTGAATCCAACCATCGCTCACTCATCTGTTCCAACGCATGAGGTTATTCTAGATTATGGTGATACTTCAGATGAAACATGTCAGCTTCCCGAGAATCGTGAGATTTCGGTCCACTACACAGTATTGGATGAGGTTTGGAATAGGAATGAGATGATCGTTGATGATGCATTCTTGTACTTAGTAGCTACTGACATCATGATTAGCGATGACATTGAACCACGTTCCATCAATGAATGCCGACATAAAATTGATCAGTCAAACTGGAAACAAGCAATCCAAGTCGAACTCGATTCGCTCGCGAAACGTAATGTGTTTGGATCTATTGTTCTTACACCACCACGCATGAAGCATGTTGGCTACAAGTGGGTTTTCGTGAGGAAGCGTAATGAGAAGAATGAAATAGTGCGAAACAAAGCATGCCTCGTAGCGCAAAGCTTCTCTCAGTGCCTAGGGATTGATTACAAGGAGACGTATTCCTTCGTAATGGACGTTATAACGTTCTGATACCTAATCTATTTAGTAGTTTCTGAAAATTTGAATATGCAACTTATGGACGTGGTAACCGCATATCTCTATAGGGATCTAGATACGGAAATCTACATGAAAGTTCTAGAAGGACTTCCATTGACTGGTTCAAATAGTTATAGACCATGAAACACTCTCTCAATTAGGTTGAGGAGGTCACTCTACAGACTAAAACAATTCGGGCGGATGTGGTATAACCGTCTGAGTGAATATTTGACAAGTCAGGGTTATGTGAACAACGAACTATGCCCATGCGTGTTCATAAAGAAGTCACATTCCGGATTTGCAATCGTTGCAGTTTATGTTAATAACATGAATCTTATTGAGACTCCCGCATAACTTGAGGAAATTGCTGCACACTTGAAATCAGAATTTAAGATGAATGATCTTGGGAAAACTCGATATTGTCTAAGCCTAGAAATCGAGCATTGTTCGGATGGAATCCTAATACATCAATCGAACTACACCCAAAAGTGTTACGTCGTTTTAATGATGATAAAACGAAGCCTTCAAGTACTCACATCGTTGTTCAGACTCTAGATGCTAAACGAGATCCCTTCCGTCCAAATGAGGATGATGAAGAGATTTTGGAACTCGAAGTTCCTTACCTAAGTGCAATTGGGGCTTTATTGTACTTGGCTCAATGCACTAGACCTGACATCTCTTTCGCTGTGAATCTTTTGGCAAGATACAGTAATGCGCCCACACGCAGGCATTGGAATGGTGTTAAAGATATTTTTCGCTACCTCAAAGGTACTACGGATTTGGGCTTGTTTTATACCCGCGAATCTCCAAGTGTTGCCGCCCCCTGTGGCCCTCGAATTGATTCTCGCCTTGTTGGTTACGCAGATACTGGATATCTATTTGACACACATAGAGCACATTCTCAAACGGGCTATGTCTTTACCGTTGGAGACACCGCTATAGCTTTGAGGTCTACCAATTAAACGCTAGTTGCGACTTCGTCTAACCATGCTGAGATTCTCGCCCTGCATGAAGCATCGCAGTGAGTGTTTTTGGCTGAGAGAAGTTATGGAACATATTCGAAGCACTAGTGGTCTTATATTAGTCGTTGACCTTCCAATGACGATCTTTGAAGACAATGCAGCATGTATCGAGCTGTTGAATAAGGGATACATCAAGGGAGACAACACCAAGCATATAGCACCGAAGTTCTTTTACTCGCACTAGCAGCAGTAGCATCAGAACATTGAAGTCAAGTAAATCTGTTCCCAGGACAACCTGGCCAATCTCTTCACCAAGTCACTGCCCAAGTCTACATTTCAGAAGCTCGTCCAAGGAATCGGTATGTGTAAATTATCTGAGTTGAATCGCTTGTAGTTCTCTTATTTAGAAGTTATGTCTAACTCAGGAGGAGTATCTAGAAGCATACTCACATGATCTTAATGTACTCTTTTTTCCTACGATTAGAAGCATTTTTCCCACTGAGTTTTTGCTACCTAACAAGGTTTTAATAAGGCACCCATCCTGAGATGATTATACTCCGCTGAGTTTACTACCTTCGTCTAATTTGACGTTCGTTTTTAGACATTATGCATACTTCTCACTTTTCTCCTTAGTCTATGGGTTTCCCCATGCCTTGGGTTTTACCATATGGAGGTTTTGTGAGTTTTACTACAAATGCATACTTCACTTAAATTTGAGACTCGCGATCACCCGTTGTGCCGATGACTTCATCAACTATTTTACCTTATCTGCTGAAGATCTGATGCAATGGTTTGTTGAGTATTTACACACTTAAGAAGGAGTGTTGCAGTCATATTTAGAATATGAATGTAATTGTGTAAATCCTAGGGAATCTGGGAATGTATCTTATATTCCTATTAGGAGTAGATTACCTATTCAATATTGTAATCCTAAAGGGAAAGGTTTTTACCCAACCTACTACTATAAATAAAGGCACAATGGGGTGAATCAAAGACATCTCACAATTAAATCAATCTCTTTTCTCTCTTAATATTGCCGAACCCCTCTCTCTCTCTAACCCTAGATCATTCAATCAAATAGGCCTACAATATAAGGGAATTTTTTTTAATAAACTAAGAAAGTTATTGTATACTTAATGAAAGTGGTCGGTTCATCTCAACATGGATCGGGGGGCTGTGCGTCTTCCAGGAATCGATGACCATGGGACATTTGGTGCGAATGATGGCACCGATGTTGTGAGTCAACAAACTATTGACTTAGGCACTCGCTCAGCGGTGCCTAAGGAGGTATACAACTTGGATTAGCTTCTGTGTGACCCACGTGATCCAGTTACTCGCCAACAGCTTGTGGAAAGGTCTACATCCCACCTCTTCCACGACTGCCAAATCGGTCTCTACGCTACCTTAAGAAAGATGGGATTACATGGGGGCAGGTGCTGCCATATGTTGGTGGCGACTGTAGTTGTGAAGTCGCCTGACATATCGAACAACATGGGTAAATGATGTAGACGTATTCGCGCTGGCAGTCAACTCAGTGGTGGCCTCCTAGGTCCCAATTGCCACCGAAGTGGCACTAAGGGTTAACCACTCGCTTTGAGCAGAGGCAGAGGCAGAACGACGGACACTAGTGACCAAGCACAAAGACATCTGTGGGAAAAAACCACATAATTTCTAAAATTTCAAATAATTTCTAAAATTTCCTAATATTTCAAATAATTTCTACTATGTTTAATAAAATTCACATATTTCTAAAATTTTAAACAATTTCTAAAATTGCCTAACATTTCAAATAATTTCTAAAATTTCACAAAATTTCTTATTTGTTTAAAAAAATTTCACATATTTCCTAAAATTTAAACAACCTAAATTAAATGCTCCATTCAAATTTAATACCACCACACCCACCCCCCCCCCCACCAAAACACCATTACCCCACTACCCCGTCCTGCCATCCTCTGTCGCCACCACCGTACCCACCTAAAACCACCACCATACAATCCTCAATCCCCCACCGTACTTGTACCCCAACCAAACCCACACCATACCCATACCCCCACCACCGTACACGTCCTCATACCTAACCCACCCACAAATCACAACATATTTCCAAATCATATCACATGCTAATGAATTACAATTTCAAATCAAAGCCTAACATAATCAATCCACTAATCATAACATAATCAAATCCTAATAATTTCAAATTAAAAAAAAAAGAAAAAAAAAGGAGAGAGAGACATACATACTACAATTGAGAGATAGGAGACAGAGAGAGATGAGAATTTAAGAGAGAGACAAGGATTTAAGAGAGAGAGAGAGATTGCAGAGAGGAATTAAGAGTTGCACGACACGAGGAGGAAAAAATGAGAAGGTTCTTAGGGTTATAACATTTTAAACCTTTGCCTGATACAAGGTTCGTCGGGCAAAGCCTTTTTTAAAACTTTAACACGTGTTCAAAACCCTAAATTTTTGTCGAGCAAACACAAGAAATCTGTCGGGCAACGTCAGTGAGAAATAGAGTTTACCTCACGAACTTTTGGAACATGTCATCGGGTTACTACTATTTTGGGGGCAAATTTCAATTTTGAAGAACACTTTTAAAGGGTTTTTTTGGACCTTGCCCGATGGATACTAAACTTCAGCCGAAGGGATATGGAAAGTTGGCCCGACAAATACAACTATTCCGTCCTGCGAACTTTAAAATAAATAAATAAATAAATAAATCTCTACTTTTAAACATTAAGTTCAAACAGTTTAAAAAATCATCAAATTTGATGATCAAGTAAATTTAGTGTGTGATTTTACTCATAATTTGGGGCTTGTAAAAATCAACAAAATCGAAACTAAAACGACTTTAAATTGTGATTTTTCGTTCTTAACCAGTCGAACGATTTGTCCATTACTTAATCTGCAAACGTATTTTTGTGTAATTTTTGGCGTAGGAGATCTCGAAGTATATGCAAACACGCTTGACGGTTGGATTGTGGATTGAGATTTTTTAAGAATAGTGAATTTGAGTGAGCTGAAAAATGGAGGAAGAAGTGTTTATAAAGTAGATGTGGAGATGAATCCAATGGTATGGATTGAAGATGAGATTAGGGTTTTGTTTTCACATATCTAGATATGGGATCCCTGAAATGATGAAAATTGGACTTTGCTTATACTTGTCATCACTTATGCATTAAATGCTATCAGCAAATGCTATGATACAAGACAAATCCCATTTTACACTACCTCATGCATTTGTTGGGGATTCCAAAATACTTAAGAGTTTATTCTATACTTCATTAAGTACAATGTAGTCTTTCATGAAAAAAAGCTCAGCCATAGATACTTTAGAACTCATTACAAAAAGAAGTAAAAAACTAGGAAAAGTAGAGAAATTTAAATGCTATAAGCTAATGGTTTGATACCAGACAAATCCGATTTTGCATTGCCTGATGCATTCGTTGGGGATATTTCTAATTATGATAAAGGTATCATCTCCATGTTCTTCCACATGCAAGACATCTGAGTTATTCAGCACCACCTTCTCCGACACATAGAATTTACTCAAGTACTTTAGACGGTGATCCTTATATCCCTTCGAGCTACTAGTTCTAATATTACCATTAGAATTCTTATAGTTGTTGGGAACCACCACAATTAACTTCCACTCCTTGCTCTTCTCATACTTACTACTCTAATTTTTACTACCAATAATACTCCTTAGATCCCTTCCCATAACTAGCCATGCCTTTGCTGCTTCTCTTTATCATGAGGTACTTGGGGACTTTGTGCAAAGTGGAGAAAGGGTAGGGTTTGGGTAGTGGGAAAAAAGGGAATTGAAGTCAAGAAGAAGGGGAGAAGGATGGGAGGAAGGTATTGAAGAGAAAGAAGTAGACACAAACTTGTAATTGATGAATAGGGATTTGCCAGACGAACCACTCTGTCAGCAAGTATAAAGAAAACGTCGAGTTATGATTGTGTCTGTGGATATTTTTACACATCATTGTGGGCCTTTGCCCACCCATAATAGAACTTATCTCATGAACAGTGTTGTTGGGCAAAGTCAACCTAGCTGACAAACACACGATTCGTCGGGCAAACCGTCAGATATTGTGCGCCATTTTTTCTCTCTTCGCGCCAAAATTTTGCCCGACAAATTGTGACTTGCCCTACAATCATTTTTCCTCGCTTAAAGGTTTTGAGCAAATCCTAAATGTTGACCATCTTTGCGCTACTAACTAAAAAATTTCGTCAGTTAAAGTCTCTTTGCTCGACAAAATTTGATTCGTCGGGTAAAATTTTGTAGGGCAAGCCCTATTTTCTGGTAATGTATGGCTATTACTCATTAACTAAAAATCTAAAAAGAACAAGAGAACACAAAAAATTCGTCGAGACGGCTTTATGGCCTGTAAGATTACATTGTAATTGTTTTAACGGAATTACTGAACATCTTATTTACAGAGAACTAACCCTAATCCTAATAGGCAAGGAATCCAAATCCTTAACTTATAAGAAAACCCTAAGTCACAAAATACCAAAAATAACCCTTCCATAATAATAAACTAAGCGGCTAACTAATTAACTTTCCATATTTTGGATACCACTTGACTCATTAATGTAAATAGTTCATTAATTCCTTCTTCAATTACTAACGTGATATTATTTTATTGTACAAGCGTCAAAATCTAAATCATTTGTTTCTTTATCATCGTCTAAGGATCATTAAAAAAAAACATTTGATTTGGAGACCGTTCAATCATCCATTTTAATCAAACAAATTAAAAGTTGATCATAAAAATACTACTTGTTACCGTCCCATCAATTAGTAGACACCAATGCATAGTTGTCACTATCTCTCAACCCTAGCTAAGACTCAAACCTATCAATCACCCTATTAACAAACACTTAGACACCAACTGAATTTCACTTTATTTAAAAAGAGTTCAAAGAGAGTTCTTCAAATGTATTAGATCCAACTACCCAGTCAATATATTAAAGCTGAATATTGTAATAAGCATGCTTAATTAATCAATGAGTATTCTAGTATCTAGTTCCATTTCTTTTTCTTTGAGTTCTTTCTTAGTTTATCTCTGATAGAAGTCTTAATACATGTATGCTCATTTGTGACCAAAAGATCACAGGTTCGAATCGTAGAAACAGTCTCTTTGTAACACAAGGGTAAGGCTACATATATTAGGCATTCTTTCCTTCCCTCCAACACTCACAAAGCGGAGAGCCTTGTTAGCTTGGAGCAAAAAAAAAAAAAAAAAAAAGGACACTTTGGATGCGATCTCTAACTATCAATATTGTTTGATTGAAGCCGTGTCTGTTTTTAGTTTTTTATTAAAGTCCATGACATTAATGTAATAATGTAAGATACTATTGTTTTTAAATTAAAAATTGTATTTTTTAATATTAATGAGATTTTAAATAAAACCCATGATTTGTGTGATTAAAAATAATAAAATATAAAAGTATACTCCCTATTCTATTGTGTGTATACACATATACATATATGTAAATATAGGTATGTGACATCCCACATCGCCCAGGGGAATGATCCTTATGTCACATCCCGGTCCGGGGTGGATCACTTCCTGGGCCCGCTCCACCACCATAGCACGATATTGTCCGCTTTGGGCTTACCATTCCCTCACGGTTTTGTTTTTGGGAACTCACGAGCAACTTCCCAGTGGGTCACCCATCATGAGATTGCTCTAGCCCCCTTCTCGCTTAACTTCGGAGTTCCTACGGAACCCGAAACCAGTGAACTCCCAAAAGGCCTCGTGCTAGGTAAGGATGAGAATATATATTTAAGGATCACTCCCCTAGGCGATGTGGGATGTCACAATCCACCTACCTCGGGCCCGCTCCACCACCATAGCACGATATTGTCCGCTTTGGGCTTACCATTCCCTCATGGTTTTGTTTTTGGGAACTCACGAGCAACTTCCCAGTGGGTCACCCATCATGGGATTGCTCTAGCCCCCTTCTCGCTTAACTTCGGAGTTCCTACGGAACCCAAAGCCAGTGAGCTCCCAAAAGGCCTCATGCTAGGTAAGGATGAGAATATACATTTAAGGATCACTCCCTTGGGCGATGTGGGATGTCACACTTATATGTATATTCTCATCCCTACCTTGCACGAGGCCTTTTGGGAGCTCACTGGCTTTGGGTTCCGTTGGAACTCCGAAGTTAAGCGAGTAGCACTCGAGAGCACTCCCAGGATGGGTGACCCATTGGGAAGTTCTCGTGTGAGTTCCCAGAAACAAAACCGTGAGGGTGTGCTGGGGGCCTAAATCGGACAATATCGTTGAGCTCACTGGCTTCGGGTTCCGTTGGAACTCCGAAGTTAAGCGAGTAGCACGCAAGAGCACTCCCAGGATGGGTGACCCATTGGGAAGTTCTTGTGTGAGTTCCCAGAAACAAAACCGTGAGGGTGTGCTGGGGGTCGAAAGCGGACAATATCATGCTACGGTGGTTAAGCGGGCCCGGAAAGTGGTCCTGCCCGGGTCGGGATGTGACAGGTACATTCATCAAATATAACCAAAAAAAATATTATTGTACCAAAACAAAACATGAGTACATTCTTCAAAACCACAAGAAAAAAAAGATATTAGGTTTAATAACATTAGTAAATTTCTTCAATTAAACTTGATATGGATATATCCTCAAAATCTAGGAAAAAGAATGTACCCAAATAAGTTTAAAAATGGATTAAAAAAATAGGAAAACTAATAAAAATGGCATGAAAACTTTGAATTTTAACGATAAAGACAAAATAAAGGGTAAAGTGAATAGTACCAGGATTGACTTTTTAGTGTAAAAATGTGGTTTTTCGTTAAAGTGAACAGTACCGGAAGCTTTTCATTAAAGTTTTTTAGTGTAAAAATGTAGTTTTTCGTTAAAGTGAACAGTATTTGATTTAGTGTAAAAATGTAATTTTTCGTTAAAGTGAACAGTATTTGAAGCTTTTCGTTAAAGTTCCCTAAAAAATTTTGAATGGATATTATATTGAAAAATTGGGTTCACTTTATATTAAAAAAATGGTACATTTTACATATAACAATTTGGTATATTTAAGATTAAAAAAAAATTGAAAATTATATGAATGGGTATATTTAAGATTAAAAATTTCAAAATGTTTTTGTAAAAAACTAATGGGTACAAACTTATTCTAATCTTCTTTTTTTTTTTTTTTTTTTTGAAAATGTTTGAATTGAAAATTAATTTGGAGTTTAATTGAGGTGTGATTATTAAAACCCTAAATCAATTACTAACTTTTATTTTAAGAAATTATGTAATAAACATGTAATTCATATCACATTAATGCTAGAGACTTCATTCAAAATTTGAAAACTGATAATTTCTCAATCAATGAACAATAGTAACTAGGGATCGGATACTAATTTTTTTCAAAAAAAAAAAAAATATTTATATCTTTACAAATACCAATAATAAAAAATACCATTAATTATTATTTCGCCCACTGGATACCACAAGGTCACCATCCAATTTGCAATGATAAAATATAAAAAGTGGCACATGATAATTGATAAATATTCTTCCATAAATAAAATAGTGACTTTGTTTAGTTGCTGCAAATGACCAGTGAGTGGGAGCACAGTTTTGGCGCGGTGTAGTTGCTATCTTCGATTAATAAGTTTTGCACTGAGCTATTCAAGGAGGACATATTAGCATACGCTGTCCGTATTATGATGGAGATGGTTCTGAGAAATGTGCTCCTATGGCTACAAAGGTCACTCCCAAACCTTTATTAACTATGTGCAATCCTTTGGAAGTCATTGGGCCACTGCGCGCACACAATAATCTCAAAACTAAAAGTTAAATTGTAATGATATATATACTGCATGTAGACAAATATATCTTTTATTAATTTCGGAAGTAGTTTACGATAAAACAAATATGAATTTAAATACAAAATAATGAGAAGAGTATTATGTCCAAGTGACATAACCCACATTTGCTACAGACAAATAGACTTTCGTGTACAAAAACTCAATCTACATGCAGAAAAACTTATAGTAATTATTATACATAAGCAAAGATAACCATTAACTTTTGTTTATACAAGCAACAAATACATTTTTTATTACATGTCTGAATTCTGAAACAAGTATCGCCTAAGATTAGCAGAAATTCATCATGTTCCAGTTCAAGTTTGTTTATTAATATTAATATTGCACAATACCATATAAATCGTTATTTATCTATATTATAATACATGAATTTGTAACATATCTTCAAAAACTTCTCCAACATTAGGCTGTATTAAATTTAATATGACCCAAATGTTGCATTGGTATTGTAAAATAAAACTTAGATCTAGAACTTCACAAAGTTTAGGTTGTGGAGTAAAGAGCTAATGTTATTTTCAAAAATTGTATTATAATCAATGGCTCAGTATGACAACCTAGTTGTTGACTAATAAGTTAGAACCTCAACTTTATTTACCGATAGAAGACTAGTTCATAACTTAGCTCCCTCTTTGACATATATAAAAAAATTAAAAATTAAAGAAATTAAAATAAAAATTGCTCAAACCTTTTGGATCAAAATGGCGGTTGTGGAGGCAAAAATAATTTCAAAAATCTTGGAGGCGACAAGTGGACCTTCTCTCAATGAAAGCACTAATGTTTGATAGCAAGAATCTGCTATCTTCAATCTTGATGAATTTGAATCTACAAAACAATCAACACCTTTGATCAAAGACCAAAACCTCAAGTGCTCACGAGGTGAGGGGGGTTTGGCCTGTAGATCTCCGATGCCTAAATTAGTTTCTCTGAAAAGAGCGATGAAGTATTTATAGGGAGGTAGCCCGAGGTGTAGGATTTTTCCCTACACATGGCAACTTCCCATTGGCCAAGGTTTTGTTATCTGTATCTGTAGGATGAATCCCAAGATATTATCTCTTATCTATGAGCCTAATTGAAAGAGGGCGAGGGAGAGAGGCATGGCTGTTGCTAGGCCTCTATGTTGTCCGAGAGAGAAGTGGGAGATCTACATCAAATTGGGAAACAACTCTCAACTCACCTAAGCAGCTTGGGATTTCTCCACCTACTCATTTTCTACTTGCAGGCTAGCAGGTGTGGGGGTATTTGTGGAGCCAAAAATAATCTTAAAAATCCTGGAGGTGATGCGTGGACCTTCTCTCAATGAAAGCACCAATTTGTGGTAGTAAGAATCAGTCGTCTTTAGTCTTGAGAAATTTGTACCTACAAAACAATCAACACCCTTGATTAAAGATCAAAACCTCACGTGCCCATGAGGGGGTGGGGGTGGGGGGTTGCCCGTGGATCTCTAATGCCTAAGTTAGTTTCTTTGAAAAGAGTGAGTGTTTAGTGCTTGTATGCGTAGCAAAAAGTTTACCAAAATATGGTGGAGTTGAGGTATGTATAGGGAGGTGGCTGGCCTAGGTGTAGGTTTTTCCCTACACTTGGCAACTTCCATTGACCAAGGTTATGTCATATGTGGGATGAATGAGGAAGTCGTCACATGTAGGGCAAAGTTCTATATCTAGGTCTGCCACCTCCCTATAAATACCTCATCACTACCATATTTTGGTAAGTTTTTTGCTATGCATACAAGCACTCAAAACTCACTCTTTTTAGAGGAACTAACTTAGGCATCGAAGATCCATTGGCCAAACCCCTAGCTCGTGAGGCTTTGGTTTTTTTCATCAAAGGTGTTGATTGTTTTGTAGGTAAAAATTCATTAAGATTGAAGACAACAGATTCTTGCTACTACAGCAGTAATGTTTTTAGTGACTAGAATTCTCTGTGTAGTTCATAAACTTGAACGCTCACAAGCTAAGTACTATATATTGATATAAGGCCTAATGTCAAGTACTGAGATTCTCTGCTGATTTTTAAATTTGATATTAACTTTGTGCTTGTGTACATAAGGATGTGGTTTTAGGTTTAGAATTTGAACTAGAATTGCTTTGAGAAGGTAATTATATGAAGGAGAAATTAGGTTCTCATCCTTTCTTTTGCTATTTCGTTGATTAAAATTCCTTTTTAATTTTTGATCAAGGTCTTTGGTATTAATAACATCATTAATTATTTCAATAATAAAATATTTTTTTATTTCTAAATATATTCATTTAATGTTTAAAATGTTACAATTAGTATATTTATATTTATGACTAAAATTTTTATCATATATTTTTAGTTTTAGTTTGTACCCATTTTTAATTTATAATTATTTTTTAATTTGTACCAATTTTCTTTTCAGTTTTAATTTGTACCCATATATTAATTTCTTTTTTGTGCCCATATTTTTTAAAGTTTATTTGTATTAATTGCACGCGCACACACACACACACACACACACACACACACACACACACACACACACACATATATATATATATATATATATATATATATATATATTTTTTTTTTGCTATATGTACCCATTCATGTAAAACTTTTTAATCTTAAAATGTACTCATTCTTAAATATACCAATTTGTTATATGTAAAATGTACCATTTTTTTTATATAAAATCTATTCAATTTTTTTTAATCCATTTTTAAACTTATATGGGTACATTCTTTTTTCTTTGATTTTAAAATGTATCCATGTCAAGTTTAATTGAAGAAATTTACTAATGTTATTAAGCCTAATATCTTCTTCTTCTTTTTTTTTTTTTTTTTTTTTTGTGATTTTCAAGAATGTACCCATGTTTTGATACAATAATTTTTTTGGTTAATTTTGATGAATGTACCCATGTTTATACACACACACACACACACAATAGTATATTTATATTTTAATATTTTTAATCCCACAAATTATGGTTTTTTTATTTAAAATCTCATTTATATAAACAACTAAAATTTCTAATTTTTAATTTAAAAAATATAGTAACGTACATCCCTATTGAACAAAAGTCCTATTTCTTCTTTAACTTGAATCGACATATGGACTCCTCATCAGGGGTCGAAACTGCGTCAAATTTTGCTCTACTTCCCTCAATCTTCACTTTACGCCACGCCGACTCCCCTTTCGTCATAAGGCGTGGAATTAGACCAAGGGGAATCCCCATAGGAACTAGTCCCTCAAATAAATTATCACATTAATTTCAGGGACCTTGATCAAAAATTAAAAACCAACAAGGTTTCAATCAAAGAATATTCATAGCTAAATAGCGCATCCAAAGTCTCCCTTATATGAAAGTCCAAAAACGCTGCAGTTTAAGTACAAGATTAACACCAAAATGTCAAGTACATAATTTCATCCCATAATATATATATATATACATATATATATATATATATATATATATATATTTTTCATCCCATAATTAAGGTAGCCTTTATTGTATTTGCTACTAGCCTTTAAATTAGTTGTAGTAATATTTATCTGCTACATAAAATCTGAAACATATCCACTAATACTAGTACTGTAACGCAATGTCACTATCTTAGTTATTGGATACTTTGTAGTTGCGGTGTAATGCATAGATAGTTGCAATCTATCATATATAAGTTAGGAATTAGAAAATGAAGCATGTACACATATCAGCATACACTGTCGGCATTACGATTGGGATGCTGGTGTGTTGGGATGCTCATGTGTAGTAACTGCTAAAATATTTGAACAACGTGCAGATCGAGTTGTACCTAACTAGCTGTAGCTGTACTGATCCAAAGGAAAAATAAATAAATAAATGAAATCTTCAAGAAGATATTAAGCATTTGGTATTGACATAGAATCGCAGATCTAACTATCAAAAACAAACAAATTAATGTACTTATGCACAATTTTTGTTCAGTAGTTTCAAATGAAAGGGTGATTTTTATCTTAATTAAGGTATGACTTGTGACTTGTTTGGACTTCTACATGTTTCGAATTGAAATATAACTACTATTTGACGTGCCAAGTGATGTGTACATGTCACGTCAATTAATGAGTTTATCTAATTAGATGTTGGTTGTATACATGCATAAATTGTCACACCATATAATACACTAATATGATATAAATATGTGACCTCACTAGCATTAGTCTATAGAAAATTGGTGTTCCCTAATGATCATATGATTAAGTATAATTACTATAGTCATATTTTCTTAATGTGATGAAAAATCCCTTCTTTTATTATTATTATTATTAAGGGAAGGGGAAGAGTTAGAAATTATTACAATAATTTAGAGGAGGGGAGAATTTCGAACTCAAGATGCATGGATAGAAATTCAACACTCTATCTAATAGGATATTGGACCACATACACCAATCAAACTTTCTTACTTAGACACTGTTCAAACTTTATTAATTAATTTATCACAACATATAATATGTGAATGTAGAGAGTTGTTCCACATCGTCACATATAATACCAAGAGAAAAGTTTCATTTTAGAGCCAGAAACAATCAATCTGAATCACACTGCTCACCTTGCGTTACGTATATTTCAAGAAATTGCAAATAATAACACATGCATGCATTATGGCTCGACAAGCTAGTTAATGTGATAGACAAATTAAATCTTGCCCTAAAATAATTAAAAGATGTGAGCAACATACACATTCTGAACTTCCACATTTTTTGTTACATTATATATACATATTGATGTGCACTGTGCACGCAGGATCAACCTGCGTACGTGATGAATCGATCACTCTTTTTCATTATATTAATAACAGCATAAATATATACATAGTTCATGAATGAGCTAGCTAGAAAGAGATGCTTATATGTATGTATATATACATGATGATGAACTTGTGGGGTATATATGTTTTAGAGAGAATAAGCTTCAAGTGAGGATACATACACATCACATAAATTTTGGTCCCTTACAATTAAGTAGCTCCAAGATTTAATTGGATAAGCTGGTACAGTGTAGTTGGAGGAGCTCTGTCAAACGATGCTAGCTTTTCTCCATCATGAAAACAATATTAGGTGCTTGATGTTATCATGTTAGAGTGTGCTTGTTGTGGAAAATGGGAGTATTTTTAAGGTTGTTGCTTGAAATGAGATAGAAAAAAAGCTTAGTTAAAGCCAACCAAAAATTTATATTTCTCTTGTACAAGATATTAGTTACAAAGCAGTCGCTTATATTGATGGTATAGTAGTATTTCTTATATTAAAAGATGCGCTATCTAGCTTTCAAGGATTAAGCACGTATGCACGATTATATTGTGTGAGAATGTGAAAGGACAAAGAGTCCTACATCTGTGAAGGACTAAATTTTGCAAGAGTTTATAAGGAGTTGGGCCACTCTCCTTATTATCAATTGGTTTTATAATGGAACCTCAAGTTCTTTCATGGTATCAAAGCACATGTTGATCCACGTGTAAATGCCAATAGCCACATATTCTCCACGTCACCTAATTTGGGTTGTCCACGTATTTGACTTGGAAATTAACCCCTAGCGAGAGGTTGATTTTATTGTAGAACCTCAACTTCCATCAAATTGATCTTGGAAATTCCTATTTTGTAAGTCTCACAAGTATAAATGGTTAGAATCATCCCAATTTATCAAAATTCCAATAATTTCGAATTCAATGTTGTTGCTGAAGAAAGTTTATAATTGATATTGAAATGTCTTACAGTCGAATAATTGATATTATTGTAGGTTCAAATATAATCGAAGCCATGTCATAAGATTAAATAAATGTAGGCATATATAATCGAAGCCCCTGTCATAAGATTAAACGAACATCTCTCTTAGATTGTGGTTAATTACTCAACTCTCTACATATGCAAGTTTAGGAACATCCGTAATGTATGAGATGCTCTTACTTATCTTATGTAATTGATCACAAGATTCTTGCTATCCGAACTAATTAGAATTCTTCCTTTTTATTTTCAATTGTCAACACACTATTTTTTCGATTCAGTGTGGTTGTTGGATGGCCAAGAGGGTTTGCGGTTGATATTGTTTTTCTTGTAAAACAAAAGCAAAGCCAAAACTAAAGCCAGAACCATAACCATAACCATAACCAACCCTTAATCTTGCACAACCACCTATGCAAAGGGGTGGCTTCTATTCTCTCCAGTCTTCCTCTTACCCTTTACCACTTGAACGTGAACTTAAGAGAATAAAGCAAATTGAGAGGACAAAAGTGGTGCATTTAGGTATGGCAACCGGCAAGTTGCATGCAAGTAAAACATTAAACATGTAGGATTTAAGTATGATATTTTAGTAAATATATATAAAAGTACATGTACGCGTGCATAGCCGACTTTGGCACGTGACTTGATGAATGATTGGGGTCTTTTTTTTATTGATGAGGAAGTAGGGCTAGGGTATCAACCATGCACACAATAAATCAAGCGTGAGAGGGAATAGGAGAGGGAAGGTGGATTCACGTGACATCACCCCAAAAGACGACAGGTGGGAGGAGAAGCTAGCTAGTTGGGGTGTCAATTATCAATCCGGTTCGCAGTTGGAAAAGAAACCTTTTAATCTTCTACTTAATGAGTGTTAAGTATATTTTAAGTCGTCTAAATTTTGTAGTAAGAAATTCAGAGAACAGTTCCGACGTTTTCCATTGTAATTTGAATTAGAATACAAGCTAGCTACTTTCATTTGAAGGAATAAGAAACAAGTTTTATTGGATGAAACTTAATTAATACAATTAAGAATGTCTTAAAACTAGAGAGAAATGGTTTTAGCCAATTATATTGACAATGTAATGCCTATGTACCTGTGCATGTTTGATCTCCATTGATCTCTCTTCCTAACTTTTAACAATTTAACATACTAACGCTACATTTGGCACTCCAAAAATTATATCAACAATTTAAATGTATTTTTCTGTGTGCCCTAAGTTTAATGTAGAAAAGGAAAAAAAAATATTATATCAACAATTTAAGTAAGGGAAGTGTTATTGGCACTCTAAAAATCTTATTCTACACTTCTTATAAATGTATTTTTCTTTCCCAATATAGAAAGTTTGGAGTGTAGAATGAGATTTTTGGAGTGCTAATAACAATTCCCTTTAAGTAATTGATCAAGTAGATTAAAAATGTCCCAACTTTGAAATCAAAATTTTTGGCGCAATCCAATCACTATAAAACTTCTGTGTGCCCTGAGTTTAATTGATAAACATCGTTTGAGAGTTGTTATGACTTATGAGAGGGCCAAAATAACTTAAAGGATTTTTAATTAAACTTTTAAATTACCAAAAACACTAATGAATAAAATCACTTCAATAAAAACACTCTCAAATAAGCATTCAGAAAGTAGCTCTTCAGATTGTTGTGCTGCACGTAAAAGACAACAGCTTTGATATTCAAAATCTAAGTTCTTCTTCTTCTCTTTATTTTATTTTTGGCCAAAATTAATGAAGTCAAATGAGTGGAGATGTACTTTCTTACTCCCATTTCTTATATTAAAGCAGAGTCTGTGTGTTTTGCGTGAGAAAGAATACTAATCACCTTTATCTTATTTATCGAAAACGATAAAATATTGTGATAAGTGCAGTGTTTTTGAAAAAAAAAAAAATAGCCTATTAATGCTCATAGTCTAATTTTTTAGACTAAATTTACAAATTATGTGATATGCTACTAATAGAAAATAAACATATTAATCAATATTTAAGTAATAATCTAATCATCAACAACTATTTCATATGATTCACAAAATTTAATTTAAACAGATAGTCTCCCTAGCATTACTACATTTAGCTAGCTTCGTAATAGCTTTGGCGTATCTGTCTAATTTAAAGTTTAGTCATCACTTTTAGCATGAACTGATTAATCATACGCATGGAAAATCATTGGGAACAGAACTCCCAGGATAAAGGAAACAAAGATATTGGATTTCGGATTATAATAAGATTTTGGTCAGTAAAAAGAAAAATTAGCCGAAATAAACACACGTTTTGGATGGCAACATCAGACGAAAAGCACCCTCACATGCCAAATTAAAACCGCATGCTTTGCTAAGTTGCTATTGAAAGAAATTTATAACTTATTGGTTTCACCAACATGCAAACATGTTCTAAACGACTAGAACATCTCTCTATCAAACTGTTCAAGTTTTATGTAATGAATACATGCCTAAAGAAGGACACCACATATAGGACAACAAAAAAAGTATTCTATGGGATCGTTTGTTGAATCTGGAAGTTGGAAAGAGAATCATTGTAGATATATATTTTTGTCTCTAATGTACTGAAGGCACATCCTTGCTTAAAGACTCACTATGTATTTTTAAATTCACGTATTGATTAAAATTACGCACGAAACTTACTCAAAATGTCATTAGTAATCATCCATCAGTTATTGAAAAATAGATTTTACAGGTTTGCCTTAGCTCGTGAACTTATCCCCAAACCCCTGAAATCCCTTCCACGATCAATGATGACATTTAAGATATCGGTGGAGTTGGAATCGCAATGGCTTACCCTGACGGTGGTGCCTATACTACTGAGTCTGTGATCAGCGGAAAGCTTCCGAAATCGGAATAATAATAATGCTACATCTTAAAAAAGTAATGAATTTTCCTTTTGACATTGGTTAGTTATGAAATCGAAATAATGAAGTAACATTATGTTTGGATAAAGAAATTTAAGATTACTAAAGAATTTTAAAATGATAGAAATTGAAATGATGGGATTTTATTTTCTAGAATTTGTAAATTTTCTTGTTTGGTTAACCTAAAATACGGAATTTGTTATTTTTAAACTCTTAATCATAGAAATTGAGAAATGACACATATTTACATGGAATTTAAACTTGGGAATTGAAGGTCCCAAATTCCTTTTTTTTGTTTTTACTCTAAAATTCTAAATTTCTATGTTTATGAATCCAAACAAGGGAATTGGTGTATGCCAATTTATAAATTCCTACTTCTACCCAAATTCCAAGTTTATTTCCTTCATCCAAACATAATGTAAGAGTATATTTACTACGAAATAATTAGAGTAAGCATGAAGGGGAAACATGATTCTCATTAAAGTGTTTACTATTTTATCAAAAATCAGAATAATAAGGAGACATTTTAGCCAAAATGGTCCATGTGAGTGGCATAACTCCTCACTTTGGTCCTCGAGATTTAAATTTGATAAAATTGATCATTGAGTTTGTCCACCATCAACCGCTTTGGTCCTTCCATGAAAAATCTGTTAAATAAGGAGAAAATGACAAAAACACCCTCAATATTTGTCAAATCATTTTGGCTCATTGCTAATTAAATTGAGGGTATTTTTGTCATTTTCTCTTTATTTACAGAGGTTTTTCACAGAATGACCAAAATGATTGACAGTGGACAAACTCAAGGACCACTTCTATCAATTTAAAATCTCAAGGATCAAAGTGAAGAGTTATACCAATCTTAGAGACCATTTTAACTAAAAAGCGTAATAAATAAGGCTAAATTCTAACAAAGTGTTTATTAAATAAAAAATCAGAATTAGAACTAACTTGATTATTGAAATACCCTTGCAGGAAATAAATTTGACTTTTCATCGTTAACAATTCGAGGCCCGTTTTGGTTGAAAAAATGTTGATTTCGATTCACCCTTTTCTATTTTCTATCTCCTTCTAAGAGCAAGTCCACCGGTGTATTTGGCACGATGGACAGGCGACAGAAATGAGGCAATAGCCCCAGCAATCAGTTCCAGCAGCCCCAGCAATCAGTTCCAGCCCATGCAGGCAATGGGGTTAGGGGAAAGCCTGGTGGACAGGCCAGGCGCGAATCCACAGCCTGAGAGCCTGAGGCCCAAGTGATGAATGGCTGATGTCAACCACAATATAAAATTAATAAAAATATAAAATATTAATAAAAATGTAAAAAATTAATTATAAAAAAAGTAAAAAATTAATAAAAAAATCCGAAAAAAAAAATTAATTTTTCTATAAATATGTATCATTATCTTCCAACTTACACCATAATTTATATTTTCTCAAATACTTTGGGTTGTAATTTCTTATTTAATGACACGTGGTACAACGAGACCGATTAAAAATCATATCCGAAATTACAAATAAAATTATTTTGTATTATTTTATAAAATAAAAAATACTAATATTTTATTGCCTATTGCTAGGACTATTCAGTGTAGGGATGGAGATGCAAAAGGCAGTTACTGTTCATTGGAGGCTATTCAATAGTGACTTTCCCTAAGGGGGCCTTTGCAACGGTAGAGTTGCTCTAAGGAATTCCACTTCTTACAAATCAGTATTGGCGTTCCCAATTTTAGGGTTTCCGAAACATTTTTACTCAAAATTTCGCTTTCAAATATAACGCAACTCAACATAGAATTCAATAATTACAACACACACACACATATGTATGAATAGATATGTAGTACATGAGACATGATAATACTACTCTTTAGTCTTCACACCAAAAAGGATAAAGCACAGATAACACCTGTGAAGATCAAGGTTACGCCAAAACAGTAATCGAATTTGCCATCTTGACATTGCCAATCCCATGAAGCGGTTAAGTGTGATTGTCAGACCCAAAATTACCCAACTTCTCGCACGTGCCACCCATCCTTTGCGTGCACGATTTCTGTATTAATAAAACCGATATCTTCCTCTTTGTTTTGAGAGAAACAACTTGTATAGTGCAAGCTTACTATTATAGTAGTGTTTCGTATCAATAAGACATAAATATGTAAAAAATATTGACACATTTCTTTATATTTTTGCACGAGACAGCATATGATAGTAAACTGGTGCCATTGTTCACTTTCTGCTTCACTCAGTTTTGTATGTGCATCTATCGATGTCTTACTATGGTTGGGTTATTAATGCATTGGCCTATCACTCAAAGTGACCAAAATGCTCCTACCAAACTAATGATCCTTGCCTACGCAAGATAATGATTGACATGGGTATCATGGTCATTTGGACATATCAAGGGATGGTGGTAGTTTGGATCGTTGAGATGACTTTCTACTCACCTTATCTTTATTTTATTCCGTAGTTTGCGTTGGTTTCCAAAAGACGACCCCCCCCCCCCCCCCCCCCCCAAAAAAACAATCAAATGACAATAGTAGGCCGACATCTAAAAAGGGTATTCTAGTCATATAAAAAATACATAAAATAACTAGAAAACCCTTAGAATTTGTGTTTTATTTTTAATTTTTTATTTTTGAAGCATGTTTTAATATACTATAATTTGCAAGAAAGAAGACTCGAATTTATGTGCAATAGAACATGTATATGTGAAGTAAAAAATAGTATGTGAACAACACATCCCTAAAACATATACTCTGACAAAATAGTCTAACTCTAATCAACATAAAACATAAGGAAAGTTGCCAAACTAATCAAAAATAAAATTTCAATTACTCAAACCCATCAAACTTAAAATATTGATCAAATCTTCATAACATGATGATCAACAACATAATAATCTTATATTGTCGATACATCAATTAAATACCGACAACATATTAAAAAACAAATCATTTTAACAAGAATTTGATAAATAATTATTTATACCAATTTCCCTAACAACCATGATTCCACTTTTTTAGTGGACGAAAGTAACCTCAACCACTGCATTCCAAGGTGAGGACATTAGGGTCATTGGAAACAAAAGTTAAATGAATTAATTTCATCCTTTTTTCCGGAAAGAGATCCTCTCCAGATCTATTCTATTAAAGCCTTTGAATTAAGTGATTTGAATTCTTGAAATTTTGATTTAATAGTTAAAAACAAAGGTTTCTTTTAAAATTTATAATAATTTTAGTCGTTTGATCAAATTTTAAGAATCCAGATCACTTGATACGAGAGCTTTAAAATAAGAGATATGGAGAGAATGTCTTTTCTTTTTCCCCACTTGGTTTGATATGTAATGATATTAATGATTTTAAAAAGTATTAGGCGAATAGAAGCATAAATAAATATAAAATAATGGTGTGGAAAAGAAGAGTCGATGAAGAAGAACAACAGCGACTGCTTCTCTTTCTCCTTTTTGTTTGTTTCTCTCTCTTGGAGCTAATAAGCTATATCTGCGTTTATTGGTTAATTAGAGAGAGATATATTAAATAGTGAGGAGTCTCCGAAAGAAAGCCAGCATTTTCATTTTTATATTAGCAAACATATACTCCCTCTCTTGCTATCGCCTCTTTTTTTCCAGAAGGGTTGAAGGTGATTGCATAAACAATCACTGCAAAGAGCAAAAAAGGAGAAAGAAAAGGAGAGAAAGAGAAAGACAGAGACGACAGACAGAGAGACAACACAAACAAGAGAGAGAGAGAGAGAGGAATTCAAGAAGCTTTCAATACCACAGAAGGGAAAACGATGTCTGAGAGCTTTACATCCTTTCATACTCTGCAACTCCTCGAGGTATATATATCTATGTATATAAATATACTTGATGATGATGAACAAAGCTGAAAATGATAAGTATAGATGAAAAGAGAACACAAAAATTAAAAAAGAACACCAACAACAAAGGGTAGTAGTAACCATTTTATCATTTCTCTCCTCTCTCTCTCTCTCTCTCTCTCTCTCTCTCTATATATATATATATATATTGTTTATAATAATTCTTCTCATAGTGATATATTTAATCAGCTTGATGAATTAATGAGTACTCAAAGTACTCTTCCATGATGGGTATTGTTTGTTATTTGCTTGTGTCTGACAAATTCATGCTGAATTGAACAGTAAATCAAGTGTGAAAGGAGAGGGAAGTGACTATAAAGCCAACAAGGGGAGGCAGAGAGAGATAAAAATGATGAGGAAGAAGATCAGTACTAGTTTTATGATATGGGCATAGTAACTTTACCGCCACTCCCACCACCGCCACCAAAGGGTAATCTTCATCACCGTCACCACTCAATTGATTCAGAAAACTACTCCAATCCTCCTAATTCTATGTCCCAAGACTACCACCAAGGCATCTTCACCTTCTCCAATGGCTTCGAGAGATCGGCTATGACAACTCACCAAGAACAACAGCAGCAGCAGCAGCAGCAACACCACTTGGCACAGCAGATCCGGAGGGAAAAGCTGAGGGTGCAAGGCTTCGAAACCCCTCCCCCGCCGCCACTGGCTGGCCTAAACGAGGAAGAATCCAGTGGCCTCCCAGCATACGAAACCGCTGGGATGTTGTCTGAGATGTTCAATTACCCTCCAGGCGGTGGCCCTGTTGGGGCCGCCGAACTGCTAGAGCATCCAATGTCAGCCAATTATCGGATGATACCTCGGCCGCAGCAGGCTGCAGCAGTGTCTGCTGCGGCTGACTGGTACGGAAGAGTGGGTGGTGGTGGATTGGGACCATTGGGAGATTCAAAAAATCAGCACCATCATCAGATTTCAACAATTAATGCAGACTCAGCGGCAGCCATGCAGCTTTTTCTAATGAACCCATCACAACCAAGATCGCCTTCTCCTCCTCCTTCTCACACCACTTCTTCCACCCTTCACATGTTGCTTCCAAACCCTTCCACCACCACCAATTCACTCCAAGGGTTTGCTGCCGCATCCGGTGGAGGGGGCTTTGGTCAATTCACTTGGGTCCCTGAGAGTCATCAAGGCCATGAAGCAGGAGGCAATACCGCTGGCGGCGGTGGTGAAATTGGTGGGGTTGTCGAAGGCCAAGGACTTTCATTGTCTCTATCAACTTCTTTGCAGCACTTGGAGGCAGCAAAGGCTGAGGAATTCAGGATGGGATCAGATAGTGCGAGTGGCTTGCTGTATTACAATAATCAAGGAGATCATCAACATCAAGGGTCTAATCCTCAGTATAAGAATTTGGGTTCCCATCATCATCAGGCATTGCATAGTTTGCAGCAAGGCGGCGTTGTAGGCGGTCATCACGTCAGTTTCGGGTCGTCATCGTCCTTCGGAGTTGTGAACGTGTTGAGGAACTCCAAGTATGTGAAGGCTGCCCAAGAATTGTTGGAAGAGTTTTGCAGTGTAGGGAGGGGTCAGCTCAAGAAGAACAAGTTTGGTGGTAGTACAAGTGGTAGGCAGAACACCACCACAAACCCTAGTTCTAATCAAGCTAGTGGCGGTGGCGGTGGCGGTGGTACCTCTTCATCTTCATCAAAGGATGTGCCTCCGTTGTCAGCCGCTGATAGGATTGAACATCAACGAAGGAAAGTCAAACTATTGTCCATGCTTGATGAGGCATGTAATCTCTCTCTCTCTCTCTCCAAAGACTTTTGCTTTTTTATTAAGGACCCCAAATTTTTTTTCTCCCAAGTCACCGGATAAACAAATAAAATTCCGGCCACTTACAATTATTTAAAAAAATATATTTCTTTAAAAAAATAGGTAAAAAAGCCGGCTGGTGTAGTAGGGCTTTTCTTCTCTTTCATAGGGTCGAGGGTAGCTAGTCTATGGTTTAAACACTACATTAAAATGATAATATATTTCAATGATCGAAATGGTTTATACTTAGCTTCACATCATCATATTACGTATAGGAAGGCAGTTATGAATATCAGTGCCTTTCTAGTTTATGATCATACTGTTCATAGTAATTTCTTGGGCAATCTATTGATATTATAACTTAGTTGACCCTGTTTTTATTTCCGTTTTAGTTCTATTATAAATTGGATGAGTAAGTGTGTCAATTTTGTATATACCAAAGATATTCTTATAGTTGCCATTACCAACCAATTTTTTTGTTGTACCACTAATTTGATATATGCATTTGTTCTCTTCTTTAATCAAGATCAAAACCATCCTTCTCAATTTTTTTTAGGCTTATAATACTCTGAGAATAAGAAGACCCTCTCTCTCTCTCTCTCTCTCTCTCTCTCTCTCTCTCATTTGATCTGACTGGTGCACTCATATCTCATGTTTTAATTTTCTCGTACTCAATCTTTCTTGTTTTAGTCATCTTCTCGTTTTCTTTTGTTACACTTCGTAACTACCTTCTCTAATCTAACATGATTTAGACTTCTTATCTGCTTCTAAGGTTGCTTAGTTATCAACATGTTGCCTTCTTTGGTCAAAACTTTTTTGTTGGTTGAGGAGGAAGATTAATTAACCGTGAACATGAATCTTTAAATTATGTCGCACGTTTTACATTATTTAATTTATTTGTTTTTTATTTGGTTGTTTTCTACATTTATTTCAAGCCATCAAGTCACTCCAACTTCTTAAAAATGTGAACATTTAAGCCCTCAAGAGATTGTGACTTGATAGTAATTCAGACATTTGCATTGAATACGTACATGTATAGTTAATATTGATTACATGTGCATGATTGCAGGTGGATCGAAGGTACAATCACTACTGCGAACAAATGCAGATGGTGGTAAACGCATTCGATCTGGTGATGGGTTTCGGAGCAGCGGTGCCGTACACAGCTCTAGCACAAAAGGCCATGTCACGGCATTTTCGGTGCCTAAAGGATGCGATCACGGCACAGTTGAAGCACAGCTGTGAGCTAATTGGAGAGAAAGATGGTGCGGGGACCTCAGGAATAACAAAAGGAGAGACCCCGAGGCTGAAGCTGCTAGAGCAAAGCCTAAGGCAGCAAAGAGCATTTCATCAAATGGGCATGATGGAACAAGAAGCTTGGAGGCCCCAACGAGGCCTGCCGGAACGCTCAGTCAACATCTTGAGAGCCTGGCTTTTTGAGCATTTTCTTCACCCGTGCGTTACCTTTTACCATACTCTTTTAGCTTTACTTCATATTATGATATATAATTGTGAAAATGACCATCAACTATTACTTAGGAGACTCTTATTTTAATGCACACAATCAAGTAAACACTCTATCAAAGATAATAATAATATTTTAACACACAAAATTGACTACACTGATGCATTTTTTAATATAAAAGCATGTGCCATGTGAGCCACATCTGTATCAGATTCTACCTCAGCAACATAGTTAGTTTTATGTCGAGATATCATTACTAGAGATATCATATATGGAAATGCTCTCTTGCATGATACGCTTTTTATTCTGCTGTTGGACTGTTGATCAGGTTGATTTTTGGTTCAAAACACTAGTATAGTATTGAAACATTATTATATTAGTCTAAGTAATGTTTTGTTTGGTCGAAACGAGTCGAAGTAACGTAAGTCTTTGATATATGATAGTACCATTAGAGCGGGGTTGCCATGCACTTTATTAATTAGTTAAATATTAAGTCAAGCTACGTACAGGTCTATTCTGATTACTGTTAAAAGGGGTTCGTAATTATACGCAGTGTCCTGGGATGGTGCATGGTCAGCCAAAAGCTGGGGAAAAAGTAATGCATTAATTCACTAAAGCATTATCTCTCTCTCTTTCTTAGAAAACACATTGTCTTGTATAAAAAGGCTAGAGAGAAAGAGAAAAGAGACGAGATTGTACGTGGTAGCTAGTCTGTTACGTCTTGTTGTTGTGGTGGTACAGTCCAGGTACAGCGCAGATGAGCTGAGCTAGGTAGCGATCGATCGAGACTGGATATCTTCTTGTCTTAGATTCTCACGCCCATGCAGAGAGCGAAAGGAGAAATATTTTTTGACCTCATGTTGGCTTAGAGGTGTGAGGAGGATGTGAGACTCTTTATACTGTTCAGACAAGGACTCTGATGTCATTTCCTTTCTGGTCTCTTTCTCAGGTATCCAAGCGATGCTGATAAGCATCTGTTGGCTCGACAGACTGGTCTGTCCAGAAATCAGGTAATTATTTTAGTTTTGGCTTCATCTTGAACAGTAAGTAAAGCATCTCAAAAGGAAACTTATGTTTAAAAGTTTCCTTTGCTGATCCATTTAACACTTTTATGCTACTTTAAAAATTATGGATTTTAACAAAAATTTTTCGTACTGTTTATTTTAACAAAAATTATATTTTTACACTAAAAAATCCATTATGATATCATTCATTTACTCTTTATTTTGTCATTATAGTTAAAACTCAAAGTTTTCAAACCATTTTCATTAGTTTTCTTTAAAAATTTGTCTTTCCAATTAACTCTTCAAATTTCATCTTTCATTTTAAAATGTTTAAAACTTGACTTTATCTTATTTGATGGAGCTCAAATTTATTTTCAAACTTGCAAGTGACCCTTTACTACAATATAGAAAGGTGTTGAGTCCTTACATGATGGTGTGGGTTCAAATTCTGTTGATAACTAATTTAACATCTAATCTAACAAAAATCTATCGTTTGACAAAAAAAAAAAAATTATTTTCAAAGTTTTTACCAAATAATACTTTCAAATAAAATATTGCACGGCCCAATTTGCTAACTTGAAGAAGTAGGAACTGACCTTGTAAATTGGGTTGCTACAAGGTCAGTTGCTAATTCTTCAATTAGCTAATTGGGTTGCTAGATCGTTGAAGATGCATTTTTCCTATGTGACATATCGAATTTAACCTGGGTACTTCTTTTGAAGATGCTCTTATACAAACTATGTATTCACTAGACATTACCTCATATATTTCACTTTTTCGTCCATTTTTTTCTTCAATATACGAGGGTATTATAGTTAAATTTATTGTCCCTACATGATATTTAAATATCATTTCATTTCTGCCACATTATAACGGAAACCCTGCTATGAAAAGGCTCCTGTATATAAACATGCATATGTATAGACCATCGTGCTAACGAAGAAGAAAGAAAAGATAGGTAACTAGGTAGAAAGACGAGATGGGAGGGAAGGGACCAGCAGTAGGTTCAGAAGGACTTACATGGGATTGGATTTTATTTATCCGGCCTTCTACGCTTCTCTATTGAAGAAAGACAATGCGTTTTCTCTGCCTCTTTCTTTCTTCTTTTAACTGTGGATTCTTTTAACGCCTTGACATAATCTGATAACAGTGAAAACCAACCCCACACCAGCAGACAATAAAGGCTTTGCCATGCAAGTACATAACAGATGAGACATGAGAGTTTGCAGCTTTGGTTCTCTCGCGCGCTCTCTCTCTCACACACACTCATACCAAATGACACCTTCCCTACCACATCTTATCATTTAAGAACCTTAAGTTAAAAGACAAAATAAATGTTCCCACTTAAATTGGTCATAGGAAATCAAAGCTATTCATAATCTTTAATTAACTATGGCAACTTCATCTCTTGTTTCATCATTAGCTAGGTCATTAAACATCGTAAACTTTAGCAATGTTACGTGGTAGTATCTTTTGCATTTATTATGTTTTTTTTTTCTTCACTTCAATCTGGTTTATTTGACAAAAAAAATGTGGTTTTCATGGTTTGCATGAAAACCCAAAATATGATATTGGTTACAAAAATCTTATAACATGTCAAAATTTATAGTTATATAGTTGTTCTCTCAACTTTATATTGAGAAAAAAGATGTAAATTTTATTTTCTTATCCTGCCAAAATAAATATTTTTATTGCCAGATTGCCCACCACACTTAGGGTTGTAATTTCACATGCTTGCTAAGTTTCTAAGCAAGATATTGGCATCATATATAGTGATCAAGAAGCAGTGGTAGTGAGAACAAGTTACATAAAATGATTTATTGCCACGTGGCTTCTCTATTTAATAAGGCAATGGCATGTACTGAGAAACTTATTATGTTTTACTGAAACGGACGACACGCTGGTGGTGAACTCGTTTTATATAAATTCTTCTCATAATGTAGACCCGTGGTTTGACTGTTATGAAATTGAGAGATGGATTAATTTTTATTTATAACTTTGATGCATGACCTAAAAATAAAGTGTTTTGGTTTTGAATGCAGGTCTCAAATTGGTTCATAAATGCTAGGGTTCGGTTGTGGAAACCCATGGTGGAAGAGATGTACCAGCAAGAAGCCAATGAAGAAGAAGAAGTAGGACAAGGAGGAGTAGGAGGAGCTACTAGTGCAGCAGCAGATCAAGAGAGAGAACGTAACAACAATGCTGGCCTCGCTGCACAAACTCCAACGCCTACAACGACAACGACAACAACAACAACAAATTCGCCAGCAAGCAAAAGATCCGATATCAATGCCTCTGAAAACGACCCTTCACTCGTAGCAATCAATAGGCATCAGCAGCAGCAGCACCACCACCCTATGATGGCCACCACCACCTCCACTGCGGTGGCTCCTCCTGCGTACCAGTGCTTCCCCCCCGCAGCTTCCGATGACACAGGTCGAAGTTACGGGACCACCTCGGCTAATGCAAATATTGCAGCTCATCATGATCATCAAAATAGTAGTAATATCGATTCTTCTACGACGCTTATAAGCTTCGGGACCACCACGGCAGCTGGTGACGTGTCACTCACTCTAGGGCTCCGTCACGCTGGTGGTGGTGGTGGAAACAATATGCCCGACAAGACTTCTTCTTCTTCTCCATTAGAGACTTCGGGGGCTGTTAGGGAATTAACCAACCACTTCTCTTTATTGATTAGTATATCAAACTTCTATAGACTATAGAACGTAGTAAAAAGAAAAGAAAAAACAGTTAATTAGTTTCTTTATCTTTTTTTCAATATTTTTTTTTTTACTTTTATATATATAACCTTCCATCCATTCTATGAAGAAAGATACATGGTGAGAAAAGTAGCATTATGTAATTAGTGGGGTCTATTGTAATTGCATAGTAGATGGTTTTTGCAATTACTATTTCTCCTTTTTAAAACTTTAATTAGATCTTGTACCTCAATAGGAGGTATTTACTAGAATAATATCATGAAATTAAATCATATTTTGAGAAGAGGAAGGAGAGTTACTTTGCACTATATGTCCATCATATAAATTGGTTAATGAAGGGAGAATTATGGTGATCATGTATATTTGTTATTTTAAACAATATGAATGAGAGATCCCATCATGAGTTGGGTTTATTAATTAATCTAGGGAAGTGGTTTTCGCATACTCTTATTTTCTCACTACACACTCTTGTTTATTTTTTACTTATGAATTGACTAGGTTAAAGGAAAAATCAATGCAGAAAAATCGGCAGTAGCATGTAGAAGAAGAAAATGAATGTGTGAAAGTTATATTCTCAATTTATCTTTTGCTTGCTTGTCTCCGTGAACAACCCATCCTCTATGATTGAGTATTCACCAGAAACAATATATTTATGATTGATTTGTAAATGTTATGCCTAGCCAAAACTAGAAATAGTGGTGTAGAACCACATGGTGTGGGAATTGCACGTAGACGTAAAGTTGAGTTGAAGGCATGTCAATATTTTGTCACGTTGACTAGGTGTGGCAATGTCTGTAGAGTCTAGTGTGGCTCCAAGTTTCAGGACGCTTTCCTTGATTGATTTCCCCTTTCAGATGGGGTAAACAATTTATTGCGTACGTTTGTCTGAATTTCCCCTCTCAAACATTGATAGACATACTATTGAAGGTTGAATTAGACTATGATTGGCAAAAGGAAGTGAAAACTGAGTTTTCTAATATATATATATATATTGAGCTGCATTATGGTGGGAGGTTTTGAACTTCAAATTCGGAGTAAATTGCTATAAATGGATGTTGTGTTATTTTCCATCAATGGTCATTTCAAGGGTCGCTTAATTGTACATGCAACATCGACGTTACTATGTCTTTGATCTAAATTGGTTAGCCAAGGGGTTCCTTATCATGTTTTCAGTGTGGCATTTGAAGTTGTATTACCCTATGAAGTTCCGGTACTTTAATTCGATCGTACGGTACATTGTCAATATGTAGTTTATATTAACTGAACAATGTCAAATAAATAGACAATGATCAAATATCGACAATGTATCATGTATTGTCAAATAATCTTTTCTGGTACCAAAGAAATCCTTTGCTGTTTTTTACTTTGGAAATCATTAAGCGCCTACTTAGCATTGGTGCCGAAATGGTGTTGAACTAATAAGAAAATTTTCCAACTACAAAATTGAAAATCAATGTTGTATATATATATATATATATATATATATATTTGGAGTGCAAATTAAGGATTCTGTTTGGTTTGGTTCAAACGATTCTCAAAATATAATATGTTCATCCAAAGGACCAAAGATATGTTGAATACAGTAAGTGTACAGTGATGCTTTGGTTGTTTAAGAAGTACTGTGCGTGAAGAGTAGAAAGTACTTTGAACCCCACAACCTAAAGCTAAGAAAGTTGTGTTCTTCAGTGGCGAATATATAGTGCAACATTGTTTTACATCGCAATAGCTTGTCAATATATTTTGTCTCCAACAATGCTCGTAGATGTGATAGATTGGTAGGTTTTGTTATTTACCTGATAACAAGTACCAAAACTACGCTTCCTTGAATCCCAAACAAGAATTTGCAAAAGCAACAAGTACACTTCACCTAATGTGTTGCTTTTTCTTTCAGAAACAATATGTAACAAACTGAAAACAATACGACCTACAGTTTGATTTCCTATGTTGTTGTGCCGCAACGATCAAGTGATGTTGCTATTCTAGTCAACAAGAACTAAATTGGAATTGATCTTTGGTGTGACCATTATATTGTATGGTATGACAAGGGGAAAAAAACTCCATTAAGCAGCTCATCAGGTGTTTTGCTTTAAAATTTGTTGGTACTGAATTTCAGGTCTCAATAAAGGTGCTTATGAATAGAAATGCTAACGTTAGTTGGTTTTGCGTGTATGTAAATAGTTGATAGTTAGACATCGGCGGTCTACAGCAAATTACCATAAATTCCACTCTCATGTGATATAGTTTAAGTACAATCATGTAGGTGCACGTGGTTGAGCTATATATTAACATATTTATCCTCAAGAAGCATAGGCTAAAGAATGTAAAGTTCCACCTTAAATCAAACACAATATATATTGAATGTTCAACTACTAATTGCATTGAGGTCTTTTGTATAAAACTTCACACAAGCTAAACTGTTAGGTTGGAAACAATATCAATGTTGACAGTCACTATAACACGGACAATTGCAACAAGGAGGATAACTCCCTTCACCTTAACTTACTATCAAGATAGTTGTCAAAATCAAACAGTGATTCTGGTACCTGAATGAGACACCAGAACGAATCCTCTGAGGGTTGCTGAAATCTAAAACTTCGCAATAGATATCGGATCTTAAAATTAATAAATTAGACTGAAAAAGTTATACGATGAATGTTCTGGATCAAACGTTCATTCAAATATAAGTTTTTTTTACCTTGGCTTGAATGCATGCATGATGCATGCACTATAAGCTATAAAGGTTGCTTTCTGGTAGGGGTCCTCCACGCCTGTAAGTCTGTGAAACTGTTCATTAACACTCCTGGAGCGACAGCACAGAGAGAGAGAGAGAGACAGACAGACAGACAGACAGAAGCTTTTAAGGCCTACCACACTCAACTATACTAGCAATCTTTAATTAATAGGGTTTGCAATTGCATACATCCATACATTTCAGAATATCGTTTCTTTGTCTTGTTTGGTCACCCAATTTAATCACAAATTCAATGTGAAGCAACAAACAGACGAAAGTTGTATGCAGGGCATTTGAATTTTTTTTCTTCGTTTTTCATTAAATTAAAAGGCCCCATTTGCGCTTCCATATGAGTACAGCTACAATACTGCATTTTGCAGGACATCAATGGGTGGACCTAACCCTAACCATCTATGTCTATTATAAAACAATAATGTTATTCTTACCATATTTTTATACTACAATTGTATACCTTCTTAGGTAGCATTTGAAGTAGATAGCCACATCATCTAAATTAATTAGCATTTAATTTCAAAATGTTAATCAATAATTAATAAAAAGATTGTTAATTAAATGATGATTGTGGTATACAAAGAGTCTTCTTCTGCCACCTAAGATTATTTAAGTGTTTTAATTAATAAAAAAATTGAAATTAAATGATGTAACTTGTCCAACTCATCTGCCACCTGAGATGATAAATCGGACTGGCCACCAACCAAAAACTAGGATGTGGGCACCTTAGGAAATAGAGAGATTGGACACGTAATTAAGTTTAATTTGGGATTGGGTCCATTATTACCTTTGTGTGCATGTCTCTATCATAACAAAATGTTGAACAAAATTGAGCTTACACCATAAAATCAATTGGTAGTATGAGGAGTAGAACATACAAAGTCCATCCTTTCATCAATTTTGAGATTTATTCTCAATACGTCTCCTCATGTGTGGCAATCCCTTCTTTCATCAAAGTGAGATTCATCCTCAACACGACCTATCACGTGTAGCGAATTTTTAAGCCTAACATGTAGACAAGAGAATTAAGTGATATGAAGCACGTGTGGCCGTTGGGCTTCACACATAGGACAACTTACTCTTATGAAAGTTTTGAGACCATAAAACCAATTGGCAATATAGGAGTATCCCAACTATTTATAAGTACATGCAAGGTCTCTCCTTTCATCAATGTGTGATTCAATCTCAACACATACTGTCTTTGTATCCTACACACTTGCTTTTGCTAATTGAAGTCTATTGAATTGAATATTTTTGTTTGTTTGCTAAAAATTTAGGGGGAGGTTGGTTACTCTCAACACTAGCACCAGGGCAGACCACAACCTCAAGCTTGAAGGACTTACGAGTGACACCTAACTGCCAGTTGCCATCAGTATGGATTTATTTACAGATTTCGCACTAACGAAAATTGCTGGCAGTGAAACTCAAACCTTGGTGGGGTGCCACACAAGGCTAGGACCTTACTAACCGAGTCAACCCTCGTTGGCTATTGAATTGAGTATGTTAGGGTTGAATGTTTTATTAGTTATATTTCATACCCTTTTAGATAAATAAAAATAAAAATTTTAAAATCTTAATTAAATGCATTATTATTATTATTATTATTTTACAAACGATAGCGTTAGTGGGTTAAATTGTTAAATGTTAGGGAAAGAAGATCGGTGGAGATCGAATTTCCACCATGGTGCATAGGCATTATTGCATTATTTAGTCTAGCTAATTATACATTTGAATGTTTAAGCTTTCATCATTGCCACCATTAAGACTTGAATCCATAAGAAACAATTTGTCAGTCATAACCCTATTGTTTATGTGCAATAAAATTTCTCTTGAAAAAAACAAAATATAAAGCCTAAAAACACTCAATACATAGGCAGTTAGCATGCATAGTTAATCGAAACCTTATAAATAGGTAAGCAAGTCCTATCTACATCACCTCCGAAATAGGTATCAAAACTTATAAATCCACATTACCTACACATTTGGTATCAAACCAAAATACATTACCTACATATTTAGTATCAAACACATCCACATCATCAAAATATAAGACTCCAATCTAATAACTTTTAAACCCAAAAATTAATTTGTTCCACATAAATAACATTAAATTATAAAAATGATGTTGACCAAATAAAAAAAAAACTGTAGAGGGTAAAATAAGCATGAAACAACATGACAGATGAGAACCATAACTATTAATTGACCTCATAAACTCACTTTGGTAAATTTTTAACATTAAATGATAGTCAAAAGATGAATGGGTTTTCCCTAAAATATTCTAATGCAATTGGGTTGAAATCTACTTTTAAATCAAAGGAAAACAAGGAACGTGATTAAGCAGAGGTGTATAAGAAGAGAAAATATGTGTATTATCATTTTCCTAACAAAAATAGAGAAAATGTTTTTTTGTCAGGTTGTTAAGTTGTCATACTGTGAATATAAGCCATTAATCTTGTTGATAATTGAAAATATTTGCTTTAGTTTGATTGAGCCCGAAACTAATGAAAGATTTGGGAAGAAACATGAAACCAATCCTTATACTAAGAGTGAGACATGACCGCGACTTAAGATTCAAGTAATAAGACTAAAGGAATGGGAGGAATAATTAGTAAAGCGCATGCTAACACGATCGAGCCAACCAAAAAATGCAAGACTTAGATTACCAGATGCTAGACACAATTTTCCTCTTTCTAACCTCTCCCTCTTTCTTGTTTGCCTAGCTTTTTCTTAGTGGCTCTTTCTCTTTCTAGATTTTGGTCGTTAAAATGGTAGATTGTCCGATTTCAAATATAAACTTGATAAGAGAACATTATCGAAAGAAAAAATACTTATAAAAATTTTGATTGGGTGATGAAAGATGAAGAAAAATTAAGGATATGTCATCAATATATGAATGAACTCGAAATCTAGTGTAACTCCCTCAGCCCAAAGGAGTGCAAAATAACTTGATTGCTAGAGAAATTATGGTGTGAATGGGTTTGTTTTAAATTTGAATGATATGGTGGCCTGGAACAGAGGATTCGAAAATCACAGGAGAACATTCAATCCTGATCCAGCAGTACTGTATTTGGACCACAGCCGTTGTTGTGGTGCAGCAGTGCCATTTTTATTTGGTTACAACTAGACGATAAGGAATCCAATGGGGTTTTTCTTGTACCACCACTGGTGAATCAGATAAGACAATTCTCTGAACATTTAAAGCCCGATGATATCCTAAGATCGATCCCTGTAATTGATGAGGAAGCTGAAATGAGTGTTTTTCATTTTTGGGTTCAATAGTTGGATTGATTTGATTGTTCCGAACAAAAATGTTTTTGAGAAATGATTTCTGTATACTCATGTTTATTTATGTCTCGTGACCCTCTTTTGATTTAGATAATGCAAAACTACAAATAAACATGAGTGCATGGAAGAAAAAAAAGAGAGTGCGGAAATCCTGCTCTGGTTTTACTCTTTAGCAGTATTGACGAGTTAATTTGTTTGCAAGTCATTCGTAGAAGAATAATCCTTGGCTGCTGAAAATTCAGCAGCCATCCCTGCTTTCACCAAATCAGATTTGGAATTGTGCTTACAATTTTAATTATTTAGACACATGTCCAAATTTAATTGGATAAAAACAGAAGTGGCTGTTGAATTTTCAGCAGCTAAGTATTGTTCTTCGTAGAATATATAGATAGATGATGAACTTAAACCCAATATGTAATAGTAAGTTGATACCAAGGGAAAGTTAAAAGTTTAATGGTTCATGCAGTTTCATTTTAGCACTACCTGCAAAATGCAACAGGTACTGGAGCCCCAAGTAGTCCTACAAATTGCAAGTCTCTTAGTTGGAAATTTACTGCATTACATGGAAAAGTCAATTCTATATGCATGCAAACCTACGGACTGAAGAAATTTTGCATTGTTACTAGAACACGAGTGGTACACTACTTGTTTTTATATAAGTGGTGAAAAATTTTAATATTTAAGTTATTAACTTTTTAACACACATATCTCATCATTTGTATAGTGACACGTGGTGTACCACTCCGTGTTCCGATCACATTGAAAAATCTCTCTGTGGACTGACTGCATGTGGGGGCTGATATCTTTTTTTTTTTTTTAACAAAAAGTTAGGGGGAGATTGGCTTATTTTCACCACCAACGGCAGGGTATACCACTATACCTACAACCTCAAGTTAGAAGAACTTACGTCTGGCATCTAACTGTCAGCTGCCACTGATATGGATTTACATAAGAATTTACAGATAATGCAACAACGAAAACATTTGACTACAGGGATCGAACTTGGATTGAAGATTAACCACAAACATGCCTTTACCAACTGAATCAACTTAACTGGGAACTTATATCTTCAATGATAAAAAGAGCACTTACTTTCACATCTATAGCAAAAATTCACCTCTCGCATTACCTTTTTCTTATAATTCTCTTTTTATTATTATTATTATTATTATTTGAAACAAAACACGAAAGAAAAAGAAAACCTGAACATCTGAGTACTAGCTGAGATTTTTGTTTTTTGGTCAAGTTTGGTGCCAAATGAGTATGCATAGTAGCATGTGTGTGGGAAATGATCAATTAATGGAGCACTTTCTGCAGTGCATATAAGCATTTGCTTGCTCAATCTCATGAAACACGTATATGTTTTATACAAAATATTTATTTAGAATTATTGCTTATGGAACTAGAATAGTGGGCTATTAGAACTGGGGGAGTCAATTAACAAAGACTGATCTTTGAGACCTGGCCTCTCATGGGCTAAAGCAGCAAAATAGCAAAATCAGGTGTATAAACAAATGGGCCATATCACGCATATGGCTTCTCAGGACCTAATTGAAATTTGGATTAATGAACTAAAAATCCGTGCAGATGTCGTCGAATGTGTTATAAATATGAGGTAATGGTCTTTTGGAGTAACACCATTACAACATACATCCAAACTAAAGGACTTTAAAAGGCCAATAAGGGGGAAGAAGTTCTAAGACCATCTCCAACCATTGCCCTAAAATCTAAAATTTTTAGCTTTGAAAATTTAGGTTTTAACCCAGAAACAAATTTTCTGCTCCAACCATTCCGGCCTAAAATTTTAGCCTCAGATTATTGAAGAATAAATTTAGGCTAATTTTTTTTTAAAATTAACTTTTCAAAAAAAAATTATGTAGACTATATCCTAAATTTATTTAATGAATATTTTAACCTAAAAATATTTAAATTCCGATAAATATTGAAAAATTACTAAACCGACACATTAAACTCATGAAACACTATAGAAGAATATGAAACACATGATAGAGATGTATAAACACAAGACACATGAGCAAACATGGTTTTGGAAGATGGTAGAATGACAAATTGGAAGAATTGTAGATAAAAAGTGAGTTTTGTGTGGATGTTTCAACAATTATATAGGTATTTATAGAGTTTTTTGGTGAATTTTGAGTTAAATAATTTTTTATAATTCTTTTAATAGTTGGATTCAATAAATTTATAAATATAAAACAAAAATATTAACTAAATTAAATGTAAACCGTTAGATAACCAACAACCCATTTGAATGTGAGTTGTTGATCAACCAAAAGAGTCGTTGGGCTCAATGTTATTGGTAGACAAGTGGGAGATACACCCATGTGAGTGGGGGCTCCACCACTAATCTTGGGCTAAATCTAGCTTTTTATAGGTTTTAGGCGATGAGTTGGAGTTAGCCTAAGGGTGTTATTTCAAAAAACTATTGCTCTACGTTGTGATAAGTTCAAGGAACCAATACTCACAAATTCTTTAGTTCATGGGCCAAATTTTACGAATCAATTGATATTGTTCACAAATTTTACGAACAGAACCCTCGATAGTTCTTTGTTTCAAACTATACCAGTTTTCGAGAGTGAAGCTATCAACCGTTCGACCATATCCCCGAAAAATAATTCTTCCCTCTAAAAATGAAATGAAGAATAAGCGGTTTGATCATACAAAGTACCAATTGGTTTAATATCACCGACCTTGAAATTTATAAATAATCTAAAGCCCTTGATAATATTAAACTTGGTACATTATACATGATCACATGAGGCAACAAGTCCAAGTAACTCTTATCTTTCAACAATTTCCACATGAAACAATCAACCCACATCACATCACCAATACAAAAGCAGTTTCTTACATCACATAAAGCAGTTCACTTCCAGGAATTTCTCAAAAATCCTCCAGTACTTCACTCTTTTGACTTCACACATAAATATGTCATGTTAGCCTTCAGAAAATGAGAAATATTCCAAGCCTTCTTCTGTTCTTCCACATACTATGGAGCACACCACTAATTTTACAAACATTACTCCCACTGGTTACAGTATTTCTGTAGTCTTTACGTCTACTGTGAGGTCAATGAGCTATCTTACTGGGCGGAACTACCTTGTCCTTCCATGTATGGTCTAACGAAAGTTCTCCTCCACCACACTTCAAACGCCCTCTGAAGATTCGGGCAGCTGTCGCCAGCCTTGAGAAAACTTCCCAACCAAGAAAGCATAATACTTTGCTGGTCCTCTAGAGGCAGAGTGAGGATTGTCCTACCAATTCCTTCTTCAACAACCTTTCTGTCAAATGACCGGCACCCATGTTGCAGCCAGTTGTAGTCGTCAATCAATGGCTGCAGCCAGGTTTGTAACAACAGCAGACGGGTATCCTTAGATGGCAGCAGCTCCCCTCTACCAATGCCAACAAACAGCCTTGCTGTGATACAGCTAACATGGTAACGAGATACAATAGGCAGCTTCGTATGTAAGGCTGCCAATTCTTGCTGGCTAGCCCACATTACTGCAAATTCGTCTGCGGCTTGCTTGTCAGCCAAAATCTCAAGCAACCATGAGAGGTTATCAGCTGCCAAAGCTATTTGCTTCACCACAGGTTCTTTGTTGTCGACAGGTTTATCAGAAGACTCTGGCTCTGCAGCGTGCTTGAATAGGGACAACAGCAAGTTCACACAGCTTCTGCACGAGTTATATAGTGTTTCATTGCAGACGTTAGCTGAACCTTGAGAGCTTGAGGCACTGTTGTTCTCCTTAAGGAGCTTGAGCACTACGGATTTCATTTCACGCCTGCCTCTCTCCTCATTGCTTGCAAGAACAAGTCCAATTATGTGGGAAAGTGTGTCCTTTTGGGGTTTAGAAACGTCGGACGAGACTCGTTTCAGTACAGGAGTGACCCCAATACCCTCACTTTGGAGTCGCAAGACTGACGAGACAACTTTTTCTTCTTCCTCGTCCCCAACCCACGGGACTGCTTCCAAGTACTCTAAACATGACTGCATGCACGAGTTGAAGCCAAGTAGTTCTGCAATCTGAAAGAAGGTGCCATTAAGATTCAGGTTAGGTTTCGGTGTATTCAGATTAAATTATGACATACAGATGGTATATAGGGAGGCAAGATGAAAAATGAAAATACAGGTAAGCTGACGAGAGATATACAAAACCTACCGAATGACGGTATATGATAATCTAAACGATTCTACTTCTTTGCATTATAAGAGTTCATTTACCCACTTTTCGAACCATCTTAACAACAATCAAATCTGATGTCAAAAATAAACCCTATTAGTATCAGCGGCCATAGGCTAAATGAACTTAATGAACGCTCCAAAACATGGAGCAATTTGATCCCTATCGATGAACTTAACGAAGCCAAACTTTCTAGCTAATCACATATGATTAAGAAGGGCCATTCAGATAAAACAATCAATCTGCATCTCAAAATGGATATAGGGTGCTGAAATGGAAGATGCCACAATCCTAAGCTAAAAAAATATCACACGATAGTGACCAACCACATTTTAGATTCGATATAACCAAACAGTTTGCAAAGGCCACTTACAAAATCTACCTAATCACCACTGTGCAGGGATGAAGCACCTTTTTTCTGTCTAAACATGTTTAAAAAACAATTCTCGTGCATGGAAAATTATGTGCGGATAGATATTACTCAAGTTAACTACAAAAGAAGCCTGATGAGCGTATATCCCTCGACTTTCTCAGAGAAGGTCATGTTTTTTAACATTGAACAAATATATACAGCTTTGTATGAGGTGCATATGTACACATTTCTCGTGCAATAAACATGCTTTCTAACCCTAATAAGTGAATCTCTGTTCGCTTTCCTCTTATTCTTTTTCATTCTATTTGTTAACCAGAAGGATAGTCATTTAAAGAGAATACCAAAATGACCTGCCAAAATCCAATTGGACGGAGAACAAAACAACAGATAAAGAAGCATCATGATATAAAGAATCAACATGTGGAGGCATTAGTAAAGGCATTAGTAAAGGCACACCCCTCTTCTCCTCCTACACACCCCCTTTTATTTCTGGCTATCGAATTGAATAAATCAAATGGAAATAGTAGATAGGAATAAACACGGGTGTGTAGGGGTCAATGTATTAAAAGCATGAGGTGTGGGCGAAGCCTCACGGAACCTAAATTTTTTAATATATACACTGAGCGTACACATATATTACATTAAAAAAAAAGATTATTAATCAATAATCACCTTGAGCACACACATATATTATAAATACATATACACACATATATATACATATATTATATATATAATAGAGGATGAAAAGCACAATGAGCACACATAACAATGCATGCAGACAGCACACACATCCATTATATAAAAAAATAAAAATTAGAAAAAAAAAAAGGCAAAGAGATGATTGTGCAAGGAAGAGGCATGAAGCAGTTAACACCCTACCCAAAATTTGGGTTTGGGAAATATAAAAAAAATCCCCTGAGGCGCGCTTAGGTGGCTCCAGCGACGCCTTCCACCCACTCCCTCAAAACAGAGGCAAGCCTTTTAAAACATTGGTAGGGGTAGAAAAAGGGTGTATGGTTATTATTTCTCTTAATAAAAGGGAGAAAGATTTCTACAATATGATTAAATGATAAGCCACAGTACAGTGCAATAAAGCTTATATCAACTCCATGTCCGTCATATACACTCTGTATTAATTAATATTATAAGTGACATGAAAATTTGTAACAAGTATATATCCGAAACAGGAGGGATTTGGTGATTCCACCCGACGGCTGGAGCTCCTAAAAGTAATACACATAAGAGTATGAAAAGTATAACCAACGCAAAATATATCAAAATAATGAAGAGCAGTAGCAGAAAGACTGAGGTAATTGGTTTTGTATCTGGCATTAACGCATAACCAACAATAAAAACAGCAATTTTGCAATCCACAGAAGTGAGATAAATCATGCATTACACAGTTCAGCGTATTACCTTTAGAATGCGGAGTACACGCGAGACACTTTGTTTCATCAAGCCGTTGCCTCATGTCTTTGCAATACATCAATCCAACGGTTTCAACATATATTTCAACATCATCACAATCTTCCATGTTAAGACAAGTTGAACCAGGCTGTTGTTCAGAAAGTTTATCAGCAAAAAAGTTGCTATGCTCAACAAGAACATTCTTGTGAACGCTCAACTTCACGCAAAATCCCTGCTTTCCAAGTAAAACCACCTTCATATCACTAGTTCCAGGATCACCAAACTCAATTGCTACCTTCCTAGGCAAATTTTCAACTTTGGGCCTGGGCACTCTCTCCGGAACCATAGATGCACTAACCACCGTCGCATCCGGCGCCTCAGGACCAACACCCCGTAGACCATCAGAAATACTCGCTGATCTCGACGGGATAAAGGCTAGCTCTTTCTCACTCAGTGGGGTTTGTTTTCTGTGAGCTGCTTCCTTGGGTGGTGGTGGTGGTGGTGATGAGGGCTTCGGTTTGTGCATGGAATTGTGAGCTTTTAGGTTCTTTTGAAACACAACAGGAGAAGGGCAGCACCAAAAACCTTCCGGCGTCACGGCAATTGGGACATTTCTAATCTTGACTTGGCCTTGTTCTACCCTCTTAAGTCTAATTTCAGCCATATTTCACAAGAACTTACAGCAATTACAGTTAGCACATTGCTGTAAATCCCCAATACAAAGTTTTGGAACCAAAACTCTCTTCCTCTTCAAAAGGATCTAATTACAATGTAAACTCACAAGCATGAAAGGTACAAAGGTGAGACTTCGAGGTTGATGCTAAGAACCCTAAACTGAGAAATCACTTACTCCACAGCAAGAATTGCATTTCAGTGAAAACTGAACCGACCCAGCCAGCGATTTCTCTGGAAAAAAAAAAAAAAAAAACAAAAGATGCAATCTTTTTAAGAATTAAACAGCAGAAAAGTAAGAACAAAGTTTGAGGGCACTAAACGGATTCAAAAGCACAGAAACCACAGATCAAATCCAACACAAAAACCCACAAACAATTAACAAAATGGAATAAAGATGGATTTTTTTTCCCCCAATTTGAAAAGAATTTGAAACCCAAAAGAGAGAACTCACCAAGAACTGGTTAATCTGAGAGCCCTCTGAATATTTATTTTTAAAGTGAATGAATGGGAGCTCTCGGTGTCAAGCATCAAGGGAACCAGTGAACAGATAGTTGCAGGGAGGAATGATTAGTAATAGAGAGCCTTTAATTAGTAAAGCTAAGAAAGCCCACAACCCAAAAGGAATAAAAAAAATATAATAGAAAGAAAAACAAAAAGAAAAAGAAGAAAAGTAGAAACCTGCAGAGATTGATGGTTCATGGGTTGTGTTTTTATACTTCAACAGGCTATACTTTTGATGATGATTATCTCTCTGCTGCAAATGCAGATGCAGATGTTCTCTCTCTCTCTCTCTCTCTCTCTCTCTCCCCTCTATCTAGAAAATACTTTCTCAGTAACCAAACAGGCATGCCTTACACTTGTCTCTCATCATTTTTCTATTACTCTTTTCTGTGTTCTTTATTTTTTTGGCTGCAACTTTTTCTCTGTTCAATATTGTTCCTTGTGCTGGCTTTGTTGGAAGTGGAACGTTGCTGGATTTTATAGGCTTTTTGAATTTATGAAATGCCTATAACAATTTCTCTTATGTTAAATAAAATAATATTCTTATTACAAAAGTTATTAATGTGAATATATTTCTTTGTCAGGAGCATCGCTTTCTTGTTGAGTTGATGTGTACATTGATCCAAAGACTGAAGTGGATCTTTGAAATTTGTATCTGCCAAATTGATCTTTGACTAAAGGTGAAAAGAGGGTACTAGGTCCCTTCCATCAAGTCTTACTTATTAAACAATTCAAACCTTTAAAATTTAATTCAACAATTAAAATTATTATAACTTATAAAGTGGATCATTGTTTGTAGTTGTTGAATTAAATTTTAAGGATCCGGATTGCTTGATGGAAGGGCTCCGGAGAAAATCTCTTTCCTAAAAAGAGCACATGTTTGCCAAATGTTACATAAAAAATGAAAGTTCAGTGACTGATGACTTGAGTTTAGTTGACTTTGTTTGACTACTATTTTATTTACGATTTATTTTTTGAAAAATTTCCAAACAAACAATTTTAATGAAAATTTTCTACTTCTTATGTTTTTATGTTTAACTTTATGTATTCTTTTATTTGTACAAATGGCTCAACATTTACTCAAATTTGAATCATCTACATTACTATAGTTTAGATGACTTTTTAGTATAAAAATCGTTTGTAATATAAAAAGAGTTTAATGATTTTAAAGAAAATATAGAATGAAATATGTATCATATAAAAAAGAAACGAAATCAAATAAAAAGAGATTGCCATAACGAGGTTTTAAGTTGATGTAAATTGAACCGTCCCACATGACACTAGTCAATAATTGACTTACGAAACCTCGGAAAGCCAAGTTTAATAAATATATAATTAATTCCGAAAAGCGAATTCCAATACAAACTCAAGGTTTATTTATACGATAGCTTGAAGTATAAAATAGGTTGCCTATAAAATCAGATTCTGAAACCAATTCCTTATTCCAAGTTGCCAACACATAACCCATAATAAAGATTTCGAGAAATGTTAAGAAGACTTTCTTAAAAATAAGACTATTCATGAATTTTCTATCACTTTATGTTTTTGGCATAATATTTTATAATGTTGACACAATAATTGATGTTAAACTGTTATGTAGCAGAGAGTACACGAAGGAGTCCCACTTTGAGAGATACTCCACCCCTAAAATACACTATGGGCTATACCTATAGGCAACCCAATGCCCCAACCGCATAGTAATTGTCTTTAGTTACAATAAATGTTTAAATGCATCTCCACTTCTAAATTGTATACCCTATGCCATGAGTATTAAAATATTAAAAAAAAAGATAATTTTATTTGTAATTTCGGATATGATTTTAACCAATCTCGTCACGCCACGTGTTATTATCTTAAAGTACAATTTTTGTAAATTGCCCAGTAACGCCACTGAATTATTTTTCTGTATTTTTAATCATTTTTATCAACCTAATTAAAGTGGACCGTTGGATTACCTTATTTTGTACTCCAATAGCCCATATTGTGCCATGTGGCCCAAAAGTAAAATTATATTGTTTCAAATTTTTCTTTTTCTTTTTCTTTTTATTTTTATTTTATTTTTGCTAGAAAAATCTGGACCGTAGGTAGAAACATTGTGCAAATCCAAAAAAAAAAAAAAAATTATTAATGTGGCTGACGCACGTGTCTGAAGTTGCGCGTGAACCACACATGCCTGAAGCAAAAAAAAAATATAATAATGTGGCTAGCGACAACCTGACGTCATTCCCCCCAATCACTGGGTCAGGCAATTTGGGCCTGGGTTGTGTGTCGGGCTCCCCTGGAACCCAATTAATCGGGTAGGGCTAGAGCACTTTTTGAGAGATTGGGGGATTGGATTACCCAATGGCCTAGGAGATTGTCTTCCGATGGACTTGCTTTGAAAGAATCTCTTTAGCATTTCTCTTTCGAACCGCATTGTCTCTCACTAATAGTTTTTGTTTTCTTTGTTACAAACAATATTATGAAAGGGAGAATCTAACTCAGGGCATTAGTGCAAAAGAAAGGACTTTATAAAATAAGTTCACTCTTATTGTGCGTCTTGATTGATTAAAATGTATGCTATGTTTATCTCTATATAACATTTCATTATTGAATCAAGACACCAAGCTAGAGAACAAACATGTTGTATGTAAGTTTTTCTCTAGTACATGAAATGAAACTCTTTAACAATTTAGCTACAAACTCGTTGCAATCTCGCATAGATGAATTGATTTGCAAATTTAAAATAAAACCTAATTTTATTCTTTATTAAAACTAATGGTGGCCCATTTTAGTACATGTTTAGGGAAATGAAGGACCATAATTCAAATGTGCCCCACGGGAATTTCCTTTTCTTCTTTATGTTCCATAACAATGTACCTAGTTTACTTTTGTTCTTTGCTTTTATGCTGTTGCTATTTACTTTATAAAAAGAGTGGGATATGGATCATCATAAGAATCACAATCAAGTGGCACATATTCACATAAGAATCACATAAGAAATATTTGACAAGGAGCCCCCACAAATATGCAAACAAAAATTGAAAATCTTTTGACTTAATTTTGACCCTTTTTATTTCTTTTAGGTTTTTGTAATTATCAAAAAGAAAAAGCTATGGAGTGTGTTGTCAACTGTGCATTCTAGCATATATGTTTGTGTGTGTGTGTGTGTGTGTGTTGTATACATAGATATCATGCATGCAATGCTAGAGTAAAAAAAAAAAAAAAAAAAATGGTGCAACCCAAAGCTCTCTGCTTGGCGAGGATCAGGGGAGTTTACAAATAATGCGAAAATGGAAGAAAGTGAGCGCACGTTTTCATGATCAATGGTGGTACCAAAAGAAATTCCATGGAAGATGGCCTTGCTGTAAGTTGAGCCCACCATGGAATATGGCTAATCATGTGGTGGGTTTGAATTTGATCGGTGTCGAGCTGTAAATTAACCAATTAACAACTAAAGCTAATTTGTGTGAGATGAAAGTCTTATACCTAATACCTAATGAGGGAAAAGGTCCAGCTGCATGCATGCTGCTGACGATGGAAAGGTTAACAAACAGAGCATAATGTATCTTAAGTTCCCTTGTGTTGGTGATTAAAAATAAAAAAAAAAAAAAAGCACTTTTCTATAATACGTTGTGAATGAGATGCATCGGTGTTTGAATGACTAGATTAAAACTGTCAAAATTCAACCATGTAAATTTAATCGTCCAATGCACCGGGCATGTGTATGGTAGAACTTACTGAAAAAAATATCTGAACTTACATGGCCAAGAGCTGAGATCTTTATTAATTAGAGGGCTTCAGCATGACTTCAAAGCTTAAGGGACGAATTACTTAATCATGGGTTTTTTTTTTTTTTTTTTTTTTTTTTGGGGAAACCGGAAACCACACGTGGTGGTTGGTTTGGTGGATTTGTGATTTAAACAGGAATAGCAGTTTTGGTGGGATTTAGCTTTGGACTCCCCTTTGTCTTTTTTGTGGTCCTAGAAGGTTGAAATGAAGATGTGATACCATACACAGAAACAATGCATTAAAGCATGAAACTACATGGAATCTTTGTTGGTGATTTTGTCCTTTTTTTTGTCTGTTCAGGAAAAGAGCAAGCAGCCAATGCCATGTTTTTGCCTGTTTTCTTTAGCAGAAGCGATAACCATGGCAGATTCGAAACATGTAACTGAATGCATAATTAAACAGTTAAAATGATTTTCCACTTCATTGGCATCGATGTTTAAGGGTCTGTTTGGGATTGCTTCTAACCGTCAAGAAAAACACATGCACTGATGCACATATGCTTCTTCAGGAAGCACTAGGATTTTTAACAAAATATTCAATTTGTATATATAATAGCACTTGGGAGTAAAAGCGCTAAGAAAAAGAAAAAAAGCAATCCTAAACAAGTCAAAAACATCATAACTGCAGCGCTAGCTAACAGAAGCGAAATGTAAATGTAGTTTTTACATCTCAAATTTGCATCTCTCGCTCTCACGCCAAATCATATTCTTATATGTTATCGCATGAGAACAATACAGTATGAAAACTGCAGTAAAAGAATCAAGAACTCTGGGAGAAAGTACAATCGAAGAAGCTGGGTGAGAAAAAATAATTTCAACAAATAGGAAATATATAAGAATTGACCGTTTAAGCATTCCATCACTACAAAACCAATAACTTCTACCAGAAAAAAGAAAATCCATCCACAGTTAGCTAATCCAAAGCTGCTACAGGATCAGCGAAAGTGAAAAAGAAAACTGAAACAAAGGGAAACGATGAAGTTTGTCATCCTCGATTCTTCAACGAATCACTAAAGAACAAACATTGGTAAAATCTACCTGCTGAAAAGATCACACAATGTATTGCAATTAGCAGCAGATCCAAAGCTGAATAAACCCTTGTGTCACTGTTACGACTCAGTCAATTTTACTTTCAGCTGGATCCAAGATCCGTTTTATTATCAACGGTTGGATCATAAACGGCAATGACTGAGAACTCACCACTGGGAGACGCGGAGATTATTCTATTTTCACAAACTGCCTTTTCATTATTGAAGCGCGGTCAAGCGTATGCTGAGATTGCAGGAGATTATTCTCATTCAAGGCTTAATAGAGTCGCCCCCGGCACATGGAAGCTCCACAATGGCATGGATGTCCTTCTCCAGGAAGATGTTTATATCGATAGTCATATGTTATTTCTTCCCCCAACGCTATCTGCTCACATACAGTAGAATTATCAAGAATAACAGTAGTCACTTTAAGCACAGTAATGCATATCAGTTGCAGAGAGCCATCATCAATTGTACATCAAATGCCATCGTCAATTGACCGTTGAGTATACCAATAGCAAGGATAACTTAGCAACTGACCATGTAACCATCACAACACTCTCAATCTTAATTTCTGAGATAATTACTAATGCGTCATGCACAAATAAAATCATTCTACGAGAAGAAATGAGAGTGCTTACATCTTGATTCGCATAGAGACCAATATGTGCACGCAAACTATCCATGCTTTCCACAAGAACTTGGTGATTCACAAGATTAGGCGAGCAGCTACAAAAGAATAGCATATGTCAAGTATATCACAAGGCACTCGCATTGCCCGAGAAACAAATAAAAATATATGGATAAAAGATAATTCAGCAATGTCTTTCATTACCTATGATTGATGAATTTTGAAACATTTCCATAATTAGTTGAGTCAATTACATGATGGGCCTGTCCTTCGACCAATCTACTCATATCATTAACATGAGCATCAATTTCATATAAGTAGCCGTAACCATCTTTTCCATACCTGATCATTCGTAATGGACCATTCAAAATATGGCACGAAAACTAAAAAGTAGAGTAGAACAATAGGTGTATCTATCAGAACTAAACCGAAACCTGTCGTGCCTCTCATTTGCTTCATGCTCATCTAAAACCTCGCCAATGTACTCGCAAACAAATGTGCCGCGGATAATTGCTTCACCTGCCCTGACTCCCCATCCCTGCAATTGGGTACTGAAGTCAATACAACTCTTGAAAATCATCAAAAACCGACATTTAACTTTTCAGTTACCTATCCTTTTTAGCTTAGGGAGGAAAAAATAAGGAAAGAAAAATAAACTACCTTTTTATCTGTTTTGAAGACTTCCAGTTTCACTCTTACTCCATTCTGCAAAACCCTATTAGGACAAGATCTATTGCAGCTGCACATCTGATTGCATTCATAAACGAGGTACCCTTCCTGCAAGATTTCAAAAGAGCAATAAGTCAACCTTATGTTCCCACCAATTAAAAATAGGATAATGAAAATTATGTGAAAGTCGAGCATGATATGAATCCCTTCTTGCTTTTTTAAATAAAGACTGTGGGGGCAGTGGAATGGCACTACCCTCCAAGAACCTGTGCCACATTCAAATCCAGAATATATCTATGTATACATGCATATAGATTGAGAGAGAATATGACGGTCTATGCGGGAACTATCTCAGGCTCTTTTTCTCTCTAGCAAACGGTTAAGACAGAAAAAACAATCTTCCATATAGAAAAGATCCTGTGTTTATAAAAACCACCAAATCCAAGTAATGCATTTTTATGTGCTTGTCTGCGACACAATCAACAACACGGCATATTTATGTTTTCCAGGGTATAAATGGCCATCAAGTAAAATGAAAAAGAAGTTAAAGACTTCCAACAATGGAGAGCATACGACCATCATATGTGATCAGGGGTCAACACTTAAACATGTACTGAAATTAGAGGAGATGAGACTGGTGGTTAGTGGTAGATTTTGATTAGCATTACCTCCAAGATAATTCGACCTCTCTCATCATATGGGAATCTGCCACGCATGGATTTCCCGTAGATGTCTTTTGCATCATCATAGTCATTATCAAAAAGGTAAACATGATCACATGTTTCAGGACAGCATGTAGAAGGCGGGCATGCGCACCCCAATTGCAAACTCTGCAATGAAATAGACCAAAAAACATGTTAAATGCCAACAAAAATTGGAAAAAGAAAATACTGCAACGTATTCATCATGAAGTCATAGTAAATGCATACTATTAGAGAACAAAAATATATTGTAACTAGGATCCTAGTCAGCTCGAATATTTGGTTCCAGGTTTGTTTAGGGGTGTAATCTAGTATTCAAAATTAAGTTATTTGGTTATGTATTTAGTTTCCTGTACTAATGAGGGTCATGATTAATAAATCTCATTCTCCCCATTTTTTTCACATGGCACCAATGCAAGATATAGTCTTCTTAAAGAAAATCGTTATTCCGGTCAGATGGCATCTAACTAAATGTCGTCATTGCGGTTCTTTTTCATATTACTGGCTCATTGCATCCAAAGTTTTGGTCAAAGTCTTCCTTTTATTTGCACCTTTACTACAATTATGGTGGTCCAGGTGAGAGTGATGCATATTTAAACATGTAGCATACATGCAATGCTGAGAAAATCAGTGACTGAAAGATATTAGATCAAAGATTGAAAAGTAAAAAAAAGTAAACCTCTCTATCGAGTCCCAGGGATTGATGAAGCAAGGGCTTCATAATATAGGTAAAGCTCTCCCAAGGCAAGGAATGACCAGCATTTTGGTCATTAGAACCACCTGCAAGGGCAGGATAAGAATCCAATTGGTCTTCATCTGCTACACAAACCACCGGGACCAATTCCTGTCCAAAGCTTATATCATCACACAAGACAAGAGCCTTCTGGAAGGATCTTTGGCTCAAGTGATGTGCATCAATAAGATAGTGGCTCTCATCCACCTCCCACTTATCGTCACGAGGATCTGATGAAGGTGGAGATCTATGCCCCACAGTACCAATTGGAAGAGGCATCACCGGAGACACAAAGCATTCCTTGAATTCTTTGCATCCTTTAGGGCAAATAAAGCCATCTTGATGCCAATCTACCCGAAGATTATACTCGCTGCAGAGCTTGGCTGCCCTTAGATATAAACTTTCTGGCAGGACTCCATATTGTCCCTCCAGCATGGCTTTGAGACTGATCTTGCAGCAAGCAGAGCGAGCAACAGATAAGATGTCTAGGTTACTCGGCCTACATTTTGTTTTCTGCATCTCAGAAAACAGAATTCTTGCTACTGCTGAACAATGTGAGTCCCCTAATCTAGACAGACTTGCTGCCTCAGTTGCATGACGCTGTACATTTATTCCTCCAGTACCAAGTGACTTTGATGCTTGAATACGTTTCTTGATTGTAGCATTTGCCCTATTCCTGATCCTATATGATGCTGCTGCCAAATTTTTTCTCAATCTAGGGCGACTAAGTCTCCCAGATTTTAATCTATAAGCATAATAACGTATCCCCTTCTTTGAAGGCAGAGAACTGGCTAAACTTGGTCCCATGTGAACAGCTTGATGGTGACGACCAAGATCAGGAAGTAAATCAAACTTCAACCCACAAAACCTGCAAACAAACTTTCGTTGACCGCTTACATTCTCAGTGTTATTCTTCACAGAAGCTGAATTGCATAACTCAAACTTCCTTGGAGAAACATCACCAGCAGACAGGACAGGCTGTGGAGCTTTTGAGAGCCTGAAACTATCACGATGAATTGCAAGCACATGCAACCATAACTCGTCTGTATTCCCAAAGTGGCTTCCACAAGGAATACACTGGAAAAGCATGCATTGTTCAACAAATTGCACACAATGTCTCTCCTGAACATGAGTTTCCAAGACTTTCTTATTAGTAAAACAATCCAGGCAGATAGCACATGCATAACCTCTAAACAGCCATTGTGCTTCCTTTTTATGATTGCCCATCCAGTGAGTCCCAAGTGCTTGGTCATCTGAAAACTCCTGCGAGCAAACTTTGCACCTAATAGCTTGTTCGTTGTCATCCCCAGTCCATTGCAACAGAGCTTGTTCTTTCATGGCAGAAGAAGCAACATGTGCATCTTCATCATCATTAAAGCCCCAAATCCTTCTAAGTCTCTCCTTTTCAGAGCAAACCAACTTTGTGAATACTTCTCCAACGCCAAGATTATTAGAAGCTTCAGATAGGGCCCACTGAAATTGCACATCCTTAGGAACAGGGTTTCTTAAAGATAATATACTTTTAAAGAGCTTGTAAAAGAGCTCACACGCTTGATGTAAATTAAACTTTTGCTCCTCTGAGTGACAATCTTTCAAAAGATCTACAAAAACTTCTTTTGATATTATCCTACTCTTACCATTTCTTGCACGTTTGAGCCAGCTTGGGAGGTGCTTTTCGCAATATAATGAATGCCTCTTTGGGCTTTCCAAGCAAGGGTTGCTGTCATCCCAGAAACAAGACCCTATGCAGCGCTGCTCTCCTGTTGTATTACAAGCTTTGGCAGGAGACTCGGACTTCTCAAATAAGCTCCCTCTTTCACGGAAGGCATTACCAGCCCCGATTGAGACAGGATCTACCTGTAGAGGACTTTCAACATCTCCCACCAATACTATCTCTCTGCAGTTTGTAGTCTCTAAATTAGAAATGTTCTCCTCAAACTTTCTCTTAAGTGTATACTCTGGAAAATTTGAGATGGTCTTCATATCATTCTTTGGTCTGTGCTTCTTACAAAATGAAGAGCCTTGTAAAGACCGATGCTTACATCTAGTTCCAAGGACAGTTGTGCCTTCACACAGTGGTTGATCACTAGAGTGAGACCCTTCAGCTTTGGTAGAGCTTCCCATGAAACGAGAGGACAAATGTACACAACAGTAAACATCACCATCATTTGCCCACCTCACGCATTGCCTTCCCTTGGCTTCAATATAAGCAATGCACTGTCGATTTTTACTTCCAGGCTCAGAAGATCTTATGGCAGCAACTTCATTGGCTGGTGTCATTTCCACATCTTTGGTTTGGATGAACTTAGAATTACCAGCTTCAACTAATACTCCATCCCATTTATCAGCAACTCGCCCAGGTGTGTCTGCTGGTGCAGCTATATCTTTCATATCTTCTTTTTTATAGGGTTCTGATGCTAATGTAGCCGCATTTGAAGTGTCTCGATTATTAAAGAATTCAGAGTCAATTTCAATAGCTATAGATTCATCTGATCCCCTAGATTCCACCTGGGAAGCATTTGCCTCTGCACGACGAACTTCGAGCTTTGGCCTTTTCCAGCCAACTTGGAGATTTGGGGTTAAGGGACCATCACTAGTCTGCTGTTGAAAGTCGACACTATTCGTTGTGGGATGAGAGGTTGAAAACCATTTCATAACTTCATGCTTCCATGTTTTCCACTCGGAACCCAATGTAGGCTGCAATGGTGCATTCTGGAGAGACTGGACTTCATTCCAGAGAATAGAGTCAACTAGTTCCTGAACCAGAAAGGGAAACATAAAGCCAAAAGCTTGATCAAATGACTTTAACTGTAAAAATTATCTCAAAACAAAATCCATGGAATGGTAACATATTCCAAAACAAAGTTACAAACAGATATGTAAGAGGCACCGGAAGTAAGTTTGAGTGGTCTTCACTCATGCCCTATCACAATGAAATAAATAGCTATAACAACATTTACAGTGAGCACACCCAAATTCCATGGAATGGTAACATATTCCAAAACAAAGTTACAAACAGCTATGCAACTTTTCTTACACAAACAGTCCACCACTCAATTAAAAGTGGAAAACAACTGCCGAGCATATGTATACCATGCACTGTACATAAATTAATTTTAACTGAATGGTCAAAAACTAAAACAAGAGGAAAGAAGCAACTTACTTTAGCTCCATTACCGGGAGCCTTACTGATTAAATGGAAACAAATTAACGGTAAAAATACTCCTAAGAAAAATCATGCAATATATATACCAACACAACATGGAAGGAAACAATATAAGGTTGAAACCTATTCTTTGAAATTACGGCTATCTAATGCATGACAACTTGTACTATTGTACTACCACAGTTCAACCAGTGAACATACAACATAAATGAGCAGCAAAAATTATAATGTATACCTCCTTAAGTACTTCAATGGTTGCAGCATTACTCGCATTCTGACACTGCTGCACCCAAAAGTTATATGAACGTTCTAGCCATTCAGAATTTAGGTAGGTCTGTGATATCATCTGTAAAGGAAAATAAAATGGCATTTCTTAATAACTAATCAGAAGAAAAACAAAATACGAAATAAATAAGTAATTTATTTCAGAGCAGAACAAAATTTCAAAATAAAAAATAGTCTGAAAATATAGGTTAATCTTATAAATATAACATGGTAAGAACACGAAAACTTTATAGTATATGCAAAACACACGCATGAAAACACAAACACAAGTGCGCACATAGAATAACAGATAAATCTTTTCCGAGCTTGAAGTATTGGCAAGTAAAACTGTAAAAGTGATGATGACAAGATCAGCAGAAATATGCTAAATCAATTTCCAAGGGGCTCCTTCTACACCGACTTTAAAGCTAATCAATTTTCTTCCCAAAAGTTATGGATTAAGGACAACTACAAGAAGAAATACAATTTGACACACAAAATAAGTCAGAAGAACCTGATATATATTTATTAGAAGATTAATTGGTCTTTTTTTCATCATCAATAGTCAACGTTGAAGGAAAAAAAAAAAGCAGTTAAATTTCATTACAGACAATGCCTTAGCTCATGCTAAAAATAAATGAATAAAAAAAAAATAAAAAAAGACAAAAGAAACAGTTTCTGCCTATTTTAAAAATTCAAGTATCACTAGATGTAGCAATTTACACTTTGCAGCTTCAGAAGCATCTTTCCAAGATTAGAATAGCCACTGCAACGAGAAGCCTCCATAGCAAATTCCTTCCAGACAGCCACATCACGAGCAGTCTCTATCAAAGCCTACGCAAGTTGACATATCTAAGAGAATAACATCAAAGCAGAAGAGGATACTAAAGACACAATAAGTTGGTAGCTCCAACTATGGAAAACGAAAGTTTGTAGAGAGCATGAGAATCTCAATTAAAATCGCATACCTCAGTATGAAATTGGTCAACAATATTCAGCATTCCAACAGCTAACTTTTGCATAATAAACCGACGTGCTATGGTCAAATCTTTAACCACTTTTAAGCCAACTTTGTGCGTTTTATATGCAATAGGGTGTGGAAATTCATCGATGGAACGAACAAGTAGTGTGTCTGCCCAAGAATAATTCCTTGTGTGTGGAAAAAATATCACAAAATATTTTTTCCTATCATGAGTTGGTTTTGCTCTCAAAGTCGATAATGGGCAGTCAGCTCTTGCACACCGTATTCCTGTCTGCCACTTCCCTCTCCACTATACTTGGACAAATAGAGAGGTACCAAAATAAAATGAAATCAGCAATGTTAATTTATTCCACCAGTTTCAATCTTTATAGTTTTGGTTACAGTCAGCAAAGGAAAATGGGGAAGGGTATCAGGATCTATACATCCTCACAATTTCTATTCGCAAGTATTATATCACATAACAAGAAATTAAAAGTATCCCGACCCAAAAGCTGAAATTAGGCCTCTGTCCATTTCTAGAAAGCCATTACTGGACAATTGCAATAATAAAGATTTGAACTCAGGACCTCCCGCTTTGCCACATTGAAGTATCTAAACCAAAAGCTTGCATTGATAGAATGTGATCCTGGAAAATGTTATATCTGAACACTGAGGAGAAAAACAAAGAAAAATTGAGCAGCCAAACCTATGGGTAAAGATAATGAGACTAACCAACTTGATATGCATCAGGCCCGAGAAATTGCATAATAAAAGTTTTAAGTTATGAAAACAAAGTAATGTTGAACGTGAAAGAAACAAAAGTTACCTTGACCCACAGTGCCACAGATTCATCACTTTCTAGCCATGCAGACTCTGACAGAGATGACTCTCCTTCCCTACTGTTGTTTGGCAAAGCACTTTCCCTGCTGTCTACAATCATATGACTGTTATCAGAGGTTACGCAGGGTTCACTGTAATTCTGTGCATTTACGTCATCATCATCAAAATCTTGCGAGCCACTAGATGACTTTTGACCCTCCAATTGACAACAATCAATAACTGAAGCTCCATTTTGACATCCTTCAGAAGTATGCAATTCATCAACTGCCTCTTGAACTTCACCTTGTCTTCCTAATTGAGGTCCTTCCACATTTGGCAATATGTCATCTGCCGCTTGCACTTTCTTTTCATGTTCAAGGCAGTTGGATTCGCCGTCATAGACAGAAGGGGTTGATGAACTCTGTTGAGGGCAATCAGATTGTCCAACACGAATGGTAGAACAAGGGAGCACTTCCATGATACTACACTAAAAATACTGGTGCCATATGATGCGTATGCTATCACTGATTATTTGCCTACCCACCTTTCTGTCCAAACAAAGGTCCAGTTGACAAATAGAGTCAGGGATATATTCGATGATGAACCAAATTGAGAAAACAAAATCCAAAATATACTTCTAATTAACTGATGAAAATAAAAAGCTGCAACAGCCACAATGAGCACATGTGTGTGCATACATGTGTTTAGGCTTGTCTCTACAAATATATGACCAGAGGAAAAACCTAAAGCCAATCTTGACAAATCCACAATGGCCTTAGTTGGTCTGACCAACATAGCATAATGAATGGTTTTATATCAGCGCTTGAAATACCATGTCAATCATGTCAACGGGATCAATCAAGAAATTAAGAAGAGACATGATGCAGTAAGACAGAAGAAAGAAATGTTCGTATTCCCATTAGATGGCAAGTGCCATGATATGTATTTCACCTTCTTTGAGGACTTTAAATTTGCATTTCAATTTATTCATAACAAAGGACTGCTAGAACAGCAAAACAAAATCACACCCTCGGTTTGAACCATATTATTAGGCAACTGACTAACTTAATCCATATCGGTTCAATGGTATTTTATAAACTACATAAACTTCCAGATACATCAATAAACTAAAGATAATTTTATTTTGATACCAAGGCAAATTACTGACAAACTCATATCACTAAGAAAAAATGTTTAAAACAATGATCATAGCACATAGATAAAAAAGATACCAAACTATGATAATACCCCCGCAAGGGGCTTGTAGCCATTTAGCCCTACACCCGAGGTCCTGTTTTTTGAATCCCCCCTCGTCCGTTATTGTTTATAAAAAAATGAAAACTAAAATTATACCCCCTACCATTGCAGAATTCTAAAATATAGAAATAGAAATACGCTTTGGAAAATAACATTAATTCCATATGCATGCATTTTTTATATGGTAGTTGTTTACTTTCAACTAGCAAGCAATTTCCAGAAACTAAATCCCATGTTCTCAATTTCAAAAACAAAAACAAGAACGGTAAATTACTTGTTATGTATAGAAAAATAATATAATACTAATTACTTGTTATATTGAGCAAAATAACATATTTATTATTCTTCTTCTAAGAACAAAAAAAATTCACAGTAACACCTCACCCCACAAAGAAGGAAATTAGGATAACAATTTTGCAACTTCATGTGTTAGTTCAAATAAATTTATGATTCTACAAAAGCAACAGAATCGGCCGTCGAAAATGCTCCAGTTGTCTTCAAATGTGTTTGCAGCAGAAGCATATTCTAGAGGTACATAGAACAACTTTCACATATCCAATTATTCAATAAAATGAAGTTTCAGTAAAATGTACTAAAGAAATAGTAATCCATATAATATACCCAAAGGGCAATGCAACGGTGCTCCTCAAGTGAGAAATCATGTGACATCGAACCAACAGTCAATGATGCCCTACACATCTAAAATACCTTAATTTCTACAAAAAAATAATCACACCCACAATCCAACTGCAAAAAGCAGCCCAGAAAAAAGCTGCAACACACTATAATTGACAACCAACCAACAAGCTCACCATGTGAAATTGGCCCCTTTCTGAGGAACAAACCCTAATTCACTAAACCCAGAACTTAAATTTGGTAAAAGCCACGGATTTTACCACGAATTGGTAACATTCTGATGGCAAAACCCTAGAAAAATCCACAACGGACAACCCATGTACGGATCGTGAACATGCAGATGGGTACAGATCAATAAAAAAAAAAGGAAACATAACATAAATTATGTACCAAAAACATAACACAAACATGTCCATTTGAAAACAACAGCTAAAAAAAATCCCAAGAAATGGTTCAAGTTCATGCCTTTATATTTACCCTACCATGTTAAAAAGTTGGAGTCAAAATGTTAGAGCAAGAGGGTTAGGGTAATAGGTTTGTGGTAGGGGTGAGATATAATCATATAATTAGTCAGCAAAAAAGAAACAAAAGAAAAAAAAAATGTGACATACATAGAGATGGGCATGGCCAAATTTACAGAGAGGAGAGAGAGAGTAATGTAGCTTACCTTTAAAGAAGGGGGAGGAAGATCACCATTTTCCCATTTGGGTTGGGTGAGATTTTGGGTGAGATTTTGGGGAAAGTTTGAGTCGTTGTGTTAAGAAAAAGAATTGGGTTGATGGGTTGATGGGTTTTTGGGTAAAAGCAACAATCTTTTCTATCCCTCTCTCAATCTGGCAAATCTTTGGCTAGTGAGTGAAAGGGGGGCTTATAGATGTTGCAGGTCCCCGTGGCCTAAAATATGAAAGAAAAAAAATATTAGAAAATACCAAATAAAATACCAAGATATAGATATCAAGAGATTAGAGAAACAGAGACGTGTGGGGTACAATTTCATGGAAAAAAAGAAGCCCTACCCTTTTGTCAAAAAAGAAGACCGACTGAGACAACAACTGGGTTGTGCGTTTTTGGGGCAGCTTCTAAAATCCCAATTTCATGTTTGTGTGAATATTTTAGAGAGAGAAAATTGTTGAGAGAGAAAAAAAAATGGTGGGTTTTATATTGGGGGGGGAGATTAGGGAGACTCGGGAGGAGGGGGCTTCTTTCTGTGGGGGAGGAAGCGCGCTTCTATAGGTTGTTTTCGTATCGTGGCACGCTGCTTTTGCTTCGTTTTACTCTCTTCTTTCTCGACAGATGACCAAAGCAACAAAACAAATAGAATTTACTATTGTTTTCTTTCTATTTTTTGGGTTTTGGGGTCACTGCCAGAGTAAGTGCTATGAATCTTATCTGGGTTTCGAAATTTTGCAGATGTTTGTCTATTTTTCTCTCTTTTTTCTGTATTTGTTTTCACCTTTTTTTTCTTTGTGTTTCTGTTTTGGTGCAAGGGTAATTTTGCTTCAAGAATTGGACGTCTGAGATAAGATTTTCCCTCAAACCCTTGATTAAAATGAAAAGTAAGAAGTGGGTCTAATCTAGTACACTATCGAAAAGAGAAATACTCAAACTCAATGTTGAAAATCTCAACTTGTAACTCAATAAATTAAGAAAAAAACTCCATTCACATGCCAACTCACCACTTATTTTTCTTTACTCTTTGTTAAAAATGTTTTTTGTACTAAAATATTCATGTCCTTTTTTTTTTCTTTTTTTCTTTTTCTGGTTGAAAAAATGGAGATCTATTCCATCCTTCTTCTTTTATTTTCTGGCAAATGTAGTGGGAGGTATTTAACCATATGACTCTTGGATGAACGCTAGAGGAGAAATTGATTACCATTTGGATAATACTTACATTCCTTGGGATGAACTCATTTTTCACTCACAAATAATATATTATTGTCGTATAAATTTCATAATCTGAACTGTTTGCTGTTTTAAGCTTCGTTTAAAGATCAACTTTGCAAAAAGAAATTATTCAAATCGAAGATATAGTCATCCAAATGTATCAAATAAGTCAACGGTTCCTCATGAATATGCTACTTGGTACGTACACTTGTAGACAGTTGATTTATTTTGGCATCTTCAATTCGAATGACTTTTTGTAGAGATAATCCTCAAATGAAAATAAAAAGATTAAATGGTTCCGCTTGTAAAGTTTTTATAATAACAATACTTATTTATAAGTGAAAAAATGTGCTCATTCTCTAGAGCATTCCCCTTAACGTTTTCATGGCATTTTGCTCTCACAGAAAACGCATAAGTGATGATGATGAAGTTATGCTAACTCATGAAGTAACTAACTGGTATTGGCAATTTGTAACTTCTTTCTTTTACATTGACTTTTTTCGTTAAGAACGAGGGATAATATATTAGAAGTTAAGACTTCTTTCAATAACTGAAAGTAAAAAGTTACTTGACTAGAGCTAGTTGAATATTTTACGATGCAATTTGAGAGTGATTTATTGAGGGGATTAGGATCCTCGCGGGATCCCCTGGGATGGGATAATAGAGATCAACGCACGTGAACTGTTGATCAAACATCGTGCGGTCCCAATTAAATATTTTTTATATTTTTAAAAGTAAAGCAGTTTCGTTTTGCATGAAAAATATAAAAAATAAAAAAATTGTGGCCACACGATTTTTTATCAACGGTCTACGTACATTGATCCTAGGATTCCAGGGAAGGGATTCGGCAAGGATCCAAAACCTTATTGAGGGATGGGAAAAGAAATATGTTAATTGTTAACAACACGGTAAGCTCGCTTCTTACAAGATTGTAGATTATCATTCCATAAATAATTCACCGAAAGAGTATTAATTAAAATCTAGTCTATGTGTTTTGGACTTAAAAATATATTGAATGAAGTGTTAGATATAACACAAATGCCAACTAGATCTTTCGTGTAACGTTGATACTACGCGTTATGATCTCGTAAAACTACAAATTCCTTTTATCAAAATCATAACTATCATTAACTTGAGAAGGTTTTTTAATAAAAAGAGAGAACAACCAAGACAGAGCTTCAAGAATTTGAACAACTAAAACGAGTTTACTCAAAATTTAACACTTACTAATATTTCAATCTTATTTCAATCATACAATATTATACTCTATAATTTATATTAAAGGGAATGGGGAAGAGTTTGAATCGGGAACACATTGAGTTGAAAAGGAAGATCCTAATCCTTGAAGCAGTCCAACACTTACAAATAGTAACATGCCAACATACCAAGTGGTACTCCCATCAGCCACAATAATTTTTCTACAAAGACCACTAGTGCTTTTGCTAGAAGTGTTTTCAATAGATAGATGTTAAAATTTATTTAATAATTCACGTGTTATCCTAAATAATCATTTTACGAGTGTGTTCTTCACAAAGTGCTTCTTATGACACAAAATCACCTTTATTTTTTATTTTAATAGCCGTAGTAAAAAACATTTTTGACTATCAGAAAGCTCTTTTAACTTTTCCTATAACCATCTTAAGCAAGCTCTAAGATGGTTTTTAGAAAAGGATAAGAAACCAAACCAAAGTAAAGGGTCATGTATATTGCTTTCACTTAAGTTAATTGGGTGGGCAGTTCACTTGTAGATTGTACTAGTACTCCTAACTCACCTCTCACGTGACCTCTAACCACTCATGCTACATTTCTTCAAGTAAGTACCTTTCCTTGTTTGTATTTATTTTATTTTATTTTATTTTTACTTATGCAGTACAAGTTCTGTGGCAGTGGATGTAGTGGCCAAGACTGAGAGAAGAAGAAAGAAAGGCTAGCTAGATGGAGTCATTCCACCTTAATACAACGTATGTCATAGCTTGCAGATTCACAGGAAGTATTATTGTATATTTTTTTTAGATTCGACGGGTTTGTTTTCGTCTTCTAGATTATCATTGTTATACGATAGATAGACTATTTTCCAAATTGATTAAAAAGCTAAAAAATAAACAAATAGATTTGAATAAAATTTGTATTTTCATGGAGGAATACATTCAAGACCACATGTTAATTGCTAATTGCATCACTTGAAGAGCATCTGAATTCCCAATGTTTCCACAACATGACAGCAACAACTTTATGAAAATCAAGATTATCCAACTTTTTTAATTTTTTTACTTTTTTTTTTGCATAAAGTGGGAGCAAGAAGCCCAAACAAACAAAACTGTTATTTAGCCCATTGGGCTATTGCAATCATCTGCAGGCCGAGTGAGCCCACTGATATCTTGCTATTTCTGCTGATTACAAAGCTTTCTTCACAGACAAGCTCTTAATTTGAGACCCTAATCCATTGCACAAACTTTGTATAAAAGCCTTGCAAGGTTTACTCCCTCGCATAGACCAAAATTTCTATCTATCAAACTCTCTAACACATTGATGTTGTTGAGTGATCCGGATCCAAAAAAAAAAAAATGTCATATCCAAGTATCGTAAGATGCCACAACCTCAAGAACCACAATCGGCCTATCATGGTGACTAGTAAATTAGCCACTCCAATCAGAAAAGCAATTCCCCCATTCCTAATGCATGCAATCAAGACTCCCTAGCATGCCTGGGAATCCCAGGCACTCACCCTTTATTGGTAGTCTTTGAATGTCAACTAAATTTGGGCATTGGTGGTACCATTTTACATAGATCTTTAAAAGGACCCTACAAAACTTCATCAGAGCCTCAATAGCTATGGATTCTCCACACCTAGTATATCCATTTGTGGAATCAGTTGGGAGGACATATATAAGCTGTCAAAAGACACTTGCTAGCTTATGTTCAGGTGATAGACCGAGTCGGCCTACAACATCCCTTTTTTAGACGTATTGGTTGTGTCCGACAACAACTTGCATGATGGTGGAGAAAAGTTCTCGCTTCATTATAAAACACCTATAGAATTTAGAAGCTCCAAAAATAGGGTGAGGGATGAAGTAGTCTTTCATGAGGTTCTCATGCCAATTTTTTCTTTCACGATCAACAACTTCATAACTAGCAACCGAACTGCCATATGTTTTGGATGCCTATTAGCCTCTAACAATGTCTGTTGACTAGCAACAACAACAACAACAACATCATGTTGATGGTGGTCTTCCTCTTTATTGAATACTTCTAGCATCTGAATTCTCTTGTCACAACTTGAACCCATTAAAAAAATGAAAGTGTGTTAAGCAAAAGTATGAGATTTAAGAAAGAGGTGTGTGTTTGCCTAGAACTCCTTCGACTTATAAAGAAGGAATTGATCATAACAAATGTGTAGGAAATCAGACAAAATAAGATAAGAGAGATTGGATGTAACAACTCGTCTCAGATTTTTCGGAACGTTAGGGTAAAATGGTAATTTCACACTCAAAGGAGATATTTTCTTTTTTTGTCTTTTATGGGATTGGTTGGTGAGCAACGCGGGGCCCACCCTTGATTTTTGTCCCCCAGCTTCTCTTCTCTCCTCTCCTCACTCTTTCTGTCCCTTTTCTTCCCGAAGCTATCTCTCCTCTCCCTTGAGCACACCCATGGACCACCCATGTCACCAACCTGCCACTCATACGAGCTCTGCCACCATTACTCACCTTGTCCCATCTTCCCTCCCGAGCCTAAATCTATAGAACCATTCATGGACCTGCACTCCAATCGGAGAGAAGTTGGAAATAGAGAGCTTCAGCGAGATTCCTCGTCCCTTTGATTTGGGTAAGTCTCAGAACACTTGAAATCTCTCTATTTTCGTTCTTTTGGCCTAATTCTAACCTAGGTTATGTGTTGGAACAATGAGATAGCACAAAGATACCTTGGGGGTGCTAAACCCAGTTTTTTCGAGGAGTGAACTTACCTTTGCAGGCATATTCCTATGAGATACAACCACGGCTGGCCACGAGAAAGGTATAACTCGATTCATTATTTCACGGGCTTTAATTTTATGTATTGGGTTGTAATGTTTAGTTGGGATTTGAGCTTAATCAGAGCTCGAGATATCTCGACCAAAATTTCGGTCTTCCCTTCCATTAGGTCTAGCGACCCGCGTACACAAAACCAACCCATCAGACCCAGTTGGCTATCCCAAACCCTTGAGATGGGCCCAAGTCCATGTGCTCTATCAAGCCCAACCCATTAAACCCTGAAACCCAGACCCAAAACCCATTGTACAGCCTAGACCCTTGGGCTAAACTTTTAAGCCCAAACCTGTATGAACCCTGCCCAAAACCCAAGCCTTTGGGCTATGCTAACTCAAGCCTTCGGCCCAATGAACCTCAGGCCTAAACCCTAGAAAGCCCAAGCCTAGGAACCAAGCCCATACCCAATCAGACCCCAGAACCCAAGGCTGCGCGTAAGTGGCGTGTAAGTGTGTGTGAAGGGTTGCCTGTGCTGGCGTGTGGAGCACACGCGCCTCCGCCGCCGTTCACCGGTGAACTTTCCAGCGACCTATCTCGAGCACACGCGCCTGAGGTCCCCTTTATGTTTTTCGACGTCGTGAATCTGTTTATAACGTCTGTTTTCTCGAAATTCAATTGTTATGCTAGAGTTTTATTAATTGGTACCTTTATGTGCTTAGGTGTAATTGTGTATGACGTTTTCGTCCACCCTTGTTTGCACGACTCTTCACCAACAGTGTAAGGTGAGTGGACCCATTCTAAAATGCATATTTTACTATTAGAAATGCATACATGAAAAACATGATTTAATGGATATGTTTTACGAAACGTTTATGAGTAAATTAGATTTACACTTTATGAGATATCATACTTTACTGAGAATATTTTGGAATACCATCCTTTATCGATTTTGACGTTCTTCGTAGTATATATGATTGATGACTATATACTACAAATATGTTTTATGATATGACGTTGTAGCTACCGAACTCCAATTAGGATATATATTTATATATATTAGAAATCGTATGTTTTGCATATGGGCGTATGTTTTGCCTACAGGCTATTAATACTTATATGCCTTCGGGTGGGTGCTGTAGGAGCCTACAGGCGATTGATATTTATATTGGCTACGGCCGAGGCATTTGGTTGGTACCTACGGGAGGGAGATATATGATTGGCTTCGGCCGGGCGTTTGTAGATGGCTTCGGCCATAAGATATTTATATTGACTTTGGCCAGGCGTTTGTAGATGGCTTCGACCGGAAGATACTTATATTGGCTTCGGTCGGGTGATGTAGGGGCCTATGGGTCGAAAGATACTTATATTGGCTTCAACCGAGAGATGTAGTGTCTACGGGGGAATGATCTGCCTACGCATGCAGTGATGTAGAACCTTCTGATGAATGAATAAGTGTTCTACATGCCTTTGGGCAAATGAAATATAATATCTATGTATATGCTTTATATATATACCACTCATAAGCACACACCATATATAATATATGTCTTTCAAAGTTTTATAGCATGTTAGGGCTTTCGGAAAACGTATTACTTATTATGCTATTAAATCTTCATAAACATTTGGGGGTTAGTACGTTATTGAATAACTGTTTTTGTACTACTTATATATATTAACTTGGTCCACTCATGTTTTGTTTTGCGCCCCCTCAGGACTTAGAATCGAGGCGTACAATCTCGACGTTAAGGCATTCCTGCATCGGCATCTTTAAGTCTTCTCAGTGTAGGACCCATCCTTTTGTTCATTCAATTTTATATTATTCCTTTTTAGTGTCTTAATTTAGCTGTATGCTCTGAACACGTTCCATAAATTGCATATTCATTATAGTTAAACTTATAAGTTTTATTTATGTTTGTTAGTTCTCATGCATCCTAATATGGTTTCGTCACCTTTAGGGGTCGGCCAGCACGTGCCTACCTTGCTGTTTGGGAGAATATTAAGGTCGGGCGTGTCATAGGAAATCAGAAAAGAAAAATCTTAAAAGATTAGATCTTCACTATGTAGGACATCCAAATAGATAGTTCATACTATATTAGAATAATATTGTGATATAGAACTCAATGATATCCAACTCAAAAATATCTCTTCAATTTTTTTTTTCTTTTCTAAATTTGATTTTCCTAAAAATAAAACAAGATGAAATTTAAAAGTTTAACAAATTATAAAGTTGGGGGGTGGGATGATAGGTCCTTACCATTGTGGGAAAAAACTGATTAACTTCATGTGTATATATGAACAGTTGAAAATATGGGGCTGTATTATGAGATTTCTATCCTTGAGATGGAGATAGCCTAATCCATTGCACAAACTCTGTAGAAAGGCCTTGCAAGGTTATACTCCTTTGCATCGATCAAAATCTCTATCTCAAAATTATCATTCTCTCGTAATTAATAAATATTCATCAAGATGGCTTGCTCCATGCGATTATTTTTGTTTCCCTCGTCCTTGTTACTCTTCTCATGGTTACTGGTATCTTTCTATCATATGTAATTTGAATGTATTATTGTATATGTATGTGTGTGTGTGTGTGTGTGTGTGTGTATTGGAATTACCTGACGTAATTTGTATATGATGTATAATATTGGCAGAGATGGCACCAATGGCTGTTGAGGGTAAGAAGCAAGAACGTGATAGTCCTCAGGCAGAGAAGAAGCTTCATCAGATGAAGCAGAGTGAGACCGCTAAGAATCATTAGGCAAAGCACAAGAATAAGACTAACAAGAATAACCGTGACGAGCATGTTCAGAGTCACATCCAGAGCCATTGGATTCCCGATACTAATAGCGTCGGCGATTGTCGTTCATCATGCGTAGCCACCGGCTTCTACAGTGTTGATTGTGTTGATGATAAATGCATGTGCATTAAGAAAATTTGGTAGTGCTTATCATTGAGATCTCTACGTGCATGCATGGTATCTCATCTGCAACCTAGCTTGTAGCTACAAGTGTGGGAGTTTTTAACACTAGTCAAATTACCGATTTGGGGGGCCAGTACTTCTGTATAATAACTAGGTTTGTGCCCTAATTTTTTGCTTTTTCTTTCCTCCTCTTGTGTATGAATCGAGAGAGTATTTATTTTGTGATGTCATGTATACAAGTGTATAGTAACTGGGTTTGTCGCCTAATTTTTTGTTCTTTCTATATTTTTCAATAAAATCCTCATTTGTGAATTATTAGTATTCTATTTTTTCAACTAATGTTCTTAAAATAAGATTAGATGGAGACATGCATGATGCACATGCATACATCATTGTGATAGAAGTTTCAAAATGTAGAAAATATTTAATTACGTACAATTTATAATATTAGACTATACACTTGGATGTCGTTATGAATGTTAATTAAGAAATTTAATAGTTTGGGTGATACGGTAAAAACACATTATTTGCAAAGTGAGATTTGTGCATTTCTTTTGTGGAGAATGCATGTATTATTCTTTTTAAAAATCAACATAACAGAGGAGGTCAAACTTGAATTTTCTTTTACAATATATAAAAGGGAGAAAAAAAATGCCACTAAACTTGGATCATCAAACTCTTTAAAATAAACTTAGATCGATGGATCATACACATGATGAATGCACATCGGGACGACGGTTGCACAAATACTTTAAGCAAAGACTCAACAAAGAAAAAGACATCGTAATGGTCGAGTAGGTACATGTAAGCATCACGTGTGTCCGTATCATATTATAATATCCAGAAATGATTTTTAGCACATTAGTTTTATCATTATGCATATACACACTCATTAAGATTCATGTCTCTTGATTCTTTTTTTAATTTGTACACGTCAAAAACAAAAAATAAGTCACTGCATAAAGAAAAAATAAGTGTGTAATAATCGAATCTGAATTGCGTCTTGCTAAAAATCAACGATTTTGAACCAATGAACACCCCTAAAATTTCTGAATATGCATTATAACTGGTTATTTGACTAATGTATGTATGTATGTATATATGCTTGGTACATCATTTGGGTGCAATTAGTTGACTTTTTTTTAACAAACGATATTATCTACACTAAAAGGGTAAGAGAGTGTGCCAAACCTCACAATGAGCCATTAATAATGTGGTTCAAATTCGCTTTTGGCAAGAATCAAACCTAAGACCTCTCATTATAAGTAGAGGAATACCACTAGTGTCACATCACGGCCTGGGCCCCCACCACATCCCGGACTCGACTCTACCGTAGCACGATATTGTTCGCTTTGGGCCCCGACCACGCCCTCACGATTTTGTTTCTGGGAACTCACACGAGCAGAACTTCCCAATGGGTCACTCATCCTGAGAATGCTCTGGCCCTTTTCTTGCTTAACTTCGGAGTTCCTATGGAACCCGAATCCAGTGAGCTCCCAAAAAGCCTCGTGCTAGGTAGATATGAGAATATACATATAAGGCTTAGAGGATCCACTCCCCTAGGCGATGTGGGATGTTACAATCCACCCCCTTAAGGGCCCGACGTCCTCATCGGCACACTTCCGGCCAAGGATTGACTCTGATACCAAATTGTCACATCTCGGCCTGGGCCCCCACAACATCCCAGGTTCGACTCCACCGTAGCACGATATTGTCTGCTTTGGGCCCCGACCATGCCCTTACGGTTTTGTTTCTGAGAACTTACGCGAGCAGAACTTCCCAATGGGTCACCCATCATGGGAATGTTCTGGCCCCTTTCTCGCTTAACTTCGGAAGTACCTATGGAACCTGAAGCCAGTGAGCTCCCAAAAGGCCTCGTGTTAGGTAGAGATGAGAATATACATATAAGGCTTAGAGGATCCACTCCCCTGGGTGATGTGGGATGTTACAACTAGACTGTAGTACTAAATGACACAATTAACTGAATTTTTGCAAAAATAAATTTACAAAATCCTAGTGCCTTTGTCATTAACATCTGCCAAATGTATGAACCAACCCATCCATAAGTGGTAGAAAATTCTGCTAAAAAATGTTACAAAATTTTGTATTCTCTGTCATGTTTTGGAGTTACTATTTGTAATGACATGTAGAGGTTGCAGAGTTGTGTGGTGGTGCTGTTAGTGACTTAGTAGGCCAATGGTAGACAATAGGGGCGCATTTACTAATTCGTAATTAAATTGAGAGGAATTGAATTGAGGATAAATTGGATTGATGAGTAATGGAAATGAGGTAGAATCAGAATCAGATTCTTGTTGAAACTGTTTACTAAAACTATTTGGAATCGAAGTAGGAATGATGTTGAGTCCATATAAAGTTGTTTGCTAATTCACTTCAATCGAAGGAAAACTAGGTTGATTACTATATTGCCCTTACATAAATAAATTATTTTCATACTAATTAATTAAATTTATATAATAAAATTCATCTATATAAACATATATAAATAGGTTTTATTTATTTATTAAAAGATGGCAGGAATAATGTTCAGTCCATATAAGTTGTTTACTAATTCACTTCAATCAGAATGAAAACTAGGTTGATTACTAAATTGCCCTTACATAAATAAATTATTTTCATACTAATTAATTAAATTAAATTCTTAATTAAATATATATAATAAAATTATCTATATGAAAATGTATAAATAGGTTTTATTTATTTATTAAAAGATGGCATAATGAGTGTCGAATGCAGGGCAATGTTGAGATAATTAGAAACAAGTGAGGGCATAATAGGAATAAAAGATGCATTCCCAATTCTCTTACCCTCTGAGAATTCAAATACCTCATCTATCAAGGAATCCCGTTCCTCTAATTTCAGGAATTGGATTCCTTGTTTCGTGTGGGCTCCACCACTTTTTTGATTCCTTAATATTTAGTAAACATTAGAATACTCTGTAATCGGAATTCAATTCCCTTTCTTTATTCCGATTATCCTTACGTAAACGTGCTATAGTAGTTATTTTGAGGGATTGTATTTAGGAGAAGTAGAGGGTTAAATATTAATGCACCTGAAAACTCTCATAACTAAAAACTTTTTGAAGATCATTTTTGTGTTGTTAGATGTTAGAGTTATAGTGTGTAATTAGACAATGATTTCTCTAAGCATAATTAAATTATTAATTGCATCAGGATCAAGTTGGCGCGCAAACTCTTCCCCATTAACCTTCTGGTGTTGGACCATCCACCTTACAAGAGAGACAGAGGGTGAGGGACAAAAACTAGGAGGTAGAAAGAGAGATGCCTTTTGCTGATTATGATTGGCATTGACTCCCTTGTCCAAATGTCTTTGGAAAGTTTTGCTTTTTCTGTCCCACTAGTGGGATTCTTCTTCACCTTCCCCAACCCAAAACAAATTAATTCAACCCTAAAATATAAAAAATAAAATCCTCTTCCCCATTTCTCATTACTACACACAATGTCTCTTCCACCAAAAATCCTTTAGTAAGGTTGTTCGTATCACATTACTTTTAAGATACATTTTCTGCACGTGGATACATCACAATGGACGAATTGGTGACACGATAAGAGTGCGATGCACACCGAAGGACATTTTATATGGATCTATATATAGTTTTGGCCAACTCAAGACAACTCAGTGACCAGTCCCTGCTAGTGATAGAGATGATCCAGCAGCAGCAGATAAAGAAACATAGATTCTTGGTTGCTTTATGTTTGGCTATAGGATTTGCGCACTTTATCTTTTTAACAATACATACCACCTTTGAGAGTCCTTTTCTTGTTTAAGATTACTCATTTTTTTGATCTTTCCGTTTTATCGGACCACTCATAAAATCAAAGACATACAGTAAGAATTTTCCCATGTGAATCATTTCATTCTTCCTTCTTTACATGTAGACCCCATTTTGGCATCAATATATAATATGAAAAAAAAAACAGTGGCATTGAATTAATCATTATTGTTGAATGATTAACTGAATGAAAACAGACATTTCCCATCAGTCAAGAATTTGCTTAACATATATTTGTTTGAACACAAACATCTGATGAAGTTCTTGTATTTTTCTATATAATCTGGAATTTATTTAACATTTTCATATAAAAAATTGGAAAATATATTGAAAGAAACAAGAACAAAGCCATCCTGACTCGGAAGCTGCAGGTTTCTCCTTCTGATTTTAAGAGCTTCTTTTGAATTTCAAATACTCAGAATTCGCATACACTTCTAATTTGTCAAGTTGCATTTCATGCATGCTTGACATCTTGGTTAGCGTATATTGCAGGTAAGTTTTGTTTATGTCCCCTAATTAAGTTGTTAAAATATATTTAAATTAGCTATATGACAGATGTTTTATTGATTTAAAAATCAATGGAAAATTGTCTGTTTAACCTAATTATTTGGATAAGCAACAGCATTCTGAGAGAAATCTCAGTAACATGGAACTCTGAACCCTACACTCCTTGATCCTTGTAGCAAGGATGTCATTTTCGTGGTCCACAAACTAAAGCATATTATTAATGCAACATATAAATCCAAATTTCCATGGAGGATGTCTGTCAGTTTTGATTTGAAAACTAAAGATTCTCCTACTCTTGAATTGAATACATGTATTTTTTTCTTGGTTCTAATATTTTTGGCATTGAGAAACCATCCAACTGACTTGCATAAACAGTTGATAATAAGATAAAATAGAAGTTTCATTTGTTTATTTATTGGAAACAAAAGCTTTAAATTCTAGTAAAAATGGGAAAGAGATCATCTCCGGATCTCTTTCACCAAAGCTATCGAATCAAGTGATCCGAGCCTTTCAAATTTCATCCAACGACAAAAAATTATCACAACTTTTAAGGGGTCAAAACAGATGGATCGTTGGATGAAATTTGGAAGGTCCGGATCACTTGATCCAGTGACCTTGGTGAAAGAAATTCAAAAAGGATATTTTTCCATAAAAATGGAGATTAAAATGGCAGATGGATCCAAAAGGAAACAATATTTTCTGTCTCTAGACTCTGTATACCCTCAACCCCAAATGAAGAATCCCCACGCAAAGATAATATAAAAAAGGATCAAACCAAGCATAAGACAGTTAATAATAAAGAGAGATGATTTATGCACACTGTTCTTGATTTGTTGAATTTGAAGGTTAGAAATAAACAAACAAGTTAAGGAAAAAAAATGAGCGTGGGAAAGTCACTTTCATAATATGATTGAGACTCATTTTTTCACTTATGCGTCTATTGTTTTACCATCAACGATCAATCATGGAAATCGTTTTGTGGATTAAAACAAATAGTGGTCTTTCACACAGTAGAGTTCACCAACCAACTAGACATTACCAACCATAGATTGATGTGATTACTCATTGATAATAATTGCTCAAGTGCAGATTGAAAGAAGTAAAAAACCTACAAAATGCTTGTAAATTTGGATTTTTCCATCTTTTTGCAATTTTTATTTTCCTCCTTAACTTCCTTATGTCTTGGTTTTGGCCTTTTTGGACTAATTAAATCCATTACTTCAGTCTAAAATAAAAAAATCGTGATCCGAGCTAGAGTCTAGAGTATACTTTCTACCCTCATGCAGTTGCCCTAGGGTTTTGGTTTCTGCAGTCTCAATACAAAAGGCACCCAGAAAACAATCCACAGCAAGGTTTTTACTAAAACAAAACCTTTCTCTCACTTTCTCTCATCCCTTAGGCAAAAAAAAAATAATAATAATAAAAATAATAAATAAATAAATAAAGAGAGTATCTCTCGTTGCCGTGAAAAACGAAGCCTTTTTTCCTTGCCCTTTTCTTTTCCCCAGTTAGGTGAATTTCAGTATTTCACGACAGAAAGAGAGAGACTGGCCACCTTACCACACTGGCCATTTCATCTTTTTCTTTTGTATTGGTATTGGAGAAATTGGAAAAGGTCAAGCTTTAAATATAATATTAAGCATTAATTTATTCTGTGGATTCTGTGACAAACGTTAGTTCCCTTGACGTTGAAGGACGGTTAGGGCATCCACCTGTTTTTTTCCTCTTGACGCTGAAGGACGGTTAGGGAATCCTCCTGTTTTTTTCCTCAAAAGAGATTTAGACAAAGAGAAACCTCTCAAGTCCTTCTTCCTTTTCCAGCATCCTATGTCTCCTTTATACTTTAACCCTTCATCCCTTTTGATGGAGGCTCTCTTTTATTTGCTTTTCTTCTAAAACCCAAAAAACTTGTTACCCAGTCGTTATTGGACACAACCCATTTTTGGGTTTTGCTCACAATTGTCTTAGTTCGCATGGACTTACTCATTGACCTTTTGAGCCATGCTGAAATTTCATTTCACAAGTTTTGAATTTCTAAATTTACAATTTATTATGTGGACTTATAGAACTACTTCAACCCTAAAATAACATGGAATTGATTTTTCTTGAAAACCTGGGTTATATTCATGAATTATCGTGTAGGAAAGAAAACAGAGTGTGAAAATCATTTCTCTAATCTATAGTGATTAAGACTAATTAATTTATGTATATAAAATTCTCTATTTGTTCCCATTCTCTCTACCACATGTATTTAAGAGTACTTATCTTTGCACTTAAAATCTTATGAGTAATGCTAAGGAAGCTAAATTTGCAAACTAAATGATGTGTTACCAATATGAATAAATATGTTTATTAACATTTAAGTAATCAACCAATCATTAACTTTCATGTCCTTTAGTATTCAAAACTTTGTCTCAAAATTTAATCTCTCTAGCATTATCCAAATCTTATTCCCCCTCTCACCATCATCCCTTGATCAAAAATTGGGAAAAGAATGAAAAACCCAAACCGGTATAACAAATAATTATGATTATTGCCATTTGTATTTTTTCCGTTTGTAATATTATGCATAGCAATGGCATGCAATGCTCCATATGCAGGTCATGCCAGAGTCTTAGGCCAGTGACCATATGGAGCAATCAGCAGGGGACAAGAGTGGAGGGGCGGTCACCAACTCCCACTTGCTTCACAACAAGAGAACAGAATGTTGAAATTTTGGTGTTGTTATTTGACTTATATACTTATGACACACCAATAAAATTAATTAAAACTTCCAATAAAATGACATGTTTACACTGAAAATACCGAAATAAATTAATATAAAACTTTTTATTTATAACATTTGATCATAAGATCTTTAAAAAAAAAAAAAAGTACTGTTAAGACTGTTTATTAAGTGGCACACAATTAATAAAACATTATAAATCTTCACTCACGCACGCAATACATCGAGAGTCGGAGTCAGAGCCACTATTTATCACCCTCCCATTTGTCCTCTGGCTGAGTGAAAGAAAGAAAGTTGTCCACTTTTGGAACCCTTTGACATTCAGGGGTCTTCCATTGCTACCGCCACAAGTCCATGCCGGCTTTTATTCTCCCACTAAACACCCCACGGCCTGGTTTTTCCTTCTTTTAACGAAAAGCGAAAGCCAAAGCTCCCCTCCATTGCGAAAAAAGCTCAAAAAGTACAGCCATATCTTCACAGGGAAGCTCCCCGGTCAAAAGGGTCGTCTATTTCCGAGACGCTTTTTCTGGGTTTTAGGCACCATTTCAGCTCTGCAATTTCCAGACTCTGATAGCAGCAAGTTTTCACTTTGTGGGGTTTTTCCGGGAAGGTGAAAAATGCAAGTGGGAAAGTTAAAGCTTTGGACTTTGCAGTCTGATTAGAGGAGTTTGAGAAAATTTTCTCCAGTTTTGGGCTGGCGGGTAAGTGGTAAAATTACATTTTCCTCTGTTTTTCTGTGTTGAAATTTCTTCACTGAAATTAGTTTCCGTTGTGTTTTCGGATGGTTTTTGCAGAGATTAATGGGGTTCGGAGGGATGAGCGGCGGTGAAGGTAAAGTGCTGGGATTAAGAGTGAAACAACACAAGCGTTCAAAAAGGTTGGTTTCTAATTACTAAGTACATTTTTCTTTTGTTATCAAGCAGTCACTGTTCTCACACTTTTGCCTTATTTTACTATGCATACTTATTGAAATTCTTGAACTGGAAAAACTTGTGAGGTGGATTATTTGCGACAACTGGGAATCTGATCTTTCACAGCTGCAAAGAATTTTTCCTCAAGTGACAACACTGTCAATTTCTACGAACCTCCTTTTTTTGGATTCAGACCAAAAAACAAAACCCTCCACTTTGGCCTGTTACTACTTAGCTGCTCAATTATTCTTCATGGATGGAAGCCTTGATTGTTTTTAATTGATACGAGATTCGGAGCCCAAGGGAGGGATATTAGTTGAGAATGCTTTAATTCATTGAGACCCTTGATTTTCAGGTGCTTTTTGTTTGGGATTTCAGGTGTTATCACCATCTTTTGTTTCTCTCCCAGAAATTTATAGCTCTTCCCTCCCCAAAATCTTTGTATTTTCATGAGCAATTGAGGGTATTGAATTTTTTTCTCCTGTGCCAAATTTATTTTCTCCGTTTTCTCTAAATCTTTCCCAACTTCGTTTTCCTCTTAAAGTTTGTAATCATGAGTATTATAGGATATTGAACCCGAAAAGTTTTGTTCCTCTTCTTTGAGGAGAATACCTTAAGCTTGGGCTTGTAAATGGAGTAATGGACAGATCATGTATGCTTGTAAATAAACAAATCATGTGTGCGGTGGCCTATGTGTGGAATGAAAGACGTCAAATGTTCTCTTCTTCAGCCAATATCAATTCGTTCCTTTTGTTCACACTTATGCATTTGCCAGCTTTCCTGACAAGAAAAGGGTGGAGGAAGATGATTTGGATAGTTCCGGTGAAGCATCAGACCGTGTAAAGCTGGTAAGATAAAAGCTTATTGTTTGTCTGACCACCTATTACAATAAGTCTTTAGATCTTAAGTTTAGTGCCAGGCTGCCAGCTCAAACATTAAAAATTGGCCCCTCTAATTTTTCCTTCTTTTTTTTTTATTTTTCCAGATATTTAATCTTAACTAAAAGTTCGTATATAGGGTTGTTATGTCTTTGATATATTCTTTATTGAGGTAAATTGAATAGACGGATAATTATTTTGCACATTAAAATTCTGAACTCTGGCGTCGAAAAATAACTTTATATTTAAAACCAGGATATGGGACAGTTCAAGGGCCGTGGTACAACAACCAAGAAGAAACAACCTCCTACCGTGGAAGTGCACAACTCTTTAAAGCAAGAGGTATACCAAACTTGTATATCTTTATATTTAGGTTCAGGAGATTCTAAATTAGTATATCCAACCAATTATGTGCAAGAAGGCTCCAGCTTGAACTTTGCTTACTGATGTTGTTTTAAATATTTTGTACACAGATTCTACAGCTTGAGAAAAGATTACAAGATCAGTTCGAGGTCCGTCATGCTTTAGAAAACGCATTGGGTTATAAGTCTTCCATCCATCATAACACAAATGAAAGTGTGATGCCTAAGGTAGCTTATTTCTGTCTTGATATAAAATTTTGTTTGTTTTTTCTATTTTAATGTAGATGAAATATTTAACATGGATAATTACATAACTACATACATGCTCTACTTTTGTCATATTCTGTCGCACTCTCTGAACTAATCTTGTAAATTATATCTGACATCGTGACTCTGCTTTATGTAACTCCAGCCAGCTACAGAATTGATTAAGGAGATTGCTGTGCTAGAATTAGAAGTCACGCATTTGGAACAATATCTTCTCTCGTTGTATAGAAAAGCATTTGATGGACAATTTTCCTCTGTTTCCCCATCTAAGAAGGATGAAGGACTAAAACCAACTCTAACAACCCCAAGAAGCAGGTTCCTGGAAGTTTCCGAACCTGATATGCCATTGGAGAGGGAAGACTTGGCAGTTGGAGCAATATCTTCTCTTGTTCACAAAAATTCACAAAGGGATTTCAATGAAATTGGAGGAGAAGAGAAACCATTAGATTCCAGTGTTCACCGTTGCCACTCCGAACTTTCGCAACGCTCTGCATTCCTAAGTAGAACTTCTCCAGAAGATTCTTTGGGGAAAGCTTTGCGTTCCTGTCATTCGCAACCATTGTCTATGATGGAGGTAACTTCCGTGCATTGTTCTTACCATTTTCTTGTTAAAGTCTGATCCCCTAAAAATTCTTGTTATTTTCTATCACCACACATCATGGCGTAAGCTGCTTTACTTCACCATTTTTACTGAAGAAGATCCTTGTTTGTGGTGATACACATGTAATAGTGACAAATTTAGGAAACCTAACTCTAGAGGGTTTAACTTCTGTCATGGTATGTATGGCAATTTGGAGGCTTTATCTGGATTATGACTTTCAATTGTTTTTCCAGTATGCTCAGAATACTTCGTCAAATTTAATTAGTCTGGCGAGCATCTTGGTACACGCATTTCTGATCATATTCCAGAGACAGCTAACAGGCTTTCAGAGGACATGATCAAGTGCATGTCCAACATATACTGCAAGCTTATGGAACCACCCTTGTCACATAATGGCCTTTCATCTCCCAATTCATCTTTGTCATCAACAAGTGCATTTTCTCCACGAGATCAGAGTGACATGTGGAGTCCACGATGTAGGAATAATTCATCTTTTGATGTACGATTGGACAATCCTTTTCATGTTGAAGGACTTAAAGAGTTTAGCGGGCCATACAGCACCATGGTTGAAGTGCCATGGATTTATAGAGATAGTAAAAAACTAGGCGATATCGAGCACTTGCTACAACATTTCAGGTTAGCCTTTACGTACCGATCTGATTTAAATTCCATATTCTCTGGACAGTATCATTGTGCTTATGGAGTTATCCTGTTACAGGTCACTTATCAGTCGTTTAGAGGAAGTAGATCCAAGAAAGTTAAAAAATGATGAGAAGTTAGCATTCTGGATTAATGTACACAATACATTGGTTATGCATGTAATTCTCACCATCTTTGATAATTAATATACTGGTTTTACATTGTGATCTTCTTTGTATGTTTGTTACTGGATTGTAATCAGTATTCTGTTTCTGACAGGCGTATTTGGCTTATGGGGTTCCTAAAAACAATGTAAAGAGAGTATTTTTGCTTTTGAAGGTAAGAATAGTTCCACTGGCTTTACTTAGGGGGAAAAATTGAGCACTGGCTTTGATTTACTAGGTTCCTTTTGCTATCCAGGCTGCTTACAACATTGGAGGCCACACAATCAGTGCAGACACAATGCAGAGCTCTATCCTTGGATGCCGAATGTCTCGCCCAGGACAGGTAGATCCTAAGTCACACATGCACGTGCACTGTGAAGGGTTATGAAACGCTTGTTTTTACTTAATATCTGTATGGGATTCAAACTTACAATGGTATGCCTCTGCTTGCAGTGGCTTCGTTTGTTACTTACTCCAAGGACGAAATTCAAGACAGGAGATGAACGGCAAGCATATGCAATTGACCATCCGGAACCCCTTCTACACTTCGCACTGTGTTCAGGAAGCCATTCTGATCCTGCGGTACTTCATTAACTTCATTCTTCCTTTATAAATTTTATGTCTACCATTAATTCATAAATACTAAGCTTTGCTGCATCAGAATTACAGTTTGCTTATTCTTTTAAACTAGCAAAACTAACACTAGTTTTTTGTTAAGGTTCGATTCTCTGCACTGTAACCAAACAAAAATAAAAATTTGTTTGAGGCTTAATTCTCCACATTACACCAAAAAAGAGAATGATAATAAAGCGAACCTGCATATTTGAATACCTTGATCTGCACTTAGCTTTTTATGTTTTGTCTTTTGAGTTATTGTATGAACCTGCCATGATCTTTTTCAGGTTCGTTTGTACACACCCAAGAGGGTATATCAAGATCTGGAAGCTGCAAAGGAGGAGTATACTCGAGCTACCTTTGGAGTGCGCAAGGACCACAAAATTCTTCTGCCAAAGATTGTAGAGGCATTTGCAAAGAGTTCAGGTTTGTGTCCGATTGGCGTTTTGGAGATGATCCAACAGACATTGCCTGAATCTTTGAGGAAGACTGTCAAGAAAGTCCATCTTGGGAATCCTCGCAAGAGCATTGAGTATATTCCTCACAATTTCACTTTTCGGTATCTGATTTCTAAAGAGCTGGTGAAGTGAACACTTGCACAGGGTCCCATACATTCATCAAGTAATCTGCAACAGTTTTAAGGTTTTTATGGTAGAAGAATTCAGTCTATCTTTTTTGTACAAAGTAGAATATGAACCCGGAAAAAAAAAAGCACAAAGAAGTGATGGCTGGAGAATAGAAGGGCGTAAACCCTGCAGCATTTTGTTTCTGCATTATCTTGTGTTAGGCTAAGCAAAGTATCTGCAATGTTGTGAATGAATTGAGATGGTGCACTGTAAATATATCTTTTGTTTCCCTTCAACCATCATTGTTAATAGTAAAATGGATTAGTGATGTAGATTGAATTTGTCTCTAAGCATTTTATACTGTCAATGAACTCTGCACATGAGAGTCACGTGTTTATTAGCAGTTTTCTGCATCATATATTTCTCACAGAGATGCAGCTGTATTCTGCAACCCACAAAACACAAAACAAATCACAAACAAAGAGAAAAGAGATCTGGAGAACCATAGTGTTACATTACATATTTAGCAGCAAAGACCCCAATACGTTTGCCTAATTTACATCAAACACTCTAAGTACAACACATTATTTTCTAATCAACCCCCTCAAGATCATAGATCACATCACTTGCAAAAACTAAACTCAAACTAGCTTCTACTTCAACTTCTCTCTAAGTTTGAATAACTTACCGACACCTCGAATGCTGTGATGACATGTAGTCCAATTGGTTTGAGATTCTGTCATCGTAACATCCCAGATACAAGGGAACTATTTTTCCCCTAGGAGGGGCTCTCCCCTATAACATTCCCAGGAGGATTATAAAAGCAAATACTTAAGCTGCTCTGTTCTTTCACACAAGTAGCCTGAGCACACCAAAGCTTCAAAGACTTCCTCCACACCACCTGGGTGCACACACCACACCTGTGATTTGGCACACAAGAGTTCCCACTGTGGTTGTAGAAGTCCTTCTCTTTGACCCAAGTGTCCACAATGGTTGGACTCACTGACTGCCAAACTTGCCCACAGCTGATTGGCTCCATACTTGCTGCCACTGGTGAGGTTGGCAAAGTTGCAGGCTTGGTTGATCTTTTGGTACCTCACTAGCCTGCTTGTTGCATTGGCGAGAGACTCGCTCCACTTGAGCGGCTCAACACCCACGGCTGCCCTGGCTTGGTTGTGAACTTGGAGGTATTCTCTGGCTGAAGTGTTGGAGCTTGGCGCCTGAGCCCCTGCAACATGGGCTGAACTCATGGCTAGAGCCAGGGCTGCTAGGACGATGATGGGCCATTTGATCTTTGATCTGGTATTTGATGTGGTCAAATCTTTAATTGGTGTCTACGTATTTATAGGGACACCTTTGAGTGAAAGGAATGAAGTTACTCGTTGGCCCTTCTTTGTGGGAGTAATGTTGAATGCATGTACCAAAATTTATCGACTTTATGAATTGATCACATAAGTTATGATTGATGTGCTAATTGGTAGGTGATCATTATAATTGGTTGTAATTGTTAGACAAACATGAACTAAGAAAGTTTAAATATCTTGTAAGGCAGAGATAAAATAGAAGATATGAGAAATAAACATATAGATGAAACCTCATTTTCATTCTACATCTTGCAAATGCAAATGAACAAAGAAGTAGAGAACGAGAATTGAACTTCTCAAATTATTGAGATAAAGGTGATCGGCAAAAAAATAAGGATCGGACTTAAAAACTACTCGCAAAAAAAAAAAAAAAAAAAAAAAAACTCTAATAATGATGCCATGTTAAACAGCCATTAATCCTAAACCTTGAGGTGTGAGAGTATCTCCAAAGGAGATGTAAAAAATAATATGTCAAGATTTTATATGATGGCTGATATGGCAAATTGAATACAAGTGCTAAATTCTTATCTTTTTCAATGGACGTGTCAAATATGTATTTTATTATTTTATTAGGCCCAGAGTTATGTGATATGAAATTTATAGTTTTTTTTTTTTTTTTTTTTTTTTAAAGTAATTTTACGAGTCGAGATAGACTCCATGGAATATGGAAATGATAACAAGAAGAAGAAGAAGAGAATCAGGAAACAGACACTGCAATGCAGCGTCTGAATAGAAATGTAAAAACAGAACCAGGAAACGAACATTACATTGCAGTATCTGAATCAAAATGTTAAAAAGAAAAAAAAAAAAAAAAAAAGAACCAAGAAATGGACACTGCATAATAGTTTTCGAATCAAAATGTAAAAAAAGAAAAGAAAAACAGAACCAGGAAACAGACATTGCGTTGTACTATCTAATCAAAATGTAAAAAATAAAAAAAAAACTAGGAAACAAGCACTGTGTTGTAGTTTCTGAATCAAAATGTAAAAAAAAGAAAAACAGAGCAGGGAAACATACACTACATTGCAGTGTCTGAATCTAAACGTAAGAATAAATAGTCGCTCAAAGAATGAAGCATAGAAAGCGTATGAGTGATGAAAAAAAAAAAAAAAAACCAGGAAATGGACACTGCAATGCAGCGTCTTAATCCAAGTGTAAAAAACAGAATCAGCAAACAAACACTGCATTAAAGTGTCTGATCCGTATTGAACTATTCCAAAATATGAAAAATATAGAATTAAGGTGTCAGTTGAAGTGGGTGCGAGCTATAATGGTAAATTCTGTAATTTTTGTTTATTTTAAATGCATTTAAGTGCCACAATTCATAATTGACCTATTTATAACTAACACAAATATTGTTGATCTATTGTCAATATGTAACTTTGTACTGATTTTATACAAAATCACCCTAAAAAATAATCAAAATTAACTTTAGTTTTTATTCCATTAGTTGCTAATGGGACTCATGAATTAAAAAAATTAAATTAAAAATATTTGACTCATTCTTTGTTTGCTGTCAAAAAAGACAACTAGAATGCAATGAGTCAAATGACTCAACTTGTATATCATATTTGGCATATCCATTGGAGAACACCTAAATGTCTTTTAATTCTATTTGACATATTTGACATCTCATTTGGAAATAGTTTGAGGCAACATAGCCAATAATATAAATGAAGCTTATAAGAATAAGTACATATTAATTATCACCATCATGTATTTCAAAGGCTATAAATCAAAAGATTTATAGCATCCAACCTATAACTTTATTTAATTAGTGGCACATGAGGCCCTGATATCAGACTCTCTGTAATACTTAAGGCCATCTCCAACCGAAGGGTTCAGAGGGCCGAAAATAGCCCAAAAATGGTCTCCAACCAAGAGCCAGGCCAAAAGGCTCGTGGACCCCACTAGACAAAAAAAGACCAAAAAGCCAACTGGCTAGCCATCTTCAGCCAGCCTGCTTGCTAGCCAAATTTCATTTTTTTTTTTTGTTCTTTTCCATTTGCAGCCCACTTTAAGGTTTAAGGATTAGGTTTTTTTTTTTTTTTTTTTTTTTTTTTTTTTTTGTCCCAACCCATTTTTTGTTTTTTATGCCCAGCCCAGTTTTTTATTTTTATTTTTATTTTTTATTTTTTTCTTACACAATTTCTCACATATTTTTCACCATTTCATAATATCTTACCTCATTTTATTTCAATTCTTCACATTCCATACTATAATCCTTTGACCTTCTGTTGGAGACGGTTTTTTGTGACAGGACTAAAACGAGCCCTATGACCCTTTGGCCCTTTGGCCCTTTGACCCTCAGTTAAAGATAGTAAGAAATATGATCATGCACAGTTTATTAAAATATTAATTTGTTGGAGGACCAGAGGGTTAAAACGAGTCATTTGACCAGCTTTCGGTTAGAGATGGCCTAACCCCTCCAGCCCTCCTGCTAATAAGGGATTTGCCCTTCATAGTTCCCTGGAGGATTATAAAAACAAAGAGTTAAACTAGTCTGCACGTGGCCTCAGCACACAACTCCGAAGAATTTCTCCACACAACTTGCGTGTACGAACCACGCCCATGATTCTGCACGCATGAGTTGTAATACTGCTTCTCCGACACCAAGGATTCCACAGCCAAACGAGGTGTCACTGGCCGCGACCGCACAGCCGACCAAAACTGGTTGGAGTTATAGTTCGAGCCGGAGACTGCGGGGGTCTTCTGCCAGGTCGCAGTGTTTGCTGTCTCTTTGGTGGCTTACCACCCGGCCGGGTTGCAGCTTTTTCCATGGACTCATTCCAATTGAGAGGCCTGACGACACCCACCTCGGCTCTTGCTTGGTTGTGGGGTTCCAGATACTTTCTTGCCGCCGCATTTGTGGGATCTGACACAGGAACTGCCGCCCGTCAGGTTGAGGCGGAGCTAAGGCAGCATATGGCTAGAGTCACTACTCACTAGGAGTGTTACATCCAAAGGATATTCGGCCATTTCTTTTTCTTCTTAATGATGATTTGATGTGCTCTATATGTAAACAATCTTCAGTTGTCGTACAGTTATTTATAGAAACCCTAGAAGTCTTGTGTTGTACGTGTTGAGTTTGATGGAAGGAATTCGTTAAGTTAAGACGACAACCAACATGAATACATGACTTTACGTTTACGTGATCAGCACAGCACACAACACATGACAGGTTAATTTCCGTCAAATTAATTAGCCACACACTCTGTTGTTCTCAATTATATATACAATGCCCTTAAGCTATAAAGGACGCATGTAGGATTGCGTATTTGTAATTATAATTAAGGTCCACTCCTAAAATATATAATAGCATGTCCTTTACTCCTATGATACAACTGAAAGAACTGTATTTTTCTCTCCCTCCCTCCCTCCCTCATGGTTCTTCAAAACTCACAATTTTTCAAGTGTTTTATTAGGATTATGTATTAAAAAAAAATTTAAACAATGCTAGAATTTTCTCTTTTATAAGCTTTAATCTAAGTAATATAAGGAACTAAAGCTACATCTAAGTAATATAAGCTTTAATCTAAGTAATATAAGGAACTAAAGCTACATCTTAAAAAAATACGCCGCTGCTTGAAAGAAATCATAATTTTTGAGTTCTTCAAATCTCTTTGAGTCATGAAGACTTGAAGGTGAGTTTAATTGCGACAAGACTTGGTCTTAAATAAATTGATAGCCCAAAGCACTAAAAGATTTTTTTTTTTTTTTTTTTTTTTTGTGTGTGGAAAAAAAATACATTTTATTAATAAGAAAAGGTCCAAATATAAAGGTTAGTGCAAAAATTGTTAGCACTACTTTAGGTACTTAGTGATTGGATAAACTTGAGGCATAATTAATTGCTTTCAATTTGTATCCATGTCTCACGTCTGCCTTCAAGCTTTAGGAGATGGCATAATTTGACAAACCTGAAGGCATATGCATGGATGAAACTTACGACCTCTCTCCCAATTGTCAATTGTGATGCATTATTATTCTTTACTTTCTAATTAATCAACGTCTCTTGGCTAATAGCTAGCAGGGACTCTCCCCTTCAAAGTTTCCCGGAGGATTATAAAAACAAACAGTAACACTCTTCTGCTCCTTGACACACGTGGCTTCAGCACACCTCAACTCCAAGGACTTTCTCCACACAACCTGCGTGTACGAACGACACTCATGATTTGGTGCGCACGAACTATTGTCGCGGTCGTAGTACTGCTTCTACTCCACCCAGTTTTCCACCGCCATGCGGGGCATCGCCGTCCGCGTCCTGACAGTTGTCCAAAACTGGTTGAAGCCATACTTGGTGTCGGAGCAAGTCAAACTTTTGGGTCTGCTGCTAGGTCGCAGCGGTTATTGTCTCTTTGGTGGATGACCACTCGGGTAGCGGCTGTTACCAAGGATTCGCTCCACTTTAAAGGGCCGACACCGACGGGCGCTCTTGCTAGGTTGTGGGCTTCGACGTAGTCTATGGCGGTAGCTGAAGTGGCGCCATGGGCTGAGCTGCATATGTCTAGTGCTACTACTACAACCAAGGGAAATTGGGCCATTATTTTTTCTTTATTTTGATGTGCTACATATGATTATTTGATATCAATATCTGTTACTTGTATAGTAATTTTTTTTTTTGTGAATTGGTGGACGGAATGAAATGAAGTTTGGTTTACCCTTTTTATGTATGTAAGTACAAATGGAACCACTTCACAAACACGCTCCAATCCACCTTCAAATGGCCTTTTGCACTTCTCAGGGTGTGAAAGAGTGAGGAGTGTGGAAGGTGAGTTTGGATTTAGGGTTCTTCTCAATCGTGATCAACATATACATTTCTGTCTAATTAATTTTTCGGAAATGTGTGATGTTATAGTTTCAATTAAATTGGACTAATGCATGTTTGTTGTTTGGTTAACTTGTAACTTTTTTGTATAACAAACCTTATATATAATTGTTTATTCTAGATTTGTTGAATTTGACAACAATCCGGCTTATTATGCCTTACAAGTATCATTTAGAGCGGCAAGACTTTATAAAATTGACTTGACTCAACTTCAGTCATGGTATATTCATTTTAGCCAAAGATTTAGAAGGAGTATTGATTGTTCATCCAAGAAAGTCAATGATCGAGTTGGTTTATGGTTGAATAGTAAAGTGATTGTTGGTGTAGCATGAATGTACCTAATTGACCAAACGGTACATAAATTTCCCACGTCAATGCACGTGGGCGCGTTGACTTCTATTTGTGGCTAATGGCTTTGAAGTTTGGAGGTCGTCAACCTCTTTAAACCGTGACCTGAATTTATACCTTCGACCTACAAGACCACATTTTTCGCACCCACGCCTTGTGACAGTGGTGACTTTTAAAGCCTCACCCAGATGCATGAATTTGTATTGCATAAGAGATTAATACATGACGTATAAGAGACGTCGTCTTATTGAGTTAAGATTTGTTCCGATGGTTAGGGTTTGAACGCGAGACAAGTGTTTTTTTCCTTTAACTCACATTGCATGTTCCAACCTTCCTTCCTTTCTCTAGTACAGATTAGTGTGGACTGGAATATGAAAAAAGTTAAGGTTTCAACTTTTACCATAAAACTAATTGGTTATATGAAGAGTATCTCAACTTACTTTAATTATAAGTAATTCGGTAAAAACTGAGCTTGGAAATTAGGCGACCCCCGTTTTTGGCTAGCACAGAGCCGGCCTTGATCGCCAGAGAGACCGGCTTCTGGGATGCAGTGGTAGCAGAAAGTAAATTTGGCCCGGCTGGAGCTCCTTTTCTTCTTTTAAAAACTTTTGAGCATTTGTGCTTGCACTTAAGTGGTGGTGAGCCATAATCACCCTAAACATTACATTCATGTTCATTAAAAAAATATGGTATTATAATGCAAGGCTTTAAGCTCAATCTCTTCCCTAATTACTATTTTAAACTTAAAAGTTTATATGCAATATTGAAATAAAAAGTTCATAAAAGTCGAAGAGTATTCCATACAATATTGAAAAGAAAGAGTATCACAAGGATCTTAATATGGTTCTATCAATATTCATTTCACAATCATAATTTCTTTAGTAACTGCTATGATGCTTTTCTGACAATTTGAAATCAGGACTTTTTAAAACATAAATAATACAAGCAATAAGTTATTTTAAACTAGGAAAAGAGAAGTCCATTAAGCTCAAGTGGATAAGAGGAAACACATCCGTTTTAGTTAATATATGACAATGACCGCGTTTTTCTTGTCCGATTGTTTTAGTTTTCTTCATTTCACTATGATGGATGTTTTGGGATGGATCCCTTGATGAAAAATAACGATGTGATGCATGAAAACGTAGATACACAAAAGTTGGTCAAACAAGTAACAAATCGTAAAATCACAATCACACAAAATACAAATATTTTAACTTGGTTCATTCAAATCGGGTTACCACAAGATGTTGTTCTTTTGTTTCACTACCGAAGTTTTGAGTTATATGATAAGGAAATTGAGACCATTCTTTTCAAAATTTTAGAGTGGAATAAGTAGGGCTAGAAACAGAGTATTAGTCGCATGACAATGACATGAGCTTTTCTTATAAATATTTCATGCGAGCATTACCAAAGCATATATGAAAAGGTGTTCACGTTTCCAACTTTCATACAAGGACCATATGATAGACGTGAAAGCCGGTTAGGTATATGTTGATTGGTGAGCATTTGCTTTTAGTTGTGAGAGTAAATTGTAGCAATAGTTCCTCAATTTTAATCAAATTGGAGCAATTGTCCTTCAACTAAAAATTCAATACTATTGGTCCTTCAACTCATCAAAATGTATAGCTATAGTCTTTTTTGTCAACTTCGTCAAAATTTTGTCAAAATAAGTTAAGTTGGAAGGACCATTGCTAAAATTGAGGTCCCTCAACACGTGTAGCTATGATCATTTTCGTCAACTTCGTCAGAATTTTGTCAAAATGAGTTACGTTAGAAGGATCATTACTACAATTGGGTTAAAGTTGAGGGACCATGACTCTAAGTGGGGTTAAAGTTGAGGAACCATTTCTCTATTTGGATTAAAGTTGAGGGACCAATGGTAATGAATTTTTAGTTGAGGGACCATAGCTGTATGTTTTGACGAGATGAGGGACCAATGGTAATGGATTTTTAGTTGAGGGACCATTGCTCCTATTGAGTTAAAGTTAAGGGACCATTGCTATAATTTACACTAGTTGTGAAACCAGGAGTTTACAACGGTGGAATAAAAAAATAGCCTTTAAAAATTGATTGTACTTTCATTTATAATTGTCCACAACGTGTTCTTATATTTTGAAAACATTGTATCACAACATCATTATCAATAGAATCAAATACATCTTTCGCAATGTATACAACCAAGTTATTGTTCTCCATTGATCTCCCATCCTATTACGATTTGGATTCTTCACAATATTCATCATCGAAAAAACTCTTTCAACAAAAGTAGTCGCAACAAGTAAAATTAATGTTAATTTGACGAACAAGTACACCAAGGAATATTGTCTATCCCTCTTTTGTCTCCACCAGCTTTTATTTAAAACTTCTATTCTTTTCAATCCAAAAAAATCATTATGCAAAAGCATGTAGAAATATAATTTGTTGTACTCCTGCAAATGATGTATATGGAAATTGATGGCTTTGAGGTTGAAACAATTCCCTCTGCAAATAAGATCTTCATACTTGATCTCTAATATTTGGATCATGTTATGATATTCGAAGTCGAAGACTATGATCTTTAGGAAGATTTGTCAGTATGCTATATATGTCACTTTTTATTTGTCATAGAAGGTGAAGGAGCATCTTCTATTGATTTTCTCTTAAAACACCTATCCATAACTGTTCTAAATAATACAAAGGAAAAAAGAGTCAACATAATACAATTTTGATCAAATTAACAACCATTGACTCAACCAAAACCAAAGGCAATTAAAAAAAACCTAATTCGACACTTCAATCTTCAGTTCAATATCATATTCATATAAAGCCGAATGTTCTAGCCATCTAGATCGAATGATCAGAAATGTTGGAATCCCATTATCCCACGTCAGCCAGAGGTAAAGGACAAAAGCAATTTAAATAGAATTACTTCACTTTAACTAATATCGAGGTTTTTTGTGATAAAACCCACACCTAATGGATTGGCCAGGTGATAAAGTGGGGACAATATTGGTATTGTTGGAGTGGGCCCTCGACCTGCCGACCTGAAAAATTCTACATGGTATCAGAGCCAGGGGACGGGCTCGTACTATCACGTGATTGGGTGGGTCCCCTTTGGCCTGAAGGATGGGTTAGTCCCGACATGGCTCCACGTAGGCCAATGTTGCCACGCAATTGGGTGGGTCCTATTTGGTCCTGCGTGTTGGGTGAGCCCCGACTTGGCTCCACGCAGTTGCCGATGATTGGGTGGGTCCCTGTTTGGCCCCACGTGTTGGGTGAGCTCTCACCCAACTTGGCTCCACGTGGTCGCCGATGTGTGGATCTCCACGAGTGACCCATAATGAGTCCATATTATACCATATATTTTACCCTAATCTTAGTATTAATTTATTGGTTATTTTGGTAGAATTTTGGGTTATCACGGTTACGAATTGGCATTGTTGAATTGATATTTTGAACAAAATTGATGACGAGCATATTTTCTCATGACTATGTGATTAATAAGGATTAGTCTTGTTGGCAATAATAATTATGTTTGGAAACCTTATACTTATTAACGTATTGATGATTTATTGAACGGGAATGAAAGTACAAATTGTGGTTATGAGTTGTCCATTTATAAAGTGGAATGGTGGAAAAATCATGGATATTCTTTATATATTGAATTACAAGTGTCATAAATAAAAGTATGGAATGGGATTTTGGATTTGTTTAATATAAACGTATTCCAGTTAAGTTTTTATATTCAATGCAAAGAATTGTTGGGGAAGTTTGTAATTACAATTTTGATTAGTTGGTTGTCACAATTATGAATTGTCATTGTTGGATTGGTTATTGTGAACCAAACTGATGACGAACACGTATTCTCGTGGTATAGGATAAATAAGGTTTAGTTTTGTTGGCCATGCGAGTGTAATATATTTAAATTTCTCTCTTGATTGATGAAATGTGAATGATACTCTGGAAGTGCAAGTCACTCTTTTATTAGATTTGTGGTTGCACTTTGAAGTAATTTAAAAAGAGAAATGAATGAAAGGAAGATGTAAAAAAGGTAAGATTTTAAAATCATCATGAGTAATCTAGTGTAATAGTGGAAGGGAATGAAATCACTAGAATAAATTTTCATTTCGTTCAAGATTAACAGTATTGCGGGCATAGTTTTAAATTTCCTTCTATTACCCAGTGGGTGTGGTAATTACTTAGCCACTGATTAGTATGGCTTGCATTTTTTTGATATTTCTTGGTCCGATGATGGTTATGGCTGAGATGTATGATACTTATTTTTTACGTTGAATATGGCAAGACTTTTCTGAGGTTGGATAACGCTAGTGATTGTGAATAGAAATTTTGAGAAAGCATCGTGAGTGAATAATGGTAAATGGTTTGCCAATGGGAATATGAGAATATGAGTGAAAATCACAGTTAACATTCGTTAGTGCTTATTTTGGAGCCTGAATCAAATCGTAGACTGAGATTACGATTTTATTCACTACTAAAGGAATGGTGGGAATATTTCTATTTTCTTTTCGTAACTCGGAGGCTGAAATCTCAGGGATGAGATTTATTTTAACCCGGGGGGGGGGGGTAAATGTAATACCCTGAATACTTAAATATATGAAATATATTCATAATTATGAATATGTGGAGAAAATAAAAAATAAATTGATTTACGGTTATGAAGATAGAATTGGGAAATTATTATAATTCACGTAATTGTATTATTGAGATTTATGTTATTTTTCAAGAAATCATATTAATTTATTTGAAATCAGTTCTAAATTAAATTGGTTACGAAGTTTGAAGTTTGGAAGTTAATTATTTAAAATCTGTAGACCATTCGAGGTTACAATTTATATTTTAAAATAGAGCTCGATCTCACGAACGCGTGGACGCAAACCATTCGCGAAACGGAGTTATAACGAAGAGGTTATTAACGATAGAATTTGAGGACGAAATAGTCATTTTAGCATTAAGAGGGAATGCTCTAGAAAATCTGAAGCAATGGGAGTGCCACGTGTGTGGCTGTGATTGAAAGGGAAGTAGAGAAAAAGGAGGGACTGGGACCAATGGGAAGTAAAGGAAAGGAGGGCACAAGAGAAAAGGAAAGGAGAAAATACAGGGAAACGGGTACCCGTGAAACCGTGACCCGACCCTGACCTAATTCCCAACTCCGGCCACCGTTGACGGCCAGGTTAGTGTCAAAATGACCCTTCCCTCAAGGCCAATCGATCATTCTCCCATCTTAGTTCGAAAATGTAATAAAATTTGGAGGATTGTGAGAGAAACCGTGAGGAGGGGTGCACGGGTTGGCTTCAAATTCACCATGATCTGAAGCTAACTCCACCCATAAACACCACCCATAATCATACCTCAACCTTATGAACAAAGCCCAACCATTGGTTGGGGCGGTGGATCACTAGAGGAGTCGAATCAAGAACACTCAAAACAAGGGTTCCAGCGGTTCATGGCCAATTTGAGGGGTTTGCTGGACAAATTGGACTCGGCCGCATGTATAAAGTTTGATCTACTCTTTGAGATCTTCATTTCCGAAAATTTTGAGAATTTTTAAAAATAGTTGAATTTTCCGGCGAGTCGGAGCGGCTGACTGCCACTTGCAGTGGCGCGCGTGGCTAAGATGATGATATTGCTCTTTTTAAGCTAATTACAATGTTCTGAGTCCATATTTATAATATATTTGATGTGAATCAATTGTTTGGACTTAATTTATGAAGTGTTAGTCATTTTAAAATGTGAAGATTATGAAATATAATTGAGAATGTGAACTACAAATGGCTTGATCCCTGTTTAGGGTACATAGGCAGTCTAACAAGATGTTAGATGCAGCCATAAAATAAGTGAGATTAAATAATTGAGAATTAATATTTAGATTGAATTTTGACCTAAGAGAAGGAAATGGTTCTAAATTGGAAGTGAAATTGTATGTTTTGGTAAATGATTAATGTTTATGAATTACATGTGGGGTGAAGGAAACTATTTGGAGAATGCTACTAATGATAGTGTTTTCAATTGTTAATTTAATGTTATGTTTTGACATTTAAGAAAATATGGATAACTTGTAAGAATCTAAATCATTGACTTAGAGGAATGTGACTAATGAAAATAAATTAACTATGATTTGAAATTGGGCCTATCAACAAAATCAATCCTTGAAAAAAAAAATTCAGGGCTGGGGCGTTACAGAGCTGCTCGAGTTCTTCAGGGTTTTGATGTAGCGGAGGTCATACATGGTACGTCCTTAGATTGTAGACGTTCCACTGCTTTTCGATATCTTTGTTGTTCATGGTGGTGAGGGTGTAATTACCCTTGCTGCCCACTCTGTTAATCTTGTAAGGACCTTCCCAGATGGGATCCGTCTTTTTGGAGCCTTCTCTGCAGGCAGTGATGAAGGTTTTTCTTAAGATTAAATCTCCGAGTTGGAATTGCCGGATCTTGGCCATTTTGTTGTAACTGGAGATGAGCTGCTACTGGTAGGTTGCTATTCGGGTAATGGTCTACTCGCGCTTCTCTTCTGCTAGATCTAAGCTTGTGGCTATCTTCTTACTGTTCTGCTCAATGCTTGGCAGTAGAGTGTTGATATTTGGCACGATGACATTGGGAGGAATGATTGATTCTGAACCAAATGCCAAAAAGAAAGAAGTCTCACCGGTTGCTCGTCTTTTGGTGGTGCGATATGCCCATAGACATCCAGGGAGTTCGTATGGTCATTTTCCGTTCTTGTCGGTGAGGGATTTCTTGAGGTAATTGAGGATCGTCTTGTTGGATGCTTCGGCCTGCCCATTGCCTTGAAGATATCTCGGCATGAACATATGCTACTTGATGCCATACTTTTGGAAGAACTTCGCCAAATCTTTGCCCACGAACTGCGGGCCATTGTCGGTGACGATGGATTGAGGAATGCCAAATCGATAAATGATATTCCTCCATATGAAGTGCTCTATGTCCGTCTGAGTTGTGGTTCTCATGGGCTCTGCTTCTACCCATTTGGTGAAGTAATCGGTTGCCATGACCATCATGCCTCTGCCCTAGTAGCAGGTGGCATTGTCCCTACCAAGTCGATTTCCCACTGCATGAACGGCCAAGGTTGGTACCGGCTTGTAGTGTTGGCAATGGTCGCACTTTTGCACTAACTCCTAGTGTCTTGATGCATGGTAGGCCAGTAGTAGCCTGCATTAAGAGCTTTCTGTGCTAAGGATTGGCCTCCGGAGTGATTTCCACAAACGCCTTGGTAGATTGAGCTTATAACCTTTAGGTCGTCGGGAAACGCTAGGCAGCGAAGATGTGGTTCGATGTAGGATATTCGGACAAGAATGCCGTTCCACATGTAGTAGCGTGTTGCCTTCATTTGGAGCTTTCTAGACTCCAACCTTTTCCGTGGGGAGTGTCCCATTAACTAGGTAGTCTATAATAGAACTTTGCCAGTTGTGAGTTATACTAACCTATGACACTTCGGTTGCCAGCTCTGCCTCTATACTTGGCTTGTCTAGATACTCCACTGGAATAGAGCATTTAAGTTGGATTTAAATTGTCTTCCTTCTTAGTATAAATTAGTGTAAATGAATTACTTGTTAAGTAAACTTTATTTTTTCCACTTAAAAAGAGACTAGTTGGTGGCTGCTCCACTACAATCCATCCTTTTGGGGGAGGAAAAAACTCACAGAGGTACTTCAGCATCTTTTTGACAACTATCATGCAATTCACCAAGATCAGAAATCGAACCCAAGACGCTGTGTGAAATACATTTATGTTATATCTAATATTTTCAAAATAATAATTCACTTTTATTGTGAATAACTTAAAAAAATAAATTATTCATTTGAATCCAATCCAAATTAAGAAAAGACGCCTAAGAAGCCACTACTATAATGCAGTCTTTAGGTTCACTTCCATGATTATTTCTTGCTATTTAAATTTTTAAAAGATGACATTATGCATAACTAACTATTACTTTGATGTCAAATATGTACAAACTAATAGGTCGCATAAACTGCATTCATACTAGGCTTTTCAGTCAAAATAGTCTTTAAGATTTGCATAACTCCTCACTTTGATCTTTGAGATTTGAAATCAATAGAAGTAGTCCCTAAGTTTGTCCACCATCAATCATTTTTGTCATTCCATGAAAAATCTCTATTAAATAAGGTTAAAATGACAAAAATATGCTCAATTTTTGTCAAATCATTTAGCTCATTGTTTATTAAATTGAGGGCTTTTTATGTCATTTTGGTCTTTATTTAATATAATTTTTCATGAAATGATCAAAATAATTGATGGAGGACAAATTCATGTACCACTTCTATTGATTACAAATCTCAGTAACCAAAGTAATGAGTTATGCAAATTTCAAAGGTTATTTTATCTAAATAGCCTCTATGCTATAATGCAATCCGCATTCTGGTACGGACTTACTATTGAATTCCACTTGAGATGGGCCAAGCGATGATTGCAAAAAATTAGAAATTCCACTTGAGAAGTTTCTCAAACCAAAAGGAAGAAGAAAAAGCAACAGAGAAAAGGTTTAAATTGAAAAAGCAACACGATGCATGTAATTGTTAAGCTTTTTCCCCATTTAAATTTTTGCATCAAGAACTTTTAGTTTAGTTTTATTTATTTTTTGAGACTCACTACTCGAGTTAGCGAAAAAAAAAAAAAAACGTAGGTACGAAGCTAATTATAAATTCAGATATTCTAAAATCTAAATTCAAATCTCAAATTAGACTATTTGATTGTGTAGTTAGCAGGTGATTATGTAGTTGAATTATAAGGAGCAAGGCGTGTAAGTTTTTGTCCTGTAATCGATGAAGATGTAATACAAATAATGTTACTTCTATGATTATCTTTCACTTGTCATTTGGTGAAATTGTAATGCAGATAAAAAAAATAATGCATGTACCTTTAATGTGTAGTGAGTAGAAAAAAGAAACGTTACAGAAATTTCAAAAAATAATAAAATTATTCAGACGTACAAAATTAATATACTTGTTGACACAATAAAAGTGAGTCATACTATTACTGTGATTTCCGAATGTGTTAAAGAGCGTATCAACGAATATATCAATTTGATGTCAAGATAACATCACCTTCACAAAAACCCTACTCATATAGGCATAAGATTATTGTGATCAACAGCTGGATCCAATGGCTCGACTATCAAACTAATGTAAACCATGTGAATCAAAGAACGTATGGAAAAAGAAAGTGGGGGCCAAAAGTGTTGAAGTTTTGAAGTCGGGAGTGGAGTGAAGCCAAAATAAGTAGCTTCCCAAAGCTAGAAATTATCGAATATCATGCATGCTTAATGGGACTGCTTTCGACTCCTTTGCAACCAAAGCAAGTGTCTCGGACTCTTCTCACCCTCAAACAAACACATAAAAGACAAGCTTTTAGTGGAGGACAGCGATTTGAAAACCCTTCTATATAATCCAAATCGTCCTGTTCCTTGTTCTTCGAGCAGAAGTAACGCACTATTATTAAGTTCTCAACTAGCTAGTTTTCCAGTACGAGTTTTTGCAGACCTGTAGTCCCATGCACTTGAAACTGAGTAGTTTTGAAGGCCTATAACTTGTGGTAATGGGGCACATTCTTTCACGAATAATAGCTATTTGTACTAATAGATGAGGACTTGAGGAGTCCATTATGTCCCACACTTGCAATAGTTGCTATGTGTGATGAGTGTAAATAATAAATATATACCTATAAAAGAAAGATATACAAGACGATAATTATTTCGATTTTAATTTTACTTTTTGAATTGGCGATATGAAAAATATATACAAGAGAACAAATACAGAAGAAATAATGAAAACAAAATTTAGAACGTGAAAACAATTTAAAACGATTTTTTTATTTTTAGTTTTCATTTTGTTTTTCTTTCATTCCTTTTTTAGTTCACTCATTTCTCTCACGTCTTTATCCTCTAAAATCAAACGAGCCTTAATTTTTACAGTAGAGTTAAAGTATATATTTTGTATTTGGCCAATAGTTATGTCATGTTTGTGGATGCAAATTTCCGTCTTCTCCTTCTTGGACGAAAATGCACCTGCAAAACAATTAACACCTTAGGTCAAGGCCAAGAGCTTCACGCGCCCACGATGAATGTGTGTGTGTGGGGGGAGGGGCGTTTTGGCTGAAGAACCTCCGATGCCAAAGTTAGAATTTGAGAGAGAAAGTGTTTGGAGAAATTTGGAGAATTTTGCAAGAGAATTGGACTTAGGTTTTTGGAAGAAATTGGAGCTATTTATAGGGGTGTGGCCCATATTTAGAGAAAAGGGGTCCGGCCACTTATGGTGGTTTTTGGGTGTAATTGCAAGATATTATGTCAAAATAATATCTTGCAATCAATTAGAAAATTAATTAATTAATTAGGAAATTAATCAATTAATTTAGGTAATTAATCCTAATTTGAATGAATAATTGAGGGTTACCTTGTGGGAAGGATTTGATGAGGATGGATGAAATAGGTTTTGAATAAATACCTATTTTGATCATTTTTTACCTTGATTGAGTCATAATTGTCTGCTGCTTGCGCGTGGGAGTTTCAGTGTGGCTCAAGGCTAATTTTGTCATTTTCACCCAAAAGTATAAGTGTTGCCTTCATAATTTTCTTGATTATTTTTTACTTCACAATGTTGTTTAAATTATGGTAGTTAAAGGTTGATGATATGTCTGTAATTCAAGCGATTAAGACAATTTACCTCTAAACATGATATAAGAGATCAATGTTCGAATTCACGAAATTATTTCATGTGAACAAAACTAAAGGGACTCATATAATAGATAACAAATTCACGTAACATTATCAACTACTAAACTTAAACAAATTCAAATAATTGCCTTGAATCGGTCTTTTGGTGCTCGACTTGAAAATCTATATTTTTATGTCAAATACAACATGTAGATCATATCTTACCACATCAAATACACCTAAGGAAGTTTTGCTCGTCATCGATTACCAACTTGTTCGGTTGGTAGAAGGATTCTCAATGGGCAAATCGAGGAAGAACATAAGCACCCATAGCCATATATAGGCATACATATCAGTATATGTCACCTTGACTGGACCAGCTCACGAGAACCTGATGATCAGGACCACTAATTAAACCTTTGATTAATATTATTATTAGTTTTATTTATTTGATTTTGCTTGAGGACCATTAAGTTAGGTTTTGGATAATGATGATAATTTGTTGGGATTGGTCAATGGTCCCCTGGCAACAAGCTAAGCTTGGTAGAATGATGATGACAATTCAAGCTGTTCCCCATCTTGGGGTCTTCCTTCCCACTTGTGTAGCTTGTGCATGTGTTTTAGTTAAGTAATAAATCAGGATTAATTTTGTATTGACTCAATTGTAGGTGAACTTGTCTCCTTTACATTTTACATTGTATATTTAACATCAATCATAATTTCCCACTCTATTTTTTTTTTTTTTACCATAAGTATAGGGTTGGTGAGCGCGTCACACGTATTTAACATATCTATTCTATTTAGAGAAGAGTCCTTGTTAACTTTTTTTTTCCCACCTTTTTCAATTTTGCCCTCACTTTTGAATACACAATATTGACATGAGGAGGGCAAAATAGTAATTTTGTATCTTTTGACAAAATGACAATCATATCCCTATTTTTTCTATTTTACCCTCACTTTTGATATAATTTTGTATCTTTTGACAAAATGACAATCATATCCCTATTTTTCCTATTTTACCCTCACTTTTGATACACAATATTTACATAAAGAGGACAAAAAACAGTAATTATGTAATATTAAGATAAAATAGAAATTGTCCCACTATCATTTTTTCATACTCTTTTTAAAATTTTAAAAACTAATCACACTCTTTAATAAAAAAAAAACAAAAAACAAAATGAAATTGTTCACACACACAAAGTGTGTGCTCATCGGACTAGTCACTGTTCACTAGAAGGAAACTTCACTCTATTTTCTTTTAGTTAAGGTAATATTATTATAAGTTCTTGCTCGGTTTTGGCAACGGTGTAGTTTATTAAATTTTGGTTTCAGTTTTTGCAGCTTTAACATATAATTTAATTTTTTAGCCATTTCAGGACAGTAATGTGTAAAATTTAAATGATATGCGAAATGAATGACTAAAGTTGAAAAAATATAAAATTAACAATTTTTTACATTAATTTAGTGATTATAACATTTTAATACTGAGCGCTACGTGAATTGAAGTCACACGTATAAATTAATCAAACAAAGTAGGACATTATAATATTTGCAACTTGTATAATTGCAAGGCTTATTAGTTGAAATGCCCCAGTAAAACTGCTATTAAGTCTTAGTTTACCCTCTGAAATTAGTTTTGTCTACACTTTGCCCCTAAAACTGATATTTTCAACTCTTTTGTCTCTTTACCCAATTCAACTCTTTTAGACATTTCATTTTTTACACATTTATTTACTTCTAGCCTACACACTAAACAAGTCTCAATTTTATTTTTGAAACTCTAATTCAAACCCATAAATTTTGGACATCTTAAAAAATAAATTATTCAGTCAATAGAAAATTTTCGAGCAACAAAATCATTGTATCAACCAAAATAAGGGTTACATTTTGTTCGTAGAGTCATTTCACTTGCAAGACATCCATGTATTGGCTCGAAACTTTGCAATTAAAAAAATATTTATTACAACAAAATCATTATATCATTAAGCTATCATATCCAAAATACTTTCCAAACCAAAAAAAAAATCATTTAAAGCAAATGTGCACAGTTTGAAACAAAAAAATTCACATTGTTGAATTCATGGGTTTGAATTAGAGTTTCAAACTGTTGAATTTCTGGGTTTGAATTAGAGTTTCAAAAATAAAATTGAGTCTTTTTTAGTGTGTAGGCTAAAAGTAAATAAATGTGTAAAGAATGTAATGTCTAAAAAACCCTTAAATCTAACAGTCCATTAATGGAAGTGGGTAAAGTGAGACAAAAAAGTTAAAAATGTCAATTTTAGGTGATAAAGTGAGACAAAACCAATTTCGAAGGGTTAACTGAGACTCAATGACACAATTTGGGAGCATTTCGACTAATAAGCCTAATTGCAAACCCTACGTATACCTACACCAGAGGAGGCCAAGAAATTTCAACCCATTCCCTTCGTGTTCAAGGAAACTTAGCAAAGCCTACGAGATCCAAATGGACCAAGCACATCGCAACAGCTGTATCCCTGTACTAACGTACAAAACATCCCATGTAAAAATGGCCGCTCTCCCTCTCTCTACTTCTGCTTAACTTCTCTGCCCTTATTACCATACTCACACGCAGACACAACGCTCACTGTCGTGGCCAACTCTTCTGATAAGCTGCTCAACAAAAACCTTACAATTATATATACTAGTATATAGGCATACACAAAGTGTGTGAGAAAAATTTATTTTTGTTTTTGAAATAGAAGGAGAGAGGAAGAGAATGATAGAGAATGTGGCAGTGAAATTTTTTTTTTTTTTTTTTTAATTAGAGATATGTTAGGATTACATGTAGACGAGCTTTTGAAAAAAAAAACAGAAAAATTTAGTTGTGTGAAATTACATTTTGTACCTCATATTTCTTATTTATGTTTTGTTTTAATTAGAATGTTAAATTGATAATTTCATAAAATTTTAATTGACAATGAATATTTTATTAATTAGTAGAGATATAGACACATCATGGTGTTATTACAGATCCAAACAATATGGCAAACAAAAAGCACACCCCACGAAAGAGGCCAAGAGATAATAAAAACGATACCCATGACATATCAGCGTCTCGCTGTACTATATTCATCATCATGCAGGCATGGTTTTGGACGTTCTAGACATGCCAATGTTGTAAGTATATATACCGTTCACACTCTTTACTACTATTTTTTAACGTTTTACATCAACATCTTATATATTAGTCAGTTTAATACGTTATATTGTACTATATTCAACATGATGCATCCATAGTTTTTGGATGTTGTACACATGGCAATGTGAGTAATTTACTGTTCACACTCTTTAATATCATCATGTGTCAGTCGGTTTAACACGTTATATCGTAGGTTTGACATTGTCAAAAACTAAAATTTGAGCTTTTTACTAGTCCAAACTCTTAGGAGGGCACGACGAACAATGCATAGTGACTTTTCAGGGTTTGCCAATGTCTTTGCAGATAATATTCTCTTGCCATGCAATCTAACACGTTAGATTGTCAATCTGAAAAGATCAAAACATGAACAAAAAGTATACAACGCAGAATGCGCCCGGCTAATGACCTTTTAGGGTTGTCAACATGTTTCAAATACAAGTATATAACTATTCTCTTGCCACGCAACCTAACATGTTATGTTTTTAAACAATCAATCTTACCAAACCGAGATATGTCCTTATCCTCGAAATTTTTTGAACAATCAAAAGAAAAGCGTGATAAAACCCTCATATATAACACACATACATTGCATGATCATTAATTATAATGACGACGTGCTAGTTCTACTACCACAGCTGTAAAGAATTTTCGTTCCTTCAAATCTAATTAACCAAATACCGCGTTGTTTAATTAATCATCAGCCTGCATGCATGGTCCCTATATATATAACTGAACCTCGTGAAGAATATAATTAATCGAGATTAAGCTGCCAAATTGCCAGTTGATCTAGACATTTTCCTCCTCATCCTCCGTCTCTTTCCTTCCTAGTTCGTACCGATTCCGCGTAAAAGCGACTTATTGTAAAAGCACTTTCTTTATATCCGTCAGCACAGTGATTTAAACACACAGATAAAGTAGTTGACATCAAATATCTTTATACCATCTATGCACACAAACCCTATCACAGAAATATCTAATATTTTCAACATTCAACCCCCATACCATAGTCAAAAAAGTGACCGGCCTCTTGTTAATTATCTGAACACCTTTGCCACTTGCTTCTTATCTCTCCTTTGGTGGTCTTCTACGACCAAGCTTTTCAACCCATAAAGTAATTGCTCTACTAATATCTAGTAAAGTACCCAAAACACCCCAAAATAATGGATCATCAATCATCTATCATGGTAATTTTTTTCAGAGAGTTTTAATGAAACACTTTCAGTAGTGTTCATTTTTAACGAAAAATCATATTTTTACATTTTCTTAGTACAATTTACTATATATTTATTTATCATTTTTCATTAAAATTAAAACAATTTTAAACTTTTCGTTAGTTTTCTTAACTTTTTAGTGTCACATCAATGTGATGGAAATTGGGGTCGGATATTAAGAGTTAAGACAAGATAAAAAAACTGACGTCGTGACACTGAAGTTTATAATGCGGTGTGAAAGATATGAGTTAGAGAAGTAAGAATACTTTGGAATTATGATGTACTTTGACGAAGGGTTCAGTGAATATATAAAGATGAAATACCGTTTTAGGAAAGTTGCAACTTCCCCCAAGATATAATCATTCATATATTTTGAATTAATTAATTAATTAACTAAATAAATAATTATATAATTTACTTTGATAATTAATTAACTTATTTTCCCTTTGGTTGTGTGTCTATGGATACACCAGTGTTAAAGTGTACATTCACATATAATTACACACATTGTAAAAACTATGTTATCATAATCATATTCCAATTAATCTTAGGTTTGCGTCTAAAACTACTTCGTTTCAAATGTAATTACCCAAAGCATTAACCTTAAACTTGAATCATAGATTTTATTTCTATTGCAAATGTAATTTGAATAAGAAATGCAACTAAGTAAAAATCAAGAGGGTAATAGATCCAAAAAATGTCCGATACTTTCTCAAATCATGCACGAACATCACCTATGTGTAAAGCAAAATGAGCAAGATGATAAGTAACACTTTTAACGAGTTGAGCCAAACCAAATATTACTCTGCTTGAATTTAACTTTTTTAACTTTTTTGAGTTCAAAATTATTTGGCTTGCTTCTTATACAAGTATACACTGTTGAATTCTCCCAAACACATGGTATAAAGTTATGTTAATCATCATCAAGTAAATTATTTTAAGTACACTTTTGGTTCCTACAAACAAAGTACCCTTGTGGTTTTTGCTTTTGTCTATACTCCCTTTTAGGGGTTTTTTTTTTTCCTCCAAAAAGTAGAGCAGCTAATGGCTTCATAACGGTAGTTCATCATCTTTAGACTCGAAAAGCTCACAAAGACATTTTAACTTCTTCTGGTCATTATCGTGTGATTCACTAATGTCCGGAATCGAACCTTGAACGTTCTATGTGAAATATAGATCTGAAATTCATCCCCAACTAGTCTACTACTCCATGATTGTTACTTTTTAGTTATTTTGATTTGCAACATTGTTTTTTAATACCACATTAATTATTTGAGATAACTATCTAAATAAACTAATATTTGGTGAAGTGTAACGCACGCAGTGTTCCAAAAATTAACTTAATTAAGTATTATGCATCTGCTCTGTCAAATTTAAATTTTGGACACCAAAATACTCGTTTTTATGGTGAACATTTTATTTTATTTTATTTTTTTAATTCAATTTTCTCAAAACCACCAGGGTAAAATTGTAACACCACCCCAAAATGGTTAGGGGACAAACAAATTAAACTCCTAAACAAAATTAAGCAAATCTACCCACCCACTAATCACATCCAGATCGTTACAATCTATTTACACAATTACCCATCTTATTTCCCAAACTACCCCTACTCCGGAATTGCACTCAACTCCGCCGCAAACTGTCCCTTTCCACCACTATCCCTCCGCCTCCTCGACCCCCCAGTGGCCACCACTCTCCGGCGATCCTTCACCTCCACGCCGGAAAATATCAGTGGAGACACCGAATTCCGGCGACATCCACATTTTTCGCCGCCACTCTTCATAAGCGCGGAGCTGGCTTTTACGGCCAATGCGGCCATCTCTTCCGCTTGCAGCGGGTGCTTGAGCCAGCTGAGCGGCAAGGCAAAGTAGAGCTGTCCAGGCTGGAGCACCTCGTTATCACTGACGGCCTGAAGGACGTCGTCGAAGTCCATCTCGTCGGAGTTGCAGATGAAGCAAGTGGGATTCTTTTGGAGCACGTAGGAAACCTTTACCGGGTACGGGTATTCTTGTAAATTTCCGTCCTGTAGAATCAGCTTGGCGGTGGCCACTTGGGTGGACCCGGACGAGCTGCAAATACCCATTTGGGTCGAAATCGGATCGTTGGAAAATGGCGGAGAATTTGAGGTGTGTATTTTTAGAGAGGGAAATTAGAGAGATAACATGAGAAATTCGGAGGAGGGAGAAGCACGGAGGGTGTTGGGAAGAAAGAGAGTGAATATATAGAGAGAGAAAGGGGTGGTGGGGCCTCGTAATTTGAACCAGGATGCCACTTAGGATATTTGTCGTTTAGCTCAGCCTTGTTTTATTGGATCAGTGGGCAGAGGGCCTGGCCACAGCCAGGCTGTAAGTTGGTGGTGGTGACAGGTTGTAATCGATTTTCTGTTTTTTGTTTTTTTGTTTTTTTTATTTTTTGTCAAATATTTTCTGAGAGTTTGCGGCTTTTGGTCTTGGCCTTCGGGGTTATTTACGAGGAAGAGAGGTTTTTTTAACATATATGACTTATTGGTTAATTTTATATCTTAAATCGACCATTGTTATTTGAACTCGAGAAGTTAATTTTGTGATTTGTGCACTTGGTGAGGATTATGTGGAAGAAGTTTGACGTTTATTGGAGGTAACTCATTGCAGGATTTTTTTGCTGGTGATTGCAAGCTATGAATGAATGGGTGCGTTCTTTCTTTTGTGGGGTTTTTTCAATGGTTTGAGGGATTCACAATCATGTTTTCATGTCATTGCAGAGTCTTCATGTGATGGTATGATAGTTACCTTGTGTGTCTTGACAATGTTATGTTTGACTCGTAGGGCTTAGGCTTTGTGAGTTTATCTTTCCTATGATCGAGGAATCATACATTGAAGAGTTTATTTTGTATTGCGTTATGGTTTTGTTGTCTGTTCGCTTAGCAAAGGACTATAGGAACATCTTCGAGATGTCTCGTACCAAGGCTTCTTGCCGAACGAGCGTTGTCTTTTACAAGTTCATCATCAACACATGGTGCAAGGTTTTATCTTCGTAAGAATTACCTTTTCGTTTGGTTAGATGGGTTTATGTGGAGTAAGTTTTAATTTTCTTTCTGTTGCGTTTATAAACTTAAAATTGCATTAAGAAAGTGTGATGTTCTTTGTTTTATTTGATCAATGAAAGACTTATATCCTTAGATAAATTGCCCTCTTGGTTGTATAAAATTACAAGGGTAGGGACTAGGGTTGGTCATGAGATTAGCACAGTTTCTATAAGTAGAGAGTGATGTCAAAGGATGCTTGTAAAAAGGGGAAGAACTGCTAAACTTGGCAAGCCATTTCATGGATAATGGGATTATGGGAATGGGAGACCCACCTAACCATGATTATGATCATGATCATGATGGTACTACTATTATATATCAACCCCTTTTTTCTGGGGGTACTAATATTAATATATGGTTCCAATTATATTTTCCACTTCCCCCTTGTGTTTGTTGTGAGAGATTTAGTTACTATATATTTTGTTTGTTTTCTGAATATAATGGGTCCACCAATTGTTTTTATAACTAATTAATTAGTATTTAATCTCAATTTTTATCATGATTAATCATGAAACAGATAGAATTTTGCTTTTTAAAGAATAAAATGTAGAGAGTATTACAATCATGGATTTTATTTGCTATGGAATTAAAACCAGAACATAGAAATGTGAAAACCATTAACCATTGGAAGAAGGCAAATATCAAAAAAGAATGTTTAAAAGCAAATCCTAGAAGCCACGCAGTAGTACTGTCTGGTGAATAGACTCAGTACTATTGTCTGATGCTATTCATTTTCACTTGTAAGTGAAAGGTCTTAGGTTCGAATCTCGTAGATGGCGAATTCGATATCAAATTAAGTTGCCTATTGTGTGGCTTAGCCGAACTCTCCATCCCCCTAATGTGAAATATATAGCCTTCCTTAGCCTTGAAGGTTTTGGTCACTTATGCTTAAACTTTGGGGGTTTTTAGATGCTAGATTAGGCTTTAAGAGGTGTATGGCCCTATATATGCTAATGTGCTACTTTTGGATGGATTCCACTGGGTAAAAGGAGCTTTGAGTACTTTTTTAAATGGAAGAAAAAGTCACAAAATGCTTCTCCTTACAAAGTTACCCCTGCAAACAACACAGAAAAGCTGAAAAAAAAAAACCATGCAGATATTTGTGAAGATAAGTATTAGGGTGAATATAAGAAGTACGTGTTTTTTTTTTTTTTTTTTTTTTTTCATTTCTGACATATCTTACGTATACTAATATACTAATATGAAAATGACAAATATTTAATACGACAAAGAATATTTTTCTTCGTTTATAAGTAGTAAAGTTTTATGTCTGCCTAATTCTATAGATAATACGTTTGGCTCATTTACCCTAGAAACGCATACATAAAACCAGAAGTAAGAAGGGTCCGAATTTTTTATACTAATTGCGACCCCCAAAAAACCAAACGAAATCTGTCACATACAATTCACATTGCTAAAACTCCAATTGTTGGACACTGAATTTTCACATGCGTGAAAGGGTTCATGTCACTCCAGCATCTCCACTCCCCAGACAAAATCTGCAGGTGAATTGTAATTTATGGGGAACAAGGATACTTTTCAGATTCTTTTTGTAGGAATTCAATGATCAATCAATCTTGTTCGTTTATTATATATTGTACAGTTAATTTTTATTAGATACTAATTATATTCAATTTAAAATTTAAAATAATTTCTCACATAATATACGATAAACAAATACAATTAATTGATCATTCGAATTCTCACCAAGAATATCAGAAGGGGATCCTATTCGGTTTAGGGGGGAGAGAGATGGGGTATTTTCCCAGAGACAACAAAATGAGTGAATAATTGGTGACCAGAAGAGAGTGGGTGGCTGATGAACTTGCAACGTTTTCTTCGCACTTTGGCGCTTTGCAGGCACATTGTTCAAAATTTGGCCCAACTCCAAGGGCAGAGAAAATTCCAACAAACAAAAAAGAAGAAAAATATAAAATTGGAATGCATGAATGATGAGAAATGGAAACGTGGCAGGGTGCCCCGGGGGGGTGAGGTGGTGCATCGCTGCAATGCATGAGAGCACGTGGAAAAGAGTAGCCATGAAAACTGCAACAAGCAAGCTATAACTAATAAGTAGATAATATAATGACGTACATACAATATATATGTGTGTGTATATATATATGCCTTTTAGGTGAAGGAATATGAATATTTTCTTGAATATTAGATTTGAATTTAATGAAATTTTGTGATTGAGGTTTTAATGAAATTCTATGGTTAAGATTAAATCACAGGCACGGAATTTTAACCATAAAATTTCATTAAAACCAGATCTAACGATCGAGATGATGTTTCTATTTTTTTTTTTTAAAAAAAAAAAAAGATCTCTTCCCTTAAAACTTCTTTTATATATATATATATATTATTGCAAGGTAATGAATCAAGTATCCGACAAGACAAGCGGTGGCGTAAGCTGACGTGGTTGCTGGTTTGCTGCTTGCTCATCCATGCATCCCGGCGCAATGCAGCCCTCCTCTCATTTTTAAACTTATTTAATAAGCTTCCAAAGTCCGCCGCCCTTTCCTGCTTCCCCGGTGACTCTTATCATCCTGCAATCCACAAACCTCCTCTCTTTTAACTACAATTCTTGTATATGTTTATTAGTGTTGTTGTGCCACTATCACTTAATTACTATCACTACGTATGTATGATAACTAGGATGTTGTCTAGTACTCGTTATCTTCCTTCTTACGTTGTCAGACTATAAATCTAAATTATACATGCATCATAATAAAGTTAGATAATTAAATAATTTAACAACATAACATGTTAAATTCAACGACAATATGTCATCAACATCCCTTTTATTGAATCTAAAATATTCATTGAGCAGACTTTTATTTGAATCTGTATATCCATATAAATACTACGACAATACAATATTATCATTCATCGAATTGGTCAATCTAAATTGTTCATAAGTTTGAAGATTATTTGAATAGTTTGCATAGAAGTAAATAATTCAAATTTACATACATAATTTAACAGCATAGCATGTCAAATCCTGCATCAACATACATTATCATCAATTAAGCATGTTATATGAATCCATTGGCATTGAATTTCATGGACATTGTTACATCAATACTTTGACTTAAGGAATGTAATTGTAAAAATTTTCACATTTTGGATCTTTAGAGGGTTAAACTTCAAAGTGTGGTTGGAGGAGAGAGTTGAGTTTTTAAATTTGCTTGTATGACAAATGATATAAAGACATCCAAATCCACACTTAATTTCAACACATTCTTAAACAAAAGAAAAGAAAACAGGAAATCCAGGATTTCTTCCATTTTGGCATGCATACTCAAGTTCTATTGGAAGAGAGAGAGAGAGAAAATGATCACCAATTATGGATCCTGCACCTACTGGCAATTAAATGAAATAATATATTGATTTTTTAGCCAAAATAGTATCTGAGATTCTTCGGTTTGGTTCCTAATGATGAAAATTGATTGAAGTGAACCATGTATTTGTCTATCGTAAATCATTTTAGTCATTTTATTAAATTTTCTGTTAGTACGATGATGTGGGACATGAGTAGTCTCAAGGACCATTAAGTATGAAACTGTCAGCAAAGGGCTCAAACCCTGACAATACCACACAGGCAATGGAGTTCGTGGATTGTGATGGTCTTTGTTAATTGTTTTTTACGCATGTTAATATGTCCTACATTTTAGAACAAAGAGCTACCCACTTGGCCCCCTTGTATGCTTAATTAAATTTAATAAACCCAAAACCACTAAAACCCCATAGTTTGTCAGAAAGATTACTACGATTGTTCTGGTTTTGATTATAATTATTATAATTATCAACCTTACTTTATGGGCCTTAATTATTACAATGTCCCACATCAATTCCCTAAACCTTCTTTCCTTGAAGCTTCTTAGCGTTCTTCTGCACCCCTCCAAGTTGCCCACCAAAATAGTCACGCATGTATCCCTCTTAAAATAAGTGCTTCAATCATGCACTTTTTGACCCCAAAAAATATGTCTAACATCCAATGCCTTTTGTGCTTTTTAATCATTTAGTTAATTATTTTTAAAATAAACAATCTTTTGTGTTTTTAATCATTTGTCATTAAAAAGCTTAATTATTTTGACAAATGACCTTTTCTGTTCCTTTCTCACCACCCTCTCCCTCTCAAATCTTTGCTGGCCCTTTTGTCTGTTTATGAGCCCATCTTGGAAATATGTTTTGGGCGCTGCTTTCATTTGGGCTAAGGCCTAGATGTATATATAAATACAAGTACCCTTTACATAAGACATTCGTTCTTTATTAATGAAAGAACACGCTACGATGTTACTAACACATTACCGACTCCCCATTCTCCAACCTGTGCTTCATAGCCGGACTATATGTAAAGAATATGTTCAGATTCTTTGTTTTTCGATAAAAAACGGACCTCCGTTCGTTCAATATATAAAAGAAAGAATATATTCAAATTCAGGATCAATTTTCGAATAAGAAATTATTGTTGTGAATGAGTTATGAGATTTGCGTTCTTTTATTTCTGGCTTGGACTTTATTTTCTTTTGTTTGGTAAATTAATTGAATTTTGAAGCAGAGATGTTGGCAACACAAACAATGAACCCCACCAACCGGATAAAAGCAAATCCTACTCAATTATGTGTGGATAATGAATTCAGACAAAACCCTGGAAAAGAATCCGATCTAACTAATACTTAAACCCTAGATGTTAGATTTGAACATTTTGAAAGGTTGGACAACATATCGCTTTAGCATTATTTTTATCAGTGAAGATTGCAGAAAGTTGATAAAAAAAAGTAGGGCAAGGTCATTACCATGAAAGTTCTTGATCCAGAGCACTTTATCCATGCATGGCTGTCAGGGCCCCACCTCTCCTTAAGATTTGGAAAGACTCGAGCTTTGGTCAAATTGGTTCTGCAATCTGCATAACCAAAGAATACAAAGAATGCAGTACTAAATAATTGAACAAATTTTCAACAAATACAAAGAATTTTTGTCCCCTACTCGCCCTATGAATTCGACAGGACGATTGAGATCATTAAAAATATAGAAGAAATGAGATACCTTGGATTGGATGTGGCTTTCTTTCTTCTTTCCTTGCAAGATTGGATCTTGGGTTTTGTCCTTTTTGTTGAACTGCAGCAAAAGGATTGGATAATGCCCTTAATCCAAAAATATTTCAGTAAATCACTAAATCTACATACAATCGGATAGAATAAAAATGAGCAAAATATTACTGTTAATACTTCATTGTAGTCCCTACATTCGATTCAATGAAACTTGTATGGAAGTTTTAGTTGTTCCCATCCGTACATATATATATGCCTATTAGCTGCAGTTTGACATGAAGTTCTGAAGACAGGAAAAGGAAAGCAGATTATTATTCTCAAGAAAAAAATACAGAAAGAAGTGGCCATAGCTGGTTAAAAACAAAAACAAGGCGACCTGCATGTTAGGTGTGCATCCTTGATCCTTCCAAGTTTCACTACTCCCTAACAGTTCGTACAGTAGTATTTTTTAAGGATTTTCATTGTACGTTTTACAATTTTCGAACTCGCGAAGTAACCTATTAGCAACGACCATGATGCATCAGTCGGTATTAGGTTCTTTCTGCACGGTTGACTTGCTCTCAAACTAGAGAGAAGTCTAAATCCAGGTGCTCAAGCTCTGTTTCGTACACTTAATCAACGCCCTGAAAGGAAGAAACCTTTTTGTAGAAGACATTTCTACTTGCTCCGTGGTCAAAAGGTGTATATCCTACTTTAAGTTGCAGTAAAATTTCATGTTAGCTATAATTTCAATGATGATCATATGCTGTATATCCTACTTAAATCAACTAGAATTTCAATGATACTTTTAGTTTCATATTATCAGTTGCAAGTTACTTTCTTCGCATCTTTACCTTTCACACACTCAACTTTAGAACTCAAAGGAGTAAGTTTCCAGTTCTATTGCCTAATACCTTGTCAAAGTAAGTAACCAAAAATTAGATCAACACTTGTAACTTCGGTCAGGCGGTGCTAATGACTTGACATTTAAACAAACCTTTATCTTGAATTCTAAAAGCATAGTTATTTTTAATTAAGGTGAGTTTCTCCCGACTGGGTTTGGTATGGAAAACAGAAGCAGGCATTGGCTACTTGCAAATCACTTCATATAAAAACAATTAAAAGTATAAATAATTATCAGAGTGTTACGGTTCTAACTTACAGATACAGCAACTATGATTCTTCAATATCCAAAATCGCACTTGGAGCATACCCAGTAGGCCTCAGATGATCTGTTAATTGATCAAGCATGGAGTATATACTGCTTGAAGTTTCATGTCTCTTGTCATCAACCGTAAATTCATAAACACGGCCATCAATTTCAATCGAGCTCACTGCTTTACTCTTTATGGATCCGCCGTCTTTTATTAGTTTCCTGATGTTCTTAACATCCTCCCATCTGTGCGCTTCCCCAAATATGTTTGCTAGAAGTACATAAAGCCCAGAACCATGCAGTTCCAACTCCAACAGCTGCTTTAGAATCAGCTTTCCCAATTCCACATTTCCATGGATCCTACAAGCACCAAGTAAAGCACCCCAAATGACAACATCAGGCTTCATTGGCATTCCTCTTACCAGCCTCATTGCTCCTTCTAAAAGTCCAGCTCGCCCCAGCAGATCTACCATGCAAGCATGGTGCTCAATTTCAGGTGATATTCTGTAAGTAGACTTCATTTTTTCAAAGTAATGTCTCCCTAAGTCTAGAAGACCACCGTGACTGCAAGCAGAAAGCAGTCCGATGAAGGTGATTTCATCCGGCCAGATTCCACCTGCTTGCATCTGTTCGAAGATCCCGATTGATTCTGATCCGCGACCGTGCAATGCAAGGGCCCCGATAATGATGTTCCATGATACTACATTCTTTTCTGGTATCAGAATAAAGATGTCCATGGCAATTTCAACAGCACCGCATTTTGCATACATGTCCATAAGGGAATTAAAAAGAGTTACACTGGGTGCAATATTGCTGTTGCAAATGTAATTATGGGTTTTCCTTCCAATGACCAAATCGCCAATTTGACTGCAGGCTGAAAGGACGGAAACCAAGGTAGCCTCATCAGGCACCACACTGGAATTAAGCATTTTCTGGAATAGATCCAAAGCCACCCTGCACTGGCCTTCCCGGACATAATATGAGATCATTGAATTCCAAGAAACCACATTTTTATGTGGCATCTGGTTGAAAAACTCCTGGGCAAATTCAATGAGCCCATGTTTAGTGTATGCTCTAACCATTGACGTCCAGGAAACCACATTTTTGTGGGTCATTTGATCAAAAATTGTTCTTGCCATGTGCAAATGTCCACACTTGGCATACATATCCAGAAGAGCATTTCTCACAATTTGGTCAATTTCAATCCCACTAACCTCAATAAAAGAGTGCACATATCTTCCCAATTCCAAATCACAAGCTTGTGAACAAACAGAGAGTAAATTAACCAAAGTAAACTTATCAGGCTCAACCCCCAAATCTCTCATCTCCCTAAACAACAACAGAGCCTCCTTGCACGAACCCATTCTAGCATAGCCACCGATCATTGAATTCCATGAAACCAGACTCCTCTCAGACATATCATCAAACACATTCTGAGCACACCGGATCAACCCACGAACACTATAGACAGCAATAAGGGCATTTTGCACGCAAACTTGAGACCCAATTCCTAGTTTAATAGCCTGGCCATGAACAGCCACGGCTTCCCAATACGCGGACTGTCCCACGCAAACCTTGAGCACAAAGGGCAACGTGAACTCGTTCGGTGAAAGACCTGAACCAACCATTTGGCAGTAGAGTGAAAAAGCCTTAAATGGGTCATCACTATTTGAGTAACCCCTTATAAGACTATTGTACATAAACTTATTTGGTTCAGGAATTTGGTCGAACACAAGCTGGGCGTAGTGGAGATTTCTGGGATCGGAGACGGAGCAGAATGATATGAGTTTTCCGAGCGTGAGGTTTTCGTTTGTGAGGCTGTGGAGAATGATTTGGGCGTGGAGCTGTTTGAGTTCTCTCATGGAGGAGCATTGCTCAAGGAGAAGGTGCAGGGTTTGGTGAGTGGAGTTTTTGAATTTGTGGGCGAAATTGGTGGGCTTTGAAGGGAGAGTGGGGTGTAGAGAGTGAAAGAAGCGGGAAGCAACGGTCGGATTTTTGGGAGTGAAGAACATGGCCGTTGGAATTTTGGTTTGGAGGTAAATGTAACGGTATTATGAATTACAAGATACCTTGTTTTTTGTTTGGGTTGAAAAATATCATGTTGCAAAAACAACTAGCCTTTAATTTGTATGGAAGATCTCCAAACTCACATGATTAAATTTGATATCTAATTATTATAACCGAATGATTATCGCCTAAAAAACAAAGCCATATTATTAATTTTTATTTGAATGTAAGATTTAAATTGACAGTCTAATAACCAAACATGTTAAATATAAAGAAAGTGCAACCCACAATGGTGCCATTCATAATGTTAGTGTTATATGTTCTAAACCAAATGACCCATATGTAAACCTGTTGAATTATCAGAGCGACGGGCTAAAGGTCCACTTCCAACAACACCGATATTGTCCCCAACTTGATAATTACCACCTACATAATTCGTCAGGTGTGAGATTTTATTACAAAAGGCATTGGTATTAGTTAGAGTGGAGTTATGATATTTAAACTCTTCTTTTCACAGAAATACGGTCCATGTGGGATATTTCAACACGCCCCTTCACATAAGACCCAATGAGTGGGTCACACATAAAAGATCCACAAATCAGCAACCACGTAGAGCCAAGATAACTCACCCTACACATGGGGCCAAGGGACCCACCATCATGGAGTATATTTCAACATGCCCCCTCATGTGAGACCCAATTAGTGGGTCACACGTAGAAGATTCACACATCGGCAACCATATAGAGCTAAGAGAACTCACCCTACAGGCAGGGCCAAGGGACCCACTATCTTGGAGTATATTTCAACACACCCCTTCACGTGGAATCAATTAGTGGGTCACACGTAGGACGTGAAGTCAAGGGAACTCACCCTACACGCGAGGCCAAGGGACCCACCATCATTGTCCCTGGCTCTGATACCATGAAAAATTATCAGAAAGACGGGCCAAAGAAGGCTTCAGTATTGTCCCAAACTTGTTAATTACCACCTGCACAGTCCGACAGGTGTGGGGATTTATCACAAAAAAAGGCTTCAGTATTAGTTGGAGTAGAGTTGGGTATTTAAACCCTTATTTTCACAAAGATATGGTCAATATGGGATATTTCAACAAAAGCTTCTTGCAAATATGGTTACAGGTGTCACTTGCATTTACAAGTGACTAGAAAAACTTATTCTTTCTTCATAAAATACGACTCAACAAAATAACTTTGCAATATACATTTCTCTAAGCTTCATCTCAGAACGACCCTATTTGTATCTCCTAAAAGTTTCTGCATATAACAGGATTGTTTCAATCTCGGCGGAGCTCATTTTCTGTATATGACAACAGCCGGCAAGACCTTTACAAAGAAGGAAGAAGCCAAAGATTGAATAGAGAGGAACCTAGTGAAAGAAACCAAGAAAGGAAAGCCATTGCAGCAGATAACTGATATCTAGTACATAACTTGGCGGGGCAGTAGGATCTACCAAGATAAAGTAGGAGATTTGAGGTACTAGCCGTCGAGCAAGCTGCAGCGAGTGAGAGATACGACAACTGCCTGTGATGAAACGAACATAATATATTCTTAAGTTGGGAAAACGAAGAATTTGTTCTTAATGAGATAAATAAGTTTATAGACAAAAACACATACCAAGTCTCCTAAAATAATTACTGTAGTTATTCTTGGTCGACGAGGCAAACATCTAAAGAAGACAGAGTAGACATCAACGATCACCAACGTCATGCTCCACGGAACTACCAAACCCATTACCGTCACCAAATAGCTGCAACGCCAACACAAGCAATGGTAAGAGTTACTACTATATATTACTAAAAGAGTTCTCGTTGAGCATTTTCATCTCCTTCATTTTGCAAACGTGAAATAACCGAGACAACATAAATCTGATAATGGCTATAATGGACAATTCAAATAGCACCATAGAATCATTTCAGTTTACAGATTAGCACATGAAGAAACAAACGTTGCAGGAAAAGTGACTTGAATTCGTTAGGTTTTAGAAGTTGAAAAGTTCTTAACTGTTAAAATTTCTAGCTCTTCACCAGAAGACTTTTAGAGATGGCAACATTTTACAGGTTCGAGAAGACACCAATAGGACAAGTTCAGGGTGAGGTTATTGATTGGAAGTACATTTGGAGCAATGGAAGCAAACACATACAGGTGAACACAGTAGACTTCTTTGGACATATCATTAGAGCATAAATTCTTAAAGACTAAGTCAATGACCAACAAAAACAGACGTGCAAAATTAGCTTTGTGAGAAAAAGGAAAAAAAGTCAACTAAGAGCAGATGATACCACAATGTTCTACAATGAGAGTTTACAGTCTTTTCATTTCCATGAGAGTTTACACTATAATGTTTGAAGGCTGAAAGATTTTGCTTCCAATTCTCGGTTCAAGAGTTTCTTGTTTCGAATCAAGATTCACATCTTACGGGCCATAAAACCAGTTAACTCTATCAAGAAGCAGTTTTGATGCTCTACAATGTTCTAATGACTTCAAAGCTGCTAAAAACTAGAACTAACATAATCTCTAGGTTTGATTCAAATAAACATACAAAGTAAACCTTCCCATCGACATAGAAAATTCGATAGTGAATTACAGAGTCCTAAACAGTTCATTCTCTACAAAAATTCCAACATATTTAGTTGCTCAATTAGGAGAAACTTAGAAACAATAGCATATACTGAAGATTCTTCATCAGTAAGCCCAACTATATATTATTATAATCTTTTGCATGTATAGAATATGTTAAATTTTAACCAGTTCAATCTCCATATGATCTTTACAGAAACACAGTTTCCAGTTCTTAACAAAGCCAAAAGTCAATATCCAGTCCAAGAAGTCACAACAGAATTGCCATCAAATTCAGAAACAGAGACATGGGTATTGAACAACAAGTCAAAATCACAAAAGGGTCGGATGAAATTCAACTAAGAAACTCCAAATTCGAAGAATTCGAAAGTACCAGAAAGCGGTGTAGCTGTAGAACTCGACGTCCAAGCACATGAAGAGAAGGGAGGCAGTGGAGAAGATGGTCTGCCCGAATCGCAGAGCCAAGCTGGCGCTGGTTCCCAACGACCCCGGCAGTTCATCCATGTTTGCAATTGCATGCAGCACCAGCAACAAGAACTCCTCATGGTAAACGAAATTCAAGAACAATTCTTCTCAGCCACATGACCAAATAATTGTGACGAAAGTGGAGTTCCAAATAATTGTGGGGAAATATGGGAACTGGGTTTTGAAGGGGCAGAGGAGGACTTGCTCTGGTGGGAAGAATGGTAATGGGAATGTGAATCGTTGTGGTGAATTGTGAAGGAAAAGGAGTGTTTGGGAGAAAAGAAAAGAAAAGTGAGAGGGACGTAAAGGTTACGCAGTTTTGGTGGGTTTTTGGCGTTGGCTTTGGCATCTTCTCCTTCATTTGGGCATAAGTAGTTTAATGTTCTTTTCCGGCAGGTAGGGCGTGTGGCATCTTGTCCTCCATTTCATCCCACTTCATTTATTATTATTATTATTATTATTATTATAAGCGAATTTTATATTTTTATTTACTTAGGGTTTAATCCTAAATAAGTTAAAAAAATTTAATCATCGAGAGTGACTATATGACATAGATATACAATCATAGTGGCGTTCGTACGCCAATGAAATAAAAACATATGTAAATTTTATCTATATATTCTTATTTCATTGGCACGCGATGATGTATCAGTAATTTCTCAACCATTAAGGCAAAACCCAAAAATTATTAGGTGGATAAAAATAGTGTTTTTTTTCTTCTCTTTATTTATTTATTTATTTTTCCCCAATAAGGTTCTTTGAATCAAAGCATCTAAAGTAAGGGAATTGACCTTAAATTTGCTATTATATGTCTTTGTTTTATTTTGCATGATTAATTGCCGAGTGTATTTTAATACATGTTGGATACAAAAGAACCAAAAAGTAGTACAAAGCTCAAATGAAACTTGACAAACTTCATTTCTCACTTAACATGTATTTAATCTTCATGAACACAATCTAGTTGGTTTATGACTTTACTGTCATTTACAAGTGAAAGAAGACGATAAGTCAAATATAATTAGATTTCAAACTTAACATTGATATTATACATCTTTATCATTCATGTAATTCAAAATTTAACCCTCTACTTATGAGCGACAAAAAAAATATTACTAAACTGTTTTTTTTAATTTAGTTTTTCTTCTCTATTATTTTTAAAGTCTACATGAATCTAGCTTTGTCAACATGTTATCTTTTTACCCAAACCACATCATTTTACTAGTAATATTATAAAAATTGAGACGAAAACAACGTCCATTGAAGAATTAATATTTAATTAAATGTTTGTTGCTTTTCATTTAAGATAATCTAATATATAATAATTTCCCAAATATCATGGTTCAATGGTCTCTTTCATAGAGGGTTTAAATATTATTTCATATATGAATATAATATAATTACTTTCAAGTTTTGCCATACAAAACACAGAGAATTATAATCACTCTTTTTTTTTTTTTTTCTTTTAAAAGTTTGACAATCTTGAAGAGAATACTACCAAATGCATGCCACTCGGTCCAAATGTCAAATTTGTGTGGCTCACCAACCATATAAAAGGACATGAGAAAGCACTTAGCGTAAAAAGATCATGTCGATGGCCATAATTTATTCTAATCAATATCGCTCGTTACTTTTTCGCTGCAAATCGTTGTCTGGCGCATCTATAAGAAACAGTTTTTGCGCACGTCAAATTTTGACGTATAATGATTTACCGTCAAAGAAGTTTGACTCCTTAAAAGATAATATACAAGAAAGATAATACATACAAGATAATATACAAGAAGATAATGATCTGAGTGATCTCAGTGCTTGTTGTTCAGTTGGGTTACAAAGAGAGTTGAGCAACACCTTTTAATTTATAGCAAAATCTGAAACCCAGAATCACCATTAATACATAGAGGAAAACGAAACTAATCAAGCTGAGCATACCAAATTCCCTGGATTTTTACATCCTTTGGAGTCTTGGCTCCCAAATCAGTGTCGGATGGCTGAAGGCTCTCGAACACCCCAATCAACTCACCAGTCTCAGGCTTGGTCTTTGTCACACTCAGTGTTATCTTCCCTTTCGATGCTGCTGTATTCTTGGTGTTCTCCTTTGCCAGCTCCTCCTCGTCTCCTCTGCCTCCTGCCGGCAGTGCGACCGCATTGTCATAACCGGTGGATCCTCCTCTTCCCTTGGGGTCCAAGAAAGAGGATCCACGGTATGATGGTACTAGAAACTCTCCTGTGAAGTTTTCGGGCTTGCCAGAGGCTACAAGCTGCTTGATGGTAAAGAGGAAGGGCACGCGCTCGCCTCCCGGGAGCTGGACTGTCACTGCAGCGTAGTCAATTCCGTCTTTCTCTTCGAACTTGATGGTGCCATCTGGGGCAACTTCGAAAGGTCCTTCGATCTCATCGAGGGTGTAGGTTAGGCGGGTCATCAGCTTGGTGTTTTGGAACTCTGGTGGAGCATTCTTACTCACACTCTCTGCCTTGACAGTGAAGGATGTTGGCTCTAGGCAGAACTTCTTGGCAGTGTACTTGCCGGGTTTGAAGGCAAATGCTTCGGATCCTCCATCGATGGTTGGGCATTGGTTAGCAGTTCCTGTTCCCTTCACTTCTAAGTAGGTCTTGCTCTGGATTTCGTCGAAGGTCAACCTCTTTGGAGCTCCCTCTGCACCTGCTCCCTGAAACACGAAGTGTTGGCCAAGAATGACCAAATGTCAATCTTACTTAATAATAAAAAGGAATCCGATGATCACGTTACCTAAGTTGTTGTCAAACTGTCAATCTAAATTGAAATAGTGATATTTATATCCATACTATATAAAATCAAGTGATGCTGCATTATTTTTGATAGGTTTTCAATCCCACTTATTAGATGAGCATAGGTACATATGATATGCGATTCAGATTGTGATCCAAACAACATAACATGTCATATATCTAAAACGAATATTACTCGCGTCTGGTGAGACGATCCAATTCTAACAAATTAATGGAGAACATGTCGATATTGTAAACATAAATTCACAAAAGTTCAAATGCAAACAACTTAGTCATTGTTCTACTTGTACACCACAATTTCAATCACATGAAGCAAGAAACTAAGGAGTGAAATGGAGTTAGCATGTCATACCGAAACGACGAGAGCGGAAGTAGCAAGAGCAAATCCAGCAATCTTGGATGCATCAAGGCACTTGTGAGCCAAGTCCTTGAGATCAGATTGCAAAGAGCAAGTGAGCCTAGCAGAAGCAGATGGCTCCAAGCCAAAGGCCTTGGAGACACTCTGAGAGGACCTCAGTTGCACACTGGTCCTCGCAGACACGCCGACCTTGGTCGGCTGCATGAGCGTAGCAGCTGCTTGGAGGGAGGCTGCCATGGTTGTGTTCACTATTTTTTTGTGATCTCTCACACAATAATTTGAGTATTTGGAAGCGTTTTTGTGTGGCAAATGGGGAGTTAGTTGGTGGGAGTAAGATAAAATGGATAGGATAAGGCTTGCTGTGATTGGTGGTATGAAGGTAGAGGGTTTGGCTGTGTTGGAAGCCAAGTGGCAAGTTTTTCATTTGGGATAAAGATACTAGTGGTCAGACAAGCAAGTTCATATATCCTTGGCCTCCTACTCCACAGGTTCTAAACTTCAACGTTTTATTTGTCTACATTAGGCTTAGTACGTGGTTACTTATCCAGAATGACAATATAAAATGTAGGAGTGTCGTTCTAATTTTTGACGTATTTAACGTTTACTAACACATAATGAATGAAAAAGTTAGAAGATTTTACGTTAAAGATTTTTGTTTCACTCTCAATTTCAATTAGGTATCATTATATAAGATCTATTCTGCAAATAGACAATTAGATATTAACATCTAGGGTTTAAATCATGTTCAAGTGGAAGGAATATACAAGTTCTCATCAACATAATTAACGGCAAAACACAATTTTCTGGGAGAATTAGTTATGTCATCCAAGATATCAACCACCTCAAGGGTGAAGTTTTCACTACTATCGCTCATGCATATCTTTAAATTTAGGATTTAGGTAGTTGATGCAGTAACTACATTAGGACAACATTATCGTCATAATAGTATTTGGTTTTCAAAATTTCTTAGTAAACTTTAAAGATACATGTACTGTGTGTGATCAATAAATATCCTTCAAGGATTATCGCTGTAACTTCAGCTTGTTCCCAAAAACAAGAAGATACTATTAGAGACTCTAAAACAATTCAATCAATGAAGGGGGATGTGACATTAATCCAATTAAAACCCCCAAAAGAAAAGAAGAGCATAGAAGTTTCGAACCTGCCACCTTAAAACAATTCGCTCTCTCGAATGTCAGGCTTAAAAACCGAAAATCGTAAAAACTAAATTGGCCCATGCAGGTCTCGAACCTGCGACCTTCGCGTTATTAGCACGACGCTCTAACCAGCTGAGCTAATAGGCCATCTTGTTCAACTTTCTGAATTATCCATATTAGACGAAAGAGTACCGAAACAGATATTGAGATACAGAACTTAATGGTACAAAGAAATAGCATTTTAGAAAAAGAATCGCCAACAAGGTTTCGTGGTGTAGTTGGTTATCACGTCAGTCTAACACACTGAAGGTCTCCGGTTCGAACCCGGGCGAAGCCATGTTCACGATTGTTTTTTTTTTTACTTCTGTTCTTTTGAGGTGTGGTCTGCTGTGTGAGTAATATATAATTTCTTCTCCATTTTTTTTATAATATGCAGGGAATTGTTTAAATTTCCGACATTCAAAAGAATGGATATTTCAGTTTTTGCTCAATTTCTAAAGATCAATCAAGGCATCCAAAATTTCAGATATCCTTTGAGTGCCCCTTGTCATTGTCGTCATTCCAATTCAACTTATGCTATGGAAATCCATCAAAATTTGCCATAACATGTCATATTTCAGCTTAAATTCCAGGAGTTCAAGATCGTTCGCAGCTTAACGTTTCATTCAAGCATTTTGTCAAACAGATGATACACACCGAGAGTCGGAGGACATCAAAATTGCCCTAATAACACTTGACCCTTTGGTGGACCGCCACTGCAACTATATCAATCAACTCCTCATATTCCACAAGATTTTCCCCTAATGGAGAAAACCACTTTCGAAATTTCAAGGCTCGCAGATTTCTGAGATCACAGGGATCCAATCTATATTTTAGATACTTTAGAGAGATCAGTTGTTCCAAATATGGATTGTGGCATTCTTTCAACACCTTCAATTATTTCCAAAAGGTTTCGTATTTATTGGTAAAATCACTTGTCATAAGTTTGAGTTATTCAAGATTTCTGAAGTTCATAGTTAAATATAAAGGAGGATTCTTTACCTTCCTATTCTCATCCCTCTTTTCATATTGTTTTTTGTCTTATTATCTCTATAAAAAAAAATCAATATAAGATGTTATCGTGGTTTAACCGTGACCGTTCAAATAAGAAGGCATAGAAAAGTAAAAAGATTAGGAGGGTAAAGAATCCTGCTCCGTTGAATATCGGCAGAATCCTTTTATTTTCAGAATTCATAGCAATACCAAACCCAATTACTGCATTAATTTTGTATGTTGTAGCAATTAAATGCTGCTAATGCGAATTCATGGCAATACTAAACCTAATTACTGCATTAATTCTGCATTCATCCTCCAGATTTGGTATTGTTTGGGGGAAATTAAGAAATTAAACAAGAAAAAACAGACACAAAAAATTGAGAAATGATAGAGAGGCTCAAAAGTGCTTGAAACAAAATCATGGATGCTCCCTCAATGAAAACTAGACTTGTAGATTGAGTTTTATCATCATTGCTACCTCATCATCCTTCTCTCTCTCAAATGCTTAAATGAGTTATCACCCTCCTAGTCTCTCTCTTTCCGTCTCCTTTTATTTAAACAGTTATGATTACATTACCCTTTTATTTAAACAATTATGATTACATTACCCTTTTATTTTAAATTTTTCTCTTTTCCAGTCCTCTTTAATTTAAAGATTAAGCATTACATCACGTTTACATCTTATTTTAAATTTTTTACATAAAGAATAAGATAAAAAGAAAAATATGAGAGGAGAGGATGAAAGAGACCTATAATAGTAGGGAAGAGAATTCTCCTCGAACACCAACTCAAAATTAAAAAAGAATTACAAACTAAAAACAATTTTCACCCAATTTTGAAAAAAAGAACGATCAAAACTTTACTTAAAATTAAATTAAAATTTGAGTAGCAGGCATTCAGTATGAGTAGGAGGTAATTAATTCATCAAGAATAAATCAGAAAAATACACATCATCACCATGCCTGTTTTTGCAAAAACGAAAAAAAATAAAAACACCAAGAAATCAACCACAACCCAGATAAATTCAGAAGGGAACGCCGAATGGATCATCCACACACATGCCTACTCTCAAAAGCCCAACCAAACAAATTAATAAAATCCCAGAAAAATTTGCAACAGAAAAATAGATGGAAAAAATGGTAATTGGGTGTTAATCTCTCAGACAAATGCCTCGTTTTGTCGTCACGATTTTATATATGAATGGATCGGACTCGTCATCGTTGTTGATCATCACTGAGAAAAACCCCAAATAACAAATTCAAAAAAAAATAAATAAATAAAGATTTCAGAAGGAAGAAACCAACCAAAAAAGAAAGGAAGATTTTTTTGAGAAAAACGGAACAAACAATCGACAGAAGAATAAAAAACAGAATGATTAACCTAATGAGTAATGACCATGAAGAAGCGAAAAGGAGAAGGAAGAAAACGGGACTGCCATTTCGACTGCTTGCGATGGGTCTCCGTGAAACAGTTCATGTGCTGTTTTTATAGGGCTCAATTAGGGTTAGGGTTTTGGTTTTCGGTGTTGGGGGGTTTTACGAATCGGCCATCATTTCGGCTGAATAGAGCGCAGTCATAGCCCATGGGCCTTAGTTTTGATATGAGGACACTTGGGCTTTGCTTTGTCCGAACATGAGGACTTTGGACTTTGGGCTTCACTCGCGTGATGTGGTTCGGCTTAAATATCGACGAGGTGGAGTTCACACGTTATTGCATGAAGACATAGACATGTTTGGAAGTTCTTTTTATGTAAAAAGAATTTTCAGATCACTAAAAGTATTTCTAATCATGTTAGGTAAAGAAATTTAAAAGTTCTTTTGGGTTCTAAAACACACTTAAAATGATTGTTAACAAATGATTCTTTCCGACCCCGACAAGCCCCAAAGGAACACAGGCCTAGAAGAACACAGACCCATGGGGACACAAGTCCAAAGGAAAGAGGAAGTCAAGTGCTTCAAGAAGTCTATGTTAGTAGTAGTCAAGCTGAGTGCTTTTTCATAAAGCACTTCTAAGCACCAAAGGGCAAGTTGGCTACTAATAGCTTTAAGGCACGAGGTCCCAGGAATAGAGAGGGCAAGCCTAGACAAGGGAACATAAAGGCTGACAGATAGGGTGTTCAGATATAAGCTCTCACCAACCTAGGGTTGAGTAAGGTGCTTGGCTACGTCATCCCAAGAAAGGACACAAGTGGCCGTACTCTAGTGTCCCCTCATTGCCACATGTCGGCCTAAGAACTGAGAGATAGCTAGCCAGTCTAGTATGTGCATTCTGCACATTCAGTGGTGAATCCAGGAATTTTCCAGGGGATGACGATTTCCGACGACCGGAGGGGCGGCTGCCCCTTCTTACCCCTATGTTGCTTCGCCAGTAGGCACATTAAATGTAAAGGAAGAGATATATTTGAACATAAGGTCTGAAAGTTCAGAAAAATGTCTATAAAAGGGGGATGAGTCTTCCGTAAAGGAGGGGTTGGATGAATTGAGAGAGAAACTGTACTATTCTGATTGAGCACTATTTGTAACCTTGTTCTCAATTTATATTAGAAACTTAGTTGAAGTAGCCTAGTTTTAAGGGGTGGACCTGTGAAATCTCGTTCTTGGATTTCATTGTTATAATCTACGTATTGGTATTATTGAGATTTTAAATTATTTTTTTTGGGAATTTACATTAACTTATTTGAATTTAGATTTGAATTAAACTAGTTACGAAGAGTGAAGTTTGGAAATTGGTTATTTAAAATTCGTAGGCCTTTCAAGGTCACAAATTATATTTTCGAATAGAACTCGATATTATGAATGTGTAGGCGCAAACTGTTTGTGAAACAAAGCTATAACGAATGAATTATTAACGTTTAAAGTTAAAGATATTTTGGTAATTTTATTCAATTGGGAAGGCTCCATATTTCTGGAGCAAAGATCTATGAAGCTAGTGTCTGGCTGGGATGCAAGGAAAGAAAAGAAAGAAGAAAAAAGGGAAGGTGGAGAAGGATCGAGAAAAAGGAAAGAAGGGAAAAAAGGAGGGGGATCTCTGGGATCTCTCTCTTTTTCTGGAGAGAGGACGGGAGGACTCCCGCTTCTCTTGACTTTTCTGGGGCGGTTTGAGATGACACACATGGGGAACGAGTCCTGCAAGTCTAATCACCAAAACACTACCAAGGAAGAAAGAAAGAACCGGGAGAAGAGGTGTAGATAGACTTGACGAGTAGCCTCACGAGCTTATTGGTTTCTCCCCATTAGTCGACCCAAAAATAAAGAGAAGAAAAGACAAATGGAAGGAAGGGATTAGAAATTAAATAAGAGCTGAGAGAAGGGAGTTGAAGATATTCATATCATTCTCGCTTGGGATGTCAACCTGCAGTATGGGTTCATATTCTCAACTCTCTTTATCCTTTCCGTTTAGCTAATTCTTATTAATATTTCTTTCGGTTAATCTGTTGTTTGCAAAACTAGCAGTATGTGTGTGTGTGTGTGTGTGTATGCAAATGCCTAAACTCTAGAATGGTATAAAAGCCGCAATGGATGTTTTGTTCAATTGCCTTGTTTCTGAAGACTTGTATTATTCAGAAAGCTATATTGTTGTATTACTACCCTTGGCAAAGTATTTCAACTAGTCCACTTCGGGAAGCTGGTTGTTTTCCAAACGACTGTATACTGAATACATAATAGTTATGAAGAGAAAATATAGGCAGGTGGTTTTGTCTACATATGTATCAAAGTACCTGCATATCTTCCTCACTCAATTTTTACAATCCAATCGGTTGGGCTTTGAAGAAAACAAGCTATTTTATTTGCTACAATCAGTCCAGCTAATTATTATCAAACCATAGTTAGATTATTTGCTTTTATATGTACTATTGGCTCTATGTTTTGATACAGAATTTGAAAGGGCTATGCATATGGTAATTGATTATGATTGTATTTAAATGATATTGGCTGGTAAAGTTAGGGCTGGTATATATGTCAATAGTTTGACAAATCCGATTCGGTGTGATTACTATTTTGATTAAGTGCTTCACGTTTACACATTACTTTCTTTGTTTGAATGTTATATGGGTGTCTCAATAAGTAGACATATCTATATGCATTACTACACTGAAATCAAAACCAATTTGACAATTCACGTTCTGAAGCTATGTGCCTATATGTCTCATAAGGGTTACTATGTTTACATGTGTGTAGTAATGACTTGCAGTGGTGATAGTAGTTTATTGAAGATGAACTACGAATGGCTTGATCCCTATTAAGGGTACATAGGCAGTTTAACGAGGAGGTTAGATGCAGCCATAAAAAATACGAAAATTACAACGCAATTCGAATATTGATTTATGCTTTGTATCTATCCCGGAGGTGGGGTATGTTAGACATACGGATATTTGGTGACGTCATGTGTCGATCCTGAACGTATGTTGGGATCGGGGTGTGACAGGACCACTTAAATCGACCGCCTTAGCACTATTTGTACTAGCCAACACTACACGTAGTCCAAGAATTGGCCGCTCGTGCGCCCTCACCTCGATGACGAGCCCATGGACTCGAACTTGAGATTTAGGAGAAGTGAAATCTCTTTTTTGCTTGGCGAATTGGTCCAATCAGAAGTGTAGTCCTCAATTTTGTGAGCTTTTCTCTACGTGCAACGTTTGCTTCTTATTCTAATTTTAGTAATCATGCCTCAAATCAGACTTAGCGGTTTAGCTAAGTCACATAATGCGTAAACTTGAAACCTTTAGTTTACAAAGAGAGAAGAATATCACTAAACCATAACGCCATTGGAAACTTTGATTCATCTATTTATCCATTTTCTATATTGCTCGGCTAAATCCACCTGGAATTTGATTAGAATCTCAAGCCCATCCTCGTAACTCCCGATGCTAGGTGCTTGCGCCAAGTTCCTAATAAGTGATTAGGCCCAAGGAATCATCATGCTTGGTTAGGAACTAAAAAACACTCTTGTTTATCATATTCTCTATCAAGTATCAAGGTAGCCAAAGTTTCTAAAAGTTACATGTAAGTTATCCAAGCACAATTTGAAGAACCATTGTTTGCTAGTGGGCAAGCACTGCCCTCTTTGGTGACTCAAACAATCGTAAAAACTTATTTGAGTCACCAAAGCAAATGCAGACGACTCCCAACCATTGATGTGGGGCATTACCAACTCAAGCGTGCGCAACTAATTCCACCAAAACCCTAATTTTTCTTCTCTTTTTACAAGGTTGAAAACCAACGCTTGAGCTCATGATGAATGAGTAGAAATGGCCCCCCTAACTTCAAAGTCTACTTAAACTTTCCATCTCGTAATGTTTCCTTTGACACAATTCAACCATCCAACAGATAATCTTTTTAACTAATCATCATGAGTCATGAATATTCAAGAACCACATGTGCGTGCTCTCTCTCTTTGTCCTTCCCCTCTCATCATCTCAATCAACTTAACAAAAACCCCAGACGAGAGACAAGCTGTTATCATATCTGCAGCTTCCAAAAGTCATACCAAAAACTGCTTTTACGAAAAATCAAAAGCAGATATGGAAAAAAAGTTTGCATTTTGCACCATTTGTAAAATCGCTTTTCGGCTTTTGCTTTTACATAATCATATTTTCTCAGACACATCGCCTCAAAAGTCGAGTTCTCAGTACCAAATAAGCGAATCCAATCCAAGGTTCATTCATCTACGTGGCAGTGAAAATAAGTGATCCGCTACGGGCGGGCCTACTGTTGGTGATGGTGTCGCCGTCCTTTTCTCGTATCGACGACCGTAGGTTCGTGCGAATCGCACACCTGGGTCTTGAACTTGCACCCGAACCTCCGGGTTAACGACTTTTTCCAACCCGAACCGTCCATCCCCGGTTGACCCGACTTATCAATCTTCTCGATTACTTTTTTCATGCTGGAGCATTCCCGCTCTAGTTGGTGCACCCGCGTCCTCATGCTATCCATGTCCAACCGCAACACCTGATTCTCCCTCACCGCCGCCCGCCACGTGCCGCCACTTTCCTCCGCACGTACCACTCTATTCTCCTCTTCCTCCCCGCGTGCCTCCGCCGCGTCATCATCGTCTTCTTCCTCCTCATCCTCTGGCTCGCGTCGCAGCACCGACGGCCTGGCCGACTCCGCGGAGCGACATCGGCGGCGAGAAGAGTTCCGGCGATTGCGTGACGGAGCTGGAGCTGCTCAAAGAACAGAACCTGCACCACCGCGCGCAGCGGCAATCGCTCGTTCTGCGCCGCGTGCGTGCACGCCTCCAGCGTCAGCTTCTGGCAGTCCAGAATACCGCAAACCTTCTCGCGCTCAGGTTCCGATAGCGATGGATGAGCCTGGAGAGAAGAGAAAACGATTAATATTTTGCAACTAACACCGTCTTGAGCTTCATTTCTAAATTAATTATGATTAATTAGGCTTAATTTCTGAAATCGTATTCTAATTTGTATCGAATTGCGTACACACCTTGAGATAAACATCGACGGCTCTGTAGAGACCGTCGTCGAAGAGCCGAGCTTGATCAGGCAAAGAAATCGCGAGATTGTAGAACCGATCCGGTTTGAGATTCGCATCGGAGGCGATTTCGGAGAGAAACTCGTCGATCAGTTTTCCGACGAGCATCAGCGACGGAGATCGGACTGCAGCCGCCAGAACCGTCGTCGTCTTCGATTCCGACGGTGTTTCCCTGATCCAAGCCGTTCAAGAAGTAGCCGAGGATCCGCTCGATGCAATCGACGTCGTAGAGCGTCTCGTTCAGGTAGGAATAGCTCGGGATGAGAAGGTCGTCTAAGGTGGCTTGGTGGAGCTGCAACGCGATCTTCTTCTCCAAGGCGGCCTTGCAGGTATCGGAGGCGTTGAGTATGTTGGCGGTTCGCAAAAGCCCGAAGAGGAATCGAGTCGCGGTCGAAGGTCTGGAGCTCTTCTCCAATGGAAGATTGGAGATGATGGTCTCCAAAAGTTCTCTCTGCTGACTCTCCGAAGCTAAACCCGATGATGCGGCAGCGGTAGTGGCGGCGGCGACTCCTGAGGAAGAAGACGAAGGCTTTCGATTCGTTCTCGAAATTCCAGGAATGTACTTCTTAGCATAATGCATCAAGCACGTCTCCACCATCTCCAAGCTCAGATCTCCAGATTTCATGGCGGAAATCAACCGCTTGAAGAGAGGCAAGCTCAGAACGACCAAGTCTTCAAGCCATGAATCCGCGTGTTTAGATCTTCTCCGTCCGCCGCCCGCGTCGATCCCATTCCATAAAATCTGCTGTTTGGAAGCAGAAGAAGCCGAAACAGTATCGGCATTAGTATTCCGATTGGGTCCACCGTCACCAACCGGCCAGCCAAACAGGGTGGGATCGGCGGACGTGGCGCGGGAAGCGACGGAGTCTATGCACCTCTGCGTTATCCCCAATTTCTCCGCCAGAGGCGCCACTCGCTCGCAGGACTTGAGAGCTCGGAGCGACTCCTTGAAACTTTTCAGCACCGACTGAGTAAGAAACCTCTCAGTTTTCGAAATAAGGTTGTCCTCCGAGTACTCCTCCGTCATCTCCAAATACTCTCCGGCGCAACGTAACGGCACGACGTTGGAGGAGCTCAGGTCGATCTTGACGCCGTAGCAGAACTTGGCGGCGATCTCGAAGATCTCGGAACCGCCGGGGAAGTCCGAGAGGGATATTTGGCACTGGACTTCTTCGATTTCGTCGTCTACGTCGTTATCAACTTGCTGGTGGGGGTTTGATGGGTTCGCCTCTGCTCTGTGATCAGGTTGTGAAGCTTTTGACTTTTCGACATCAGAGGGAACTGTAACAAATCAGAAACTGTTAGCTAAAATTTTTGGCGGTGGAAGAAGTAGAAATGTAGAATGTGCGCTCCAGGTGTTTGATGAAATGACCTTGTGGAGATGGAAGGTCATGTCGTCGACTTCGACGACAATGTCGCTCGGTAATCCAGTAGTGCAGAACCTGCAAAGACGAGATTTTGAAGTGAGTTTTGGCGAATTGGTGCATTGTTTTCAAATGGGTATCCGGCAGAAAAATCGAAAAGGTGAGGTTTTTAAATTGAATTTGAACATTGAACTCACCATGCTTGGCCTTTGGAGCTTGATTTCTCAGCTGCCGCCGTGGCCGTCGCCGCCGCTGATGCTGCCATTTTCTCGACCAGGTAATGGAAGGGTGGAAGAAATTGGGTGGTTGTGATATTCTGTGAGAATCAATTCAGCATTTGGGGAGAGAGACAACAGAAACCACGAAAGAAAAAGGAGAGACGAGAGAGAGGGATTGGAATCCAACAAAACTGAGAGAGGACAAAGAAATAGAGCTAACTCGATCAAATTTCGAAAAAGGGTATCCAGAATTCAGAAGAAGAATCTCACTCACTCACTCCCAGCTGACTCTCTCTCTCTCTCCTCCAAATGCTGAGACAGAGAAATGGGGTTGGCGTTGGAAAAGGCACGTTGTCTTTGAGGCAAATTCTCTCTTTTTTATTTTTGAGACATTAAAAAAAGAGCACCCCGACCTATTATAAATATAAATTAGCCAAACATTACGTTGCGTGCCAACTGTAACGGGGCCTTATTTGCTTTTTGGCGCAAATGATGGAATAGAGTGATATTTTAATTCAATTTTGATCGTTTCGTAATCTGGTGTCAACCTCATGTTTTTGAACTCTTTAAATGATCTCCTGTGTTTTTTTACGATGTTTTATAATATTAACATCAGAAATAAATGTATTTTTATTTATTATTATTTAATGTAATGTATGTTTATTATTTTATTTATCATCGTCAGATGGGTTTAAATTTTGAAATTTATATTTATCTACTACAAGAATCTTAAAATTTAAATCTATCTAACTGTGATAAATAGAATGATGAGCAAAAATACTCTCTATGAAAAATAATGTTGAAATGTAAAGTGATAAAGAGTTCATATATAAGGTACCGTTTGGTACGTGGAACGTGACAGAATAGAGTGGGACAAGACGTTCCGTCCCACGTTTGGTGCGCCTAAAACGGGTGAAATGAGCTGTTCCACGGGACGAGTTTTGGGTGAATTTTCGTTCCACCTCACCCCCCCAGGAACGACTCGTTCCACATTCGTGGAACACAAAATTATAACCTCTCCGTCTCCTTCTTCTTCCTCCTTGTTTCCATCCGAAGACATCTTTGCTCCAGCTCCGTTTCGTTTCGTCTTGTCCCGTCCCGTCCCGTCTGCATACCAAACGATACCTAATCTCACTTTAAACGAGTTTATCTAGCCGTTATCTTAAATTCTTAATGAAGAGTGATAGAGCAATTATGAGTTTTTGGAACTTGTTGTGGAAAATCCATAAGAATCGAGAACAACCTACTTCTGGTGAGACCGAAACAAATTCTCAACTACCCGCATGAGTGTCACGAGACTGCAGTCGCGCTTTCAAATTGGCCGGGCCTCACGAGTCATAGCAGAATGTGCTACAAGAGCTGTCTTTGATAACTCTAGTCTTTGGTTTTATAGTGAAGGCCAGAATATTTACAATTTGTTTACTATTAAATTCCTTTTGTATTTGTAATTTTGACATGAGTGCGCAGAAGATAAAATGAATGGGGATATTGTCTCATTGTGTACAACTTTCTTTAAAATTTAGTGGACCTTTACTAAGATGAATAGTTCATTTTTTTTACATTACGAACCCTAAAATTTAGGTTTCAACTAACTTACGTGAGACAATACCGTCTTGTCCAGTGCAATGATATGATCCTCTATCATCTTCTATCCGATATACATGGAAAAGGCCTTTTTTTATATTTATTTTTTATTAAGTGAGGTTGTTCTTAATTGCTTGAGTTACTCGTTGATTGTGATATTTCAGTTGTTGATTCATGATTAAAATTGAAAATGTGAGGGAGCTTCCTCAGTTTTTGAGCAATGATACCAACTGTTTTCCCATAGATTTGTGTCTGAAAGCCAAAAAAAGGGAACCCTCGTGCATTTATAACAACACATCTACTCCAAGTAGTTTTGGACCATTGTTTGGTCTTGCATTAATGCTTTTGCATTAATGAAACAGACGCAGCAAAGCAGGGTGCATTGAATGTTTTCATGGACACGTTGGGAAACTGAGAGGTGTTCAAATTTGAAATTGGTCGGATCATTATAATATTACTAATCTTTTGATTTTAATTGTAATCAAAATTGTCTAATTAAACATGATTTCTTAGTTAAAGTTTTGGTTTTTTATTGAGTAAATCTAATGAATTATTTTATTTTGATTAGAAGGCAATGTGAGATGGTGATGATGTGTCACTCGTAGGGGCCAAGGGGAAGACAAGCAGACTCTGTCTCGAGATATTTTTTCCAACATGATTCACTTCGGAACTTTTTGAGAATTCTGATGTTCGTGAATCATGTTCGTTATTATATATTATGCAATTAGTTTTTATCCGGTATTATTTGTATTTAATTTTAAATAAAAAAATTAAAATAATTTATTCCCGTACGATGTACAATAAATGGATATCCGAAATCCTCATAAAGAGAATCTGAATTAGATCTGGATCCTTATTTTTCAATAGGCTTATATGTCAAAGCGGTCCCTATGTTTTACTCTATCAGCCAATTTAGTCACTGTGTTCTCAATTTGTTCAAATTGGTCCTTGTAAACACATTTGTTAGCCAATTCAAGACAATCCGTTAAAAGACAGTTAAAATTGACATGTCCTAAATCCCATAATACTCAAGTGAATTGATCAAAATATCAATTTCTAAAGATGGGCATTATATATGTTTAGCGGGTGTACATAAAATTACGTTTTTGTCCTCTCACGTGCCTAGCACATGTCAATTTTAACGATTCTGTAATAGATTGTCCTTGCATTGGCTAACAGATGCAAACATAAGGATCAATTTGGCCAAATTAAAAACACATAGACTAAATTGGCCGATTGAGTAAAACACAGTGACTATTTTGACATTTAAGCCTTTTCAATATGCCCAAAATACGGACTTTTACGTCATTGTTATTATACAAGCAGAGAGAAAAAAAAAAAATTTAAGTGTCCCTCCACTTAAATGTTGTGAGTGATTTAATAGTAATTTGCTTCTGACGGAATCTTGTGAGTGATTTAATAGTAATTACCTGCTTTTTTGAATGATTTTTAAGTTGAAAGGGAAGTAATCAATGATACAAATGTTTGACTACTTGTGATTAGCCCTTTGTTTTCACGTGGTTTGGTGACTAGTGATTAGGCAAAATGCATAAAGAAGGATGGGAATTGGGGAGGCCGATTTGGGCGCACACCAACTAACCTGCCATGCTAGGTGACAAAACAATAAGATGCCAAGCTATGCAGAACCAAAATTGAAGAAAATGCAATAGAGCTTACAGGTGGTTTTCAACGTTTAATTCAAACTCAAGGTTTTAGTTTCGAATTTTTCGTTATTTAATATTGCTTGTATAAAATATTAAGTTGGTTAAAAATAATAAAAATTTTGTAACGAATTATATAATCAGGCATGTATACATCCAATTGCGTAACATAATATATTTTTTCATAATAATATCCTTCATCATCTTCATATAATCCTAAACATTATTCAAATCCAAACACTAGAAAAGAAAAGGCAGGTTGGAGTTGGGTCAAATGTGTCTTGACCACAACCTGCACAATCATTATTCCAAATCTAAATTAAACAAAACCCTGGATGATAAGATGATATTCATCTAAAGGCTTTTTGGCTCCCATTATTCCAAACCTCCATTTGTTGATGCTACCACAGGAGACATCTGCAACTGCAACCTACCTACTTGCCTGCACATAGAAACACCATGGATTAATCAACAATACAAAATAGGCATTAGATTGTTGGATGAGCATAAGCTATAATTTGTTGACGGGTTCAAAAAATTTTATTCACGAGGGGAAAAAATAAGCATCTGCGTCACTGTTATGGTTGCTCTTGCCTCCTAATTACCATGTCTCAACATCTTTGAGACATTTTCTTGAATAAGTGGTCCCCATGGAAGCCATAGGGGAAATTTTATGTATAGTAACAATGGGTGGTAACATCCCTATATTTCTAGATAGTCTGATAACATATAGATAACATGTGTTGTTGTTGTTAGGCTGAATTCAGATTCACAACGTACCAACACATATGGTTAAATTGTCAAACTATATGATAAGAGAACATCACCTATTTAATTAGTTCAAACATACCAATATTATATCAAACATAGTACATATATACCATCACCACTCCACAATACAATATGAATAATCTAATTTTTCTTCATAACACATTAGGCACATACATACCTGAGGCAGAGGCAGAAGCAGAAGCCGGAGATTGTTGCTGAGTAGCTGTCGTCCCCGGCTGCTGGTTTGGTACGACAACACCAGGCCATGAGCGGCACATGCAGTGCTTTCCCTGCTCGATGCCTGCGTACAGATTCGTCAAGTGCTTCCCACATCCTCCCCACGACGTCTTCCCACATTGCTTGCATTCCACTCTGAAGCACATCGTTTCAGTTTCGATTTCGATTTTGATTTCGACAACAACCCTTGATCCCGACTCCAAGTTTTATTCTTTCTTTCTGTGGAGATTGGGTGGATGTTTGTTTCTTGCTTTGTTTTCCATCTTATCCAATTGCGGTTGTATATGCAGTCTCTTTTGCTTTGCTGTCATCGACTTGTTTTTCTTTTTGCCTCAAATGCCCCTCATTACTTGGCGTTGAAGCCATCGCTTTATTCCCTTTGCATAGTAGTTGACATACTTTATTAAGTAATAGCCAATGGATTTTGAATAATTTCGGCACATGTTTTCGAATCTTACAATGTGTTTTAGTCAAGATGCTTTTATTCCCCTAGGGTTTTACCTATTTTTTTCTTCTTTAGGATATTCCAACAATGTATAATTATTAAACCGTTTATTTTCGAGGAATGAACATAATTAAAAATCGTTCAGTCATTTGATTAACAATGTAATAATTTTGTGTTTAGCAATATATTTGACTTGTACTTTTATTTGATAAAAGACTAAGATTAATAAGCGATTTCTAATTAACTAGGTTCAATTTTTGCGAAGATGATTGTTAAAGGGTGACTTTCTAATCATCAAAACACACTACATGATGAGAACGAGAAGGTTGAAGGGGAAGCTACAAAGCAAAAAGTAGCTAGGATTCATAATCCGATCATGACAAAAGTTCGGCTGATGACAGATTTGTTGCCCTACAACGGTGTGCAATTGTTTAAAGATTTTCCGAAACCCTATATGTTCACTGTTTTAGCCCTACCAACTCAAACATCCGTGAAGACAACCTGTATTTTCTGGTAGTGAGAATAAGCTTGAAGGGGAAAGCTACTAAGCAAAAAGTAGCTAGGATTCACATTCCGCCAAAGTTGGTAACTCACAACCTAATTATACTATGATGGTTAAAGTTAAGGCAGTCAAAACAAAAACAGAAACACATCGTTATAGAAATAATTAGGATTCATCATCACTTTATTAGGTTTCATCTTCATCCCATGTTCTTTTGATATTGTAGCCAATTTGAACATCCGAGGCAAATGGAAATGGACCCACAAATCATCAAGATGGTAGGAACTAATTAAGAACAAGTCTGTCTCACATAATCATCAGCTGCTTGTGTTCATAAGAAATGTCAAACATAATAATTATGGTTTCAATGTTTTTGGTTGTAAATGAATGCTTTCTTGGTTACAAAAAATTGACATTTTTCTATACAAGTGATGGTAAAAAGAGAAATTCAGACTCAGAATTTGAAGGAAAATTGACTAAATTAAAAATCGTGAAAGGTGGAGTAGTTCGAGCCTAGACCTTTCTCTTGAAAGAAACCCTAACCACTCTAGCCTCCGTCTCGCCACTGACCCCTTCCTTTGGATGGGGTTGGTGGCAATCCCTACTTATTTTCTGCTTTTTTATTCTCCTTTTTAGTAGCTTAGCTTTGTTTTTTCGGTTTCTTCATCATATATGCATCATTGTTTGCTGATTTTTCAATGTTTCTCACCGTTTTTGTCTTAGGTAAATCAGATCTCAATCCTGCAATGTTGAATTTGTTAAGATTTCCTAGCCATTAGGGGTTAGGTTTCCTAGTTTGTAGGATTATTTTCAGTAGTTGTTAATAATCCAAATTCTTTAGGGACAAGTTGTTTACTTTGCTTCTAACTTTAGTTGTGTACCACATTATTAGGTTTGTTAAAACATGGGCTGCTTATTTCTAGCTTTCAGGTTTCTTGTAAGGCTATTTAACGCCATTGTTGCTCTTTCAATTGAATAACAGATATTCCCCCAACTATTGAGTGCATAAACAAACAGTTAATTACAAGTTTTCTTGAGTGTTTATCCTCGGGTTCCAACATCTGGTATCAGAGCCCCATCACAGGGCCTAATTGTAGCTAGTTTCATCGTTCAACAACAACACCATGACCATTGAAAGTAGCTTTGTGCAACCTGCAATTCCGACGGTTGATGGACACTATGATCACTGAAGCATGATTATAGAGAATTTCTTGCGCTTCAAAGAATATTAGAGCTTGGTGGAGATTGGGATTCTTGCAGTAACAGACAAGGAGGATCTTACTGATGCATAGAAGAAGACCATTGATGATCAAAGGTTTGAAGACTAAGAACTACTTGTTCCTGGCTATTGATCGATCAATTCTAGAGATGATACTGAAGAAAGATACTGCGAATGACATCTAGGACTCCTTGGGGTAGAAGTACCAAGGTAAAGCACGAGTTAAGCGTGCATAACTACAAGCTCTTCGCAAAGAGTTTGAAGTTCTGTACATGAATGAAGGGGAATTAGTAAATGAGTACTTTGCACGAACTCTCACCATAGCCAACAAGATGAGCATTCATGGGGAAAAGATGGTAGATGTGGTGGTCATCGAAAAGATTATGAGATCAATGACTCTTAAATATGACTGTGTGGTGTGCTTTATTGAAGAGTCTAATGATCTCGACATCTTGTCCATCGATGAACTCCAAAGTAACTTGTTAGTGCACGAGCAAAGAATGGGCAGGCATACGGTGGATGAACAAGCTCTGAAGGTGACTTATGAAATCTAGCTAGGTGGGAGAGATGGACGCAGCGGTTTCAGAAGAAGAGGATGAATGAGAGGTAGGAATGGACCTGACAAGTCTACCCTTGAATGTTACAATTGCCATGAACTTAGGCATTTCCAGTGGGAATGCCCTAAGAAAGGGAAGGATTCAAAATGTTTCTACACAGAGACAAGTGAAGAAATGTTGTTGATGGCTTATGTGGATTTCGAGGAAGCTGACAGAGAGGAATTATGGTTCTTGGATTCAGGATGCAGCAACCATATGTGTGGCAATAAGGATATATTCACAGACCTTGATGAAACCTTCAAAAAATTTGTGAAGTTGGGGAATAATTCAAGCTTGGTTGTGCTAGGGAAGGGAAATGTTCATATGAAAGTCAATGGGATCATGCAAGTCATCACTGGGGTATTTTATGTGTCGAATTTAAAAAACAACTTACTGAGCATTAGGCAGCTGCAAGAAAGGTCTTGCCATTTTTATAAAAGGTTGCAAGTGCAAGATTTATCATCCTGAGAGAGGACTGATTTGGGAAACATCAATGGCAGCGAACAAAATGTTCATCTTGTTTGCTCGCACATAACCACAAGAACAGAAGTGTTTTAACACTATTGTAGAAGATCAACCCCAACTGTGGCATCATAGATATGGATATCTGAGTTTGAGCGGCCTAAAAATTCTTTAACAAAAGAATATGGTGAAGGGCATACCAAAGTTCAAGGTTCACGCAATGGTTTGTGAAGAGGGTTTGGTGGGGAAACAGCAGAGAGATCCATTCCCGAAGAAGAATGCATAAAGGGCATCTCATACTCTTCAACTTGTACATGTTGGCATGTGGCCCCATTAATCCGATCTCCAACAGTAAGAAAAGGTATCTCATTACCTTTATCGATGATTACAGTAGAAAGACATGGGTATATTTCTTGGCTGACAAATCAGAAGCCTTTAGTACTTTCAAAAACTTCAAGGCTAGGGTTGAAAAAGAAACTGGTTCAAGCATAAAGAGTCTGCATATAGATCTTGGAAGTGAATTCACCTCATTCGAGTTCACAAATTTTTGCAACATGCATGGAATTCAAGGGCCATTGACCACTGCCTATACTCCCCAACACAATGGCGTCGCAGAGAGAAAAAATCGAACCATTATGAATATGGTTGGAAGCATGCTTTCAGAGAAAAAAAAATCCACAAACTTTCTGGTCAGAAGTAGTCAATTGGACCATCCATGTACTCAACAAAAGTCCAATGCTAGTTCTAAGAAACATGACACCAGAATAAGCTTGGAGTGGTTCCAAACCATCAGTAAAACACTTTAGCGTTTTTGGGTGTCTATCACACTTACATGTTCCTGATAGTAAGAGGATTAAACTTGATGACAAGAGTATGAAATGCATCATACTTGGAGTCAGCGAAGAATCCAAGGCTTATTGACTATTTGATCCAATTTCTAAGAAAATAGTGATATGCTGAGATGTGATTTTTGAAGAAGATAAAGCTTGGGACTGGAGCGACAATCACATAGAAGCAATCATGGCTGATCTTGAGTAGGAAATAGATAAAGAAGAAGGTCTAGGAGATGATAACAATGTAAAGGAATATGAGATTGATGAAGTAGTACTAGAGAGTGAGGAATCATATCAAGATTACTAACCAGAAGACACTAACATTGAAGGACGAGTCATAAGACGATCAGCTTGGATGAGAGACTATGTAAGGGGAGACGGTCTGTTTAAGGAGGAAGACATGGCTCACTTAGCTTTGTTTGCTGATATTGATCCCATCTTTTATGAGGAAGCAGTGAAAAGTGACAAGTGGAAGAAGGCTATGGATTCAGAAATTAAGGTCATAGAAAGAAATAATACGTAGGAGTTGACAGACATGCCATCAGGAGGAAAAGTGATTGGGGTAAAATGGTTCTACAAAACAAAGCTTAACGAGAAAGGTGAAGTGGACAAATACAAGGCTCACTTGGTTGCAAAAGGGTATAGTAAAAAATAAGGAGTGGATTATGCTGAAGCGTTCGCACCTGTAGCTCGCTTGGATACAGTTCGTGTCATATTATCACTTGCATCTCATAATAATTTGATAGTTTACCAATTAGATGTCAAGTCGACGTTCCTCCATGGAGATTTGAATGAAAAAGTGTTCGTTGCACAACCTAGTGGCTATGAACAAAAAGGGCAGGAGCACAAGGTATATAAGCTTAAAAAGGCTTTATATGGTCTTAAACAAGCTCATCGAGGTTGGTACAACCGCATTGAGACCTATTTCACGAAGGAAGGTTTCGAGAAGTCCCCACATGAACACACTTTGTTTGTTAAAAGAATGAATGGAGTTCATAATCCTATTATTCCTGGCTTCAAAATGATGAAAGATGAATGAGGCATAAAAATTGATAGCACTCTGCACAAACAAATTGTAGGAAGTTCATGTACCTGACTGCCACACGACCTGATATGATGAATGTTATCAGTTTAATTAGTAGGTTAATGGAACGACCTATTGAGCTATATCTTAAAGTAACGAAGAGAGTGTTGAGGTACTTGAAGGGCACGGTGAGTTTTAGGTTATTCTATAAGAAGAGAGGAAACGAAGAACTCATTGGGTACACAGATAGTGATTATGCTGTAGATTAAGATGATATGAAGAGTACTTCAAGGTATGCTTTTATGTTGAGTTCAGGGGAAGTTTCATGGTCTTCGAAGAAACAACCTGTGGTACTTTATCTACCACTGGAGCTAAGTTTATAGCTACAACATCGAGTGCGTGTCAAGCAATTAGGTTAAGAAGGATTTTGCAGCAGCTTAGTCATGAACAGTGCAAATCCAGAAGGGTTTATTGCGATAATAGTTCTACTATTAAGCTTTCAAAGAATCTAGTGATGCGTGGTCACAGCAAACACATAGATGTTTACTTCCATCTTCTTCGAGAGCTCACCAAGAATGAAGTCGTGGAACTGGTTCAATGTTCTATGCAGGAGCAGGTAGCGGATATCATGACCAAACCATTGAAGCTGGATGTGTTTTTGAAACTGCGGGAGTTAATGAGTGTTTGCTCACTCATAGATGTAAACTGATTGTTGATAGTATTCAGTTTAAGGGAGGATGTTGAAGTTGTTAAGATTTCCTAGCTGTTAAGGTTAGGTTTCCTAGTTTGTAGGATTGTTTTCAGTAGTTGTTAGCAGTCTCAATTCTTTAGGGACAAGTTGTTTAGTTTGCTTCTAACTTTAGTCGTGTACCACGTTATTAGGTTTGTTAAAATGTGAGCTGCTTATTTCTAGCTTTCAGTTTTCTTGTAAGGTTATTTAACGCCATTGTTGCTCTTTCACTTGAATAACATATATTTTCCCAGCTATTGAGTGCACAAATAAACATTTATTTACAAGTTTTCTTGAGTGTTCATCCTTAGGTTCCAACATGCAGCCCCTATCTTCAACCCCCAACACCTATTTTTTTGTCATCTTCTCCTTTGGTTGCTCCTCACATATCATCCCTCCTTCAACCTCTGCTCAAAGCTAGAAACAACACATTTGTTTTGGAAATTAGATTCGAATCCTCCCTTCACTATTCCGCACCCCAACTGGCATGCCAGAAAATCGGGGCCAGTGTGTTGTGTTTTAAATGCCCCCTTAGCTGGTTAGCCCGATCCCCATCCCCCTTCCATTATTTTTTGTTTTTGGTTCTACTTGTAGGGGCATTTGATGGTGGCTCTGATTCGTTGGCTCTCTTCCCGTGTGGTGATTTTAGTGGCAAAATTTGATTAGGGATTCTGGAGATTAGGGTTTTTTGTTTCATCTTTCTTATTTGTGCTGGATGGGCTTTTGGCTATAATTTAATTTTTAGGAAAACTAATGAAAAAGGCTTAAAAAATTTTAGTTTTAATAAAAAACCATGTTATAAGTTTTGTTTAATGATTAGTACAAGGCCCACATTAAAGTAGTTCAACTAAAAATAGCCTAACTATAATAAATTATGATTTGTCGATTTTACCCCTAACTTTTGTAGGTTGAGTCCCAGATTTTTGTCGTTAATAGAGTTCATCGTTCTTTTGCAGACCTTTTTCTTTTTCCTTGAAACAAAAATATAGATCCTCATGCTATTTAATTTATATTTTGTTTTATTTCCTTGAAAAGTGATCATCGTTATTATTCATAAAGTATTCGAGGTACTGTTTTTCAATTTTCTTCGTTAGTGGAGTTCATCGTTTGTTTCTCCAGAAAATAAATTTGAGGTATGCATATTATTCAATAATAACGACGGGTCACTGTTTATGGACTGTAAAAATAAACTGTTTCTGGATCCAAATGAAATAGACACACTGTTTCTTAAATGTAAGCTAGAAAAGAAATAGTAAAATTTATTGTATTTGGATTCAAAGCAAAATAAGCATCATGTTTCTTAAATATAACAATTGATGCGTGAAAGAAAAGAAACAATCAAAGGTTAAAACATAGACTGTTTCTGGAATTTAAGTCACTGGTTCTAGATTTTGGTTCTTTTCTTTCCAGATACAATGTTTGTTTGTGCATAGAAAAAACAAACATTGTATCTGATTTTTTTTCCAGAAATAGTGTTATGTTTTGGGTTTTGCAGAAACAGTTTTATGTTTTGGTTTTTTTATTTTTTTTCCCTATTTACAGACGTCTGATATGTACGTACATCACCGGGACTGTAGGTCCTTATTGGATCTAATTGGAATAAAATAATAACACTATAAATTGTTCATGGTGCTGATAAGAAGATGAGGATGAGGACGATGACGAGGAAGATGAGGATAAGGGCACGGAATAGGTAGACAATAGTTTTGGATGATTTTTTTTTTATTAAACTTTGAATTTTTTTTGTTAAATAACATTTTAAGATGATTTTTGGTTAAATATTTGTTGACCCAAGCTCTTTTCATTAAAACTTCGACTAAATTGAAAACCCGTGCCGGTTGGCCTGGTTCGGGAAAATTGAAAACCAAAAACAAACTGATTGTTCCGTGAAAATATAAAAAATGTATTTTATAATAAAAAACGAGATTTTCAGGCCAGTTCAATTCGTTTGACCGATTAGCCGGTTCTTTGCCCCCTACTAGTTGCCCAGTGCGACAATCGTTAAGAGTTTTAGGTCCAAACTTTTGGGTCCTGGTACAACGTACCGCTTAGTAATACGACTTTTATATAAGATATAATCGTTACAAGATCCATTAATTCCTATATGTAAGATCTAAATGTTGATTTTCTAGATCACTCAGTGCTATGTACTATGAAAGAAAAATTGCAGAATTTCATTTCACATTTCATTCTCCCTTTAACTTTTCTTGATTACATTATATAAAAGGGTAATACTAGGAAGACTAAATTTTAAAACTAAATTTTATAAACTAAATGATACTTTACTTGGACACAAACAATAAAGGCTAAATTCGCCCATCGATTCATGAACTTGTAACAACTTTTTTCTTCAGTAAATAGACATGATAAATTCTGAAGACGAAACCCTAAGTAAATGGAGCTTGCAAGATTATGATCAACCAGGAAGAACGTTGAAAAAAGAGAGCATTTCTAGAACTTTGATTAGTATGAGAAAGAGATGGTATGCTAACCTTCCAACTTGTACATTACCATTTCTTCGAAATCGAACACAAACCAGCATGAACTTTTAGTCAAATGGAAACACGGGCAGTGAGGTGTTCACAATCTCAAATCTAAATAGTATGGTCTATCATCATACAAAAATCTACAAGTCAGCTTAAACTTTAATAGGAATTACTCCGCATATAATACTAGAATCCAGAATCTAACCAAGATTTCTCAATTCTGTCCATACATTTACCGGAATCCATGACCTTCACGACACGTTGCCCTCACCCTTATCTTCCGATGAATCCAAAGCAGGCTTCTTCGATGCGCTTGATTCTCCCGAGCCTGCGTTCATCAACACTCGCTTGACTCCTCTTCCCACCACACCAAGATGTGTGACTCCAGAAGCTCCATTTGTATGAGCAGTAGAAACAGTTGGGGAGTCGAAACCTCCATTGTTGTCAGCAGTTCCCATCCTTGAAGAGCTCACCACTGCTGAAGATTCACTTTTCTCAGTCCCTTTTGCCTTGGCAGATGCTAATCCCAGAATCTCAGCGAGAATGGATTTTGAGTTTGACGCCAACTGTTGCAGATCTTCAAGCTACATGCTCAAGAATACAAAAATCAGAAAATATAAGCCTGAATGTTTTCCAATTTTAAAATTAAGGTTGAAAAAATTATTAGAAACCTTCTTTTCCAGATCTCCAGAGAGTTCAGTTAGTGTTTCAATCTCTGCCTGTTTATCCGTCACATTATTATCAGACTCGGTAACATTTGAGGTAAGCGTGACACCAGGCTCCAATACAGAAGCAGACGACGATGTTGTGGACTCCGAGAAACTCCTTGATTCAAGCATGAGCCGCCGCACACGAGACCTACAGGTTGATATAGCCTTCTGGCAATACGGAATGGCTTCCTCAGGCTCGGAGCCAATCTCTAGACACAAACATATTCGAAAATTTCTGAATTCTCCAGTTAAGGTCATGAGTCCCTTACCCAGTGGGAACGGGAGAAACCCAAATAAAATAAAACAAAAATATAGAAAAGGATCTGTTATTAGTAACAGTTATGAACTCAAAGGCTGTATGTCGATCTTGAAAAGGATACAGTTCAGCTATACGTCGGCTATCAGGCTCAACCAACCGCTCCAAAATGGAAAGTGCTTTTTCATAGTCACTGAGAGAAGTTTGAATGTCCTCTACAAGGAGACACAATGTAAAGCCAAATAAGGTATTTTCAAAAGAAATGCACCAAAAAATTATAGTGAAGTTCAAGAATCTCTTCGATTACGATATACAGATCTCAATTCAACTAAACTGAGCACATAACATACCTCTTTCCAATGCAACTTCTGCCAAAGCTGATAATATGTCCACCTTCTCCATTGTGTCAGCCGGGTGTTTTTCAACAATAGCTCTTGCTACATCTAGCATTTTCCATGCCAAATCAAGGTCAGTTTCATCTTCATCTGCATCTGCTTCAGCCAGGTCCGCATCATCGCTATTCTCACCATCTTCATCCTGGTCTTTTCCACCAGAAACTGCATCAGAAAAGGAAATGAACTGTTAAACTTCATAATGCAATGATAACAATAATGATGAGATATCCTCAATAATCAGTTTTGGGACAGAAAGTATCATCTGATACAATCTGTGTATACCTAAACTTATGTCCTTATATCCTTCTCAGCTATTTAGACTCTATTTCTCCATATCTTCCATGGAATTTAATGTCACATGAGTTTCTTAAACACACTAAATGACTATCTAAAACATTGACAATATGATGTTACGTTTCCTCAAATATCTAAACTAGAAGACATGACAAACACAAACACAAACACAGGATAGAAGTCTAGATTTTTTCTACCGGTTTATCAATGGGCAAAACAGTGTCTCTTGACAGATTTTATTATCCCTACACTAAAATACGATATGAGACTCATGATCTGTTCCCAAACAGAAGGCATGACTCATTTGATTTTCCAATGGATTTGAAGTTGAAGAGTTGGAGTGGAGCAGATCTGTGTGAGCAGCTACGGTGCCACCAGGAGAGGTAGACAAAGTGTCTCATGTGTATCAACAGTAGTCAACGATGCCAATTTTTACAGGAGTACATGACTAGAATCTCATTACATTATATGTGATGAAGACATCATATTCATACATGTGCAACATTTATGCAAAAAACAAAGAGCTACATTGAATAGCTTTTACTTTTAGTTAAGATGGTTTGGAATTCAATGCCCAATCATTCATAAATGTTCATGATTGAGAAATGTTCTATTCGACAATTATACTCAACAATAATTACAAATGACATACCACCATCATCAGCTGCTCCCTCCTGATTACTCAAACTTGCATCCTGTTCGGCATTACATGAAACAGAAGCTGTGGAAGATTCACCATTTACACCATTCTTAGCAGATTCTTGCTGCGACTCGTCCTCCTTCTTGGGTACAGCACCCAATGGATCAGTCTCCTCTTGAGCTTTGTAAAGCAATGCACATCCATATTTATAGTACGCACTGACACACTGAGGAGCAAGTTCACCGAAATGTGCAACCCTGGATTTATTGACATAATCAATAGTAATTACTGATTAGCATACCTAATGCGCTTCTGAAAAAGAGGAGCACCTAAGAAAAGCACACAGGCAATCTGTGAATTAACTAATGCAGATTTTATGAGAGTACAAATAATAATAAAAATTTAACTACAACATGAATATGAAAGAAATGCAATGGTTAAACAAATGCAATACAATATAACAGAGTCTAAGACCTTAACTAATGTATCTTGCGAATATGTAAATTTTTTAAGCCATGGTTAAACAAATGCAATACGATATAACAGGGCAAAGGAATTGGACTCCAACAAATGCACAATTTGGCAACCAAATAGTTGTATTAGCAGGGCTCAACAGCACAATACAAAATCTTCAAAATATGAAAATGAGTATACCGGCACACTGGCTTGACTAACGAAAGAAATGCAAATTGAAAAAGAATAATTCAAATTGTACAATCCCTACAGAGTCTAACACCTTTACCGACGGCAACGCAACAAATCAAAACTGACCAAAAGTTAGGGTTTATGAGGGAAGCAAAATCCAAGAAATATTAACAAAAGCAACAATATTTACAGCATCACATACACCCGAAATACTCAATTTCTAAGAAAACACGAAGAATGTTACGTAAGGCAAGCAAGGAAAATCAGGGAAATAAAAAACCCTAACCTGATTTCCAAGGCACGGCTGAAGCACTCGGTGGCTTCGCCGTAATTAGAGTGCTTGACCGCCTTGGAGCCCTTCTCAATCAGCTCGTCGGCGAACTCGAGCGACTTTTCACGATCTCCATCGGAGCTGACAGCTGAAGCTTCCGCGCGGTCGTTGTTGCAAGTGGACTCGGCGCCTCCCTGAGCTACCTCCGTGATGGTGGCCTCATTCGACCTCTGTGCCTCCAGCGCGGCGGTTTGGGTTAGGGTTTCGCTCGCCGTCGCCGTCGCCGACGCCGACGCTGGTGCTTCTTCTACCATCGTTTCAAAAACCCTCTCTTTCTTGGCGCAAAAACGTAGAGAACTCGATCAGAAAAAAACCCCGAAATTTTTGTAGAGGGAAAATGAAAATGAAAATGAAAACCTCGTTTTTGTCTTTTATGAACCTCGAAACGGAGCATTTTGTTGCGTTCTGGTGCGGTCACAATGCCAAGGGTATATTCGTCATTTAAATAAGAGTAAATTCCAGCAATTGTCTATTCACTTTAGCTTAATTGGAGCAATGGTCTCTCAACTAAAAATCCATTACCATTGGTTGCTCAACTCATTAAAACGTATAGCTATAATCCCTTAACTAAAAATCCATTACCATTGGTCCCTTAACTTTAATTCAACTAGAGAAATGGTCCCTCAACTTTAACCCAATTGAATCAATGGTCCCTCAACTTTAACCCAATTGTAGCCACACATTTTGATGAGTTGATGAACCCCAATTGTAGCTACACCTTTTGAGGGATGGAGCGGAGGTCCTTTCAACATAATTCATTTTGACAAATTCTGACGAATTTGATGAAAATGATCATAGCTACACTTTTGATGAGTTGATGGACCCCAATTGTGGCACTAGTCCTTTCAACATAACTTATTTTTGACAAAATTTTAACAAAGTTGACGAAAATGACCATAGCTACACATTTTGATGAGTTGAAGGACCAATGGTAATGAATTTTTAATTGAGAAACCATTACTCCAATTTGATTAAAGTATAATTTAGTCATTAAATAAAAGGGAACTAATGAAAAATGCTTGAAAATTTTAAGTTTTAATGAAAAGAACAAAGATGTGTTGTAAATAAATAGTACTAGAATTGACTGTTTAGAATAAAAATTTAATTATTTTTTGTTAAAATAAATAATATTAAAAATTTTTCGTTAAAATTCTGTAAATAAATAACTCGAGGATTTAGTTAGTTAGCGTGTGGTATCAAAATTCGCAAAACTTTCAGAGAGAAAAGACATGGCTGCGAGAGCTTCAGTACTCGCTCTCCACCCAGCGCGCAATGCGCACCGCAGCTCCTCCTCCTCCCCGGCGCACGTTCCGAAGCCTGCGCCGCCGAGTGGACTCGCATTATCCGGGCGGAGACAGCTGGCGCTGTCGCTGACGTGGACGGCGGCGATTGCGGCTGTGTGTGCGAAGGAGGCGAAGGCGGAAGACATCGGGCTGTTTGGGCTGAGGAGGAAGGTGAAGGAGGCGGAGAAGGAGGCGGAGGTGATAGTGAAGGAAGGGATTGAGGCGGCGGAGAAGGGGCTGGAAACGGCGGAGAAGGGGCTAGAATCGGCGGAGCTGGGGATTGAAACGGCGGAGGAAGGGGTGGAAGCGGCGTTGAGCTTCGGGGGTTTGGCGCAGGCTGGAGCGGTGGCGGGAGCGGAGGTTGCGGGGGTTTTGGTGGCAACTTCGGTTGTGAGTGGGATTCTGGGGCCGGAGCGTTAGTTAGAAATCGTTAATTGAAATTTCGATTTCATTTGTATCTGTTCGTAATTTTTCTGTGCGAAATCTGGATTAATGGGATTGTACTGTAAGTTGTAATCTTGAAGTATTTAATTGCGAGCTAATGAAGGAGAATTATTGCTAATTATGCATGTAATTACACGACGATGGTGGATTTCGTGAGGCTCTGCGTTTGGCAATTTGTAGGGCATTTGTATGTGCCACGACGACGGATGAGGAGCACCATTGCTTTCATAAAAATCGTAAAACCAAAAAGTCGTTAAAGAGTGATGATCTCGTACTCAACTAAAGATGGCGCCAAAATCCAATTCCTTTCACGCTAACTACAAATGGCTTACTGCAAATTACAAAAGAACGCTGGCAGATTATCTGCAAATTACAAATGGCTCGCGTGGCTTCCAACCCAGTTGGCTTCCATAGATTCCGGCCATGTTTCCAAACTCCTCCACTTCCCCGCTACGTTAAACCCTCTATCCACTTCCCAACCCACCACCGCCGATTTCCGACCGTTTCTTGCCAGCAAACCCCCAATCCATCCGACCCCTCCACGACGGTACGCTCTTTCTTTCCCTCCAAAATCTCCCATCTTTCTCGCGTAAACCAGTATTTGCACGACTGTAAATTGTTCCCTTTTCAATAATTTGCATGTTTCCCGATTTATCCTCTCTGGGTTTCAGCTGTGAAGCTTAAAGTTGTTGTTTTGATGGAGAAAGTTGGAATTTCCGTGATTTCTACATTTATATGAAATTTAGGATTTGGGCAACCGAAAATAGTTATTATCTTGATAAGATTCTTTTTTTTAGTAAAACTTCCCTAAACTATCCTGCATGTCCTTGGTTTCGTTAATCGTTGCGTATCTGAATCGTTGTTGGCTCAATTTCTTGTTCGAAGAGTTTTTCGAGTTGAATTTACTTTGTGATTGGTGCTGTGTTCATCAACTATTCTGATTCAGGAGAAGTCAGTTGTTGAGCCAGTCTCTGGCAGTGATACCAGCAGTCAAGCCACGAGTTCCTCCACGAGCTCTGGCCCTCCGGAATTTCCAAACAAGAATACCAACAGGCAAGTAGCGGTGGTTTCCACTCTTGCAGCTCTGGCACTTTCTTATCCGCAAGGCTCCATTTTGGTGTTTCTTTGAAGGACCTCTCCGTTGCGGCATTACCTTATGAAGAGATTCGTTCGATTTGCCATTCCCTTTTTACTCTGTCCTAGCATGATTGAGAACCTAGATAAGTATAAACCCTCAAACAATAACATAGATGTTTTAAGCACAAATGAACCATTTCAGTAGTGAGGTTCAGACCTTATTCCGCAATGAATTGTAATTTGCAACGGGATTTTTATGCTCTAACTCGGAGAATGTAGTAATTTGAACGTACAATCACTCTAATTCCCTTGTCTTCAGTCATCTAATTTGTGTTTTCCAGCATGTACATGTGTGTTAATGAATCTAGACATGATCTTCAATGTGAATAGTTTCTTACGATCTTCTGTAATTTATCGCTGATTAGGCTCTTTCAAATGGGAAGCCTACTGTTGTTGAGTTCTATGCCGATTGGTGTGAAGTATGCAGGGAATTAGCTCCAGATGTCTATAAAGTTGAGCAGAAGTATAAGTATGATCTTCAAGTTCTGACTTTTTATTACTTAAAATTTGCATCTCTACTAGAACGCTTCACAGTTTCTTCTTTTAAAGTAGATCTACTATTATTTTTCATTATTCACCAATTATTGTGCGCAGGGGTCGTGTAAATTTTGTTATGCTGAACGTAGACAACACAAAGTGGGAACAGGAGCTTGATGAGTTTGGTGTTGAGGGAATTCCACACTTTGCGTTCCTAGATAAAGCGGGAAACGAAGAGGGTAACGTAGTAGGCAGGCTTCCAGAGAAGTACCTGCTTGAAAATGTGGATGCTCTCGCCCGTGGAGAAGCTTCCATACCTCACGCTCGTGTAGTGGGGCAGTTTTCAAGTGCCGAAGCCAGAAAGGTTCACCAAGTTTCTGAACCAAGAAGTCACGGATAGGTGCTCGCTAATTTTGGAGTAGAACCCATTAATTTGTTTAAGGATTAGGTATAAAGGTAATGAGTATCCACCTAGTGGGTTAGTCGATACAATAACACTGCATGTCTTTGCATTTAAGGTGGGACTCAATCTCGATAGTCTTCGACCTGCAGGATAAACATCGCAAAGTGATATTGGTTAGCGGTCCTGTTCATATGCCTCTTGTAAGTTATTTGACCTACTCTCGCGACTCATAGACCTCGAATTTTACTTCAATTGTAAAGTCCCGTAGAGGAAGGGAGTCCTTGTATTGCAACTTCAACACTTTGCTAAGAAATATTTCGTAATACATACCTTTCTTGAATGAATTCTTAGTGGAGCTTCTCTACTTGTGGGAATGAGTATTTTGATGGTTTTGGACACCCCATAAAGCACAACTAATAGATTGATGGTTTTGATAACAATTAAGATCCTGATAACAAACCGCATTTATTTGATACATATTAACGACCAAGTGATCTACAATTTGATTGATATTTTAACAAAGATGTATTTGAAATGACAATTAAGAAAACCAGCGGCGTCCACTATGATTGAGAAATTGTTGATCACAAACGAGTTGAAGAACCCTTCATCATATGGAAGCAAGCGTCGAACGAGGAGCTGCAGAGAACCATGATCCAAGTGATGAGGAACATGGAAAAAGTTGCAATAGACACCAGAGGCGAGATCAACAAACTTTGCAGTGCTACTCAGGAGTTGCAGACAAAGCTGGAGACAAAGTTTTCTTTCTCATCAAGTAAGCAATACCAAGTCTACTGCCGAGAGACCCAAGCCTATATATCATCAAGGGAGGGACTATATATTGTACGACAGTTCACAGATGAATTTTGATTGATTTTGAATGTGGTACATTGAATAAATAAACTGGCCCTTGAATGAATTTTTGCAGTCTTTCAATTTGTCTACGTATAATTTAATTGGGGTGTTTAACAACTGATAATTTCGTGACTTAATCATATCAATGCTCCCGTAAAGCGTAAGTTAAATCACACATTGTCTACGCATCACAATGACTTGTCTTGCCTTGCTAACTGAAACTAGTGTCTGAAATTCTTTCGTCTGTGTTGTAAACTAAATCAAAAACCAATCAAGCAATAAACAAAGCACAACGATTTCAAAGTTCATCCAATATAGGAGTACCTCTCTAACAACATAAGCTTTATAGATTACCAACAAATACAAGAGAACTCACAAACACAAAGTGTTCTCAAGTATACAAATTTATGCCTCTCAAAAACTCTCACACACAAAACTCTATCTCACATCCATCTATTTATACTAATAGATGTCATAGGTTTACACAAAGTCCCTAGAATATAGGAAACCAAATCCTATACTAAAACCAAATCCTAAACCAACTAGGAAACACAAATCCAAATATCTTGCATCTAAGATATCCTAATCCTTGTTTGATTCTTGTTTTAGTTTAGGCATGATTTAATGCCAAATCCAACAATCTTCACCTTGGCATGAAATCCACAACGAGGCATCAAACAACTTCCGTTGCTCCACCATATCGCAAGATCAAACTTGCTTCAATTGCAGCAAATCCAAGCAGTGCTCGAACTTAGCTGTATTAACCACCTTTGTCAACATGTCAGCTTGATTATATTTTGTAGCAACCTTTTTTAGATGAATCTCACCTTCAGCTACCACTTCTCTCTCAAAATGATATCATGCATCAATGTGCTTAGTCCTAGCATGATGAACCTGATATCTGGCCAAATAAATTACACTTTGGCTATCACAATATACATCTAACTTGTGTTGTTCTACACCTAAATCTCCTAACAACCCCAGAGTCCACATTGCTTCTTTGATAGCTTCAACGATCGCCATGTATTCTATTTTTGTGGTTGATGGTGCCACCGTTGGTTGTAATATTGATCTCCAGCATATAGGCCCATTTGCCATAGTAAACACATACCCAGTCGTCGATCTTCTCTTGTCTAAGTCTCCAGCAAAGTCTGAGTCCACATATCCAATTGAGAACTTATCAATTCCTTCATCACATCTTTCAAAACAAATACCTTTGTCCCTCGTTCCATGTAAATACCCTAGTATCCACTTAACAACATTCCAATGCTCTCTTCTAAGATTATGCATGAATCTACTAACAATTCCACTTGCATGTGCTATATCAGAATGAGTACACACCATAACATTCATTAATCCTCTAACTAAATTAGCATATGGAATACCATCCGTCTTTATCTTTTCTTCATCAGTTTTGGGACATTGTTGACTGCTCAACTTGAAGTGAGGACCTAATGGAGTTCTTACAGGCTTAGTGTCTTTTGTTACTCCAAACTTTTGTAACAAGTTCTCAAGATATTGCTTATGAGACAAACACACTAAACCTTTTTGTCTATCCCTTGTGATCTCCATTCCCAATATTTTCTTGGCTTCACTGAGATCTTTCATTATGAACTCCCTTCTCATTTGCTCCTTTAACTTTTCTATCTTTGAAATATTGCTTGAGGCTATGAACATGTCGTCCACATAGATTAACAAGTACACGAACGAACTATCTTTCAACTTCTTGTGATAAACACAGTGATCATAGTGACTTCTTGTATAGTCTTGACCCTTCATAAACTTGTCAAATCTTAAATACCATTGCTTGGGCAACTGCTTCAAACCATAAAGAGATTTTCTAAGCTTACAAACCAATCTTTCTTTGCCCTTCACTTGATACCCCTTGGGTTGTCTCATATAAATCTCTTCATCCAAATTACCATGAAGGAATGCAGTCTTCACGTCTAGTTGTACCAATTCAAGGTTGAATTGTGCAACTAGGGCAAGCAATATTTGAATGGAGGAGTGCTTAACCACAGGAGAAGAAAATCTCATTGTAATCTATTCCCTCATTCTGAGCATATTCTTTAGCCACTAGCCTAGCTTTAAATCTTACCAAGCTCTTGTCATCCACATCATCATTTTTTTTTTTTTTTTTGCATAAATCCATTTGTAGCCAATTGCTTTCCTTCCTTTAGACAGCTTCACCAATTCCCAAGTCTTATTCTTGTGAAGGGAGAGCATTTCATCGTCCATTGCATCATGCCATTTACTCCATTCTTCACAAATTACTGCTTTTTCAAAATCAGTGAGAATTTAAGCCTTAATTACTGGCAATGCATATACCATGTAAGCAATGCAATCTTTATATCTTGCAGGTAAGGATATGTCTCTTTTTCCCTTCTTTTTGGTTATGCAATCATCTTGTATCTTTAGTTCTTCTGATGATGTTTCTTCTTCGTGATCACTCTCTTCATGTTCAAGTTGATCACCTTATCTTTGTTCTTCCATAACTTCCTTACTTGGTTGTGAATTCACAATTACTTGTTCCTCAAGCTCCACCATCTGAACTTCTTCCTTCAATTTCATGTGACTTTCATCAAATGTCACATCTATATTTACTATAATCTTGTTCAACTCAGGACACTGAAGTCTAAAGCCTTTCACACCACTGTTGAATCCCATAAAGACAGTTTTCTTGACTCGTGGATCCAGTTTGTTTTCCATCACATGAAAGTAGGCATTGCATCCAAACACTTGTAGCTTATCATAGTCATGAGCTGGTTTTCCAGACCACACTTCAATGGCTGTTCCACCCTTCAATGTTGTTGATGGTAGTCGATTAAGCACATGACATGCATAGCTCAAAGCTTCTACCCAAAATCTCTTTGGCAACTTCGCTTGAGATAGCATGCAACAAACTTTCTCGAGCAAGGCCCTATTTAGTCTCTCTGCAATCCCATTCTGTTATGGAGTATGTCTAACACTGAAATGCTGAGTAATCCCTTCCTTTTTACACACTTTAAAGAAGGGATCAGAGGTATATTCCCCTCAATTGTCATTTCTCAATATTTTAATCTTCTTTCCAGTCTTGTTCTCCACCATGTTCTTCCATTCTAGGAAGATGTCAAGAACCTCGTCCTTTCGTTTCATCATATATATATATATATATCCATGATCTGTGAAAGTAGTCATCAATAAAAGATACAAACCATCCTTTTCCACCTAAAGAAGAATTCTTTGCAAGCCCCCAGACATCAGAGTGAACATAGTCCAAATTCCTTTCGCTTGATTAACAATTGAGCCAAATTTCACCTTTGTTTGTTTGCCAATAATGCAGTGCTCACAGAACTCTATCTTTCCAGTTTGTGCTCCTTTTAAACACCCTTACTTGATCAATCATTGCAATGCTTTTTCTCCTACATGTCCCAACCTTATGTGCCATAATGCAGACAAGTCGCTTTTATCACTTTGCACTTCATTAGTTACCATAGCCACTCCATTTTCCAATGTCTTTCCTTGTAGCATATAAAGTAAGCCATTTCAAGGCTCTTTCATTATGACAAGTGCTCCTTTAGCAACTTTGAGCACGTTTTTATCGGAGTAAAACTTGTAGCCTTGTGACTTGAGAATGCCTAGTGAGATAAAAATTTTCTTTAGATTTGGGATGTACCTTACACCATGCAATTCTCGAATCAATCATCATGATGCTTGATCCTGATGCTTCCAGTTCCTTGAGTTGCACATAGGTTATCATCTCCTATATACACAGTTCCATTCATAACTTTGAAGCATGAAAACCAATGCCTTTGAGAAGTCATGTGATGAGTACAACCTATGTCGAGCACCCACTCTTTCATATAATCCACATTGCTCAATGCAGTTAGGGCATAGACAAATTCCTCATCCTCGACTTCAACCATATTTGCTTTTAAGTCGTCTTTCTTCTTTTTAGTATTTTCTTTGATTTTAGGGCAGTCCTTCTTCCAGTGTCTTTTTTCATGACAAAAAAACAACTCATCTTTGTCCAAGAACTTCCTATTCTTTGAGACTCCTTTAGTATAAGACCTACTACTTTTCTTGTACGAAGCTTTCTTTTTCTTTCGATCTCCCTCTCACCATCAAAGCTTCAAAGTTATTCCTTTCTTGCCTGTCAAGGTGTCTCACTTCATGATTCATAGGAGCACTTGAGATTTCATCATACTTAATTGTCTTTCTGCCATAAATCTAAGTAGTCACGAAAGGCTCATAGGATTCAAGCAATGAGTTTATCAAGATCAAGGCATTGTCTTCATCTTTGATTATCTCTTCACGATTTGCCAATTCAGCTAAAAGCTTGTTAAACTCTTCTAGATGGCCAATCATCTTCGTGCCTTCTTTGTATTGGAACCTGTACACCTTGCTCTTGAGATGCAGTTAATTCTCTGCACTCTTCTTCATATATTTTGTCTCCAATGCAGCCCACAATTCCTTCGCAGAAGTTATGTTCATCACACCATTATCTGTTGTTTTCCCAAGCATAGCCGAATTGTAGGACATGCATGAGCATTCAATCTTTCCCATTCTACTTTTTTCATCGAAAATGGCATGTCTCCTAACACAACAACCAAACCTTGTTGTATTAGGACATCTCGAACCTCACATTGCAAGATAGCAAAGTTGTTCGTTCCATCAAATTTCTCAATTCAAATCTAGCACTCTGACTCGTCGTCTTGGTTCTACTAATGCCAGACTTTTCTTCAACATCATCCAGTGGTAGAATCACCAGTGTTCGTCATTTCTTGATAGTCACAACTCACGTAAAAACTTAAGCTCTTGATACCACCTGTTGTAAACTAAACCAAAAACCAATCAAGCAATGAACAAAACACAATGATTTCAGAGTTCCTCCAATACAGGAGTACCTCTCTTACAACGGAAGCTTGATTGATTACCAACAAATACAAGAGAAGTCACAAACACAAAGTGTTCTCAAGTATACAAACTTATGCCTCTCAAAAACTCACACACAAAACTCTATCTCACATCCATCTATTTACATTAATAGATGTCATAGGTTTACACAAAATCCCTAGAATAAAGGAAACCAACTCCTATACTAAAACCAAATCCTAAACCAACTAGGAAACACAAATCCAAATATTTTGCGTCCAAGATATCCTAATCCTTATTTGATTCTTGTTTTAGTTTAGGCATGATTTAATGCCAAATTCAACAATGTGACAATTATTACATGTGATATTATCAATCTACTTATAGTATAATACATGTATTATCTATTAATAATATATCAAAGATTCACGAAACATCAAACTTCATTCCCATTTATAATATAACACGTGGATTAGAAAAATTAATAGAAACAAAAGGTAAACCAAATCTCTAATTGCATTAGATGGTAAAATGGTAAACCAATTAGGATAAGATTGGATTTGCTGTTATAGGACTCCCCCCTTCAACTATTCCAAAAGAGCCTGAAACCAGGACCTTAGTTTGATTTTTCCTAGACAAGGCAATTACAATTTAGACGTTAAAAATAATTCCAATTATATCACATACTTTACTACTTGTTGGATTCTTTGCTATGATTGCTATCACCATTGATTCTCTGATTAATCGAGGCTTAAATTTTCTTGTTATAAAAACGGAATAAGATGTAATTTGACATCATATCCCAACACAAAGTTGTATCTGACTTTTCAAACACATCGTTGGAAAATGGTAATCAAACTGCAGTCGTTTCTGTTTTGCATGGTCCTTGTTGCCCTCTTGGCTCTTACTAAATGTAAGTATATAACTTCGACCATGATTAGATTGAATAAATAATTTATTAGATTTAGTGGCTTGAATAAACAAATAGATGCCATGAAGAACATTTATCCTTTCCAATTCGCCTAAAACTTGTAGGATTGATAGTGATATGGAAGTTGTCATCTATTATATTTCTTTCTCAAAAGACATTAAATTCTATGAGTTATCTGAACTTTACTTATTTCGTTTACGGGTTATAATCTGAAGTATTTTCTTTTTTTTTTACTGGAAATTATAAACAGGTAATGGAAACAACTTTGATGTTACTAGCAACAAGAAGAGTAATGTGGTCGAGAATTCAATGGTGAAAGGTGATGAAACTGTGAATATCTGGGCCAGCAAACTGGAGCTATGCTCAGAAGGTTGTTCGTCAAGTCAGATTCAAAAATGTTGGTGTTGCGCCTTTAACCATGAGTGCTGGAGGTCTCTAAAAGAATGTCAACAAGTCTGTGACCCGCACAAATTAAATTTTAAACCCTAAACCCGTAAAGGGAAGATAATCCATGTATTGCACAATTTTATTAAGAAAATAATTTGAATATCAACGTCGAGAACCACATATTTCATCAACAATGTTGTTTTAATTTTTTTATACAAGCATATATTTTTTCTACACCGCTACTGTTTTTTATCATTTATTATTTTTTTTTATTTTTTTTTAATACAAGCAGATGTTGAGGAATAAGGATTATCGAACACCAAATGAGTAAAATGATAAAGCCGACTATACTAAATTGTTCTTATTTTTTTTTGCAAGCGATAGTCTACATTAAACTTATCTAAATTACGGAAAGAAAATTTAAACTTAAATTTAGAGGGAATAGCATATTACTCTAATCAACTGAACTCATTACAACTGAGTTGCATACTTGCATATGACTGTTAGATTGGTAAAATCCAAAGAAACTGAAACTGAGATTACTTGCCCTTGAAAAAAAAAAAAAACAATTAGCCAATTAATATCTTTCCAATTGAATAAACTGACCTAAAACTTCTTGTTATAAAGACCTAACAGTAATATTTTACTCGTATCACCACAAAGTTGTCTCTGCTTCCTCTAACATACAAATCAATGGAGACTGGTAAAGCAATCAAAATGCAGTTGGCTACAATTTGCATTATCTTCACAAGTCTCGTGGCTCTTACCGAAGGTATGCTTATCAAATAAACATTCACTAACCCTCTTGGTTTTTACATAATTTAGCTTTTATTAATTTGTTTTTGCATTTAACAATATGAGCAGGCAATAATGGCAACGATGGCGTTGCTGAGAAAAGTGATGCAGTTTATCAGAATATAAGGGAGAGAGATGATATTGTGAATAATATCCCGGACCGCCGCCGTCGACTAACATTTTGCAGGGAAGAATGTAAAAAAGCTACAGGTCTGGAATGCTGGTGTTGCGCCTTTCACCATGTTTGCTATCCAACTCGGGAAGAATGTAATGAAAACTGTCGCCTCTTAGCCCCTGTTCCTGCTCCTAGCTACTAGCTAGCTAGGCTAACTGATCATCACAGATAGACTATATTATTGTACTACTGACGCATTTTGCTTAGTTTTGAATGTGGTACAATAAATGAATAAATAATTTTGCGTGCGTCCTTATGAAGACTTTAATTTTGTACGAATCTTCCATTATTACATTCGTATACTTCAATTTGTAAGGGCGTTGTTAGCTCAATCGATTAATAATATTTGTCTTTGTATTCAAGATTTTATGTTCCAATCCCACATCTTTCAACATTGATTGTATCAAAATAATAATAATTAGGTGCCAAACAAGCCATTAGGCCATCTTCAACCGAAAGGTCCAGAGAGCCGAAAATAGTCCGAAAACCGTCTCCAACCGAGAGTTAGGCCAAAGGGATGTGAAATCTGAGAGGGCCTCACGGAATCGAAGAGGGCAAGAGGGCTAGAGGGCCGGCTGCCGGGCTGGCCAGAAAATAGAGCATTCCTATTGATTATAACCGACAGAAATATATTTATATTAAAAATTAAATGTATTTCTGTCGGTTATAACTGACATGATTGCTTAAAAAAAAATTTGAATACAATGGCTAGTCAGCTAGCCATTGTATTCAAAAAAAAAATCTTTGGGCCAATTTTTTTTTTTTTAAATTCTTAAAAATTCTAATTTTTTTTTCCCTATAAATACCTAAACCATTCATTAAATTTAAGTTCTAATTTTTTTGGTTTTTTGGGCCAGTTATCGTTGTAGTTTTTAAATTTAAGTTGTTGGATTTGAATTTAAGTTGTTGTAGTTTTTAAATTTAAATAATAAATTATGTTTGGCCCTATGGCCATTTGGCCCTCGGCTGAAGACCGTTTTTCGTGACAGGGCTAAAACGAGCCCTTTGGCCCTTGGTTGGAGACGGAGGCAAATATGACCATGTACTGTTCATTAAAATATTAATATCTTGGAGAATCTTGGAGGGCCAGAGGGCTAAAACGAGCCCTCTGGTCAGCCATTGGTTGGAGATGATCTTATATGTTTGTAATTCAGTAAGGGTGTTGTTAGCTCAATTGATTAAAAATATTTGTCTTAGTATTCAAGATTTTGTGTTCCAACTTTACATCTTTCAATATCAGTTTTATCTAAATAATAATAATTAGGTGTCAAACAAGCGATTAAGTGACTATACAGTTTTATCTTATTGCATAAAAATATTTGTCCGCCAGAGGGGGGGTCGGGATTTTCCATTTCTCCTAGGCAACTTGCTACCGTTGGAGGTGGGTTTCGTTGGAAAAGAGTGTTGGATATTTATCAATAATTAATGACAAATATATATGTATGTATGTATGTATGTATGTATGTATGTATGTATAGGAATAAATTTGAATATGCGAATAAACAATAAATTGCAACTAAATATATTGACAGAGTATGAATAAAATGAAAGTAATATCAAACAGATAAAATGACATCGAGGCTTGCGTACTGCAATGTCTTTAAAACATAATTTTGTCCCTACCCTATGCTTGTATTTCAATAGACGTCTGCTTCACTAGGATTTAACCATCTAAGTCAAGATCCTAGCACCAAAAAACATGACTTCTGATGAATGTCTTTGTGGTTTTCTCATACTGATAGAATTTGGTAAAATTCATAGGAAGAATAATTTATATTTCCTAAATGCAATGCAGATGGATGAATATATAATGTACGTATGCCTGCTCGCAACAGGTACAAATTTGGGATGCATCTTCTAGGAGGCATCTGCTCAGAAGGATGCGTTGCTCTTAGTACTCTTTCATCCTCCCAGACTTCATCCAAAAGGATGCGTTTGTTGATTTTAAAAAATATATAATTGATTCCGAATTAATAAAATAATTCAATATTAGATTAATATTAGAGCCCGAGCCCAAAGCCCATATTAATTTATATATAATTATCACACCCCAAAGCTCAAATCCAAGGTGTCCAATTTTGCTCTCTATGGTCCATCCTTCCATTCACTTGGTAAGAGAGACAAAGTGTTACAAAGTGGGAGAAACTTTTAGTGATGAGCAATGTGAGACAATGAGATAGAATGAGATGTCTACTTAAAAACTCCAACAAAAGGTCCATCTGCTGAAGAAAGACCACCACTGTAGTTGCTCTTATGGAGAGGAACCCCACAAAGAAAATGAGTGCATAAGGTTTGAGCGTTACATGAAGAAGCAAGAGCCATTGGCGATCAAGTACGATAAGAAGACTGGCCAGTTGGTGTCTTAGGCCATCTCCAACCGATTTGACCAGAGGGCCATAGGGCTAAAAATAGCTCGAAATGACACGAAAACCGTTTCCAACTGAGGGTTAGGTCAAAGGGCTTGTGGGCCCCATCGAGCCAAAACCACCAAATCAGGCCAGCAGGTTGGCCATCTCCAGCCAGCCAAATGAGCCCAACCCTTTTTTTTGTTTTGGACGAATTTTTTTTAAGAAAAAAATTTCTCACATTGTTTTCACCATTCTATCTTATCTCATTTTATTTCAATTCTTCACATTCTATTCTCTTCCAATAATCTTTCCTTTAATTTTTTCAATAATTTTCAAATGGTCACCTCTTTCAATAATCTTCCAATATGTCCGAAAATCTTATTTTAATATGGTAGTTTAATTTAATTAACTATATTAATTCAATTAAAATAATAAATTATGTTTGGCTTATGGCCTTTTGGCCCCCTAGGTTGCAAATGGTTTTTTGTCACAAGGCTATATATGTTTGGCCTATGGTCCTTTGGCCCCTTCGGTTGGAGATGGTATGAAATATACTTGACACTGTTCATTAAAATATAATTTCTTGAAGGGCTACAGGGGTAAAGAGAGCCATCTGGCCCTCCTTCGGTTGAAGATGGCCTTACTTTGAGAATGCTGATGAGTATGAGACTAAATCATCGATTAAGGGGTCATCATATGACAACGAGACTGATAAGAGGTCCTCCAAGCACGAAGAGATCGACGGTGAGGAAGAGACCGCTGATGAGTCATTCTTAAAGATTGAAAATTGCGGAAAGGCCGTAACAAGGTGTTCAAATTTTTAATCTTAAAATGTACTCATTCTTAAATATACCAATTTGTTATATGTAAAATGTACCCTTTTTTTTTATATAAAATCTATTCAATTTTTTTCTAATCCATTTTTAAACTTATATGGGTACATTCTTTTTTCTTTGATTTGAGAATGTATCCATGTCAAGTTTAATTGAAGAAATTTACTAATGTTAAGCCTAATATCCTTTTTTTTTTTTTTGGTGTGTGATTTTGAAGAATGTACCCATGTTTTGGTACAATAATTTTTTGGTTATTTTTTATGAATGTACCCATGTACACACACACACACACACACAATAGTATATTTATATTTTAATATTTTTAATCCCACAAATTATGGTTTTTCATTTAAAATCTCATTAATATAAACAACTATAAATTTCAATTTTTAATTTAAAAAATATAGTAACATACATAGAAATAAATTATCACATTAATTTCAGAGACTTCAATCAAAAATTAAAAACTAACAAGGTTTTAGTCAAATAATATTTATAGTAAGGGACCGTATTCAAAGTCTTCAAAAAAAAAAAAAAAAAAAAAAATATATATATATATATATATATATATATATATATATATATATATATAAGTACAACATGCACTGGAGATTTAGAGTAGCTCAAGGTGACGACGCTTTTGGCTTGTCTGATCACCAACTAATTACATCTACACTTTCAGTAACATATGTATCACTAAAGGCATTTTAAATTTGACTCAGTCATTCTTCAATATACTGTAAAAATTTAGAGTAGTTATATATGACATCGGTATTATTTGTAATCAAAGTTATATATGTCCTTGGATATTTCTCTAGGGTTAAAAGTGGAAGGCCATGCCACATTTAGATGATACAAAAGTTATATTTAGCTCTAAAATTGAATCTCTTTCTTATGTATAAGAGTTGACAGTCAAATTTAACTCCGTATGCATTGGAAATTTTACAATTTGCAACACCAGCCTAGTGGATGGGGACGAATTCCAGACCCATATTTCACACGGTCCATCCTAAGTTCGATTCTTGGCTAGTGAATCACACGATGGTAGCTAGGGGAGGCTGAAATGCCTTTGTAAGTCTTTTTGGCTCTTGAAAGGGTGAACTGTCATGATGAAACCATCAGCTGATCCATTTTTCAAAAAAAAAAAACAAATGATTTTATAACTTTTACATTTTCTATTTTGAATTGGAGATAGCCTTAGCAAATGTCAAAAATGTCATTTTACGCTAAAAAAATAACTTGGCAATTCTAAGTGTAACTTTCTTTTAAAATTTAGAAAATTTAAAGTGCATGATTAATTTTTTAAGAGTATCAATAACATCTTCTGAAAAAACACAAGTATTTAGTCAAACCACATCAATCAAATTAAGTTATAAAATGCATAGTGTCAAAAAGTTACAAAATGCACAAATATCTTATAACGCACATTATATTTGGTAAAACTATAAAGATTTCAAATATGCATATGTATGTACGTGTTTTTTATGACGTTTCCAAAAGTATAGCGTTATTATTAAATTTTAAATCTCCTTTTAAATTTTATTTAGTTTAAAAAATACCACACATTCAGAAGAAGCGTTGAGAAGAAATTGCTATAAAAGTCTAAGAATTTGATTGTGACTCGTACAACAAATTAGATATTCTCTCTCATACATAGGTGGTAATGGCAACAACTAATGTTAGCAAAGTCTCATTGGCACTTTCTTGCATTGTCTGCATAATTCTCTTAGCAGCTCAAGCTGAATGTGCGTTCACCTATTTTTTTTTTTTCCACACCAATGTCGTTCAAAATTTGACAACTAGTATTTTGAAGTCGATCTTTTTCCCAACAATTTTGCTTAATTAAAATTTAATTGTTCTTTTTTGTAATATAAACAGGCAATGAAGGCACTCATCCTACCAACAGCAGTAACAGTGCTACCGATAAACATCAGCTTTCACGCAAAGGGTTTCTAGGAAAAGACTGTGCAAAATGTGGAGACCGTAACAAGATGTGCGATTTGCTTTTATGATCGTAGCTGCTGGGTCGATGGATTTGATTGCTTGGATCGTTGCAACAAGCTTCGTCCTCTAGCACTGGCTCCTACTCCGACCGTCACCTTCTAACTCTTTACATGCAACTATGCAAGCACTTGATGATAATATCTAAACAATAATAAGAGTTGTGGAAATTCAGTCTTATACATTGGTGGGTGTATTGCACTTTTGAGTTTCGCGTAATGAATAAAGATATTGGTTTTCATGGTATTTTTATGGAGTGTCTAGCCATATTTTGGGGAAGAAATTTGGTTAGTAGATTGTGTTAGAAAATTAAATATTAAATTATTTAATTTTATACTTGTGTCTGTTAAAAGGTGGGACTGGGTATAGGTGTGACTGGTTAATTTTGATACATGATGTAACTCTTTATGAATGTTAAAGGTGGGACTAAACTCATTATTGATGAGAATCGAATTTATACCTTTTATTTACAAGTAAAGAAGAATATCACTAGATCGTAATACTAAGTTACTTGAGGAGGTTAATTTTGGATAACCGAGATTAACGTGATGCATCAATCTTTAATCCTAATACAATGTGCCTAGTACTTATGATGATTCTTATATAACCCTAGTACATGGATTATTATAAAAGCCAAAACTACTTTCTAACGCAATAACTATCATAAATTAATATTTGCCAGACAATTTTACCGGACGAAATCGAAACTTTGGTCGGGCAACATTGTATTTTTTCTTTTTGGTCGAGTCGGGCAATAGTGGTTAACGTTTCGGTTTTTGTCAGAAAATTTAAGTGACAAAAGCATTCGTCGGGCAAAGCTAAGGGAAAAAATTGGCACGTCATAAAGTTTTGTTGGGCAAAACAATAAGTAAGAAAAATAAAGAGAATTGCTATTAGCATTTCAAAAATCTCATTTGGCATTCTAAATTTTCAATAATTAGAAAGAAAAATATATTTGTGAAGAGTTTAGAATGAAATTTTTAGAGTGCTACCAACAATTCCCAAAATAAATGCAATACAGTTATACTAAAAACTAAACCTTTTGCGGAAAAACAAGTTTCATCAAGCAAAACAGTAAAATTTAAAAAATAAAAACAATACAACTAACTAAAAAACTAAACCTTCTGCAACACTAGAATTAAAAAAAAAAAAGCAATACAGTTCAACTGAAATACAAACCTTGTGCGATGAAAAGTTTCATCGGGCAAAAAAATAAAACAAAAAACTAAAAGCAATTAATACAATAAACTAAAAAACTAACCTTACCCGATGAAAATTAATTTTAAAAAATCAATGTAGCACAAATAAATGAAAGACTTACTTTGTTGATTTTGCACTCTGACAAATAGATTTCAACTATCCAACCATTACACTTGTTTGAATATAGTATGAGATTCCATACGCCAAAAATTATTTAGGGATTAAATAACAGGAATCAATCTTTCGACGGTTAAAAATGTATTATTAATGATTTAACGGCTATTTTAGATCCGATTTTGATGACTTTAAAAATACGCTCATTGAAAGTAAAACAACAAACTCATATTATTTGATGGTCATGATCTTTTAATTGTTTGAAAATAAATAAAATTTCAATAATTTTTTTTATTTTTTGGTGTTTGCCTGACAAAATATACCTATTCGTCGGGCAAACTTAAACATTTTTGTTAGGCAAAAGCACTATATTCGTCGGGAAAAACTTTCAAATTCCCACTTTTTTTCCCAAAAATTCAAAAATTTCCCTACATTAAAAGGTTTATCTGACGAAATTTTGTACTATTTGTGGGGCAAAGGTGTTTCCCACCAATTTTTTTGGCCAAAAACTTATATGCGCGGCATTTTTATGGAACCTTTGCCCGACCAACCAACTTAGTTTGACTGACGAATATGTTGGGTCGGAATACACGTCACATTTTTAATACCTTTTCCCAACGAATTGGTACCTTTGCTTGACGAATTAGTTCGTCAGCCAAAGATTCTGATCTTTTTTTAAGTATGAGTTCCTTTCTTCTTCCTCCTTGCTCAGCGACTCGATCTCTCACTCTATCTAGCTGCAACAATTTTCTCTTTCTCTCTAGTAACTTGTCTACTTTTGCTGCTTAAATCTTGAATCAAAATCTCTAGGTACTCAACTCTCTCCTCTCTCTTTATCCCTTTCTTTGTAAATTCGAACTTAATTTTGTCACTTTTGCATCTGAATTCTTTTCTTCTTTTTGTCATAAGGTCGTGCGACATTTTTCCTCTCACTAACTCGATAGACTGATTCTACAACTTCAGTGGTTTAATTCAAACTGAGTGCATCGTCGGTTACCAACACAATTGTTAATCCAAACTGAATGTGTGTTGATGAGGGATTAGGATAATTAGTATTTTTCTCAGAATTATAAGAAGGTTTTGCGTAGAACGTTTGAGTTGTTTGTTGAGTTGAAGGGCCTTTCTACGTTGCAAAATCACTTCTATTTAAAGGGATGAATTTCGTGATGGCAAGTATGGTATAATTCAATTATAATTCTTTGGCATAATCATTGAATATTCTCATAATTGTTCTCGGTTGAAACTCTATTGCCTGCAAGTCTTGTCGTCTTTGACTAGGATCTAAACATAGATTGATTGTGGGATTGATTCAACCTTTATCTGGAAACCAATCCCGATCCTTAATATTTCTTTCATTCAAAAGCTTAGAGTAAATGGATCAAGTGCGTGAAAAATTGGGTCCAAACAACATTATAATTAAATAGGCAATGAAGGCATTGGTATTAGCAGCATCAAGAACGATATTGTTGTGAAGAATTAAGAGTGAGAGGTGATGTTGAGAATTTAACGTTTGCTCGTAAGAAACTTGTAGCTCGGGCTCGAAATTGGGTACAAAAATATGTTTTTATTGCGGTTGGTTCATCACATGTTGGGATACTTTCAAAGAATGTAATACAAAATGCCATCCCTAGCTAATCGCTTGCTCGTCAAATTTTAGAGAGCTATACATATATTAGGGCTTATTACTTTGTCTCAACCTTGCAGACCATGAATATATAAGTTGTGATGAGCCCTTTTGAAGAGTTCCGTATTAGTAATATTGTGATCTCGTTCTACTTTGATTAGGTTTAGTGTTGTTAAACAAGATAATCAAAGAGATAAAACATCTACATTAGCAGCCAATAATTCTCTCAAGAATACATGCATGTACGCAAGTCCTTGAGGTTAGCTCAAGAAGTGACGACACTTTTGGCCTGGGCGGGTCACCATCCTACTTACATCTACAATTTGAAGAACATATCTATCGTTAAAGGCTCTTTAAATTTGGACTCAGCCACTCTTCAATATACTTGAAAAATTTAGAGTAGTTATATATGACGTTGGTGTTATATGTCATGTCTTTAGATAATACTCTAAGACTAAAAGTGGAAGGCCCGGCCATATCTAGATGATATAAAAGTTATGTTTAAATCTAAAATTGACTTAAACTCTCTTTTATGTGTAAAAGTTCACGGTCAAATTTGACTTTGTATGTATTGAAAATGTTATAACATACGACACCAAATTTGTAGTCAAATAGGACTTATAACTTTTACATTTTCTATTTTGAATTGAAGATAATCTTAGCAAATGTCAAAAAGGTCATTTTACATTCAAAAATAATAATTTTGCACTCCTAAGTGTAATTTTCTTTTTAAAATTTAGAAAATGTAAACTACATAATTGATTTTTTAAGAGTGTTAATAACATTTCCCAGAACATAATCACAAATATTTAGTCAAAAGCACATCAATCAAAGTTCAAAATGCAGCGTGTCAAAAGCGTTTCAAAATGCACAAATATCTAATAACACTCATTATACTTGGTAAAACTATAAAGATTTCAAACATGCATATATACGTGATTTTTATGACATTTCCAAAAGTAAAAGCGTTATTATTAAATTTTAAATCTCTTTTTTTTTTAATTTATTTTGTTTTCAAAAATACCACACATTCCTAATTATGTAAACTACATAATCATTTTTTTAAGAGTGTTAGTAACATTTTCCATAACATAATCACAAATATTTAGTCAAAAGCACATCAATCAAAGTTCAAAATGCAGCGTGTCAAAAGTGTTTCAAAATGCACAAATATCCTAATAACACTCAGTATACTTGGTAAAACTATAAAGATTTCAAATATGCATATATATATATATATATATATGTGATTTTTATGATATTTTCAAAAGTATAAGCGTTATTATTAAATTTTAAATCTCCTTTTTAAAATTTATTTTGTTTCCAAAAATACCACACATTTCTAACTACATAATTGATTTTTTTAAGAGTGTTAATAACATTTCCCATAATATAATTACAAATATTTAGTCAAAAGCACATCAATCTAAGTTCAAAATGCAGCGTGTCAAAAGCATTTCAAAATGCACAAATATCTAATAACACTCATTAGACTTGGTAAAACTATAAAGATTTCAAATGTGCATATATATATATATATATGTGATTTTTATGACATTTCCAAAAGTATAAGCGTTATTATTAAATTTTAAATCTCCTTTTAAAATTTATTTTGTTTCCAACAATACCACACATTCAGAATAAAGATTGATAAGAAAATGATAGAAAAGGCTAAAAATTTGATTTTCACTTACAACAACATAGATATTTTTTCTCATACATGGGTGATAATGGCAACAACTAAGGTTAGCAAAGTCTCATTGGCACTTTCTTGCATTGTTTGCATAGTTCTCTTAGCAGCTCTAGTTGAATGTGAGTATCACTTATTTCTCCCACACCAATATTATTCAAAATTTGGAAACCAATATTTTGAAGTTGATTTGTTTCACAATAAACTATGTTTAACTAAAATTTAATTGTTGTTTTTGTAATATAAACCAGGCAATGAAAGCAATCATCCTATCAACAACACTAATAAATATCAGCTTTCATGCTCAGGATATCGAGGATGTTAGAGTATATAGGATATGGAGAGTGTGGATCATGACACATATCATTAGTTAAATATATAAGGCAGTTAGGGTTGTTGGTATTGTAAGATTCGAATAGGGCAGTTAGGTGAATATCCATCTATATAGCAACAATATCATTGTAACCAGAAAATTAATCAAGAAAATACAAGTGCAAAATCATTCTCTTTCTCTCTAAGTTTTCTTTGTTTCCTTCTTCTTCTTCTACAATCTCTCTGTTCTCTTTTATGTATAATGCTTAACATGGTATCATCGCTGAATAAGCTTCGTAGCAAGCTTTTTCGATCCTTAGTTCTTTGCTTTCGCTACCTATTTCTTTCTTCTACGATCTTTCTGTGATTTCCTTTCTAATTTTCTAGGTTGTGTTTCTTACCGATTCCTGCGTTCTGTATTCTACAAGTTCTTGTACACCAGGTATTTGTTTTTTGTTCTAAAAGAAAATTGATCAACCAGGTTTTTGTTTTCCATCCGTTTCAACATCAGTTTCAGTCAAGTTGGATAAGCCTAACTACTGACAACATGGTTCTGCTCATTTCTTCCATATTTCGATCGATTTCTTGTTCAACTTCTTGATTCTTAATCAAGATTCTTTTTTTTTTTTTTTTTTGCTATATCTGCAATAACTTCTCGATTTTTCTGCTCAGTTCCATCAGTTTGATTTGTCTACAACAAATTTATGTTTGGGTTGTTCATTTCTACAACAAAAGTTATGCTTACAGATGCACAATTGCAACTTTTGCAATCCTCAATTGTATCATTGATTCCGTCTGTTTCTTCCTCTGCTTGTGTAAAATTAGATGACACCAACTACTTATAGTGGCATTTTCTGATGAAGATGATGCTACAAGGTCATGGCATTATGGGATTCATTGATGGATCAAATCCTTGTCCTCCTCTGTATACAGCAACCTCTACACATTCTGTAATCACATATGAGTCATCTGCTAGACTAGAATTAGATGAATTTAAAGGGTGGAAAATGCATGATCATGCTTTGATGTTGTTAACAACACTTTCTTTATTTGCAATTTCTTGTGTGATTGGTAGCAAGAGTTCTCAAGAGATGTGGGTTAGTCTTCAAAACGAATTTTTCTTACCAATCACAAAAACTAGTATCATCAAGTTAAAGACTGATTTGTACAACATTAAGAAAGGATCTTATTCAATTTCTCAGTATCTTCGAAGAATTAAAGAAGAAAGGGATGCACTTTCTATTCTTGGTGTTACATTTCCTAATGAAGACATTGTGATTATTGCCTTGAATGGACTCCATGTGGAATACAACACATTTAAATGTGTAATAAGAGGGCGTGAGAATGTCATTTCACTCGAGGATTTTCATGCACAATTGCTTGCTGAGGAAGCCATTGTGGGTTGTGTTCTTGTGCCACATTTCTTGTTTGCTATTGTATCTAAATCTGCTATGTTAGAGTATATAGGATATGGAGAGTGTGGATCATGACACTTGTCATTAGTTAAACAGATAAGGTAGTTAGGGTTGTTGGTATTGTAAGATTCAGATAAGGCAGTTAGGTGAATATCCATCTATATAGCAACAATATCTTTGTAATCAAGAAAATACAAGTGGAAAATCATTCTCTTTCTCTCTAAGTTTTCTTTGTTTCTTTCTTCTTCTTTTACAATCTCTCTGTTCTTTTCTGTATAATGTTTAACATAACTGTGCAAATGCGGAAAGACCGTAAAACTATGTGGATTTGATTGCTTGGCTCATTGCGAAATGCTTCGTCCTCTAGCACTGGCTCCTAGTCCAACCATCAGCTTCTAACCTTTGCATGCAAGCACCTGATGGTAATATGTAAACAACAATAAGAGTTGTGGCAATTCAATGTTATATATTTGTGGGTCTACTACTCTTTTGGGTTTCAAGTAATTAATGAATAAGATATTGGTTTTCTTGGTATTTTATATGAAGCGTCAAGCCATATTTTGAGGAAGAATTGCTGCAATTCTTTCTTTTCTGCATAATCTTTTGTGATAATTCAAGATAGTTAATATGGTATCCAGAGCAGGTTTTTCCTTTGTGGAATTACTTTGTTCATAATTTCTTCCACTTACTGCAACTCAAAGAGAAGGTTCGAGATTTACAGTGGAGTTTTTTGGGTAGCGCTGACTTCTTACTTTTCTGGTGATTTCTATCTCGACGACTGCGATTTTCGATGATTTCTGTACTCTCTGTCTTTGCTAGGTTATTTCTTTACCTCGGTTGATTCCATTGAATGATTCTTAAAAAGCCAATTGCTAATTGATTCTTGAAAGCCGATTGCCGTTTACATTACTTAAAGGTCGATTGCCATAAGATTTGTGATTTCTCTTGGTTCTAGTGTTTGATTTGTGATATACTTGAAGGCCAATGCCATAGATATGAATCTTGATCATTTTTTCATGATTTCTTTGTTCAAGATTGGGATTTTTTTTTTGAGAGCTTCATACATTGAAGGCCTATAGCCATTACTAGTGTGAAATTGGTGTACTTCTTTTTCTGGGTATTTGTGAAATTGCTTTGACACAAAATGACTTCCTCTACTGTGAAAATTGAGAGTATTTTGGGGATGTTAACCATCAAGCTTAATGATATAAATTACTCGAAATGAGTTTTTCAATTCAAGGCTATTCTTCGAAGGTACAAGCTTTTTAATCATTTTGATGGTTCATCTGTTTGTCCACCTAAATTTGTGATCAATACAGAATCTGGGGTCACTAGAGAAATCTCTTCTGATTTTCAAGAATGGGAAACAGTGGATTTAACACTTCTTAGTTTGTTAATAGCTACTTTGTCTGATGATGCTATTGAACATGTGCTTGGTTGCAAAACTGCTAGTAAGGCTTGGTTGATTCTTGAAGATAGATATGCCACTGTGTCCAAATTGAGAATTAATATGCTTAAGACAGAGTTTCAAACTCTCCAAAAGGGATTTAATAACATTGACAAGTTTTTGTCTAGGCTTAAATCCATCAGGGATCAATTACTTGCTGCTGGAGAACACAATTCTGAGAATGATTTCATCATTGTTGTTCTAGCTGGTCTTCCTAAGGAATATGCTATTATCTGAACTGTCACCTTGGCTTGTGAAGATACAATCTCGTTGAAAGAATTTCGTGCTCAACTGTTGAATACTGAAAGGGATATTGAGACTATGGAATATACTCTATCTAATAAGATGGCTGCTATGTATGTTCAGGGTTCATCTTCACAGGTTTTTCCTAATCAAGGGGGTTTATCTTCACAGGTTTTTCCTAATCAAGGGGGTTCTTCCTTTCATCCTCAATCTCATGCTGATGTTCCATCTGCAACTGTTGGCACTATTACTCTTGGTACGTATTATCCTTCCACTGTTCCACCAGTCCATCCAGCTTCCTATAATGCTTCTCCTCCACCATATAATGTCTCACCACCACCACCTCCATCATTTCCATATACTGCTTTTGCTCCTGGATATAGCTTTGGGTATATTGGTTCTAATACTTCTTCTGGATCTCAATCACAGAATTATATGCCTTCTTCACAGAATTCTTTTCAATCAAGGCCTTACTATGGTGGTTCCCAAAGAAATAATGGTGGTTACAAATATAACAAAGACAGAGGTAATAATGGAGGCTACAAGCAAAAAGGATGGACTGGTAACACTTATTCTCGTTTTACTATGCAACCTGAGTGTCAGATTTGTCAAAGAAGGGGTCACACAGCTCCTAACTGTTTTCACAGAAATTTTGCATATTCTCATACTTTCATTGAATGTCAAATTTGTGGGAAACATGGACACATTGCGTTGGAGTGTTATCATCGAAGCAATTATGCTTATCAAGGCAGTGGTTCATCTGTTTCATTTCAGCATGATTTTGCTCATCCACAGTCTCCAAATTTATCATCTCAACCATATTTTCCAGGACCATCAGCTTCCAGTTCTTCTATGCAGGCTATGACTGCCCATACTATAGCTCCCTACCCTACATGTGATACTTGGATTGTCAATACCGGAGCCTCCTATCATAAGACCTCAAATTTTAACAACTTGAATCAAGTCACTCATTTTGAAAGCACTGATAAAATCAAAATAGGCAATGGTCAAGGTTTGCCTATCAAGCATGTTGGCTTTGCAATGCTTCATACACCATCTCATTCTCTTAAACTGACTCAAGTTCTTCATGTTCCTCATCTTACTGAGGATTTGTTATCTGTTAAACAAACTCTGCAAAGACAATCGGTGTTGGTTCATTTGTGATGACTCTCTATTCTTTGTGTAGGACAAGGTAACCAAGGAGGTTCTTTACTAAGGTAGGAGTAGCAAAATGAGCTGTTTCAGATTCCTGTTTTCAAGACTCTGCATTCTTTAGTTCCAGCTTCAACATATCTTAGGCAATTAATCAAGTCTTCTGTGTGGCATCAATGGCTAGGGCATCCTACTAATGAGGTCTTATATGTTATGTTGCAACAGTCACAAATAAATAATGTAGTAGATGATCAGTGTACAATGTGTCACTCATGTATTCAGGGGCATATGTTAAGATTACCCTTTCCTCAAGAGTCTTTTAGATGTTTAATACCCTTTGAAAAAATTCATTCTGATATTTGGGGTCCCTCTCCAGTAAAATCCATTAAAGGATATAGGTATCATGTAACATTTGTGGATGATTGTACTTGTTTTGTATAGATCTTTCCCTTATGCAATAAATCATATGTTTTTTTTTTCCATCTTTGTGAGATTTTATACCTTCATTTTAGTACATTTTAATGACTTTGTTAAGTACTTCCAATCTGATGAAGGGGGTGAATATACTAGCAAACAGTTTGAAGGCTTTTTGAGTTCTAAAGGCTTAGTACACAGGATCTCATGTCCCTATACTCCTCAACAAAATGGATTTGTTGAGAGGAGAAATAGACATATTATTGAAACTGCTATTACTTTGATTTCTGTTGCTGGTTTATGTCAGGAGTTTTGGTTTCATGCATGTGCACATACTGTCTATTTGATTAACAAAATGCCCTGTAAATCTTTGCATATAGATTCCCTACTTCTGGCTTTATATCAGAAACCACCAATGTTGCAACATCTCAAGATTTTTGGTACATCAGTTTTTCCCTATAACAGGCCATATAATTCCAATAAACTACAACCTAGATCAATGTTATGTGTGTTTTTGGGATATTCAGTTGGAAATAAGGTTATTATCCAAGAAAAGGATTTTATCCAGACATGTTATCCATGATGAAAGTGTGTTTCCTGCTAAGCTTCACATTGCTACAACTCAATGTGCTCCAACTGTTCAAGAAACTTGATTAGTTCCTCCATTAGTGGTTACTTTACTTGTAATCACTCCTCAGACTGGTATTGGTGGTATGCATGACAGTTCCTCAAGTACTTCCGCTTCTGTTTCCAATATGTCAGAGAAGTCTTCATCACATTCAATGGTTGATCTAAGTATACAGGAATTTGAAACATCAATAGCTCATTTTAATGCCACTCCTCCACACTCCTTGTTACCTGTCCTAGATTCTACTCAGTTGCAAGTATTACTCCCTTTTGACCATTCTGTTCATAATTCTCCAAATCGAACTAGATTAAAGATAGGTGCAATATCCAGACAGGATTATTCAGCTTATTTAGCAACTTCTCTAGAGTCATCTTCACTCCAACTTGCTCCAAATGAGTATGGCTTTTTTGGTTATACTTATCTTGCTGATATAGTTGATATAGAAGAACCTAAAACTTTTAGGACTGCTTCTATGAACCCTTTATGGCAAAAGGCAATGCAGGAGGAATTTGATGCTTTGAAATCTCAGGGGACTTGGGTATTGGTTTCTGTTCTATCTCAACGATCCGTAGTTGGGTGTCAATGGGTTTCTAAAGTGAAAAGGAACTTTGATGGTAGTATATCTCGTTACAAAGCTCAATTAGTGGCTCAAGGGTTCACTTAAGAACAGGGAATTGACTATTCTGAGACTTTTAGTCTAGTGGTGAGGCATTCCACTGTTAGACTTATTTTAACCTTAGCTGCTTCATATAAGTGGCCTTTAAGGCAGCTTGACATAAAAAATGCCTTCTTGCATGATGATTTGCAAGAAGAGGTTTACATTCATCAACCTCAAGGTTTTGTTGATTCTTAGCATCCTAACTATGTCTGCAGATTTGTAAAGTACTTATATGGACTAAAACAAGCTCATCGAGCTTGGCATTCAAAATTTACTAGTGTCTTACATGGTCTTGGTTTTAATGTCTCACAATCTGATGCTAGCTTGTTTGTCAAGTATGATGGCATAAATGTGGTGATTCTCTTATTATATGTTGATGATATAATCATCCCTGGCTCAGATACATCTCAGGTTCAAGCTGTTATTACCACTCTTGATGACTTGTTTGAGGTAAAAGATATGGGCAAATTGACCTATTTTTTAGGACTACATATTCAGTATAGAGAGAATGGGGATTTGTTTATTAACCAAACCAAGTATGCTATTGAATTGTTAAAGAAGGCAGGCATGAATACCTGCAAACCTGCCCCTACTCTAGCAAAACCACACTCTCAGTTGCTTGTTGTTGATGGCACACCTCTTCTTGATACCACTTTATATAGAAGCTTAGTTGGTGCCCTTCAGTATCTCACATTTACTCGCCCTGATATTGCTCATTCCGTTGGTGTTGTGTGTCAATATATGAGTCAACCAACAGATGTTTATTTCTCTCTTGTCAAAAGGATCCTCAGATATCTTCAAGGTACTCTTCACTATGGTTTAACTTATAAATCAGGGTCTTTTTCTCTTCTGTCAGCTTATTTCGACTCCAATTGAGCTGTTGATATCAATACACGGCGATCCATTACTGGTTATGTGGTATTTTTTTTGTGATAATCCAATTTCATGGCAATCTAAGAAACAGTCTTCAATGTCCTGTAGTTCTACTGAGGCTGAATATAAATCTCTTGCTCATTGTGTTGCAGATGCGTGTTGGCTTCGATCTATCTTGCAAGATTTACATGTGTATCTGCCATTTTCTCCCGTTTTATACTGTGATAATCTTTCAACTCTTGCTCTTAGTACAAATCCTGTTTTTCATTCTCGTATCAAACACCTCGACACCGACTTTCATTTTGTTCGTGAGAAGGTGCAAAAAGGGGATCTCATGGTTCAATACATTCCAACTAAGGAGCAAGTAGCTGGCATTTTTACAAAAGGTCTCCATAGTCCTGTATTTGTTCATCATTGTGGTAATCTTAACCTTGGTACCTTGGTTAAGATTGAGGGAAGGGGGGTAATAACAGGATAACAAACTTGGACATGTGTCAACAGTGTATTAGTCCACATGTATTGATTGTATTGGTTATGTAGTAGCTTACTTGACAAGCTAAGTATTAGCAAGCTATATAAAGGCTTGAGTGTAATAACTATGGCGGTTAATGAAATCTGAAACTTCATCTTTCTTCTATGCATAATCTTCGTGATAATTCAAGATAGTTAATAAGTAGATTGTGTTAGAAAATTAAATATTAAATATTGCATTATTTAAGTTGATAATTGTGAATGGAAATTAAAGGGTGGGATCGATTGAGATTTGGGACTGGGAATTATTAAATATATATATTTCGATTGGTTAATTTTGATACATGATGTAACTCTTCATCTCCAATTGTTTTATTGAAAGCAAGTCACCTTTTAACACAATGGTGAAAAGGTTTGAACCCTAATTGATCTGGTTTCTGAAAGCACTGACAAGGCTGAACTAGTAACTAGACCCAGATTTTTTTTAGATAATCAAGGGTAAACCTTGACCTCGAATCCTGAAACCTGAATAAATAACAGTAAAAGGACAGTACCTGGCCATGGTAAAATATGCACCCAAGGAACATTTGGCACCATGAAATACACCAGTTTCTCTGACCAAACAGTTTTCACTTGCCGCCAACAGCACCGATAAACGATCAGTACACGCAATAGGCCATAATATATACATAACTAAGCTCATAATTTTGGACAAAGCAGGGGTATTTTCTCACTCTAATGCAATCAATAACGTCCATTGAACAGCATATTTGGAGAGATACAAGCTTAACGGAGTTTCTGAATTGATCGAAAACCCGAAACCCTACACAAGCAGTTTGAATATCTGAAGAAAGCAATTAGGTGATATTCGGATGAAGTAAAAAACGAAGAGATGACCATTATCAAAGGGGAGAAAAGAAGAAATCGACATATATATATATATATATATATTTAGCAAGGGCAAATTTCTGAGTACCATATTTCCATATACTTCTATGAAAAAACCATTCCCAGAATTAATTTTGTTCAAAAGTAAAAAAGAACATACATACAATGATTTTTCCATTAAAGCCTTGTACAAAAAGGCATCTACCACTAAATAATAATTGAATATTGTAAGAGGATTAACTGTATTAAGAGGGCAATTCGTGTCGGTCCTTACAAAGGCTTCCAAAAATATGGGAAAGCACTTCCTAGTTGAACTCCACGCTCTCCAAACCTACAAGTGTAGCGAATCCAGATCCTCCGCTGAAATAAACAAAAGGGGGGCTCCATTATCGCAGAAATATCTCCCCATGGCCATCCGCAGTGAAAGAGAATAGCCTAGCTCCAACACTAAAACGCCATGTGGGGATGATGAACTCAAAAGCAACGTCCAACAGCCAGATGTGATATATTATTTACTATGACGATGAATCAACAGTATGCTGCAATTTTTCACAAGAGTTTGGATTATTTATATATACGTGTATATATCAGCTCCTGATCAAAACCTTAGAAGAAACCTAAATACACAATAACAACCAATTATCAAAGAAAAAGTCTCATCTACAAGGGGGAATCACACATGAATATAGAGCAGAAGCAGGCTTAAACTTTAGATGTTTGAAGGAAGTTACACTTGAATGAAACTCTGAAAGATAATAAATAATGTTTTAACAATTTATAACTCCTGCAGACACAACCTCGTAAGTGATTCCAAAGTTTCAATTCCATATAAACGATATATAAGTATATATTTCACGCCATCTTCCCCCACAAATATGGTTGACCTGAAAATACCAAACTTACCGGTGGACGTTTATTGATCTTTCAACGAATTCATGATCTGGACTGAGATTCACCAATTGATTTAGAAATAAGCAAAGAAATTCTAGGGCTTATAACAAAGCTTTTTCTCATTAAAAATAAATCAGTATTTACATCTGAAGCAAGGCAGACTTTATATATTTATGTACTTTCCTAAATGACTACACAACAATCTAAACTAACACAACTATAGTTGAACAGACACGACGTCAGTATGAATTATGCTGATGTGACATCAGGCTATCTGTCCTCAATCTCATACTATAGGACTCTCTCTATCATGAGATTGTTTCTAAGATATATAATAACTGTGAAGAATGTATGAACTCTTAGATCTTGACGCTGAACTCTTTCGCAAATGAAATGCACATCAATCATGTTTAGTATGACTATGGAACAATGGATTATGAGCCAGCGAGATGGAAGCTAGATAGCTAGGTTTCAAATCTTGAGTATTGTCAGTTAAAAAAAAATCTGGACAATATTTAACATTAATTGTAACCATTATATATACCAATCTATCAATAATTCATAACTCATGAGTAAAGTTCAACGAAGATTTACTTTAATGATACAAAAAGGCTTATGTTTGAAATTTTACCAAGCTATTAAACTCCTAACTACAATTTTTTAGCAACTAAACATGATATGCGCTCCAGGACTTTAGTATGAAATGCATATGATAACGACCAACTTAAACTTATTTTGAGGACAGAGGTACATACATTCTTTCGTTCTTCACCAAAATGAAACAATGACCAGCACAAGAAAATCAATCAAAATATCACGAAATGATGAGTATAGTTCAATTAGAAATGTCCTTACCATATCTTCAATAGTGTGGGAATCAATTATTTAACAGATATGCTATTGATTCCAAATCCACCAATTTTCACTAGTTGAATTGCTTGAGGACCCTATGAAATGTAAAGCACGAATATTTTTTATGTTCTAACAATAATGGATTTTGAAAGATACAGATAATCATCGACATCGATCACATTAACCACACAACAAACAAGCAAATAGAACAAAAGATCAGATGGAGATAGTCTCTTAATCTTTCCTAGGTATGTGGAGCTTTCCATTTTTGTTTACTTGGTGGGATTGCTGAAAAATGTCCCCAAACTTTCAGTTCTGCTTCTCACATCAGAAAGTACTGATGGACCACCGCAGCAACATTATGGTCCGATCCCAGACAATAAAGTGGTCACCACGGACAATGTATGTGGTGGTTGTTAATCCCAGCGCATGCATGCAGTACTACAAAGTTTCAACCCCCAAGCTTGGACCTTGATGCCAGTATCATGTGATTGAGATGGTAACCCATTTAGTACACGAGGAACACAACAAACTCAATACGAAGCGAAGCCAAAGCAACTTTTTTCTCTTTTATTTGTACTTTGGAAAGATAGGGCTGAAGCCATCTTTAATTGGCTTACCAATCACATGAATTAAAAGGGTATTGTTCCTCCTAGCTAGACTTGTCATAAAAATGCTCATGTTGCTCAGTTTAGTGAATCTGGACAGCAAAATTTAACAAAAAAAAAAAAAAAGCACGAGCAAGATCTGTATGTACATTCTTCTAACATAAGAATCTTATGAACACCATCAAAAGCCTAACAGTACCTTACATTCACATGCAAGTTAGTTATATCCCGTACCAATTTGACTTATAATTTCCATGCGTATTTGATGGAATAATTTGTTGACTTATGCCTTCATAACATCGAAGAAATGTACTGAGAATGAGATGTGGCTAGTGTTCAACATGTAGAACGTATATAGAATAATATTTTGTTCGTGTGGCCACACACAAGTCTACATGCTAGATACATGAAAAACCAAATACAATGAATTAGATGTTAAAAATCAATTGCATTGCATGCATATCAACTTACAGGAATGTTGATGGAAAAAGGAAGAAGGACCACAAAAGTCTAGATTCTATAGATACATCAAAAAGTAATGGCAAAAAAAATTGCTAAACAAATGTCATGAGAAATTACAACAAACAGTCACACAAATTAACTAACTAAATGGTTACTATTTTATAATCGTAACCAGTAACCATACAAGAAATAATACAATTTTGGGCATGAATCAATGTTAAGCCACAAAAAATGACTTCAATTGTATAGCAACTTCAAACTCAAAGTGAAATTCATGCTCTATGGAATACATGACATTTAATTCTAAAATTAATATAAGATCAATCCATGCTTGAAAGCTTACTAGACTATCAGTCATTGTTTGCTAACAACGGATTCCATTTTGAAAAAAAAAAAAAAACCAGTTTGTGGACATATATATGAAATAAATTTCACTGCAAGAAAAAACACATATTGAAATTATTCATGTTAGTGCAGTATGTATAAAGATCCAGTATTTAATTGGGTTAAAATACTTACCAGCAGCGTCTAATTAGAGACACAAGTCTAAAAATAAAATCCAAATAAATATATGTATGCCATATAGATCATATAGATGAAAATGTATACATAAATTTGGTGCAAGAAATGAACCACCAGATCGATTTTGATAATTCGGAAAGCAAATTAATACCTGTTAAGTTTTCATCTGATGAAACTTGAAAGATATAGCTCCATATACAAGCCCAAAAAAAGGAAGAAAAAACTTACAAGTTGACAATGGGTGGACCGTTATATCAATCCATAAGCCTTACCTGCAAAATCAACCAGACAAACAAGAGACAGATAACAAAACCATATTCATTTTATCTTCGATCATCATATTAAATCACAATAGAATTATAAGAACTATATGCATTCACTGATGATAATTTCAAAGATAATGGGTGTGAAATTATCTAACTATCCGGTTTAAAATAAATTTTTGTAATCAATAGTACGAACAAGCAAGCAAATCAACCCTACTCAGGCTGCTGAATAGGGTTCTACAGAAATCCATTAATTAAACCAAATAACAAAAAAGGTCCAAAAAAGAACCAGTTTTCAAGTTAGAATCGCATGCGTATGGATTTAAAAAGGGATCAAAATTACCAATTTTTGGACTAGATCAGGGTTTCAAGCTGATGAGTGATCAGGAAGGGAGGGTAAGAAAGGGAGGACCATTCTAATACCAGAGAGCGTGAATGATGGTCCCGTAATAATTTTATGCTTGATAACCTGGTTTTTGCCGTTAATTCCGCACAGTAAACAGATATATCCACATTCTTATATATAAAACAATATCAAAAGTCATGCTTTCATTTCACCAGTTTTTGATAAGATAACATAAAATAATTGATATAATACATATAATCACTTACAGATTTCAAAAGAGTAACAGGAGCATGCTCTCTTAGCTACGCTAGGCTTAGGGATTCAGTTTACTTTGAAGTCTGAATCCCCTTTTGAGCAGTTAATTAAAGATTTTGAGAAAGAGAAGAGAGGGGAACTGCTGAAACAAATTAAAGAGAAAAACCAGAAGAAGGATGGGGATGAGAAGAAAATTAAAAATCAACAACTTAATATTAATCCGGCAGTGGAAATGGGGAAGCTGACAGAAAGAGGCATGAGCACGCAAAAGCAATGGCATACGCTTTATGGCAAGTGCCTCTGTGTGCTCACTCTCTTCTGTCAATTTCTACCCAAAGTCCCAACCAAATTAACACTCACCACAATAATATAACTACCCAATTGCCAATTTCTTTTGATTAATAAGAAGAAAAAGTTTGTGAAGAAATCAGAACTCCGATTCGTATTGTTCATAGAGAAATCTCTGATCAACGATAGAACAAGATCCATTTTGCATCATGTCTAAGGGATTCCTTGGTTCGGGAAAGCAATAAAGTAATAAAAAGACTGATAGAAACGAGTCGGATCTGAGAACCCAGGAAGAAACAAAAATAAAAACCCATATAAGGAAAGATACCAAAATGTCAGAAAATCTACGAGTAATACTATTTTGGTGTAACATAAATTTAGGGTTTCGCTCAATGGCAAAAAATAAAGACAAAACGAAGAAAAAATGGGAACAACCTCCACAAACCCCAATACCAAAAGAAGCTGTACCGCTGCTATCTACTACCCTCTCTATCTCTCTCTCGTCTCTGTGTTACTGTTTGTCTCTCTCTCTCTTCATTGACTGCTATGATTTATGATCTTATCTCCTCCCTACCTTTCTCTTTTTCTCTCTCTATCAAGCAGAACGGGACGTACAGGTGTCCGTAACACGTAGCCAGAGAAGTGACCTGAGTGAATCCACAGTGCGGGAACGGCGAAACCCAGAATGGTCAAATAAGGGAAGTCCTCGTGATTTGATGTTTTTAAAGGTTTGTGGTGGGAGGAGAGGAAGACAGAGGGATATGAGTTGATTGGATTTTGGGAAGACAATTCTATTTAGACAAATAATTCTTTTTCGAATAAAAAGGAAAACCAAGTTTGAGACTGACCTAAAGATTAACCAAGAAATAGAGATGACTCTTGGTTAGTATTTTGTGTGTCGAGATGAATAATTGGTTGGCTGAGATTGTTTCAGCGTACGTGTAACGTACGTGTTCTTTACAACACATAGATGAGGTGAGAGTTTTCTGATTGCGCCTGTCACATTGTTATATAATATTTTATAATACTATTATGTAATATTATTATCACATATTATAGTATAATTGATATAATTGATATTTTATTTTAAAAACTTAATTGGAATCTATCGAGTGTTGCCGATTCATATGCATAAATAAATATGAATTGGTAACACTTATGACAATTATCTACTATATTGAAAAGAGTAATGCCATTGATACAGATTAATGTCACTGTATGTAAGTCTCCCTCTTTTTTACACTTTTACGAAACGACAGTAGTAAGGGTGATGAAATACAGCAAACACCAAAACACAAAAGCCGAAAATAAAATACAGCAAGAAGACATGAATAAAACCAGACCTAGCTTGCGAAAACAATACAAGAAAAGCCGAAATGACTATATAAGAAACCCCAATCAGTCTCTATTGCAAAAATTCGACATAAAATTAGGAGCTGGATCCCACCAAGAAAACCTTGATCATATAGCACCATGGTTTGACAATGCATCCGCTGCAATTAAGCAGTGTAATGTGTTTAAACTTTAGCACCTATCACTATCTGATATTGGGGTTAAAAAACCACTATGGTGTTCCACATATTGATACAAGTTCTTAATAAAAAGCTTTGATAGGGCAGTATAATTACGTGACTGCTACAAAAACATAGGATTTCTGTATATTGGTTTAACTAATTTCACCCTGGTTTCACCTCAGAGCTATCCGCTATCCTAGTGAGGCAATTTTACTGAAGTTGGTTTCAACACACTTAGGATTCGTCTGAAATTATTTTATGAAAATATTTTTTAAATAAAATTTTAATAAAAATGCAAGTAAATTATGTTTTTTATAAATATTTTCTTTAAAAAAGTCCTTAATTGAAATGATTTGTAGCCATTGATTGATATGACTTGGGGTTTGAGTATGAAACCAGCCGTATTCCCCGCCGTCAGATTGCAATGATAGTAGGGTGAGGTACTCTGGACGGGTATCTTCTTGGAAGTTGGGGTGAGTGGCTAATAGGACTACGCCATCGAGGAAGACAAGCTCCCCACCTTTGGTGCTTTTCCCTTCTTTGCCATGCCAACCGCCCACGTCCGCCATTCACTGTAGCCCTTCCCGAGGGCAATATTGTCAAACAATTGCATAAAACCCTACCCTTCCTCCTCCTTTGCTTTCTGGCTTCTGCTGTTTGCCGACACATGCCTGTATGATTCTTAATCGTCAATGCATGCGAGATTCACATTTATCAAGAATACAACCAAATGATCAATCAAGCACTAACGACTGTCTTTATCATTTTTAAACAGAGATTATACTTCTAGATCCAGATAAATTTGGCTCCACATAATTGTGGAAGAATTCCTACACAAAAACAGCTTGTTACCTATTTACTGTACTTTCTACTTACAATGAATAATTATATACTTTCTACTTGCGATGATAATTTTTTAAAAGAAAAACTAATGATAAAAACTTGAAAATTTTGAGTTTTAATGATAAGGACAAAATAAAGGGTAAAGTGAATAGTACCAGGATTGACTTTTTGGTGTAAAAATATGGTTTTTCGTTAAAGTGAACAGTACCGTGAGCTTTTCGTTAAAACTCTCATGTTCAAATTACAAAATCACAATATAAAAAATCTCTTTTAAATAATAAAATTTAACATAGTTTAGTCATCGAAATCAAGTGTATAAAAATATATAGTCAAAATTAATAGAAGTATCTGAATCGTCTACCTAATCTGCTACAATTGATTCATTGAATTTTAAATGATTTTATGTTAAAAGTCAGAAAAAAAAATTGATTTTAGCTCTCTACGGTTTCCTAGGAGAGAATATTAAAAACAGGTGCTTGGCGACGATTCCTATTTCTATTCTAACGACGACAAAAAGGGTTTCTCGATAACAAGTTCTTTGGTGTGGATAGTTTTGTTGTATAGTTTTCAGGGAGGTGCGAGTTGCATTGGTGCTTGTGTGGAATTTGGGCCAAAGGCTATTTGGTTTGGTTTGGTTTTCAATGGAGGACATGGTATCTGGCTTTTCAAAACGATTAGTCCTCACGGAGGAGGAGCAACATTTTGTGGTAGTTGATAAGACAGAAGGTGTGTTATTGAAGGCAACTAGGGTTTTCCTGGTTGGAAAAGTATTAACGAGGAAAACGTTGAATACTGAATGATTCAAAAGACAAATGCAGTTTATTTGGCGGCCTAGGGCTAGGTTTAGAATCGTGGAATTGAAGCAGAATTTGTTTTCCTTTGGTTTTGATTCAAGAAGGGAGAAGAATATGATCCATAGAGGTGGTCCCTGACTTTTTGATGGAGCGTTGTTGGTTCTCGCAGAGGCAGACAAACCCACTCAACCACACATGATTCCATTGAATTCACAAGATTTTTGGGTTCAACTTAAGGGTATAACGTTGCCCTATATGACGAGACAAATGGGTCAGTTTATTGCAAATCAATTGGGTGAGTATGTTGTGACGGATCAGAGTAGGAAAGGTGAAGCCACGGGGAGTATATTATGAGTTCGCACAACAACATATATTACCAAGCCTCTTCGGCGGAGTGTCTGCCTGCTACTTGAAGGGAAAAAGGTTGAAGTGGATGTGAGATATGAAAAGCTACCATTAACATACTTCTTATGCGAGATAATGAATCATTTGAAGATTAATGTGAGCTCTTTCGAGAACGAAATGATGATGATTTATCAAAACCCTATGGGAGATGGTTTCAGGAGGATGTCTTGCATAAAGAGTATTGTAAATCGACGGGGAAACGCTTTGGTTTAGATCTTTCTCCGGCTTGGTTTATCAAAGCTCCATCACTTAATGGCGATGATGATCCACCAGAGCAAAGAAGGTCGTAGCGGCAGGAGAAAGCTCAAACGGTTGACCTGAACAAAGACCACAATAATTTGGACAATCATGATGAGATTGTGATTAGCGGGGTTCATGACCCTATTAAAACAAATTTACTTGATTTGAATATGGTCGTGGATTCTAGTGATGAAGAGGTTGACTCGCTAGCATTAATTACTTTCCAAAAAGCTGGGTCGTTACTTGCCTAAGATTTACATGTTGAAAATATGGAAGTGGAATGTGATGTTGACACACCCGACCCTGATATTCACCAAACACCAAGGTAGGCAGGTGATGTCCGACACCCGAAGGTGACGAAGCCGTATTAGGATGCATGAGGACTAGAAACAATTAATCGACATAAATAAAACTTGTAAATTTAATTATAATGATTATGCAATTGTGGAACGTGTTCACAACATACAACTAATCTGAGACACTAAAAAGGAATAATATTAAATTGAATGAACAAAAGGATAGGTCCTACATCGAGAGGACTCAAAGATGCCGATGCGGGAGTGCCATGATGCCAAGATTGTACGCCTCGTTTCTAAGTCTTGAGGGGGCGCAAAACAAAACATAAGTGGACCAAGTTGATATATAGTAATACTAAAACAGTTATTCATCAACGTACTAACCCCCAAAGTTTATGAAAACTCAATAGTATAATATGTAATAGGTTTTCCAAAACCCTAGCATGCCATAAAACCTTTCGTAAAACATATATCATATAGTGTTGTGCTTAGCAGTAGTATCACAATCGCCCATAGGCATTACATCTTCTGGCCGAAGCCAATAATATATATAAGTATCTTCCGGCCAAAGCCATCAACCAAATGCCCGACCGAAGCCCATGTAAGTATCTTCCTGCTGAAGCCACCAACCAGACGCCCAACTGAAGCCAATATAAGTATCATTCGCCCATAGGCAGTATCATAAGAATAGCCACTAAATAAGCATATAAAACATAAACATAATATTTCTAATATATATATATCTCAAATTGGAGTTCTGTAACTAAAACATCATATCGTAAAACCATGTTCATAAGTAGGTATATAGTCATCAATCATATATACCACAAAGAATGTAAAGTCGAATAAGCATGATAATTCATAAAGTGTGTAACCAATTTACTCATAAATGTTTCATAAAATGTAGACATAAAATCATGCTTTTCATGTATGCATTTCTAATAATAAAAATATGCATTTTAGAAGGGCGTCCACTCACAGATATTTCACCGTCTAAGAGGCATGCAAACAAGAGATGACGGAAATGTCATACAATTGCACCTAAGCACATAAAGGTACCAATTAATAAAACTCTATCATAACGATTGAATTTCGGAAAATGGACGTCATAAAAAGATTCAGGACGTCAAAAAACATAAGAGGAGACCTCGGGTACCTCCACGCGCTGCAGTATGCGCCGCCACGGGGTGGCAGCCCAGATGGCCACGCGCCGCCGCATGCGTCGAGTTGGGTCATTGGAAAGTTGGCCAAAAAAGTCATCAGTGTCATCATGGTTGCCGTTGTGGACAGCGGTGGAGCACAGTACCTTCGGTAGAGGCACGTGTGCTCCACGGACTGGCCAAGACAGGCGTTCACGCGTTGGCCAAGGTTCTAGGTTATGGGTTGGGCCAGGGGTTTTGGGCTGTAAGGTTGGGCTTGGGCAACTGGTTTTGGGCTTGGCTTAGTGGGTTGGGTCTCTAAGTTGGGCTTGGTTACATAGGCCCAAGGTTTGGGGCCAAATTAGGGGATTTGGGCTGGGTGGGGTTAACCCGTTTTCAGGCTAACTTGGTTGGTTTCCATGGAGAAGAAAGCCGGAGTTATCTAAGCTCCGTTCAACCGCAAAACGTGACTAAAACCTATCATGCCAATTTCAAGGGGTTTGTACCAATTTCAAGATAAGTGGTGGCTGGAGTTGGTCAGAAAATAGCCTGGAAGCCACGGTTTCTCGCCAGAATCTGGGTTTTCATATTTTCTTTATTCCTGAGCAAAACCAACATTTACCAAACACAATATAGGTTATAGTTAAACCTCTAACACGAAAGAGTAAGGATCAAAAGCATCCCGAGGCTTACCTTGAGTCGGGAAGTCGAGAACTCGCTAGAAAGGGTTATTGGGTAGTCTCTATGCTTCACAGAGAATGAGGAAGGGATAAGGCATATCACTGGTGGTGTGTGATGGTGTTTGTCGGAGGGAATAATTGTATGCCTGTGTGTGTTGTGCTCAGGGAAGAAGAGGGAGAACATAGAGAGTAGAGAGGGATCCAAGAATGGTTAACAGGGAGGATAGGGAAGAGAGAAGAAGGAGATGGAAAGAAATGATTGGGCCGAGGAACAAAACCCAAAGGGTGGGCCCCACGTGGCTCACCAATTAAGACCAAATAGTAACCCAAATCAAAATATCTTAAACTCAAAGTGAAAATTATGAAAATACCCCTCCGTTCCGTAAATTCCAGGACGGGTCATCATAATCTTGTCCCGAAATTTGAAAGAACGTACTACACATAAATACTCGAAGATAGGAAAGAATATATGTATAAAGAAGAAATCAAGTCAGAGTGGTTTCATCAAAGAGAATATGCCACACCGTCGCGAGCGGGTAGCAAACTCCTATTTTATGCCTCCAAGCTCCTACTTTTTTCCCTCATCAGTATCAAAGTAAAAACATACTTTATAAAGATATAAAGTTGAAATTGTATAATAATGTAAGGTCAAGAATAGATAAGTAGAATACAATAACGTCAAAATAGGTACGTAATAACATAGAGGTCAAAAAACTCGTACTGAACTTAACAGTGAAAGTGGAAATGACTCGACCAAACATTTGTAACGTAAAAAATACAAATATAACTATAATAAGGTAACTTAAAATACTTGTACTGAAACTCAAAATTAAAAATAGAAGTGGTTCTTGCCTAAGCATTCAAAACGTCCGAGAACAAATGTGTTTTTGGGTCGAACCCCAACAATACTAAATAGAACAACTATCACAGATGGGTCTACTTACCCACTTGCTTAACAAACCCAACGAATAAGCCATCAATATCATAGTTAGCCACCCGCGATACCGGCAACATATTGTTGTCTTAATAAGCAAGTAGTAATTGCCTAAGGGTGCAAACATACCAATTTGTCCAAACTCAAGTCAACAACAACATAAGCACAAAGTTTCCCATAACAAAAAGATATCAAACATCCGAAAACCAATTCGTAAAACTCCATTGTCCAACCAGTGTTGCCAATAGAATCTATCAAACCAAACACATAGTGCCATACTCAAACTGAAAATAAAAACTATCGTCGTAACTACTCCAAAAGAGATCAGTGCAAAATCTAATCATTCAGAAAAGACAAATCAAAGAAATGCAACACATCTTTCAAGATCTAGATTGCTTGTTCAAGACTATCTAATAGTTTGTAAATAAAAATGTGTTACAAGACAAACAACTTAGTACCCAAGACCTTCACGAAAACTTCACAAAACTTAGAAGTGAAGCACGCTTCACGATGAGGTACAAAAGTGACGATACATCGAGAACCAGAACAATGTGATTCACAACGCCTACACAAGCTGATTCATTGAAATTTTTTCTTGGATTTAGTGAATAGCGATGTTGAGGAGGCTAAGTGAACACTCACATTTTTAAGGGTTAAAACAAGTCCAACAAATCTAAAGTATATGATAACTGGTGTAAATGCGTAGTTTTGATGCAAGAATACGTGTAAGTACCTAACTTGATTCTTGTGGTGGCAAGTCGAAATGGTTGAGTGCGGACTCGACTCAAGTGGTAGTCAAAAGTAATCTGATTGACGAGAACTCAAACTTTTTTCCTATTTCAACTTTCACAACAATATGTTACAACAATAACTCAGGGATGATAATCTCAAGGATATTCAATCACCGGTGGTAATGATTCGCTTAATAGGATGTTAATGGGTGATTGAACGACTGATGGTTCCGGCTAAAACTTTCATATCTGAGTGGTTCTCCTAAACATTCTGTTTACATTAGAAATGATACGAAGTGTCGTAGGGTAAGCATGAACCCAATGTTGACTGAAATGCCTTCCAGTACCAAGAGGTGAAACTGGGATCACGGTCACAATAGATGTAAATTAAGACGTCAGTCTAAAGAAATCTAGAATTAAGAATTTTGCTAAATGGTTGAAGTATAATCTTCTCGTACTGGTAGATAATACGACGAGTGAGTTGATCAACAAATATCGAAATGTCATCACAGTCTCCACGTGTACAAGATGGTTTGTACCAGAAATCTATGGTGACATTCACCCATTTCCATTCTCATCCTTAATAGGTCTCCGACAACCCAAGAAGGATAATCATGGGAATTTCTTCCCACCTCTAAACAAGACTAAAAGGAAATTAAGATAAGCCCAGTGGCTTCTATCTCACCGCTTCCACTTACCAGTAAATTAGACGTCTACTCACATATTCAACGACATCCCATTCATACAATGCCAGTAATAAAATGGATGAAAACAATGGTACAATTTAATATTGCCAGCATGCATGGCATATGCTGAAATGTGAACTGATAACACTCACTATGGGTCAAACACCAAAGTAAAACTAATTATTCGGAGAAAAATGATAACAGGATATGGATAGCTCGAATAGAGGTAAACTATCCATTGGATTTCCAACTAAGAGCATCAACTACGACAGTTGCCTGGCCAAGATGGTACTCAAAGTTACAAACAACTCACCGATGAGCTCCATCCACCTCTTTAGTTACAAACTCAACTATTTCTGTGTGAAAACACACTACAACTTCTTTGGTAAAAATGATGCAACATTTCTCACTGAATTGAAAACATCACCATATTTTATAGCAAGAAAGATCGTTATCAGCTCTAGATCAAAGATACGATGGTTCACATCATGCGGTTCTAATCGTCAAGAGGTACACGCATTACTCGATCATGCTGCATCAACGTGAATCCAACATTTAATAATACACCACCATAGAAATTCGGAAAGTGTAAAAGCTACGATCAGATGAGACAATACCCCGTTGTCAGAAACTTCATTCGCCGTTAACATCGCAACAAGGTTGACTGATTTTTTAGCCAAAAATGAAGTAGGTCTAAGCCCAAAGAATAGTTAAGAACTAATGATAAGATTTGACAAGACCAAAGACATTTCGTACTTCACAACATCTTGTGATGATTTTCAATTTCCAACGGTCGTAACCCTTTTTGGAAATTGATGAGAATAATGTCTGTTACCAAAGAAACTCCCAAGAAAAGTGTCTACCCTAAACAAAAACATCGTTCAAAGAATTTGACGTACTGCTGATTGTTAATGTTTAGTGAACTTGAACTCGTGGTTGGAGTAAGCGAAAAGGTTATCGATAGAACAATCGTTGAGAATTACTTTAAGGGTCCACATGAATTTCCTTAGCTGGAACGAGTCCGAGAGCATTGATCTAATCCCACCAAACTACCACTCACTAAATTTTGTAACAACTAGCGCTTATTCGTTTTCTCCAACATAAACTTTGAATGTTTTAAATAATTTTCATAACGATACGACTCTGCTCACCATTCCTAGGGAATGCATGTCGCAGAGTGACATCACCAATTTAGGTCTTCCAAATTGAAACCACTTAGATTTTTCCATTTCTCCACATTCCTATGTAGATACGACTCTGCCCGCAATTCCTAAGAAAAGTATATTGAAGAGTAACATAACCATTTCGGGTCTTCAGCTAGTCTTAACCAACTCATACCATTAAAAACTTTCAGTTTCCAAACACTCATATGCAGATTCGACTTTGCCTGCAATTCCTAAGGAATGCATGTTGCAGAATGGCATCGCCACTTAGGATCTGTAGCTGGTTTTAACCAGACTTCCTCTTATTGAGATTTCTAATTCAATTCACTTCAATGTAAAACCAACTCATTCATAGGGAATACATGTTGCAGAGTATCGGTTCGATATTGAAAGTCATCTAACAATCTATTTCGTCACTGATGAGGCATAATCCCAACACGAATCCTTGTATTTCAACCAGAATGTGAGAATTCATACAGAGAAAGATTTGCACAACTACGTCGAATGGCACCAAATTTGCAAGTCGTGACATCCAAATGATGTCATGACCGACACACTATTACAGTAACAGAAGATCCTATGTATACTTTGTACAAACCACACTCTGATACCAAATTGACACACCCGACCTTGATATTCACTAAAAACCAAGGTAGGCACGTACTGGCCGACACCCAAAGGTGACGAAGCCATATTAGGATACATGAGAACTAGAAACAAATAACCGACATAATGAAACTTGTAAATTTAATTATAATGATTATGTAATTACAAAACATGTTCATAGCATACAACTAATCTGAGACACTAAAAAGGAACAATATTAAATTGAATGAACAATGGGATGGGTCCTACACCGAGAGGACTCGAAGATGCCGATGCAGGAATGCCATGATGCTGGGATTGTACGCTTCGTTTCTAAGTCTTGAAAAGGTGCAAAACAAAACATGAGTGGACCAAGTTGATATATAGTAATACTAAAACATTTATTCATCAACATACTAACCCCCAAAGTTTATGAAAACTCAATAGTATATTATGTAATAGGTTTTCCAAAACCCTAGCATGCCATAAAACATTTTGTAAAACATATATCATATAGTGTTGTGCTTAGTAGTAGCATCACAATCGCCCATAGGTACTACATCTTCCAAACAAAGCCAATATATAAGTATCTTTCGACCGAAGCTCATATAAGTATCTTCCGACCGAAGTTACCAGCCAAACGGCCAGCCGAAGCCACCAACCAAACGCCTGGCTGAAGCCACCAACCAAACGCTGGGCGGAAGCCAATATAAGTATCATTCGCCCGTAGGCAATATCATATGAATAGCCACTAAATAAGAACATAAAACATAAACATAATATTTCTAATATATATATATATATATATATATCTTAAATCGGAGTTCAGTAACTAAAACATCATATCGTAAAACCACGTTCATAAGTATGTATATAATCATCAATCATATATACCACAAAGAACGTAAAGTCGAATAAGCATGATAATTCATAAAGCATGAAACCATTTTACTCATAAACGTTTCATAAAACGTAGACATAAAATTATGCTTTTCATGTATGCATTTCTAATAATAAAAATATGCATTTTTGAAGGGGTCCACTCACAAATACTTCACCGTCGAAGAGGCATGCAAACAAGAGAGGACGGAAATGCCATACACAATTGCACATAATCACATAAAGGTACCAATTAATAAAACTCTATCATAACGATTGAATTTCGGGAAACATACGTCATAAACAGATTCAGGATGTTGAAAAGCATTGAGGGGACCTTGGGTATCCCCACGCGCCACCACGGAGTGGCAGCTTTGATGGCCACGCGCTGCCACGTGTCGAGTTGGGTCACTGGAAAGTTGGTCAAAAAAGTCATCGGCGCTGTCATGATTGCCGTTGTGGATAGTGGCAGAGCACAATACCTTCGAGGAAGGCACGTGTGCTCTACATGCTGGCCAAGAATGGCGCTTACGCACAGGCCCACGGGGGGACCCCACATGCTGGCCAGGGTCTGGGTTGGGCCGGGGCTTTTGGGCAGTAAGGTTAGGCCTGGGCAACTAAGTTTGGGCTTGGCTTAATGGGTTGGGTCTCTAAGTTGGGCTTGGTTACTTAGGCCCAAGGTTTGGGCCAGATTATGGGATTTGGCTTGGGTTTTGGGGGTTGGGTCGACTCGTTTTCAGGCTAGGTTGGTCAGTTTCAAGGGAAAAGAAAGTTGGAGCTTCCAAGCTCCATTTAACCCTAAAACGTGATTAAAACCTATCATGCAATATACCAAATTGAAGCCCAAGGAACAAGGAAGAGGTTAGTACCAATTTCAAGACGTGTGGTGGCCGGAGTTGGTTGAAAAATGGCCTGGAAGCCACGGTTTCTCGCCGGAATCTGGGTTTTCATATTTTCTTTATTTCTAAGCAAAACCAACGTTTACTAAACACAATCTAGGTTATAGTTAAACCACCAACACAAAAGAGTAAGGATCAAAAGCATCCCGAGGCCTACCTAACTCGTCGAGAACTCGCCGGAGAAAGTTGTTGGGTAGTCTCTATGCTTCACCGAGAAGGAGGAATGGAGAAGGCCTATCATTGGTGGTGGGTAATAGTGTTCGTCAGAGGGAATGAGTGTATGCATGTGTGTGTTGTGCTTGGGGAAGAAAAGGGAGAGCACAGAGAGTAGAGAGAGATCCGAGAATGGTTAACGAGGAAGAGAAGGAAGAGAGAAGAATAAGAGGGAAAGAAATGTTTGGACCGGGGGACAAAACCCAAAGGGTGGGCCCCATGTGGCTCACCAATTAAGACCAAATAGTAACCCAAATCAAAATATCTTAAACCCAAAGTGAAAATTACCAAAATACCTTTTAGTTCCGTAAATTCCTGGACTGGTCGTCACAATCTACCTCTATTAAGAAAATTTCATCCCGAAATTTGAAATAACATACTATATATAAATACTCAAAGATAGGAAAAAATATATGTATAAAGAAGAAATCAAGTCAGAGTGTTTGCATCAAAGAGAATATGCCACACCGTCGCGAGCAGGTTGCAAACTTCTCTTTCATGCCTCCAAGCTCCTACTTGCTTCCCCCATCAATATAAAAGTAAAAACATACTTTATAAAGATATAGATAAGTATAGTACATTAACGATAACGTCAAAATAGGTATTTACTAACATAAAGGTCAAAAAATTCGTACTGAACCTAATAGTGAAAGTGAAAATGACTCGACCAAACATTTGTAACTCAAAATACAAATATAACTATAATAAGGTAACTTAAAATACTTGTGCTGAAACTTAAAACCGAAAATGGAAGTGGGTCTTGCCCAAGCATTCGAAACGTCACATACTCCGAGAACAAATGTGTCTTTGGGTCAAGCCCCAACAATACTAAATAGTAATAACTATCGTAGACGGGTCTACCTACCCATTTGCTTAACGAACTCAACAAATAAGCCATCGATATCAAAGTCGGCCACCCGCGATACCGACAACACATTGTTGCCTCGATAAGCAAGTAGTAATTTCCTAAGGGTGCAAACATACCAATTTGTCCAATCTCAAGTTAACAACAACATAAGCACACAGTTTCCCACAACGAAAAGAAATCAAAGATCAGAAAACCAATTCATAAAACTCCACTGTCCAACTAGTGCTGCCAATAGAATCTATCAAACCAAGTCTCACATAGTGCCATACTCAAACTGAAAATAAAAACTATTGTCGTAACTACTCTAAAAGAGATCGGTGCAAAATCTAATAATTTAGAAAACACAAATTAAAAAAACGCAACACATCCTTCAAGATCAAGATAGTTCATTCTAGATTGGCCAACAATCTGCAAATAAAAATGTGTTACAGGACAAACAACTTAGTACTCAAGACCTTCACGAAAACTTCACAAAACTTAGAAGTGAAACGCTCATCACGATGAGGTACAAAAGTGACAATACATCGAGAACCAGAACAATGTGATTCACAATGCCTATGCAAACTGATTCATTGAAAATTTCTCTCGGATTTAGCAAATAAAGATGCCGAGAAGGCTAAGTGAACAGTCACGAATCTAAAGTATATGATAACTGGAGTGAATGCGTAGCTTTGATGCAAGAATACGTGTAAGTACCTAACTTGATTCTTGTGGTGGCAAGTTGAATAAGAGACGTTGATTACTAACGGATCACATATTTCTATGGTTTTCCAGCAGTTCGTGATAGGTACAAATCTTGGCAACTGTTTGATGCGTTGCAAGAAAATGGGGACAAACCTTGGTTGTGCTTGGGCGACTTTAATGAGATTCTACAAGCTAGCTAATAGGAAGGGGGCAACCCTTGAAGAACATCTCAAATGGAGGGTTTTCAAGATAGTGTGTTGTGGTTTAATTTAAATGACCTTGGTTTTTTTGGCAATAAATTTACTTGGTTTACTACTGGGGATAGGGGCATTAAGGTCAAACTAGATCGAGCAACGGCAAACCATGTTTGGATGGACCGGTTTTCGAGATTCAAGATATTTCATTTAAATAAAACCACTTCGAATCATATTCCGATCTTGGTATGTTAAGATGGGCGGGTCCAGCTAGGAGAAAGAAATTATCCAACTATGAAAATTGGCGGAGCTTTCGGGAGGGTTGTGAAGATTTTGTCAACCAAGGATGGGCATGTCAGGTGCAGGGTGTTCCAATGTTTCAGATTACCGAAAAAATTAAAGCTACTCGGTTAAAGCTGTCTCAGTGGGCTAGACAAAATGCATGATTGTGGCCTAACGAGATTAAAGATATTGAGGATAAGCTTACAAGTCTTCTTGGTCAACCATTCACCGGGGAAATAATAAGGCAGAAAGAAGAGTTGATGGGTAAGCTCAATATGTTACTTGAACAAGAAGAAAAGTTTTGGTGGCAATGCTCAAAGGAAAATTGGTTGAAATCGGGTGATCGTAACACAAGATATTTCCATCAAAAGACTAATCAGAGACAAAGAAAAAACTTTTTGTATGGGCTTTAGGATGAGAACGGTGATTGGCATAATGATAAACCAATAATGGAGAAAGTTATGGTGGATTATTTCTCGAGATGATTTGATACAAATGGGGGAGAGAATACGGCCGCACTACTTGAGAATATTGCACCTAAAGTCACACCTGAAATGAATGAGGATCTTATGCAACCTGCAACGGATGAGGAAATCAAGTTCGTAATTTTTCAAATACACCCTACGAAGGCTCCTGGTACGGACGGTTTAACACCAGGGTTTTATTAGAAATATTGGGGGATAGTTGGTGTCGACGTCTGTAACGGAGTCAAGTTTTTACTGCAATCAGGGAGGATGCTTGGGAAAGGGAATTTTACACATGTGACTTTAATTCTGAAGGTTAAAGATCCAAAGGATATGAGTCATCTTTGGCCTATCAATTTATGCAATGTATTATATAAGATTATGCCAAAGTTCTTACGAATATATTGAAATGTATTCTTCCTCAGATTATATCGCATTCCTAAAGCGCATTTGTTCCGGGAATTAAGACCGTTGCCCAAGCTCTACCGATGTATACGATGCAATGTTTCTTACTTCCAAAAACCTTTTGTGAAGAGCTAAACATGATGATCGCTAAGTATTGGTGGAACGGTGGTCCAGGGAAGAGGAAAGTGCATTGGTTAAATTAGCGTATATTATGTAAGCCCAAGATTGAATGTGGTCTTGGCTTTCGAGATTTTTATGCATTCAATATCGCACCACTATCCAAGCAGGCTTGGAGATTTGTCCAGGGTATGGAATCTCTTGCGTAGAAGGTGTTCAAGGGAAAATATTTTTCAATGCAATTGTTAAAGCTAATGCTTCATATTGCTGGAAGAGCATTGCGACAACAAGGAGTGTTATACGCAAAAGTTTGAGATGGCAAATCTGTAGTGGGAAGGAGGTGAAGATTTGGAAAGATAACTGGATTCCTAGGGAAAACTTCTTTCGCATTATTATCCCATGCCCAGCAACTTGGGGATTAAAGACCACGGTGGATCACCTAATCTACCTTGTTACGTGACGGTGGGATCGAGACCTGCTGGACACTGAATTTAACGTGGAGGAAGTGGCATTGATTCTAAGCATCCCATTTAGCTTTCAATCCACTTGTGATGGAATTATATTGTATCATGAGAAGAAAAAAATGGCAAATTCTCGGTACGTAGTGCTTATCATGTTGCTCGATAAGATGTGTGTTTAATGGGTGTTGAAGCTGAGCATTCCAGGCTAGTAGAGATAAGCAAGTGCTGTGGACTGCTACAAGATGTTGAGTGTGCTTTGTAGAAGCAAATGTTGTGGACTGCTACAAGATGTTGAGCGGCTATGAGGAGCTCGGGTTCCTGGAAAGGTTCAAATTTGTGTGTGGCGGGGATGTCAAGATAGTCTCCCCACATATACAAAACTAGCAAGAAGAGGATTGCTACAAGATGTTGAGTGTGCTTTTTGTAGAAGCAACCCGAAAACCATTGACAATGTGCTACAAGACTGTGATTTTGCTGCTGCGGTGTGGTTGGTGGGATTAGGGCTACGAGTTCGTGAGGCACCTGTAACTAGTTTCAGAGCATGGATTTTGAATGTTGCACAAAACGTGTCAAAGCAGGCATTCGATTTATGTCTTATGTTGGTGTTAAGTACTTGGGGTGCAAGGAACACACTACTTTGTCATGGAAATCTTAACCCATTCCCCATTGAAGATTTTGATCGCAACCGAGAGTAGGCTTCAGTAGTATCACAAATGTCATTCTCCAAATGGATCAAGAAAAGCTCAGACATGACAACAGTGGACTAAATCGAACTTAGGAGGGTTGAAGTGTAATTTTGATGGAGCGTGGCATGAATGGTTCCATCAAGGAGGATATGGTGTGGTTATACGTGATTGGGTGGGCAGTTTTATTGCTGTAGTTTCTGGGCATTTTTGCCCTGTTATTTTCACCCCTACATACTGAGTTACTTGCGGCTAAAAGAACAACATAGGAACTAATGGAATTCCAAAGTGCTAGTTCGAATTCGGTTTTAGAGGGAGACTCAAGTGTTGTGCTTGCAGTTGTGAATCGTGATGATGATTGTTCATTATTGGGACCTATAAGTAAAGTCATCAAAGGAGTTTTACGCAGTATGGAAGGAGCATTGTTGAACTTTATGCATCGGGAAGCAAACAACGTAGCACACAGGCTAGCTCGTGCTGGTTTGGGTGTTTCTAGTGAAGATAGGTGGGTTAAATCTCCCCCAGTTTTTATTTTAGATGCCTTGTTAGAAGACAATCAAGTGTAACCGTTTATGTTACGGTGATAATAACTATTTGTGTAGGACACTCTTTTTCCCTTAAATCGAGTTGAAATCCCTATCAAGGTATTTATTGAGGCCCATTTAATACTCTATCCTTTCTTTGTACGTGTTTTTCGTATTTGGAGCCTTCACGTTCATTCTCTGCGTTGCACATAACGTTCTAGCGTCACGTACGTAGCGCTCTCGCTCTTCCTTTGTTGTTTTCATGTGCGGTGGGCTATGTTGGCTGAACAGTTTCTCATTCTACTTCTGTGGTGTGGACAATTCCACCACTACTGATTGACCTGACTAACAAATCTCCCAAGTACAAAGCTAGCCTAACTGGGACTCACAAGATGGCTTATCAAAGGCCTTAATCTGCTAACAATTTTTTTTAAATCACTTTGTAAACAGTATTACACAAGCTAATAGGTTTGCATGGACATTGGACTGGGAACTTTAGGAACCAAGGCAATAATTGTGTCATTAAGAGTCTCCGGAAGAGAAACATCTCAAAACCAGCTTGATAATGTCCTCCTTGCAACTATTCTAACAATTATGGAAGAAAGTAGCAGGGTACCTATCAGGCCCTGGGGCCTTAAGTGGGCCAATAGAGAATAGAGCATCTTTAATTCCTTTTTTAGACACATTCCTACCTCAATTCAACAGGCTCAATGATAGAAAATAATCTAGGTAAATCCACAATCATGGAATTAAAATTAAGCTCAAGAAAAAAGTAAAGTATTCCAGAGCTAAGTTATTGATAAACTCCTTATCATTAACCCAAATTCCACCACTAATCTTCAACCTTTCAATCTTGTTTCTTCTTCTCCTTAAAATAGTGGAAATGTGAAAGAACTTTGCATTTCTGTCCCCACCTTGTAACCAAGGACTTTTGTTTCCAAAACAAGTTCTCCTGATCCAGAAAAATTTCATACTCCTTCTGATAATTATGCTCTAGTTGAATTAAGAAAGGAGAATATCTTCTACAAAGAGCCATCCCTTGCATTCTGGCCAAAATCCTTTTCTTTTTATGGACCAAAAACTAATTTATTTTATTTATACAGCTTCCCAGACAAATTACTCAACTTGGACACAATGTTCAAGTCAGAATCATTCCACTCCTCATCAACAACCTGCTTAAAATTATCATTCCACTCCTTATCAACAACCTGCTTAAAATTATCATGCTTAGTCCATATAGGAAAAAAAAACCTAAACGATTTGAGCCTAGGATCATGAATTTTTTCACAAACAAGGCTAATAACTAGAGGGCAATGGTCTTTCTTTCAAAACCTTAGCTAAGTAATCATCATCGCTAGCTAACTCTTTTTCAATTGGTGGTGTTGGCAAAACATCCTTAGAAGAAATCACTACAAGGTACGATAGCTACTTGAGGGACTAAGAGGAGCTAACAGACCGCAGGTTATTAAGGGAAGCCAGAGCCCCCAGATAACCGCCGCTCAGCCAGAATAAAGAGGGACCACAAAGTGGCATACATACATGGCCAATCAAGAACAATTGCATCACCTACCCCAGCTCAGATTCAAGCAATACAAAGCTATCTGGATCTTCCATAGCCTTCTCAAGAATATATATTTGTGAAAATGAAACAATCTTTGTGAGGTCGGATAGCCTTAATCTATGTTTGGCCTCAGGCCAAAAACGTCTCATGAAGAATTAGAGGTTCGAACCGTGCCGATTCCCTGATTCGAATCATTCTTTCTTTTGATAGCAAGCACGATTGGTTCAATCGCAAATCCATGGTAACCTTGTGTGTGCCTCTTCCCAAGGCAAGAGTAATATAAGGCAAGTAAGTTATAGGTGTAAAGCCAACAAGTCTCTTTTACACTAGAAAAGATGACTGGCAATACCTATCATTCGCCTTCTTCTTGTTCAGTAAAGTCATTTTCATCCCCCTTTACGCAAGTTATAGTGCCTTGTAATCAAGTTGGATTCCCTTTTTGTTTCATTCTTCCTATTAGCTGAGTAGTTTAAATTGTAAATTGCAAACAAAATAGCTAAAAAGTCAGTATAAGAAAGAGAGTGAGTGGGATAATCAATAGAAAATATCCATTAATTCGAACTCCCAGTAAGAAAACGTATTCATATTGCTTTATATTGGGCCATAGCTAGGAACTCACCGTACCAAACGCATTCACCTCAGAAGGATACCATTTATTTATGTTAACCAAACCAGATAGGATGAGATTAGTCCGGTTAAGAGATAAAAGATGATCATTTAGCTATAGCTCTTATTATCTTAGTTACTTTTTAGTCTTCACATGAAAGGTGCTATTGACTAGAAATAAGATCAGTACAAACAAGACTTTCATTTTCCTATTATTATCCCATGAGCACGTTCTATTTTAGAATAGTTAGTAAGACTAATTCGAGTAAGCAAGTCTGGTGTTATCGATTACAAGTGCCTTTTTCACCGTCACCCAGGGCCTAATGGGTACCCTACTACTCTCTTTTGTAACTGTTGGAATAGTTGTAAGGAGGACATTATCAAGTTGATTTTGAGTTGTTTCTCTTCCAGAGACTCTCAATGACACAATTATTGTCTTGATTCCCATAGTTCCCAGTCCAATGTCCATGCAGACTTATTAGCTTGTGTAATACTGTTTACAAAGTGATTTCTAAAAAAAATTGTTAGTAGATTAAGGCCTTTGATGAGCCATCTTGTGACTCCCAATCAAGCTAGCTTTGTGCCTTGGAAATTAGTCAATTGGGTCAATCAATAGTGGTGGAATTGTCCACACTACAGAAGCAGAATGAGAAATTACTCAGCCAGCAAACCCGCCACAGACAAAAGCCGCAAAGGAAGAGTGAGCGTGCTACATATGCGAGCAGCACATTACGCTAGAACATTACGTACAACGCAGAGAATGAACATGAAAGCTCTAACCCCGTGGCATCGAGTTCGCTTGCATATCTATCGCCCCCTCGATCGCTTTAAAGGGCGTGCTTCCATAATGCTTGACCCTTTTAATCATGAAAGAAAGTGAGTCAAATTCGTTCTTCTATTCTCTATTGGATTAGCCTCATTAGATGTCGCAGCCCATGCTTCAATTTGGTCAAGGCATTGGCATTGTTAACCAAAGACTGAACCGAACCGAGCTCTGTTGCGTCAAACTGACGCTATTCCAACCGCTTACAAACACTAATAGGTAGCTTTACTGACTGCATAGTATATATAGGAATGGAAGATGTCACTGATTGAATCAGAGTAGCTCTCCCAGCCAAAGATAAAGATTCGGCTTTCCAAGCAGCAAGCCTTTTTTGGCTTTTCTCAATAATCTCCTTGTAGGTGGACTTGGTGACTCGAGAATGGATGAGGGGCACCCCAAGGGAGTTACTTAGTCAAAGAAGAACCACAAACATTACTTATCTGATGGGCAAGACCAGCACCAATATTAGGAGAGCAAAATATCTTGGACTTTTCAAAAAAAATTTGTTGCCGCACAAAACCAATCCAAACAGACTCGCTTTTACTTCCTCCATAAGCACAGGTCTGCCAAGAGCAATTATCTTACTTGGAATGACGTTTGTTATATCGGATCGTGTTTGCAGTACACTTGAAAATGTCTCCATAAGTGGAAGGCATAGATTTTGGTGGATGCACAATTAATAGTTTAAAATCTTTTTACTTACATTACTACTTTTTTTAGTGCAGGTGTATTACCATGGATCCTTAGTTATAAATTGAGGCTTAAATTTTCTTGTTATAAAAACCCAACAATATATTGACCATGTATCACCACCAAATCGTATTCTGACTCTCTTTCAAGTATATGAATGGCAATCAAAGTGCGGCTGGTTTTGTATTGCATGGTCTTCATAACCATGTTGGCTCTTACCAAATGTAAGTATTTTTTAAGGAAACGATTTCTTCGCGTTTTTTTTTTTCTCTATGCAATTTAATTATTGTTTTTATTTATTTACTTAATTTGAAAGGTAACAATTATAAATATATGCATGCAGAATAAAAAAATTAATGTGCAAATTCATATCAATATATATATATATGCATGCCAATTGAAATTACATGTTTTTTTTATCTTATTCTTTAATTTACAAATTAAGTTTATATTTCTTTCTAGTCCGTTTAGCATTACAACTAAACAGGCAATGAAGGCATTGGTATTAGTAGTAGCAAGTACGATATTGTTGTGGTGAATTTAAGAGTGAGAGGTGATGTTGAGAACTTAACATTTTGCTCATAAGAAACTTGTAGCTCAAGCACAGAATCGGATTGATTAGGAGAGAATTAGAAAATTGGTATTTGGTTTTCCAGAATACCGCACATTCCCAATAAGCATCGATAACTATAAGAAAGATATACAAAGGACCAAGAATTTGACTGTCACAAGAATCAATATTTAAAGGAAAATTTTTTAATTTAAAATTGGGAAGAAAAAAATGAAAAGTCCAACGTTTTACGGGAAAAAAAAAAAAGTTAACATTTAGTTCTAACTATTGAAATCGTTTGAAGGGTTGAGATTAAAAGATTAGGGGTAACATCCCACATCGCTTAGAGAAGTGGATCCTGTAAGCCTTATATGTATAACTCAATAGACTCAATAGAGCGCGAGAGCAATTCCATGATGGGTGACCCATTGGGAAGTTCTCTTGTGAGTTCCCAGAAACAAAACCGTGAGGGTGTGGTCAGGGCCCAAAGCGGATAATATCGTGCTACAGCGGAGTCGAGCCCTGGATGTGGTGGAGCTCGGGTCGGGATGTGACAATTTGGTATCAGAGCCTAACTCTGGCTACGTGTGTGGCTACGTGTGTGCCAAGGAGGATGTCGGACCCCTAAGAGGGGTGGATTGTAACATCCCACATCGCTCAAGGAAGTGGATCCTGTAAGCCTTATATGCATATTCTCATCTCTACCTAGCACGAGACTTTTTGGGAGCTCACTATCTTCGGATTCCGTAAGAACTTCGAAGTTAAGCGAGTAGCGCGCGAGAGCAATCCCATGATGGGTGACCCACTAGGAAGTTCCCTCGTGAGTTCCCAAAAACAAAACAATGAGGGCGTGGTCGGAGCCCAAAGTGGACAATATCGTGCTATGGTGGAGTCGAGTCCGGGATGTGGTGGAGCCCGAGTCGGGATGTGACATTAGGCAAGATTAAGAGAGAAGGAGAAAATTCGTATTTTGTTTCCTACTTTAAAAAAAATATATAACTATATTTTCTGAAATACCACACATTTCAAATTAACGTTGATATAAAAGTGATATAAAGGCCTAAATATTTAATTAGAGTGCACTATGAAAATTTTGGAGTGCCAATACAATTTTCATTTAATTAATAATATCTTCAAGATAGTTCCCTCTTCTATCCTCCGAATGACACACTTTGACAACTGAATGTCAACACTTCGCATGGAAAACCTACACATGTGGTCAACCCTAACTCTATAAATACCCATTTTTCACCAGATTCTGGTAAGCTTTCACTACACGATCTAAACACTCTCCATTTTAAGAGAAATTGACTTAGGCATCGAAAACTCATTGGCCAAATCCCTCCACTATGTGGGCGTGTGGCTATGGTCATTGATCAAAGATGTTTAATTACTTTGTAGGTATAAATTTGTCAAGACTAAAAACAACAAATCTTTACTACGACAAGCATCTCTTATTTTTGCCACACAAATATTTTGTTTTTCAAAATACAACACTTTCCAAATAAACATTGATAAGAAAGTGATATAAAGGTCCAAGAATTTAATTGTAATGTACATCAACATAGATATCTAGGAGTAGATTGCATCATCTTAAAATTGTGATTATTTGCAGTGCACGTCAATCCCTAGTTTGTAGGAATCTCCAAGAACATAGATAACTTATCTAATCCCTGATCCGATTAGGTTTTCATATCTTGCAAAACAAGAATGATCAATCTTGGTGAAGTCAGCATACTTGGCCTACCTTTCCTGAACAAAAGACGTGGTGGTATTGCTGATCCGTCTTTGTAGCTCAGTTTGATCGTAGTTATTGAGTTCATTATCGGACTTCTGAGGTATTTGTATTTTGATTTGTCTTACTCTGGTCCTAAAACATCATGATCCCACAATGCACTTATGCAAGATCAAATTCAAAATTTTATGTACTTCTGGAGGATCAGTTTCGAACTACATGCACTTCTGCAGATCAGTTTCAAAGTCTAATAATTCTACAAGATCGATTCAAAATTTCAACAATTCTGCAAGATCAGTTTCAAAGTTCTAGCATTTCTTTATAAACCAAAGCATCAAAACTCAAAATCAAATGCTTTCAAAGAATACTAGAATCAAAAAACAAAATAAAATCTCAAGGGTTCTCATAAAAGGAAAAGAAACTCATAAATCTAAGAAACACTACAAAGATGAGGAGGAAACAGAAATATGAAGAGAGAGAGAGGTAGGAAGAAGGAGAGAAGTATTGAAAAAAAAAAAAAAGAAAAAAAAAGAAAAAAAAAAAAGAAGAAGAGAGTATGAGAGAAATAACAAGATAGAAATGCATCTTCAAATATAGGGGGCGAAATTTTATGACAAAATTTGATAACTAGCCATTTTTTGTAACACAAAATGATTTTTAGCCTGCTGTTCACTACTCTTATAAATTTAACCAAATGTCCATGTGAAAGTTCAAAATTACCCTTGAATTAAAACACTAATTTTCCTCTCACTCATCTCTTTCCTTTTCTTATGCTACAGAGCCATTGGCCCTACCCACCATTCCATTTTTTCTTTGGCTTTTTAACCAAAATAGTCCCTGAGGTTTGCATAACTCCTCACTTTGGTCCTTGAAATTTGAAATCAATAAAAGTGATCCCTAAGTTTGTCTACCATCAATCATTTTGGTCATTCCATAAAAAATTCTCGATTAAATAAGACTAAAATGACAAAATACCCTAGTACATGAATCCAATTAATCCTAATACAACGAACCTAGTACTTATGATGATTCTTATATAACCCTAGTACATGGAATATTATAAAAGCCAAAACTACTTTCTAACGCAATAACTATTAGAAATTAATAACACAATTTTACCCGACGAAATCAAAACTTTGGTCCGGCAATAGGGTTTTTTTTTTTTTGAGTCGGGTAATAGTGGTTAACATTTCTGTTTTTGTCAAAGACCTTAGGCGACAAAAGCATTCGTGGGGCAAATTTAAAGAAAAAAATTGGCACATGATGAAGTTTCGTTGGGCAAAACAATAAGTAACAAAAATAAAAGCAATACAATTATACTAAAAACTAAACCTTTTGCAGAAAAAAGTTTCTTCAGGCAAAACAATAAAATTAAAAAAATAAAAACAATGCAATTAACTAAAAAAACTAAAACTTCTGCAACACTAAAATTAAAAAAATAAAAGCAATACAATTAAACTAAAAAGCAAAACCTTTTGCGATGATACATCGAGCTAAAAAATAAAATTAAAAACTAAAAGCAATACAATAAACTAAAAATCTAAACCTTACCTGATGCAAATAAAAATCAATGTGGTACAAATAAATTGAAAGACTTCCTTCGTTGATTTTGCACTCCGCCAAATAAATTTCAACTATCCAATCATTACACTTGTTTGAATCTAGTATGATATCGCATACGCCAAAAATTACCAACAACAAACATTAGGGATTAGGTAATGGAAGAAATCTTTCGACGATTAAAAATGTATCATAATGATTTAACGGCTAGTTTAGATCCGATTTTGATGACTTTAAAAATGCGCTCATTGAGGGTAAAACCACAAACTCATATTATCTGGTGGTCGTGATCTTTTAATTGTTTGAAAATAAATAAAATTTGAATAAAAGTTTTATTTTTTGATGTTTGCCTGACGAAATATACCTATCGTTGGGAAAACTTAACATTTTTGTCAGGCAAAAGCACTATATTTGTAGGGAAAAACTTTCAAATTCCCTCTATTTTTCTCAAAAAATCAAAATTTTCCTCATATTAAAAGGTTTGTCTGATGAAATTTTGTACTATTTGTGGGGCAAAGGTGTTTCCCACCAATTTTTGCCAAAAATTAAAATACGCAACATTTTAATAGAATCTTTGCCTGACGAACCAACTTAGTTTGTTCGACAAATAATTCAAGTTGGAATACACATGTCACATTTTTAATATCTTTTCCCAGCAAATTGGTACCTTTGCTTGACGAATTAGTTCGTCAGCCAAAGATTCTGATCTTTTTCAAGTACGAGTTCCTTTCTTCTTCCTTTTTGCTTAGCAACTCGATCTCTCACTCTATCTACAACAATATCCTCTTTCTCTCTAGCAACTTGTCTACTTTTGCTGCTCAAATCTCAAATCAAAATCCCTAGGTACTCAACTCTCTCCTCTCTCTTTATCCCTTTCTCTATAAATTCGAACTTAATTTTGTTACTTTTGCATCTGAATTCTTTTCTTCTTTTTGTCATAAGGTCGTCCGACATTTTTCCTCTTGCTAACTCAGTTGACTGATTCTACAGCTTCAGTGGTTTAATTCAAACTAAACGCATCGTCGGTTACCTACACAGTATGGTTAATTCAAACTAATTAAAGGTGTGTTGACGAGGGGTTAGGATAATTAGTATTTTTCTCAGAAATGTGAGAAGATTTTGCATAGAATATTTGAGCTGTTTGTTGAGTTGAAGGGGCTTTCCACGTTGCAAAATCACTTCTATTTAAGGGGATGAATTTCGTGATGGCATCTTCGGCATAATCTCTAAATATACCCGGAAGTGTTCTCGGTTGAAACTCTATTGCCTACAAGTCTCGCCGTCTTCAACTAGGACTCTGAACATAGATTGATTGTGGGATTGATTCAACCTTTATTTGGAAACCAATCCAGATCTTTAATATTTCCTTCATTCAAAAGCTTAGAGTAAATGGACCAAGTGCGTGAAAAATTGGGTCCAAACAACATTATAATTAAACAGGCAATGAAGGCATTGGTATTAGTAGCATCAAGAACGATATTGTTGTGGAGAATTAAGAGTCACAGGTGATGTTGAGAATTTAACGTTTGCTCGCAAGAAACTTGTAGCTCGGGCTCGGAATTGGGTACAAAAATATGTTTTAATTGTGATTGGTTCACCATATGTTGGGATACTTTCAACGAATGTAATACAAAATGCCATTCCTGGCTAATCGCTCGCTCGTCAAATTTTAGAGAGCTATACATGTATTAGGGCTTATTACTTTGTCTCAACCTTGCAGACCATGAATATATAAGTTGTAATGAGCCCTTTTGAAGACTTCTGTATTAGTATATTGTGATCTCGTTTTACTTTGATTAGGTTTAGTGTTGTTAAACAAGATAATCGAAGAGATCAAACATCTACATTAGCAGCCAATAATTTTCTAAAGAATACATGGATGTACGCAAGTCCTTGAGGTTAGCTCAAGGCGTGACGACACTTCTGACCTGGGCGGGTCACCATCCTACTTACATCTACACTTTCAGGAACATATCTACCGTTAAAGGCTTTTTAAATTTGGACCCCAGCACCCTTCAATATACTAGAAAATTTTAGAGTAGTTATATATGACTTTGGTATTAAATGTAATCAAAGTTATGTCTTTGGATAATACTCTAAGATTAAAAGTGGAAGGTTTGACAATATATAGATGATACAAAATAAAAGTTATGTTTAGCTTTAAAGCTATCTTAAATTCTCTTTTATGTGTAAAAGTTAACGGTCAAATTTGACTCCGTATGCATTGAAAATGTTATAACATACAACACCAAATTTGTAGTCAAATATGACTTATAACTTTTACATTTTCTATTTTGAATTGGAGATAACCTTAGCAAATGTCAAACAGGTCATTTTACATTGAAAAATAATAATTTTGCACTCCTAAGTGTAATTTTCTTTTTAAAATTTAGAAATGTAAATTGTGGAGCCAAAAATAATCCCAAAAATCGTGGAGCTCACACGTGGATTATTTCCCAGGAAAAACAAGACTGCCCCTATTAAATGAGCAAGGAGCAGCTTCATTCACCACATGTAGCTGAGGTGGAGCAAGCAGAAATCAACGACTGCTCAAGGCACCCATGCCCGTAGGAAAAGTCAAAGGTATTTATGATAAAATAATCCCTTATTCTTATCATAAATACACTCCTAATCAGAGAAGACCTCTTTCAAGTAAGTTATCATAATCCCATTTATTTATGATATTTACCTAATTATTCTAAGATATTTATTTACACAAATATCTTAGAATATTCTCGCCCGAATTCCACCCTAGGGTCGGCCACCTCTAAATCCTAGAGGGCCGGCCCATCTCCTCCCTTTCTCTTATAAATACTCCATTTATCTCCAAAATTCAGGGAGTTTGAGCTACCCCTAAAGAGGCTTTTTGCTACCCACAAACTCTCAAACACATTCTTTTTAAAATTCTAACTTTGGCATTGGAAATTCTTCGGCCAAAGCCCCTCCCCCCAATTTATCGTGTGCGCGTAAGGCTTTTGGCCTTAATCTTAGGTCTTATTATTTTGCAAGTGTAGATTCGTCAATCAAAAGAAGGCGAAAATTTGCATCCACATAAACTGCATGATTAATTTTTTAAGGGTGTTAATAGCATTTTCCAGAACATAATCACAAATATTTAGTCAAAAGCACATCAATCAAAGTTCAAAATGCAGCGTGTCAAAACCGTTTCAAAATGCACAAATATCTAATAACACTGATTATACTTGGTAAAACTATAAAGATTTCAACTATGCATATCTATTTGAATTTTATGACATTTCCAAAAGTATAAGCGTTATTATTAAATTTTAAATCTCCTTTTTAAAATTTATTTTGTTTCCAAAAATACCACACATTCAGAATAAAGATTGATAAGAAAAAGGAAAACAAATGAAAATGGCTTGAAAAGTTTTAGTTTTAATCAAAAACCATGTTATAAGTTTGTTTAATGATTAGTACAAGGCTCATATTAAAGTAATCGAACTAAAAATGGCTCAACTATAATAAATTATGATTTGTTGATTTTACCCCTAACTTCTTTAGGTTGAGTTCTAGATTTTCGTCATTAATGGAGTTCATCGTCATTAATGATTAGTACAACTATAATGATTAGTACAACTATTTAATTTATATTTTGTATTATTTCATTGAAATGTGATCGTCGTTATTATTCATAGTGTATTCGAGATACTGTTTTTCAATTTTTCTTCGTCAGTGGAGTTCATTATTTATTTCTCTAGAAAATAAATTTGAGATCTTCATGCTATTCAATAATAATGACGGGTTACTGTTTCTGGACTGTAAAAATAAATTGTTTCTGGATTTTAAGTAATACTGTTTCTGGAACCTAAGTCACTGTTTCTGGAATCTAAGTTACTATTTCTGGAATCTAAGTCACTGTTTCTAGATCCAAATGAAATAGACACACCGTTTCTTAAATGTAAGCTAGAAAAGAAATAGAGAAATTCAATGTATTTGGATTCAAAGCAAAATAAGCACCCTGTTTATTAAATATAATCAACTGATGCATGAAAGAAAAAAAACAGTCAAAGGTTAAAACATAAATTGTTTCTGAAATTTAAGTCACTGTTTCTAAAATTTAAGTCACCGTTTCTGGATTTTGGTTCTTTTCTTTCCAAATACAGTGTTTGTTTGTGCATAGACAAAACAAACATTGTATCTGATTTTTTTTTTTCCAAAAACAACGTTATGTTTTGGGTTCTCCAAAAACAGTTTTATGATTTGGTTCTTTTTTTTTTTTCCACACTTTTTCGCCGGGTTCTACCATCAAACTTCTCTGAACTTGTTTTGGGGGTTTCGTTCCGATGAATGCTTCCTTTTTCAACTTTGATTCGAACTTTGATTTGGTTGTTTTTTAAATGGGGGAATTCGATTTGATAGGAAGACAGGGAGTTATTATAGCAGTTTCGTGCTGGGTTGAGGTTGGTGAAGAGTCAGGACAATATCAAATCATTTATGAGTATTTACGAAAGTGTAAATTTGTAGTGGGTTGGGCTTGTAAGTTTGGCCCTTGGATAATAGTTTTGGATGATTTTTTATTAAACTTTGAGCACTTTTGGTTAAATAACATTTTGGGATAGTTTTTGGTTAAATATTTGTTGACTCAAGCCTTTTTCATTAAAGCTCCCAAGATTGTGCAAAATGTGGAAAGACCGTAAAACTATGTGCGATTTGCTTTTATGATGGTAAATGTTGGGTCAAGGGATTTGATTGCTTGGCTCATTGCGAAACGCTTCGTCCTCTAGCACCGGCTCCTAGTCCAACCATCACCTTCTAACCTTTGCATGCAAGCACCTGATGGTAATATGTAAACAACAATAAGACTTGTGGCAATTCAGTGTTATATATTGGTGGGTGTATTGCTCTTTGGAGTTTCGAGTAATGAATAAGATACTGATTTTCTTGGTATTTTACATGAAACGTCAAGCCATATTTTGGGGAAGAATTTTGGTTACTAGATTGTTTTAGAAAATTAAATATCAAATATTACATTATTTATTTTTATAATTGTGAATGGAAATTAAAATGTGACATCCCACATCGCCTAGGGGAGTGATCCTTATATGTATATTCCCATCCTTACCTAGCACAAGGCCTTTTGGGAGCTCACTGGCTTTGAATTCCGTAGGAACTCCGAAGTTAAGCGAGAAGGGGGCTAGAGCAATCCCATGATGGGTGACCCACCGGGAAGTTGCTCGTGAGTTCCCAAAAACAAAACCGTGAGGGAATGGTAAGCCCAAAGCTAACAATATCGTGCTATGGTGGTGGAACGGGCCCGGGAAGTGATCCGCCCCGGGCCAGGATGTGACAATTTGGTATCAGAGCCTAACCCTGGCTGTGGTGTGCTGACGAGGACGTCAGGCCCCTAAGGGGGGTGGATTGTGACATCCCACATCGCCCAGGGGAGTGATCCTTATATGTATATTTCTATCTCTACCTAGCACGAGGCCTTTTGGGAGCTCACTGGCTTCGAGTTCCATAGGAACTCCGAAGTTAAGCGAGAAGGGGGCTAGAGCAATCCCATGATGGGTGACCCATTGGGAAGTTGCTCGTGAGTTCCCAAAAACAAAACCGTGAGGGAATGGTAAGCCCAAAGCGGACAATATCGTGCTACAATGGTGAAGCGGGCCCGGAAAGCGATCCATCCAGGGCTAGGATGTGATATAAAATGGGATCGATTAAGTGTTGAGACTGGGTATAGATGTGACTGGTTAATTTTGATACATGATGTACCTCTTCATCTCCAATTGTTTCGTTGAAATGGTAAATGGTGTTTGATTATTAGAATTATTAATTAAATAATAGTTCCATTCCCCAATGCAATGGGAAGTGACGGATAATATGAAATATTTGAATGGTACAAATTAGCCTGGACGTTACTCATTGTGTTTCATTTTGATTTTTGTACCATATAAGTGATAAGCAAGTGTGATCGATGTATTATGAACTCTCAAAACATATATTGGTACAGACGCATGTAGCTAAAGTAACGAGATCATATATCAAATACAAATATGTATGCAACGATAAACGTACCTAACGGACGTCAAGTTATCATCCATGAATGGATGTGCCGCCCTTGAAAGACAGTTTGTCTTCCTTGGTTGAAATAGTGATGTCAAAGTGATATGTTATTGTATAATGATTCAAAAACTGTTATAAATGTTTCTTATTATATGTTGTCAAATGCTATGAAAAGTCATTATAGCATTTTGAAATTGGTACAGTAAAGTTTTCATAGCTTTTTTTTAAATGCCATAAAAGGTGCTTTTAGTATATTTGTATAGCAATTAAAAAATGTTACAAAAAGTTAGCACGATCGAATATGGCATTGGAGAAAATGATATGAAACACTTCCTAAAACATTTTTGGGCTGCTATAAAAGTAGTTTTGTAGTGTGGTGCTTTCTATAGTTACTCCAACCTACAACTTATATGTGGCCTTATTTGCAAAATTTAGGAACATATCTACACTTCAACGATAAAATAATTGTGGAAAAGGAGGAATTATATATCGGCCCTCCAAGTAAAGTATTCACACGCCTCCGTCCCTCCCAGAAAACATGTATATTGTCATGATAAACCCCTTAGTCCAATCCGTTAGGAAGAGTGAGGAAATAAGTTAAGTTTATAATCAACTTAGGAGTCGATTTAAATTATAGCATATCCAAGAGTAAATGTCAAAAGTGAAATGTTAAACTTCAATTTGATACTCCACCTGAATGGCTGAAAGTCAAATAAAATTTATTTATTTAAAAAAAAAAATAAAAGGTTGAGATGTAACAATGTAAACAAAATTTAATTGTATTAATTTGTAAAGTGGTTAAACCATCACAAGTGGGATAAATTTTTCAGTTTATCAAGAATATTGTCCAGTATACCTAGTGGCATAACATAATTGAAGAGAAGTTTAATTGTTTAGTTGTCCAATCACTTGTATAACGCCACTTAGAGTATCAAATCGTGTTCTCGGCACACTTGAAAATCTTTCCACAAGTGGAAGGCATAGAGATTGCATTAGATGGATGCTTAATTAATAGTTTAAAATCTTTTTAGTTACATTACCACTTTTTTTAGTATTGTTGGATTCTAGGTGTACTACCATGGATCCTCAGTAATAAATTGAGGCTTAAATTTTCTTGTTATAAAAACCCAACAATATTTTGACCATGTACCACAAAATTGTATTCTGACTCTCTTTTAAGTATATCAATGGCAATCAAAGTGTGGCTGGTTTTGTCCAGCTTGGTCTTCATAACAATCTTGGCTCTTACCAAATGTAAGTATTTTTTAAGAAAATGATTTCTTCACGTCCTTTTTTTCTTTGTGCAAATTTACGTTTTATTTTTGTTCATTGTTTTTATTTATTTATTTAATTTGAAGGGTGACAATTATAAATATATGCGTGCAGAATAAAAAAATGAATGTGTAGATGTAAGATCCCACATCGTTCAGGGGAGTGATCCTTATATGTGTATTCACATCCCTACCTAGCACAAGGCCTTCTGGAAGCTCACTGGCTTTGGGTTCCATGGAAACTCCGAAGTTAAGCAAGTAGCGTGCGAGAGCACTCCCATGATGGGTGATCCACTGGGAAGTTCTCGTGTGAGTTCCCAAGAACAAAACCGTGAGGGCGTGGTCGGAGCCCAAGGCCCAAAGCGGACAATATCGTGCTACGGTGGAGTCGACCTCAAGATATGGTGGGAGCTCGGGCTGGGATGTCACAGCAGAACTCATTATTCATTACATGTGTGTGCGTGCTCGCGCGCATATATGCATGCCAATTGAAGTTACATGTTTTTTTTTAATCTTCTTCTTTAATTTACAAATTAAGTTTATATTTCTTTCTATTCCGTTTAGCATTAGACTAAACAGGCAATGAAGGCATTGGGATTAGTAGCAGCAAGTACATATTGTTGTTGTGAATTTAAGCGTGAGAGTTGATGTTGAGAAGTAAACATTTTGCTCACAAAAAACTTGTAGCTCGAGCTCGAAATCAGGTTGATCAGGAGAGAATTAGAAAATTGGTATTTGGTCTTTTAAAGGGAATTATTATTAGCATTTCAAAAATCTCATTATACATTCCTTACAAGTGTATTTTTCTTTCTAATTATAGAAAGTTTAGAGTACCAAATGAGATTTTAAGAATGCTAATAACAATTTCCTTTTTAAAATACCACACATTCTAAATAAGCATCAATAAAGACAAGAAAGTGATATAAAGGACCAAAAATTTGACTGTCACAAGAATCAATATTTTATGGAAATTTTTTTATTTAAGATTGTGAAGAGAAAGCGAAAAATCCAATGTTTTATGGAAAGAAACAAAATTTAGTTGTAACTATTGAAATCGTGTGAAGGGTTGAGATTAAAAGATTAAGCATTAAGAGGAAGTTGATTAAGAGAGGAGGAGACAATTCGTTTTTTATTTCCTACTTTAAAAAAAATAACTTTATTTTCTAAAATACCACACATTTCAAATGAACATTGATATAAAAATGATATAGAGGTCTAAAATTTTAATTGGAGTCCACAATGAGAATTTTGGAGTACCAATACAATTTGTATTTAATTTATAATATCTTTAAGATAGTTCTCTCTTCTATCCAATAGATGACACATCTTGACAATTGAATGTCAACACATGGCATGGAAAACCTACATATGTGGTCAACCCTAACTCTATAAATACCCTATTCTCCATCAAATTATGGTAAGCTTTCGCTAAACGATTAAGTCATAAACACTCTCTATTTTAAGAGAAACCCATTGGCCAAATCCTCCCACTCCGTGAGAGCGTGGCTATGATCATTGATCAAAGAAGTTTAATTACTCTATAGATATAAATTCGTCAAGATTGAAGATGCAAATTTTTACTACAACAAGTATCTCTTATTTTTGCCGCCCAAATATTTTGTTTTTCAACATACCACACCTTCCAAATAAACATTAAAAGAAAGTGATATAAAGGTCCAAGAGAATGAATTGGAATGTAAATCAACATAGATATCTAGGAATAGATTGCATCCTCTAGTTTGTAGGAATCTCCAAGAATATAGGTAACTTATCTAATCCCTGATCAGATCAGGTTTTCATATCTTGCAAAACAAAAATGATCAGTCTCGGTGAAGTCAGCATACTTGGCCTACCTTTCCTGAACACAAGATGTGGAGGCATCATTGATCTGTCTTTGCAGCTTAGTTTGATAGAAGTTATTATGTTCATTACGGGACTTCTAAGATATTCATATTCTGATTTGTCTTACTCTAGCTTTGGAAAATCATGGTCCCACAATGCATTTCTGCAAGATCAAATTCAAAATTTTATGTAATTCGGCAATATCGGTTTTGAAATTTATGCACTTTTACAAGATCCATTTCAAAATTCCACTAATTCTGCAAGATCGATTTCAAAATTCCAACAATTTTGTAACACCATGATCAAGAAGAAGAGGAGGCGACAGAAATATGAAGAGAGAGGTAGGAAGAAAGAGGAGAGAAGAAAGAGAGAAGTATTGGGGAGAAAAAAAAAAAAGAAAAAAGAGGAGAGCGAATACAAGAGAGAACTAACGATATAGAAATGCATCTTCGAATATTGGGGGCATCCAAAATTCCCTTAACTCAATCTGCAATTTCATTTGGAAGGCCACATAGTAATCCCATCAGTTCTTAGCAAGCTTAAAGTTCCGAGGAAATACGTATTGCCACACCCAAAAAAACAAGTCAAATTATTTTATGTTTTAGTTAAAGGGGTATACTAATATTTTTACATCATGTTTTTTTATATTTATAATAAAATTAAAATAATGGCTATAATTCAATATGGAGTCCGAATTTTTGTTATTTTCCAAATTTCATTGTCAGAAGAATCCAATACTTAATGGAAACTGAAGAGAAAAAAGTGTGAACAAGATTAGGAGAGAAGATAAAAATTCGTATTTAGTTTCTTACTTGAAAAAAATATTTATTTAGTTTCCCAAAATACCACGCATGCATCCCAAATAAGCATTGATAAGAAAGTAAAGGTCTAAGAATTTGATTGTCACATACATTAACATAGATATTCTCTCTCAAACATAGTGGTCATGGCAGCAACCAACTTTCGCAAAGTCTCATTTGCACTTTCTTGCATTGTCTTTATAATTCTCTTTGCTCAAATTGAAGGTGAGTATCTCTAATTTTTGCCACACCAATATTGTTTAAAAAAAAAAAAAAAATGTTGAAACTGGACTAGGTTACTTGAGCTTTGAGAATACACAGTATGAAAATGTAGATATGCTTAGGAGAAAATCTTATTAAACTGAAGCAAACATCTTCGGCTATTAAATAGCCTTACATCGAACGGAAAAACAAATAACAACCCATAACTAATCAGGACCTAAAATTGTGGTGAGTGACTAGATTGAAAACAGAAAAAACAACTTGTCCCTCAAATCAAGGAGGGTTATTTGCACGTCCAGGATCAACCCTAGAACAAAGGGATAAACCCTAGAATAAAGGAAACCCTAACAGCTAGACTGTTGAATATTTCAACATCCTCCCTTAAACTGAATACCATTGATATTCAGTTTATACCAGGATATTCACGAACACCCATTAATCCACGCAGCTTCAGAAATGCTTCGAGCTTCACCGGCTTTGTCATAATGTCTGCAATCTGTTCTTGTGTAGAGCACTGGTGCAGTTCCACAACTCCATCTTTGACAAGGTCTCGAAGAAAATGAAACTGAATATCTATGTGCTTACTGCGACCGTGAAGCACCGGATTCTTTGAAAGTTTAATGGTTGACACATTATCACAATAAACTGTTGTTGGACCATCTTGCTTTACACTTAAACTTCCCAAAATTCTTCTTATCCATACCACCTGACATGTACAAGAAGCTGCAGCTATAAACTCCGCCTCAGTAGTGGAAAGAGTGACCACTGGTTGTTTCTTCGAAGACCATGATACTGCACCTGAATTCATCATAAAGACATAACCCGAAGTACTTTTTCTATCATCTTGATCACCGGCATAGTCACTGTCCGTGTACCTAATGAGCTTTTCATCTCCTCCCTTCTTGTAGAACATCCCAAACCTAGCAGTGCCTTTTACGTACCTTAAAATCCTTTTTGCTGCCATCAAATGAGATTCAATAGGATGCTCCATATACCTACTGATCAAACCTACAGTGAACATGATATCTAGACGTGTAGCTGTTAGGTACATAAGACTTCCAACCATTTGCTTATAGAGTATGCTATCAACTTTTACTCCCTCTTCATCATGAGTCAGTTTGAAACCAGGAACAATAGGGTTGTGCACTGAGTTGCACTGATCTATATTAAATCTTTCCAACACCTCCTGTGCGTACTTTCGTTGACTAATGAATATTCCATCTGCTTTCTGTACTACTTTTATGCCAAGAAAGTACCTCATTCTTCCGAGATCAGTCATGTCAAACTCATTCATAATGGATTTTTTAAATTGCTCAAACATTGATTCATCATTCCCAGTGAATATGAGATCATCAACATAGAGGCATACAATTAGCATTTTACCTTCATTGGCTGCCTTGATGAACAATGTATGCTCATAGGGACATTTGTTGAAGCCCTCCTTGATAAAGCATGCCTCGATCCGACTGTACCATGCTCGTGGAGCCTACTTGAGTCCATATAGTGCCTTTTTAAGACGATATACCTTGGATTCACTCCCTTTCTGTTCATAACCCGGTGGTTGTTCAACAAAAACTTCTTCATCAATTGCACCATGTAGGAAGGCTGATTTGACATCGAGTTGGTAAATCTTCTAACTCTTCTGTGCAGCGAGAGAGATGACCATTCGAATGGTATCCATCCGAGCCACTGGTGCAAACATCTCAGAGAAATCAACTCCATATTGCTGGCTATATCCCTTTGCAACGAGCCGAGCCTTGTACTTGTCCACTTCCCCATTTTCATTCAATTTCGTCTTGAACACCCACTTTACTCCAATGGTTTTTCCTCCTGGTGGTAGATCAGTCAACTCCCACGTATCCTTCTTCTCTATAGCTTCTATTTCTTGTTGCATTGCTTGTCTCCACTTCTCACTCTTCACGGTGTCATAATAAGTAGTAGGATCACTATTGGTAAACAAGGCTAGGTGAGCCAAGTTTACATTTTCTTCATTAGAGAGACCCTCACCGGTTGCATAATCTCTCATCGATATTGGTGGTCTTCGAGTTCGTCTCTCTTGAGATGCACTGCCTTCAGTCATGGCTCCTCCTACTTCATGAGACTCATCATCTTCAATGTCTTCAATATCTCCAGATCCCTCTTCATCATCTGTGGTTGTTTCTTCATCAGTTTCCCATTCAAGGTCGGTTAAGACAGCCTGCTCATAAACCTCATCCCAATTCCACTGTTCATCTTCCTCAAAAACCACATCTCGACTAATAATAATTTTCTGTGAAATAGGATCAAACAGTCTATAAGCTTTGGATTCTTCACTTACCCCCATCAGTATGCATTTGAGGCTTTTATCATCCAGTTTCACCCTCTTGTTGTCAGGAATGTGCACGTGAGAAATGCATCCAAAGACTCTAAAGTGATCCACCGATGGTTTGCGCCCACTCCAAGCTTCTTCAGGTGTCTTGCCTTTTACGGCAAGAGTTGGACTTCTATTTAATACATGCACTGCCCAGTTCACAGCTTCAGGCCAGAATGTTTTTGGAATTTGCTTCTCTGACAGCATGCAACGTACCATATTCATGATAGTTCTATTCTTCCTTTCTGCTACGCCGTTCTGTTGAGGTGTGTAGGCAGCCGTCAACTGTCTGTGAATGCCATTCTCATTGAAGAAATTCGTGAATTCATGTGACGTGAATTCACCTCCTCGATCTGTCCTTAAACCTCTTATGAATGCTCATGTCTCTTTCTCCACTCTAGCTTTATAAATTTTGAACATGGCAAAGGCTTCTGATTTTTCAACCAGAAAATAAACCCACGTTCTTCTACTGAAATCATCGATAAAGGTGATGAGATACCTCTTTTTACTATTTGAAATGAGACTTATCGGGCCACATATGTCAGCATGTATTAATTGTAGTATCTTGGAGGCTCTTCACCTACTTTCACGTGGAAAGGAGTCACGATGCTGCTTTCCCACAAAACAGTCTTCACACACTTTCTGAGAAGCTTTGAGCTTTGGCAACCCTTCAACCATATTCTTTTGTTGCAGCACCTTCAATCCATTCCAGCTCAGGTGACCGTACCTACAGTGCCAGAGAGTTGCTTGATCTGTGGTTGTCATGGTGAGACATTTTTGTTCCTTCAGTGGACAATGAGCAATCAAGGCGAACATCCTATTGCACGTCATCTCAGTCTCAAGAATTAGACCTTTCTTGGGATGAAAGATCTTACACTTTCCATGTTACATGAGCATTGCGAGTCCTCTCTCCTGCAGTTGACCAATACTCAGCAGATTGTTCTTCAACTCAGGTACAAAGAAAACTCTTGTAATGACATGTATGATCCCATGCACTTCTAGTCGTACCTTACCTTTGCCCTTCACACTAAGACTGGAGTCATTCCCCAGCTTCACTGACTCTCGAAAGCTGTCATCTATCTCAATAAAAACTTCCCTTCTGCCACACATATGGTTACTGCATCCCGAATCAAGAAACCAAATGTACTCCTTCTCAGCTTACTTAACCTTCACGTGCGCCATTAGCAACATTTCTTCCTTGGTTTCTGCAAAATTCGTCTGTGAATCCCCAGCTTTCTTTGGACATTCCCACTGGAAGTGCCCTAGGCCATGACAATTGTAGCATTCAATGATAGATTTGTCGAACCCAGATCTACCTCTTCCTCTCTCTCTTCCTCGATAGGAGCCACGACCGCCACTTCTTCCTCCTTGCTGGCCTCATGAAGTGACTTGGAGGGCTTGTTCATCCACAACTTGTCGATTGACTCTTTGTTCATGAACAAGAAGGCTACTCTGGAGTTCATCAATGGATAATGCGTCCAAGTCATTTGACTCTTCAATCGAGCAAACAACATAATTGTATTTTGAAGTCATGGACCTCAAGATTTTTTCAATAATCACCACATCCTCCATTCGTTCTCCGTGAAGTCTCATCTTATTAGCTATAGCGAGCGTCCTTCCAAAGTAGTCATTGACAGTTTCCCCAGCCTTCATATGCAGTAGTTCAAAATCCTTTCGAAGGGCCTGCAGTTGAGCACGTTTCACACGTGTTGTTCCCTAATACTTCTACTTCAAGGAATCCCATATATCCTTAGCTGTGTCCTTTTTCAAGATCGTCTTTAAGATTGAACGATCAATGGCCTAGAACAGGTAGTTCTTGGCCTTCAAGTCTTTCAGTTTCTGCTCCTTCAACGCCTTCTTCTGCAAGTCACTGGATTCAGCTCCTCCTGCTGCTGCAGTGATTCCTGTCTCCACTAGGTTCCAATATTCTTTGGAATGCAGAAAGTTCTCCTTAAGCATACTCCAATGATCATAATGCCCATCGAACCTTGGGATAGCCGGTTGTACAAAGCTATTCTCAGACGTCATAGTTATGTTTTCTCACGCTAACAACTGGTTTGGTCAGGCCCCGTGATGGGGCTCTGATACCAGATGTTGAAACTGGACTAGGTTACTTGAGCTTTGAGAATACACAATATGAAAATGCAGATATGCTTAGGAGAAAATCTTATTGAACTGAAGCAAACATCTTCGGCTATTAAATAGCCTTACATTGAACGAGAAAACAAATAACAACCCACAACTAATTAGGACCTAAAATTATGGTGAGTGACTAGATTGAAAACAGAAAAAACAACTTGTCCCTCAAATCAAGGAGGGTTATTTGCACGTCCAGGATCAACCCTAGAACAAAGGGATAAACCCTAGAATAAAGGAAACCCTAACAGCTAGACTGTTGAATATTTCAACAAAAAAAAAAAAAAAAAATTGCTTCGCTGGTCAGTCTACAATTTCAGGGGTTGGAAAGACTCACGCATTTCAGCCTTCCCTGTCCACCATCACGTGATTCACCAGTGACAAGAATCGAACCCAGGACAAGCCATGTGAAATACGGATCAACATTTTTTCAATATTAAGTTTCGAGTAATGAATAAGACATTGGGTTTCTTGTTATGATATAGAAGGTTGTTATTGCCGTTTCAAAATATTTTCAATATTAAGATTGAGTCGATCAACATTTTTTCTTTTTTGTTTTAAAGAGAGGTCAAGCATGAAAAATTTTAGTATAAATGTATTGACCACACGTTTGTTTTAATACACGGATATACTTACACTAGATGTAATGGGATAAATTGGTTTGAGCTCACCGACCACGAGACTAAAATCCTAAGAGCAACTTCATCTCTAAAGATTTTGCACCAGCACTCAGCGCATTTATCCACTCAAGTGAACAATAATAGACCCCAATGAATAGTAATAGGCCAAAGCATCTCCACCCCTAAAAAAATGAGCTGGCACAAACGATCTCTACCCTTACAAAATGCACTGGCACCCAGCCCATTTAAAATATTTTTAAATTATTTATAAAAGAATAAATAAATAAAATAGTTTTAATTTCGGATAAGATTTTTAACCAATCTCGTAACGCCACGTGTCATTATCCGAACGTACTATTTTGTGAATAGATTTTCGCTAAGATTTGCAACCAATCCCGATGCGCCACGTGTCACTATATGTTTACAATAATTTAGCTAAGATTACGATAAGATTTTCAACCAATCTTATTACGCCACATGTCATTATCCAAAGTACTATTTTGTGGATAGATTTCCGATAAAATTTTCAACCAATCCCGACGCGCCACGTGTCACTTCCTGTTTGCAATAATTTAGCCAATCTCACACCAAACTTAATCCTTCTTTTTAGCTCAGAATCCTTCTTCATCGTTTTCAAATCTTGAGTTTTTTTTACAATGTCTTCTTCAAGGAGAGTGCATAAACAATTTGTGGAGCAACAAAAAAGATTGTTGGCACAACAGGAAGAATTGATCAATCTCCAGGAAGATGGAGGTGGAGATGAGGCTTTCGCAACGGAGGAGGACTCGGATGATGACCATAGAAGGCAGAAGGCCTCACATTCCTGCCATGTCATGGAAGCTGTGGGTCAGATAGCCAAATCCAGACATGCTGCAAACTTCGATAGAAAAAGGGAAAGATGAGATAAAGATCTCTTGGAAGATTATTTTATTCCCAATAACGTATTCCCTGATCATGTTTTTAGACGTCGTTTTAGAATGCAATGAAGTTTGTTCAACAAAATCATGAGTGCTATTTGCAACCATGATCCATATTTTGTGCAAAAAGAGGACGTTTTTCGTGTTCTAGGTCTTCTTCCAAAGCAAAAAATTACGGCTGCCTTGCAAATGCTTGCATATGGAGCACCTGCAGATCAAGTGGATGAGATCACAATAATGGGAAAAACAACTGTTCTGGAGTCCTTGATGCGGTTTTGCTCTGCAATTAAAGCCCTGTACACCAATAAGTACCTTCGGACACCCACGCCAAGGGACATGCGAAGGCTTCTGAGGAAGGGGTAGATGTGAGGCTTCTGGCATGATTAGAAGCATCGACTGCATGCACTGGACTTGGAAAAAATGTCCAAGAGCTTGGCAAGGAGCTTATGGCCATAAAAAAGGACCCAAAAACATCATTTTGGAAGCGGTGGCTCCATTTGATACATGGATTTGGCATGCTTTTTTTGGTGTTCCAGGAGCTTAGAATGACCTAAATGTCATTGCTCAATCTTCAGTGTTCCACGATCTGTTGCAAGGAAAATCGCTGAGATGCACATATTGGGTTAATGGCACTAAATACGACGAACCATACTACCTTGTAGACAACATTTACCCAAGGTGGTCTACGTTTGTCAAAACAGTGCGATATCCACAGACTGAAAAAGAAAAACACTTCGCAAATTGTCAAGAAGGTGTAGGAAAGATGTGGAGCGCTGTTTTGGTATCCTGCAAGCTCGTTAGGCGATTGTCTGGTCTGCTGCTAAACTGTTTGATGTCAAGGCACTTCGGTCCATCATGATGACGTGTATTATTCTCCACAACATGATTGTGGAAGATGAGTATGATTATGATGCCGTCGATGAATATGAACCGAATCTGATGAACAACTCAAGAACATGTATCTACTATGTTCGTGACCAAACCGAAGATCCCGTGCAACATGAGCCGTTGGAACGGGATAGACGTTACAATGAATTGATCGTTCAATGGTACATTGATGTGTAAGAGCCATACTGGCACGTAACTCACCTGAATGACTTGATTGAGCACCAGTGGGGATTGCAAGAAGGTGAAGATAATTAAAATGAGCTTGTGGTTGAACAATAGTGTATTTTTTTTTTTTTTAAGTTTATTTGGTGAGGTTATGTAATCTTATTTGATGTGTTTAAATAAAGTACAAACAAAATTTGAAATTGCATAAAGTTCTAAAAATAAATAAGAAATTACATAAAGTACTAATAATAAATAAGAAATTATTCAAAGTACTAATAATAAATAAGAAATTACATCTATAAATAAAAATAAATAAGAAATTACATAAAGTACTAATAATAAATAAGAAATTACACAAGAAATTAAATAAAGTACTACAAATAAATACGAAATTATACAAAGTCTCTGGAGCTAGGGTATGTGGTGCTAGGATTTGTGTAGCTATAACCCCCTCAACTTGTTTCCGCATCTCTTTCACGCCTCCTTCGCAAGACATCTCTTTTTTTCGATGTCCAAAAATATTTTGAATTCGGAGACAGTCCTACTAGAGACTTGTTCATAATGTCACGATCTGCTTGAGCTATCCTTTCTTCTCTAAGCATCTCATTTTCTTGATTAAGTGCTTCTCTAATCATCTCGTTCTCTCGATTAACTATTTCTCTTTGTCTCTCAGCCACCGCATCACGTCTCTCAATAGTTGCTAATCTTGCTGCCATAGCAACAGCTTTTTCCTCATCTCTAGCCACTTCCCGCACCATGTTCAGTTCACCTTGGCGAGCAAGTTTCTCCATATATTTAGTGTAGTCATTTTTGGAAGAAATACCTTTTTTCTTTGATGCCTTTGTACCTTGAGGCCTAAGGGATTGACGAGTTGGTTGGGTCTCCGACACTTTTTCAGGCGTCATTTCCGTGTCTTCAAATGTGTTGCCTTCTTGTTCTATCATGTCTGGTTCTGGCGAATTGTGTAGACCCATGCCGTGCATAATAACTTCTGGACCGGTTGACACAATTTTGTATCTGGGGCAATCTTTGACAATTTGCCAACATTCCCATTTGTTGAATGATTTGTTGTGGTTCTTCACATTGTAGAAAGCTTGTGCTTGTAGTGTCTATAAATGTGGGATAAGACAGTATTATAAAAAAAATGTGGGTGTAACACAAATAAATAGATTAAAATATTGATGCGGGTGGAATACATATAAATAAATGAAAATATTGTCACTTGATCCGCTAAACTTGTCCCACTACGTAGATTACCGGAAGCACGAGAGATGGCGTTTTTCCAACAAGTAAAGGATGTGTTGAGTTTTTTCCAACGACCTTGAAGACCTTGACTACTTCTGGCGTCTTTTCCATGTATATCGCAAAACGCTTTCGTAATTTTACTCCACATTTCTCGCTTATCCATCTCATTACCCATAATCAGGTTATGAGTTGTGTGAACCCAACATTCACACAATGTAACATCTTCAATGAGTTTCCACATAGACTCTTTTTTTTTCTCTCGAAGTGTAGAAAATATTGAAATGTAGAAAGTGTAGAAAGTGTACAAAATATTGAAGTATGGTGTAAGGTGGAAGATGAGGGTTAGGTATTTATAGAAAAAAAAATTTAATTTTCTTTATTTTTTTTAATAATTTTTCTATATTTTTTCATAATTTTTAATATATTTTAATGTAGTTAATTAATCCGGACCGTTGGATTTGAAAAATATCCAAATCCAAGAGCCAAGGAGCTGCCACGTGGCCAAAGGTCATAATTCTGACCGTTGGGCCTTTTTTTTAAAAAAAAAAATTTGGGGAAAAAACGTGGACCGTTGATCTGTGATCGGACGGTCCATTTTAAAAGTAAAATTTAAAATTTGTTTTACCATTGGATCCAACGGTCTAGAAAAACTAGCCGTTGGAAATCCAACGGCATTGAGAGGGCCACGTCGCCTACTTCCGAGTGAAGAACAAGTGGGCTGACAGCGGGCCTCGCCGCTTGCACCCATGTCCCCTACTCGCGCCCACTCGCGAGTGAATTGCATGCGCAAGCCAAATAGGCCGATCCCTGAGTCTGTCAAAAATGGGCTAATTTGTTGTCTGGCGTGGGCTGGGTGCCAGGCAAGTTTGTGGGCTGGAGTGAATGGACTGACCCCCAGCTTGGTTTTTTGACTAGGTGCTGGTATATATTGCATCCCGATGGAAGTGCTCTAAGATGTGGAGCCAAAAATAATCTCAGAACATAAAACACAATAGAGCTAGCTATGAGATTAGATACAAATTTCAATTAAGTTTTTTTTTTTTTTTTTTTTTTTTTTTTTGGGTCAAACGATAGATTTTGTTAGATTAAATGTTAGACTAGCCACTGACAAGATTTGAACTCATGCCGTCATGCAAAAGCTCAAAATCTTTCCGTGTTAAAGGATCACTTGCAATTTCAATTAAGTTTTAGATTAATTACTAATTTGATATAATTTTGTTTTTAATTAGTTGCTCTGGTGCTGTGGTTGAATTTTAGTGGGATGCATACAAAAGAGAGCACCTTGTAAGGAATATGTAGGGAGGCAGCAAAAAGATAGAAGAAATTGTAAAATATAATAGTCAGAGTTTGCAACTTGTTTCTTCTTCTTTTTCTCGTTCGTTGATTTTTGTTTTATGACGTCACTTAACTACATTGCCCAATAAGCTGTTTGTTGAAGGTGAACTCTGTTCACTCAACCAAGGATCATGTACAGACACTGGGGAGCTATCCTTGTCCTCTTCCATGGAAGCTAGAGAACTATCCACCCTCAGTGAAACTATTGATCTCTGGCTTCGTATACCGGCCTTCTTCGCCATCACGCCTCTCGACGATTTCTCACTTCCATTATACGGTGATGAACATGACGACGCCACTGATGATCCCATGCATATGTTCTCCTCCATTGTTGCCCACCCGCTGCGCCGGACGTACTCTAGTTCTTCTGCCACCTCTGTCATAGAAGGCCTCATGTCACTGTGAAAAGCAAGGCATCGAAATGCAAGCTCAGCCACCTTGTTAACAGAATAAAGAGTCCATGCGTCCCTATTTGGCTCCAGAAAGGGATCAACTATCTCGTCCAAGCTTCCCTTCCCAATCCTATCGATTGCAAGTGCAGCCAAGTTGACATCAGATTGAGGTCGAGCGAAATCAACCACCTTCATCGCGGTTATAATCTCTACTAATACTACCCCGAAGCTGTAAACATCACTTCTATCGGAGAGGTGGAAGTTTTGATGGTATTGAGGATCCACATAGCCCGGAGTCCCTTGTGGAGCCGTTGATACGTATGACGATTCTGTCATCCCAAGTCTAGAAAGGCCAAAATCCGCTACCTTTGACTTGTAGTTGTAATCCAGGAGTATATTGTTGGATTTGATATCTCTGTGATAAATTGGTGGATTCATTTCAGAATGGAGATAAGCTATAGCATTCGCAGTTTCAGAGGCGATGGTGAGCCTTATGGTCCACGGAAGTCCTTGGCCCCTCTCTCGTTGAAGATGTTCAGATAATGTTCCATTAGGCATATATTCATAGACGAGGATCTGTTCACCTCCCTCTATGCAGCAACCTAGGAGGCGCACCAGATTCGGGTGGCTCACAGAGGAAAGGAGCTTGATCTCATTCATGACTTGATCAATGCCATTGGTGTCTCGACGGTTGATCTTCTTTATGGCAACCCACTCATCGTTGTGGAGTTTTCCTGCATAAACTGTACCAAAAGCCCCCGTTCCCAGCCTTTGTTTTTCAGCAAAGCAATTAGTGGCTCTCTCTATTTCTTTATAGGGATATAATGGAACACTAGAGTTGCCTGCTGCTTCGCTTAGAAGGCGCCTTGCACTCATTTGGTTTCTCAAGCAAGTTGAACGATGTCGAACAAAGTAACAGATGAAAAATAGACCGGCCATTATGAAAGCTCCAGCAATAACCCCTAAGACAAAAACCAATGCCGCGCAAGTATTTAGAGAAAACACAAGATAACCAAACATATGAAATTTTATGAAGTCCCGGTCATATTTGATCAATATATCAGTTAAGCAACAAGGCCATACGGCATTGTATCACCAGTGGAATTACAGTTCACGCTCTTATGTTTTTAAGAGTTATCATGTCTAAAAATGAGATGTGGAGAAAGAAGAAGCAGAAACAACTAAAGCGGGGAAAAAAAAATTAACATAGCTGAGCATATGATAAATTTTGAAACAAGTGTAAAAAGTAGAAAATTTACCTCCAATAAGAACACCAACTCTTGTTGTTCCCCCACAGCGACCAGACATATACTTTGAAGGATTGCACTTGGACGCTAGAGACACGGCAACCACTATAAAAACAATTAGAACAAAACGAGCCAGCTTGAGATTGTGATACCATGCACATTTCAGTTTCAGAATATCAATAGGTCAGGCAATTGGTAAAAGTTACAGATGCATTTCAATTCACATAGATAAAAATGGAATGGAAGCAGAATTCAAGGCTCGAGATCAGAGAGTAAATCACCTGCGAGTTCTCACTTCCTATGTATGGTATATTCCAACTATAACAGTTTGTACAGGTCATTGCAAGCTTTTATTTATTCAACAAGAACTCAGTACAAATCCAAGTTTGCTACATCCCCCGTGAGGAATTAAGATGCGAAATAGGAATTCAGTAGAACTTGTAAGTTTGAGAGACTATCAGCCTAATTAAACAACTTGTGCTATCAAGGTTTACGTTAGTTAATGTTATAACTTATCAGGTCCACAACATTCGGATAGCAAATAAGTTTACTACATGAACAGTTGCACCGGAAAAACTTGTGATGTAACTTTACAAGTCTTCTCCACCCCCCCCCCCCCAACTTGTATTGATCCAAGGTCCTAAATATAATACCTAGTAAAGGCATGTGCTTCACCTAATATCCTCTATAAACAAACAGGGGAAATTGCACAAAGGCTTTGACTTTCGGTGAATTCCTTCGTTGGGATAGCGACCATTCGACTCAAAACAATAAGAAAACATTAGAATAGTGCAGATTCATTTCAACAATGCTCAAATTATGCTCAAAATACTCAGATATATTCATAAACAATTTAAGCCTCCAGCTTTCGGCCTATCGACATTGCCACGACCAATTCAAATCCAGTGTGGCTGCCTGCAAAGTCCTCTAATGAATAATTGAGTGTAACAAAATCAAACTAATTGACATTCTGTCTCTACACATTACCAAAATTAATTGCAAATTAGACCCTAATATAGTAATGCAAGCCAATTTTATTTAATTTAACCCCATTTTTCCCTAATTAATTGACCTTTTGGTTATCTCGCTAAACAAATCCATAGAAAAACATAAATAGTGACGTGGCAGCACATCATTGGCCAAGTCCAAAATCCCCACCGAAACGGAATTGTCTACTTTTCCACTGCTCGTCAAAGACGATGACTAAAAGTTTACAAAGACTAAAAATAGCGCGTTGACTAACCTCTCCGGCAGCCCGACCCGTGATTGAAGCCGTCGCCGTCGAACCCATCGACGCAGCTGCATCGGTACCCGCCCGGCTTCCTCTCGCCGAGCTTTACCCGAGTACACGTGGCATTCGGATGGCATTGGCAGGGTCCCTCGACCCACCATCCCAACTCCACCGTTTCGAACTCCAGCGAGAGCGGCGACTCCCCATCCGACCGAAACGAAATCGATCCGAACAAGTTCTTGCACCCGGTCCGAGTCAAGTCCTCGAATCGCATAACTTCTGACTGGTTGTGCGGCTGAGACAGGCAGCTGATGTTATCGGCGCTGGACTTGCAGCTCTCTAAATTGAACTGCTTCCGAACGAAATCGGCCGGAATGAGGCAGCCATTTTGCGGCGCCGAGCAATTCTGGAGGAGGAGGCTGTTGTTCCAAGTCGGGCCGAAGTTCGGGCCGAAGAGTCCAAACACGGATTCGAACCGACGGTTGCAACTTGCAGGGAGGTTCACGAAGATGGCGTTTGGGGTTACGTTTTGGACTCTGAATTTGCCGAGTGTGATCTCGTTAGTTTCAACAGTTCAATGGGATTTTGCAGCTGGGTGAGAATCCAAATGGGTAGCGAACCGTTTTGGCGGATTTTCCCGATCCGCACGTGAGCATGCGGGAGCTTGAGTTTTGAGCTTTGGCTATGGCGGATGTGGAGGTTGAAAGAATAAGGACGGTGACGACAGTGATCAAAGTCAGAGACTTTCGGTGGAGGATGTGGAGAATCATATCCAATTGAGTTCAGATTAAACTGGGTTTTCATCAGTCATCGACTTTCTGCAAATTCAAACATCAATTGGAGTGACAATTTGAATAAAAGAAATTGAAATTTTGAGATTCTGGGTTTTATTAAAGAAGAAGAAAGCTTGAGACTTGAGAAATTAAATATGGCAGATGGGAAGTCCATCTGCTTCAATAAATGCAAAATCTTTACCTCTCTGAGAGCTTCTTCTTCAATGGTGGTTGGATTAATTGATCTGCCTCTCCTGTATGATTAACTGATTTGATAAATAAAATTGCATGAAATTTAATGGACTCTGCTTCTTCTTAACTCAGCTATGTTGAATTTCTGAATTTGCAGCTGTCCGCAACTCCTAAAACGTAAAATACAGGTTGGGTTCTCCAATGCCTTCTGCCTCTTGATGTTTCTGCAACTATAGGAAACGTTGTATGACAGAAAAAGACCTTGAAGAGAATGGGAAATTACTGATATGGGACATGTTGCCAAATTATAAAGGGTTTGACTGACACAGAGGTTGTGTGCGGACAGCATATTAACACGCTCATATTTTTTTAATTTTTTAATTAAAAAATTGTTTGATTTGATGAAGGTGGGGAGGTGGGGGTCTAAGTATTGTGTTTGTGTTCCCACAGCTTCATCTTCCACTATATTATTCCATATGCTTTTTCCTTTGAAAAATTATCAAACACAAAGCAAAAACAAAAATGCATATGCATTTGGCATGTGCATATTTTTAGTTTGGTAGGATCATATGGACAACACGTTTGGATGATTTATACTGCCACATGAGAATGCATCATCCAAAAAAAGCATACCAACCTACCAAAAACTGGTCTTCTCATGTTTGTCTGGCATACAAAATAAGATCGATGAGGTTTACATGGATGAAATGCTCGTAAACATATATATTCAATGTATTTTGTTATGAAGAAAGACGAATAGGCGATGGAGGAGATGAAATCTCCTTAGATATTGAAGAAAGTAGAGAGTGTTAAGGGGAGCAATGAAGTTATAATAAACAAATTTGATTAATCATTCTAGTGAAAATTTCTTCACAATGCAACCCCGATTAACATGTTCTTTACCATTTATCGCACTTTGTAAGAAACGGGTGTGCGAATGGTTTAATGCAAATTATTGATCTCTGGGATACAAGGAAGCTCAACTTATAAGTATATTTTGAGGGTCCGTTTGGTAGGTTGGATAGGGTTAGGCCTTAGCAACAAGATTAGATTGATAGAGACTTGTAAAATATGACTTGTAACTCATGTATAAGGATATGTTAGATAACCCACTTTGTAGTGGATTTATAACTCATCTTGTTCATTTATATTCATCTCACATTTTAGCACAACAAACAATCAGACTGAACTCAAGTCCATTCTAATTAATCGATCACAATATATCTCGCCGGAGGGTTTTGAAGAGCTTCTAGATCAATGTCTTTAAAACCCATGCAGAATACGTGTGATCAAAATCTTCCCCGTTGTTGTTGCTGTAGATGAGTTTGACCGTGTCAAATGGTCGTTTTCGAAAACGAAACAAGGTAACTAGTATAATGCAAAATACGTACAATGTCAAAAGATTGGTTTTTTTTTTGTTGCATTTTCCACAAACGCCTGCCGTGAAGGATAAGGAGGTCCAATTGTTTGACGATAATACCCATAATGGCCGAAATTGTTGACCATCGAGCCCCACACTCCAAAACGATCACGAGAGGGGCGTCTAGATGATTTAGGATCTATGAGTGGATGTATGATGCTTTATCTAGGTTTTGGAGGAGGATTATAATAAGAAAAACTAATGAAAAGGGTTTGAAAATTTTGAATTTTAATGATAAGGACAAAATAAAAGATAAAGTGAATAGTAACATGATTGACTTTTTAGTGTAAAAATGTGGTTTTTCGTTAAAGTGAATAATACCGTAGGCTTTTCGTTAAAACTCTCATTATAATAAGGACTACACTAATTGTGAATAGGAGTCATTTGCCACAATAAAACAGATTTCTAACTACCACCACAAATTGACATCATGCATGAGATCTCGTATTTGGTTTTAATCATTATATCACTAAACATAATGATTTGCCACCGCAAAGTGTGCACAATGATTTGCCACCACAAGTGTGAGAAATTAGCCACCACATATGTGGCAAGTTTACCACATTACCCAAATTATCGGAGCGGATATCAACAAAAGTAGCGTATGTTAGAGAAATTTCAAAGTGTAGTAATAGTACATTATCCTCAAATAACAAGCGAAAATGAGAAAAGAATACGCATGTACATAACGAACATACTACACTCTTTCTCTAACAGCGTGCCTTCTCCCAATGGTTTGCATAGTGTAGATTGGCACAGAGGATGTCACAGCTTGAATAGGGGTCAACCGCCCAGCCAATCGGGCGAGGACAGTTGCCTTCTCTACAGCTCCTCCCCCCGGGGTCTGGAGGGCCTCGACTTTTTTCCAAAATTAGAGTTCGACCGCGGCCCTTTTTTTTCCGCATCAAGGTTCAACGAATGAATGGGGCTATGATTGTACCCGGATAGATGTTGGAACCCCCAGTCCCACATCGGACAGAGGGAGAAGAGAAGAGTGCTTTAAATAGAAATACCCCTCTCTAACTAACATCTAACATCGAGGCCTTTTGTGATAAAACCCCACACCTGAGGATTGTGCAGGTGGTTAAGTGGGGACAGTATCGGTGTTGTTGGAGTGGGCCCTCGGCCCGTCGACCTGAAAATTCTACATGGTATCAGAGCCAAGAGGCGGGCCCGTACTGCCACGTGATTGGGTGGGTCCCCGTTGGCCCCGCGTGATTGTCCACGTAGGCCAAAGATGCCACGTGTTTGGGTGGGTCCCCATTGGCCCCACGTGATTGGGTGAGTCCTGACATGGCTCTACGTGGTTGCCGATGTGTGGAAATTCACGTGTGACCCATAAGTGGGGTCTCACGTGCGGGGGAGTGTTGGAACCCCCAGTCCCACATCGGACAGAGGGAGAAGAGAATAGTGCTTTAAATAGAAATACCCCTCTCTAACTAACATCGAGGCCTTTTGTGATAAAACTCCACACCTGAGGATTGTGCAGGTGGTTAAGTGGTGACAGTATCGGTGTTGTTGGAGTGGGCCCTCAGCCCGTCGACCTGAAAATTCTACAAAAGAAAATACGGTCTTGCTCAATTTTCCTTTTCTTATTGAAAGTAGCAAGCCACTCCACTACTAGTACAGATAAAAGAAAAACCCTAACCTCCTTTCTAGAGTGTCACCAACCTCTCGATCCGCCCTGAAACCTTTCTCTACAAAGTTCGTGTTGGAGCTAGATGCAACACTGGACTACGTACATTCCTATTTCTCAAGGTTTTCATTGATTTATGGATTTTTGGCTGTGATTTACATTCCTAGACTTTATCATACTTTCTGACCAATTCACCACCAGAACTCACCCTCCATGTTCACTGCCCCATCCTCTAGATCTCAGCGGTTGCCTTCTTACCAGAACCGATTCACCTTGATACCCCTCCCATAATTGGAATACCAACTCCTCGTAAGAATCCAATACCTCCAACTTGAGAAATAATATTTCTTATTTCGTGTGGACCCTATTTTTGTTTAGTTTCCTTAATGAGCAGTAAACACATGAATCTCAACTTATTTTTTTAATTTCCGTCATGGATTAGTAAACATGTCATAAAAATATTTTACATGTAAAATGTTTACTACGTCATTAACTATATTCCTTATATATCATATATGCATTGCAAGGTATGGATATAATATTATTGCTTGTGAGAATCTGATGCAAAAAAATGTTAATCTGCATGGCAAGTGGCAATCGTGAGGCGTGATTGGAGAGAGTATGACTTCAGAAATTTGTTCTGAGACTGAGAGTGATCCTGCAGACTGATATCTGATCATCTAGTCTGTAAACATTATTTTGTTTCTATCCATTTTAAAAAAGTGGCAATTTAATTAGGAGAAAATTGTTACTTAGTACTACGGTCCAGTGGTGTTTTTCTTTACTTATAAATGAAGTCTTAGGTTTGATTCTTGCGCAAAGGTGAATTTGAACCATATTATTATGGCTAGCTCAGTGTGAAGCTTAGCCCATTCTCCCATTCATTAGTGTAGATAATATAGTCTTGTAGAAAAATTAGGAGGAAGTCCTTAGGAATCACAATGAACAAACCGCTTGTAATTGGTTTGAACAGCACATAGTATGAAAAGTCTTATATTTGATTCTCACGCAAGGGTGAATTTGAACCACATTATTATGGCTAGCTCAGTGTGAAGCTTAGCCCATTCTTCTATTCATTAGTGTAGATAATATCATTTGCTAGAAAAATTAGGAGGAAGTCCTTAGGAATCACAATGAACAAACCGCTTGTAATTGGTTTGAACAGCACATAGTATTGTGTATGAATGTGGGATGTATATTGTACGAATGTGGGATGTCTATTTCAAATATGCGTAGGGCACTTTATCCCACTAGTATAGGGATGAAGGGTCGAAAGCAAACTTCTCGCATAAATAGTGTTTTCACGGAGAATACCTTTCCGGAAAATACTTTTTGGTGTCAGATTTGGGTTGAAAATAAAAATAAACGATGAGGTGATCCTGAATGGCGCTTTTGCCACGACCAAAGATTTTTGGCATTTTATCGATGTTTAGTAGGTCAAGATGAATTTTAAGTTCTATGGATCGTTTTGGAAATTTTGTAATTTCTCATTTTATTTACCTTTCACATATAGACTATTTAAACATTTTTAGGGTTAATAGAAAATCGAGAGTTTCTCCTAAACGTTTGGAGCACTAGAACCCTTCAAGGGTGATTATTCGTAATCCGTTTACTATATTGTATCATACACCAGCGAAGCATCAATCGCATCGCCAAATGAGGATCCTCTTTGGATTCTCTTTGTGAGGATTCCGAGAATCAAAAGAGAATGCTTTGAATGATATGTTTATTCTTCTCAGGAAGAGATATAATATACAATCTTAAGCCTAATCAAATAGGGAAGAATAATTACAGGAGATTACAAAGAGATTTCTCCCAAATTACACAGGATCCATCCTAAACTAGGAAATCCTAAATTATAGGAAACTATACAAGTCAACAGAATCCTCCAATCACATATGTTCATCGTACATTATGCAGTCAGTTTTCGTCAAGTATTATTTATATTTAATTTTAAATAAAAAATTTACAATGATTTCTGGTCGCACAATATATGATGAACGGATGTAATTGGATGATGCTCGAGATCCTCACAAAGAGAATCCGAAGAGGATCCTCATTCCACATCGGCATACCACTCTCACTCGATTCAGTTAAAAATAGTGTCTCTTAATTAATTTAGGCCTAATCAAAATAGCAACTTTTATTTTAACCTAACGTTTATGTGATTCGATTTCAATCCTAACTTTGTATTTATTTCTTATTTGTATGACTATTTTGCCCTTAATAATAAATATAAAATTAAATGGTAAAGAAAATTAGAACTTAATTAACTGCAATTCGTAATTTTTTTACTTGAACGTTAATTTCTTTTTACAAAACATAGCATTAAACTTATCCAAAAACTAAATAATGGTTAATACAATGAAGAGAAATATATGCTAATAAGGAGATTTTCTCAAAAGTAGAACTCTCTATGAACTCTCTGCCACCATATGTTTTTTGCACAATTTCCGTGCCAATATTATAAATCATTGTGCCAAAAACATGAGATGGCAGAGATGTTAGAGTGGGAGAGTCTAGGGCTGGGTTTGGTAGGCAAACTGTGCCAAATTCCTTGTGCCACCTGCCAGCCACATATACATAATTACCGAAAATCAGTTATCGTTAGCCAACCGTCTTCTTGTGGTTGCCAAAAATCGGTTCAACCAAAATTATTGGCTGGTTTGGTTGGTAAATCGCACAATCGGTGGTTTCCACTTCTTCCTCTCTATCTTCCAGTTCCAAGGGCTCATTTTGATTTTCAGATTGGGGTGCTTGTTCGGTTGCATTGTGTGGTTCATTTTGGGTTAATCCATGTTGTGCATTAGCAGTTGTTTGGCTAGACTCCATCGTTCTAAACATAAGCAACGCATATACATTCAAAATCATATATATATATATATATATATGTATGTATGTATTATGTATGTATGTGTGTATATAGTATCAGTAATCATCATGTTATCAATTTTGTTAACAATATTTTCTATATTTATTATGGCATGAATCATATACATATACATATATTTTTTAAACCCTAAAACTAAGGAGTCCACAGTCAAGCATGTAAAAAATACCTAAAATATCTAAATAGAATATATATATATATATATATTGGTAGCTATGGCATGCCGCCGGCATACAAAATCAATTACCAAAGTCATGTCATTAATTGTTGGTTTGGTAAAATGCCAACCGATTATGAAAAAATGCCAAAACTATATCATACCATTATGAGCCGATCGGTATGGTTCGGTCAGGTAAATCGGTTTATGGTAAAATTTTTCACCCCTAAAAGAGTCTATGGAGAGTCTCACTTTGATAGAGTCTATCTCTACAATAAATTAGACATATGTGGAGGGTAAACATGGTATAAAAAGAAATGAGAAATCATGACCTAATCAAAGAAGGAAAGTTTGCATAGTTGTAATTTTGATCAAAAGGTTTAATTTATAAACAAAATAAAAAATTTAGATTTTTCCTAAAATACATTGATACATCTGGGTGTATATCAACTTTTCTATAAAAAAAAATTATAAGAATAATACTTGCATCTCCCTTGTAAGGGGGATGCACATATCTTTACATTTGTGAATATCTTGAGCATATAAACTCAATGATCGGAACGTTCAATTTACTCATTATCTGTAGGATTTATCCTATGGGAGAAATAAATATTATTCCACCCACATGAGGATATTAACCTCCTAATTATCTATGTGATAATTAGATGAAAATCAAGAGATATTCATATTAGAATATACTTGGGATTTTCATGGGCTTTTCAGTATTTGTACACTCTTCCCAAACACTATATAAGGAGGCATTGGGGAAGAGAGAAAACACAAGAAACACAAGCTTTTCCATAGTTCAAATATTCTAGTTAGGTCTTTAGAGCTATCACTTTCGGTTCTAGGTCTTGGGAGGCAAAAACCAAGGGGCAACTTGACATATCATAGCCAACCCGACGACCTGCAAGGTTCTAGACATGCATGAAGGATCAGAGCAGTTGTTCGTGTTTGTAGGAGTGTGTTGAGATTCAAGCTTCCGAATAAAAGATACACACGTCCTTTCGAATTTATTTATAGTCTTCCAACAATGGTATCAGAGCCACTCACACACTCCTCACATGAAAGCATGAGATATATATATATATATATATATATATATATATATATATATATATGAATATGCCATGAATGTTTGTCTTTAAAATTTTCGTTTTTGCCATGCTTATTTTTTCTGGTTTTAATGCTTGGGTTATGTTCTTTACATTCATATGAGATTATGTTTAAAATTTGGTAAAGAAAAATCAAGTGGGTAGAGAGATAATTGAAACCCTAGTTTCATAATAGCATGAAAAACAAATTTTTTCAAGGTTTTTACGACCCTTTTTTTCGTGAGGTTAGAGTTGTTTTCGGATTTCATCAAAGAACTTAATTGTAGATGGTAATCTGATCTTTCTAACGACATAAAATGCGCATAAAACGGATGCATATTCGCTAAGTTATGGCCTCTGTAAATAGGCCTCGCGAGAGTGAAAAATTTCAGATTTTTCGGAAGAAAATGATGAACAATGGTTCATCTCTTCCACTCTCAGCCTAAGTACATCACTAGGTTTTTGTGGATGTTAGCTACACTGTTGGATTCATCTCAAGGAGTTCAATCCAACGGAGGTCAAAAGAACGGCATCGAACCACCAGAAGGCTGACAATGTGTGTCACGCGTCATCCACGGCGAGTGGGTTCGCGCAATATTAAATTAATTATTTAAAATAATAATAACAATAATAATAATTTTGCACCGCCGCTTTGGGCGGCGCGTGGGCCATGTTTTTTTGACACAGCTAACAAGTGAATCATTATGGTTCACTTACCTACATGAGTGTATATTTAGGTTTGGTATTAGAGACGTTTTTAATTTACTAAAATTAAGGAAATGTTCTTAATTAACCTTTAAAAAATGTCTTAAGACATGCCAAGATTTTAGGAAAATCAAAAAGAGATAATATCGATCAAATGTGCTCATGTTGATTGAGCATTTTAAATTAGAAAGGAATATTCTTTAGGAGAATATTAAAAATAAAAAAAAAAAAAAAAGATTAGCTAATTAATAAAAAATAATCAAATTAGACTGGGGTTCACTAATGGTTACCTCTTATTTGATGTGATGTCTAGGAAAAATCTTTAAGGAGATACTTTGGGTGTCAAAGAGGTTCGGTTTTTAAAAGCTTCATGCTGCCACCCCTTCCAGATTTAACCTAGCCGCATTTACGGAGGCCCAAATGTCGAGCCCATTGTCTAAAAACGCTAATCGTTGTGCACTCAATTGGATGTTGCATGAAAAAATGGATATGCTTAAAACATAAGAATGTTTAAATTAGATTTATTTCGAAAATAATTAGAAAATAGGATCTTGACTCTTAGAATTGAATGGTAATTACGAACAACTTAGTGGATTTTTCAATTTCAACCTAGAAGAAAAAGTGAAATATTTTCTCATGAGTTTTTAAAATAAATAAATGTAAGAAGTATAATTAATAATGTCAAAATTATTTCACTCTTGTAGAAAGAAATGGTTGCCAAAAATGTTATTGATTTGACCAAAGGAGAAACGCTGGTTGGAACCAGCTATGATATTTGGCATAGGAAGATCCAATATCTTCTCAATGAACAAGAGCTCTTGGAACCTTTGGAAGCTTCGATGGATAAGCCTGATCTTGAGAAAGATAGAACCACTGTAGCTCAGCTTACGGCTAGAGTAAGGTCTTATGAATCTTGGTTCAAGAAAGATTAAAGTGTGTGCTTTATTATGTTAAGCAGCATGCATAATGATCTTATTGGTGAGTCTGAAGGGTACTCAACCACCACCAAGGAGATGTGGGACCAGCTGAAATTTTCTTTTGGTAGAACCTCAACTACTAAGCTGAGAAGTCTAGTGTTGAAGTTTAAGGTTTACAGGGTGAATCCTAAGCACTATGTATTTGAACATCTTAGGAAAATGTCCAGCATGATACGAGATTTGAAAGCTGCTGGGAGTATCCTCACTGATGAACAGTAAGTCCAAGTTGTGATTAGGTTCCTCCTAGACTAGTGGGATACCCTTAAATAAATCATGACACACGATGATCAGATTAAGAACTTTCATGATATCTCGAGTCATGTTGAACCGGAAGGTAAGCGCTTAGTAGCGACCTAAAGTACTGCCCTTTTAACTTAAGGTGGGTCTGAAAAGGGTAACTAGTTCAAGGGAAAGGGTAAGACCAAGTCTGAGAAAAATGATGCAAAGCTTGCTCCCATTCTAATAAGATCAAGGCCCACAGAGGTAAACGTGGCAAGAAAGACGAATCCAAGTCAATGTGCTTTAACTGTAAAAAGAAAGGACACTTCACTCGTAATTGCACGAAGCCAAATAGAAAGGTAATCCCTAACCCTAAATTTGTCATTATTTGTGTATGTTCGCATATACATGTTGCTCACACGTCCGACAATTGGATTGTAGACACAAAAGCAACCAAGCATGTGACGCGAGATAAAAGAGGGTTCGAAAATTATCAACGCTTTCCTAGCAAAGTCACACTGGGAGTACGTAGGTGAAGGAAGTGGTATAGAAGCTTTGGGAGTTGGTTCATATTGACTTCAACTAAGCATTGGGTGTCAATTACTTCTGCATGATGTCTTGCACACCCCTGGAATGCAATTTAATTTACTTTCAGTTACTGCACTTTTATACGAAGGATATTGTTTTGGATCAAGTTGAAATTGGATATGGTTCAATAAAGAATGATTTTGTTTGCGTGGATTTGATTGATTCTTGTTCTTATACTTCTTTAGTAAATGTTATTAAACATATTAATTCTGAAACATGGCATGCTAGACTAGGGCATATAGGCAAGATAGAATGACAAGGTTAGTTAAAGAAAGCTTGTTGGGGTCACTTACTAATGTCAATATGCGTGTATGTAATCCTTGTTTAGCTGGCAAAACAGTTAGAAAACCTTTTGGAAAGGCTGTTCAAGCTACTCAACCGTTAAAGTTAATTCACTCTAACATTTATGGACCAATGAGTGTGAAGGCCCGTCATGGCGCCCTTATTTTCTGACTTTGATTGATGATTACACACGATATGGTTATGTGTACTCGATCGCTCATCTCTATGAAGCTTTAGATTGTTTCAAATGCTTTGTAACTAAGGTTGAGAATCAAAAAGGGAATACTATAAAAGCTCTTCACACTGATTGTGGACGCGAGTACTTGTCTGACCAATTCAAGGTTTTTTGTGAAAGTAAGGGGATACGCAGACAACTTTTTGTTCCTTACACGCCACAACAAAATGGTGTTGCTAAAAGGAGAAACAGAACTTTATTAGACATGGTCAGGTTTATGATGGTGCATGCAAATCTCCCCATATTTTTCTGGGGTGATGCATTATTGACTACAACGTATATACTTAACTGTGTGCCTTTAAAGACGGTTCTCTTAACCCCATACGAACTTTGGAATAATGCAAAACCCAATCTGGGTAATTTGCGTCCTTGGGGCTATGTTGGATTTGTTCACAATCACAAATAAGTTTAGAAAGTTGGGTCCTAGAGCAAGTAAACATATCTTTATAAGATATTGTGAAAACTCGAAAGGTTATATGATGTATGGTGAACATCCAGATGGAGAGAGAACTGAGATTGATTCACATGATATGGAATTCATAGAGAATGACTTCCCAAAACTTGGCGATACTATCAAAAACATTGATCTCTATGAATTGGAAAAAGATGAAGAACTCGTAACATCTTTAAGTGAATGAGGGGAACTAATTTCCAATCTGATGGTCATTGAATATAATGTAGGATGACTTGATCCGAGTGAGAGTGCACAACCCAGTGGGAGTAATGTATCCATAAACACTCAAGAGAATACGCCCAATGATGGGAGCTGTACCCTTTGAAATTCAAGGTCACACAGTTCGAAGAAGCAAGAGATGCCACTTTCCCAAACGTCGTTTTGAGGTTGATGGGGAGGCCTACATTTGCATACCTTCAGAGAAAGACGAACCTTCTTCTTACAAAGAAGCATTGTCTTCAACAGCCGAAGAAAATTGGATAATTGCAATGGAGGAAGAGATGAGCTCTCTGGACAAAAATACTATTTGGGAGTTAGTTAACCTTTAGCCTGGGTGTAAAACCATTGGAAACAAGTGGGTTTTAAAAATCAAACGCAAGGCGGATGGTTCAATTGACAAATATAAGGCATACCTTGTGGCGAAAGGATACTCAGCAATTGGGTGTAAACTATAAAGAAACATTCTCCCCTATGGTGAGGTTTGCCTCTATTCGCCTCATTTTAGCTATTGTTGCTCAACTAGATTTGGAACTTTACCATATGGATGTTAAGACAACATTTCTCAATGGAGAACTAGACGAAGAGATATACATGGATCAACCTCTAGGCTTCGAGGCCAAGGGACAAGAGCACAAAGTTTGCCACCTAAAACGTTCCATATATGGCCTTAAGCAAGCGTCTAGACAGTCGAACATTAGATTCCATAATTCAATCACTTAATTTGGTTTTGAGATGATTAAAGAAGACCACTGTATGTATCTTAAGAAATCTGGAAAAAGTATTCTCATACTTTCTTTGTATGTTTACGACATTCTAATAGTGGGAAATGACAAAACCTCCACAGAAACCACGAAAGCGTGGTTGTCATCCCATTTTGAGATGACATATATGGGTAAAGCACATTATGTGATTGGAGTTAAGATCACAAGAGATCGCTCAAGGAAACTTCTAAGTTTGGCTCAAGAGACTTACATTAAGAAGGTACTTGAACGATTTAAGATGGAGAACTCCAAACTCATAGACACTCCTATGGAAGAAGGCGCGATATTGTCCTTAGAACAGTGTCTAAAGACTAAGAAAGAGAAAAAACAAATGGCAAACGTCCCCTATGCCTCTGCAGTGGTAAGTTGCTATCAAAGTAATCCTAGACAAGCTCACTGGCAAGTCGTCAAAAGGATTATGAAATACTTCCAAGGAACAAAAGATTTAGCCCTATGTTACCAAGAAGGGGATCTAAGTTGAGAGGATATAGTGATGCAAACTAGGCAAGCAACAGAGATAAACACAAGTCCACCTCAGGTTATGCTTTTGTCCTTGGAGGTGGAATTGTTTCTTGGTGTAGCAAGAAGCAAACTTGGATTGCTCTGTCCATAATGAAGTCAGAATATGTTGCCCTTAGATCAATTGTTCAAGAAGTTGTTTGGCTTAGGAGGTTTCCACGACATATGGGAGTTACGGCTTATGCTCAAGAAGTTGTTCTTGTCTACTGTGATAGTACTTCAACTTTAGCATACACTAAAAATCCTAAGTATCATGGCAAATCTAAGCACATAGATACACAATATTATTTCTTTAGGAACAAGGTTACCAAGGGTGAAGTAGTGTTGAAACATATCTCGACCAATAATATGCTCACTCATCCCATGGCTAAACCCATAATTAAAAGCTCGTTTTTGACTCATGTAAAGAATTTGGGTTTATGTAGGGTTTAATGTGTTTTTCTTTGTATTTGACATTATTATTGAATAAATAGGCATTGAAGTTTTTCATTTCATATTTATTTATTTTTGAAATGATTATTTACACATCTTTATGAGTGTCACCAAGCTAGAACCGGTTTTTCACACGAACGATTCACCTTGGTGTTGAGATAACGAGTAGGATCAGACATTTGTGTCCTCAACGCATTGGACTGAGAGACCGGACACGTGTATGTTGAACGTACCAATATGCACAAGGTAAACATCGCCTTAGAAATGTCTAAGATGAGACTTAACAGAAGTCGAACATGAGATTTGTTTCATGCTGAAGCTTGTAAAGCCAGATATGAGTATCTACTATCTAGGTGGGTGCCAATGGACATGTGACACACTCATTAAAATGAGGATACACCATAACTTGTGCTATAACCGATTGATAGTGGGAATGATGAATTGATCCCTACTTCAATCATTGTGTGAACCACAAGGAATCTATACAATTCCACCCTTATGCCCTTTGAACTAAAGTCTATGATAGAAAGATGAGGTTTAATGATCGCTACTTTAGCACGTTTATCTAAGACAGTCAAGTTAGCTACTGTCCCAAGAGGCATGTCTGGGCAAGTAGTTAAATCAAATTAGACTGACATGAGAGTTTAAGGAAGACAGTTCAAAGAAAACACCAAGTCATGTGATTCATTAGCTGTGCGGTGTCTTTTGATATTTGTTATCAAACATAAGACATGGATACATGATACTTGTGAGACATGACATTTTTTTTTTTAATTTCATAATGAGGGATAAAGAATGTCAAGTTTGGTGTGTGACGAACAGTCTAAGGCATAAAGCGATGAACTTCCGAGTGATGCACTGCTGTTAGTTTAGTGATAGCTTAATGGTAGTGCTCCTGGTTATGTACGTTCTTTCTAGCAAGTTCGCGTGTTCCATTTCCTATATGAAGAGATAGACTAGAATGGATGTGAACTAAGTGTGTTGATTGAGACTATGCCACACCCTATGTGTGTGAGTGGGATGTGTAGGATTTATCTTATGGGATAAATAAATGTCAAAGGATATTCCACCCACATGAGGATATTAACCTCCTAATTATCTATGTGATAATTAGATGAAAATCAAGAGATATTCATATTAGAATATACTTAGGATTTTCATGGGTTTTCAGTCTTTGTATATTCTTCCCAACCACTATATAAGGAGGCTTTGGGGAAGAGAGACAACACAAGAAACACAAGCTTTTCCACAGTTCAAATATTCTAGTTAGGACTTTAGAGCTATCACTTTCAGCTCTAGGTCTTGGGAGGCGAAAGCCAAGGGGCAACTTGACATACCGTAACCAATCCGACGACCTGCGAGGTTCTAGACGTGCACAGAGGGTCAGAGCAGTTGTTTGTGTTTGTAGGAGTGTGTTGAGATTCAAGCTTCCACATAAAAGGTACACATGTCCTTTCGAATTTATTTATAGTCTTCCAACATCATCATTTGAAGATCGCACCAAATATCATTCGAATCGAAAAATCATTGACACATCCAAACGCACCAAATAAATGAATGGTTCATCATGAATGTGTTACTTGGTACCTACACCGTTGATTCACCCTATACATTTCAATGACTAAATGATCTCCGATTCAAATGATATTTTGTGGAGCTGAACTTCAAATGAAGATAAAAAATTGAACGATTCCGATTATAAAATTTGTAGCATGGGTATACATTATTTGCATAGAGGGAATAAGCTCATTCCTTCAAGTAAGGAATGTAAGTACTATCCAAATAAATAAATAAATAAAACTTAATGTAAACAATTACAGCGACATCTGTATACCCACTCCCTAATCAAAATACCAGCTAGTCAACCGCATATATATATATGGGGGTCTCGGGTGCCAAATCCATTAGCAATAATAAAGAAGTAGATATTACCAAAGTAAATATTACCAAACAGCCGTTGGAGCTGGTTCAACGACTTCTTCAAAACGTTAGTTCCCTTGTTTACGTACTACAACTTTGTGTGTACCTCTCTTGGCTGGGACTTAACGTCGTTTTCAATCAGTTGTCAAATTACAAATAAAAATATGGTTCAAAGACAGATAATCTGCTTAATAGATAAAGCTGTATTCTTTGATCGTTGGAGTGAAGTCGGTGCCAAAGCACTAGTGCATGCCAGAAAACTACACGTTAATTAATCATCGCTAATACAAAATTAAGAACTGTTTCACCGAGGTAAGATAATATTTATATCAGGTATGGATGGGAATGGTGTAATTTGCATGACGAGTATCGACATCGCCGTACGTGTAAAACAGACGGGCTTATGCAATTTGCATGATCAGATTTAACTTGGTTGACAATTGTGGGCGCATACTGTTTAGGAAATACAAAGTGGAAATTATAATCTGATTCAACCAATTTTAATCATATTGCGTGTTAAACACTACAAAACATGTGGGATAATGTTTCTTTTTTCGGTGTTTCAGTTGATATGGCCAGAAAGTATGGAGACGAGCTGAGCAAAGCCGAATATCATAGTGTTTTAAGTTTTGTTTATTTGAATTTTATCGAGCTTTGACTTAGCTTGGTTTATTTCTTTAACGACTCCAACTTGATACAAGTTCGAGCTAATCTACTTATATAATGGGATGAGATTTTTTATTAGCACCCCATATATAATTAAATACGTATACTCCACTCTTTTTCAGTGTTTCAATTGATATGGCCAAAAATAATAAACGAGCTGAGCAAAACTGATAGGATTAAAAACACACCACAAAGTAGCACACAAATGTCCTATTAATTTTCCTTATTAACAATAAGATTGGTCAATTGTAGCATATGAAAATAAGGGTCTTTCCCGCAGAAGATTATTTTATCTAACTACTTAAAATGTCACAAAAACTGGACTGTTGTCCCTACTGACCAGCCACCGAAAAATAATTATTAGACTAACTTACACTTATCTAAAGTCTACGAAATTTTATATGTAGATACTAGACACACAGAGCTACACTCACACAAATTTTTGGGATTTTTGAAGTTGATTTGATATTTAAATTAAATCAAACAAAAACAGGACAAAAACAGATTTTAAGTAGTTCGCAAATTAAGAAAAACGAGTTAGGGGAATTGCTATCCATCACCAAATAATCATGCAAACATGTTATGTTTCATTCAAATTCCTTCTATTTCCGGATGAAGATGCTCAAGTTGGCTCAATGTTAGAACTTAACCTATTACTCGTTTTTATGTAGTATGTTAAGAGAATGGCGTTTTCAACTTAACTTAGTCCCTAACATGCAATCTAGAATGGCATGTTCATAGATTTAACAAGTAGAAATCATTAAGAACAAAAAGAGTTTGAGTCATCACAAGGTATCGTAAGTACTGGCGTTGTCTTACTTATCCTAGAAATTGGTTCACATGTTAATCGCAATTAACAAGTACTACTCTAGAACATATGTAGGTCCTCATTCGACAAGGGCAGGCACACATATATTCATAGCATTAGAATCCAAGATATGCTTACTAAGTATGCATCCATAGAAAACACATAAAGAATTCATCAATGAGACAAGTAGTGAATCAATTTTCATCCGTTCATAAAAGTAATTCAAACGAAATGTCATAACAAACTTGCAATCATATTCAGGGCTTCAAACAGCCCCTAACTACTAAAAATTTAGTTACACAATCCTTAAGTTAAAACAAAAGATAGACATCAGTTTGAGAAAATAGAATCGAAAGAAATCGACTGAGGCTTCCCTTTTACTTCCTTCCCCAACGCTACTTTTAAACCAATTCTTGCTGCATCATTTTCTTCTCCTTAACTCACCGACTAATAGCCATCTAGTGATGATAATAACTGAGAGGAAATGGTAAAACAATTGTAACTCCTTGGGTAGCCTTTATGCCAATTACTACCTCTTAATCCTCATCTTTAATTCCATTTCCTCTGATATTTGAATAGGTGTCAGCTGGTTTGTTCTTAATTGCATCAGTTTTGGCTGCTAGATTTATTAGATTTATTGCTTTCAATGTTTTCTTGTCAGTTACAAACTGCTCAGCCTCTTGAGAACCTTTTAGTGTTAAAATGACCATAACTTCTTCTAGAAAAATGATATTAGTAATCCGTGAAATGCTCCACAAAATAGACATCCGTAGATTTCCAAGCATATATGGCTCATTCTCTAATTCATTCTGAGCTGTCCACAACTTGCTTCCAAAGTCAGCTGACCTGCACAGGCAGTTTTGACGAATTTATTATTTAAAATCCCACTTGTGCTATTTTTCTTTTCTTTGCTTGACAAATCCTACAAAACACAAAAACAAAGTAAATAACTCAAAAATATAAGAACTAACTAAGAAAAGACAAGTGAATTTGATATAAAATATATATAAATATAAGCTTATCAAAAACCGAATATCGTAGTGTTAAAGTTTTGTTTATTTGAATTTTATCGTGCTTTGATTTAGCTTGATTTATTTCTTTAACGAGTCCAGCTTGACACAAGTTGAAGCTAATCCACTTATATAATGATGAGTTTTTTATTAGCAATCCACATTTAATTAAAGACACTCCACTCTTTTTCGGTGTTCAATTGATATGGCCAAAAAAATAGACTGAGCTAAGCAAAGCCGAATATCATAATGTTTAAGTTGTTTATTTGAATTTTATGGAGCTTTGACTTAGTGTTTTTATTTCTTTAACGAGTCCAGCTTGATACAAGTTCAAGCTAATCCACTTATATGATGGGGTGAGTTTTTAAGTTAGCAGCCCACATATTATTAGAATACTCCACATAAAAATTAATTATTCAATAATTATATACCATAATATGAAATTACCTTTAAGTACATAAGATTTTTTTTTTTAAATGAAAAATATTTTTCTAAATACATTCCAAATTATTTTCAACATTTATTCTAAGATTCCTCTTTCCCATTGTAGAACAAAACTCGGTGACACAAAGTACAAAAAAGGATCATATAATTTACGTAACATAAAACTATACAAAGCTCGTAAAGATAGTAAACCTATCGTAATCCCTAAGAGGAAATAAAATTCGATTCAAAGAGGAGAATTTAACTTGAGACCTCTTTCAACATTTCAAGTGAAAATACAACTAGATGGGTAGCTAGTTGGTCAAAACCTATAGAATTTAGAGAATTTGACAATTGTGTTGATCTCACATTTACTGACTTCTAAAATTGCATTTAAACAGCATTTAAGACCCACTCCTCGTTTTAGAAGTGTGGTTTCTATGGTGGCCGTATAGGGGTTCAAAAATTATTTTTGTTTTATGCTAATTACCTTCATATTAAGAAATTGGTTACTAGAACATATATACTCATCTGGCACCCTTGTAATTGGTTGTTTAAGGTGATGAAACTATATCGCTCCAATTAAAAAAAGACCCACCCCCTTTATTATCACAATAATTTTGGGCCAGTGTTGTTTAGCCCATAAGAGTCAAGCCCAAGGCCCAGCCCAATACTAACTCGAATTCGATTACCTACTCATCCATGACCCGAAAGTTGCACAACCAGCATCGTCTTCTTCGAGTAGGTTAAGGTCTTAAACCATAAACCCTAGACGCTCCTGAAATTCTCCCGACACAAAGAGGGGTTGGAATCCGATGTCGAACGGAGAAGATTACGACTCGGACGCGCCGGAGGAGCTCACGGCCGATCAGGTAATTTCTTTGGGGAAAATTGAAAGTTCATGTTTTATTTCCGGCCATAAAGTTCTGAACTTTGTTCGTACGTTGTTAATGGTTACAGGGAGTACAACAAGACCAAGAACTTAACAAGCTCCAGAAAGAGCACAAAGCCAGGTGGGTTCACCTTGCTCTATTTGCTAAACAATGTTTTGATTTTTTAAGGTTTCGGTTTGTTGCTTTATAAATGTTGGAAATTAAATTCATTGGATTGAGCTGGACTGTGTTCTTATGAAAATGATAAACTTGTGCTGCGTGGCTTGATTTTAAAAGACGAAAAGCCCGAAAAATTTCGGAAATTCGGAATTCTGTTTGGGATTCTTTGTAGTGTTCTCTCAATTCTCTCTAGTCAGAGCACATACGAAATTATGTTTCTTTTTCTTATGCTTCTTGATAAAGTGATAGGCTTGAAATCGTGTTATTAAATGGAATAGATAAATGAATTCGCGGGATCACATCGAAGTTCTGTGGTTGAATTCCTATCTGATAGTTTTTTTTCCCGTGTTTATATGTTTCTAAGGCTGGAAGAAGTTTGACGCTTTGTGTTGTCTGGTATATTACCTGGCAATGTACTGAAAAAACTGCTTTCTGCAATATCGAATGATGAATGTATTTATATGTGATCAACTGCGACCAACCGCAGTAACCTCATGGAGTGATTGAGGAGTTGTTTGAAGGTTGGTGCAAGCCTGAAAATGTTCTAACACAGATGTTATGTAGACAAGTTTTGTACCTGTGATATGAGTAATAAAAAGTTTAGTCAATAAGTGTTACTGGTCATCGATTTTCTTTCTTTTTCTCTGTTTTTTGGGTCGAAGCACCCATTTGTGAAACATTTGTAGATAAAAACTTGGTGTAGATTACGGTATCCACATTTTGCATTACTTGCCTAAGAAATAAATTTTAACGGAAAATGATATTACTTTATATAGGGTGGTTCGTGAAGCAAAAGAACGTCGTAGACAATGGGCCCAAAAGAAAACACCCAAGAAAACTCCAAAGCCGTCTGTAAGTGTTCAAGATGCCTCTGAACCTGAAGCAAACCAAGAATCTTTGGGTAATGGAGGGATGCTTCCAAGCAACATCGTTGAGCTGCTTGCAGCTCGTGAGAAGTATGACCCCTCTCTCTCTCTCTGCCTCGCTTTCTCTCTTCTCTTTGTATGTAGATGCTGATCTTTAGTTACGAGATTGTAACCAAATGACCACATTCCATGTGCAGGCAAAAGTTCCTCTCGGACTCTGAGGATGAGAAGACTGACTCAAAGTCCACTAAGAAGAAGAAAAAGCTAAAAAGCTCAGGGTGAGTGACCTCTTCTATAATGACAGCGAAAGATTACGTTTAATGCCACTCCGTTATGAATGAAATGCGATCCTTCTTATAAGCGAAAATGTGAATTGCAGGGTGGATACTATCATATTGAAGGAGACACCTGCCCCTCAATGCTTACAGAATTCCTTAGCGTTCTTGGAGAAAAGGAGAATGCAGGTACCTAGATCATCTGCAGTGTTGAACAACTCCAACCAAGCATTACGCCTCCTCTCTTCTTCGGGCTTGTTAAGTAAAAAGTGACAAACTAAAATGTCAGCATTTTTGGCCCCCCGACGAGGACATGCCTACGAATTATGAACAAATGGGGACGGATCAATTCCCACGGGATTTAACCGTCGAACTTTTAGATTCTGCAGTTGTGTTGTATTACACATTGTTCTTCATCATATTTAACATATTTTTCTTTCATTTTTGTTTCATTGATAAAAGAAAGCGTTTTTTTTTTTTTTTTTTTTATCTTGTGGCCCGGACCTTCCTTTATCTTTTGAAAATTTTGTCCATTAATTTAATAATTTTAAAAGAAATCTAAAGTTCGAATCCCATCACCCTTCTTAAAAAAAAGAAAAAAAAAAAGGTTGAAATATATGACAACCCGTCCCAAATTTTACATTTTTATTAATTTTAGAAGCCTGAATTTATGAAAATGCCCTAGAGGCAAAGACTTTGACTTTCATTGATCATCGATTAGAGTGACATATGACTTATTCTTTTAGCATATCCTCGTAGTACTTGTCACTACGAACGCATAGGCGAAAGTCGTTTGCAAGTCCGAATTATAACGATATAATTACGGATGTTTGAAGTTGGTTATTTAAAGGTAGTTAAATTATTTGAACTCCCACCTTGTGGGAAGACTAACTAATCAGCCTTAAGTAAAGAGGAAAAGGGACCAATCAAATTAAAAGAAGTGGAGGACCAGTGAGAAATCAGAAAAAAATAAAAAATAAAAATAAAAAATAAAAATTAAAAAATAAAAATAAAAAATAAAAATAAAAATAAAAATAAAAAGGAAAAAGCTGGGAGCTTTTCCCGTGAGTTTTCGTCCGTACACCTCCATGACCACCTATCTTCCAAGGCCGATTCCAGCCAACTCCGATGGAGTTTTTCGACGCCACCACTACCATCTTGAAGCTCTCATTCCCTTCTACAAAACTCACCCAAGAACTACCTTGATTAACCATGGTATGTGGCGGTTGGAGGCCACGAAAGTTGACGAAAATCAATAGTGCTCCGGCCACTCTTTTCGATTTTCCGGCAAATTGGCAAAGCAATGGCCGATGCCACCACTTGGGCTTTGTAGCCCATCATCCCAGGAGCAAAACCCAACCAACTTTGACCCCGTTGGACCACCATAGACGACGAATCGACGTTGGGAAGTTTTAGGCACCCGCCGGCTTTGTGGATAAAATTGACCATCTTCCGTCCACTTTTGGACTTCGTGGCAGGGACGATAAATCGTGATGTCTCGATGTGCGTGCAAGATAATCATAGCGTGGACTCCAGGTGAGTGAGCCTTTTTCTTTCATAGGCATATAATTGATAGTTCCATAAGCACTTCTATAGTGATCTATGCTTGTTACCTACAATTAATCATTTCGAACTACGAATGGCTTGATCCCTATTTAGGGTACGTAAGCAGTCTAACAAGACGTTAGATGCAGCAGCCATATAATAAATGAGATTAAATAATTGAGACAATAGTCTTGTTTAGTGAATTGAGCAATGTGAGGGACATTGGTGGGAAGTGTGAGATTTAGCTTTATGATTTGGTGATTAATGTTGATCTTAAATCAATGCGTGAAGAATCAAGAAATTGAAGTAAGGAAAGGTAAGTGATGATAGTTAATGTAATTAGGGTCTAATTGGGCTTAGCACTGATGATTACTCTCAAAAGTAAATAGTTAGGGAGTAGGGTGTTATTGATTGTACATGTTACGCCGTATTATATATTTTGGGAATATCATGAAATGTTTGGGTTTAGATTGCATCATGGAATATTCATATGGATATTACCTGAACCTAACTACTGTGAATGCTTTGAAGTGCTATATGACGCCGCGGACGTCCAGGTAAGCTTCAGGTGAGTACATGTTGATGTTAGCGATGGTGAGTATGATTGTGTTGAGATATATTATAGCTCATAAACCTGCACCCCGGTGTTAGTGCTCACACCCGTGGCCAGGGCACAGTCCTTCACGTGATGTTCATCTCCTGCACCTTACGCTCACCTTGGATCCAAGGTAGGTGCCCAGTCCTGTCGTACAGACCACTTTAGATGGTTCCGACTCGTAGGTGACCCGCGATTATTCGCATAGTCTTCACATAATCGTAGCACTTGAGCGTATTTATTTACACCCAGTCCTATCGTACAGACCACTTTAGGTGGTTCCGACTCGTGTGCAGGTATACTTATTGAGCTATTGGCTAGCATGATTGATGAGATATGGATAAGTCGTACAGGTCATTATAGGTGACTCCGACTTATATGCTAGCCATGATTGATGAGATATGGATAAGTTGTACATGTCATATTAGATGACTCTGACTGATATATCATTTTGTATTGATTAAGTTCTTTTGGCCTACTTATTAATGCATGGTGGAGTTGATGGCAAACCGTGGTTTTGGTCATTTCTGAGTATGGTTTGGATATATGTATATATGTTGTATTGTCTTATGGAAAACGATACGGGTTTTACATTGATGGGCATTACTTTTAGAGAGGTAATAACTTTGGGAAGCTTGGTTTTATTGCTCACTCACTCTCTGTTTGGTGCCTTCCAGGTTTTAGCTGCTGAGTTTGTATGTAACAATGATCTGTGGCGAATCTTAGTATTGATGGATACTTCTGAGGGTATGATTCTTACCCACACTCATGTACCTTACTTATGCTCTGACATCGTGTGTGAAATGGGTTCGCTCCCGCTCACAACGCACTCTGGTATTTAAAATTTTTAGGTTCAAATTATTCACTTTTTTTTCTACACTTTACCACATTGTATGGCTTCATCACCTTCCAGGTGTCGGCCAGCACAGCTCGATTCAGGGTCCAAGTGAACTTTCTGGGTCAGGGTGTGTCAAAATAGTCCATCGTATGATCAGTGTTTTAATACTTTATGATCCTATGAGCCATTTTGGTTTTGTTTTTTTAGAATCGAGAGATGTTATTAGCACTTTAAAAAATTATTGTGAACTCTTTATAAGTGCTTTTTTTTTTAAATGCAAAAAATTTGAGCGCATGATAATTGTTTTAAAGTGCCAACAACAGCACACCGAAAAGTATATGATGAAATGTTGGGAAATATCACTGGAGGCATTATTATATCTTACCTACTTTTCAAAACGCTAAATTACTCTACTTTTCAAAATGCTAAATTACTCTAAATTAATAGGAGTAGCTCTAACTAACTTTGCTAAATTCACATGAAAATTCGAACTTGAATGAAAAAAACGAACATGCTAATCTAATCAATTTTGCTTTTGCTAAAAATGTATCCGCGTTATCTAATTATTGTGTCCATTTAACTGGTTGCAAAGTGGAAACAAAAAGCTTTTGCCCTATATACCAAAAACGAAATAAAAAGTAAAATCTTTTTGCCCCACTTTTCCTTCATCAGATGAGATGGTTTGTTTTTATGCCCTGGATTTATGCACAAAGTAAAAACCACCATTCAAGTCCCCATGGAGTCACTCAGTGATCTGTTTCCTCTCTCGACATCATATCAAAACATGTGCAAACCTTTGATCATAGAATTGAAATTTTGAGATGGGTTGAAAGCAGCTACATGCATAGATTATGAGAAAAGCTGCTTAATACAGAAGTGCTTCTCATCCACTACATAATAATAGAAGTACAAAATCAATAGATTTAATGTTACTAAGCCTAAGGGAAGGAGAAAGAGTCCTCCTGGTGCAGCCATGTCTCATGGTGGATGTTAGAAGTAGGGGTCGTAGGACTAGTAGCAGGTTCTGGAGAGCTCCTGCTGCTTCCCAAGAAAGCTTGAAAAGCACTTTTAACCTTGCTCAAGTGCTTATGGTTGCGAATGCGTCTGAGAACAACATCTCTGTCCAAGGAAGCTGCAGTGGGTGATTTCAAGTAGACGTGGCTTGTGATGGAGCTCTGCGACTCAGGAGAAACTTCATGGCCATCTTTGATCTTCCCAGAAGCAGCTTCTGAGAAAGTTGATGGTTGTTGCTGTTGAGCTTTGGAAATCATGAAAGCCATGAGGGGAGAGGAAAAGGAATTGAAGGCTTCTGGCTTCTGGCTTCTGGGGCTTTGTTTTATAGGAGAGTGGTATCGGTGGTTTTTGGAGTTACTGTATTAGTGCAGTTTTGTTGTTTTGTTCTAGCAAGGAAGTGGTTTTTCGGGTTTCAAGGTTCTGTGCTGCCTGTGGTTTCCTTTTTTTTTAAAGGATAAACTGCGGTATAATCCCCTAAATCATTAATCATTATCCTAGTTGAAATTGACTCTGAATTATTTTTTTTAATAAATTAATTCTTTGAACTATTTAAAATAAGTCAATTAACCTCTTGTCGTTAGATTTTATCTACTATTACGTTAAATTCAAGAGCAAATTAATCTTTTTATCAACAATTTTTACTTATCAGTTACAACTGCTAATAAAATAATGATAGGTGGACACGGAATAATTCAAAAACTTACAGCATAATAAGAAACACAAAGAAACCAAACGTTTGCATAACACACCATTTCACATTGTCCTTACACATTATTATGTGCTCACATGTCATAATTTATTGGTGGTTATAAGTGACATGTAAGAATTGATGATAAAAAGATTAATTTGTCCTTGAATTTGACAGAATTGTGGACAGAATCTAATGATAAGGGATTAATTGACTTATTTCAAATAGTTCAAGGAGTTAAATTACCAAAAAAATAGTTTAGAAATCAGTTTCAACTGGACTAATAGTTCAAAGAGTCTAACGGCAATTTACCTTCTTTTTTTTTTTAATGCCATGGACATTTGATCCAATGGTCGATGATTGTGTGATTGCTGACTCAAAGGTGTAATTTCAGTTGCCTTATTGTTTTTTATTTTCTTCATTTTTTTGCATTATTTTACAAAAGGTGGAGTATTATTGTTTAAAGTGAATTGATGCAATAGCGGTATCTCATTAATTTTGAACACTGATGGTAGTAGATTAGACCATTTTGTTTCCGTCACGTAAAAAGACGACGTCTAAAAAAAAACTTCACTTTAAATTGGTTGACTTTAAGGAATTGTTATCAACACTTTAAATCAAATGGCTCATTATCACAGTAGTAAAGATAAGTGTTTTGTTTTTAAACCACAATAAGGGTTCGAATCCTTTTAGCTCTCTAATCTAATAATTCTATTTTTTTACCAAAATAAAAAAATACATAAATAAAATTTTTGAAGTCCGAATAACAATTCTCTAAAACTTCAATTATTGTACGACAATAATTGAAGTTGGAGAAATGAGTACGAATTTTAGGAAAGATGTTTATGTTTTGGCCTTTATCTATAAATTGACATTATGTGCGCGAAAGTTAATGACCTAATTACCATTAAAAGTAATTTATTTTCCTTTGTCTGTTTCTTGTTGAAAAATAACACGGAGTTTGTTTCTGGTCAGACACCTGACGACTGATTTCTAAATCAGGTTGGCCGGCCCCACAGCGTTATCCTTCTTTTTTGTCAATTATTTTTTACATTTATTTACAAATTAAAAAAAAAAACCCCTTAATTATTTTAATTTACAAGAAGAAAATGTGGACTCAAGTTTAAGATAATGAACAACACTGTCAGAATTAACTAGCTTAACTCACATTACGTTATCTCAAAAAAAAAAAAAAAAAAAAACCTATAAGTTCTAAATCAAGAAATTTCAATCTAAACACAAGAAGAAAAAAAAAAAAAAAACAAAAGTGTTGACGCTACAAGAGTATGAATATGCAGAAATCTGTATAATTGCATAGTTAATTATTGCATTGAGTACATCGTGATTGTAAATATAAGGTTTTGTAAAAGTGTTGCATTATCCTTTTTGGACAATGATTGTTTGTCCTCCATTTCAAGATTGTCTGCCCACCCGTCCTTCCGTGCCCTTCTGTTTGTGTGATCACGGTTAAGTCACGTCAACATTTTATATTACTATTTATTTTTATCTTATTATCTCTATAAAAAAATAATATAAAATGTTGACGTGACTTAGTCGTGACCACACAAAACAGGAGGGCACTAGAAATGGGAGGGCAGACAATCCTTGTCCATCCTTTTTAACTTAAGAAATAATAAAAGAGATTCTCTTAAAAAAAAACTTCTCCTGGATATTATGTCACCTTATAATTTAACGTTAATTGTTATATCAATATTATAAAATATTATGCTAAAAATGAAGTGTTAGAGAATCTATAAAGTCCATCAAGAGTTCCACTTTTGGAAGAATTCCCTTAGCATTTCTTTTTAATTTTCTATCTCATCCACTCTCAAAACAAATATCTGCACGTTGATTTGGAGCTTCCTCAAAGATGTCCCTCCGATGGCGCGCAACACGAAAGCGACCCAAGGAAACAAAACAATGGGCAACTTCGGTTGTTTCGGATTATAATCCGAGGGCCATTACACTCTAACCAACTTTAATGTTGTTTTGGATTATAATCCGCGGGCCGTTTCACTCTGACCAACTTTAATTTAGATTATACTTAAAAAAAATAGTAACTATGTGTAAAGAAAACAAAGACCTGATCGAATAAATGGTCCATGCGGTAAAAAAAAACTATATTTAAACCCACGTGGATATTTCATGGATTGTTATTGTTATGTTGTCAAGGAAAGTCAACAGAAAGCCGCTGACAATGCGGCGAGCCACAGGGTTAGGGATACAGCGACACAACCGACCGTCTACATATGCTACAATCCCTGACAGAACAAACTTGCCGACGCCCCATTTGAGGCCGGCAACAAACTTGGGTGGTTGGCTTGCTGGGACAACTGCACTAGGATTGTTGTCTTCGGATTTCCACTTGATGTTGGAGATGAACTTGTTTGCTTGCTTCCTCAGCAACCGGATGGCGAAGCTTACGAAGAGGTGCTCGCACAACGTAAGCACTGTTGGTCCGAGCCTCCATTCCTGTTGTAAAGTTTCTCTTTTAGTTACTTGTAATGGTTGATGGGTGAAATGAAGAAAGTGAAGTTACTGCATGATATTTATCTTCCAAAAACTATTGACAGCCAACGAAAAACTAATGCGGAACAGAAATGAGCAAAACCGGTTTTAGTTCATATCGGGATATCCACATGTTCTTCCATGGACTAAAAAACTCGAAGCGGGAAGAAATAATAATGCAATTTACAGACTCGGAACATCTTCTGTTACATCCCCGGATAATGAGATATGCAACTTATCAAGTTCAAGTTTATGCACGTGCAACGATAAAAAGTCAAAAAATTAGAAGGATCATGAGCCATTTGTGTTAGACAAGACAACATGGGTAAGGTGTGAGTACAATGTTAGGACGTTTAATATCAAAAGCACTTATTTTCTGACTAACTACAAAAATCATAACAAAGAAATAAAGGTTGTGAAGGAAGGGGATCCACTTACATTTTCACCTCGAAGACGACTCAGCGGGCGAGATGCTGCTGAAGGATCTCCTTTTAGCAATGCCTTGCTCACAAGAAACCCCTTCACCCGATCCATAATCTCCTCTATGAGGGAACTGTTTGGGGGTAGGTTTTTGAGGTAAACCTAAACACACACACACACAGACACACACACACAAAAAAACTATTAGAATCTCAATCAGAACATTTTCTGGCAATGAAACATCGCCTAAATTTAAGAAAATTCTCGTAAGGTTTCCCATTAGACATGCTTTCTGTTGTTAGACTTCAAGCGTACAGGCTGACATTTTCTGGCAATGAAACATCACCTAAATTTAAGAAAATTCATGTAAGATTTCCCATTAGACATGCTTTCTGTTGTTAGACTTCAAGCGTACAGACTGACATCATTACCAGATGAAGATTCCATGCAACTCTTCCATACAATGTATGAACTCAGTCACTATCCAGAGCGATAAGTTCCAATCAAGAATGAAAACATAAACAAAATGAGTCTTATCTATGACAAACTTTCTAATTTCTTTTAAGACTACCTGATTGTCAATGACCCTGACTCTCAGATACTCCTGTCGATACACAGTGTCCAACATGGCTTGTAAGTATCCTTCAATATATAACTGCAGTAATCCAAAAAAAATCAATAGGTGAGCAATCTTCGAAGGACCAAACAAATAAAGACACCACAACATGGGCATTCAGTCCATAAAGACGTGCCTCAATGTTTCATTCTAAGAATGGTTCGTGGTATATTTTGTCATAGTCTTGTGCAATTTCACTAAGTTACTAATTTCAGACCACACTGTTAAGAGGCGGAAACAAAGGCAAGGGAAGGAATATGGCAAGGCTGTCATCAAATTACAATTTACATTAAGTAATAGCAATCAATCATTACCATTTTTGATAAAGTGATTCTATTGTAATCAACTGAACTTGTTCTACTTCTCTCTATTGAAATTGGGTTTGTGTCTTAACCTCATTTTTAATGACAAACTAGGTACTTAAGCCATAGGCATTGCCACCCAGGTGTCCGTTAGTGAGCTCAAGTCATAACATTTGTGCCCTAAAACACAGAAGCTATGCAGCCTGAAAGCTTGCCACGCAATGAAATACGAAGGTGCCCCAAATATACTGTTAGAACTCTTACGGTCTTACCAGAAGAGCATGAAAAGCATATTACCTCATCAGCCGCAGGACTCCGGTCAAGCTTAATCTTTCTATCTGGGCCACCTTCCATCAACGCAGTCCCCAGTAGTGATGGCTCCATAGCCAATTTCAGTATTCCTTGGTGAAAGCCAGTCACCTTGAAATACATGACAGTCAAAATGTAAAAGGTTCCAACAGTACATATGCAGCTAGTAATGTAATAAGAATAATCCTACCACTCCGTTGAAACCACTTGCTTCTGCACCTTTCAAAACAGAGTCTGATATCTCTGTGACTGCAGCAAAGAGTACATTTGTCCCAGCTGTTCTCAACTGCAAAGCCACCACAAAATTGATAGTTATGGGTTGGATATGTCCCGAAACTCACAAACATATTTTTAACAAAAAGTAAATATCACTTACAGATTTTTCTAGATCACCAAAATAGCGTTTTGTCCCTGAGAACCCTTTACCATCAATACATTTACTGATTAATTTGAACGTGCCTGACACATACAGCCAAAGAAGCAAAAAACATATTTCAAGTCAGAGATAAAACAGAATGACACTTCACAGTCAGGACCATACATCGTTATCTGAAAGATCTGACCATATGAATATGGAATTACAAGATAACACAGACGGGAAAAGAAAAGAAAAAAAGATGGTAACGACTTGGAATTACTAAGCTGGGTTATTGTTATGGTTTGTATATTTTTTAGGAGTACTTGTCCACAGTTTTTCATTGATTTTGCTTGTAAAAAATTTTAGTTTTTTGTTAAAAAAAAATATTATCAATGAAATGAGGAAAAGTTAAACAGAAGGAAAAGAGGAAGAATGAAAAAAAGAAAGTGTGAAAAGCATACCTAACGTCAAACCTGGGAGATTCTTTAACCCACGAGAAGGATCAAAAAACACATCAAGAGAGGATGACGCCAGATCATCAAAAATCGACACAAAATCTGGTGGAAGCAATGGACTTCCTTTTGCAATATAGACAGCCCTCATGCCATACCTAGATAATCAAATAAGCGCTCAGAAATGAACATACAAGAATCACAAATAAGACAGTCTATATGACAAGTTTACCATGAATAATGTTGTGCACATTTGATAACTAATTCACGCATCGTTATCAAAGCATGAGTGATCATAATGCCGTTGAGCTCTACAACCTTATTCTTTATTGCAGGGACCTAATGAATTACAAGAATAAGGTAATAAATGGTGAAATTCTGTATAAAAAAAAAATTAAAAAAAAAAAAAAAAAAAAAAAAAAAGTGAACTAAGCATTGAAGGTCCAACAAAAGAAGGAGTCCATCTTGTGTCACCTTTACTACACTGTGCAGTAAGGACCTCAGAGTCTCTTCGGCTGAGCTATAACTTGAATACGAGTCCCCAGGAAGAAAGTTGGCATAAATCTAAAAAGGGCATACAAACTCAGTTCCCAGAGAGTGCAGTAACTCGGGATGACCAATTATAAGTATAATTAAGACAATTTATAGGGAAATATAATGAAAAGCATCTAACCTTTATTGGGTGGATCTCAAGATGGTCAAAATAATATTGCCCACTCTTCGAATCATTAAGAGATGTTCTCCAAAATGGTACGAGTTTCATCAATGTCTCCTCGTCAAGATTTAAATCCATTGGCTGTGGAAGACAAGACCAAGTCATAAATTCAAAGCTGCAACAGCCTATGCAGTAGTGGACACAATACTATGAAATCTATAGGCCACAAGCTAACATTTATATAAGCAAACAGCACAAAAGGAAAGAAAGAAAAGTACATATACAAAGGCACAAGAAGGGGAGAAAAACGTATTAACATAAAGTATTAGGTCTAAGTGGTGATTTACCTGCAGAGCAATAGATGAGTATTTAACTTGTACGACATTGGAGCTAGTTGAAAGGAAGACAACAACAATTTTGAGTACACAGTCATTTGAATCATTGTAGTCTAACTCATGTCTACGAAGCATTGCCGCAAAAGGAGCTCCCACCCACTTGTGCTCCAGATTAAGTGACTGCATCAAATTCAAGAATGCACCAAAAGGTTATTTAAAATAAAATGAACAAGCATTGTACTAAGACCCTCCTCGACAAGAAAAGAACAGAAGACAACTGACATGTAAAGTTCACTGACTCTCAGTAAGGCAACAAGCATATATATAATAATAATACCTGTACACAGATCTGGCAGAACTTTTGCTCATAAGTAAAGAGAGAATCAAAGTTAACATTCCCAATTCTTGCAGCTATGATTGGTGTATAAGCTGAAGGTCCCGTTTCATCTCCATCCTTCAGAATCAAATAACCAAATAAAGTATTCAGTAGAATAACATTGTATAGAAATCTGACACCATGCCAGCATTAATAAATACTCTCTCCGTAAAACAATGATGTAAACTCAAACGGCAAGACCATAGGCAACTAGAAAATTGTCAAATAAAATAAAAACAATTTTCATCAACAATGGCTATTCACTGTCATTCATATGAAAAGCTCGTGATTGAAGTAAATTCTTAATAATAAAAGCATAATAAAAGCAACTTGAACATTGTCAAGTAAAATAAAAATAACAAAATCACACCTACTGCATCCTACCCTCCATACGCATACATGCACTAGAAGTCAATATCAAGGCATTCAATTTTTTTTCCGCCAGGTGTAAGTGAGGTTTAAATTTTTCAATGGTTAATGGGTTCAAGTACAAGAACTAAGAACTGAAGCACAAAGTCAGCAACAGAAGTTTATGTTTCAAGTGAAATAGAAATTTAAATATATTAAAATTATATGTTGAATGGTTGAGCCCAACCATGAACGACAAACAACAACGGAGGTCTGAATCCCATTACAAAATACAGATTTTCATTATAACACAACTGCAACAAATAAAAAATATAACCTTCAGGAATCCTACCCCTGAGATCTAATATCTTGTGATAAAGACAATTAGTAACTCTCCAAACTTAGTGCAAATGCAGACAAAATAAAAGGATCTGGGCAGGAGCTTGCATAAAATATCAAAAAACAAAGCAGAATAACAGTATGGTGACCTAAGTGTTCAAGATAACTCTTTCACTTACCTTTTTTTCCTGTTCAAGTAGGTGGATTGTAAATTGAGGAACTCTTAGTTGAATTTTCTGACATGAATGAAATGATTTATCGCCCTTGTGGCTCCTGGAAATCTCACAAAATCTTAAAACTCTAGTTGGACCGTCTGCATATACTTCATACCCCACCTTCATCATCTCCCTGGCATTTAACTCACCAAAATCAATTCCCTGTTCTCCTGATCTCTTGCCCAATGGTAAATGAGATGCCAACCCACTCTGTTGCCTTGGTTTGTAGAAAGGCTTCCATGCCCTCACCTTATCCAAGTTAATTTCACGTAGCAGAAGACTATCTACAAGAAGAATCAGTAGCCCATTAAGCCACTCATTCAACTACCAATAACCTTGACAGTGACGAAAAATCATCATATCTTATGGATACCCTACAATGGTACTTTCAGTATTGCGCACTCTTTGCACATGGGTGTTGATTTATTAAAAACCTTACTTCCATGCCATAATTCAGCACCCAAAGCATATAAGAAACATATGTGATCTTGAAATGAATGAGAAGATTGGTCTTTGGACTCTTTAATGTAACAAAGATGTGCTAATAAGTAAGTTGCAAGTTTATCATCTCCATGTTGACATAAACTACCAATCAAAGTTATTATTATTTTTTTTTTTTTTTTTTGAGAATAAAATTATTACTTTAATCTAAGGAATTTACTTTGAAGTACTTATACAGCAAAATAAGAGATCAGGGGCTACCATTGATTCTGACAACCAACTTATGAGGGAGAGTCGAATCATCCCAGACATAATCGGTACCACTTTCAGATCCAAGAATCTCAGGCTCCAATGAATCCTGGAAAAAGTCAAGTAACAGAAAGTGCAAATTAGCACACAAGTCATGGTCACAATCCGTATCTAAAAAAATCAGCAGTTGAGAAATAAAGAAAAGTAGCACAGCAGAACCTTCTGGTAGTAAGTTACAGATACATCACACAAGCGATTCTCTATTCGATATGGTAGACTGACGTTTGGAGGTTTATGGAAGCGTAACACAAGAGAAGAACCTTCTTCCACAACATGAACAGCAGCAAATTCTGTTACATTGCTTTCTACTGCTGTCACTTGGTCCATACAAGGCTTTTTGAATTTGAGGAAAAATCTTCCCAGAGAAGCAATGCATATTGGCCCTGACCAACCTAATTCAGACTCATGCAACCGAAACTGGAGATATATTAGTGAATCTTCATTAACTTTTCTGTGCTTCTTCATAATATGCTCAAATAAACCGAACTCTCTCTTCTTGAATCCATCCCGAAGCTGGAGAGCTGCCCTCTGCTTACTGCTTATGAGGATCATGCCTACTGAGTCATCCTTTTCCAATTAGAAATGAAGAACGTCAGAACACAATGAAAAAATAAACACTAAAATGCATGAATAAAAAACAAATCAATAAATAAAGATGTGTTAAAATAAACGAAAAGGAACCTCCAAAATATAACATTGAGAGCAAACCTGTAAATAACATTGACGAACTTGGATACTTTCTTCTGATTCATTAACTACAACATGTCTTGGGACCATCGTTACTATTTGTGATGGAACGACCACTTTACTCAAAGGTGGTCCCGTGGAAACCCCAAGCTTTGTAATATATTTGACTCCAGATCCGTCCTCCACTTCCAAGCTTACTTCCGCAAGGCCCGATAAAGCATCCAAGTCGATCAGTGTCTCTGATGCATTATCTTTCAGAAATTTGAGAGACACTTTGTTGGGTCTGGAAACAGAGGGTACATATGATGCCCGTAAGGCAATAACAGGAAGACCTGTAAAAATCATGCAACTAAAGAAAAATTCCTATGAAATAATTTTTCTCACCGTAAAAACCACGATCCAATTGACTTTGGAGGCAAATATAATCCCACCTCTGGAGGAATGCTAGAACCATAGTTCTCAACTTCATCCCTGTACATAGTTTATGGCTATCAATTAGGCAAGATATGGCAGTAGGCGCAGTGCTTAATACTTTTCAATATTAATGGACAGAAGGAATACCTAGAAAGAGGCTTCTTATTAGGGGCAAAGAAATAAAGGGTAAACTCTGTATCATTTCTCAGGGAATATGACGTGAAAATAGCAGCCTGCAAATGGATAAAGAGACTAAATCCAACAAGATATAGAACTAAAATAATTAGCCATGTTTTGGCAGAACTCGTTCAGCATGCAGAACTCGAAAAAAATCCAAAATGTGCTTTAGGCATCTTTTGTCTAGATATACATGAAGAATATGGTAGAAACTGGAAGCCATAGCAGAACTAACCTCTAGCGTGCCCCTGTTCCCTCGAGACAATCTTAAGGAAGCAAAATGTTTTCCCCCACCAAATTCCAGATCAATGTCCAAACAAGGGACATCACTCTTCTGCTTCAGTAACTTTTTTACCCAATCACTGCTGTTCACTGGTTTGCAGCTTGTATTATAAGCAGTCAAAGTAACAGTAAAGTAAATTATGGATGGATTCGCATAAAAGTCAACCGTCGAACCACATGACACAGTTGATTGATTTCTGTTGTTGTCAGACCCAGTAGTGGAACATCGATCTGCAATGGGACAAACAATTTGACTTAGAAACTGTCAAATAAAATAAAATAAACAGATGATGATACCAGCAGATTCCTTTTGCTTACCTGATTCACTTAAGAAAACATGTATCTCAGTGTGCAACAAATTGGATACACGTACAGTAGGAAGAAGATAAATATCCTTTTGCTCTTGCAGTGCAACTGGTAATTTGCTATTTTCAAGACCATCCGTAGACCTATTAGGTTCTACAACAGGAACACTTCTCCCAATACTCTGAACTAGAAAATGCATGTTGGAAATACTGGACCCGTCAGATTTAAGGATACAATATGCAGTGCTGAAGGAACATTTCACCGATTCGGTAAACAAAGCATTCCGCACTCTGTAACTTAATCTATCAAAAATTCCAGAGAGACGGACTGCCTTTCCACCTTTAAGATCATCTGACCATTCCACTATGAGTGGATTCTTGGAATTCATTAACCCATCTGAAATTTCAGGTCTAAAAGACAACAAGAAGTCACCTGCATAACAGTCACCATTAAGGTTTCAGAAGATAAGCAAACAGCAAACAGCAAACAGGATAATGAAAAAAATGAAACAAAGGATAGCATGTCCTAATTTTTCTTTATAAGCAAGACAACATTGTTATGCCCTTGGTAGGTGAACACGTCTATATATACTTTTAACAACCAGAAACAGACTAAATCTCTCTCTTGGCATCAGGCTTGACACGTCTCTACAGCTATTGACAGCAATAATAGAACAACACTGTGATCAGCCTCGCAGAAGCCTAAGTTTCCAGATAAATTCACATTCCGATTACCAGGGTTATCCTTTACTTTCCTGAGTTTAGTGGGAGGCTTTACAGGATATATACAGTAGACAGAATTGTGCAAATGCCCATAGATGAGATGAAAATCAACACAGATGCATACAGTCAAAAAACACTACCTATGACTTTAAAGTGATGCACAAATAATAAGTTGTCCGAACTGATTGATCACGTTAAGAGATATATTACGCATGGACTGAAGTCAATAGAAATTGAGATTATGATTTAATTGAAAAAAATGGTGTTGAGAACGCATACCAACAGCTAAAGACATCAGTGCCTTTTTTTCTCCACCAGACAGATTTATAGCACCAAACATGGCCATGGAGTCATCAACTGTATCACCCACATTTAGCACCTCAGAAGCAAACTCATCTTCCTTCTGCTGAGCTCGTCGAAATCGTAGCTTTACAGGCAGTCCGGTTTCATTATGTATTCTTGTCAGAGGAGAAATAACAATTGACAACCCATCCTACAAACAAACAGAAAATTAATAACAATGAAAGTAATCTGAATAGTGGAGCATCTCTATTATGTATATACAGAGCAGAGCAATGGATATTAATACCTCGGACTTCCTTGAAACATCAACAACAACAAATGGCCCAGGGTAAGTTCTTGAATCTGTCGAAGAACAAAAAATAAAAAAGGAAATATTAATCCAAACTTGACGACCTTTAAAACTGAATAATTTGTTATTCAGTTCAATTGAACTGTTTCTATCTTTTTCAACACTTAATTGAATTTAACAAAGAAACTAGCAAAGTAACATTAAAAAATTAGTTAGTTGGAACAGAATTAAAAGGAGGTCAATTAGGCTCCTAACTCGTTCGGTTAGTTTTACCTTGGCTAACTTCTCGGCTGAATCAGCTATTAAAGTACTTCTCGGCTGAATTGGCTATTAAAAACTTAGCCATACTAATTTCTGTCTACAATGCATACAGGTCAAATAAAAGCATGCACAAGAGTGCATATCAATATCCTACATGTATGACATTTTTTTTTGTCAACTACATGTTTGACATTGACAAATAACTGTTTGTTTTAAAATTCACATTCCTACATTTCGATCACTTTGGAAGCATACTTCACTTCACCCTCAATCCACTATGAATAAATCCACCTTTACAATTCATTTGACTTTAAGATCCAACTCTATAACCATTTGGACAAGTGAAAGGAAAAAGAGAATTTTTTTTATTCCTTTTACTAAGATAACAGAGAGAATGAGGTTGTGACCATAGGCTGATTATAATAATCAAAGCTCTTTATATTCAAAGAACAGGGGAAAAGTCACAATACTTATAGAGAAAATAGAGCATACCCTGAAGTGATGTTATGCGTGTTCTCGAAGCAAGTACTCGAGCATCTAAAAGAGAGACCTCAATTGATTTAGTCATAAAAGATCTATTAGGATCAGTGAGTTGGATTGATGCAACTGACGCAATTTCTGAAGGTTTGTTTTCCAAATCAGAGCACCTTCTGGTTAAGCAATAATTAAGATCAGTCATTTTCCTTTTTGATAAGAAAAGCAAACTTGATTAATAAAAATAGAAGAAAATTCAAGCAAATGCATGAGAAAGCATGAAAACCAGTTCAATAACGTCAACCCAAAACACATAAAACCCTTCCCCACCAACCAAGAGAGAGAATGCATATAAAGATCCTACAATGCTAACTTTAAGACTTACCAACAAGAGATAGAAGTTTTGATAAATGAACCTGTTACTCTGAAAATGCGGAACAAAAAACTTCAAAATTTCTTAAACCATGAAATATCCTAGTCAAATAAATGATTTATTGAGTCAATTCAAATCAATTCCAAATTACACGGTTTCTTAATGCTAATTAAAAGGTAATCAAGCTCATATGATAACCTACTTAGCATGCATGCCTATTACTTGAATTTGCCTTCATTCAAGACATCAGGGCAAACTTAACATTGATGTCTAGCATACTGAAAGCAAACTTCACACGTTCAGTTTCACATGCCTTAATAATGCTAAAGCAACATTAATGAACATAACTGCCAAGTTTCACATAAACCATCATAACCTGTAGAGCTCAAAACATGGTACACTTTTATTACAAAAAATGGAAAGTTACGTTAAGATATTTCATCTGACCCTGTCTTGACAATGTGGATTTGTAAAATTCAGTATTACAATAAGCTACCTTAAAATAATGGACGCAGACTGCCTTTTGGAAACTGTTACACTTTGCTTGTCAAAGAAGTGACATAGAAGGTTCAATCCTGACTGGTTCACCACCTGTCATTGTAGAGAATTTGTTATAAAAGCCACAAATTTGTGGGGGGGTGGGTGGAAATAATGAAGAGAAAAAGTCCACCAATATTGCAACCTTAACAAGATATTGTATTGTGGAGACAACAATAGTTTAGTGCAATAGCTCCTTACACATTCTACTATAAAATGTAAACCAAAAATACATATATAGGACCAGCTAGATGTGGCACCAGGCACCAATAGCAGCACATATTCCATTAATAAGTTTTCAAAAGGTGCCCCCCAAAGGTTGCATGAACTTATGAAGTCTGTAGTTTCGGAGAAATAATTGTAAAACACAGATTTATCTAGACATCTAAAATTATACATACTAAGTAGGAGAATACAATATCAATATTTAAATTCATTTCAGACCCACCCTATTTCTTATCACTAGTAATTAGAATTTTATATAAACTCATGAACAATAAGGTTGATCGATTATCCACAAAAGCAGAAGAGCTTTAATAGCAATTCACCAGAAGAGTATCCATTGGGGTCCACTGGAACTCACTGGTGGTACAGCTATAAAGGCCGGTGGAAATTCATGGAATGTAGTAAAAATATTAGACAAATGAATATACAGGCTACCTTAACATATTGATAAACTAGAATTTCACTCTCACAAGACAGATGATAGGCATAGAAACCAGGTTATGCATGGTTGCATATGCATGCAAAGATTCATGGTTAATTAAGGTTGTGCTATCAAAATCCCTGGGAAACATATTGACGTCAAGAGAATATTTGCTACATACACTATTTTCCATGAAAGTACAATATTTGATGCTTCATAGATTGATTACATAACAGGGTAGCAAACCTTGCAGCAATTGGCCCAAATTTTAGTACTTTTCACTGAATAAGGACCAGCTAAATGTAATTTCCCGATTACAAAGAGAAGTATGTCCATTGAAAGCTCGGATAGGGATACATTCAACTGTGAATAGGAAATAACAAAACTTCGTTAAGATAGAGGATATATATGAGAAAAAGAGTGCTTTCTTCTTCTCCTCTGGTTTTAATCATATTTGATCGGTCCTTAAATGATAAGATCACAAGATCATTCAAGAAACTAGAACCTAACCTCTTTAGTTCTGCAGTGAATATGAACAGGTACTCGCGAAACAGCTTCAGATCCCTGAAGCTGGAAGCTAGAACGATAGAAGATGCATATTTCAACTGGGTGGAGAATCTCTCTCCTGCATTTACATAAGAATAGAGACATGTATCGAAACATAACCAAAGGAAAATGTATTACAGAGTAAAAGCAACCATTAGAAATTAATAGAATCTGTTCAACTTTATTCAGAATAAAAACTCACCATAAGTTTTTTTGTGCATCAAAGTAATCTAGAAGTGCAGTTGACGTGCTTATCACCCTCGTTTTAGAAGGGAGAATTTGGACAGTAAGTTTGGTTCTGTCAATGCAACCACGAAGGAGAGGAAACATGTTTTTTGTATCTACAAGTTCATGGAAAACGGTCAAAGAAATATTGTCAAAGGTAATATCAATGCAAGGAAGCTTTCCACTTCTCACAGAAGTTTTTCCATCATCCCTGAGTGCATCATGTTGCAGACCAGTTACAGATGCCTCCCCAAGGTAACTATCCATCTTTACATCACGAGCTACAGAAACATTATGGAACACTTTCAACTTGAATGGATTTCCAGGCTTGGGAACAAACTCTGGAATCCCATCTACGAAAGCAACAGCAGAGTCATTCTTCTTGTTCAAGAGGTAAAATGTCTTTTGAACCAATTGATTGTTGGGCTCCCAGTCAATGTCACCGTCAGTATTTTCAGGCTCACAAGAAAGTGCTCTCCAAAGTGCCCACCTATTATCATTAGCGCTAGATAAGTCAACAAAACAAGATCCTGGACGGTAATTCAAGCGCAAAGGCTCCCCTGTGCCATTCTTAGCGTACAATGATATCAAGGAGAACCATGAAACTGATGACTTCCATCTCCCTTGATTTTGATACTTGACCTACATGAGTTTCCGTAGAGACGGCACACAATGAAGGTAAGAAGAGAAATCAATTAATACAACCAAAGAGTCATACAGACCGAGTACAAAACGAAATAAAGTCATAATTACTGAAACATAACACAATAGCTTAATGGCTTTATCATGCTTATACATTTTCTGTTGTTCATATTCACATGGCTTGTTCGTTCCAACATAACACAATGGCTACCTCAACCTCTGAAAGTATATATTAGAGTATCTTGACAACATAACTCAAACAAAGAACCAAAATATTCAAATCAAATAAAGGCCAAATAGCCATGCAGCAGAACATCCATTCTGATAGTCAATGCACATAAATTATCTGGTTATCTCCTCAAAGTACCATTTTAAGAGAACAACCGAAAATGTGATTTGATATCAAGTTAGCCCCTCAAAGTGCTATTTTACGGGAACAACGAAATATTTGTGTGATTTGATATCAGTATTTAAAACGAAATATTTTAGTAACAAACAGCTGCAAAATGATATCACTACGCAGAAAGCTACTTAGAACTATTTATTTAAATACCCTTTTCCTTATATTTGGAACACTAGTATTCATCTTGAATCTTTGGTCTAGCCACTAGAACCATGTAGTACCAAATGTATCATACCCTGAAAAGAGCCCTTTCCCCAACAAGAGAATAATGAACTGCACCCGCCACACTGTACTTATTCTCCTCCCCCTCAACGGTAAAATACATGTGCTGATGGACATCTTGAATTGCCACTATTGCACCTACAGAACAGAATATTTGTTAGATCAAGTGCCTTCAAATCTGCAAGCAAGAGGACTTATAAATTTGGGGAAGATGTATACCGTTCGGAACCAACGTCTCCATACTGTTTTTGAATTCCTCGCCACTGGACATGTGCCTTCTATCCGATTCACTGACCATCTCTTTTTTGGTTACCTCAGAGAAGGATGAAATCATAGACAAAAGCACCTAATGAAATAAAGCAGATTAGACCCAGTGGCACATGACTTGGAAATAAGACATTAATGGTAATCACAAGTTCAACAATACTAGACAAAGAAACAGCAGCATGAACCCGTTGTTCAAAACGTGTAGAAAGAGCCAGAGTAGTATATACTTGCTCACCTGTATTTGAGATAGGGATATTGTGATATCGAAACCTGAAATAGATCCACTTCCAACCCAAACCTCATTCAAGCACAAAGGATCACTTAAAGGCATCTCAATTGACATGAGAGCACCTGCATGCTTCACGACATGACTTAGACGGAATGCCTCAGGCAGGGAATTAGGTACAGAATACTCATCCTCTGAACCAGGATCTCTTGAAGAACATGCATCATTAACAGAAAAATGAGAAATTTGGATTTCATTTTCCACAATTTCTTGAAAGACCCTAGAAAGTATTGACAAGCGAGAAAGATCAAATATAAGTTTTCTTCTCATGTTTTCCAATTGAAACTTAAACTGGACATCAACCTCAAGAACAATTTCCTGCAAACCACCTGCAAACATAAAACCATTTTGTAAATCACATAAGTAGTAAGTGTGCATCTGACACACAGTGGTGAACAGCGCATATACCATTTTCGTCTTCAATCAAAAGAGCACAAGAAAACTGAGATAGATTTAAGATGAAAGCTTCCATCTGTGTGATCTTGGCATGTCGAGATGTACAGTGAGCCTCTTGCATATATTCGTCGATACAATGATTATTTTGTCTGGTCATATGCACAGAAACTGCAGCTTCTTCAATGTGTTCATCAGACGATCGTAAACAAGATACAAGATTTGCAAAACAAAGACGATATGAAGCAAAACAGTTGATGAAGGTAGCCAAAGCTTTTATTTCAAGGAACAGAAAACCACCCTGCCCAGTAGCATCATGAGTCATTTACATGTAAAGCTTACTTAAATTGAGAAAATGAATGCATGGAAGGCATGTAAATATGTACCATCTATAACCACCACAAAGAAAAGATCACCATTACAATACAAAGATCTAAGATCTCTAGCTATGCAGACGTGAAAAAAAAAATGAAAATTGCACAATTGCTTTTATCAAAGACCGTCAAGAACAAAATTGCTTTTATCTGTGTTGGGACCCAAAAAAGAGTCCCCAACAATAATCTGATGCTGTTGCTTTCACATTTTTAATGATGACAATATAATTCAATTAACAACTGGAAACAAACTTCATCATTTCAATTCTAATGTTATTTATCTGATTGCCATTACTGGAAAATTAGAGAAATTGATTGCTTTAATTAGACATCCAAGCACTTAACTGAAACTTACTTCAAAGTTAAAAAGTAAATTGTATTTAAAGATTTTTAAACCCAAAAAGTATAACGAAAACCATTGATCCCTCTCTAATTCACACAAAATGAAAATAAAATTATCACCTGAATTCCGCAACAGATTGTCTGAAATTCACCACCAACATAAACTGAAGACACAAACTTGTTTAATTGATCTCCGTTCATAACATTCTTTGTTGAGTACCTTCCCATATAAATATAACCCAATGTAACATTTATCAGTAACCAATGACTTGCATCAGGTGGTGGAATATTTGAAGCAAATTCTGTCTCCTGAAAAAAGCTACAGTTCTGACTATTTGGGCTTTCAGAATCAGTGGTGAATGGAAGATTTTCCACGTGCACTATTTCACCAACAGAAGTTGAGGTACCAAGTGCATTACTAACACTACCTGAAGATGGGTTATTCTGAGAGAGAGGCAGCAATAAATGAAATACACAACTAGAAAGTGAGAGTTCATATAAGCAATCAAGAGATTGCAGTAGATCACCATGTGCAGAATGATCCATACTTTCTCCTTTTTGATTCTTATATCTAAAAATTATAGACTGGATTTCTGATAAATAAGAAATAACTTTCCCTTTTCCTTCTGTTGAAGATATATCAGCAGTTGTTTGGTGAATTGATATCCAAATGCCACAGTCAGGCAAGTCATGATCAGCTAACTTTTTGCTACTTGAAACATCAGAGGTTCCTATACAACTCTTCAGATTACCACTGATCCTTGACTTGTGAAGAATGATATCGATAGACTTGAGTTTGAAGGACCCATTAAATGAAACTAGGAAACTGCTATAATTGAAGGGAGCTCCATGTACAGTTGTCTCCACATTCTCAGATTCAGGAAAAGCAAATTCTTGTATTGCAAACTTAAAAGGCGAGTAACTTAGAGCTGCAAAACTGCTAAATGAATATGACATTGCAGAAGATAAATTGGCAAGCACCTGTCAGAGAGAATATTCTCAGTCAAAAATGGTATCAAATCAAATTGCCAGTGCATTAAGATCACCAACAGGGGTAAACTGTATCATAATGATTTATTAAAAGTATTAATAAACAATAACATCATGCCTAAAAAACGAAACAAAAGTTATTGATTTTGGATAGGCAGAAGACAAACACAATCACCTGAAGGAAAACATAAATCTCATCTGTATATGACAAAATAGTGAATCCTTCAGCTGTCCCATAGAAAGCTGCTGAGAGAGCAACAAAATTTGTGCTAAATGAATGAGCATACTCCCTGCACAATAAAATAATTCTTACTATCAGGACGAGACAGATAATTTTGTCAATATGCAATGCACTTGTATTCTGTTCTGGGTTTGAAGGGTAGGAGTAAATGGGGGGAAGAGAAGGTTCTGTTTTGCATCTCATTTCTTATGATCTTTAGAATCACATGCTCAGAAAAGGAACAAGGAGAAGAAAAGAAAAAAAGCATTTTCATTTCCCAAAAAAATTGGAAACGTGAAAAGAATAGTGAAAGAGGACAGACTCAAATGAAGATTTACTCAGTCAATAAAATTCTCAATGCACTTGAAAATAAGAAGTCATCCTAATAAAGAATGTGACAAGAATACTCTTAAAAACCAATGAGCAACATATTAAGCCTAAATGAAGTTCACGAAAACCATAGGAATTTACTCTCTGTGAAGGGTAAAGGGTTTAGAAAACATAGATCGAATGAAAACTAAGTTGAAAATTTCAGTAAGGCAACCATCGTTTTAACCTCTCTGAAATATTGGAGAAAATAGCACGTGAGATTAAGCTATCAAACCTCCAGGAGAACAGATATAGAGTGAAACACAGCAAGAAAATCCTACCTTAAGGATGACATCCACACAGTCATTGGCTTCAGAACTAAAATGTCACTTTGTTTTTTTCCTGCTGAGTCAATCAGGTAAGCATCTAAACCATCAACGTGTAAATAAAAACCAAGAGAAACTGACCCCTGAGATTGATACTTTCCATTATCTGATTTAAATTTATCAACTCCGAGAGGCTTCTCCAACCTGAGGCACTTTGTTTCTACATCATCAGCTCCTGAGGGTGCAACAAATGATGCCAGATCAAATTGTGAGGTTGGCCATACTGCAGCCTCTATGCTGTGCACATCAAATGCAAGGTGAAAATCCTCCTGACTCACTTGATGATTTATGTCTTTGCTGCCACGACCAAAACTCTTTCCCAATGACATACGGATGTGAGGACCAGCTGCAAATATCCCTATTTGAACATGTTTCTCTGGAAGCATCTTAACCAATGCCATTTCCAATCTATTAGCATAGTGCGTGCAAATGCTATCATTACTAGCTCTTGGAGAATGTAGCAGAACCCCTGACTGACCATTGTCCTCCGTCCAGCATAGAGCATGTTGTATTTGCTTTAAGAGCAGAGATACCGATAGTATGGAGGGACATCCCAAAACTAGATTCAACTTTCCCATAGTCAAAAACAACTTCGAAAGCCCAGACTCTGAGTTTTTGAGGTCTGGATATGTCCAGTTTTTAATTTCACAGAGAAGGAATGGGTTTTCAAAGTACTGAATCTCACTTTTTTCAAATTTTTTGCAGGATCTTTTCCAGTTCAACCACATGTCTCCAAGAAATGTTTTCAAAAATGAGGCACAAGCACCTTCTGCATGATCAGCATAAGCAGTTTCGTAAGTTTCTGAAAGGGGAAAAGTTTGTGCTGGCTCACCCCACAGAATATTCTTCAAATCATCATTACTCTCCTTCCAATGTTCTTCCACATTTGAAATGATTTCTCTAACAGAAGCTTTCGAAAGAGATGAGGATCTAACCTTCAACTGCCCACATGATACAAGTACAGACTGTTCACACATGTCTTCTACATATTTTAAGAACAGCGAATCAACTGAAAGACGAAATGAAAGGAAATCTGAACAAGAGATTCCAATATGTGATTCTAATTGTTTATTTACTGAGATTTGAACTTCATTTATATGAGAAATAGTGATTAGAACATTTCCAAAGATCACGATGAAGCAAAAATCTTTACACAGACCTCCAGAAACAATATCCAAATTTGCATTGTCTGGCTCTTTGTCCAATACTTTCCTAAAAGTTAACAAGTGTATGATAAAGTGGAATATCTTGCACAGAACTCTCCAGGTACAGGCTAGTACCAGAAGGATCTTGAGAAGGAAGTCGAAGTGAGTAATCACGGAGGATTTTTTTAAACTATCTTTGGTAGATTGAGCATTTGATGCTGCTCTATGACGGGCGATTCTCCATGCCTGTACAATGGCTTCAGCCGGCAACTGTTTCTCTATATCAAAAATCACCTTGCATTGGTTCTTTACAGAAGCCAAAAACATCTTGTCCTGAGAAATTCTAGTAGCTGATCTCTTCAATGAGTGATCATCAGAAAATCCAATTGTTAACAATAACTGCTCGTAAGCATTAGCATAACGTAGCCATAAACAAACAAGACCAACTAATTTTTGCAACGACCATCTAGAACCTGAAGTCAAGTTGTCCATATTTCTTGCAGCTAGTTTCCATAGTTGGACACCATTTCTAGCAGAACGAGATCCTTGGGATGACAATTTACCCAATGCTGAATACCAATAAATGTCATCCGGAGAAAATGTACAACGTAATTCTGGAAATTGAAGATTTACATCCACGAGCTGAAAATTATTTAATCTAATGCAAGTGCACAAATCAGTCAATAACAACACGTTTTTGAGCTGATTTTCTCTCTTGAACCCCACCTCAAAACTACTGCCTGCTATAACAAAAGAGCTCTCTTTCAAAGGTAGAAAGAGTGCACCAAATAGACCTCGAAGAAGACACCTGTGATCAAGATACTGAGGATCTGCATTGATATCTCTTACGTCGAACACAGAAACAAGTGAATCATTTAAGATGGGAACCTTAACTTGTACATTGATATCTTGCACTCGAAGCTGACAGTGTTTCAGTAAGAGATTCCAAAGGGTGTCTTTAAAACTTTTTGTTGGAGTAGAAGTGGCCACAAGCTTTTCAAAAACACCATGTAAAGCACTACCCTGAAAATGAAGCAAAAATTCCCGGGGTTTGACATTTGCGAATCACCAATCAAGTAAACAAAACAAGTACTTTTCACCCAACTAAAATAGAGAACATCAAACAAACAAAAAACTTGAAATTCAACATTAGCATTTAGCAACAACAATGCCTACCTCGGGATCCATCTCCGAAAGCTTCTTCTTCTTCACATCTTCTGCATATTCCTCCCTCGGTTTTCGCTTTAAATTTTGCTCCTCCCTATCAAAGAAAACCCAAAAATAAAGCTTGCAAAAACCAAATAATGCAAAGAAATTAAAAATAAAAAAAAAGAGGAAAATTGAACACAGAAAAAGCAGAAGCAGTGACTTACCGAACTGCTAGCTCCACACTGACGCCATGAAATTCGATTGAGAAGGCAGGGACGAGCCAGTTCGAGAACCGAACGCTCAAGTGTTCGACAGTGACCTCTGAGAAGGAAAACTCGGCCGATTCGTCGAAGAGCTCGTTGAGAGCCCCAGTGTCGAACCGGAGGTTCCTGGCGACCGCATGGGAATTGATAACCCCTAATTTGAGATCCAGTTCGGGCTCTTCCTGGAGCCATGGCCGCAGCACAGAAGCCAGTCTCCGTCGCGCTGCGGTGTTCGGGAACATTGTGATTGGGTATTCTGACAGTGGGAGATTGGGGTAATCGTTGTTTTTCTATTTAGAGAAATCGGAATTTTCTCGAGAAACAAACGGAAAATTATTGGAGCGATAAGGTGAAGTGAAAGATTGATGAAGGGTGCGAGCGTATCGGCGGGAAACGAAACTAAAATCGGACAGCTGCTTTCTTATGGTCGGTTGGGCTTTGGGGATTCTCAGATACTTGTGTATTTTTTTTAATCAACCTAAAGGTCATGATTTTTTTTTTTTTTTTTTTTGTAACACAGGATTATATACATGGAAGTTTTAACGAAAAATTCACAGGTACTCTTCACTTTAGCCAAAAATCATATTTTTACAGTAAAAAATCAATCATGGTATTATTCATTTTACTTTTCGGTATTGTTCACTCTAACCAAAAATCATATTTTTACAGTAAAAAATCAATCATGGTATTATTCATTTTACCCTTTATTTTATCCTTATCATTAAAATTCAAAATTTTTAAACTTTTTTCATTAATTTCCCTTTCTATTAATCTGGGTAAATATGCTAAAGGCAAACAAAAACAGCCTACGAGAGGCAAACATCCAAACATGGCAGCAAAAAACAGGTAGTGGAGTATCTCTAATCATGCTTCTATTCAACAATTTCTCTGATTATCAATAAGTGATCGTATTAAGTACTTCAATTCAGCTTAACCAGTCCCCAAGTTTCTTCACCATCCATGTACGTCATGAAGGCCTTGACCCGCCAATCTACTACCAAGCATCAATATACTAAAGCATTTCTCTTATTCTTCCACTCGCAACTAACAGATTTTTATCGTAAAATTTTTATAATCAGAACTTTAAATCTCGTAATCTTCATTTGAAGATCAACTTTACAAAAAAATCACTCGAATAGGAAATCGTTTAGTCATCCAATATATCAAATGATCTTCAAATGATAATTAAGAAATTGAGAGTTACGATTGTACAAAATTTAGTGTGAATATATGTGATTTGCAAGTGAGGGAATGAGCTCATCCTCAAGAGGGAAATGGAAGTTTTATCTTATACAAAAATCAATACTCTTGTTTTTTAGAGAGATATCAAAGAAAAAAATTTACCGCCGCCAAGCCCAACCATGGGGTCGGAGGCTATCCTTCTTTCTCTTTCTTTTCATGTTTCTAGTAGTTGTCACACTCTCACTTTATCAAGAAGTGCCTTTATGGTTGAGGTTGTGGTCACTCTCTCCTTTTTAGGAAGAGAGCTTTTTAAGCAGTTATAACAAACTGCTCAACTTGAATTTTAAAGTGACAATTGTTGTTGAAATATGAGTTGGTCATTTTGTTGTTTGTGCGCTTAGGAAGGATTATGAGGAAACTCGACATTTGTTGAAGGGGACTCATAACAAGATTTGTTTTCAACGATGCAAGATCATCAGATGGTGGTGTGGTATTTCCTTCAAGGGGTCATAGCAGTGGTTTGAGGGATTCATAGCCATTTTTTTCTGTCGTTTTTCATTGCGAGGTCTTCAAGTGATGGTATGATGTCTATTTTGTGTGTCTTGACAGTGTTGAGTTTGACCAGTAGAGTTGCCTTGTGAGTTTATCTTTCATGTTGGTTAGGTGTCTTGCGGTTGAGGAATTGTACCTCTAAAGAGTTTGTTTACTGTTGTGTTCTTTTTGGCTTTAGTTGTGGTTTTGTTGTCTGTTTGCCGAAGAAGCGTTATCTTTTACAAGTTCATCAGAAGGTGAGGCAAAATTTTGTCCTCCGAGCGTAGGTTTTGTTTATGTAATCATACAATGGTATTTCTGATCAATGAGATTCTTCATTTTATTTGATTAAGTCTCTTGTTTTTACCTTCTCATGATTTTATTGGACACTTAGCTAATTGAAGCCAGAAACACACATAATAACACAAGATAATAGTAATTAATGCTTACATAATAACATAAGATAAGAGAATACATAAAATTTGGGTAATAATTTGATCAAGTCTCTTGTGTTTCCTATTTTATCCATCTCTTTACCACAATCATTATCCAAGCACGAAGCCTGCCGACCAATTTTGGTCCATTGACCAAGTCACAATCCAACCTGCAGCTTTACCTTTATCTCCGTTGTGTTGGGTATATCCAACGTGGCGCTACATGATTGGCCAGCCCATCTTTCACAATGGCTGCCAAGGGAAAATCTAATTTTATTGTATTTTTTACTAAAAAGTTATAAAAAAAATTTAAAAAAAATTTAAAAAAAATGGAAAATTCCCAGCCTGCAGTTGCTGCTTTTCAAAGCCTGCGGCCTCCTTAACACCTGGTTCTTCCAAAAAAAAAAAACACCTGGTTTTCCCTCTTTTATTCCTTTCATTTGTTCACGATTATATGTAATCCATCAAAAGCTCGTCCAGAGACAACCACATATTCTCCGAAGAGAACAGCATTCGTGGCCAAAAGTTCGACGGGTTAAAGAACTTCCCGGACCACGACAACTCGGGTTTTTCGATTCGATTCGATCCCCCAAGCTACGAGCCAGACTCGATGGTGGCGGAGGAGGCCGCTTTGTCTCCTCTGAATAAGTCGCCATGGTCTTCTCATATGAACAACAATATCAACAACGACGATAATAATAATGCTTCAGATACGGCTAACGATAACTTCTCCCCCAACGTCCTCATAGGCGCGTTGGTGCGCGAGGAAGGTCACATATACTCACTGGCCGCCTCTGGAGACTTGTTGTACACGGGGTCGGATAGCAAGAACATTCGGATTTGGAAGCAGCACAAAGAGTATTCGGGGTTCAAATCGAACAGTGGGTTGGTTAAAGCGATAATCATAGCGAGGGAGAAGATCTTCACCGGTCATCAAGACGGGAAAATTAGGGTTTGGAAGGTGTCCTCCAAGAACGCAAACCACAAGCGCATAGGAACTTTACCGACGTTGAAGAATTACATTAAGTGTTCCATGAAGCCGAGTAATTACGTTGAAGTGAGAGGCAAGAGCAAAGTCCTATGGATCAAGCATTTTGACTCCATCTCATGCTTGAGCTTGAGCGAAGATCAAACGTTGCTTTACTCTGCGTCGTGGGATAAAACGTTTAAGGTATGGAGGGTTTCCGATTTCAAGTGCTTGGAGTCGATCAACGCTCATGACGACGCCGTGAATGCATTGGTTGTTGGATTTGATGGGTTGGTCTTCACCGCTTCCGCAGATGGAACGGTTAAGATTTGGCGGAAAGAGCTACAAGGAAAAGGTACTAAGCACTTCTTCTCACAAACGCTCTTAAAGCAGAAATACGCAATCACATCCCTAGCTGTGAACACAGACGCCTCGATCATATATTGTGGCTCGTCCGACGGGCTAGTCAACTTTTGGGAACGGGAGAAGAACCTCCAACACGGCGGTGTTTTGAGAGGCCACAAACTTGCGGTTCTGTGCTTGGCCACGGCCGGTTGCTTAGTATTCAGTGGCTCCGCCGATATGGGGATTTGCGTGTGGAGATTAGGCCCTGACGGGGACCACATTTGCCTGTCGGTGCTGTCGGGGCATACGGGGCCGGTGAAGTGCTTGGCTGTGGAGAGAGATCACGATCAGTCGACGTCCGGGGAGAAGAGGTGGATCGTGTATAGTGGAAGCTTGGATAAGTCGGTGAAGATGTGGAGGGTTTCGGAACAAGCGCTGCCTATGGTGCCAAACCAGAAGCACCAGCACTACACGTCCGATGGGAATTGTGTGCCGATGTTGAGCTCGGCGCCTAGCTTTGCTTCTCGTGGAGGGGAAATGGGTTCAAGAAGATTTTAGGGTTTGATTGATATAATATCTGATTGTTGTTGTGTGATTAATATATGGGATTTTATGCATGCATGCATGCTTCTCCCATTTTCTTGATCCAAATATTGTTCATGCCTAAGTTACGGTGGATTTTGAATCATGTAATTTGTAAACCTAAAGCTTTTAGGCATGTGGAATGCCAAATATTCACCACAAATTACATACATATGCTTGGGAAAAGTTTCTTTGCGTAGTTAATCAATTTAGTGTATTTGTTGTTTAACTTCTATCATTTTTTTTTTTACAAGTAACTTTGAGAGAAAAAAAATCAAACTTAAGACCTGAATAAAAGTAATTTCTTTTATTTGGTTGAGGATAAGCACTTATGAGAAGTAACAAGAAATATTAAGCTTGATTGAGTTTTAAGCTCAAATTTTCCTCCATTCAAATGAATAAATTATAATACTATATTCAAGTTTAAAGCTCGAATTTTACTTGTCCCACATGTGAGCCGAGCTAGTCAAGTTTCTGCAAACAAGGTTGAGCACAGTAAATATATTCAAGTCAAGCTTCAACAACCTTGTACTCTATTTGGCTCAATTTAGGGGGGTGTACTAGTCAAATTAGAGTTATTAACATGTTTTCACATAAACGATTCAACTTTCGTATTTTACTGACTACTTTTGAAAGCCAACGAATTAGGAGATAGAATTAGGGAAAATGTTAACAAATTATGAAGGAACCTTTTTTGCGCTAAATATTTTGTACATGGAAAACATGGAAGCACCAAGCAAAGTATTTAGAGATGGCTTGGAGAAACTTAACCAACTTATTTTTTTCTGTCTACTTTATAATGATGATTGAGACAGCACACCTTCTTTGATTCTGGGGTATGCTTCCCCTTGGTAAAAAGAAGACGAATTAAACGTGTTAAACTGTGCATCATCACCAAAAGTCTTCTCATTATTCGTGAAAATACATATGAGCATATGTATCTTTGGCGGGGAAGCTGAGTAGATCAAAGACAAAGTATATATAGTGCAAGTTCATTGGGATGGGATCCAAATGAGATAAGAGGATTGAAATTTAGGAAGTACCAAAAAGGGAGCGCTTTGGTTATCTTAGATACTTCTTGCAAAAGAATGGAGAATTGGACGGAGATCTCAACCATAGAATACAAGCTCGATGAATGAAGTGGAAGAGTGCATTGGGTGTGTTGTCTCAACTGCCGTAGGCCACTGAAGCTCAAGGGAAAATTTTATAGGACGATAATAAGGCTAGCAATGCTTTATGGCACAAAATGTTATGCGGTCAAGTAGCAACACGTAGAAAGAATAAGTGTAGCGGAGATGAGAATGTTTCGCTGGATGTGTGAGCACACGAAAAATGACATAATTAAGAACGATAATACCCAAGGTAAGAGTGGCTGCAATCAAATATAAGATTAGAGAAAATTGGTTAAAGTGGTTTGGACATATAAACCGAAAACCTACAAATGCTCTTATTAGAAGATGCGATTATGAGACAAAGGTTTATGGAAAAAGAGGTAGAGGAAGACTTGGAAAGAGACTCTAAGAAAAGACCCGGAGTACTTGGAGCTAACGAAAGACGTGGTGCAAAACGGAGCACAATGATGTTCTAGAATTCATACAGTCAACCTCGTTTAATAGAATAAAGTTTTGTTGTTGTTGTATTTAGTAGTGTTCAATAATGTAAAGATGCATATTTTAGGTGTGAGGAACCTCTCTGTGTCCTGACTCTTGCATGCAATTAAGAATTCTCTCTTTTGAACTTAATTCTTCATCGTTTTGGGGAATATCAGATTTATAAGAGAGTTAAAGATGAGTACAAGTGGATGAATATATATAGTAATTACTGTATATTGGACTTTTTGTGATAGGCATGCATATGAATCAAACTCAAAGTGCACTATTTTTACACATACGAATCAAATTCACAAAATCCCCAAAGTTTGAAGTGTTCCGATTACAAAGTTGTCAGTTTAACCACGCTTAACTTAAAAGATAACTACTTAAAAATCTGCAGGATGGGTAGGATGACTTTGTAACCGTTCTTGTGTTTTACTTTCTAATTTTTTCCATGATCCACTTGAATTTTTATTAAGGATTGGTTTTAAAAATATTTTCATCAAAAGTGTTTTCAATCATTTTAAAAACACTTCCAAGCGAACATGTTATTACAATTTTTTTTTTAATTCAAAGAAAAATCATTGAAAATAACTTTAATCGTACGTCAAGACGTGTAAATGAGACGAATTTTAACATAACTGCAAATGTAACATCCTCAAAAAGCTCACCTAAAGCAGCTAAGACTTACACAAACAGCTAAAAAAACTACAACAACAAAACCTAGCATGAACAATATTCGAGCCAACAGAACACAAAACAAGTAAAACCCGAAATAAATCCATGATCATTACAGTCACGAATTGAAGCCGCACTGCTGTAGAACCATTGCATTTAACCACGAATCTAGCAAACATGTATCTAATTAAACATAATTAATTCGACTTTTTGTTTGGTGTAATAGAAGATTACGCATATGTTTAGGTGATGAGGTGGGGTAGGGTTGGTTGGTTAGAACTACAAAGGTTGAAGTTGAACATGATACAAAAGTTGTTAATTATATGTAAAAAATAATTAGTAGTTTTATGGTTTCCAAATTTCAAACTTTTTGGCATGTTGTTTTCAAAATTTTGACAATAAATTCCGTAAAATTTGACTAATTAGAGACTTTTAACATTATTTATTGGAGATGCAGTCCTATGATATCCAAAGAAAGAACATTAATCAACAATGACTGCTTACTTGCACGTGTTTACAATATTTTAGTGGTTAGGATTGAGTTTCTACACATACGTCTTGATTTGAAACTCCTTATCTTTTGAACTATTGTAATATTTTCAAACTTTCTCTTCATTTTAACAATAATGATTACATGACTAATACGAGTATTGTTATGCGGCCACACAAATTGAAAAATTTGCTTACACACAATAATCTTTTGTGTCACTGGAACATTTGTCACGTATTGTAATATGAATGAGTAACATGATTAATATGTCATACTTATATGGATTATGTTAATTTTTTTTTTAAAATAAAAAACAAATACACGTGTTATATCAGAGTATACCGTAAAATTGCTGCGTAACACACTTTCCTTTGACGCAAGAGCAAATTTTTAGAGTTATAATCTAAAGAGTGGTTCTGCCATTGAATAAGTGTTGGATTTTGTGGGGGTGAAAAACAAAAATTTTACAAACTTCCTTGAAGATCTTTAATCCTAGGGTTGATGTATTCACTTATTGAGATAAAAACTTTATACCTCTAGGAGCACTACCTTGATTTTGATCAAGGTTGATCACACTAAGGAAAGTGGACCAACTTTGATGAAAATCAATATGCTCACCTAAGTCCTTATTTTGAAGACCTATGAGGTCCTCTTCAATAGGAGCCTTTGGATTAATCTAATGATAGATGAACTTATCTTAAGGTTTTGATTAGGGACAAGAGTGCTCTTATTATTGTTTTTGGTCAAGAAGTAACATTCATTAATTCGAAAAGAGATTACAAGCCAACTCAAAGGAAGGCAAAATAACTCAAAACACATTAGGAAATACACAAAAATCCAGCCCAATAAGTAGATAAATATCAACTAAAACCCTAATTCCTATTCTCCAAGTGGACAAAGTAGCGCCTGTCACCGCAGCCACCATGATGAAAGTATTGCCAGCAGCCACCAAGGCAAATTCATCAATTCGACTAAAACTTCGCAGCACAAAAAATAAACCGCAACCAAAAGCACTCCACAACCATATTTCGTCATTGAAACCGCTGAACAAGAAATAGTCACCGAATTTCAATCTTCTTTACCAACCCCTGCAAATATATACAAACAGTAACACATAGATAAAATGCAAGGTACACCGGCATGCGGGTTAGGGGAGGGAAGTGAGGGAGAGATGGGGTGAATCACAATGAAGTTTTAGGGACGTAACAAAAAATAATCCTTAAATAATTACGGCGTTTTAATAGAAAGACTAAAAAGTATAAATAAAAAACAAAAAAGATTCCAATCCAAAATACCAGCTCGCTGTATTTTTCTGCGCTTCTCCACCCTATTCACTTTCCCATTACATCTTCCTTCTCCCCAAACGCTACCCACTGACCCTCCAATTTCCACTATTTCCACTCCCCTCCCTCCCTCCAATCAACCCCTCAGCGAGCCATTGCCTTCTGAATTTGCAATCTCATAATCCCGTGCTGAATTTGCAGATGATTCTGTGCTGCTCTCGCTCAAAGTAAGATTTCCGAGCTCGATTCGGCCGACGAAATGCCTTCCGACGCCGACAATGAGGTCCAGTACTCGTTCGCGATAGAGTACAACGGTCCTCCGGTCAGTTACGATCTCCCGCGGGCGGTTCCGATTAACATCGATAGGATTCCGGTGGCGGCGGTGGTCGGAGGGGTTGCGCTGCCCGAGAAGCTGACCCTGCCGGTGGTCCAGCCGGTGATGGCGCCCGCACCGTTCTCGAAAGAGCTCAAGGTGTCTAAATCGACGGTCTCTCCGACTTCCGTTTTCGATCGGGGCAGCGAGGATTACACGAAGGAGTTGGAAGGTTCTGAGTCGACGGTTTCGCCGACGTCGGTGATTGGATTTGAGGAGAGGGGTGAGGAGAGTGTGGTTGGGTGTGCGTTGTCCGGTGAATTGAGTAGCCTCCGGCGCGTCGGAGTTTTCGAACGCGTTGAATTACAGGTCGGGTGAGTTTTCCGATGTGATTAGTGGCGGGAAGGAGAGTGTGGACTTCAACAGCGATTCGAACCGGCCCGAACCAGAACAGGATTGGGCCTCCACGGAGTCCGTTTTGAGCTTGGACTATCCGTCGTCTCGGGTTTCATCCAGTAAGGCTTTGGATTATGGCGCACTGCGGCAGCCGGTGGTGACTTTTCGGGATATTGAGTCGGACGATGGAGCTGATGAAGACGAGGCCGAAGTTGTGCAGGCAAAGCGGGAGCCTCAGAGCAAAGGGAAGAAGAAGGCGTGCTATAGATGTTTGAAGGGGACGAGGTTTACTGAGAAGGAGGTGTGCATTGTCTGTGTTGCTAAGTATTGTAGTAGTTGTGTGCTTAGGGCAATGGGGTCGATGCCCGAAGGTCGAAAATGTGTGAGTTGCATTGGGTTTCCTATTGACGAGTCGAAAAGAGGGAGCTTGGGGAAGTGCTCTAGAATGCTCAAGCGGCTGTTGAATGATTTGGAGGTTAGACAGGTGATGAAAGCCGAAAAGTTTTGTGAGGCGAATCAGCTGCCTTCGGACTATATTTGTGTGAATGGACAGCCTCTTTGTCCGGAGGAGCTGGTTCTATTACAAACCTGCCCAAATCCGCCGAAGAAATTAAAACCAGGGAACTATTGGTATGATAAAGTTTCTGGTCTTTGGGGAAAGGTGAATATTGTTTACTCAGATTTGTTTTGTTGGTTATTGTTGTTTCATCAAATGCTAACACGTTTTGAAATTTTGTGTTGTTGTCGAATTTTAACAGGAAGGACAGAAGCCTTCCCAGATAATTAGTCCCCATCTTAGTGTTGGGGGTCCCATCGAAGCAAATGCTAGCAATGGAAACACACAGGTTTATATAAATGGTCGGGAAATTACTAAAGTTGAGCTTCGGATGTTGCAGGTTGGATGGACTTTCTAGACATATGAATTGTTGTTGCAACTGGTTATTGTGCAGGGTTAATTTACACCTTCTGTTGAACATTGCAGTTGGCTGGGGTTCAATGTGCTGGTAAACCACACTTTTGGGTAAACGAGGACGGTTCATACCAAGAGGAGGGCCAGAAAAATACTAAAGGATACATTTGGGGCAAGGTATTGTTCTGAAGATTACTTACATTTTTCGGTTATGTTTTGGTTGCTTGTTAGGATTTTGATGTATATTAAACTATTATTAATCACTTTTTTGCAGGCTGGAACAAAGCTTGTTTGTGCCGCCTTGTCATTACCAGTCCCTTCTAAATCTTCAACTCCTTGTGGAGAATCCCTGAACCATGTGGGTAGTAGAGTCGTCCCTGATTACATTGAGCAGAGAATACTTCAGAAGATTCTTTTAGTTGGATATATTGGTTCTGGAACAAGTACTATATTTAAACAGGTGATTGATTTAATCTGAAATTATTTGTTCCTATTCGTTCTATTCTGTTTGTGCGAAGATGCTTTTCTATAGAAAATTCCGAAGCTGAATAAATTATTGATGTTTCAAGTTTCAAGAGATAGATCATATCTCCACATCAACCTATTTGTAACGTATGTATGTAGGAATTAGGGGTCCGGATTCTAATCATAATGCTTTAATTTGCGGATGCTGTAATTGCAAAATCTTTGGTGGTGTACTAATAATTACATTTCTTGCTTGCTTCTCTAAGTTTTAGTTTTTGTGTTGACCAAAAATGAGAAAACAAGTTCTAGGTCAAGCTTTCTGCCTTAAAGTTATATGCAGTTGATAACTTGATATTGATGAAGCATACTTGCTAAAATTATATTTTGATCTCAATGGGATTCTGAATTGATTTATTGCATGCAAGGCCATACATGTTATGTTATAAGCAATCATACTATAAAGGAATAGTAACTGCTTTGAATCAAGATAGCTTAACTAGGATGGACTTCTTAGCCAACAAGTTTGCCCCACGTTTTGAGTTCTAAGTCGTTTCTGGTATTTCAGAATATAATTTTTATTATCTGCCAAATATAAACCCTAACCATTCACATATGAATGTTCCAGGCAAAGATTCTATATAAAGCTGTCCCTTTCTTGGAGGACGAGCGTGAAAATATCAAATGTACAATACAGAGTAACGTGTATGGTTATCTTGGTATGCTTCTTGAGGGCCGTGAGCATTTTGAAGAGGAATGTTTGGATGGGATGAGGAAGCAATGTTCGTCCAGTCAAACAGATGCCAATGGTACAAGTCTATAATTTTATAACTTTTTCCATTTCTTCTTTGACTTGATACATGTGTGCATGTGCATAACCTCAGTTTATGTTGTTCAGATTGGGAAACTGAATTATATACAGTAACGGAACTAGATATCAATTTTTATAAGATATTCATATCCAAAACAAGTACAAAAGATATGTAGTAACTTCTTACACTTGAGTTTTCCTTTGCACTGATTGATTAGCAATGTATACTATAATTACACTAGTCAGGTTGGTTAGTCTGCATCGTACTTGGAGAGGGTTGCATTCCGAATAACCATGTTAGAATTGATATATTGCTTATAGAATTTGTGTGCTGGTTAACAACAGGAAACAATGAGAAAACTCTTTACTCCATTGGCCCGAGGCTGAAAGCATTCTCTGATTGGCTTCTCAAGACTATGGTGTCGGGCAATCTGGAAGCCATTTTTCCAGCGGCTACTCGTGAATATGCACCATTAGTTGAGGAATTGTGGAATGATTCAGCCATTCAGGCCACATACAAGCGGAGAAATGAATTGGAAATGCTACCTAGTGTTGCTACTTATTTCTTAGAGAGGGTAAGTCCTGTGACCTCTGTGGTTAACTCTTGTAAATTGTTTGCATGATACTCATGCTGGTCGATAGTAATCATAGTATTATCTTTTGCTTAATCTAATGGACCTGGTCTTCATTCCCTTTTCAGGCTGTTGACATATTAAGAATAGACTACGAGCCCACAGATCTAGATATATTATATGCTGAAGGTGTCACTTCATCTAATGGGCTTGCTTGTGTGGACTTCTCATTTCCCAACGCAGAATCTGAAGATTCCATCAATACTACTGACCAGCATGACTCTTTGCTTAGGTATGTTCCCCCGTTTATTGCACATTCAAATGGACCTGTTCTGCTTAGTGCTTACTAAGCGTTTGTGTTTTATAAATATTAATCGTAACTGATAAAGCTCACTATGCGGATAGGTGTTTGTAAAAGTTTATGCAAGTAAATAGATTCCTTATACCGTTGAACAAATTGAGTTGACGTCTACTTTCTTATTCTCTAATTTTCACTTCTACGGGTCACTGAGATAATATTCCGTTCTTTTTAATTAACCTTTCTTTTGTCTGATTGCTTCTTAGGTACCAACTTATTAGAGTAAATGCAAGAGGACTTGGAGAAAACTGCAAATGGTTGGAGATGTTTGAAGATGTTGGAATGGTCATTTTCTGCGTGTCCTTGAGCGACTATGATCAGTTCTCTGCTGATGGGAACGGGTCTTTCGATAACAAGATGTTGCTGGCCAGGACTTTCTTTGAAAACATCGTCACTCATCCGACCTTTGAACAGATGGACTTCCTCTTGATTCTAAACAAGTTTGATTTATTCGAGGATAAGGTGGAACGGGTACCGTTAAATCACTGTGAGTGGTTCGAAGATTTTCGTCCAGTTATTAGTCGTAATCGCTCGAGTAGCAACACGAGCAGCAACAACATTAACAGCAGCCCCTCATTGGGTCATTTAGGATCTCACTACATTGCAGCAAAGTTCAAGAGGCTCTATTCTTCTCTAACCGGGAAGAAATTGTACGTTTCCGTGGTGAAGGGACTGCAGCCCGATAGCGTCGATGCAGCTCTTAAATATTCAAGGGAGATTTTAAAATGGGACGAAGAGAGGGCCAACTTTAGCTTTGATTACTCGTTCTATAGCACCGAGGCAAGCATTTCACATTGATGTTAAAACCGAAAAGGCTTATAAATCCAGTTATACGTTTGTGTGACATTGATCAATTCCACTGTATATATAATGGTTTGTATATGATCAATAGAAAGATCTTTGCCTTTCACCTGCCTTGCAGCTTCAAGATTTTCAAGTGAGAAGAAAAAGAACTGAAATACAGATGCGATTTCGTTCTACTTTTCGCTCTTCCCCGCCCTAAATCGAACACACAAATCGAAAGTAGAACAATCCGTTACAAAATAGTTGCACTTGAGTTTCTGTGTATTCCCCAAAATTCTCCATACCACCAAGGAAAAACCACCGACGGCCGAGAAATGAAAAAAACACAAGGTTCTATGACATACAGAATCTTCAGTCATCCACAAAACTGTATCGAATCTGTTCTTGCGTATTCAATAATATGTGTTTAGCAGCCCAACCCAATGTCACAATTTGCTCGGTCAACACGTTCATATCGCCTTGTGCACGGCGCTTGCACTCCTCAACCAATTAGACCACTCCTTTGGAGCTGAGTCTAATGCATCTCCGGCATCTACCATGGTCTCCCATTTATACTTGTTCATAAGAACGGCTTTGCGGATATAGCATGCCTGCACGGCAAATTATTACACAAACAACAGAACATTGAGGAGCCCCGTAAACCGTTTAACGGTGCAAGCATCACACCAAGTTAATAATCAATCATTCATAAGTTTTTTTTCCTTCAAGAAAATTCATTTTACCTGCAACAAACCCATGATAACGTCCAGCAGTTCCAGCTCCTTCCCGTAAACAAAGAAGGATGCCCGCCTAGAAATCATCAAGAGAAAGAAAAGATAACTATTAGAGTATGATACATAAGCACAGGACACCTAGGTTGAACATCGATTAATAATTTAATAAACTTACTTGCTTTGTCCTTCGAATTCTTGTGTACAAGATCTCCATGGATATGAAGTAATAGTCGTCAGCACTTGTAGATTGCATTGCCATCATGGATAACTCAGGGATCTGATTCTTGGGATCCAGGTACCCTATTCTGATAGGCCATAATCCCTTGTCTGATTCAAACCTCAGTCATTTGGTTTAAGCTTATATGTGCTTATATAAAACACTGAAACAAGGGGATAAGAAATGCATATGAAAGATCTAACCTTTGCTCCGTAGGAAATCAATTCCTTCTTCTTTACTTACTTCTGCAGGCGTAGGAACATAACCTAACTCGATCCAATTATTTAGTAGAATTTCAAGTCTATCCTGAACATGAGAACCATACAAAAATTAGACGATGAAATTACAGCATTTATCACGAAATTTCACTTCCTTAGTCCTCTGAAGGGTAAGACGCATATACATCAGAATTGTTATCATAGGAAAACTTCAGTGCGGGATGCTGAAGGAGAAAATGCTCAGTCACCTTGGTTAATGTTTGTAAATGGACATGTTTAAGCCCTTGATATATTCCCAAAAGGTCTATGGCTGAGAAAATGGGGTATACGAGAAATGGTAAGACTGTTTGCAACCTGGCACGTAAATCACAAGTCAGAAAAGCATGCAAAGAAAAAGAATCGACTATCATAACAGTGAAGACATCAAATATGAAGAAAAGTTAAGTAAACTAAAGATCATTAGTTCTGTATATATAGAAGTTCAAAAGGAACCTTGGTTGTTTTTGAACAACATATTTAACAGCGCAGCAAGCAAAAGCCCAAGGTTATCAAAGCACACTGTTTGAATCTGAAAATCATTGCAACAGTCAAAATATGTCCTGTTTCAATTTTCAAGTACACAATAGATAACTAATAGGGACTTATTTGTAGGAAATATAATAGTCTACCTGTGCCTTTGCAGAAACCTCACCAAGGTTATCCGCTATTGCAAAACTTCGATGAACAGCAGACTGCTTATACAAGGAAAGAACACTGGCACTCAAAATGGGAAGGCGCTAAAACCCAACCTCATAAAAGTAAGCAAGGAAACATGTTTCAGTTCTTACACCAGTCGCTAGGTAGCAAGCCAAACTTATTTGTTTTGCCATGTTGGCTAAGGATGCTAGAACCAAGAAGTATTGAGGAACTGCAGGTGTCAGCAACTCAACTCCAATGCTCAAAGTAAACAACACCGACGTTGAAAACCGAACTCTCTACAAATGAGAAAAGGACAAAATCAATGATGTATTTGTAGCTAATAAAATCACTCTAAAGCATAAGCACTCAATATCCACAGTACTTTGGTTTCAAACACCAAAATACCGATATAGACCCTAACTGCAACAACCTCAATTAAGGAAATTCCGTTCCATAACAGAGTAGAGCTTACCTTCAAATTAGTATCAAAAGCAGATGCTAGACTAGCAGTGTAGATGCATCTACTCAGCCGTCCAAGTCCATCCTTCAAGATCCAATTAAGGGCAGCAGCTGCTGGAAGTGAACGAGAGAAGCCAATCCCAATAGCCCGAAACATTGCCTAAATCAGTGCATCCCCACGTATAACTAACCATATAAACGAAAATTCATTCATAAAATCTTTGATTCTATTTTCTAAGGATTATAATGCTCAACTATTTCACTTATTCTTTCTGTATAATAGTACTCCTTCTGTTGAGCTTGTCATATTTCATTCAAATTTCAATCAATTAATCGAAAAAGGATGCACTTTTATCACATAAGTTTGTACCTGAGTGGCAAGGACCTGTAGTGCCGAGCTGAAAACCCGATGCAAGAACTTCCATTTCACATAATCCATATAACTTCCACTAACTTGCTTAGGAATAAAGAAATCCTAACAGCCAAACTACAGATTCTATACAATTTTCTGAACCCATCATCGAAATTGAAACTGAACGACGCCGCACCGCCATCTACTCCAACTAACTGCAAACAATTACCATCCCAGAAGTACCTAGAAACCCTACCTGACCTCCGAATCACGACCGGAAGCCGACCTGGCCTGGCGGGTACGGGTTCTTTACCAGGCTTTCTTCTGGTTCGTACCCAATTGAGGTTCTTAGAGAATTGGAAAAGGTCGGAGCTTTGAAGCAGGTTTTGAGCTTGTTGGGGACTGGTCTCTGAGCTGCGAATTGGGTTTCGTTGATTTTCCATGGAAGCTGAAACTGGTGGGAGCTGGAGGCCGTGTAGAAGGCAGATTGCATGAGAGTTAACTGTGAAAAATTAAGGTTTCTAATGAATTGGGGCTAATTTTCGCGCCAAGCGATGGCGTGGTTTCGGTGGTGGAGGGTTTGGGGTTTTGGAGCGTAGAACCACTTAAATACTGATGACCGAGATCTTTTTTTTTTTTTTTTTTCCTCTTCTTTTCATTATAAAAATAAATAAATTGAGAGATAATATTCCCAATTTCACAAAGAGATGATGAGGGGCAATGGAGTTGCTCTTCAAAATACTTCGTAGCTATTGTGTTTATGATCGGAATCGTTCATGTTACAGATTACTATAAAAATGTTATTTTTTTTTCAAAAAAAAAAAAAAAATTAAAATTAAGATTACTTATTCAATCCTTTGTAACAAATAAATAGACAGTTCGTGATCCTTTTATCGAATTCATCTATATGTTTTGTTTTTATAGATCCATAACATGCAAACCTCTATATATATCTAAGGGATTTCCATTTTTCTTTTTAAAAATGGGGATTCGGTATGGGGCCCACCACATCGAATCTGAACCGTCTATTTTGTAAGTCTTTATTCATAAATTATCATTACAGAAATTCAATTCAATCCGAATCCATTTACCTATTTAATTATCAAGATAAAATTTCATTGTTTCTTATATAACAAAGTATTCGTTAATTTCTTTGAACTCAATTAGATATATTAAACATTTCCAATTTGGCTAATATTTTGCAAGAAAAAATTTCATTGTTTCTTATATAACAAAGTATTCGTTAATTTATTTGAACTTAATTAGATGTCTTAAACATTTCCGATTTGGCTAATATTTTGCAAGAATGATCTATGAGGTGCAACTTGAAAAATGAACGGTTCGGATCATTAAAATTCGATGTGGTGTTAACCTTACAGCTAATCTCTATTTTTATAAAAATAAAATAAAATAAGAATCCCTTAAGGTTGCTATATATACTCTAAATACTGTTAACTCAAAGCTATCAGGTTTGAATCTTGAAAAAAGTGGGTGCTCTTGTTGCACTTGATCTTGCCATCACCAATTTTCTTCTTCCTGTTCAGCTCTTTCTCTACTAAGCAGGGGAATTGTCAGAAATACAGAACCATCAACTATGCGTTTGGTGTTTTAGGCATTTGAAGGAATGTATGTCTTATATACACCTTTATGAATACTCAGTGTACTAAAAAAGAGCCTAGGCCCCCTAGGCGCTTCACGACTGGTTGCCGTTCCGATTAAGGCCTAATCTGTATAAAAATTGGATCACCCACTAGCCGGCAGTTAGGCGGGGCAAGGAGCTAGGTAGGACAAGGCGACGTTGGGCGTCAGCAGATCAACTAAGTTTTTGGAGCTGCACCACTTCATCTTCTCAGCCATATGGGTAAAAAAAGGTTGAGCAGGTCAAGAAGAGAAGAAGAAGACGATGAAACCTTTTAAAATAATCTAAGGTTAAACGACGTCGTCAGTTGGTTTTTTTTAGTGAAAATTTAATGGGCTTCCAATCACTTTAATGGGCTTGTCCACCCAAATAGTAAAGTCCAAAATAAACCCTAGTCAATTTGTTAATGAGAGTTGTCAATTAATTATTTATTACACTACCTATTAATTAAAGAACATTCTTTGTGAACTAAAAACTAATGAAAATGGAAGTATAGTTTTTATGAGTAAATATGTACATATTAAAATAATAAATACTAAATTTACTTAAATCCGTTTAGGCCGCCTAGACGCTAAGCTCTAGTTCACCGTCCGACTACGCCTAGGTTTTTTAGAACCTTATGAATACTTTATCAATTTTTTATTTTCTAGAGGTGGTACACTTATTTAACAGCGGTGGATAGTTGAAATGGTGTTTTCATTTCCAACATTGAAATTTTCGAATTATAATATTTGCAAAAAATTAGACCGGAAATGGAATGTAATTACAGATTCTTTGAATTCTAAATTTTTTATCTGAAATTTAACCAAGCGTTATGAACTTATTCTGATAAAAAAATATTTTGAAAATTTCTGATTTTAAAAGTTAAAAAATTATTAGAACCCTAAATATAATAGGTAGTATATATCTAAGGTGGAAATAAAAAGAAGGGTCACTGCATTGTCCAATGGATCCTCTCATCATGTACAGCAAAAAGGTATTCAGAAAAACAAATGAGTAATTGGAGGCCTCCACTGCTTCTTTTGCAGGAGAAGCGTGTGATGAGGTGAAGCTTCATCTACAACTACGACGCTTCTCTTTCAGTTTCTCGACTCCAATTGATCCACCGTCATCGCTTTCCTTCCTCGAAACAAAAATGAATGAACAATACATGTCTAAGACTCTTTAAGTTATGAAGAAGGCAGACCTAATGGAACAGAAACTCACAACATAATACATCGCTTACCTGGTCACAAGGCGCAAATATTCGCAGCTTCTGGCTTGCGGTAAAAGGCAACTTCAAATAGCTCAACCTTGTTAACCAAGACAAAGACACAAACATCATCAAGTTTCAAATCATTGTCTTGCCTAAATGCCGACCACCCGCCTATGAATCTGCCTTTTGGACCTTCATATACCAAATTGACAGGCCAAGTTCTCCCATCCGAAACACAAAGGGTAAGGTTACTAGGGTGGTCAGCGAGATGTGTCTTGACAAACTTATATGGCACACACTGGAAGAGGAAAGGAAAAACGGAAAGTATGAATGACAACATAAAATTCATGATGTGAATATATTATGTGTGTGTGTGTATATATACACGTATGATTTTGTTTGTTCTGTGAATGTGTCATTGCTTACTTCTGTTCAAACGGGTACAAATAGAAGTTAGTAGAACTTGCGATGGGTCAGCAGGGTTTTCTATAGAAATCTTACCATATTACGGTGATGGATAGACGAGTGCGGCATTACAACTTTGAACAAAGGGTTTGCAGAATTGAAACCGTTGGCTCTCTGAAGTGGATTGTCTTCCCAAAACGAAAAAGAAAGAAGAAAACAAGTGTATGTTATGCAGAGGGCAGACAGAGAACAGAAATTGATAAACTTAGCAGATTACTTACCTGCTGGTGACGAGATGTGATGATTTTCAGCTTCTTCCTTGTGGTAAAAGACAGCTTCAAATAAAAATTCAAACTTGTTAATCAAGACAAAGACACACACATCGCCAACATCTAACTCATTGTCTCGCACAAATGTGATCCAACCAGCTAAGAATTGGCACCCTCTTGTTTGAAATCCCACTTTCACTCGCCAAGTTCTCCCATCTGAAACCCGAAGGGTAATGGTACTAGGCTGCTCAATGAGATGTGCATTAACAAATTTAGAAGGCACGGTCTGAAAAGATGAAAAATAAAAAGGAAAACATGAGAGACTAATAAAATTTAAGGAGAGAATAATAGTGATTTAACTTTATATCTAAAAATATCATTGCTCAATTCTTTTCAGTTCCACATAGACGTATGTAAATAGAAGTTAGAAGTTGTAATGGCCTCCAACGGTTGTTTCCATAAAAAAAGCTTACCAAGTAACATCTATGGATATATGTGTCCCGCATTTCAACCTTGAAAAAAGGGTTTTCAGATCCAAAAACATTGTCTCTCCGACGGGAATAAGCTTTCCCAGTACTTGTAGCCACCGCGGATGCATCAATGTTTGAGAATCAGTATCATCAGTTGCTTCATAGCCTTCATCTTGTATGGGAGTAGTTACTTGACTAGTCCTAGTTCCATAAGTGGAGCCTTTTAGGCCTCGATTATCTACATTCTGATTTTCATGATTTCTTGGGGTCTTTCTCTGAATTACATGATCATGTCCCTTTTCATGTGGTCTCTCGGTTTTCCCAGTGACTGTTACAAACTCTTTTTTGCAGCCATTTCTTCCATATATGTCAACGTAGAATCTCAAATTAAAGGCATATCGAAAAAGAAAGAATTCACAAATCTCTAAACCAGTGTCATGAACAAATTTCTTCCAACCCTTTTGGAAAAAGAACCTGTCATTAATTTTTTCCACATTAACACACCAAGTCCCAGCTGAGGTTCGAACGTGGAACTGCTGAGGTACGTTTCCATTAAAATGCATGAGAAAAGCCGCCGGGATTTGCGGTACCAAAAGACTCGGATGTAGATTATCAATCTACAATGTAAACGTTGAAGACTGGAATGCATTAGAAGTTCTAAGCAAAGAGCTATGATAAATATGTGATGTAGTCATCAAGTACATATTTTTATCACAGATAGAAATTTATGCCCAAAGAGTGACAATGAAATTCATTTGAAGGGGGGATTTCTTATAGCATAAACAATTCAATAACTTTACCAATTACATATTCTTGGGATTTTAGTCTGCCTTCAATGAAGAGGTAGGGTTTAAGGGGTGCACGCATATATAGGACGCCTCTCACTAAAGGATGAGGCCTATGAGCTGACGTTAGCAAACAACCTTACTGAAATTTCTCTTCAGGGTTTAAGAGACTTTGGAAGGTTTAAGACTCCCTTTACATAACCAAATAATTAGACTCCAAAAGACAAAATATGAAGAAAACAACGGTGATTTTTATGTGAAGCATATAATAGAGTATAAATAGGAGGTAGACGTTCCAACTGGCTAGAAAATTCATCTAAAAGAACCTTGAAAAAGGAGGGTTTTCTTCTTGATCTTCTTGCCATTTTGAATTTTCGTTTTCTTTCACTTCTCTCTCTTCTGAAAACGGAGGAATAATGGTGGAGAGAAAGTACTCTCCTCTTTTTGCGAATTTACGTTCCCCAAAAAGCAACGGTGGTCTGCCTAAAAAGTAACGGTGGTTTCGAGTAGGTGAGAAAATTCTCTTCACTTAATACTACAGTTTAGTAGTATTTATTTTTATTTATAAGTAAGAGATCTTAAGTTCGCGTCAAAGATAAATTTGAGCCACGAGACTAAGCTCACCCTCCTCCCCATTAGTGTAGATAATATCGTTGTAAAAAAAAAAAAAAGGTTTCCTTTGTGGTTTTTATTCTTTGAAATTACCTTTACATATTGAAAAATTACCTCTATAGATTCTCTGTTACCTTATATTTTTGATACAATGTTTTATAATGTTGACATGAGAATTGACGTTAAACTATGAGGTAGCAAAAAGTCCATAAAAAGTTATACTTTTGAAAAAATCTCCTTACAAAAGGGCTAATAGTTCAACAAAAGAGAAACATATTTTGGCGGAATAAAGGAAACATGCGTTAGCATTCCTCTTACGTATTTTACTATGTTTAATTTTTTGGTTAAACAAAAGGGTTAATAGTTCAACAAAAGATGGAATTTACAAAAATGTCACATAGGTTGAGAAACCCCAACAGCAATATATTAGAAATTGCTTATGGTTATATTTGCTTACATTTTTTGTTGGTTCATTTCTTATTATGTCATTTCTATCTTCCATTCTGAGCCACTTGGAAGCTTAAGGTATACTCTGCTTGATAGATCATTATTGTATTCCCTCAAAATATTTTTTGGAATCATCTGCACAACAGAAACATGGAAAACAAAAACAATGTTATCTGATTTCTTTCGAATGGTTTGTTACGAAGTATATACCCGACTATCCTATCTGACTGCTTAAATTAATCCGGCGACTATTTAGTACGAAATGACACCAAACAACCTAGTCTGTACTATTAGTCATATCCGATTCCTTATACTGTGTACCAAACACGGCCTTAGTCTCCAAATCTTATTGGGATTCTACTTTAAAGTTACACGATTGCATTTCTAATTAATAGTTGCATTCACGACACAAATAAACTTTTTGTTTAAAAGATGATTTATACATCACAATCATAGGAAGTTGCACCTTGAATAAAACCCCAGGATTGTAAGGTCAAAAATATTTAAAGCACAAAAGTTAACATAGCAAAATACAGAGTGATCCCAGGTATCCATAGACCTTTCTAACTACAGCAAAAAGTGGTCTATTTCGACTGCAAAATGTGGTTGGTACCTGAGGTCTTTCATCCCACTTAAAAGAAATTAAGAACTTTGCCTAATCAACTTCTGAAAATGTTAACTTTCAGCACAATGTCATTTGTCTCGACGAGTTCAAATGTGCATACATCTCCTGTTCTCAAACTATTTTCCTCCGCAAATGCAAGCCATCCACCAGAAATGATCATTTGTCTCCTCTCATTAGTGTAACCAATCAAATTCACAGGCCAGAATCGCTCTCCGACCTGAAGGGTCGCGGTTTGCGCCTTTCGTAGGGGGAATCTCATGGCAAACTTCAATGGTACATACTGCAAAATATGAATAATAAATAGTGAACATAATTCGTGCATAGTGCATACACAACATATATACACATACGTGCACAAGTAATTAGGTTGGAGTATTTATGTTCGAAGCAATGTTATGTCAATGATCCTACTACCATTGCCTTGGATGTTGGCCCCAAAGTGGCTCTAAAGAAAGGATTTTTATGGGATGAAATTGTTGGCAGCTTCAAGAACCCTTGAAGCCTTCAAACATGAAGGCGTTTGAGTAACCTGATCAGAAATCTTTAACTTTGTGTACTCTCCTACAGTAAAACATACAAAATATAATCTGAGTACCAAAATTTTCTGCATTTTTCACTTTTGTGGACTTGAAAATTTCAAGTAAATTAAGGATCAAGAGTGCAACACACCATTTTCACAACCCGATTTGACTTTACATCTGGACCTTCTCTTTATTTCAACTTGATCAATTGCTCCTCCTCCATGGTCTGGATTCCCCAAAAATTACAAAGAAATACTAGAATCTAAGTTATGATGCAAGCATAATGGAGAAGTATACACTAGCAAATGAACAGATTTACCTGCTGACGAGGAGCACTTTTTAGCTTCTGTGGCGCGGAAAAAGACAACTTCAAATGTAAGTTCATTGCGGTTGATCAATTCAAAAACACATAAATCACCAACTTTCAAGTTGTTTTCCCTTGCAAACACCGACCAACCATTCTGAAATCGAGGTGTTACATCATATTTGAAATTAACTGGCCAGGTGCTTCCATCTAAAATCTGAAGGATTACGTTACTTGAACGCTGCTTGTTAAGATATGTCCTCACAAACTCGGATGGCAAACCCTAAAATGAAACAGAGACCAGGAAAGACAATAAGAAAGTTTTTTATGAGAGACTATTGTGATTCTGCTCTTTGAGAGGGAAACGTATGTGCTTAATCTTTTTCACGCAGAATGTGTTGTACATAAAACATACCAGGTAACTACTATGGATATAAGCTGGTTGAATGGCAACCGGAAATGAAGGGTATGCAGATTTGAAAGCATTGGCTCTCTGAAGAGCCAGAGCTTTTTCGCTTTTGGTCAATGCATGTTCCCTCCCCAGAACATCAGGTGTTCGTTTTTGGAATATTGGACTGCTAGACAAGCCTCCAACTTCTTTCATTGTGGGAAAATCATGTTCTCCTATCAGATATTACAAGAAACATAAAGTGGCATCTTAATTTTTTTTGGTAGGAAGGCAGAACAAGGTAAAAGATAAAAATAAAACTAAATATACATTCCTTACTTTTCACTTCTGATTTAGAGCAATGCGAATCTTTGCTTCTGAATGACTTCTTGATTTCATAAGGTTGAGTCTTTGTTGCTGTGAAGCTGGTGTTGCATTCTGCTGCTTTACTACTCGAACATGTTCTCATTTTCTTGTGTCGCCGAAGACATGGTAATGGAGATTTCTCCCTTGCTTTTCTTGGGCAGGGTGAAAAGTCATCCAAGATTTCGACTGACTCATCATCTTCATAATCTGTTTCTTCCTCCTCAGGTATTGTTGGATCACTTTGTACTTCATCAGAATCTCTACTAATATCATCATCATGTTTATCAGTTTCTTCCAACTTGCGCATTACTTGTGATTTATCCCTTGATTTTCTCGGGCACAGATCATCCAGGATTTCGACAGATTTATCATCATGGTCTTCATAACCAGTTTCCAAATTCAGGCCTCCACTGCATTCTTTTCCAGCATAAGGATCGTGAGAGCTAGATGTGCCAATTTCCCACTTTCCCCGATCCGTAGCTCTAGCTCCTTTGGCATGGCCGCCTTCCCAACAATAAAAAAGAAAATAACAAATCGTATGTGTAAGTTATGCATTCGTAACTGAGCACAAATCGAATATAACAACTTATTACATGTAAACCTGGAGACAATACCGCGGTAAAAGACAACTTCAAATGCAAGTTCAACGCCCTTGATCAAGATGAATACGCACACATCTCCAGTCTTCAAATTATTGTCCCTTACAAATTCCAACCAACCACGCTGGAATCGCACTTTCCCTTTTTCATATAATTTGAGTTTAACACACCAAGTTCCTCCGTCAGGAAGACGAAGGATGGCATTACCATCAGGCTGATGCATAAGATGTCTCTGAAAGAATTTCTGATTTGTATAAAATAATTCACCACAGCAAAGCCTTATGGGAAGGCTTTGTTATATATACTACAACAAACACACTTTACAGTTTAAAAATACAAGGACTGCAATATTCCCTGACAGCAGCACATGTGGAATACAATATGGTATTTATGCAGCAGCCCATCAATCAGCACGCCTGCACTCCACACATGCAGCAGCACATCAATAATAAAAATCTGCTGTGTTGCAGCATGGACAGCATGCGTCTGCTCCATCAACTGCACATTCCCTGACAGCAAGCATCTGCTCCATTAAGCATCTGCTCCATCAACTCTGCAATATTCCCTGACAGCAGCACATGTGGAATGCAATATGGTATTTGGTCTAACAGCCCCCCGCAAGCTGACAGGAGGAGAAACAACTGGAAGCTTGGAAACAAGATTCTTGAACCGTGAAGAAGACAATCCTTTTGTAAATATATCAGCAATCTGGTCTTGAGAACATATGAAATTCACAAATAACTCTTGACGAACCACTTTCTCACGAACATAATGATAATCCACTTCCAAGTGTTTGGTACGGGAGTGAAAAACTGGATTTGAAGCAAGGGCAATGGAGGAGACATTGTCACACCAGATTGTTGGTCGATCAAGATGCAAGTGTAAGTCACGAAATAAAGAGCGGAACCATGATACTTCTGCAGCAGTATAAGCAAGCTGCCGATATTCAGCTTCGGAACTTGACCTACTGACAGTTTTCTGCTTTTTTGAACTCCAAGACACGAGATTGGACCCTAAGTAAATGCAAAAACCACCTGTGGAATGCCTTGTATCAGGATTCCCAGCGTAATCAGCATCAGAATATGCTGTAAGTTGTGCAGTACCAGGTTTATACACAAGACCATGATTGTATGTGGCTTTAACATATCGAAGGATCCGCTTAACTGCCATCCAGTGAGTAGTCTTTGGAGAGTGCATGAACTGACAAACCTGGTTTACGGCATATGAGAGATCTGGTCGCGTGATAGTTAAATACTGAAGTGCTCCGACAACACTTCGATACATCTCGGAATTGTCATGTGGCTCACCAGTGTAAGCACTGAGTTTCTGTCCGCAGGAAACAGGAGTGGATATTGGTTTAGCATCCAAAAACTTTGTACGCTGAAGCAAGTCCACAGCATACTTGGCCTGATTCAAATGCATTTGATCACCACAATAGGTTACTTCGACACCCAGAAAATAATGAAGAGGCCCCAAGTCCTTCATTGAAAACAAAGTGCCCAGTTTACATATCAAGCTAGACATGTGGCGAGTACTGTTCCCTGTCAACAATATATCATCGACGTAGATCAATAAAATCAAGTAGACACCAGAGTTATTGAAAACAAATAAACTGTAATCACACGTGGATGCCTGAAACCCTAATTGAAGCAAAAACTCTGAAAAACGTTGAAACCAGGCTCTCGGAGCTTGTTTCAACCCGTATATACTCCTTTGCAATTTGCAGACATGTGTTGGATGCTGCTCATCAATGAAACCTGCAGGTTGTCGCATATAGACTTCCTCCTTCAGAAATCCATGCAAGAAAGCATTTTGTACATCCAATTGCCTGATATGCCATTTTTTCGAAACTGCCAAACTAAGAACCAGGCGTATGGTGCTGTGCTTGACCACAGGACTAAAGGTCTCGGTGTAATCAAGTCCAGGCTGTTGATGAAACCCATTTGCAACTAACCTCGCCTTGTGCCTTTCTACAGAGCCATCCGCCCGTCGTTTGATCTTAAAGACCCATTTGTTTGGCAGCACATTCATTTTTGAATGATAAGGAACAAGCTCCCACGTGCCACAGCACTGCAGTGCATTAAATTCGTGAACCATGGCCTCCCTCCATTTGTGGTGCTTGACTGCCTGACTAAAACAAGTTGGTTCAACTAAAGAAAGATCAGTAGAGACATGCATAGCATATTTAGGATTAGGTTTTTGTATTCCAGACTGTGAGCGAGTCATCATGCGCGGCCTTATGGAAGCACGATCATGGTCTGAAGGTGGCAGAGAATGAGGCGGGAGTGACACAACAACTGGGACTTGCTCATTTAAAGTTTGGTTCGTGGAACTAGGGTCAGGGGGAGATGAGGTGGTTTGAGGGTTGGAAGGAGCGGATAACATGGGAGGGTGAGGAAGGGTAGGGTGTTCAGGATTTTGCTGGGATGGGGACTCTAAAGGAGGGTTAGGATTCAGCAAAGAGGGAGAAATAGCTGTCGAAAGTATTGGAAATGTGAACAAAAGATCAGGAGAAGCAAAACTACCTGTGTCATCAACGTTTTCCCGCAAGGATGTGAGTTCCTTAAATGGAAATGAGTCCTCATCGAATAGAACATGGCGAGACAAATAAATTCGTCTCGTGGACAGGTCCAAACATTTATACCCTTGATGATTCAGTGAGTAGCCTAAGAATACACACGGTTTGGACTTGGGTTGAAGTTTATTTTGTGCATAAGGTACAAGCCACGGAAAACACTTACAACCAAACACCTTTAAGGTCTCATAGTTTGGAGGTTTTTCAAATAATGTCTCATAGGGCGAGTTATGAGACAGAACTCGAGTTGGCAATCGATTAATTAAATAAGTTGCTGTTGAACATGCATCAAACCAATATTTGTTTGGAAGGGAAGAGTGAGAAAGCAAGACAATACTCGTTTCGACAATATGTCGATGTTTTCTTTCTGCTAGGCCATTTTGCTCGGGGTGTTTTGGACACGAAAACCGTTGAGAAATGCCATTTGTTGCAAGAAACTGTTGAAAACTTCGACTTTTGTACTCACCTCCTTCATCACATTGAAGGGTTTTTATTGAAGTATTAAACAAATTTTCGACCTTAGCTTTAAATTGAACAAATATTTCAAACACTTCAGACTTATTTTTCATGGGAAAAATCCAAGAGTATCTGGAATAATCATCCACAAACAAAACATAATATCGAAAACCTTCAATTGAAATAACTGGAGAACACCAAACATCGGAATGTAAAAGTTGTAAGGGAAATTGGGAAACAGACTCAGAAGTACTAAATGGTAACTTAGTACTTTTTCCTAAAGGACACGAATGACAAAACGTTACATCCGCAGTACCATGAATTGGTACTTGTTTTTTGGAAATTAAAAACTTGATAACAAACGACGCAGGATGACCAAGACGTGAATGCCATTTTTGAGCCGAGACTCGAATGCCTAGACATACTGAAATAGGGTTATGGATCTGTCCACTGCCACCAAAAAATGGGTATAAGCCATTCTCACATCGCCCGCGGAAAAGCGTCTTCCGGGTCTTGAGGTCCTTAACAAGAAAAAAATGAGGAAATATGAGTAAATAGCAATTATTGTCTAGGGTAAAACGGTGTGCAGAAATAATGTTTGTAGAGGCAGTGGGGCAGCGTAAAATATTTTGCAATTTAAATGAGCAAGATTGTGTTAGTAGTTGATTCGAACCCATGTGAGAGATAGAAATGCCAGTATCATTACCTACACCACCCACATTCTGATTACCATTATACTCTTGTGGGTTTGCCAGATTCTGGATGTCTGGAGTCACATGTGCATTAGCACCGGTGTCCAAAAGCCATTGTCCATTATTCTGCCGATTGAGAGGAACCGAAGATGTTGCCATGGCAGTAAGCTGTTTTGCTGGAATTCTCCCTTCATAGGCTGCATTCATTCTTTGATAGCAATCTAGGGCAGGATGCCCTTGTTTTCCACATATCTGGCATGTGAGTCGTTCTCCTGTGGGAGTGATTTTCTCACCATTGCATGCCGAGTTTGCCCTTTGATTATTGGTGCGAGGAAAGAACCCCCGCGGATTGATCGCACCACCACCACGTGCGGTCTGAAAAGCACCACGTCCAGTTCCACGAAGTCGTCCACCACGACCTCTGGTAGTGACAAAAGCATTCACCGGAGCAGCCTCCACAGACAGAGCATTCTGTGCAGCCATGCGTCTCTCGGTAGTCAGAAGGAGGGCCTCAAGTGTAGGATACGCGATTGGAGTATCACGTGCTTGAGCAGCACTCACTGTCATTTCATAGGCAGGGCCCAAATTGTTCAAGATAATCTGGACCAGTTCATCATCAGTCACGGGGTTGCCAGCTAGGGCAAGGTTATCAGCAATCGAGTTCATTCGATCAAGATAATCAGCAATAGACATGTCACCTTTCTTAGTTTGCATCAGTTCATTGCGAAGAAACAAAATACGATTTTGGGACGTAGAAGCATACCGTTGCTCTAGAGCCTCCCAGGTATCATGAGAGGACCTCTTGCTGGCGACAACGGACAACACAGAGGGTGTGAGAGAGCCATTGATCCAGCTTAGTATCAGTTGATCATGCTGCACCCAGGTTGTGTAGGCAGGGTTGACAGCAGCAGCACCAGGAAGATGTTTGGGTGGACAGACGATGGACCCATCAACATATCCCATCAGGTTACGACTCTTGAGGATTGGAAGGATCTGAGCCAACCACAAAGGATAGTTGGTTCGATCTAGTTTTATGTTAACAAGCGTAGTCATAGAGGAGAAAGGATTCATAGTAGGGTTGGAAGTTGCAGCGCCGTTTGTGGTATCAGCCATGGAGAGGAAAAAAAAATAAACAGGATCTAAGTCGTTAGACTGCTAGGGCTCGTATACCATGAAAGAATTTCTGATTTGTATAAAATAATTCACCACAGCAAAGCCTTATGGGAAGGCTTTGTTATATATACTACAACAAACACACTTTACAGTTTAAAAATACAAGGACTGCAATATTCCCTGACAGCAGCACATGTGGAATACAATATGGTATTTATGCAGCAGCCCATCAATCAGCACGCCTGCACTCCACACATGCAGCAGCACATCAATAATAAAAATCTGCTGTGTTGCAGCATGGACAGCAAGCATGCGTCTGCTCCATCAACTGCACATTCCCTGACAGCAAGCATCTGCTCCATTAAGCATCTGCTCCATCAACTCTGCAATATTCCCTGACAGCAGCACATGTGGAATGCAATATGGTATTTGGTCTAACAGTCTCTTGGCAAAGCCCGCCGGCAAAATCTTCAAAAGAAAACGAAATGTTTGTTTATTTGAAAAGAGAGAACATTTGATTAATATTTATGCAAGGGGATTTACCAAATGGCCGAATATGTAGGAGGGCTGCATGGCAACTTTGAAGTGAGGCTTTTCAGATTTGAAATCAATGGCTCTCTGAAGAGCTATAGCTTTATCTTTGTCAGTCAATGGATGCATCCTTGAATAGCTCCTTCTTTTTTTCTTCGGAGGCAAAGGACATGGTAAAGATAAATGTTTCTCCCCCTTTCTTCTTCGGCTTGTAGGAAAATCATCCAAGATTTCAACCGACTCGTCATCTTCGTCATCGGTTTTTTCCTTCTCCGGCAATTTTATGGGATAGTCAACTTCTGTGCAACTTCTATCAAATATGAAGACGTGGAATCTTGAATTCCCTTCATACCCGAAAACTAGCCAAAAAGCGTAGTCAAGAGAGTAAAACTTGGAGAACTCCGGCCAACCCTTCTCAAACCAAACCTCACCATTACATCTTCTCAGTTCTATTTCCCATTCTGAACCACATGGAAGTCTAAGATATACTGGACTTGATAACTCTTCTCCATATTTCATCACAAATTTCATCGGAACTTTCTGCACATGTCGAAATTTAAGTTAAAAGAACATTTTCTAATCTTTATGAGAGAGAGAGAGAGAGAGAGAGAGAGAGAGAGAGAAGCTTACAAGTTTGGTGTCTCTTGATGTGTCATCAAGAATAACTTTGAAAAAATGCGGTATTGTAGATGAAAATATTGGCCGTAAAGAAGCCATGGTTGAACTGATTCAAAAGCTTTGGGTTTGAAGATGGTTGAAGCTTGATCTCATATGTGATGGATAATTTCAGAAAGGATGCCCTGCGAATTCTCTTCTTTCTAATCTATCAAATTAGAACATCGTTAAAAATTAATTAAACGACAACAAATAAAAACTCATTTTAAAAATTATAATAATTTCGATCATGAAATCAAATTTTAAATGCACAAATTTCTAAAAGGAAAAAAATCCGGAAGGGATCCGGTCCGATAAATTCTCTTATAAATTACCGACTAGACAGGTTAATCTCGAGAAGTGAGAAGAGTGGAAAGAGATTATCCTCAGGAAACAGAATCTAATGATTTTAATCAGCTGAATAGTCACTGCTTTTTAGTCAGTAGCAGTACTTACTACAACTAGCTACATCCCAACGGACTGCTTTGATTGGTTTTCATGAATTCTTTATTAATCTTCTTTTATTTTCTTTGTCATCTCTAATGAAGGAAAAATCGAGCTTAAATGTTACATTTTGACTTAAATTAAAAGTTATATTTGGGGTTTGATATAAAATTTGAGTCCATGATGAATGAAGCACACGCACGTTATTTTCATGAGCTTTTAAAATTTAACTGTTTAGTTTTCATTTATTTTGTTATTAGGTTTCATTTTTTTAAAATAAAAATAATTATCAAATAAGTTTTTTATTTTTATTTTTTTTAAAATTGAAAACTAAAACGAAATACTATCAAACCACCTTAGTCTTTCAATAGTTGAGTTGATGTTAGTTAGCTGTAATTGTACTTGAATTAAGAGGAAATTTTCTAATTCAAAAAATAAATGCGATGCAGTTAAATTTGTATTACAAAAAGGATGTGATATTCATACACCTCTTTTTACTTCTCTCACATCTTTTCAATTTTCGGCCGTCGGATCGGATGAATTGAAGAAAATCAAAGGACATAAATTAGTAAGGGGTGTGAGAGAAGTAAAAAGGAATGTGTGGATAACATACCCCTACAAAAAGATAGGTACAACCTTATTGGAGGAAATACTCTCTATGATGTGACCAACGTATCAAAGTAGATCTGACATTCGTATCGTGTTATTTTATGTTCGTGTCATTTTCATGATATACCTCATATCTTAACGGGTTTTGTCGTATAACACCCATTAAAGTAAACGGGTAATATAACTCGACCCGAAATCGACTCATTAATATTTTCAGATAATATAACCCAATACGTTACCTGTTAAGGAAAATATATTTTAAATAAATAAATAATGGAAATGAAAAACACAATTTGACCCCAAAAAAATTGAAAACATAATATTAAATTTGTATATGTATATAACATTGTCACATAAATCTTACTTCAAAACATAAAAACAACATTCGTCTTTTAAGTATTACATATGTTACACCCGCCCCTGCTTATAAAGATAATTCTGTATTTCTCCCTAAAAATTTATAGAATTATCACTTTGGTCCTCATTTTGTTATACATTCAAGATCTGAAAAATTTAAATTATTTCTCTACCCTAAGCTGCCACGTGGCAGCACCCCAACTCCCTTACTTTTGTTGCTCTTTTTGGCCCCCCTGCCGTGACATCCTTTCCCTTCTTCTTTCTTCTTTTTTCTTTTTCTTCTTTTCCTTCTTTTCTTTTGTTTTGGTATGTCTGCACCTTTCCTTCTCTCTCTTTCCTCTTCTTCTTCTTCTACCCGTGACAACCCACACACACACACACCCACAGCTACACCTACTCGAGGAAGTCATCACCATCGTCGCCGTCCAACTACTTCCCTCTCTCTCTTTCTCTCTCCCCTGCTCGCGGTGCCGGAGGACACGAACACCTCCGGCGAGTTTTGTGATTTTTCCGGTTGGGTAAGCCCTTTTTCTTCTTCTTTTATTATGTTAGACTTTGCTTAGATGTGGTTTTTGAGTTGGGTTCATGAATTTTCAAGGTTTTGGAGAGTTTTGGCACGGGTGAAGGCACCCAAACTTTCCGGCGAGTGTGTGGTTTCCGAGGGATTTTCCGGCCACCACAAGCCGTTTCACGGCGAATCCAAGGTATAAAACTACTCCTCTCCTCTAGTGCTTCATTTTGGTACCTAGATCGGGGGCTAGTTCGAGTGTTTGAAGTTGGCCGGAGCTATGGAAGCTCCGGTGGTCTTCTCCGGCGCACCCAGGCCTTCGGGCCATTCTGTTTCCCCGCGGGCCTTAGGCCTGACTTGGGTCTTTGGCCCAATATCCCCACCCTTTCCTTTTTTGGTTTTTAGTTATTTCATTTTAAAAACCCAAAAGGCCTTAGGGCCTTGGTTGCAGCCCAAAACCCATTTCCCTTTTTCTTATTTAAGGCCTTCGGGCCTGTTAGCCCAAAACCCAAACCATTTTCTGTTTTTACCCAACCCACCTAAAAACCTAAACCCAATTACCCAAAACCCTAACCCAAAACCCTAAAGCCCTGACCCGACCCGTGACCCGTTGACATGTTGACTCTGACACGTTGACTTTGACCCTTTGACCCAATGACCGTTGACTGGGACAACGATTAACGTTGACTTTTGACTTTGACTAGTCAACGTTGATTTTGACCGTTGACTTTTTGTGTTTTCGTGCGGGGACCCTCCTAGGCTAATTTCGACGTTCTAAACCCGTTTCCGATGTCCGTTTTCTCAAATTCAATCGTTTAAGTAGAGTTTGACTGAAAGTACTCAATTATGTGTTTAGGTGCGATTCTTAGCGGTGATTCCGTTATTCCTGTTTGGTACGGCTTGCACCATCGGTGTACGGTGAGTGGACCCCTTCTAAAAAATGCATGTTTTAATGGTAGAATTGCATACACACAAAAGCATGACTTTACGATTATGTTTTATGAAACGTTTTGAGATAATATGCTTATTGAGGCTAGTTTGAATTATTACTATTTTTCCTATAACCCATGTTCTTATAGAATATCTGATGGATGACGATATGATATTTAGAACATGTTTATAACACTTCTTTATAGTATAGATGATGGATGACTTTATACTATGAAGTTGATTTTCAATATATGTATGTTCACTGGTTTTGTACTTACCTAGTGGTCCTTTCCGCTACGGGACGTAGGGATAGATCCGGTCCGTTCCGGGCGACGGTTTGGTGTTGGCATAGGGCCTGGAGTGTGTTTTCCTCTGACTGTCTGCTCAGAGACGGGGAGCCGGCAAGGGGCTTGAAGTGTATTTTCCTTTGATTGTGTGCTCAGAGACGGGGAGCCGGCATGGGGCCTGGAGAGTTGTATCGGACATTCACTAGTGTTTATTATTTATGCGATTTATGATTTGAGACATTGCACGACATGCTAGATTTCGGAAAACCTATATTTATCATTATACTTGTGTTTTCATAAACCTGGGGGTTAGTATGTTGATAACTGTTTTACTAGTACTGTATATATAAACTTGGTCCACTCACCTTTGTTTTGCGCCCCCTTCAGGACCTAGGAACGAGGATTACGACTTGAGCTACGAGGCGTTCCCTTACTAGTGATTTGTGTCATATTCGCTCCGCTTTGCCACCTATTGTAATAGCACTTCTTTATTCTTAGTTCTGCTTGTACTCTGTATTAGAATTATGTTCTGGACGTGCTGTGTGTTTACCTAATTTCAATATTTAGAAGTTGAACTTTTATTTGGGTTTTTAGCCTTTATTGCGTACTTTAGTTTATTTTCTCAGTTTTTGTTTTAATTAAATGGTTTCGTCACCCTTCGGGTGCCACGTGACCATCTCGATGTCCCTAGGACCTCGGGGTCGGGGCGTGTCAACATACTCTAGCCACTCAGTACTATGGTCTGATGGTATTCGTCTTCACTTGGAAGTGAGAGGTCTTAGGTTCGAATCTCATGGATGATGAATTCGATACCAAATTAGGTTGCTCATTGTGTGACTTAGCCAAACTCTCCCTTATCTCGAGTCAATTCTCGCCTTGTTGGTTATGACGATGCAAGATACTTATCTGATCCACACAAGGCACATTCTCAAATGGGTTATGTTTTTACCGTTGGAGGCACTTTAATCTTTTGGAGGTCAACTAAACTGATCTTAGTTGCCACTTCGTCTAACCATGCTGAAATTATCTCCTTACACGAAGCAACTCGGGAATGCTTTTACTGTAAAATAAAGTATTACATACTCCAAAATAAGAGTCTAATGAAAAACATTAGTACATTACTACAAAATACCAAATGTTCAAGGATATGCAAAACGAAAGGAGTTGCGTTTCAAGGTTGAGGAAACCTTGCACGTTTTTTTACAATAAAACCCTTCAATTTTCATGAATCACCAAGGGAAATGATATTGGTTCATTTTGACTCCCTTAAAAATACTATTCACGAGGGTTTGTATGGTTCTAAAAATTCAAACCACAATGTACCCATCCTCAAAGTGTACTGAATGTGATCATGAGCATTTGCATATTTTTTCACATTTTTTGCACTTGTAAATTAATTGTTATATTTTTTAATGTGTTTGATAGTTTTAAATTACTTTATATTTTTAATTTTAATGTGTTTTATCATTTTTTAATCTTACTCCTTGCCTATAGTATATTATAAAAATAAATAAAACTTAAAATGTTCAAATTTATATAGAATAATAATTCAATAATACATATTTTAATATTCACTATATACATGTACACTATAACTTTTTTCTTAATGTGTCGAAATAGGTTATCCGTGTGTCACTCTCGTGTTAATCCGTTAAGGACCCATTAATAACAGGTTGTTATCGTGTGATCCCGATTAGTTATTGTGTCGATCCAAAATCTTTTATTTTCATATCGCTTACATATCATATTAACGGATCGTGTAAGAAATTACCAGGTGTATATCAAAGTTTCATTCACCAAAAACACATGCAAAGAATCAATTAACTTATTGAAAAATCAATTCAAAGAATAAAAATAATGAATCTTACAAACAATATCTGGTCAGCAGGTTCAAAGAAAACGATTTTTTTTTTTTTTTGTTGTAATATCAGATGAATTTACTATGAATGCCACGTTACTCTATCACGCTTGATAATCCATCATAGTCAATCCATTTTCTTGTAGTGTAAGTTCAAACACGAACTAATGTCGTTTGATATACAATGTGCATCATCTGAACAACGAAAGTTTAAATATTAATAGTCAATCCATTTTCTTGTTGAGAACGTGTACCTGCGATTTTTACTAAAGTTTAAATATTAATGTAGGCAAAGTAAGATGATCAATACAAATTTGAGTGCACATTCAAGGAGCTAAAACAAAATAGCTTAGTTGGCGTTGTGTGGGAGAAAAAGGAAGACGTAAGTTTACCGGGCTACGGACAACAATGGAAGTTTAGCTCCCCAGTTTGACAAATCATTAGCAATTTCCATGCCTGAATTTCCAGGCCCAACGACCAAAACAATTTTCCCACCATATTTCGTGTCGTTTTCGTAATTGCTTGAATGAATGGCCTCCCCATTGAATCCTTCCAAGCCTAGCACTTGAGGAATACGTCATAACCTACTATTGTGAGACTTAGCTCACTCCCATACACATACACTAAGGTGTAAATAATATCGTTTTGTTCAAAAATAAAAAATAAAAATGTATTTGAAAGAGAGCCATGTCCATCGTTAATAGCTTGCACGTGAGCCTCACATGTTAAAATTGTCATTTCATCCCTTCCAATTGGCGTTTAGAATCAAAATTCATTCATAGTCACTCCCCATGCTGAAGCAATGAAATCGTGACTGCTGTGTTAGGTTTTTCTTCCTTACTAGTTGAACTTGTTCTGATATTCTTGAATGGTTGAAGACATGGTAACAGAGATTTCTCCCTCATGTCCACCGACCAGCCGAGCCAATTTCCAACACTTTCCGATAACCAGCCCATTAATTCACAACACAAGGCACTGACATCAAATTTGAATATGAGCAGATGCAATGAAATGTGAACATAGAACATCAATGATACAATGGCATGCATCTGATTGAGTCCAGGAACATGCAAAACTAGTTGAAGTAATTAGATGTTTGCACATAACTGGTTGAAATTAAAGCAATATTAACTCATAATCCATCAGATATTCAGATATTGCTCTTATTACCAAATGAAAAGAAGACTGAACCAAAATGAGGCAAGAACCCATAAGGTCTACCAAAGCATCCTCAAACAGTTCTAACAAAGAGCAGTGGAACCCAACAAAGCAAAACCCTATCAAGACAAACTAAACACCACAATAATCAACATCTAAATATGTAGACTTTCAGTGAGATATCATTTCTGTCGAGAAGTTCAAATATGCAAACATCTCCTTCTGTCAAACAATTTCCCTTAGCAAATGCAGCCCAGCCAGCAGATAATTTAAGTGCCTTACGCCAATGAACAGTCAAGTTCACATGCCACATTCTATCGTCAACCCAAAGTTTCACAATTTGTTTCTTCTTTTCAATGAAGTTCTTGGAAAAACTAGTTGGAATACGCTGCACAAAATAGATATATAGTATTAAACACAAGAGAAACACTAGAACTGTTTGTGAAAGTGAGTCTCAATAGCATTTTTCTGTTTTTTTGAACCACAAAGCATTTTTCTAAATACATAGAAAAAAAAAACTATTTGAGTATGAATACATATGTGACAGATCAACGATGTATGGGTGGCACCTATGCATGATAATATTTGTAAATTGACGATTTCTGACGATGATTCTTAGCTATAAAATTTTGTTTCTGGCATTTATACATGGTTAAAAAAAATAAGTATTTAAATGTAAAATGGCCTTACTTTTAACTTTCGCACTGGCCCTGTGTATAATGGAGATGATTAACAGGTATTAAGTTGTAAATATATGTTGTCAATGATACTTACCAACACACGGGATGACCCCAGACCATGGGTGACTCTGAAGAATGGATTGCTTGAAACGAACTTGTTGGCAGCTTCAACAGCGCTCAAAGATGTATCGGAAGGCCCTTTAATAAAACCAACAAAGTATAATCATCATATTTCCTCGGCCAAAATTTTTGGTTAGACATAATTAAACTTATGCACCACAGAAATACGTTGTGCAGGACGTCCATTCTTTAAAGGGCATCAATATTGTCGAAAATGTATTCGATAATATGTTCGTATGTTTTGCTGACAATAATGATATGGGCGAACCGACCTCAGCCGGTTCATTACCCATGACAAATCAACAGTCAGTTCATTATTGAAGAACGGACCACAGTTCCTGGTGCACAAATTCATTATTGAAGAACGGAACAGAGTGGGACAGTTCCGTTTTAGGCGCAAATTCTAAAATTAATAGCTGATTATTTACCTGTTGGAGACATGCGGCAATTTGCAGCTTCTGTAGTGCGGAACAAAAAAACTTCGAAAGAAAGTTTAACGTCCTTCATCAAGGTGAAAACACAAACATCATCCACTTCCAAATTATTGTCCGTTACAAATGCTTGCCAACCTTGCAGGAACCTGCCTTTCGAGTTTTCACATTTGAGTTTAACAGACCAAGTTCCTCCATTTGGACCCTGAAGGATGGCATTACGACCAGCAGACTTCATATTAAGATGTCTATTGATAAACTCTGATCGTAAATGCTTTGAAAAAATGGAAAACAGCAAATTAGGACGAGAACAAAGTATTTCAGAAAAATATTGGAATAATTAACATTAATCTTGTTATTTGCTTCAAAGGATTCTGTATATACAAAAGCTTACCAAGTAACTTTGAGTGACATACGACGGTTGCATGACAATCCAAAACGAAGGGTTTACAGATTTGGAACAGAAAGCAATGGCTCTCTCAAGAGCTATAGCTTTTCCACTTGTAGTTGATGCCAAAAGAGATTTTTTGATATTTTTCGTGCAGGAGGCAGATTTGTGCAAGGATACAACAGAATCATCATTTGATTCATCTTCCCCTGTGACCAAAACAAAAGTAATGCGTTAAAAGTAGTCAAAGTGATGGAAAAATAAATTCAATACTGTTTTTTTTTTTTTTTTTTTTTTAAAGTGCCTAAAGTATTTCCTCATACCGTTGAGGTCTTTCAAAAAACATTGCCTATTTAGTACGTAACCAAATTTTCTAATATATGCTTACTGTTGACTGCAGATTTTGAGCGAGGTTCAATCTTTGTTGGCCTAAAGTTGATGTTGCGTTTTTTTGCTGCTTTATTACTTGTTCTGATTTTCTTGAGTGGTTGAGGAGAGGATAATGGTGATTTCTCCCTCGTTTTTTTCGTGCACCGTTGAAAATCCGAGATTCCAACAGAGTCCTCATCTTCACCTTCATAATCCAGAGATGTGTAGCTTTTATATGCTCTTGATCTTTCAGAGATTGTGAATGGTTCCTGGCCTCTCTGAGCGGTTCGCAGGCCCCCACTACATTCCTTTGCAGCAGAAGAAATGGAACAAATTGCAGCTTCTTTCCTGCGGTAAAAGGCAACTTCAAATGTAATTTTAAAGCCCTTAATCAACATAAATACACACACATCGCCGATTTTCAGATTATTGTCTTCTACGAATGCCGGCCAACCAAGCAGGAATCGCGCTCTTTTGTTATCATATTTGAATTTAACATTCCAAGTTCTTCCATCCGGAACTCGAAGGATGGCACTACCAGTTGGATGCTGCGTAAGATACTTCTTGGCAAACTCAGAAGGCAAAACCTTCAAAAAGAAAAAGAAAATGTAAGTAAGGCAGCATGAAAACATTTTCGAAGAGAATTATGGTTATCATATCAGAAGATTTTACCATAGAAAGCTTACCAATTGGCTGAATATGTAGGAAGGCTGCATGGCAACCTTGAAGTGAGCGTTTTCGGATTTGAAATCGATGGCTCTCTGAAGGGCAATAGCTTTCTCATTTTCAGTCAATGGTTTCATCCATAAAGTGCTTTTGGTTTCTAATTTTTTACTTGTAGAACCAATAGAAGTACTTATTCTCTTTCTCTTGCGAGGAGGAGGAGACGACAATGGAGATTTCTGCCTTGTTTTTGGGCACGGCGGAAAGTCCTCCAGGATCTCCACAGATTCATCATCATCTTCATCAGTTTCTTCCATCCCCGGCAATGGTAATGGATACTCAATCTCCGTGGCACTTCTATCAAATATGCAAACATGGAATTTGGAATTCCATTCATATCGAAAAATGAGACAGTCACCATAGCCAAGAGAATAAAACTCAGAAAACTTTGGCCAACCCTTGTCAAACCAAACCTCCCCACCACGCCTTGTCACTTCGATTTCCCATTCTGCACCACTTGGAAGCTTGAAATGTACTGGATTTGATAGATTTTCTCCATAGTTGTTCACAAATTTCTTCGGAATCCTCTGTACAACAACAAAAGCAAAAAAAAAAAAAAAAAAAAGAAGCTCAATTAGCTAGCTAGCTCATCAGCAATCTTCTGTCAAAAAAATATTTGATACAGATGAATAATTACAAGTTTTCTGTATCTAGATGTTTCAACAGGGATGATCTTGAAAAAATGGGGAGTGGTAGGAGAAAAGCTCAGCCGTTGACGAGGATCCATTTCCGGAAGAAGAGAAGCCATTGCAGCGCTTAAGATTTTATTTCAGCGCTTGTAGACTTGTAGTAGTAAATCTGTAATTTTCCAAAGGATGCGGCTAATTAATTACTGGAGCAGGTAATTGCTGTAATAATTGTTCTTCTTTTTTGGAAAATAGAACTTGTTACGATGAAGGCTGCGCTGCGAATTTCTGCCGCATTTAAGCTTTCATTATTTGAGATACTTTTTCAACTTCCGACGCTACAAAACTTCTTCAACTTCCCAACCCAAGCTAAATATCATTGTTATCTGAGATGCTATAATAATATGGAAAAGGAGAAGAGAAATGCTAGAGGTAAGAAGGAGACTCTCTCAAAGTGAGAAGTCTCCGTCATCTTATATTTTTTGCACAATATTTTATAATGGAACACTTCTCTGGTTTTGAACATATTATAACTTTAGTTGGTATTTGTGCAAACTTCCATTTAGTGTGGTGTATACTCACCATCCTATTTATCGCCGTTAGATAAGTTTGAATTTTGAGATTTGTGTTTATCTACTACATGAATCTCGGAATTCAAACTCATCTAACAGTGATAAATAGGATGGTGAGCACATACCACACTAAATGGTGGTGAGAAAAAATGCTCCCCTTTCTCAAAAGTGAGATTTTTCATGGATTTTTTGTCACTCATGTTTTTAACAAGATGTTTTATAATGCTGGCACGAGAGTTGATGTTAAACTATAAGATGACATTAAAGCGTCTCATCAACATTCCTCTCAAAACTATATTCTCCAGTAAACCACCATACAATCCAGCGCCGTAGTTGCAAAATTGGATGAGGCAACTCAGCAAAACTTTATGAAACCAACTCAGGCTCTTACATTATAGAGAGGTGACTGAGGATCAGAATGTGAAGAGAGAAGAATATGCCTGTATGAAAGCAAAACGTTTGTCCGATGAAACTCTTCGCAAACTTCTTGGTACTCAAAACAGTCTATATATAGTGTTGAGGATATAAAAGGGACCATGTAAGGCCTTATAACTAGTTTACTGCGGTTTTACGATGACACTTCAACTTTCTTTATACAGTAGTGATATTATGCTACTAATATATCAAAATACAAAGTACAAATTGTATTTATGGATCTTTGAAACTGCAGCCAAATGAGGTCTCTTTCGCAGCATAACATGGTAACTGTGCTCTGCGTCCCTCTTTAAATGACAGTACACACTTTGAGTAATCAACTTCTGAAAATATGAATTTTCAGCACAATGTCACTTATCTCGATCAGCTCAAATGTGCATACATCTCCTTTTCTCAAACGATTTTCCTCTGCAAATACACGCCACCCACCAGAAATGTGCGAATGTCTGTTTCCCTCATTGTTGTAACCAATTATATTAACAGGCCACAATTGCTCTCCGACCCGAAGAGCTGCAATTTGCTTCTTTTGTAATTTTAATCTCTTGGCAAACTCGGCTGGTACATACTGCATATGATGAATGATATATACCTAATTTAGAGCAACTACATATACATAATATACGCACAACTAATAAGGTTCATGGAGTATTTGTGTTTGAAGGCTTGAAACAAAGTTGTATAAATATGTGGTCAATGACCCTACCATTGGCTTGGATGGTGACCGCACAGTGGCTCTAAAGAAAGGATTTTTTGGGATGAACTTGTTAGCAGCTTCAAGAACCCTTGAGGCCTTCAAACATGAAGGCCTTTGAGCAACCTGATCAGAAATCTTTGACTTGTTGGCAACTTCAGAAGCACTCAAAGATGAAGTGCAAGGCCTCTGACTAACATGCCGGCCATTAATCTTCCCCATTTTGCACTTACCTACAGTAAAATCAACAAAGTATATAATCATTTCCAGAGCGACCTAGTTAAATCATTAACTTAGACAACATAAAATTCTCAATGCAGATCGATAATAAAACTAATATTGGGAAAACTGCATCAGTAACATGTGAAGTTCTCTTGGTGAAAAGGATGTCATACTGTTGATGACATATCAACGGTCTGTACTCTATGTCAGTTGATCAATAGGTCCTAAATGGAACAAAACATTTATGTGGAAGCTATGCATTTGTAACGGGGCACAAATTCGAATACTAACAACTGATTCATTGTAAACTTGGAGAAAAAGAGAAATTTGTTGCCTCTGTACCACGGTAAAAGACAACTTCAAACGAGAGTGGAATGTCCTTAATTAAGATAAAGACACACACATCACCAACTCTCAAATCATTATCTCCTACAAACGCCAGCCAACCACACAAGAACCGAGATATTTGATTTGCATATGTGAATTTAACATGCCAAGTTCCTCCATCCGGAACACAAAGGACGGCACTACCAGTTGGTTGCTGCATAAGATGCCTCTTGGCAAACTCCGAAGGCAAAATCTTCAAAAACAAAAACAAAGAAGGCGAAAGTAATTTGTATTACTTCTTCATATATATTTTACATCGTATTGAACACTGCATGGCAACAAGTAAGATAACAAATAAATATTTGAACAGAGAATGTTTGATTGTCAATAGAAAGCTTGCCAATTTATGGAATATGTTGGAGGGCTGCATCGCAACCGTGAAGTGAGGCTTTTCAGATTTGAAATCAATGCATCTCTGAAGAGCTATAGATTCTTCATTTTTGGTCAATGGATGCCTCCTTGAAGAGCTTTTGTTTCCGAATTTTTTACCTGAAGAAGTGCTTATTCTCTTTTTCATGCGAGGCAGAGGACATGGCAACGGAGATTTCTGCCTTGTTCTTGGGCAGGGTGGAAAATCCTCCAAAACCTCAACGGATTCATCATCATCTTCATCAGTTTCTTCCACCTCCGGAAATGGTAATGGATACTCAATCTCCGTGGCACTTCTATCAAATATGCAAACATGAAATTTGGAATTCCCGTCGTAGCGGAAAACTAGAGAGTCTCCATAATCAAGAGAGTAAAACTCAGAGAATTCCGGCCAACCCTTGTCAAACCAAATGTCACCATTACAATCTCTTACTTGGATTTCCCATTCTACACCACTTGGAAGCTTAAGAAGTATTGGATTTGATATATTTTCTCCATATTTATTCACAAATTTCTCCGGAATCCGCTGTACAACAACAAAAGTAATTACTCAATTAAGTAGCTGGCTAGCTCAAAGAAGTAAAGAGAAAAAGGTGAACTTACAAGTTTTGTGTATCTAGAAGCGTCATTCGGGATGATCTTGAAAAAATGTGGAGTGGTAGCCGAAAATGTTGGTCGTGCACGATCAGTTTCCGGAAGAAGAGAAGCCATTGCACGTAGTTCTACTTAAAAATTAGGGGAGCTTTTCAGATGTATTTCATAGCTCGTTGCATGCTGCATTGTTATATAATTGTGTTTTGTTTTTGGAAAACAGCAAATGCCTTGGTCAAGAAGGCTCCGCCAACCAGAAGGCAGAAGCTAAAGAGCCTCTCTCACACGCCAAAGCTTCTTCAACTTCCCAAACCAAAACTAGATATCATCATTAATGTTTTTTTTTTATTATAGAAAACTTCGACTATACAAGGAGAATTTTATTAATGCATTTGAGATGTTACAATATGGAAATTAAAATTGTATAAATGGAGTGGGATTCTCTCTCCTTCAAATTCCCTTCCCTTCCCTTCCCTTCTCTCTCACTAACCTTTTTTTCTCTCTCTTTCTCTCTCTCTATACAACAACCAAGTCTTATCCGCTAAGACAATTGGGTGTATGAATCTTAGGGGGTGTAGTCGATTTGGATTTCTCAGGATTTTAATAGATTGTTTTTCAGTGACATATTTCAAAGGATTTTAATAAATTTTACAATTCTTTTAGATTTTGGCAGATTTGTATGGAGTTTTTTCATAGATTTCTTAGGATTTTTATGGATTTCCTTGGGCAATTAGGGACACAACCCAATGTCCAGTAGGCGTGGGGGCAATTTACCTTATTCCTACTTTAAGGAAAAGAAGATAAGAACGTAATCTCATTACAATGCTACTTTATTCAAAATCTAAAACCCAAAATCTATACAACGATAACTGAATTTCACAAAAATTTTCATTACATCTGCCTACAAAATACAAGTGGAATTTGCTCGATGATTGTCCCCTATTTACCCAAAAGTGCAACATTTGCTTAAAAAAAAAAAAAAAAAAAAAAAAGGTTTGCACCTACATCACCAACAATTTTCAGAACACATTTCATTGCATATAAGGCGCAAGCCGTTCTAGCATAACTATATTTAAAACACTGCATATCAACGGAACACTTCTAGGCCTGCATTATGAACCTTTTCAGCTCCTACTGCCAGAAACAGTTGTTCTCCTTGCACTGACATATTCAAACTCAATTCACTCGGAGCCATGACCAATTGGCTGACTTATTCACCAAGGCTCTACCCTCTCATCAGTTTCAACGGCTCCTGAGCAAGCTTGGCTCGACTACACTCCGCGATCCAGCTTGAGGGGGAGTGTTGGAACCAATCACTAAACATTAGCATGTCATCTCATATCACAAGTCTCCAAGTAATCATGGATGCTCAATGTCAACCGCCAGCTTTCTAGCTTTCTCTTTTTCCTTGATTTAAGGTCCTTAACTTGCTGATTACTTCTTAGTCTTGGGTCTGGTGTAAATCACCTTAAATTAAGGAAAAGTATGTGTCCTAGGTTTACCCGGTCTCTAGGGTTTCATGTAAAGATGGTTGCTTGTAACCATGTACTTTTCTTGCCTACATATATTGCCTTGTACATTCAAAACTCTTCATGAAATAGAAACTACTTTGATACTAAAAATCCACACCACATCATTTGATTAACAAAATTTAGTTTAGAAATTTAGTCTCTCTAGTATTATCCTTAAGAAAATACTATCCCCGTGAACTAAGCACAAGTGATCATTACCACACGATCTTAAGGACATAACTACAAAGAATTTGAAGAAAAACGAAACTTTAAACGATGACCTAACAAGTTCGAGTATGAACTTCTGTAAGTTTTTGGGCATGCGCACACCTAATGTTGCAGAGAAGTCAACAAACAACAAGGTTATTGCAGCTGCCGGCACATAGCTGAGTTGTTCTGCATATGTAACTAGCATGTCATCAGCATAGAAATCAGACTCTCGCAGTAGCGGATCAGTGCAGCCCCCAGTTCTGTTTTTTCTTTCGAAGCATGGTATAGTTCTGTCACAAAAATACTAGCTTCGAACATGAAAATATTAACCACTTCAATCCTTGAAACGATGAATCATCCGAAACACCATAAATTTAGTAGAAAAATAATTCAAAACTGAATAACAATAATTTGACAACATCGATCAATCCATCAGATCATGTTCAAATTGTTCGGTTCTAAGGTGACTGCAAATGAAGTTAGACTATCTCATCATTTCAATATCTTCTTCACAACCCAAGACACTCAAATAGTCGCTAATGACAACTATGATGATCAGAACATTAAGTCATGCTCTTCCGCTAGCGTTGTTGAAGGCATCCGCATCATTGATCTTTATCTCGGAATATGTAAACTTTGAGTGCACATTTAGAGGTATTCGGTATCACCTCAAATACACACACATCCCCTTCTTCAAGTCTATTGTCTCTTGCAAACGCTTTCCAACCATTATCCTGGAATCTTGCACATGTCTGACAGTTGTATAACTGGATAATGCACTTAACAGACCAAGATCTCATATCTGAAATCTTTAGAGTCACTTTGTGTTCGCCGCTTTCACAAATATGTTCCTGGGCAAAGTATATAGGTAATTTCTGCAAAACAGAAATAAAATAAAACAAGTTAAACACATATGGACGAAGCCAAAACGGGGTTGATGTTAGTCACATATACAAACCGGGGGTTGCTGCAAAAAAGCTTACCAAGTGAGTTGAAATGTATAATGGTCGCATTCTGATCACAGCAAATGGATTGCGAGATTTGAAACTTCTAGCTTTTGCAAAGGCTCTTTCAGTTTTATCTTCCAATTCACTCTGACCAGTTCTCAAAAGGACCTTTGGTGATCTGTGTGCGGCAGACATGCCTCCATCACCACCTGTTTAATTCCAATTATTCAACTCTATGAGAGGTTTTAGAAGAAAAGGAAAATCTCAGAAGTGTTCTAAATGTGCACTCAAACCATAGTGAAGATACCGTGCGTCCTCGTTTCCTCGTCATGCTTCATTCTTTGACATTCAATTTCCCCAATTGAATTGGAATCGGTTTCATCTTCATCTCTTAAATTGAAGTAGTCCATCTCTAAAGTATTCCTTCGAAAAATGCGAACCTGGAAATGGGAATAGACCCCTTTGTAGGTGAACAACAATAAGCACCCCAGCTCGAGGAAGTAAAATCGAGCGAACTTCAGCCAGCCCTTTTGTAACCAAATCTCACAATCACGCCTTGACAGTTCTACTGGCCATACTGGTCCATTTGGAACTTCAAGGACCATTTTGTCTCCGATAAAATCTTCATATTTCATCGAACCTATCGGTGGAATTTTCTGTAGTCGATAGCATATTTCATGAAGAAATAAAAACAAGAAAATATTACTGGAACATTCAGCAGCTTGTTTTATGTAATTTATAATGAAGATTATGATAAACTTTATAGGCCCAACATGGTCTACCACCAATATCACCGATATTGTCCCAACTTAAAAGAACAAGTCGATGCAAGAAACATCATATAACATACCAGTAATTAGTAAAGTTTGATTAGCACAGGGATATTACGATTTACGATATATACACCATTTCGAAAACAAGATCAAAATATACATAGGAGCAGGTAAATGCAGGATATGTGCAAGGCAAGTCAACGGTTTTCTAGAGAAGATGAGAAATATCACCGCAAGATTTCAACTTTCATGCTAAGAATATCAACTAAAGTTCACAACTCCAAGCAGAGAGAATATAGGTAGAGATAGAATAAAAGGAAGCAAAGTTATAACTTACGATCTTCCCATCTCGAAGTGTTTCATCCAGGACAACCTTGAAGAAGCTTGGAGGAGCATTCAGCTGAAATGCAGGGCCTTTACCATTTCTCCTGCTACACGACCCCATTAGAGGTGACTCGGATGAACCAACGTTATCTGTCTCACCACTTAAGTGGTCTTCAACACTAAAAAATGAACCGAAGTCCTTCTCTAAACAACTCCTCGCGAAAATCCGCACGTGGAAGTGAGAATGATCTCCTTCAAAGCTGAATATCAGTAAGTTACCATGGTCTAGTGAGTAAAACTCTGCGAATTTTGACCAGCCCTTGTTTAACCAAACCTTGCCGTCACGGCTAGTCAATCCTATCGGCCATTTTTCTCCGTTCGGAACCTTGAGAACTACTTTGTCTCCTAGATAATCTCCATACATAACCACAGCACTCTCTGGAGGTTTCTGCAATGGATAACTTGCTCTGATTAATATGTCCATGCATCTATAGTTATCTACAATATCAAGACTACATGTGACATAAATTAACGAAGAGACATTATGATATGGACTGCTCATCGGCATCGGATTTGATTTTATAACAATGGTTTATTTGGGATGCCAAAAATGAAGCCATATTTTAGCTTATGTTAAAAGCCGAAATGAGTGCTTTTGGCTTTAATTATAAGTTCCACAAGGAAGCAGATCAAAGTTTTAGTGTGAAAACAACAACTTATGTATTTTAAGAGAAGTAATCAGTAAAAGAGTTGTGCTTTTTTAATCTGGAAAGGAACGCTAATTAACCAAAAAGGATAAGAATTTCTCAAGAAACTACATATGAAGAGAAACAAATGAAGAATAAAAGGCCAAAAAACATAGCATTTTATAAAGGTCCCAACTTTCAAGTTAAAAAAAAATGAGAAAAATGACGAGAAGCAAAGTTTTGATCAACTTACAAGCTTTCTCTCTTGAAGATCTTTTTCCATGGAAGAAGCCATTGGAAGAGAGAGAGAGAGAGATACTGAATGAGTGAGAGTTGAGATGAAAAAAGAGCCTAATTTAAATGTCTGCGTGTTAGTATTACGATTTGGTAGTATTCTTCTTCAATTAGAAATGAGAGATTTTAAGTTCGAATTTCGTGGATGACGAATTCGATACCAACTTAAGCTATCCATTGTGTAATTTAGTCGAACTTCCCTTTCTCAGTGTAAAAATATCAATATATAGGGGAAAAAAAAAAAAAAAAGCCTGTGGTCTGTGTTTTTGCAATCACCGTTGGATCTTTCTCATTTGATCTGAACCGTTTATCATGCCATTGCTTTGACCACTTCTGATCTCTCATAACAATTTCTCTTGTACTTTCTTGGTTACTTAAATTTTTGTGTGCTCCACACTGCTAGCTCCTTGGCAGGTCAGAGACTCCAGAAATCAGACCGCCCAATCAAAAAGCCACAAACTTTTGATATGCTTTTGTACAAAACAGAAAATCTACCATGTCAATCAAATCAGAGTTTTCTAAAATGGTTTGACTCTATTTTTTTTAAACTGAAATGAAATCAGGTGCTCGGAGCATGGTATACACGAAATCTTCGACCGTTCGATTATTGACTATTACATTTTTGGCGGCACAATCAATCCTATATATGTCGCAAAGTTCATAAAATGGGAATTACATTGACTGATTTTTTTTTTTTTTTTTAGTATATTGATATTTTCACTCGAGAATAGAGAGTTCTGTTAAGCGACTCAATTAGACACATGGTCAAACTACAAAATTCATTTTTGTAATTTGGCTTCGCTTAAACCCCCAGCGTAAACCCACCAGGGCCACCACCAATGTAACCCCCTACCATGCGCCACCTCCTTAAACCCCTCCGTCAACATTGCCGCCGTCTGCGTTGGGCCCCCATAAGCCGTCGTCAACGGCGTCACCAAGGCCGCCACGGCCGCCGCAGAAGCCCGAGCTTCAACTTCCACGACCATCCGTGGGAGGACTCCTACAGCTGGATGTCGAAGCTCAACGACAAAGTGGCGTTGCGCCACCTGGACATGTACATGGAGCAAGAGGAGAAGTACACGGAGGCCGTCATGTCCGGCACCGACCGCCTTCAGAGCAATCTCCAGGCCGAGATGGCCTCTCGCATCGCCTCCGACCTCTCCACCCCTCCCCTGCGCTGGGGCCCCTGGTATTTCTGGGTTTCCGATGCTTGAGAGTGAGAATCAAATGCTTTCAGGTTCTACTACCGGCGCGTGGAGGAGGGGAAGCAACTTCCGGTGCTCTGCCGGAGACTCGCGAGTTTAAACGACGAGTTCATTTCGCACAAATCGCCTTCCTCCGGATTCGATTTCACATCGGGGAAGGGGATCGAGCAGAAGCTCATTGATTACAATCAGGAGTCCCAAAGATGTGGGGGTAAATTGCCAATCATTTACTAATTTATGTTAAAAGCTGGAAATTTTTTGTTTGGTTGGGAATTTAGTTTGAGTTTAATTTTGTGTAGGATATGCTTACGACGAGTTATCGGAAGTGTCGCCGGATCGTGGGTTTATAGCTTACACAATGTATGATAAGGAGGCTGACTTGTTTATCTGTCAGGAATTTGAATTCTGGTGCATTGTATAGTAAGCCGAAAGTAGAGTGTGTTTCGAATTTGGCTTGGGCCAAAGACGGGCAGGCATTGCTTATGTTGTCACTGATGAAAACAGGCGGCCATATAGGCTAGTATTATGCGAAATTTTACTGTTTATGCATGTTATTCTGTTTTACCGGAGTGAAGTGTTGGTAATTCTAGCCTATTTGGTCAATCAGGATATATTGTAGCGGGATTGGATCAACCGATGATGATGTTTTGATTCTAGAAGAACCGGATGAGGAAGTTTATGTTAACATTCGACACACTAAAGATTTCCGTTTTGTGACAGTGTATCCTTCTCCACCATGTCTTCCAAGTTCCAAGGCATACTTTTGAAGATGACTCTGTAATAGTAATTGGCTAAAGCATCGATTTTTGCATGTGGTCCAATATTCTCCTTGGTAGGGTGTACCCGGTTCGAAACTCCCCACTTCCCTAAATTATTGTAATAGTTTTGAACCCTCCGCTTCCCCTTAATAATAATAAATTAAAAAAAGAGATATAGTAATTAGTAATTGTGACCTTATTTTAGGTGTTTTTGATAAATGCAGCTAATCCATTGTCCGGGATGAACTTAGTTCGGGAGTGTAATGGTAAAGCACATGGCATACTTGAGCATCACCAAGGATTTCTTTATCTGTTTACGGATGCTGCTAAAGCGGACCAGTCAGTTGATTACCATTATCTTCTTCAGAGTCCACTGCATTCTTCTTCCAGTCCAAGAATATGGGAGGTCTGTGGTTAACTATGTGTTACGTTTGTTTCTCATGTCAATCTTTCATTTTTTTTATTTTATTTTAAAGTTTTCTGCTTTTGAATGGTTTTTGTTCTCTCCTTGTGATATGCCCTATAGCAGTTCTCTTTGTTATTAAAATGATTTTTTGTTAGTAGCTTTTTTCTCTAGCATCAAGTATGAGCATTTCAGTTCGACTATCTGTTTTATCTGAGTATTTTTCTTGTTTAATGTGGATAGTTATCCCCAGGCGTTAATTTACTATCTGATTTACTGCAGAATGTATTCGGTAGTTATTTTAAGGGAAGGGCAAAACTTTAAACTTTGTTCTGTCACTGTACCTTTGCCTGCTGGGAAGGTAGGTTAACAGCACCAATTTTGGGGTATGTCATATGTGTGCATCATGCATTGTTATCAACAATTTCAATGTAGAAGAATTTAAAATTTTCTCTTGACCGTTAATATTCTCATTCTTTTAACCTCATGTTGTCTCAGGGGCCAGTGCACCTAAAAGAGCTTCAATCACTATTCCTGCCTCTTCCAAAATATGTTGCACAAATTTCACCTGGACCAAATAATGATTACCATTCACCGGTGATGCGCTTTACAATATCATCGCCTGTGGTATGTGAGTAAAAGTGATCACTTCTAAAGATTGTTGCAGGATTCTTCCATAGATTTATGCATTCATAATGTGTTTCCATCAAAGAAAGGAAGTTAAAATGTCACGATTGTAATTTGAGCTTCTTCCTTTTCTAAGTGGGCTGTGTAAATTAATCCTTTCGCCAAACAATTTATCTCAAAATTTCCCTTGTCTACCCAGCTTGGTTTAGAATTTGCAAATTTTTAGATGTTCTAGGTTTTCACTTTTCAGATTAGGTTTATTAATAAATAAGCACAATATGCATCCTTCTGTTTTAAGATTACTGAATGTGCACTACTCTGGAGTCATCTATCCATTTGTGTTCCATGTCCAAAGTTCAGATTATGAACCCAATCTTCTTAACTTTCCCAGATTCCAGATGCTGTGGTGATTATGACCTGTCAAATGGAAATTGGAATATCATTGAACAGCAGAATATTTTTCGTGAAAGAACACGAGTTTTGTTGGAACAAATTCCATAGAAAACATCAACGAGGAAGCCATAAATTCAAAACCTTTGAATCTTATAACTGATTCCAACTCTGATGATGCTCAGTTGTGGAAAGATCTTTCTGAGTTTTATGCTTGTGAACAGTATAATGTATCTTCTTATGATGGAGTTTTGGTTCCATTGACTGTTGTATACTCCCGCAAAAACAAGAAAGAGGATCAGAACCCTGGATTGCTTCATGTCCATGGAGCTTACGGTGAGCTTCTTGACAAGCGATGGCGCAGTGAGTTGAAAAGCCTTCTTGATCTTGGTTGGATCTTGCGTATGCTGATGTTAGGTCTGGTTTGTGTTGAATACCATTTCTAAGTTATTTGTGGCTTAATTTCAGGCATACTAAATAATTGACATCATCAGCATTGCAAAACTCACATTATTTTTCCTTTCGAAAGAGCCTTGTGATTGCCTACTAACCATGTCTGGATAATATTTCCAGAGGCAGAGGAGGTGGAGGTAAGAAGTGCCACCATGATGGAAGACGTACACAGAAGACTAATTCCATCAAAGACTACATCTCCTGTGCCAAATTTCTTGTTGACAGAGAGATTGTCCATGAAAACAAACTTGCTGGTTGGGGTCATGGTGCTGGAGGACTCATGGTTGCTTCAGCCATCAATCAATCCCCATATCTATTTAAGGCTGAAATTTTGAAGGTAAACATGGATCTTCTTCCGCTTTTGGTTTTTATTGTCATTTAGGTTTCTGATTAGTTCTTGTTGTGTAGTTTTGATGTAGTTTGCTTTGGTTAAATAGACTTTGTTCCTTCTAATTTGGGTTTTGTTTTGCTTCTCAACTCGAAGAGAATCTCATCATAATTTCTTGACAATTGTGATTTGGTAATTGAAAGATGATTGGTAATTGAGGGAAACTAATGCATTGGGAACTTCATTTTTCAAGCATATGTTTATGAGGCATTTCATTCTTTATCGTTTGTATTAAATATACTTAGTCACGCTGAATTTCTTGTGATTAGCTTCAGAAATGAATTCATTTGCTCTGTGCTTCAGGTTCCATTTTTAGACGCAACAAACACTCTTCTCTCTCCCATTTTACCGCTTACAGCTGCTGACTATGAAGAGTTTGGATACCCTGGGGACATTGATGATTTTCACGCTATACGTGACTATTCTCCTTATGACAATATTCAGAAGGATGTTCTTTTTCCAGCTGTCATGATATCCTCATCTTTCAATACACGGTAATTTTTCATATGCCCTACGTTAATTTTCACTTTTTAACTGTTTTGCAAGGATGTAAATATTCTCACAAGATGAACAAGGAGGATTTTCAGAAGTCAGAAAAACAGAAAGAGTTGGCAGCGTGTTCATGATCTATTTGCTTGACATGTTTCAGGTTTGGAGTTTGGGAATCTGCAAAATGGAGCTTTTCGTTAAAGTTCCCTACTGCTTAATCTAACAACAGATAAGTGGAGGAAAACAGGTATCTCCAGTGCAAGGAGTCGGCACTGGAGTCTGCATTTCTTATAAAGGTGATGGAATCATAGACCCTAGATTTCGCTTTTCCTGTCCGTAGTGCATCTGTTCATCAGCAACAGAGAAGCTAGCGGCCAACCAGGATCGAATCAGGGCAAAACTTATCGGTTTCCTATTCAAGTTTCAGATTCCCTTTCAATCACTGTAGGTCTTCATACACATGGTCTAAAATTTAGTTCATTATGCTAAACCAACCTGTGGAATCAAGACAAAAGATCATCCCCGGAGAAACTATCATGTGGTACTATCGCGTGGAAACCAATAATCTGTATGGCACAAGTTGCTTTCAACTAATATGTTCATATTTTGTTCAGTACATTTGTCATTGAAATTAAAGGTAAGATAAAGGTGGCATTATCCTCTTAATTTTTTACCTTATCTATTTGGAGAAGCTTTCTGTCATATAATATTTATATATATATATATATATATATATATATATGTAAGTATGTCACTATCTTGATATAATAGTTTCAGTTGGCAACTAGAAAAAATTCAATGGGATCAAATTTGTCGACCGATCACTGTCATGACCCACGCTGGAAAAGTTTCCTTCAGAAGTTAAGCTTTTCCCAAATACCCACTTCCCCAACAAGAGGTTCCTAAATAATGTGGGATGTGTATTTGCTGGTTAGGTGTCATTGCTTTGTTTCTTTACAATGACAGCCATAAATTATCAGATTTTAAATCTCAATTGTCAATTCTTGAAATGGTCAACGTTTGAGTGATATGTCATCAATGTTTGGTTGATATTTGATTTAAAACTAAGATCAGCCGGAAGTATCATATTATAAATCTCAGTTGTTAAAATAATTACTATTTAATTGATACGTCGTCAATTGATCATTTCATTTTCCATAATACCAACTCTTTAAGAAAAGCACCCCAAAGCCTTACACAAATAAAATAAAATAAATACGTTGTTTTATTAGGTGTGGACACGGTTCGATTAAATTTAGTGACTAAAAAGCACCGGTGACAACCGATCCAAACCAAGCCGTCATTAGGCAGCTCCGTTTGCCGGTTTTCGAAGTCTGGTAGGGCAAAACTTATCACACATCTTCATAAGAACAATGCTAAAAAGCAAAAGAGTGCAAAATCAAAGGATCTTTTTTCACAAGTAATCAATTATTTTATACCATGAATTGTACAAGAGCAGAGTGTGAGTAATGGGAACAATTCCAATCTAATTCTGCTTTTGGATTAGAGATTTGTATGATTTTGCCTAAAACCATACACATCTCTAAACCAACTCTACAACAACCCTTTCTTTCTAGCAGAAAATAGAAAACAAAGGAAACATAAATCTACAACAAAACCTAAAAGGCGAAAAACGAGAATGCAAAGGTTAACAGATTCATCTACCTGCATCCATGAGCAATTTGTTGAAGAACAAAAGAATGCAACTTCACAGAAAAATCAGGATCTAGGGCCGGTCCATCCCTTCGGCGTGGAAACCATCAGCTCGGATGCTCAGACAGTGGTAACAAATAATTTCACCATCAAATTGATCATTTCGTTTCTCAACTTTGAACAATATCATGGACAGATGTTACAGATTTCGTCTCAGATTCTTCATAGACAGTTGACAGCCCACCCTCTCTGATAAAGGTTGGATTAAGAAAATTTGCTATAAAAGCCCATAACTTGTAAACATCTTCAAAGTTGGTAAGGAATCCCAGAGAAGCTGTCACAACCTCAAGGCGTACAAACTCGCTTTTTTTACCATTTCTGCCGTTCTCCATTGGCCTGCAAAGGGTAGCATCTTGAAGATTCAAAACACCATTTTTCTGTCTTGGACTATCCATGATTCGTATGTGACTGAGGATACCAACGCCAAGTGCGATTCCTTCTTTTTCAGCCAGCTTCTGGACAACTTCTGGATTGATTAGCCCTCTATTCTGGTCTTTCACATTAAAAGCTACAGCTGCTCCCCTTTCGTATTTTATTTTTGGGCCATAGATGTCAACAAGATTTGTTCCTTTGTCTTCATCTGATCCACGCAACCTTAGTTGTAGCAAAGAGGTCACAAGCCAATTGACCAAAAATCGCAGCCGGGAGGTGGTTTTATTGAGACCTAACGTATTAACATGATCAAGATGCCGGCATATTATCTCAGGTTCCCTTCTGTCCAAGTCTTGCCCATCACCATATGCTCCATCACTAGCGGACTCTTCATCCTCCAAACTAGTTGCAGAAATTTCTCCTGTCTCAAGATTATGGCTTACGTGGTCTTTTTCCGCACTAAAGGACACCCTTCTCCCCCGGCTTGGTTGCTCATTCTCTTCCAAACCAAAAAATCTACCATTTCCATATTTACTCCCCTCCCTTCTCCCTAACAACCTAAATTCACCTTCAGTTTCTCTTCTTATGGCACCACCTCTAATCTCTGTGCAACTTCCAATGGTTGATCCATTTTCTAGGTTCTGATGCTGATAAGTGGAAGTTGAATTTTCGTGACAAAATCCATTTGTGCCAGAATTAAACACTGACCCATTGGACAAGGGTTCGATAGTTCCACATTCTTCTTGGATCTCTCCATTATGATGATAAGAAGCCCTTCACCATTTTGTAAAGTGGGACATGCTTCTGCAAATTGTTCTTCATTGACCTCCTTGACACAGTCCAGCTCCTGAGAAATTGATAGGACAGCGGCGTCAAATGATAGCACATGAGAGTCATCATGTAGCCCTGAGTTTGCCTTTTTATCATCAAATACGGGGCTGCCATACAGCCTAGAAGCAGGTTTTGGGGAAACTTGCTTACAATTCTTCCTGCCAGAAAACCAAAATGGAGGCTGAGGAGAGGCAATCTTATGTTTGTTAATCTGACTAGAATGGTCGGAACCCATTGGGCTCTGACCCAAGCCAATCCAATACGAATTGTCTGATGAATAGTCTTCACTGAAGATTGGACTCTTCATAAGCTCCCCTGCTGAGACACTCTCAGCTTCTTCAAATAAGGTGCTCGTCCCATCCCTGTCTGAGCTGTTATCGTGATCCATCTCAGTCTCAAATACATCCCTGACCTGAGAGGATGTGTATGCTCCAGAGAATGCAGGCATCTGCTTTCCCTGCCGAGTTTCAGCGGTTTTCTCACCATTTTCAGTTACTTCATCATCCTCAGTTCCAGCCATTTTGTCCATACCATCAACCGAATCACTAAGATATAAAGGGTATTCAGGGGTAATCTTCACCATTCCAGACCCAGTTGACCCTGACTGATTTTGAAGGCATCCGATTACTGATTTCTTAATCAGAAGGCAGCCAAATCCAGTTGGATCAAACCCAAATAACTTGTAAAACGATGTGATGATAAAATCAGGGCGGAAGAGTGACAGTCCAAGTGAATCCATGTCTTTGGGACCCAAAGACCCTGCATCAAGTAAGACATGCCAATTGTTCTGCTGAGCCAGTGCCATCCATTGGTAAGAATACTTCGCCCCAGTAACTCTAGACTGCACCGGAAACACAAAAAGACCAGCTGCGGAATCCTTCTTCCTCCTCTTCTTAATTGAAATCTCCTTTCTCAAATCAGTGGAACAGAGTTTGAGGGTTGGCCATTTAAACCAAGCACTGTGCACCTTTGCACCCTTCTCTCTAGCACTCTGAGCCATCCAATTCACAGACTGGCTCTCATAATCGAACATCGTCAACAATTTCTTGTTCGTATGAAAAGGGTACGATTCAGCCAACAATTTAAATGCAGAACCTCTACTCACAGTAAAAACAAGACCATACTCACTCTCAGGAATGTTCAAATAATCCACAATCCAAGTTTTTATATCATGTTCCACAGTGCCTTTCTCAGCACCACCATAAAGTGCATGATTATTCAAATTTGCAGTTATCTCAGACAAGCTAAATGTAGAAGAATCCCAATAGTGCAGTGTCTGAAGGTACGAAAAAAGCCCAAACCCGCAGTAATCAAGGCATACCTTTGGAGACAAATGTGCATACTCCTCCACCCTCAGCTGATCAATCTTCTCCGAAGACTGGTAATCCGGGTACATAGTGAGGAACTTTGTGAACGCTTCATGGAGCTCAGGGATGGCGTTTTCGGACTCGAAAATCCGGTCAGCAGCAAGAGCAGTGGCACAAAGAAACTCCCGCTGGGCATGGAGCCTAGCGAGCGATCTGGACCGTCCAATCCCCTCGTCCTGGTAGGCAATGGCCTCAGACTCCATGTCCTGAGATTTGAAGAGAAACCCATCTTCCGAAGCTTGCTCCAGAGCCTCCCTGAGCTTGTTTTCTTGAAGCTTCCGGAGAATTGACGAGTTTTTCTTGGCGTCGGAGTTCGTATCCGACCCATCTTTCTTTCTTCTGCTGCTGCTCTTCTTGTCCAGGAACAGAGCAACGCAGTGGGAGAAGGACTTCCACAGTGAAAAATGCATGAATCCCTAATTCCTCTTTTGGGAATTGAGATTTAGGGGAGATTAACAAAACCCAAATCTTGATATATTGAGATTTGGGTTGAATTTTCAGAAAGGTAGGAACTTTTACAGAGATGGGAAACCCCCGATTTGAAAGGAAAGGTGGGTACTTCTTCCAGCTCAAAAATCCCACCAAACGTCAACTGTCAGTGCGGCAGCACATTTAATGGGAAAGAAAGCCCACCACTACCACCACCTCACGAAATGCTCTCATTTACTCAGATTCTGTAAATCCAAAACACATAGGTGTGTTGATTTGGCAACCCCCAATACCCTCTCTCTCTCTCTCTCTCTCTCTCTCTCTCTCTCTCTCTCTCTCTCTACAATCTTCTTCCCATACCAATCCCTGGCTAACAAACAGAGAGAAAAAGGGCATTGACTTTCATAAACCGAATGCCAAATGGTGCTTTTCTGCTCTGTATGTGCATTTTTTTTTGGCCTTCCAATTTTCAATCAATCAATCCATCCATGACAAATTAACAGTCAGGCTTTGGTTTTTTAAACTGTTGGAGGTGGGACCCTTTGGAGCCACTTTCCTCTTGCGGTCAATGGTGAAAAGTCAAATGATCAGTTGGCTGATGCTGAGGCTAGCTAGAGGTGGGCAAACAGGCACAGAAACCGCAAGTCAGGGCGAGTACTTAAGGTTGGAGACGGGTACGGGCTGGTTCCTATTTTATAAAAACAGAAACTGGGCGGGGCAAGGCGGGCCTTTAAAATGTTCGGTTTGGGCCGGTTCTTGAAGTATAGGAAACGCAGGTACCCGGACTGGCCCGTTTGTAGTTAGAATGGACGGATGAGATTGAAGAGATCATCTCTCCATCCAATCTGAATCGTTGGTTTTAGGTTTGCTCATCCTCAAACCTATCGAATTCAACTGTCACTCTCACTATGTCGATCAAGTCTCTCTTGCCGTCTCCAGTGTGTCGTCTCCTTCCCTCCACCACCCCAACAACACGACGGCCTAGACAACCACCATCTTCTTGATTTGTCATCTCTCTCTCACCTCTTTCTTGCCGTCTCGATTTGACATCCCAAGGACCCAGACTTACAGAACCCAGCCACCCCACCACCATCTTCTTGATTTGTCACCTCTCCTTCACCATCTCGAGTGCGTTGTCCCATCCCCTCATCAAGGAGGACGAGATTTAGATCCTGCAGGTTTACTCCAAGGAGATCAGCAAGCGCATGCTTGACACTGTCAAGTCCAGGAATGTCGTTGCTTCCACTACTCAAAACGGCACCATAGAGTCCGAGACTGCGAGCTCTGCAGTGGAACCTACCGCTGCTGCCACTAGTGAGGATGCTAAGGCTAAAGAGTACTAATATCTCCATGTGTGTTAGGTCACTCTTAGCTTCATATTAGGGCTTTCATATCAAGATTTGTTCGTATTTATCATGGATTTCTTGTGATGCCTATATAAGAAAATGTATTCCCCGACTCAGCCCAGCCCGTCTCCTTTGTACCCGGGTCTGGTCTGGTCCCTTCAAATTTGGGCCTGGCCAAACCCATGCCCACTCCTATATGAGGCTAATTCTCTCCAACTTGGTAGCCTGAATGGATTTTTCATAACCCCTCAATCGAATGAGGATGCTCTCCAGATTCTCTTTGTAAGGATGATGGGGATTCTCAAATCGCGTTCATTCATCGTACATCGTGTGGTCATAAATCATTTTAAATATTTTTATTTAAAATTAAATATGAATAATATCTGACGAAAACTGACCGCACAATGTACGATGAATGGACACAATTTGAGGATCCTTAGAATCCTCACAAAAAAGATCCGGAGAGGATCCTCATTCTCCTCAATCTATCATTCCAATCTCAAAACAACTTTTTTCAACATATTCTTGGCCTTTGAATATATTATTTTGGGGAAAGAGATCATCTCCGGATCTCTTCCACCTAAACCTTCTTATCAAATAATTTGGGCATTTGAATTTGATCCAACAGCTAAAAACACGAGCCCATTTTAAAAGTTATAATAACATTAGCCGTTTGATCAAATTTCAAGGGCTCAGATTATTTGATGAGGAGGATTAGGTGGAAGGGATCCAGTGCTTATTTTGGGATGGGTTCAATTTTTTTTTTTTTTTTTTTAACAAAAGATAAGATTGTTAGCATTCTTTGTATGCACGTAAAATCGATATTTAGTTCATATGGTGTCATTATCCAATAATTACTCATCACGTACTCAAAAAATATTCTCAATGTTCAATGAATGATTGCCACATGGTAAAACGGAAACATGAAAGAATCTCTCAACCGTCAACCTAAAGAGAAATCATTTATTATCATTGAATTTGTATACTTAGATTGTTTTCACTTCGTATCTTCAGTGGCAGAGGAGTGTGGCTTCAAAGATTACATTTTTTTTTTTTTTTCCTTTTCTGCCAAATACCTTAAATCCACAACCAAATTGTACATGAAAAGTAGAAGTTTGGTTGCTTTGAGGCATCAATTAATGCCCTAAATTATTTCATGCTGCAGTTTTGAAGGCTTATAAATAAAGGGAAACTAATGAAAAATAGTTTGAAAATTTTGAGTTTTAACGAAAATGACAAAAAGGCGTTGTAAGTGAATAGTATCAGGATTGACTTATTAAAGTAAAAATATAGTTTTTTGTTAAAACGAACAGTACCGGAAGTTTTTTGTTAAAATTCCCTATAAATAAAGCATGGATCTTTCTTGGTTTGAACTTTTAACTGCCTTTTTTGTTTGGATGCTTTGGTTAAATGGGGTTTAATCTTTCCCTTATAATTCCCTTTTTTTTGTTTACTTTCTCATTAAATATAACTATTCTCCTTTATCACAGTATTCAAAAGAGGTCGACTTACTCTTACTTAAATGATATTTCTTTTCGCAATGTTATAATATGGGATAGTGTTTTTCTCACATTTTTTTACTTTTCACACTTTTGTTGATTTTTATTCATTGATTTTCATCAATTTACTTTTTATCAGACAATAAAAAATTAAGAGACAAATGTGTGAAGGTAAATAAGGTATACGGATAGCACCACTTTATAACGTGTTTCAAGTTCGAGTATCCTTCCTTTAATGCTCTTTTGTTAGTTTTTTACTGATATGAATAGGTCCAATAGGATCTGGAGTTTGGTTGTGGCAGCTGAATGGATGTGAAAAAATGCAGGCAGCTCTTTAATGAACCGATAAAATGAAAAAAGTGGGCAGCGCTGAACAAAAAGTTTACGGTGGTTCATAATATTTTATATTCCGAGATTTTTAACTATTAAATTTTAATTATTATATTCTTGATCAAGATTGTAACAATTAAAAATTTCAAAATATAAAATATTCCAAAGTATACTAAAAAACTTGGGTGATGAAAATTGAAATGGTAAATTTCATTTCCCACCAACTACCAAGAATAGGTTTCCTCTATCTACAAATTAGGTTCCCCAATAGCCTCCAAATTTGGTTTCTATCAATATAGATAAAATTAGGAGTCAAACCCATAACTTCCATTCTCTCTGTATTATTCTGGTTGGAATAAAAAGATTTGCCTTATAATATGGGCTGTGTTTTTGCCTTATAATGCACTGACAATAAGCTACCAACTTCAACTAAAAGCGAGAATCTGTCTTTTAACTGGTTGCATGCATTGTCATTCGGTAAAAGAGATAGATACGTGAAAATGTATAGTTGGAAATGGTTTAGAGTGAGAGAGCCACATAACGCACAAAAAGCTAAAAGAGAAGTCTAATGATATATACTTTAATCACTGTAATTCCAGGGGAAACAAAACTCAATGGATATGGCCTACTGATGATTATTACTACAAAAAAAAAAAGAAAAAAAGAAATAAAAAGAACACCTCCATGCCATACATTTAAATCTGCCGCTCTTTAATCTTTAATTTCTTTCTACTTTTTTCGGTTTGACAAGATTCACATTCAATGGCTCAATGTGTATCCATATTCTGCTGTTGTCATATGGTAAAAATAACAAGTTTTATGCATACTTTGGCATAATGAAGTTAGCTAGGGCAATGCGACCTCCTTACCCAATTTCCAATTCCCTCGTGGTTTAGATTAGAATGTCGCTCAACTAAACAGCTGGTTTGGTGAAAAATAGAAGCTGAAAAACATAATAGACATTGAATTTCAAATGAATCTTCAACTTAAATAGAGACAGAAGAATCCCATCTTCCATGGCCTCTCTCAATTTTAAATAGGGTAGCATAAAAACAGAGAGAAAAATGAGGAGCAAAATCTGAATTTCCTTGCAAGAAATAAAATGCTGAAAGAGCAGAAAGTGGACTAATGGCAGTAGTTACAATCCTAACTCTGCTTTTGCATTACCATTTCTGAAGATGATACAAACTTCTAAACCAACTCTACAAGAACCCCCAAAAGTGAAACAGGAAAGAAAGGGAATACAGAGCAATAACAAATATGAATCAACAAATTCATCTGCCTGCATTGTTGAGTTTTCCGAGCAAACGAACAACAGAATCCACCCATACAGGAACAGAACCATTCCCGCTTTGGCTTGGAAATCATCTGCTTAGACGTTTTGAGAGACCACCAAACAATTTTACATGTCAAACACAGGAAATTTGATTCTCAATTCGGAACAATCTCATCGTGAGATGCTTCAGATTTTGTCTCAGATTCTTCTTCGACAGTAGACAGCCCACCCTCCCTGACAAAGGCCGGATTTAGAAACTTGGCCAAAAAAGCCCATAGCTTGTAAACATCCTCAAAGTTGGTGAGAAAACCCAAAGAAGCTGTTACAACCTCAACCCGTACAAACCCGCCTTTTCTTCCTTTTTCCATCGGCCTGCACAGTGTAGTATCTTGAAGATTCGAAGCCCCATGCTGTCTCGAGGTATCCATGATTCGTATGTGATTGAGGAAGCCAATGCCAAGAGCGATACCTTCTTTTTCAGCCAGCTTCTGAACAACTTCAGGATTGATCAACCCTCTGTTTTGGTCCCTCACATTGAAAGCCACAGCTGCACCTCTTTCATATTTTATTTTTGGCCCATAGATGTGAACCAAATTTGTTCTGCCGTCTCCATCTGAACCAGGTAACCTTAACTGCAGTAATGAGGTCACAAGCCAGTTGATCAAAAATCGCAATCGGGAGGTCGTTTTATTGAGGCCCAACATATTAACATGATCAATATGTCGGCATGTGATCTCCGGTTCCCTCCTGTCCCAGTCTTGTCCATCACCATATTCCCCATCACTGGTGTAATCTTCGTCGTCCAGACTAGCTGCAGATACCTCTCCTGTCTCAAGATTATGGCTTCCATGATCTCTACAGTTATCTTCTACACTAAAGGACACCCGTCTCCCCCTGCTTGGTGCTTCAGTCTCTTCCAAACCAAATAATCGACCATTAGTAAATTTACTCCCCTCCCTTCTTCCTAACAACCTAAATTCACCTTCAGTTTCTCTTCTTATGGCGCTCTCTCTTATCTCAGCGCAACTTTCCGTGGCTGATCCATTCTCTAGGCTACAATGCTGAGATGTTGAAGTTGAATTCTTGGGACAAAACCCATTTGTAGCAGAGTTCAACAGTGACCCAGTAGGTTTGCTGGTTCCACCACCTTCCCGGATCTCCCCGTTATGATGATCAGAACCAATGTTACCATTTTGTAAAGTGGGGCTGACTTCTGCAAATTGTTCTTCAGGGACTTCCTTGACACGGTCCAAATCCATTGAAACTGATAAGACAGCGGCGTCAAATGATAGCACATGGGAGTCATCGTGTGACCCTGAATTTACCTCTTTGTCATCATATATTGGATTGCCATGTCTATTAGAAGTAGGTCTCGGGGAAAGTTGCTTATGGTTCTTCCTCCCAAGAAGCCAAAAGGGAGGCAAAGGAGAGGAAATCTTCTGTTTGTGAATCTGGACTGATTTGTCAGAACCCAGTGGACTCTGACCCAAATCGATCCAAATTGAATTGTCTGATGACTCGTCTTCACTGAACACAGGACTCTTCATCATGTCCCCTACTGAGATGCTTTCCGTCTCTTCAAATATGGTGCTAGTTCCATCCCTGTCCGAGCTGTTATCTTGATCCATCTCAGTCTCAAATACATCCCTCACCTGAGCAGCCGTGTATGCTCCAGAGAAAGCAGGCATCTGTGATCCATGGCGAGAGTCGGAGGGTTTCTCACCACTTTCAGCTACATGATCATCTTGAATTCCACCCAACTTGTCCAGACCATCTATAGAATCACTAAGATACATTGGGTATTCGGGGGTAATCTTCACCATTCCAGACCCAGTTGACCCCGACTGATTCTGAAGGCTTCCGATAACTGATTTCTTAATCAGAAGGCAGCCAAATCCAGTTGGATCAAACCCAAAGACCCTGTAAAATGATGTGATGATGAAATCAGGCCTGAACAAGGATAAACCAAGCGAATCCATGTCCTTGGGACCCAATGACCCAGCATCAAGCAAGACATGCCAATTGTTCTGTTGTGCTAATGCCATCCACTGGTAAGAATACTTGGCCCCGGTCACTCTAGACTGAACTGGAAAAACAAAAAGACCAGTCGCAGCATCCTTTTTCTTCTTCTTTTTGTTCATAATTTGCTTTCTCAAATCAGTGGAGCACAGTTTGAGGGTTGGCCACTTAAACCAGGCACTGCAAACCTTTGCACCTTTCTCTCTGGCACTCTGAACCATCCAATTCACAGACTGGCTCTCGTAATCAAACATAGTCAACAATTTTTTGTTCGTTTGGAAAGGGTATGATTCGGCCAACAATTTAAATGCAGAACCTCTACTCACAGTAAACACAAGACCATACTCATTCTCAGGAATGTTCAAATAATCCATAATCCTAGTCTTTATATCATGTTCCACAGTGCCTTTCTCAGCACCACCATAAAGCGCATGATTATTCAAATTTGCAGTTATCTCAGACAAACTAAATGTAGAAGACTCCCAGTAGTGCACTGTCTGAAGATACGAAAAAAGCCCAAAACCACAGTAATCAAGGCATACCTTTGGAGACAAATGTGAGTACTCCTCAAGCCTCAGCTGATCGATCTTCTCCGAAGACTGGTATTTCGGGTACATAGTGAGGAACTTCGATAGAGCTTCACGGAGTTCAGGGATGGCGTCTTCTGACTCGAATATGCGCTCAGCCGCGAGTGCAGTGGCACGGAGGAATTCGCGCTGGGTGTGGAGCCTAGCAAGGGATCTGGACCGGCCAAGGCCCTCCTCTTGGTTGCCAAGGGGCTCAGACTCCATGTCCTGGGATTTAAGGAGTGATCCATCCTCCGATGCTTCCTCAAGAGCTTCCCTAAGCTTGTTCTCCTGAAGTTTTCGGAGAATTGAAGTCGTTTTCCGGATGTCAAGATTTGAATCTGATGACCCATCTTTCCGTTTGCTGCCGCTGCTCTTCTTGTCCATGAGCAGAGCAGCACACTGATATAAGGGCTTCCATAGTGAAAAATGCATGAAAGCTAATTGAATTCAATCTATCAAAATACCCAGAGGGGAAAATTGGCTCCGAGCAGCAGAAACACTAGGGTTTTGGATTCAGCCCATCAAACCCTAGCTCCTCCCAGGCAAGAAAGAGATGATTTTTGGCCAGATCAAAGAAAACCCACCTCTGGATTCCAATTGGATTTTCAAAAGGAAGCAGCTTTTGGTTCCAAACGCAAAATTAGAGGAAGAAAGCAAGCGAATTTACTTGAAAGCCAAAAGCCGCTGCTGAAAAAAGCCGGTGGCTCAGTGAAGCATTCGAACAATTTTCCAGGTCAAACCCACCCAAAATAGCATTTAAAAGAAACCCAATTTCCACAAAACGTCAACAAAGTGAATTATTCTGGGAAAAAAGAAGAAAATTAAACGACCCCAAGGAGTGAAAATTAAAGGAAAGGGGGTCAAACCCTAAAAACCCAGATCTCCAAAATTCCAAAGGAACCAACTTTTTGCAAAGGAGAAGAAATTCCCAAATGCACAAATGTTGGAAATTTTTTTCAAGAATCAAAGCCTTTCACTGCACCGCAATTAATTGCAAGCTCTCCCTCTCCTCTCTCCTCTCTCTCTCTAACTTTGACCCAATCTACAAACTACTACACCAATAGCTCCTCCTAATACGAACAGAGAGAAAGAACATTGACTTTCACAAAACCAAAAAGGAAAATGGTGTTCATTTATTCATTTATTTTTATTTAATTTTGTTTTTCTTTTCCGAATTTTTAATCGATCGACAATAATCAGGTTGCTTTGATATTTAGCTGTGTTGGTGGTGGGACCCACGGAAGGCACTACCATCCCTTCCACAGTCGCGCCTTAAAAGTCAAATAATCAGTTGGCTTTGGCTTTCTACAACAGCTGATTTATGTCCAACTAGGCAGGAGGTAGCTGCCTAATTCGCTTAATATGGTGGGTTAATATATGAAATTTCAAATGTTCAGATCATTTAATATGGTGGTCTTGATGGAAAAAATCTGAAGAAGATCTCTTCTCGACAATTTTCACCTGCTTGATTTGCTAATTGTATTTTATTTTATAAGATTTTGCATTGCTATTAGTTATTTGTGAAACTTATCTGAACATATAGGATCTCATCTCCAAATTGTCCACTTGCTATCTTTTTCAGTTAGTTAAATAAGCATATTCCCTCATGAAAAAAATAGTAAAACATAAGTTAAACAATTAGGCCTATTATTATTTGTCCACCACCATAAAATGACATCTAAACATCTTAATTAGTCAACTCTTATATCAATTAGACAAATAAAGATTTCAAATCTTTTTTAAGTTGGCTTTGGTTTCCTTTGTTTAGCGTGTTCTTGAATGTTAACCCCACTTGATTAACAAATAAAAACTTGGTTTGTTTTGATGTCTCCACAATTGGTGATTCAACACTTTTTTTTTTCTTTGGGTAGTGCTATTTGTACACTACTTTTTACCTTTTACAAACTCTTGTTAAATTTTTGTCCATTGATTTTCTTAAATTCATTTGATTTAACAGCCAAAAATTGAGAGATATGTGTGAGAGGTACAAATGAGTATGTGGATAGCATCCCCTCTTTTTTAAATGTTTAAAACCAATGAAAACCCTTAATTTGGTGCTTTGCAATTTGATTAAGGTATAAAGTGTTTTATCCTTGTATATCCATCATGAATGCGTAAAAGACTTATTTCCTTTAATTTATTGGGTTTAAACTCAATGCACATTCTAAAAATGACATTCTTGATAATATTAGTATCATTTGCTTGGAATATCTTCATTTCTTGATATTCATATATCTCATAAGATATTTCTTGTGTTGTATATTAATATTATTGTACCGCAGCCATATCTTCTAGAGGTTTGAAAGTGGCAAGCCTCAAACTTTATATATTATGCAGGTCCTTTATATATTTATGAATGAATATTCAAAATATAAATATGCCAACAACTAACTTTGATGTAGATATAAGAACACGGCTTGCATTCTTATGGATAATGAGTCATTTTTTCATAATAGTTAATCACAATTTTACGTACGTATAAAAACACAAAAGAAAACTTTATGTACATGTTAACTTAATCAAACGGTATTTTATTTGTGAAAAATGAATGATTTCTTTTAGGCAAATAGTCAGGTATTTCATCACCTAGAGAGATTTTTATGTGTGCTGCAAATTTGATTCGGTACATCAAGTGTCACAATTCACATGGTTAGATACTTGAAAAAAAAAATCCAACTACTTATATTATGGCACTTAGAGTTAGTGTACCAAGTCATGTTCCGTCATCTTAAATAGTTATCCATTACATACAATATGTACCCCATGAGAGTTGAAAAGAAGAATGTTGAAAATTAATGGATGCCTTTTGAAGGAGTGCTTTTTTTAGGTTTTAATTTAAAAAAACTAATGGAAAGAGCTTGGAAATTTTGAGTTTTAACGAAAATGAAAAAATAAAGGGTAAAGTGAATGGTACCAGAATTAACTTTTTAGTGTAAAAATATGATTTTTCGTTAAAGTGAACATTATAAGAAGCTTTTCCCTTTACTTTATGATGATCGTTTCCAAGATGTAGCATACCGATGAAGTAAAACTGTCTTCAAGATATGAATGCACGACACAACATTTCCTTAGTAATTGTATTAATAGCAGTTTTTTGTTTTGTTTTGTTTTTTTTTTGTTTTTGGTTTTTTTGTTTTTTGTGTCAAAGGTTACCAATAGAAGTTTAATGGGGTAGTTTTTTATTTATTTATTTTTTATTTTTTTATCACGATGGGTTTGATCTAGTAGAAGAAAGCAAAAACATGAGAAATGTTAAGAAAATTCTTTTAAAAGTGAGACTTTTTATGAACTCTCCGTCACTTTATTTTTTTAACATAATTTCTGCGCTAATTTTTATATTATAACCATTATACAAAAAAATGAGGTGACGAAGATTTTATAGAAAATCTCACTTTAAGAAATCTCCTTAATGAGACCATGTCAAAATTAATAATCATCTACATGCATCTCATGCATTTATAATGTTGTTGTGCATTATTAATACTATTGGCGTTGTTGTAGAGAGAAAAAAAGAAAAACATATATAATATAAATAGAATAAAAAGCTCAAGGCGTTTCAAAGCAGTCGAAATTTTGACCCTGACTCTCTTAAATTTGAATCAAAACTCACAAAAATTTGATTCTTATAAACATGATTCTCACAGTTATTAACCTCTAACTACTACAAAAAACAATGTAAAAATTAAACTCAAGAAGACAACCAATTTCCAACGTATGAAAACTAGACGTGTGTAAGTCGTCGTGGCCAATGTGGAAGATGTTTAGTGTTAGAGGATAGAGCCATACATCGAAAACTTCACAAAATAAATTAAAGTTCATATTGAATAGTTTCACTTCTAATTGAAACAAATAATTAGTAGTGTAACATTAATCCTAAGGATAAATTTTTAGTTATAACGGGAATACGGATGGTATATCACGTGTTTTTATCGAAGTGGTGGAAAATTTTAATTTTTAAGTTATTAATCTTTTAACACACATATTTCACCATTTATATAAGAACATATGATGTACTACTTTATGTGACGGTCACATTGAAAAATCTCTCAACCCTGAGATGTTAACAGTTAGATGATAATGTTGTTGTGCATCAACATCATGCAAGTTTTAGGCAGAAATATATAGCATATCCTAGTTTACTAGCAAAAGCTGAAAGCACACATACAAATGAAACGAGACAATTGATAAGCATACAGCTCCTTTGGATTCCCCTCTCTCCTCAATAGCAGAGAGATTTGGACATGGTGCACACAGCCCTAGAACCTGCCTCCCCACACAAGAACCGATTTTGCAATATTCTAGTTTTACTTTTTCGACTTTGGACTGATTATATTGACTATAGACTAAAGTTAAGGAAAAAGCCAAAAAGTCAAAAAGAAAAAGATATGTTATACATTTCAACTTGTAGTGTGTTTAGCAGGTGTCGCTTCGAGGTTAAAAGTGATTTAGTACAAGCTTTAAGCTTGGAACAGACTTATGATGGATGGAAATAATCAAAACATTAATGCATGATCATCTCTCGAGGAGAGCTTAAAGCTTTTGTGGGCGTGGTCTGTACAATATTTTAGAGTGGTGATTGTTGCTCATATTTGAGGTGATGGTGTATGTGGTTTATGTGCTTGATAAAGGATTATAAAAAGATAACTCGATATTTATTGAAGAGATTGACAGCAGGGCTTTTTTGTTAAAAATTGGAAGATCATCATACGTTGGTACGGTATTTTCCTCATGGAGTCTCCATGATAGTTATCGGCCTTGCAATGTTTAGTTCTCATGACTAGGTTTAGGGTTTAGGATTAAGGATTCTCCATGATTGAAGAATCATATTTTGTGTTTTATGTGTTTATAATTGTAGGTTTGTGATGTTATTTTGACATATGTAATCTCTTGAATTCTAAGAGGCATGTCTAACATGTCAGCCACATATATATGTTTTGATTCTAATGAAATTTCTTTAGATAAATAAAAAGTAACATTTGAATAATTTTATGATAATATATCCTAACAATAGAACACATCAGATTGTAGTCCATTCTTATTAAAACATGTAAAATAATTTACAACATAACTTGTCTCCCTAGGTACTCATAAAGAAACACCCGATACTTTTAAGCTACAATCAAAAGTTGTTAAAACACATAAAATAGTCACACACTTTCAAGCTACAATCAAAAGTTATCTGTATGAGATATTGAGGATTTTTTAAATGTTTTTAGATATTGAGTTTTTATCAATACGATCACCATATGCGAATAGTTTTGTTTAAAAGGAATTAGAAAATAGAGTCAACCATGTATAATTCGGATAAAAAAAATACTTAACTGAATTCTACTTGATCAAATCAATCCAAAACATATGTCATTCATACACAAGGACAATTATATACACCATCGTGAGTGTAACAGGCAATAATAATTCCCACCAAAACTATACAAATTAAAAGTCTCCCTTCTCACTATATTCCAAATTTTAAATTTGACCCAAAAAGTTACAAAATATAAAATGGACACGTTACTTGGGCTTCAAATCAAAGCAAATTCTTTGACATGGTTGGAATTTGATGGTCGTTGGAATTTGGTGGTTTTGAACACATTTTATATGACAATTCGGAACATCAATTGTCATATTGAAGCCAACTTAAGAATACGGGAGTGATTCTTTTTTTTTTTTTTTTCTCTCTATTTTCCTCCCTTCCTATTTGAACAGTCACGGTTAAACCACGTCAACATCTTATATTAATTTTTTATAATAAGAGAAAAATAAAATAAGAAAATGTGAGAAAAAAGAATGAAGATAATGAAAAAAAGGAGAGAAGATAATCCTAATCTAAGAAAAGATCATATTCATAATGCATGCATAGTTGACCAACAATCTTTTTGAATAACCTACAATGCCTTGTCAAATCACGAGGGAGGACTACATCAAATGGTCCAATAGTTGGACATGATCATGAACGTAGTAAAGGATAAATAAGAATTTCTGGAATATAAGTTATTGACGTTGCATTTTATAAAATAAGTCACCAAAATTTTTGAAAAATAATATTACTAGGTTTTCATTATTAAGTTTGACTATTATTGAATTTTATATTAACAATACTTAGAAGACAATCAATTTTTACGATAATTTAATTCATTAAACTGTTTCTTATTAATATTGATAGTTGTCAAAGAATGTACCAAGATTACCATTTGCTCGAATATCGAAGCCTCAATGTTTTCTCTTGCATGCTTACGAAAAGAAGAAAAGGGTTAAATTGCTTTACATAATGGCCAACTAAGTTAATGCAAAATGATGTGCCTCAAAGGCTCAAAGCACAAGAACACCCAACTTTGCCAAAAGTGGGATCTTTACTTGCAAGTAATGAGCAAAAAGGGTGACCTCCTTTTCTTTTCTTCATATGAATGCTTTTGCATATATATATATATTACGTACGACATTTTCAACCCCTCCTCCTTTTCTCTAGATATTGGATTCTCTTCAAGTCTTGCTTCAATGTTCTTTGTACTTGTGCACTAAAACCTTGTTGTGTGCTCTTTCTCTTGTATAAGACGATATTTTAAATTTGTTTAATGTATATAAAAGGAGATTCAAATTTAGGTGCAAGGTATCGAATACTGCTCTAAACCAACTAGTGGCTGGTTAGAACTTTGGTTTAGTGCTTTTTATACTTAAATTCTAAAAATTAATTTCAGGGTTTTTATTAAGAAAATCAGAATAATCATTTTGCACTCTAAAAACGTAATTATGCACCATACCAAGTGTTTTTTCGATCCTTTATATTTGTACATATTTGGAAAGCAAGATGACATTGTTGAAATGTTACAAATAGCTACCAAATGGAAATTCATACTCCAACCAATCACGTGGGGTTAGGTATCTATGATGTGGTAGGAGAAATTCTGCCTAAAGTTGGAGTATCCAATGAAGTTGATAATCACATCTACATTCCACTTTTCCCCTTCATAAGCAATTGGCTTTTTTCTTTTGAGCTTTTATTGCATCAAAGTGCTTTCTAAAGCCAGCAAAGCTCAACTCAATGGTCTACTTAGAACCTATTGTGCCTAACTTCACTAGAGGCAGAGGGCCCAAAAGCTAGCAGAAGGGAAAGATTTTGAGTGTAATCAGAAGTATATCCTGTGGTTGCACGGTAGAATCTCTCCAGTGCAAATGAGATCACCTTTCTATTAATGGATTGGCAATGAGAGGCCAGTTCAATCATCTACTATCTCAAAGGAATGGCCCATGATTAACAGAAAACGGACTTTTTACGAGCCTAGCAGAGTTTACTATTTTAATTAGCAGAAAATCCAACATCAGTGTATAATTACCATGTAATTCGACAAATAAGGGAAGCAAATTAACAATTACCAATATGTGGTGAATGGAGGTCATTAAATTAACTCGTCTGAAATGTAATGACCTACAATTTACTGGTTCATAACAAAATAGGACCTTGACTGAATTCAAAAGGTTGGAAACCACTGTCAATAACATCCAGAAAAACATGGTTTCTTGCAACATACGCAATTCTGTCACACTAACCAAAAGACCCGACTCAATCCTTGCTGAAAGAAATCATACGGATTAGAATCTCGCTGCAATACTCTCTCAGCTACCTAGACTGACACCAAGAGTGTTTGCATCAACAAAATGTCCTATTTGCTAGTTTTCAACATCATGGATGCTGCCTTAGGCATTGCCCTTGCGCCTCTGCCTCAATCTTCCACCAATGCTGTCTGGACTTGGTTCAGCAAGAACACGCTTCTTGTTGAGCTTTGAACCTGTGCCCAATGCAGGACTGCTATCTGGAATTTCCATTTTTTCCTCTTGTAAGTCATCATCCTTAAGCTCGTTTCCTTTCCTGCGTCTCTGCCTTAGTCTTCCACCTATACTATCAGTGCTTGGTTCAATATCCAGAGCAGGCTTCATTTCAGACTTTGAGCTAGTTTCCAATGCATTATTGCTACTACCAAGTTTCATATCCATCAAAGGCATTGTATTCTCTTTCCCACCTTGACGATCATCTCTGCTGCTCTCAGTCTCAGATTGAAGCTTTGACAATCCAAGGTGGTCACCAACCTTGTGGTCAACCTCAGGTGATCCAAAACTTTCAGGCTGTTGTACCACATCTGAAAAGGACAATCCCCTCTCTGCAGAAGTTTGGTTGTTAATATCTAGATTTGTGCTATTCTTGATATCATTCTCCTTCTCACTCTTAAACTCGTCATCTCTTTCTTGCCAAGTTAGAAGTTTTATCGCTCCAATATCATTGTCATCCTTGACAATTTCTTCACATGATGCATCTACATCTGGGAATTGCAACGACCTCTTTGCAGAAACTTGATTCGTGGTTTCCAGATTTTCTCCTGAATTTGTCTGTCCTTGTTGGGTGTGAATGAGATAGTGTGCAACTGATTTGAAACCTAGTTGTGATACCTGGAAAGTAGACAAAATTAATCTTAGCCCCGTTGCCCAGGGACAAAAGAGAGAACAAAAAATATGTGGCATGGTTTTGAAAGGAACCTTCTTGTAGAGGATGCCAGTAGGAGGCCATCCTTTTTTTGTCCGACAGAAACTACAGTTGCAAATTCCGCGGCAGACAGGGCAAATCCAATCTGGATTCTGATTGGCTTCAATTACATGCTCCCCATATCTGCTCCAAGAAGATAAATAAATAAGTATAAACATTGGATTAACACATTTAAGAATGCATGAGTCAACCATTACAAAAAGAGGTTAGGTAGCCCTCTTGCAAAGCACAAAAGGATGATTCATACAAGCCAACTGTGTAGAACATATCTGAGGCAAAACCTACGAGATGTGTGAAGTCCAACCGATGAAAATTTTGTTAGCCACCCACTTTTTTCCTTTCCTTTTGGGGCTTCCGGGGGAATGTCCATGCAATACATTAATCATTAATACTATATATCATTTAAAGTTGACCTTCATTGGAATTTGACAGTCTGCAGTCATAGTATTCTAAAGGAACTTCTCTGTGTATAGTTGACAAAAAATAAAAAAAAAAAAAAAAAAAAACTTGCTATAATTCCATCATGCCACTGCAGCCTAAGCTTCACCCAGCTTGTTTCACTCCCATAAAATGCAAGGAAATTGATATAAGGATTGTAAGACAAGCATCACTGAGGTCAGCACGTTGCAATTCACATAAAAGAAATAAAAATGGAATCTACGTGTCAACTTCAAATTAGGGACAGCATAAGTGGGAACCCAGTAGTAAAAAACAGCAGGTTGTAAAGTTTGACAATCAAAGCAAGTGCCCAAGAGGAGCATTCTAGGAGTCTACGGTTTTTAACCGCTTTGCAACGTTACAACAATCTGCCTAATGTTTACAAACCAATGGGACCAAACTGATACTAGATGAGAGAAGAAACTTTCAAGAGTATATAGTTTACCGCATGTACAGACAATCGCCACAAAACTGCCCTTGGAGCCTGTTGCATTGGTTGCATTGAGTATGATGGCCCAGAGTTTTCTGCCTGTAAAACAGAATTTCAATCTTGCAAATATATTAAGCCAATGCACTAGTCCAGAAAGACCTATACTACAACGCTTATCGAGACACAGCATATGGCAAGAAAATGATACTGAAATTATGGACATGGAGGGTGAATATTTCATTAGTACTTTGTCACTATAATATTCCATGTTCATACCAGTTATGTTCCTTACCTTGTCCTCCACTCTAATTAGCGCTCATTTGGAAGTGCTTTTAAAATGACTGAAAGCACTTTTGGTGAAATGTTTTTGGGTTCCAAAAGCACTTGAAGTGCTTTTCACTTGCATTTTACTAAGGATTGGTTCCAACAACACTCATCAAAAGCGCTCTCAATCATTTTAAAAGCACTTTCAAACAAGCCCTTAATCATCTTTTAAATATCCCAAACCTTTTGTTTTATCCTAGCTTATCATTCTCTCCGAGTCTAAAAAAAGGCATTCGATATTTAGATAAGGCTGCATTTTGGCAGAAAAATGTATACCTGCATTGATGGCAAGTCTTTCCTCTAACCGGGTCATAAATCCGCTTTCCATCTTTTCCATAACCATCCACAAACAGAGTCCAGGTCTTATCAGTGTTGCCCAACAGCGTCTCATGCTCCTGTGTGTAAATCTCCGGCCTATCACCCTCCTCCAGCGTAATACCTTTCATGTACGAAGCCTCATCCTTCTTCAACACATGCACCTCTGCGTAGCTCACTGGTGTCGCATTCTTCAATCTGAACCCATAAAACAAAATCATGGAAAAAACCAAAAGAAATCAACTCTAACCAAATTGAAGTAAAAGTAACTGAGAACCCAATCCACATTCTCCAAAGTCAAGTACCAAAAAGCATTCACACTCAGAAACAGCTTCAAACCAACAACAATCACAGACCTGGTCGAATAACGATTTAATCTTTAAAGCAAAAACGTGTGTGATTTTTCAAATTTTGAGAACCCATCAAACATTCAAAACCAGAAACAGTAAAAAGCCACCAGAATCAGAGACCCATTTGTTAAATATTCTAATTTCTAAGGGCAAATTTTCATTATCCAAGAAGTTAACGGAGAGGGCATGGGAAAGATTACCTAGACGAACGACGAGTGGGTCCTCGTGACCGAATGGAAGTGGGTCCTGACAGGCGTCGTACTTCGGCCGGAATAGCTCTTCGTTGATCTAATCGACTGAAAGTTAGATTTGAGCTGAAGAGAGATATCAACGATGCCGAGCTTTTGCATTCTTTCGCGGTTTTCTCTGATTCGATCTTCTCTGGACTGCTCGTACAGAGACTTGGGGGTTTGGGGGTGCTCATTGTTGCTTCGAGGGTTAGGGTTTGCTGAGGATTCTAGGGCAACAGTCTTCATTCCCAGAGTTGGCATTGTGAACTCTCTCTGTCTCTGGGAATCTGATGAGTCTCTGCGGGTGTGGGTGACTTGAATTTACTCTCTCTCTCTCTCTTGGACTCTGAGTCGCAGTGGGCGATTTGAATCCCTCGCTCCAACGGTCAAATTTGGAGCCCAAATTGTGGATTTTCCCCTATTTAGCAAACATGGGGAGAGAGATTAAGCATTAGGACTCCTAATTTAGGACACACCATTTTCAGTGTGTTTTTTCTTTATTGGCATTTTGGGGCATGTCCGGCATGGGGTTTATATTTTTCTATTGCCTTGTTTTTTTTTCTTTATTGATTAATGGAAAATACAACTAATTTAATAAGAATAATGCTAAGTACGTAAAATAATGCGTCACTAATTAAATATGTGCTTTAATTCAAACTGAAATTTGATTAATAGTTACAATAAAAATTTATACGGTGTAGATTATGTGACATCATTTGGTGCACAAATTAAGTGCACGAATTTCGTGTATGTAACGCCATCCATTTCATAATCATTTTGGTTTATTTCCTTTTTTCAAATTTCGTTATTAATTCCTATAAACAAAGATTTCGTTATTTGTACTAAAAAAAAAGATTTGGTTATTAATTTTTCCATATTTAATGTTATTTAAAAAATTTAAAAGATTTATTTGGCAACCAATTTTAGTTTTTTGGTAACCAATTTAAGTTTTGTTATTAGACTTCGTTGCTCAACTCGGTCACTGACAAAGTTCGAGCTTTGACCGTCAAAATGCTACAGACTTTTTGTAATAGGACGTTAATTTTTATGACAAAATTTCAACGAGTTGGGTTGGCATGCAGGTGCACTAACGGCTCCAAGAAAAGGAGTGACGTGGTGAAATCTAGGACGTTGAATTTCCAACGGCATATTTTTGGATCGTTGGATTTCAATGGTAAAAAAATTTTGAAATTCGACCTGAACGGCTAGATGACGTATCTGAATTGTTGGATTTCCAAATCAATGGTCCAGGTTTTTTGGCATTAAAAAAATCAGAAAAATTGGAATTGTTGCCATTGGTATATGTGTCACAATGGTCTAGAATAATTAAGTGATTAAAAAAAATTATAAATTATATTTTATTATTTATAAAAAATTTTAAAATATTAATATTTTAATTGGTTGACTATTCAATTTAAGCATAAAGATACATTTAGACCATTAATATTCACTGAAGGAGATTGGGTTGCCAATAGCCTCGGATTGTTTGGTGTTGGCAGTGTTTTGTTTTCGGTTTTCGTTTTTCGTTTGGGCTTGAGTTTCTTCAGGTAGTTATTTTTCTGACCAAATTTTATTGGACAGAACACTATCTCATGAACAACTATATAATTCTGTAGGACTGAAGGTGCACGTCTAGAGGTAGGTTTGGGTTCTTTTTTGGTCAATAGGTAGGTTTGGATCTAAGATTTTCAACTTTTGGGTTTTCAAAATCTTTTAAATATATTAATCAAAACCAGGTTTTTAGTTAAAATAATTTTTGAAATTGGCATAACTTCTCATTTTGATCTTTGACAATAAAATTCAATAGAAGTAGTCTGTGTTTGTCCACAGTATATCATTTTGATCATTCTGTGAAAAATAAGTCAAAATCCTCGTTAAGTGAAGATTAAAGTTTGACAAAAATAATTTTTAAAAGGTAGTCACGTGGTTGTTTATGTGATAATTTAATGAGGATATTACCATATTTTTCATGGAATGACCAAAATAATTTACAGTGAACAAATTAAAGACCTCTATCAATTTTCATTTCCAGGATCAAAGTAAGGAGTTATGCCAGTATAATTTTTTATTAAAAAAAAAAAAAAAACCTAATCAAATCTGGTTTTATAGTATAAGATATGGACTCACTGCATGCGGATCAATAATTAAATCGATAAATTAAATAGCAGTTGTATCAACTTCTAACAAAGCCAACAAGAAGCTCCCCCTATGACTGTCTATGATTCTATGACGTGAGTGAGTCATTGTTTGCATGGTTGCAGAAGCAACCTAAAATGTCCTCAACGGTTGAGAAAATCCCACCAATGTTGGTCAACTAAACTCATCAAAACGTGTTCATAGATCAGGACTTTACCTCTACAAATAGGCCACACCAAATGCAGCAGCAGCTGGAAAATTAGAACAGTATAAATCTTACAAGTTTTCACCAATGGCTTCTTTTAGCTTCTCTCGTAGCAAGAAGCTGCTGCATATATAGTTACTTTTTAGGACTTAGTTTTCATATCATCGACTTTGTGAAGCTTCAAAGCTGCATGGCCATGGATTATTCTTACACTGTGGCCTGCGTAGGGTTTGTTCTTTTGATCGTTTTTAATCTGAGTTATTTGGGAAATGCTGCTGAGAATCAAGGGTTAGGAGCTTCTTTTATCTTTGGTGATTCTCTGGTTGATGCTGGAAACAACAACTATTTGCCCACGTTGTCGAAGGCCAATATGGCTCCGAACGGGATTGATTTCAAGGCGTCTGGAGGAAAACCAACTGGAAGGTTTACCAACGGCAGAACCATTGGTGATATTGTTGGTAAGGGTATCCTTGTTGGTAGTATAACCTCTTCTCCAATATAAGCCGGTCTAACGTGCGTACGGGAAAAACTTACAGATGTCATGTTGTATACTCATTTCTTTTTATCTTGTACATTGCATAGTTAGTATATATGACGAGTAAGATGAAAGAAAGGGGTGTATAACATGTTACATGGGAGTTTTTATTTTTTATCGACTGTAGAGGACGATATAAACTTGACATTTATCAACGTTGTGAAACATAGTTTTTAACTTGGGGTGTGTTATTTGTTTATGCAGGAGAAGAATTGGGGCAACCAAAGTATGCACTCCCATATTTGTCACCAGATGCCAAAGGGAAAGCCCTATTGGTTGGGGTGAATTATGCATCAGGAGCAGCAGGGATTATGAATGCAACAGGAAGAATATTTGTAATTAGCTAGCTCTCAACCCTCTGTGGATTAACCTTGCTTAGTTTAATTTATGCACTTAAATAACACATGTTTTGTCTGATCACAGAGGATTAAACCATAAATGTTGCAGGTTAATAGGGTGGGAATGGATATCCAAGTTGATTTTTTCAACCAGACAAGGATGCAGATCGACAACGTATTGGGTCCATCACAGGCAAAAGAGTACATTATGAAAAGATCTATTTTTTCAGTCACAATTGGGTCCAATGACTTTTTGAACAATTATCTACTACCAGTCCTCTACATTGGAGCAAGAATTTCTCAGAGCCCAGATGCTTTTATTGATGATTTGATCTCTCACTTCAGAGTCCAACTTACTGTACGTATATTTTGTTAAAAGTTTTTTTATTTTAATTTTTTTAATAGGATATTCTAAACTACTATAATTTACTTAGAAGGGATATTCAACCTTGGCGTATACAGCAGTCACACTTTTATTACCTAACCCACATCTGTACATACATATTTAAGTTAATCCACTACCACTTTTCTTGATTAATTGGGTTCTTAATTATGGTTATTGACTAATTGATTTGTGCAGAGACTTTATCAATTGGATGCTCGCAAATTTGTGATTGGAAATGTTGGACCTATTGGATGCATACCTTACCAAAGGACCATAAATCAACTGAATGCAGACCAGTGTGTGGATTTGCCAAATAAGCTAGCTCTTCAGTACAATGGGCGGTTGAAGGGCTTGCTTGCTGAACTGAGTGAGAACCTTCCAGGATCAACATTTGTTTATGCAAACGTGTATGATGTAGTGATGGATGTCATTACAAATTATGACAAATATGGTAAGCCCAAATAAACCTAACATGTTTAATGAGCTATATATTTCTAGTGACACTATAATCTAGAGCTAGTCTCAGCGTTTACTCATATAGATGATGAGTTTGATACCTAGAGTGATAACAACAACTGTATGGATTCTGAGAAGAAAATCAAAACTAAATTTCAAACCTATTATATTAGACTCAGTGAATATTGGTTTCTGAACCTGTCATAATGCGAAACAATAGTCATTTTGAATAACTCTGCTAGAACTTCCGTAATGTTCCAATTTTCCCTAATAGTATTGATATATATGCAGGATTTACAACAGCAAGTGTAGCATGCTGTGGAATTGGTGGCCAATACGCAGGTATAATTCCATGTGGTCCACAATCCAGTCTCTGCAAGGATCGGTCGATGCATGTTTTCTGGGATCCCTACCATCCAAGTGAAGCTGCCAACCTTATACTTGCCAAAAAATTGCTTGATGGAGACACAAGAATCATTTCTCCAATGAATCTCAGACAACTCAGAGACCATGGATTAGGGTAACTATGTAATGGTGGTTAACTTAATGTGCTGCTGGATTTGTTGGTGACATACCCCTGCATTTGTGGTAAACTTTGTGTCAGTTTAAGGTTGCCTTTAATAAGCCTTGAGTAGGCCTTCAGGCTATCTTAAATGAGTTAGTGTTTTTTAGGCATGCTACTATAGGCCCATACCAACAGATTGAATGATTGGTTGTTTGTTTTAGGTTGTTTGCTTACTCCATAAGTAATTCAATTTCATTATCAAATGGATTGTACCATAAGGGTGTTAAATCTATGTTAAGTTCTTTTTTATGACTTGGTGACAAGGACTTTTATAATTTCTGTATGTTGATACTAAGGGAGAACCACAAATTAATCAAACTGTATTCTAAGTCAGTTTGCAATTCTCATGTAAATGTAAAGACAGAAAACAAGACAAATTAACTTGAAAAATAAAGTATTTAAAGCGATGAAAAGTAAAGGCATGTTAGATTTTGAATCAACAGAATAATAACTTGCATGAAATGTAAATGAATTAAAGATATACAGTAAATACATGCATTCGGGCAAGACTACTCGCCAGTCTGGCAAGTTCTTGAAAGTACAGGATGTGTTGAGAAAGGAAATTCACTACAGAAATCGATACTACAAAGAAAGTAGCAGAGTTAAAAATATAAAGAGTGTTTGAACTACGAAGGGAATTTGTAAAAAGTAGGCTTATAGAACTTTGAAGTCTTTTTGTATGTTGAGTTGAATGTAATTTTCTTCTTCCTTTTGCTACCTTTTAAGAACATCCTCTTTCTTCCAGAGTAAGCCCTTTTAGTTCATTCCCTCTAATCCAAGTGGCTGATTTGATTGCTGTTAGATGATGAGTTTTCACTTGGATACTTGAGCTTTTATCCCTTGAAACTAAGAAATTGCGACTGGAAAGTACTTATTGTCTGTGAAACTCGACTAAGTAATTTTCCTTCTGTGTGAAAGAGGGTTTTTGCCACCCACAATTGCCATGTCATAAAGCACTTTTAAATTTTAGGTCGTGCACTGTTTATTTGTTGCACAACCATTAGGCTTCAGACATAATTCATATGGGCCTTGGACAGTTCCAAGAGTCTATTTTTAGTCCAAACTGGGTTAATGATTCAGTTGGAATTTTCTTCCATCACATTCTAGTGATCCAGTTTCTGCCTTTCCTAAGGTAGCAATGAAAAGGTTTGACTTTAGCTTTGATTCTGCTTTCTCTTCTTAAGTTGAGCCAGCTCTATTCAAACAAGTTTGAAAGCTGGCTCTTTTTCAGCTCTATATTAACTATTGACCCATCTCTACACCCTCCAGCAATCTAGTTCCAGTCTTAAGATTAATCTCCACCCTTCGCAGGGCTCCCCTTTTATTAAGAATTTGTGCATGGGCGACTTGCTGGTTAGGCGAGTGGGTACAACCATGCATGCCTTTATTATGTAAATTGGTGTAACAAATGCTAGCCCTTTTCAAATAATGTTTATGCCTTATTTGGTTTGGGAGATTTGGGGACTTGGTTTTAGGATTTTTATTAAATTTTGGTTCGATGAACTTTAAATGTGTAAGTAGTTACGTTCAAATTGGAATAGAGAACAATGTATGAAAACCTTGAGTTCAGGAGAGATTTTTCAATGTGATCGGTACACGGGGTGGTACACCACGTGTCACCATATAAATAGTGGGATATGTGTGCTAAAAAGTTAATAACTTAAAAAATAAAATTTTCAACCACTTCTATTAAAACACATGGTATACTACTTATGTTCTTGTCACAATGAAAAATTTCTTGAGTTCAGAGTTTGATATCCCTTCCAATGTAACAAAAAAAATTAACAAGAACGTGGAAGTATTATTTCATTCCCCAGCAAAATCAACTCTGCAACCAAATCATTTAGAACTTACTTTTGAGTCTTGTGGTGTGAAATTATATATTCCACATCCATGTCTCTTTCAACTAATTCAAGCTTTCATGTTGAATCTAAATCTTACGTTCACAAGCTTGTACAGTTTGAAGACGTTTTTCAAGATGCTGGAAGATGTCTCACCTGGCGCCATCAAGCATGCTTGAATAATTCATGTTTGTGTACGGCAGTTATAGGTTTCTTATAAAAGGTTTTGTTTTAAGGAAAACTGATGAAAAATTCTTAAAAATTTTAGTTTTTAATCAAAATAATAAAATAAAGGTGTAAGTAAATAGTACTAGAAGTAATTTTTCAAAGTAAAATATCCTTAACGTTAAAAGTAAATAGTACCAAAAGTGTTTTATTAAGATTCCTTTTATTTTATGACAATGTGCACCGCTATCACCACAAAATTTAACACGCAGCCTTCTTTATTTTTTGTTCAAAGGATATTATGCACTGAGTCTAGTATAGGGCTAGTTTCGGTTTGGTAACCAAACCAAAAATGTTAAACTGAAAATCAATACAAAATTTCGATTAACTAAAAATCAAATCGTAAATGATCCGAAATTTTTGGTGATCCAAAGTTTGATAAAATGAAAAATTGAATTGGTTTCGGTTTGCTTTGGTAAACGAAAATTGAATCGGCCTCTGTTTGTTAGGCCGAAGTTTTTAGGCTATCTTAATTTAGCCCATATTTAAGAGATTTTGAGTGTCAAAGTTTGGCAAAATTTTTATGTGAGCTTGAAAGTTTGAATTGGAATGTCAAATTTTTATGTAACTTAAAAAATTCAGCGAAATTTGCAGCAGTAGCAAATGGCGGTGGTCTGGTAAAAGAGAGAGAATGATTGAATGAGTTTGTTATTATGAACTAATGAGTGAGATTAATCTCAACCGAACACACTAATATACTATATATATCTAAAAAATAGATTTCGGTTCGGTTTCACCTTCTTTATGAACCAATGGTTGAGATTAATCTCAACCAAATACACAAATATAGTTTGCTTACCGAAATCGAACCAAAAAGTTTGGTAAATTTTGGTTTGGATATATTTCGGTTTTGGTAATTTTGATTTTGTAATTTTCAGTTCGATTTCTGTATTTAGTTAAGAAATGTCAACACTAATTATCTAGTATATTAAAATTGAGTAATGCTAGTAGATTAAATTTGTAGACTAAATTTGCACACTAAATGATGTATTACCAATAAGAAATAAGCATGTTAATCAACACTGAAGTAAGAATCCACAATGAGACAAATTATCAATGATCACATTTATCAATGATGATTAAGAGAGACATGTTATGTATCATTCCGTGTCAGAAATAAAAAAAAGTCAAATACAACTCAGAGTGAGACAAATTAAGAGAGACATAGATAGCAATCAAAATCACTGTACACTATACAAATTAAGAGAGACAAATTATCAACACTTAAGTAAGAAATAAGAAAAAGGCCAAATACAACCCAGAGTGAGACAAATTAAGAGAGACATAGATAGCGATCAAAATCATTGTTCTAAAAATCCCCGCCTAGGCGCTAGGTGGCTGGCCACCGCTCAGATTAATGTCTAAGCGTTTGAAAATTAAGAAATGACTCTTAGACTTGCTGAGGCATCCGCCTAGGCACTCACCTAGGTTGCGATTCACTTAGGTAGAAAATAGATAACTTTCATTTTGCATTTTATTTTTTTTCAATAAATTGTAAAAGACTTGTTAAATACTTAAATGAGCACAAATTATATGCTTGTTCCCCATATTTTCATTATGGTCCAATACTTCATAATATTTGTGTCATTCTATTTTGTAGTTTATGATGAAGTTATATATATTTTAAGTATACACATATACTTATTTACACGAAATATAATGGATTTAGTTAAATTCGCCTAGTCCGCCTAGACCCCGTCTAACTGTCTGGGCGCTAGACCTCAACGCACCACCCAACTAGAGCCAACCGTCTTTTAGAACCTTGATCAAAACTCTCAACTGATGGAGAAAGGAAGAAAACGGAGGCGTTGTCAGTGCTGATCGGAGATCGAATAAGCAGTAAGCAGTAAGCTGTGAGCAGTAAGCAGTAGGGGAGGAGTGGATGGAGACTGACAGGGCTGAAAGCGACCTATGATTGATTGCCGGAGACATTTTTGTGGCCCTCTGTGGCTGAGCGTGCTATTATCCTCTTGACCGACAACCAGGCCACATGATTTTCTCCGCCGTGTGTCGCTGTGATAGGGCCCCCTATATACCTTGTTCATATGAGCTGATTTTAAAGGGAGAATCCTTCATCTTATTCTTATCCAAGACTTTGCGATGGAGACAAAAGTATAATACAATCTTTTGTATCTGCATTTGTTTTTATAAAAACTACTTTGATGTACTTCTAATCTTAAATCTTTAAAAGAATTTAGTGTCTAATCCCAATATCTCCCTCTCTTTTTGTTTTTTCGTTCTTGTTTTTCTTATTTGGTTGGTCCTATTCAAACCCAAAAAGATGTGTTGAGTACCCTTCTCAAACTTGTTCATCAAAATTTTGCAATTGCAAAACAAAAACTAGTAATTCTGATCTAATGCTAGTCAACAACTTGTAAGCAAGACCTACTAAGTGTTGTTGACACCTGCTAATGACTCATGAGTGTTGCCGAGATCTCTTTAGTTGGTATTTCGTTGACACTTGATGGACACTATGGACCACATACCAAATATCTGGAAGGTCCTCGAAAGACCTTCTCAAACATTTTTCCTGACTTTCGGGACCACCTTAATTCAGTAATGGATCTGCCCCCGACGGGTAAACTATCACTTAGTATTGCTTAATTATCTATTGTTGTTTACAAACATGAATATGGTTAAGTAACCAAATCGACTAATGTCAACTTACATAACAAGTAGCTCATAAGTGTTATTGTTAGAAGTTATCTTTTTATAACGTACTTAAGTTTTATTAAACGGGTAAATTAGGGACATTAAATTTGTAAATAAAATTTTGTAAAGTAAATAACATGGAAGTTGATGATTGAATTATTATTTAATCGTTGGTAAATGTGCTCATTTCTATTAATGACATATCATTTAGTTAGCAAATCTACAAATTTAGTCTCTCTAACATTACTCTTATTAAAAACGTAAGTGCTAGCCTCTTCATGTGCTTTTTTAAGAAGTGATTAATTTTTGGAAAAACGCGTGGAAATACTTCTTTAAGAAGCATATAGCTAGTGCTTCTCCAGACAATATTTTTATGACCCACCTATTTTTAATTTTTTATGTCAAATATAGAGATAAATGTTATTAGATATTAAAAAAATGGTTAATTACAAATAACTACTCAACTTTGAAGGTGATTCCAAATTGGTCTCAACCTTTAGAGGTGATTCCAAATTGGTCTTAACCTTTTAAAATATTCCAAATAACTACTTAACGTTTTGAAAAATAAACACTTGTTAGGTCACCGACATTAAGTGATAACGTCACTACCGCTAATTGACAATGTCATTAAAGTTAAGTGATGGTATGGATAGATATTAAGTCTAATTTTCACTAACACATCATTTTAGAGTTCTAAATCCTTAAATTGACATGTTTTAGTTAAGTTAAATGCTAACTTTGTCTAGTTAAAAAGGATTGATTTGGAAATTTAGGGCTTTATAAATGGCGTGGAATGAAATCTCGCTTCAATACTTGTCAAGGTTATCACTTAACGATAGTGACCTAATGGATGTTAAATTATTAAAACGTTAGATAATTATTTAAAATATTCTAAAAAAAACTGAAACTAATTTGAAATTACCCCTAAAAATTGCTTAGTTTATATACTTAACCCCAAAAAAAAAAAAAAAAAAATAAATCTTTATCCCTCCTTAACAAATACTAAGTTCAGCCTAATAGTTAACCATTAATAATTAGTTCCATTCATGATGGCATGGCAACACAAAGTTCTCCATTAATAATTAGATTTGGCACCGGTCATTATGGTTGAAAAGATTATGGTGTATTTTTAAAAGAGAACGTTCTTGGTAAAAAATTAAAAAGGATAAAACGAAACATTCATCCACATATTACTTTAGGGTTCTACATAATGGAGCAAATTTTTCTTCGACACACCCTTCAAATTGTAAGAAACTGTTTGTCCCCATGTAACCTCTATCTGCAACGTAGTACAAGTCTAATAGATGCATGAACTCGGATCGATGCATGAACTTCTATGTCAATTTGTTTTCAACTTTAGGTCATATATACATGCATGGCTTTATAGTTAAACTTACACGATAAATAAAGCATGCATGGTTTGGTTATTAAGATTACACACAAATCCATGGTCTCCAAGTTGTTTGAGATACATAGAGGCATACTAATCTTTCTCTTTATGCAACGTTAGTACTGTATGTGGTTTGGTTATTAAGATTACACACAATCCATGGTCTCCAAGTTGTTTGAGATTCATTGATGGCATACTAATCTTTGTCTGAGGTTGTAACATACTTTTTAAACCTATATAAAAAATACGATAAAGTAAAGTCAGGTAGCCTCACAATACATTCATAAAAGTTTAAACACGAATTAAAAGTTTCAAACATTTCCTTGCTTTCCATTAGACAAACCCCTTGTGGTTGGTTATTAAGCTTAATTGTGTCGTTAATTATTTTTGAGGTACATACTGTACATATTACAAGAAATGAAGGGGTCCAGCTATGCTATAATACACAAAGTAGTATGAGTTTTAAAGAAACATTTTACAAGATTTATTAGATTTTTATATGCAATATCTAAACCGTTAATTTTTTTTTAATCCTTCATTATTACGTACCATAGAAGGATTATGAAAATGAAGAGGAGAGATTTGGTGTTGTTTGGTGATGGGTACAGTGGAGCGGGAAATGCGGTGAGAGAAAGGTGTACGGAGAAGGGAATCTGATGCGGACATGACGCGTCCGAAATCAGAGGAGAGACCGAATAATTTCTCCCACGCTGCCCGACATTCATGGTTCTGCGGCACTGCCCTACGTACCCCAAACATGCTCCATCAATCCCTCTCAATCCCCCCTCTCCCCTCCCCTCTCCTCCAATTTGACGGGTAATGTATGGTTAATATTCTTGCATAGGGAGAATCTAATCCTATACAGATCATTCTAGATTATTGGATTTTCTAATATACTAGAGCATTCCTTTTGTTTTTTTTGGTCACGAAAAAATTCATTAAAAAGATAAATCAGTACAAAAGTTAAGAAAGAAAATACAACAACAAAAGGTCAGAGCAAATGTTGAGCTACAACCCAAAACAGTTAGGGAGACCCATACAAACTTAAGTCCAACAAAAGCAAAAAAACAACAAAAGAAAACCCTAATCTTCAATGCTAGATAGCAGTTCGTTGCACCCGTTCTACTCTCCGTGCTTACACCAAATTCAAATCCACACATGAACTATAAGATTAAGCTTAAACTGCCGAACCAAATTGAACCTTCGGGATCCAAAACGCTAATAACACCACCTACAAAGAGAACCTAGAGACCAAACGAAAAAAAGAAAAAGGAGAGGGCAGAAGGGGATGTGTAAAACACTCTTGTTACGATGCAAATCGTTCCACTTTGTCCAAAATTTTCGGCATGTCGATATCGCAAGAGGCTGTAAGGTGTGGATCCAGGGAACCAATCGGGTCAAGCACTTCAAGAACAAGCTTATGGCTGAGTGAGGAGTGGGATATGGAAAAGCATGGGAGGGAAATGGGAAAACGACAAAAAACGCAAAGGACGCCGGGAAAATAAGCCACGACCTCACAATCTGACAACTAGAGGTAGTGTATGTTAGGATAAAAGATTAGTATTGTTTTACATTGCCAGGTGTCACAATTGTATTGGGAACTCTAGAAGTCAGTTATGTGTCATTGTATTTATAAGGATGTATGATGTAATAGTTGGATATAATGATAATACAGTTTCTCTCTCTACATTCTCTCTCTTCGAAAGTTTTCTTGAGTTCTTCATAATTTCTTCTTCATAGTTTGTTCTTAGCGTTATCATGGTATCAGAGCCTGCCATGGTTAACACCTGTGATTAACGATTCATGTGCTTCCGCTCGTCGTCGTAGTGGTCGTGGTTGTTCCGGTGACCGACATCGGATCCTTGCTGGTTGTTCGCAATTTTAGAGAAGTGTTGATTTCTCAAACCCTAAGTCGGTGGCATTTCTTCTTGTCGGTTGTTCATTCTGCCATTGGAGACTGTTGATCTGTTCGTCGATCTGTGCAGCTACTGCCGTGTCGTGATTCATGTAGTCTAGTGCTCTAAGTCGGTGGAGTTTCTTCTTGTTGGTTGTTCGTTCTGTAGTCGTCAACGGTTGATTTGTTCGTCGATCTTTGCAGCTGCCGTCGTGATCATCTTGAGGTGTTTTCTTTCGATTTCTCAGTATTGATATTTGCAAGATTTTGTCTATCAAAATTATTGCTTCGTGGTACTTCTTGCTACGTGATTCTTGAGGTGTTTCTATGTTGCTTTCTTGATCTATTGATTACTGTTCTTTCATTATGGTTACGGCTGCACAATTAGCCCTCACTCAATCTCCAATTTCGTCGCTTATACCTAGTGTTGGAAACACGGTGACTGTGAAATTGGATGATTCCAATTATGTTACTTGGAATTTCCAGATTTCTTTGTTACTAGAAGGGAATGGAATTATGGGATTTATTGATGGAACCATTCCTTGTCCTCAGAAATATACTGCGTTGGAGTCTGATGATGAGTCGATTGTAAATAATTCTCCACTGACTGATGCCTATCAAGTTTGGCATATTCATGATAAAGCTCTTATGACCTTGATAACTGCCACACTATCTACTGCTGCTTTATCTTGTGTTATTGGATGTCAAAGCTCCAGTGATATGTGGAATCATTTGAAAGAAAGATTTGCTCATATGACTCGCACTAGTATTGTTCAAATGAAGATTGATCTGCAGAACATTAAGAAAGGGTCAGAATCGATTGATGCTTACTTGCAGAGGATTAAAGAATGTAGGGATCAGTTAGCTATTGCTGGTGTTGTGATTTCTGATGAAGATATTGTGATTGTGGCTTTAAGAGGATTACCTACAGAATACAATACCATTAAGTCTGTGATTCGGGGCAGAGAAAGTTTGGTCTCTTTGAAGGAACTTCGGTCTCAGTTGAAGGCAGAAGAGTCTACTTTGGAAGAAGGTCTTAAACAACCACATTTAATGGCAGCTATGTTTGCTAATGCTTCCAACACAACTTATGAAACTGGTGGCTCTTCCAATTCTCGTCCATATACTGGAAACTTTGATCTGGGTTCTCATACTGGTCCATATACTGGTGGTTCTTCATTTTCACCAATGGCTCAGTTTCAACAATTGCCATTTCCATCTCCCAATGGTCCTGTTGCTTTTGTTTCTCAGACTGGTTCTGGAACTTACAACAATTTCAGGGGGACTAACTATCGAAACAAGGGTAAAGGGAAAAGGTTTAACACTGGTTTTCAACAACCCTCTGGACATCAAAACTTTGCTCAACCCTCTCTTCCGTCACAGTCTCAGTTTCAGAATTCTGGATCTCAAATGGCTTCGGGACACTCTTTTCAACCACTGCTGATTTGTCAAATATGTGATAAAAAGGGCCATGTAGCTTTGAACTGCTTTCAGAATGGCTGCTAAATCTGCCACAGAAAAGGACACACAGCTGCCACTTGCTTTGATAGGAACAATACTGGATCTATGTCTATGCCTACTTTCTCCTCATCTCCTATGATGTTTCCACAGCATTCATATCCTCAGACTTCTTCACAGTTGCAGCCCCATCCTCACTTTTCACCTTCATTTTCATCTCAAGTGCAGCATCCTATTATGATGTCTTCATCACAATATCCTAATGGAATGGTGTCTCCTCCCAATAATTCGCAGGCTGCTTTTACTGCACGCACTAATTTCTCACCATCAGCCCTCACACATGAGTATTGGTTGCTGGATTCGGGAGCAACTAATCATATGACATCCGATTTGTCAAATCTGCAAGCTGCTACTCCATATGCTTCATCAGAAACTGTGACTGGTGCTAATGGTGAAGGTTTACAAATTTCTCATATTGGTCAAGCTCGCTTATCCACTCCTTCTCATACACTTGAGTTAAAATCTGTGTTACATGTTCCACAATTGTCACAGCACTTACTGTCTATGTATCAATTATGCAAAGACAACAATTGTAGGTGTATTGTTGATGAGTTTTCTGTGTGTATACAGGACAAGGTCACCAACAAGGTTCTCTATCAAGGACTGAGTAACCAAGCTGTCTATCCTCTTCCACTTCTCAAACCACCAAAGACTAATCCTGCAACTTTTCTTGGACAGAAAATAAATGATTCTCTTTGGCATTGTCGATTGGGTCATCCCACCAATTCTGTTTTACACGTAGCTCTTAGTAAGTCAGCTATTACTTCCTCTTGTAATTCCCCATCTCAAACTTGTACTGCTTGTCTCCAAGGCAAGTTCACCAAGTTGCCTTTTCCTGTAATGGCTTCCAAATCTTTTGTTCCACTTGAGGTCATTCACACAGATGTATGGGGTCCATCTCTTACCAAGTCTATAGAAGGGTATAGCTATTATGTGTCGTTTATTGACGAATGTACACGATATACATGGATTTTTCCCATGAATAATAAAGCTGCTGTCTTTGAGATCTTTGTTCAGTTTCTTGCCTATATTCAAAATTATTTTTTTGCAACTGTCAAAGTTTTGCAAAGTGATGGGGGAGGGGAATATGTTAGTACTCGATTTCAAAACTTTCTCACCACCAAAGGCATTGTCCATCAAAAATCTTGTCCATACACCCCTGAGCAAAATGGTTTAGCCGAAAGGAAAAATAGGCATCTTGTTGAAACTGTTGTTACATTACTTCAAAAAGCCTCTCTTTCATCTAAGTTTTGGTTTCATGCATGTGCCACAAGTACATATCTTGTTAATAGACTACCTACTTCCGTGTTGAAGATGCAATCTCCATTTGAAGTGTTGTATAAATCCCCACCTACACTTGATCACTTGAGGGTTTTTGGTTGTGCTTGTTACCCTTCCTTAAAACCTTATAGAACCAATAAACTTGATCCTAAGACCACTATGTGTATATTTTTGGGGTATGCTGCTCAATATAAGGGGTATATTTGTTATGCTATAAGAGATAATAAACTAATTGTCTCTAGGCATGTTTTGTTTGATGAATCTGTCTTCCCTAGTACATATGGTCTGTCTTCTTCATCCTTCAGTCCTATTGTCTCTTCTGCATCAATTCCAGTTTCAATAGCTCCTCCTACTACCTTTGATCATCCTCCATTTATTCCAATACCATTTCCACACATATCATCTTCTCACCCATCAGTTACTCAGTCCGATTTTCAGCAACTTGGTGACCTTGGTCCTACTGGAGGCAATTCTGCTTCACGGTCTGCATCTTCATTGTTGCTGTCCGAGTCTCATCCTGATGTAACAAGTTCTCAAGTTCCAGATTTGCAACATGTTTCTGTAGTCAGTTCTAATACTCATCCTATGCAAACAAGGTCCAAGTCAGGGATTTTCAAAAAGAAGGTTTTTTCTGCTGTTGTTCACGAAGATGTCAAGGAACCTCAGTCTTTTAGTATTGCTACTCGATCATCTCAGTGGAGACAAGCAATGACAGAAGAGATGGATGCTCTTATTAAACAGCAAACTTGGACTCTTGTTCCTCTCCCATCTCATAAGAACTTGGTGGGTTGCAAATGGATCTATAAAGTCAAAAGAAATCCTGATGGATCTGTGGCTCGGTATAAGGCTCGTTTAGTGGCCAATGGGTTCTCTCAAGAAGCCGGCCTTGATTACTATGAAACGTTCAGCCCCGTGGTTAAGCCTACTACTGTTAGGTTAATGTTATCATTGGCTGCAACAAAGGGCTGGAAACTTAAGCAGTTAGATGTTAAAAATGCGTTTCTGCATGGTTTTCTAGATGAAGAAGTGTATATGTCTCAACCACAAGGGTTTATTGACAAGGATCATCCAGATTTTGTTTGCAAATTAGAAAGGTCTTTGTATGGCCTCAAACAAGCCCCTCGTGCTTGGAATGCAAGGTTCTCGAGCTTCCTTCTCAGTTTGGGCTTCACATCCTCTTATGTCGATCCTTCCTTATATGTAAAACGTGATGGTTCTTCCCTTGTTGTGTTGCTGTTATATGTTGACGATATTATACTCAGTGGTGATGATGATGTACATGTTCAGTTTGTGATCAGTCAATTAACCAGGGAGTTCGATATGAAGGACTTAGGGGTCCTCCACTACTTTCTTGGGCTGCAAATTGAGTATCAACCTCAGGGATTGTTAGTTCATCAGTCCAAATATATCAGGGACTTGCTGCATAAGGTACATATGTTTGACAGTAAGCTATGTACCACTCCCTGTCATCCAAATCAAAAGCTCTTAAATCATGGTAGTCCTCTATTCCATGATCCCGGTCTTTATAGAAGTATCGTCGGGGCATTACAGTATTTGACTTTCACTCGCCCTGATATAGCATATTCTGTCAATCAGGTATGTCAGTTTATGCATTCTCCTCTTGACAGTCACTTTGTTGCTATCAAACGCATACTGCGGTATCTCAAAGGTTCTCTGCATCTTGGTTTGTGTTTTCAACCTGGTAATTTGGATATAAGAGCTTACACAGATGCTGATTGGGCTGGGGATCCCAATGATCGACGGTCAACCACTGGTTTTGTTGTGTTTTTAGGTGATAATCCAATTTCTTGGAGTTCCAAGAAACAACATACAGTTAGTCGTTCTTCAACTGAGGCAGAATATCGCGCAATGACAACTACCACTGCTGAAGTTGTGTGGATTCAGCAGTTACTCCAGGATCTATCTTTATCTCCTTCAACAACTCATTTACTTCATTGTGACAATATATCAGCCATGGCTTTAGCAACCAATCCCTTTCTCCATTCTAAAGCTAAACACATAGAAATAGACTGTCATTTTGTGAGGGAAAGAGTGCAGCAAGGCACCATTATGTTGCAGTTTGTTAACTCATCCGAACAGTTTGCTGATATTCTTACAAAGGGTCTCTGTTTTCCATTGTTTAGTTCTCATTGTCACAATCTTATGCTAGCCAATGCCCAGCATAAAATTGAGGGGGAATGTTAGGATAAAAGATTAGTATTGTTTTACATTGCCAGGTGTCACAATTGTATTGGGAACTCTAGAAGTCAGTTATGTGTCATTGTATTTATAAGGATGTATGATGTAATAGTTGGATATAATGATAATACAATTTCTCTCTCTACATTCTCTCTCTTCGAAAGTTTTCTTGAGTTCTTCATAATTTCTTCTTCATAGTTTGTTCTTAGCATTATCAGCGTAAGGGCAGGTGCCAACAAGAAAGTGGGGAAGAGGAAGAGAGAAGAAAAAGAAAGAAAAACCAGTTAGGGGAGGGGGCTGTGGGAAGGGAAAGGGACTAGGAGGAGGAATGGAAAGAAAACGAGGGAGAGCCGTCAGCCCAAGCCTAAGCAAGGGCCAACGACGCTTACAAATGTTGCTAGGGTTTTTCTTCTTTCTTGAGAGCGTTTCTAGGGAGAGAATCAAATAATTACCTTTATGTGTTAGACTGACCTGGAGTATTCTATATCCCGACATTTTAGATGTTCGATCTTTAGTTAAAGAAACAATAACCATAATCTAAAAATTAAAAATTCTAAAGCATCTAATATTCCAGAGCACCATAGTATTTTTGCATTCTAAATTTCTAATAATGGTTTGGTTCTTGTGAAGTATAGCAATGTGTGTGAAGAAAGTGTTAATTGATTAATCTGGCAGTTAATTTTACTTTTCACCCTCTAAGTATAAACGTTAGTTTTTCACATTGTTTTAATCATGGACTTTGAAGTCTACAATCTGCGTAGTAAATTTATATTCGTCTTGTAACTTCACTCTCAGTGTATTTCAACTGTATTAAGTTGTCCATTGAGCCGTTTTGCTAACTTGACAAGAGTGAGACCTACATTTTCTTACGCACTAAAGTTATATATCATCCACAACGGTTTAATAAAGCTTAATTCTGTTAAGTTAATGTAACAATCACAAAAACATTTCTTGGTTAAACTTATCCACGTCAATTATTTGACTAAATCACTCTTTGCAAAATCTTGGTAGATGCATGTATTTTGCCACGCCAGAAAATGTAGGTGGTACTCTAGCCAAATACGTAAATTGACGATTTACACATGATCGAACTTAGGGAGGGGACAAATCAATACGTACAATGTGAGGGTATGAAGTTCAATGTACAATGTGAAAAAGGATACATACAATGCAAAGAGAAATAGCCTTCCTTTTTTTTATGTATGTTAGCAAACAAGATGTGAATGTGTGGAAAACTTGTAGTAATACTGGTGGTCATTGTAGAGTGGAAAACTTGTAGTAATACTGGTGGTCATTGTAGAAGAGTTCAAACGTTGGCCTGTCTTCACTAAAAAAGGACCTACATGAAATGGAGACGTCAAGGGACGGTGTCTTAAATCATCATACGATGTCATATCAAAAATTTAAAACATATAACATCTTGTTATAGATTTGAGACACTGCCACCATAATATACATCTTCATTTCATGCAAGACTCTTTATTTTCACTCTTACAGAAGACATTTAGAGCCCCCTTTTCGAAGTTTAGGGAGTAAAGTTTGAATTAAACCATCAATATGTTACATGTAACAAACGAACATGGTTTTTGCTTATAGATTGGCTTGGGTATTCCGCCAATGGAGCGGCTCATAGATCGTCCAAAGTGGCATTGTACTGTGTTCTCAGGTCTCTTAATTTTGTTTGAGGAGCCTCTAGACTTGATCAATTCCACACATCCTCTTTGAAGATTGTAATGTAATTCTTCTTAATTTCTCAATAAAAATGGCTAATATCGTTTCTCTAAAAAAATAAAAACAAAACCGACTTGATTTTTACTTGCATGCAATCAAACTCCTTCCTGTTTCCTTTTTGTTCCTAATTTCTTTCATAACTCTGGGTTTTACATAACCTAGAGATCAACTACGTATCTCAGCTAGCTACTAGCCCGAAAACGGCAATAAATCCAGTAATCTAGTACGGTATTATCGTAAGATCAAACCTTTGCTTTTGTAATAAATAAATAAATAATTAGTTCCCATGCACAGTAATTCAGGACTGAGGCCTCATCAAAAAGCATGCATGCAAAAGGTGAAACAAAATCTCCGGCACAGGCTGCTATCTGTATTCTGCATATTTTACATTTACACACCGACAGAAATTTTAACTGACTATATTTTATACCATATATGCAAAAGATGAATAAACCAATGGATATTATCTGAATCCCCAGCAACCCAAATCTTCAGCAAGTGGTCATTTACCACAGTGGTGAAAATATGTTGCTTCTTTGCATAACTGCGTGAGTTTGAACTTCGTCCATAGTTAATCTAACATCTAACATCTATTGCTCAACTCAAACAAAAACAAAAAAAAAAAAAAAAAAAAAGCTAGGGAACATATTAGTTACTTAAAAATTATCTGTAGTTTTAGCCGAACAAAATCACAGAAATTAATACAGAGCCTCTCTCTCTCTCTCTCTCTCTCTCTCTCTCTCTCCCCTCTTCTGGAGCGGACTGAAAATGTCGTGCTTAACAGAACACTCTGTAAAAGCCTGCTCACTCTGTTCATCTCTTCATATATGCCTCAGAAAACTTGTTCCTTTCTCTCTCCTCCATAAAAACCCCTTTACCCCCTCATAGCAAAAACTCGCTCTCTAACTTTCTTCACCATCCAAATATCGAACACTTTCTTCACACTCCAAAACCAAACCAAAACCAAATATTCAAAAACCCAGCTCAGCCAGTTTGATTTGAACACCCAAATGCCGTCGGACTCAGGCGATCAGCAGAAGAAGAGCAGCCAGAACCGGAAGACGGTGAAAGACGCCCAGGCCACGGGGACACCACCGCCGGAGCAAGAGCACCTGCCCTGCCCACGCTGCGACTCCACCAACACCAAGTTCTGCTACTACAACAACTACAACTTCTCCCAGCCCCGCCATTTCTGCAAGTCCTGCCGCCGCTACTGGACCCACGGCGGCACCCTCCGCGACATCCCAGTAGGCGGCGGAACCCGCAAAAACGCCAAGCGCTCCCGCACCGCCACCTCCGCCGCCACAACCACCGCCACTTCTGACAACAACCAAATTTCCGCCACCCCTGTTTTTCTGAACCCAGGTGGTGGAGCGGCCTTACAGTTCGGTGATTTGAAGGGTAACATGGGAAATGGATGCGGTGGCGATGGGAGCTTCAATTCTCTGCTCAACACCCACGGCCCTGGTGGGTTTTTGGCTTTGGGCGGGTTCGGGCTTGGGCTTTCAGGTGGGATCGAGGAGATGGGCTTTGGGCTTGGGAGAGCTTTTCGGCCTTTTCCAGCGATGGGAGGAGATTGTGGTTTCGGTGGACCCCACGGCGGGACGATGAACACGTGGCAGATCGAGAACGGAGAGGGTGGTGGGTTTGTGAACGTGGGTGTTAGCCCTGTCGGAGCAGAGTTATGTTCTTGGCCGGAGTTGGCAATTTCTACTCCTGGACTCAAGTGAAAAAAAAAAAAATCTGTGTCTTTTGAGTCTCTTTGTAATTCTCTACTCTTTTTGGTTTGTAATGGGGAATGTTGTGTTTTAGTGCTCCAGGGTTTTTAATGTTAGTGTTGAGGCCTTGAGTCTAATTTAAAGTTACCAGTTAAATTTCTATATGTCCGAGAACTACCGCCTAAATTGAAGTAAATTGTATTTTGGTCCATGCTTCTAGCTTGTTATATGATTTTTGAGCATTTGAAGAATATGAGTGCTTTATGACTCCATTGTAAACACATCCAACACTCATATCACCATCATGATGTCGTCAATGCGTTTTAAAAAGTTACTTGTAAGCGCTAGAATTAATCGGTGTTAAGTAAATATATGCAAGAACGAAATGTTGAACAAAAAGGAAAGGAAATGATGAAAATTAATCTAACCCAAATTAATTTAGTGTTATCCTAGTTGAGAAAAGATTGATTTTATTACTCTTTTTTTTTTTTTAACAAAAAGGGGGATAATTGATGGCAAGTCATGGTTATCCTTATCCACCTCTTTTGAACCCAGAGAGGCTACCGGGAATTTGATCTTGCCCGTGGCTACAGTCAAACAAACTCACTAACTCGAAGTATCGAACTCGGAATCTAACAAAGTATTAAAACAAGAGAAATGCTTTTGTTTAAATCAATAAGAGAAAACTATAACCATTTGATAACCTATTTCTCTTTTAATTTTTCATTTGTACTTTCATTTTTCTAAAACGGAAAGTAATTACCAAACGATTTTTAAAAATATGAAAACTGAAAGTAACGTTCCTTATTGTCAGACTCAGATGGAATTGCAAGCTGCATTTTCCCTCTCTATTTCTTTGAATTGAATTAAATTGATTGACCCTACAAAGGAGCAGCATGCGTGGTAAGTTTCAATTGATTCATTTCCACATCAAACATCTTTCTTTAGCTGAACCTTACCTAAGAAAATAATGAAAGAATATTGGTGCTAAAAATTAGAGAGAAAGTCCATGCAATTTGAAGATGTTATGAGCTACTAATTCCAGAGAAAAAAAAAAAAAAACAACTCACAGTTCTTCATCTACTACTTTGCAGTAGCTTTTATGCTTCTTGTTACTGATTTCCAAAGCTACGCTGGTAAGTACTTCCTCTCTTATATATCATTTTTCGTGTAAAAACAACGAACATACACACATGTTATTACAAAGCTATGTCATATTTAGTGTCACTTTGCAGGAGCTCAAGGGGATGGAGTTAACTATATCAGACAAGCTGACAACCTTCCAACACCGGAAGTGATCAAGGTATGTAAGTCTAGGAACATTCAGAGATTCGTTTACTCAAACCACAATAAGATGTTCTGCAGGCACTGAAAGGATCAGGAATACAAGTCATTTTAGGCACACTCGACGCAGATGTCCCAACCCTAGTCAATGGTCCAGCTTTCGCTAACATTTGGCTCTAAACCAACGTCATTCCCTTTGCTTCATCCGCGAAATTTCGCTGTATATCCGTTGGAAATGAAATGGTTCCAAGTAAAATGCTAGCAGCATGGTCCCAGCCATGCAAAACTTCAGAAATGCCCTAATTACAGCCAACCTCAGTATTCCTCTATCCCCTGCAGTGTTCCAAAATGTACTGACATCACTGTATCCGCCATCAGCCGGAACATGGCATCCTGATGCAGCCTCAATAGTGGTTCCTCTAGTACAATATTTGCAAACCAATGGTCACCCCCTTCTCTTCAACGCGTATCCATGTTTCGCATACCGCGATCATCAGCAAGAGATTAGGTTAGACTATGCATTGATAAATGCACAGAGGTTATTGTACAAGATGGAGCATTAGGGTACACAAATTTGCTTGATGCTTCACTAGATGCCCTTTACCAGGCACTTGAGAAAGTGGGGCACAAAAGTTGAGGTTGTTGTGATCAGCGAAACACGTTGGCCTTCACAAGGAGAAGGAGAAGAGCCTGCAAATATTGAGAATGCTAAGACATATAATACCAATCTGATCAAGCATGGGCAAGTTGGGACACCAAAAAGACCGGGAAAGGGATTAGAGGCTTACATTTTGGCTTTGTTCAATGAGGATCTTAAGCCTAAGGGAAGTGAGCAGCAATGGGGATTGTTTTATCCTGACATGACTGAGGTTTACCATGCTGACTTTAGGGAAAGTAATATTTGTTGGTAATGTATCATTAGGAATAAAGAATTGTTACCGTGCTAATAGATATATTGGTAAATTTTATTGTTATTAACTAAGTTAATTATGAATTATATATTATTTGTTAACTAGAAAATGGCCGAAGTACAAAGTCTTGCGAATAAGCCCATTACTCTATTGTGTAATGAGTTTGCCTATTGTCGTACTATACACATTGTTTTTAAATGACGTCGCTTTTTCATTACATAATTTTATGAGGTACAAAGTTTTGATGTCAAATTGGAGTAATTCTCGTGTCCACTCACTAGATCACGTCATACATCCACACATAATCTAAGCATTTTCTTGTGTAATGGACTATCAATTTGATTAACTTACCAATCAAGAGTAATACGGTAATCAAAACTACATATTAATAAAATATTGTTTGTCAAAAAAAAAAGAGTAAAATTACTACCATACCCTTTTAATACAAAACTAAAAGAAGATATTAGAAAAGAAAATAATGTGGTATTAAAGACATTTTGTACAAACAAGCTTTTACTGTTTTTTTTTTTTTTTTCTAAACCTCGGAGCTATATCATTTTATTACTACCCTCTCAACTCATTCACTCTCTTTCCTAATTGCCAACCCCTATTTTTTGGGGATGCCTATCAACTTGGTAAAAACAAATAACTCCTCTCATAAAAAAATTAAAATACAAATATTTAAAAAATATAAAAAATATATTTCTCAACATAAAAAATGTGTGACCTTTACTAATTACGTATTAATTTAACTTAGCGATGGTGTGCCCCTCCTAAAATAACTACTTTCTACTTCTTTTCCATTTCCTCTAGTAAAACATAAACACTATTTATAAGGTGTGACGAGAAAAATCGGATGGAAAAAATAAAAGATTTCATTCAATTTATTCGTCCAAGTCCACACTGAAGTACAAGGGCGGGTTTTTTCCAGTTGCCCTTTTTCCCTCGCTAGGGTTTTGAAACAGGGGTCTCTTCGTCCTCCCCAATTTTCGAACCTCAATCCCAAAACCAGCCCACAGTAACCACAACAATGGCGTTCGCGTCGTTGTTCTCTACGCCGCAGCCACAACAGCAGCAGCAGCAGCAATCGCCGTTTCAAACTCAACAGCCCTCACAGCCCTTTCTGCAAAGCAGCTCTTTCTTCTCCCAACAACCACCGCAGCAGCAGCAGCAACAGACGCCGCTGTTTCAACAGCCGCAATTCCAGCAGCAGCAGCCGCTGTTTCAACAGCCGCAATTTCAGCAACAGCAGCAGCAACAACCGCAGCAGCAGCAGCCACAACAGCAATTGTATTTGTTTACCAATGACAAGACTCCGGCGAGTTATGGTACCAAGTGGGCGGATCTCCATCCGGATTCCCAGAAAATTCTTCTGCAGATTGAGTAAGTTTTCTTTAATTTTTGCGAAGAAATTTTTAGCCTGTTATCGGTTTTTCGTTGTGATTTTTTGGGGTGTTTGGCCTGATTGGTTACTGAGAAAATGTAGGAAAATAAAGCGAAATTTTGAGTCTTTTTCGTTGTGTAAAGTAGTATTATGCAAAATTACTGCTTTAGATTCTGTATAGTGAATTCTTTTTTTTTTTGTCCGATATTTGTTGGGTTTTAATTAAAGTTCAAAACTTGGGTTTAGTTGGTATTTAATTCCAAGTGTAATAGTTCAGAACTTGGGTTTATTTTTTCACTCTTATAATTATGAGCTGACCTGAGATAACCTATATGGTTTTTGAGGATCTGTTCTGAACTATTGTTTGCTCGCAGGGAACGGATACTGGGGTATAGGGATGAAAGCCAGCGGCTGGATCAGTGTAGTCGTCTCTACGATTCCTCCATTTCCAATGATGCTTTCGAGCATGACGCAAGTCGTATTCTTCAGGTTTGTCTCTTGGACAGATCAAATTTTCTCATTGCGATTACTGTTTTTTTTTTTTCTGGTTGCAATCTTGTTATTATGAGTTGGTCATTGTAAGCAAATTGCTTTTGTTTTAGTGGATTTTGTACTCTGGTGTATATACTGTTATACTATATAGTTTACACTGTGGGGCTCTGATGTAATGGCATGTTTTTGTACTGAAATGGAAATGGAAGGATGTTAATTTTTCCCAGTCCTCCGCAGTCCAATATCTACTTACAGGAGTATGTTTTTTTTGGCAGTTTGATTATCTTGTATGTACATTATTTTTATAACAGTTGAAAAGTATTTAACTTGCGAGATCTTATGCTCAATTCTGAATGACTTCGTACCTTTACAATAGAAGTGCATTGCATAGTACTGATAGGTAAAAGGGTTGACTGTACCTCATCGTTTGTCTGATGTAAAGACTTAAATGCTACCCATGAATCTAAATAAATTAGAAAGGTCTGGCACAAGTTCTAGAATTTTCAATGCCATTTTCTTTGTGATTGTGTCAATCAGTGCTTTTGCATGCCTTATATTTCTAGTTGTCAATGTATGGTATGATTCAATTTCTTATGTTATCTATACAGGAACTTGGGGGAATTGGTACTTCCATGGACCGACAGAAAGCTCTTTTGCAGGAGTTGATGGCTATTGTGAAAGACATGTTGCGGAACAGCGAGGTTGCTGTTCGTTCTTTTATGATTTTACGCCCAAGGTTTCTTCATCTGAATGCAGGAAGTACTTCAAATGCCACTGCCCCATCACAAGCTCCTGGAGCAACAGTACCACCAGGTTCAAGTAGTCAACTAACAACTAGTTCTATAGTGCCAGTTTTTGATTTCTACAACGGGATTCCGAGGAAACCATCTCCGTTCCTACAGCAAACAATTGCAAGATTTGAGAAGTATCTTGTTGAGTGTCGCCAGTGGATTGAGGAATTAGAGCAGCTGCTTCTAGACTCTGAGAGGAACCCAGTCAATGATAGATCCTCGTTGTTGCAGTCTCTTCCAAAAGTCATGTCAAATGTGCATGATTTTTTCGTTCACGTGGCAGCTAAGGTGAACAAAATTGATGATGTTTTTTTAGTTAACATTATTCATACAATTATGCAGTAAAGTGTACTTCATTATGCTAAAACTAGCATTTGGTTGGTGTATATATGACAGAGATGATTCCTTCCATAATTTATTGTTCTTATATTTTAACTTCTTGTAAAAAAATCATTTTCATATCTCGTGTTTGTGGATGGAGAAAGATTTGCATGACCTGAATCTAAATTCTTGTTATTTGATATCAAATACAACTTGAGAACAAGGGTATTTTTGGAGTACCAATTTACTTGCATAAATGGTAATTTTTTTAGTACTTTGTATCATTTGAATGGTTTCAAAGTAAAATAAACAATGAAGCTATAAAAAAGGTCATTAGAGTTCTCATTTGTTTAATGCATGTGCCCTTGAGTTTATATATATATATATATATATATATATATTATGGTTTTCCCTCCCCTCAACTACATGCTTATGTGTGCACAAATGAAGCAGCATTCTGTTTCTTTGCATGTATGATTACTAATCAATGATATAATGTGTTTTTTAGGTGGAGAGTATTCATCAGTACGTTGTGTCCATGAAAACAGCTTATCTTGTTAATGAGCGCCGCCAAGGGTATGGGAACGATCCATTTCTCGAGGCTGATCGGCGGGAAACAGCTAGGCAAGAAGCTGCTGCTAAGAGGGTGCATCCAACTTTGCATTTACCTGCAACGTTGCAACCATCAACACAAGTTGCTGGATTGTTTGCTAGTTCAGGAACCCCTGGGACATCTACCACCCCACAGACGTCTGCTGCAGCTACCATTACAGCTTCATCTGGGAGTGGACTTTTCAGTACCCCTTCTGCTTCATCTGCTCCAGTGTCTTCCTCTCTATTTGCTACACCACCCACTACGGGTCCTGCATCTTCTCTTTTTGCAACGCCATTTTCTACGCCCCAGGCATCACTGTTTAGTTCTTCATCAGCATTTGGACCTGCTTCAACTCCCTCTCTGTTTCCCAATCCTGCTCCAGGCTTTGGTTCTACTCCAACTATTGGAAGTTCATTATTTACTTCAGGTTTCTTCTGATTCTGCTTAAACCTACTTCAGGATTTCTACATTTAACTAAAAAAATTTGGTATTTCTTATCATTCTCTAATTTGAGAACGGAAAGATGGTTTTGAGGCATTGAATGTGTTAAATGGAAATCTCTCTTTATGATAGTGTATGCTAGAACCAATGCATGCAGAAGTCTTCTGCTATAAAAGTTTATGATTTTACTTCCCAAGATTGTCATGGTTCTATTTTTTTTTTTTTTTTTTTTGTGGGCGGTTCAAAACTTACCAAGGAGCATTTTGTTTGGCATTACTGGTTGAAATAGCATTATGCATAAGCAGTGTCCATGACAGCATGTATGTCCCTGGTTTGTTATTGTAAATTTATTAGTGGCCGCCATGTGGTTCTCCACTGTTCGCTCTGTTTTGAGCTATACAGTTTGGGAGATTTTATTGTTAGCCCAGTAGTTTATGTAGACTGAGGATTGGTATCCATACTGTATTTGGACTTGTTCTCGTTAAGATGACATAGATGTAAATGAGTTGTCCTTAAAGATCATTTACAACGTAACCATGAAAACTTTGATATAATTCACGTACACAATTATACAATGTTGTATGTTACCAGAAAAGATTCTACAATGTTGTAAATATGTAAAATGTACATCTTGTATCTTGACGTAACTCAATTAACTCTACTGGTAATATTGGTTGGCACATATGTGAATCTTTTATCGTAATTTAGGCTTGATTGTCCAATACTTTTATCACTTTACAGGTAGTGCTGGATCAGGGCTGAATTCTAGCTTTACTGCAATGGTGAGTGAATTTTCTTTCAGCTCTCTTATTTCGGTCACGTTGCACTTGATATAACTCAAATTTTGCTCCGTAAACAAACATGGGCTTCAAAGATTACGAAGCTAATACTAATCAAGTTATTTAGTTATTGTTTTCATGGAGAATAGCTCTATAATGCAGAGATGGGATTAATTTTCCATCTCTAGTAATATAGTTTACTTGATATGCAGTATACATCTGCTGAATATTTTCTTCCCTGTATTCTAACAATTGCAGAAATCAGCAAAGCCGAAAAGTCGAAGTAGCCGCCGTTAGCTACAGCTACGGCTGTTTCAGGGTCAAGAAATCTGGAGGAAAGCAGCAAAGTATGTGTTTTTTAAGTGTCAACAATTGTTCTCTTTGCTCAACGCGACTTGCGTGCGGCTTCTTTTGCTGTGGAGTTGATGGATCTCCAAAAAGTTTCACTGAATCCATGTCCCAAGAGGATCAAAATTTCGTTCGGAATGCTACTCCGGCATGTCATCTGAATACTCGCCTTCTAGCTGCAGTTGTCTTTTCCTGTTGGTAGCTGACATGCCGTTGCTGTTTTGTGACGTTGCAACGTGAGGTTAAAACATCCGTCCGGCTCACAGAAAAATTTAGGGAAGAATTTAGGTCCCATTTTTCTGAAATGTGTTGACAGGAAAAATTGCAGAGTTTAATCCTTTGTCATGGAGAGACGGTGTTTACTGGTGGTGTCAAATGAACATACCAAAAACGTTGTATTTGTTTCGATTACCCAAACTCTAATCTACGGTTAAAGTAGTGTGCTCTATCCTCTGCACCTAAGTTGATATCTTTTTCGTAATTTAGATGAATTTAATGTAATTATTCTGTCGTGGTCAAAAAGAACCGTAATGCCAAATAGTGCATCAGACGACCATATTGATTTTGTTCACTCTTGATATAACAAACAAGTGATTTGTTTATTAATTCCCGTCCAAGCTCATGTAATAGCGACCATATTGTTACTCATTATTACAATTTGTCGATCGTAGGGCCGTCTTTGAGATGGCAACGCAACGTCACGCAACGCATGTGACTAATCACTTGATTTGACATGATACAACCAAGTAATTTGCCCATGCGAAGTACTTATCATGTTTTTACGAAAGAAATGCTAAAAACTCAATTTATGCGGATGAGCTTCCTTGTCATTAGTGCACATTTTCATCGAGGATGGATTTCCTTGTCTACAAAAGCTCGACTTTTGGTCTTGTATTTCGGAATTGGCTTTGGAACAAAATGGTTTCATGTTCTTTTATTGATTGGTTATTCTTCTTCGTTCGTGTCCTCCTTTTACTTAGAACTCGTTTAGAAGTGCTTTTAAAATAATTGAAAGCATTTTTGAACATACCAAAAACGTTGTATTTGTTTCGATTATCCAAACTCTAATCTACGGTTAAAGTAGTGTGCTCTATCCTCTGCACCTAAGTTCGTATATTTTTCGTAATTTAGATGAATTTAATGTAATTATTCTATCGTTGTCAAAAAGAACCGTAATGCCAAATAGTGCATCAGACGACCATATTGATTTTGTTCACTCTTGATATAACAAACAAGTGATTTTGTTTATTAATTCCCCGTCCAAGCTCATGTAATAGCGACCATATTGTTACTCATTATTACAATTTCTCGATCGTAGGGCCGTCTTTGAGATGGCAACGTAACGTCACGCAACGCATGTGACTAATCACTTGATTTGACATGATACAACCAAGTAATTTGCCCATGCGAAGTACTTATCATGTTTTTACGAAAGAAATGCTAAAAACTCAATTTATGCGGATGAGCTTCCTTGTCATTAGTGCACATTTTCAACGAGGATGGATTTCCTTGTCTACAAAAGCTCGACTTTTGGTCTTGTATTTCGGAATTGGCTTTGGAACAGAATGGTTTCATGTTCTTTTATTGATTGGTTATTCTTTTTCGTTCGTGTCCTCCTTTTACTTAGAACTCGTTTAGAAGTGCTTTTAAAATAATTGAAAGTATTTTTGAACATACCAAAAGCGTTGTATTTGTTTCGATTACCCAAACTCTAATCTACGATTAAAGTAGTGTGCTCTATCCTCTGCACCTAAATTCATATCTTTTTCGTAATTTGGATGAATTTAATGTAATTATTCTATCGTTGTCAAAAAGAACCGTAATGCCAAATAGTGCATCAGACGACCATATTGATTTTGTTCACTCTTGATATAACAAACAAGTGATTTTGTTTATTAATTCCCCGTCCAAGCTCATGTAATAGCGACCATATTGTTACTAATTTGCCCATGCGAAGTACTTATCATGTTTTTACGAAAGAAATGCTAAAAACTCAATTTATGCGGATGAGCATTGGCATCATTTAAGAATCAAAAGATGAGCGTTGGCACATGGGTCGTTAGGCCCCCTCTTCATTGGTGCACATTTTCAACGAGGATGGACTTCCTTGACTACAAAAGCTCGACTTTTGGTCTTGTATTTCGGAATTGGCTTTAGAAAAAAATGGTTTCATGTTCTTTCGTCGATTGGTTATTCCTCTTCGTTCGTGTCCTCCTTTTACTTAGGATGGTTTAGAAGTACTTTTAAAATAATTGAAAGCATTTTTTAAGAGAGTGCTTTAGAATCAATTCTTAGTAAAAAGATGCAAGTGAATCTTGAAACAACACTTGAAGCGTTTCCTGCAATAAACATATATCTAGTGCTTCTTGTAGAAAGCACTTCAAGTGCTTTTGGAACCCAAAAACACACTCAACAAAAGCGCTTTCGGAACCCAAAAACACTCACCAAAAGTGATTTCGGAACCCAAAAACATTCTTATCAAAAGTATTTTTAGTCATTTTAAAAATATTTTCAAGTAAAACGTTAATATTTTTTAGTGTTTTTGGGGTAATGTTCTTGCACAAGTTGCAGCGTCCTGTTCTCTTATTCCCCATAACACTCCTTTGCTTGTTAATGCATTTCCAGTTTACCGAAAGGAAAAAAAAACCCAATTTTCTGCTGATGACCAGGAGCAAAAAGCAGAGTGCTTTATGGCTTCCCCATAAATTGACTAAGAAGATGAAGACGGCCACGTTTCCTCATCCCCGCCGTATTGGTGGAGGGATTTTTCGGTGTACCCGGTACACCAAAAAAATTTGGTGTACCCTCACTCATAATGGTGAGGGTGCACCAAAAAAATTTGGTGTACCCTCACTTTTTGTACACCAAAAAAATTCTAATGAGTGAGGGTACACCAAAAAAATTTGGTGTACCCGGTACACCTAAAAATTTTCCGTATTGGTGAGAGTAAACTGACTTTTTTGCTATTAGAATTTTCTCGCGTGAACATTATGTGACCAACATGAACGGAATATTAGATAAAAAATAAAAAATTTCATGGCATGAGGAAATTTAGCTAATTATAAAAAATTAGGGAAGGTAATTCATTAAAATTAAAGTTAAGCAGAGAAATTGTGTTATAAGAAGCAAACTCAAGGTGTCTAATTTCTATATATAAAATCAAACTCACCTAAATTACTGTGAAAGGTCTTGTATGAAATATTAGACCGAAAATGTATATAAAGTAGAATCCGAACCTAACACCCACACAGCCGACTAATGAGCAGATAGGTTTTGACAAAAAAAAAAAAAGAGAGAGCAGATAAGTCGTGGGGTGCCTATTTCCTAAACGAGTGCAAATAAAATGATGTGTCACTAATAAAAAATAAATATGTTAATCAACATTTAAGTAATAATCAAATCATCAACTTTTATGTCATTTAGTTTACAAAATCCAATCAACAAATTTAGTCTCTTTAGTATTATCATTCCTAAATTATGTGGTGAAACGATTTTGTCGGTACCACTCAGTTTGAAGACTATAAACCAGCCGCATGACTAAAATAAAATTTTGCTGTAACGCATTTCTGTTCAACCCATTATGTTCCTAGTTCAAACTCTTTCTCCTCTAGTGTAGCTTAGAGTAGTAATGTCGTTCCTAATTAAAAATTTTGAAATTTCACCAAATTTCATAAATTTGTGTTGTCCATCTTTATAAATTTGTGATCCTTTGGTGTAGCGTAGCGAGCTTTTAATGAAAAAAATTTGTACTTTCGCCAAATTTCACAAATTTGTGTTGTCTTTTATAGGATAGTGTTATTCACACACATTTTTACATCCCACACACTCTTGTTAATTTTTATTCATTTATCTTCTTCAATTCATTTAATTAAATTGTCGAAAATTAAGAGGAGAGGGTGGATAGCACCACCCTTAATAAACTAGACTAGTCCTAATATTGGCTAAATGAACTTCTTCCCGTCTTAATGATATAAATATGATATATATATATATATATTCTTATGTTTGATAAAATTAATATATTTTCTTATGTTGTAAGAAAATGAATTTGCATCACACATATAAAGAAAATCAACTTATCATTTTGATCCACAGTTAGCTAAGATAAGGGTAACATATTATTCCGTTAGAACAAATTTTTGAAAGTAATTTTTACACTTTTCTTTTCTCCTCTTTCACTATTACATTTTCGTCTGTCATTTAAATTAAATATATCAAAAAAAAATTAAAATACCAAATAAAGATAAAAAAAAAGAGAAAACGAGAGTGTTAATATGGCTTTCCTAGCTTTTTCGTTTGCAAAAAGTAAAGAAAGCTTTTTTTGTCTAATCTAGGAAAATGTTAGGTCTTCAAAAGTAGCTTGAATAAAATGAAAGTCATTACAATTATTATATTATTATTTTGTAAAATAATAATAAATATAATAATAATAATAATTTTACAAAACAATAATATAATAAATTAAGTGCATCTGATGATGTCCAATTCTTCAAAGGATCTGGAACTTGCTAAGTGCTTAGTGAGGACAAGTTCTGTCTTTCTTGAAGACTTGTCAAAGATGAAGAATTTCTCAAACGGCGGATTTGGGTCGGTCCCTCGAGTTTATGTCGTCTGTAATGAAAGATAAAAGGGTTATCCACTCCGGAAAAGGATCCTCACCGAATTTTTTTCTTGAAGATTTTGAAGATTTTGTGATCGTGATCTTTCATTGTATATCATACGGTCAGTTTTCATTAGATACTATTTATTAAGGTTCTAAAAGATGCTAGACACTAGTTGGGCGGCGGGTTAGGGCCTAGCGCATAGGTGGGATCTTTAGAACAATGTTATTTATATTTAATTTTTAATTTTTAAATTTAAAATGATTTCTGATCGCATGATATATGATGAACAATTACGATCACGAGATTCCTGGAATCTCCAGGAAAATGATCCGGCAATGATCCTTTTCCATCAACTACCATGAGGGTAGCCTAGTATTGGGGAAAAATTTCAGGCCTGCACTTTATATGACACATTTTTGGGTTCGATTTCTAGTGTTAGTGAATCACATGCTAGTAGCCAGAGAAAGGTTAAAATGTTTTGTGAGTCTTTTTGATAAAAAAAAAAGGTAGACTACCGTGACGAAATCACCTGCTGATTCTCTTTTCCGAAAAAACAAAATAAAGGATTAGCAGGTGAATTTCAACAGTGAATATAGTGATAAAAAACAGTGGGGTTAAAAATGTGGTGGAGATTAAGGGTGCTGATCATATGCCAATGTTTTCCAAGCCCCGACAACTTTGCAATTCGCTTTTGGATATAGGAAAATAAGTATACCTAATTAAGTTGTACTTTAAGTAAAACACATGCCATATGCTATGCTATTTATTTATTTATTTTCGATAATGCTGGAAACGTCAAACTTGTTTATCAACTAATGTATTACCAAGTAATGTACAGTATCGTACTTGTTAAAAAGAACTGAGATCGAATCGTTAAAACCATATACACAGCCACTATTCATTTGAAATGTGAAAATTTTGGTTACATGCCTAGTAGAATACCAGTCATGAGTTTAGGGTTGTGAATTAAGAACATGAGAGATTGGAAAATGAAATTACCATAAAGCGAAGAGTGAGAGAGATCAAACTCTCAATATTGTTAGTTCATTCTCTCTAACTTATGCTTAAGATTGAGATCACAACATTCCGATGCCAACAACTCACACCCGTTGTCCATTTATACAAGTTTTTTTCTCTTTTATTGTAACCAAAAGCGTGAAAAATTTAGACCATGTCGTACAATAAATCAATCATAATAATTTGATATTAAACTCATTGTTTACAAAAATTGAATTTAACACGTAGTACTAAACCGCTCTGTGTACAAATTTAATAATTGAGAAGTTGACATGTTCGGTCTTGATCAATCATATTGGTTCTTACTAATTTAATTTAAAAATCAGACAAATTAATTTAAACATATGGAACAAATCGACATATGCCTATTTTGTCCAACTATCTGAGTCACGAAGCAATAACTTAGTGATGTGGGGGTTTCTAAGTCAATAATTGTGAGCAGACTGAATTTATTGGAAGAAGAAAACTAGAAGCCCTTGAAATTATGGCCCTATTGTTTGTCAAGTTTGGCAATCCGTTTGAATATTTGGATCCTCTCCTGAGCTAATGGAGAGGATTCTCCTGATCAAGCATTGTGGGTCGTTGGATTTTCATCTAACGACTATAATTATCATAACTTTAAAGGGACCACTATATTTGTAACCGTTGAATTTTTATCCAACGGCCCACAATGCTTGATCAAGAGGATCCTCTCTATTGGCTCATGAGAGGATCCAAATCCTTCGTTAGATATCAAATTCGTGTTTGACTTTTGTTTTTACGCTGTGTGGAAATACATGGAACAAAAGAATGAAGAGTAAATAAATGATGTGGAAGAGATGTCGGATAAATACACAAATTGAAACTTAAAAACTCAAAGCTTCGAACTATAAGGCCGTTTGATAATCATATTTTTACATTTAGTTCACATTTTTTTGGAAGGGTAGTGATTCTTGTATACCTTTCTTTACTTTGTGCATACCCTTTATGAATCTTGAACGTTAATTTTACTATTTGTTCAATCTAACGGCTACGAAACTAAATGGCTGTGTATAAGGTGAGAAATGATGCGTTAAAATCATTTCTCTTTTTGAAAACTGCAAACAAAAAATTATTTGGTAACTATTTTTCATTTTTAGTTCAAAAAAATACAAAAATAAAGGAGATCACATTTTTATACTACTTTTGTATGCAACATGGTGTGACCAACTAGCCTAGGCTAATTTAGCCCCATCTCTTGCCTGAGACACCTTAACACTTTTTAGCCTCTAACTCCTCTCACGATTAGAACAATAAAACATTTAAAATACTAAATTTTACAAATAATATCAAAGGATAATGCTATTCACATACTCATTTTTATCTACCACACACTGGTGTTAAATTTTAATCATTGATCTTCTTCAATTTATTAAAATGAATGGCCAAAAATTAAAAAATATATGTGAGAAGTAAAAATTAGTATATGACTAACACTATCCCGATCAAATTGGGAGCCAAATTTCGTCTTTAGCGCAAGGACTTTGAACCTACCATTACACATGCTCTGATGCAAATTGATATGGATTATTATCTATTATTTATTTAGGAAGCTTTATATATAGAAACGAAAACTTTAACTGTATTTCAAGAAATTCCAAGAGTTTTCAAACATATCAAGGAGAGACAAAAATATAAAACCAACTAAAGCCTAGCCAGCAAAACATAGAAACAATGTTTTAAAATACCAGTCATACTCCTAAGGGTTACGGTTGTTAGTAGAACCTAGCCCCCACATCTCCAACAAAATCAATATGTGCCATATGCTTAACCCATCATCGACTATTTTTGCAGAATCAGTTTTGAATACTTTTATTTATTCAAAACTGATTCTGCAAAATTATTTATTCAAGACTATTTGAATACTCTTTACATGAATCTTGGAGATCCTTAAATCATGTCTTAAATCATGTCTGTTTATAAGATAAAAATCACTCAAGAATCCAAATTTAACAACTTGGGGATTGAATCAAATAGCCAAATCCTTAACTGTATTAAATTCCTGCAGCAGGCTCATGAAAGGAAGGTGAACGCAAGCCGACGGTGGTGGTGGTAAGAAGGAGAGCATGGAGTTGCTGCGCTTGTTTCGGTGAGGTTATGGAGATGCAGAGCGCTGCGAAGATAGAGGTCACATACGACGGTAACACAGAAATTAGTTAACGGCTTCAAGCCTCTTAACCGCAAAAAAACGAGCGGTTCAGATTTTAAGTTGACTAAATTTAATATATCAAAACCGCCCATCCTCTTATTTTGAAAATTCAATAAATTGCAATAATACCAAAACGCAGCATTTTTGGGTCATCTGCGCGACAGTGAATTATATCAATGTGTAATGGATATCTCCATCCACAATTTTCAAACCCCTATATAGCCCGGCGTCTTCTCTCCTGCGCTGGATCGTCACACTGTGTTTGCTTGCGATTTCAGTTCGACGGCTCCGACTTGACCTGCAGTCCCAGACGGCCGGTGTTTCTCCGACAGTCAATCGTCAGATGAAATGGCAGGATCCAACGGAGAACAGAAGGCGCATTTTGTTCTAGTACACGGCGCAGGTCATGGGGCTTGGTGCTGGTACAAGATCAAACCGAAGCTCGAGTCCGGTGGTCACAGAGTCACGGCGCTGGACCTCGCAGCTTCGGGCATCAACATGAAGGCGATACAAGATGTTCACTCGCTGACTGAGTACTCTGAGCCTTTGTTAGAGTTGATAGAATCGCTCGGTCCGGAAGAAAAGGTGATCCTCGTAGGACATAGTCTCGGAGGCATGAACTTGTCCCTTGCCATGGAAAAGTTCCCACATAAAATTTCTGCCGCCGTTTTCGTGACTGCGTCTCTGCCCGACACAACTCACCAGCCGTCTTATATTATGGATCAGGTATCTGCATGTTCTTTAATCTATTAGAAATTTTAACAGCAAGCAAAGTTAATTTGAAAATTGTTTTGTTCCGTGTGAAAAGATAATGGAAAAGTTACCGGCAGACTCATGGTTGGACACTCGCTTTGAGAAATTTGGAAGCGCCGAACAACCCTTGACATCGATATTATTAGGTCCCAAGTTCTTACAAGAGAAGCTCTATCAACTCAGCCCGATCGAGGTATCTTGCTCTCACAAGCACACAAAGAGAACTGCAATTATATCATGAAAATCGATGTATTAGTATTTGTATTAAGCTTGTAGTCCATGTATTTATATATATTTCCTGAACTGATGTAACTACGTTGTGTGTGTTTAAAGGATCTGGAACTTGCCAAGAGTTTAGTAAGGAAGTGTTTCTTCTTTCGTGAAGAAACGGCTAAGATGAAGAAATTCTCGAATGAGGGATACGGGTCAGTTACACGAGTTTATGTGCTTTGCGACAAAGATTTGATAAAATCTGAGGAATTTCAACGACGGATGATTGCAAACAGCGGGGTTAAAAATGTGGTGGAGATTAAGGGTGCCGATCATATGCCAATGTTTTCGAAGCCTCAAGAACTATCCAATTCACTTATGGAGATTGCAAAAAAGTATGCTTAAAATATATCAGCGAGCCTACATTTTAGGCCACTTGTTAGGAGAATAAGTTTGGCCATCATGAATGTAAACGTCGTGTTACTCCGTGAATTTGCAGTTTGCACCATGTTAATCCTCGTAATGTTTAAATGTATTTCAGTCGCTTTTTCCTCCGACAGCAGGAAAGAGTTTGTATCAATTCTAAAACTGAACAAAAGGAATAAATGGTGTTGAATCCAAGTGGTGATGCTTCATGATTCTATAACTTACTTTGCAGTATCAAATCGGTTCATCAAATTCATCGGCTTGTGATCTTACCACGCTTCCGTGGATGCAGTGCAGTGGTTCAGCTACCTCTTGCTCTGATTTAGTCCCGTTTAGTCCAGGATCCTTTTTCGACTTCATTAATCTAACTATCCATTTTCCTACAGCATCATAGAGGTTCGACAAGATGTTAGTTGCATTATCTTGTGAGTCTAAATTTAAAACCCGCTCTGCTGCACGAGCTTAGTAATGCTCTCCACAATCCAAGATTATTTCCATTAAACTTCCTCTGCAGCATCCAAACAAACTAACCATGCAAGGGTAGTGCTTAGGCCCAGGTGTGATACCGTTAGCCTTCGTTCTTCAACCAAGCATGGTTTGCAAGCTCACTGCATAGATAAAATGTTACTTGGTCTGGTTTCAGACCATGCTTTTCTATCTCAGAAAATAGCTTCAAGCACTCAAAACTCCTGGAACATTACATAAACGAACTTGTCCCCGTCAGCCATTCTCGAAAAAACCCATGATCATCTCAGTCCAGAGAACAACATCCTTTTATAAGATGGAGTGAAACACTTTCCGATGGTTTCGTCATTCTTCATGTGCCCCAAACTCATAGAATTCGAAGCCACCAGCACATCATCTTCATTAAGCATCCCGCTCGCTAAAATTTTCTTCGTTGATTCCAAATCCCTGCAGGTACATCCCCAAGTAGAGTAGTCTGAAGACAAAAATCACTCAAGAATCCAAATTTAACAACTTGGGGATTGAATCAAATAGCCAAATCCTCAACTGTATAAAATTCCGGCAGCAGCCTAGTGAAGGGACGCGAGTGAGAGCCGACAGCGGTGGTGGTAAGGAGGAGAGCACGGAGTTGCCAGTGCTTGTTTTGGTGAGGTTATGGAGATGCAGAGCGCTGCTAAGATAGAGGTCTCATACGACGGTGGCATAGAATATTAGTTAACGGCTTCAAGCCTCTTACCCGCCAAAAAACGAGCGGTTCAGATTTTAAGTTGACTAAATTTAATATATTAAAACCGCCCATCCTCTTATTTTGGAAATTCAATAAATTGCAATAATACCAAAACGCAGCGTGTTTGGGTCATCTACGCGACAGTGAATATATGGATGTGTAATGGATGTCTACATCCCCAATTTTCAAAACCCTAGTCAGCCCGACGTCTCCTCTCCTGCGCTGGATCGTCGCACTGTGTTTGCTTGCGATTTCAGTTCGACGGCTCCGACTTGACCTGCCGTCCCGGACGGTCGGTGTTTCTCCGACAGTCAATCGTCAGTCCACCCCCTCGCTTTCTGTGCTCATTTCTCACTTCTTAGGTGGGTTTTCACTTGCTTGAGCTGAAATCTTAGAATTTAGTGCATTTGGGCAGATCGTAAACTTGGGTTTGCAGATTAAAGTTTAAAATTTCTTGAAGATTGAGAGGAGGGATTCATTTGGAGTTTTTGGAATCACAGAGTTGAGAATTTAGGGATTTATGGATTGGTAGTCAATTGCTGGATGTGTGGTAGGATCCTTGCTCTTTCTTTAGGTCACTGGATCCCAAGGGATTAATCATAAATGTGGTTTTCTAGTTGTGTTTATGTATTTATTTTTAATGATCACGGATTGTGGTACAATTTCATTCTTCGTTTTTGTCTATAATTGTGTTCGGTTGTATTTTGAAAAGGGTTGAGTTATTGGGCATGAGTTCTAGACAGAAATTTCCGTGTTGTTTAATTGATTTTTTTTTTTTTTTAATAGAAATTGCTTTGCCTTAAACAATCAAACGTTGAAAGTTCAATGCTGCCTAGTTTGCATCTGCGAAATGCTCACTTGTTATATCATTAATATGTCCTATAGAAATATCTTTTGAAATTATTACTACAGGGTGGTTAGTTTTAGTGCTGTTTTTCCTTTCAAATTTTTTTAGTAGCTTCAGTTTTGACGGTTAATATGTTGTAGGCATGTAACAGACCAAGTAATATTCGTTTAAGTGGCTCAATGATCATGGAGGCATGCAACTGTATTGAGCCACAATGGCCGGCAGATGAATTGCTGATGAAATATCAGTACATTTCGGATTTCTTTATTGCGCTTGCTTATTTCTCCATCCCTCTGGAGTTGATCTACTTTGTCAAGAAATCTGCAGTGTTTCCATATAGATGGGTCCTCGTACAGTTTGGTGCTTTCATAGTACTGTGTGGGGCGACTCATCTTATCAACTTATGGACGTTCAACATGCATTCAAGAACTGTGGCCATAGTAATGACCACAGCTAAGGTTTTAACTGCGGTGGTGTCATGTGCAACTGCCCTTATGCTTGTACATATTATACCTGATTTATTGAGTGTTAAAACTAGAGAACTATTCTTGAAGAACAAGGCTGCAGAGCTTGATAGAGAAATGGGTCTTATTCGAACACAGGAGGAAACAGGTCGACATGTCAGGATGTTGACCCATGAAATCAGAAGCACTCTTGATAGACATACTATACTTAAAACTACACTTGTCGAGTTAGGTAGAACTCTGGCATTGGAAGAGTGTGCCTTGTGGATGCCGACGCGTACTGGGTTAGAGCTTCAACTATCCTATACACTCCATCAGCAGAATCCAGTAGGATATACTGTGCCCATTCATCTTCCTGTGGTCAATCAAGTATTTAGTAGCAACTGTGCAGTAAAAATATCACCTAATTCTCCAGTGGCACGACTGAGGCAACTTGCAGGAAAGCACATTCCTGGGGAAGTTGTTGCAGTTCGTGTGCCCCTTTTACATCTCTCTAACTTCCAAATTAATGACTGGCCAGAGCTCTCAACAAAACGCTATGCTTTGATGGTCTTGATGCTTCCCTCAGACAGTGCAAGGCAATGGCATGTTCACGAGTTAGAATTGGTTGAAGTAGTTGCTGATCAGGTAAAAAACCACAACCTGTTATCTTTTTAAGTACAATCTTTATGAAAATGGTAATAAATCTCTCCACATCCAAATCCCTAAACGGAATTTTAAAATACAGTTTTTTTCTGTTGCTCTGCCTCTGATCCACATTTGAAGATGTTTAAGTACCTATGATGTCACATGAAAAAATGTTTGTTTATGGAAAGGTTCATTCTTTTGTCGATGTTTTATGTTCTATCTAATAACCTATTATATTGTATTTGATTGATCCTCGGAGTTGAAATGTATTTTTTTCTGAATGCTGTATTACTTGGCATATAGAAAGGGTAAGTTAAACAGAAAAATATCTTATCAAAGAGAGAAAAATAAAAGGGTAATTTCCACTTCCCTACCTTAAGTTTCGCAAAAATCGCACATTACTACACTTACTTTTTTTTCGTCACACTTTGATATCTAAAGTTTGACTTTTCTGCCACTTTCATACTTCTGTTAGTCATTCTGTTAACTGATGATGGGGCATGGTAAAAAGCACACCAAATTTGCCACGTGGAGTGACAAATTGAATAAATATTAAAATTTAATCCGTTGATAAAAGTTAAAAAAAAAAAAAAAAAAAAAATCTCTTCCTTCTGTCCCCCTTCCTCTGTTCGACTCCTACCACAGACAACGCCACCCCACCATTGCACCCATACCTCCATTCTTCCCAATCTTCACATAACCCTTCTTCTTTCTGGATTTCTCTCTGTAAATTCTCCTTCTCACTAGATTGTAGCTGAAGAGCCCAATATTTTCTTCCCCTTTTATCCCCAGAGGCTCAAATTTTTAGATATGAATCTGGATGGTTTTGACTGGTTGTTGCAGTTCTCAGTCCCAGGGATTGCCTCATAAACTCACTTATGCCAAGTTGTAATGAATTTCAGTTGGAACCAAGTGTAGACCAAACTCGCAGACCCGAATCAAGCATCTAGGGTCATCATCGTGCATAGCCTTACCGGGGATTTCCTTGGCCGTAAAAGCAGTTGCTGGTAAAGCAGATGTAATGGGAGCTAAAAACTTCACAGATCTGACAAATAAAGCGTGTCGGGCATGTTTCTTGGGCCAGGAGATGTCGTGGGTTGCAACTTGGGTTAAATTGGATTTGTGGTCAGCCATTGTGCATTGTGAACTGGCTTGGCTTTAACACTCTTCGCAGATAACACAACCACCAGTCGCAGATGGCCTCGGCAGGAGTAACTGAGAAAGTGGAGAGTGAGGGCTTGGAGGAGAGTGAGAGAGAGAGGGAGGGATTTCAAAGAAATGGAGTGGGGCTGGAGTCGGAGACATTTTTTCATATCTTTTTATAATTAATTAATATTTAATTAATTTGAACTGCACTTAGCACATTTTTGGTAGGCCACAACTGCCTCGTCATCAGTTAATGAATGAGTTAAAAGAATGACTAACAAAAGTATGAAAGTGGCAGAAAAATCAAACTTTAGGTATGAAAGTGAGACGAAAAAAAAAGAAGTGTAGTAAAGTGCGATTTTTGCAAAACTTAAGGGCACTAAAATAACAAGAGCAGATTGCCTATCTAAAGATGTTCTTTACCTGTTTCTTGCTTTCTGTAATAATATACCATGCTTATAAATTATAATGTAAAGAAGCGTTCATTTACTTGTTCTTGTTGTTGATTTGTGTAAACAGGTTGCAGTTGCTCTGTCACATGCTGCAATATTAGAAGAGTCAATGAGGGCAAGGGATCTCCTTATGGAGCAGAATATTGCGCTTGATCTGGCCAGTAGAGAAGCGGAAACTGCAATTCGTGCTCGCAATGATTTCTTGGCTGTTATGAACCATGAGATGAGAACTCCCATGCATGCAATTATTGCTCTTTCTTCTTTGCTGCAGGAAACTGATCTGACACCTGAGCAGCGCCTCATGGTTGAAACGATATTAAAGAGCAGCAACCTATTGGCTACCCTTATAAATGATGTTTTGGATCTTTCAAGGCTCGAAGATGGCAGCCTTCAACTTGACATAGCAAATTTTAACCTCCATTCCATATTCAGAGAGGTATGGTTTTGTGTTCTGGCCACTTAAAGAATTATTTTGGATTTCGTTGGAGCATGGTTTCCATTGATTCTGTAGCAGTTTGTATCAATAAGAGAGTTTTTTTTTTTTTTTTTTTTTTTTCTTTTTTCCGTTGCAGGTTCATAATTTAATTAAGCCTGTTGCATCTGTCAAAAAGTTGTTGGTTGCATTGAATATAGCTGCAGATTTGCCAGTGTATGCCATAGGTGATGAAAAGCGTCTTATGCAAATTATTCTAAATGTTGTTGGGAATGCTGTGAAGTTCTCAAAAGAAGGGAGCATCTCAATCACAGCTTATGTTGCAAAATCAGAATCTTTACGAGATTTCCGGGCTCCTGATTTCTTTCCAGTGCAGAGTGATAATCACTTCTATCTGCGTGTACAGGTTTGTTTCTTCAAATACTTGATTGAATCTGTCCATCTTTTGGAAGAACATTCTGTTCATTTGAAGTTAGTATTGTGTTTTACATTCTCTTTTTCTGGCGTAGGTCAAAGATTCAGGATCAGGAATCAATCCTCAGGATATTCCAAATCTATTTACCAAATTCACTCAAACTCAGACTTTAGCTTCTCAAAATTCTGGTGGTAGTGGGCTTGGCCTTGCAATTTGTAAGAGGTACTTTTTATTTATTTTTTTTTTTTTTTTTGTGTTTTGCCATATTCTGCTTGATTTAGTTCAGAAAGTCCGACTAAACGACAATAGATAAAGGGTGAATTATAATTATGGTCTATGTAGTTTATGAAGTTTTATTCTGATCCTCAATTCACTACATCCAAATCCCTAAATCTCTAGTGTGGTTATATGTAATAGCATGGTGGACTATCACTGAGCTCTAAAGTTTTAAACATGCACACAAAATTAGCGTTATAATCTCGCATGTGTGTGGCATGTGCAGATTCTGTCCTTGTAATCATTAGAATATCTGATACGTATTTCATTGCTAGCACTAACAAAACCGTAAGGATTTGATTGCAAAAATGAAACCATTGGGACCATAGTGAAAAGTGACAAACTACAGGGACTGAATTTGTCGTCTTCCCGAAAAGAAAGAAAAAGAAAAGTGTGCATTGAGCATGTATAAGTATTACACCTTTTTTTAGCCTTCAATTTTTGTGAAGGTTTGAATCAATATTACTAGGAGATATATTTATCTGCAATTGTAATGCAATTTTGTTTTGTATGATGTGATCAGATTTGTAAATCTTATGGAAGGGCATATTTGGATTGAAAGTGAAGGTCTTGGCAAGGGATGCACAGCCACTTTCATTGTGAAACTCGGATTTCCAGAGCGTTCAAATGAGTCTAAGCAGCCTTTTGCACCCAAGCTGCAAGCAAATCATGTTCAAACAAACTTTCCAGGGTTGAAAGTCCTTGTTATGGATGATAATGGGTCAGTAACTAGCCAGCTTTCTTACTCGTAATTTTTCGATGCGTTGTTCCCTCCAGCGACATTTAGTTTTTAAAATAGGCTAATGTTGTCATTTGTGCTGTCTGTTTTTTCCCGCTCTTTTAATCATTCAGGGTCAGCAGGTCAGTGACAAAGGGACTTCTTGTGCACCTAGGATGTGATGTAACAACTGTGAGCTCAATTGATGAGTTCTTGCACGTAATTTCGCAAGAGCACAAGGTGGTGTTCATGGATGTGTGCATGCCAGGTATAGATGGCTATGAACTTGCTGTTCGTATACATGAAAGGTTCACAAAACGTCATGAACGGCCTGTATTAGTAGCACTTACTGGAAGCATAGACAAGATGACAAAAGAGAACTGCATGAGGGTTGGTATGGATGGAGTCATACTAAAACCGGTTTCAGTTGATAAAATGAGGAGTGTTTTATCGGAACTGTTAGAGCATCGAGTCCTATTCGAGGCCATGTAAAGACAGGAACATTACTGCAGCAGAGGAAAGATTTCAAGGGAAATGGAAAATTGAAAGCTTCCTCTAGCGATTGTGGTATCGCATACACAGAACGAGGCGTTGTTGCACACAATAAAGCCAGAGCAATGGGGGATGATGGCGCTGGCCTGTGAAGAGCAGTCTCGGTGTACCCTTCTTGTGCAATTGTCACAGAAGAGAAGCAAAATAAACAATAACTGATTTGTATAATCTGCCAACACTAATCTTTCTCTATATATCGAAATACATAGTTTGCAAATTATGCATGGTTTCTCAGTTGCTTAAATTTGGATTCTATTTCTACTTGTACTACGGTCTAGTGGTATTTTCCTGCACTTGTAAATGAGAGGACTTAGGTTCGTTTTTCGCCAAAGGCGAATTTGAATCACTTATCAATGTAAAATGCCGAAAATCATACAACTCATGCTTCAAAGATGTTCGACGTACCCGATTTCTTCTTGGTTCCTTGTCTTCTCCAACAATCGATGATAGACCGGAACTGGACTGCGATGACTTCCTTGACGCCAAATGGTTCCCTATAGTCGTCGATTTCATCACGGATTTCATAACCCTATTTCCTTCTGCTTTCATGGTATTGGACTCTAGGCGTCTCAATTTCGTGAAGATTACATTATTTTGTGGGTGCGGGACTTCTTCTAAGAGTTCAACAATGCATCAATTGTGCATCCGCTTCAAATGGAGACACAATAAAATTTACTTTATCAACGGCTAAGCACTTCGAAAAATAAAAAATAAAAAATTTACGTACATGTAAAATAATTGGTCTATATTTTGTAAATTCACTACTTTACCGGTATGCTAAATTATTTACCTGCATTTGACTAAGGATTGCCTAGTTTTGCATGTACATTATTAATGCATCAACATTTGTACGTTAACTTACCTATATTTGCATGTACAATAATTTACATATCGGGAAAAAAAAATAGGTAAATTAATTTTCACAAAAAAATATAGGCAGCAACGACATATTAAAAATTAGATGTTGAAAAGAAAAAACATACTAGAAATTAGATCAATAAAAGGGAAAAAACTGAAAATCCCATCCCCACCGGTTAATATACTTGCACATGCCAATTCAATAGAATTTTACAATAAATTCCACTAAATATGTGTGTTGGATGTCTAAATTTATTAGGAGTGTGATTGTGTAAATCTTAGTAAATTATGTGTAGGATCCTATGAGATCTTTTCAATAATTTTCTAGTTGTAATTGTTTTACTTGAAGAGCAATGATTCTCTCTCTCTCTAAGCACTATAAATAAATGCAAAATGGGGTGATAAATCATCACCACAAAATTCCTCAAGCCCTTCTCTCCCTTTTATTCTCTCTAGCCAATTTCCCTCAGTAGAACAGGCCTACATCAGTTTGAACATAATGAGGGGCACTTTATGATGAAAATAAAGAAAAAAAATAGAAAAAAAAATTGTTTAGTTTTGAGTGCTAGTAGAATACAGGTAAATATGAGGAGATGTGAGAAGGTGACCAAGAGGATTGTTAGCTTTCCATTTAATTAAATATATCAAAAATGTAATTAAAGCTATTTTAGAGCATCTCCAACGGAGATGTCCAACTTTAAACATAAAAATGATATTTGGTGGCGAGGCTAAACCCACCAACTCTTCCTTAGTATAAATAATATCGTTTGTTCAAAAAAAAAAAAAAAAAAAAAGGGAAAGATATGACACACCTCGACCCGAAATGTCCAATAGGACTCCGCATCGAGCTGTGCTGGCTGACACTTGGAAGGTAACGAAGCCATAAAATGTAGTGATGTGGAAAATTGAATAAATTTAAACTAAAAGTGCCTAAATACAGAGTGCGCTGCGAGCGAGAATGAACCCATCTTACACGCGACGCCAGAGCATAAGTAAAGTACAATAGAGTGGGTAAGGATTATACCCTCAGAAGTAGCCACCTATACTGAGATTCGCCAAGAATTCTAGTTGATACGATAATTTAGCAGCTAAAACTTGGAGTGGCGAAAACAAGGGTGAGTGGGCTTAAAAATAAAGTTTTAATAAAAACCTTTTGAAAATGTTATAACCCCTCGGTGTAAAACCCGTATAGTTTCCAGAAAATAATACTACATATATACGTAAAACAATGCACAAAGGTAGTAAAAACCAAGTATGCCATGTTATAACATTTCAACACTGAAATATGTAAGCTAGGTGTGAAAATCAAAGTAAAATAATATGACAGTCGGAGTCACCTAACGTGACCTGTATGGTTGAACTTATAGCTCTTCAACCTATGCCTGCACACGAGTCGGAACCACCTAATGTGGTTTGTACGACATGCTGGGTGTAAATAAGAACGCTCAAGTGCTATGATCACATGAAGGTTGTGCAATGAATCGCGGGTCACCTATGAGTCAGAACCACCTATTGTGGTCTGTACGATAGGATGTCACTAGACTTGGATCCAAGGTGAGCGTGCGGTGTGGGAAGTGAACGATCATGTGAAGGTTATGCCCTATTGTCACATCCTGGCCCGGGCCCTCATCACATCCCGAGCTCGACACCACCGTAGCACGATATTCTCCGCTTTGGGCCCCGACCACACCCTCATGGTTTTGTTTCTGGGAACTCACACGAGAACTTCCCAGTGGGTCACCCATCCTGGGATTGCTCTAGCGCGAACTCGCTTAACTTCGGAGTTCCAATGAAACCTGAAGCCAATAAGCTCCCAAAAGGCCTCGTGCTATATGGAGGTGGGCATGTACATATAAGGCACATCACCCCCTCTCCGTTGGTCGATGTGGGATGTTACAAGATATTTGGTGGCTTATGTGGCAACTTGACAGGTCATACAATTTTTTGCTCCACTCGATAAGTTAAATAATAATGTCATTTTATAATGTTTTTTTCATCTCTTTGTGGAGTCCAATATTGAGACAACCAATCAAATACTTGGAAATACAACAACACCTTATTATATATTGCATCACTTATTAAATAAATTTAACAGCTACTGTCAAATTTGACAACATAAGACTTTGCCTTCAATTGATTCAGTGGTAACGTAAGAAAATGTAGGCTCGATTGGAGAGTGTTTGTTGCCATTTTTTAATATTGTATGTCTATGTGGCATTTTTGACATTTCACTTGGAGACGCTCTTGACCATGCACAAACGAAAAATTTGTGAAGTCAACTATAATTAATAAATTTACGTATGTAAAGCCTAGTCATTGGGCTTTATCCAAATAATAGAAGTATGTTAGGATTTATACAAGTAGGACTCTCTATAGACTTTCTATGAACTCTTTGTCATTTCATGTTTTTGATACAATTCCCGCACCAACATATAAAACATTGGGCCAAAAAATATAAGGTGGTGAAAAATTCCACTTTTAAGGGAATCTAATATCTCGCCAATAAATATCAAGAGCTAAAGTCATATTTCTTATTTAAGTAAGAAGCAAATCATTGACAAATGTAAAGAAATCTTTTCAAGATATGTTATGTGTCATATATCTTTTAAAGTCCATGTCCATATTGGATCCACTTGTGAACTTCCCAGATTGGAAATTTAATTTGGGTTGTGGCTTTTGTATTTGCTTAAACGTGAAGTGTTGTCTAAGAATGACGTGCGGCGCATAGCACAATTAAATAGTCCAAAATCCATTGTGTGTGTGTGTGTGTTTTTTTTTTTTTTTTTTTAAAAAAAAACGATATTTTTTATACTAAGAGCATCTTTTGTAACGGGTTCTATTTGGGATTAGAAAAGTGGTAAATATAGTCTATTTTAGAGCTCTCAGAAGAATATTCACAAACACCTGATATGCATAAATCAAGATTCGAAGAACCACACAAAAACATGGATCAAGAACCCTAGAAATGAAGAAGAATTCGTCAAGTGAAGATCAGAGAATGAGGGAGGAAATAGAAGATTCAAGATTGATGAACTGTCAAGTTGTTAAGGTCCTGTTTGGTATCCTACTCAAAAACTTGAATTGTTCTTAAAACTAACTTTTAAGAACATTTCTTAGAAACAGTTTTTTTTAGGTTTCAAAAACGTGTTTGGCATTGAATTTAAAAACTATTTTTGAATCTAAAAATTTGAAAACTTGTTTGGTTTAACTCTTAAAAACAACATTTTTTTTTAAAATTATGTATTTGTTTTAAGATATACAAAACATATGAAATTAAACCTTAAACATACTATTTTGATATTCATGTGCTAATAGAACACATATATGCTCGGTAATCAAATTAAACTTCAAGTCTTAGACAATAAATATTACATTAAAACATTCTAGAAAACCAATAAACTTTGAGACTAATTGTTATTGACGTAATCAAGCCACATTGATCCGGCTATGTGGTCTCTAACATCATTCATAACATTGTCGTCATTCAAATGCATGTTTTCCCCTTCTGAACTTGAACCATCCAAATCAGATGATGAATCACTTTCTGAACTTGAACCAGTGTTGTCCACTTCATTTGAATCCATCCTATATAGACAAACCAATAATTATATTCACTTATGAATGTACAAAGCTAAAAGCTACATTCACTTATGAATGTACAAAACACATATATACTCAGTTCTATGTAGTATGTACTATATACTCAGTTTTCACGAATTAGATGATAAATAAAAAGGCATTTTATGCATGCGAATATCAAACAAAATAAAAGTAGTGTGACCTAAGAGTAACTCATTTACCTCTTCCAAAGACACAGGCATGACAATACGACTTCACGCAAGTCCCTAGTTGAAAAGACAAGGTTAAAGGAAATCTCAAAAGAAAGGGGGCATAGTTTTTGTATTGCAAAAGTCATACAAATTTACCAGAAAAATGAAAGATCAAAACTTAAGTAGCATTCAGTTCTAATTAGCTAAATATGTAATTAACAAGAAGAATAAGGGCAACTCTAAACCAGCAAGTCTCTTGCTTTGCGAGGGACATAAACCCCATGAATAACAAAAAAGATTGGAACTTTGCCTTCCTATTCATTGTTCTTCATTCACCAAATTAACCCTTAATTTGTAACAGATTAACAAATTTAAAAACAAGATATTCACAAAGGCTCCTATTGAAATTTGTAGGTAAGTAGATGCTATTTGTACCAGAGAATCCAATGTATCTAATGAATAAAAACAAGATATTCACAAAGGCTCCTATTGAAATTTGTCAAGTTCGGTTAGATGGGAAGTGCTTCGACCACTGCACTCATCCCATCTTTCCAGCCTTTGAACATGATGAATCAAATGGAGAATCAAAGCAAATCAAGGGTTCCAAAAAACGGAAGGGTACATGAGAACACAAGTGAAAATCACTACCCTTGTTGAATTCCAAGGGTTAAAATCCAAATTGCACAATTTTCGACACCAAAATGAAAACGAGACTTCTCTTATTAAATCCAAACAGGAACCATTGCTAAAATACACAACGTAATTCAAAGACCAAGTCTATCATTAAAGCATTCACAGAGAAAATATGAAAAATTCATTTTTGAACTCAAACATTTGACATTTTGGCTACTCCAAAGACCCATCCAATGAAACAAGTATATCACATAATATTACTTGCTACATATATGTAGCAAATGTCAGAAATCCATTCTATGAAACAAACAACCATAAGAATTTTCTAACCAACCACATATTTACCATGTCAGCATAAAAAAAGGATCTGAACCCATCAGCTAATTCGTGCCATCTATTGATTCAAGATAGCAAAAATCCAGCTTAAAAAGATGATTTTCAAGCTATTAGCCATCTAATAAACAAACCCCACTTCCAAAAACTCCTCAAAAGTTGAGTTTGAATGGAAAAACGGATAGCAAATTATGACCATCAGACTAACAAAGAATGGATTTTTTAATACACTTTTCATGTAAATTAATCACAACCAGATGGTGGTTCCCAATCCTTTTCTGAAACTAACTAGGTAAAATGCGAGTGATGAACAATCAAAGCATTAAAGCATGGTTTTATTTTTTATTTATTTTTATAATATATATATATATATATATATATATATCTATATATCAAAGAACAGAGAAGATGAGGAGGAGGACCTTGTTCGATGATCGGATTCTTGAGCTAATAAGGCTTGTCCAGAACGCTCTTCACCGAGAACGAAAATGACTGAGTCCGATTCGATGTCGTTGTGAACAAAAGCTTGTATTTGTTCTTCCTGGAACCAAAATCGATCAGTTTGGATTGCGATTTGCAATGCCACACTATCTTTGCTCCGCTGCTCGGAATATATATACAATACATAAATGAATCACACCAATTAGACAGATAAACTCAATTTCTCACAACCCAACACATAAAGCACATAAATCCAACTTTCTGATCATTTTCTCCATTCCGAGGAACCAAACAAAATAGTAAGAGAGAGACCCATTACCTTGATTTTTCCTGACAGTGAAGAGAATGGCCCAGTCTTGTCCCCAACCAACCACTTAGAGATTCGAAGCTTAAAGCTATTTGCCGGAACCTTCACCCTACTGGTCGGAATCTCTTGGTCGTTCGTGGTTGGTGAGGTGGCAGGCTTGTTCGTGGTCTGCGCGGCGCAGGTCACTCAGACCTCCATTACGATCTGAATCTGTGAAAAAAAAAAAAAAAATACTAAAACCTGACTTTTGTTGTTTTCAAATTATAATGGGCTGTTCTTAAATTTTTTTTGAGTCCAGTTTTGCAAAATGGGCTTACCAAACGGGTTTTTTTACTTTAAAACTTAAAAATTGTTTTTGAGTTAAAAACTTTGAACTCAAATCCAATACCAAACAGGCCCTAAGCTTTTCCGTCGATTGATACCATGTAAACATAGATGAAGGTATCTTGCGGAGAAAGATATTCAAGCAAGAAAAAGAAAGAGAGATTGAGAGAAAGAGATTTAACAAAGAAAGTGGATCTTTTACTAATGATTTCAGAATGATTACAAGGTAGTTATCTACAAGGATATATATCCAAACTACATTGCTTACAAACTAAGCTAACTTTTAGCTCTCAGATTAATAACACTTGTCTAACTAACCATAGGATTAAAAGATCAATACTGTTAACATTCCCCTCAATCACATGATTGGATTTTCCAAGCGTGGGATTGAAACTGTGAGTTTGAAACAAAGGAGCAGACAATCCCTTAGTAAATATATCTGCAAACTGCTCATTAGAAGCTACAAAATGCACCTTGCAGAATCTTCTTACAACCCTTTCTCTAACAAATTGAATATCAATCTCGATATGTTTAGTGCGTTGATGCAGAATGGGATAATAAGCAAGAGCTATAAAAGAAAGGTTGTCATAGAACACAGTATGTGGAGAAGAAACATCAATATGCATAAAAGCAAGAAGTTGTTTAATTCATTCTATCTCAATTGTAGTAGAAGAAAGTGCTCTATAATCAGCTTCAGTGGATAATCTAGACACAGTATTTTGCTTCTTTGTAGACCGTGATATAGGATTAGATCCTAGAAAACAACTAATCCAGTTGTAGACCTACTATCATTATGGTCACCTGCCCAATTAGCATCACTAAAAGCATACAAATCCAATTCCCCTTTGCCAAATCAATCCTAAAATTCTGGGTGCCCTTCAAATATCTAAATATCTTTTTTAGAGCAACAAAGTGTGATTACGTAGGACAATGTATGAATTGACAAACTTGATGCAAAAAAAAAAAAAAAACAAAATATTGGGTCTAGTATATAAGGCTGGATTAAATACTTCTATATAAGACTGGATTATTAAATGGTTTCCCATCACCCTTTAACAATTTGTTATAAGGCAAGCATGGGTTGCACAAGGTTCAACAATTTGTTAGTCAATGGTTTCCCATTCATCTTTTCAAGATATATGTTTCGTCACATATCTTCTAAAGTATTCGAGTTGGGAATACTTTTGAACTTTAATAGTGTCAACATTTAAGCCAATTGTTGGTTCGGTGATCTTTGTCTATATATAGCAGGAAGACGAGAGATGCAAACCAAATAAGGAAATTGAGAGTTAATGATACCGAAAACGGAAAACATGACAGAGAAGCTCCTTTTGTTTTACCTTTTATTTATGTGCGTAGCAAAAGCTAGTACCTCAACCCCATTCCCAATTCACAACCAAACTCAAATTCCAAAACATTTTGTGCTTATACATGGTGCTTGTTATGGAGCATGGAGTTGGTATAAGGTGGCGACTCTCCTGAAGAACTCAGGTCACAATGTCACAGCTCTAGACTTGGGAGCATCCGGGATCAACCCGATCCAGGTAGAGCAACTCCCTTCGTTATCGGAAAACGTCGACCCCTTGACTAAGGTCATGGTGTCTCTACCACCAAATGAAAAGGTTATCCTTGTGGCTCATAGCTTGGGTGGAGCCGTCATATCTATTTTCATGGAGAGGTTCCCTCAGAAAATTGCTGCTGCGGTATATGTTACGGCTGTCATGTCTGGTCCTACTCTCAATTACTCAACTATATTTGCAGAGGTAATGAATTTCATATATACTAAAAGTTCTGCTATATACAGAAATCTCAATAAACTGATTGTTCTCTAAAATAATAACCTTGGTTGATAATAAAATCTTCTGATCCCAACTCAGGTCAATGTATTAAGAAAATAATCTCACTAAATGCATAAGATAATAAATTTTCTCAAAATCCAGTGAATATATAAAATAATATTAATAAAATACATGAAAGAAAAAATTCATAATACATACTTAGGAAGGATCATTTCTCTAGTCATATTCACTTTCTCTTGATATTGGAGAAACCCACTCATACAATACTTTTTCTAGCTCGGAATATTTTGCTGGTTTGTGCCTTAACATTCTTGTTTTTTTTCATCTCATTCCACACATACTATGTTGAACTTTTAAGAGTGTTTGATATTGGGATTGGTTGATAGAGATTAACTGATACTTTTGTTGAATCCATTGTTTGCCAATCTTTTAATTAACAAGAAGCAAGATTGTAACGCCCCGTCCCGAAATATTTATATTCAAGAAATAATTTTGATGATAGGCCCAATTCAATACTCTTGTTTATTTTACTACCATTAAACACTATTCTTTATTTGAATTCCTAATTACTCACAAAATCTACAAATAAAATCTACAACCAAAATTTATTTACCAAAAACATAAGACTTAATTTTATCTTATTCATCGAATTACTTTTCTTAAATCAACTTCCCAACAAATATAATTCTCGATTATTTAAGGCTGCATCTAATCCTTGTTAGACTGCCTACGTACCCTTGAGTGGGATCAAGCTTTTCGTAGTTCACCATTTCAATAAACTCCTATCACCACTGCAAGTCATTACTACATACATGTAAACATAGTAACCCTTATGAGACGTATAGGCACATAGCTTCAGAACGTGAATCGTCAAATTAATTGGTTTTGGTTTTAGTGTAGTAATGCATATAGATATGTATACTTATTAAGACACCCATTTTAACATTCAAACAAAGAAAGTGATGTATAAACATGAAGCACTTAATCAAAATAGTAATCACACCGAATCAGATTTGTCAAACTATTGATATCTATACCAGCCCTAACCTTACCAACCAATATAATTTAAATACAATCACAATCAATTACTATATGTTTACCCCTTTCAAATTCTATATCAAAACACATAGAGCCAATAGTACATATAAAAGCAATAATCTAACTATGGTTTGATAATAATTAGATGGACTAATTGTAGTAAATAAAATAGTTTGTCTACTTCAAAACCAATCCGATTGGATTGTAAAAATTGAGTGAGGAAGATATGCATGTACTTTGATACACATGTAGATAAAACCACCTGCATATATTTTCTCTTTATGAGTAATCATGTATTTAGTATACAATCATTTGGAAAACAAAGCTTCCCGAAGTGGACTAGTCGAAATACTTTGCCAAGGGTAGTAGTACAACAATATAGCTTTCTGCAAAATACAAGTCTTCAGAAACAGGGCAATTAAACAAAACATCCCTTTCGGCTTTTATACCATTCTAGGGTTTAGGCATTTGCATATATAAAATACTAGTTTTGCAAACAATAGCTAATCCATGACAGATTAACCGAAAGAAATATTAATAAGAATTAGCTAAACGAAAAAGATAAAGAGAGTTAAGAATATGAACCCATACTGCAGGTTGACATCCCAAACGAGAAGGATACGAATATCTTCAACTCCCTTCTTTCTGCTCCTAATTAATTTCTAATCCCTTCCTTCCATTTGTCCTTTCTTCTCTTTATTTTGGGTCGACTAATGGGGAGAAACCAATAAGCTCGTAAGGCTGCTCGTCAGGACTATCTGCACATCCTTTCCCAGTTCTTTCTCTTTTCCCTGGTAGTGTTTTGGTGATCAGACTCGCAGGAATCGTTCCTCATGGGTGTCCTCTCCAATCACCCCCAAAAAAAAATTCAAGAGAAGAGGGAGTCCTCCCCTGGAAGGGAAGCGAGTTCTTCTCCCCCATCTTTTTCTCGATCCTTCTCCTCTGGAGCCTTCCAAATTAATGACAAAATGACTATTTTGTCCCTGAATTCAATCGTTAATAACTTCTTTGTTTTGATCCCGTTTAACGAATGGTTTTCACCTACACTCGTGGAATCGTCCTCTATCCAGATATGTCAAGAAATATGATAAAATATATAAGGATGAAAATACGCCCTCATAAAATTTCGTTTAATCAACTAGGGGCATTTTCATCTTTCCCCTTATCGATAAATGTTTTCCATATAATCATATATTTTAACATTTTAGGGTATTACAAAGATGCTCATTTTTAAACTCGCACATGCTTTCCTTGTTTCATCAGTCAATTTAGATTTTTTTATTCCTTTCAAATGAGATGTCATAGGTGAACAAGTAGTTGTGATAATTGTAATAATTAGGAGTTAAGAGATTACTTATATATCAGGAGAAATCAAGTTCTCATCACTTATTTTTTTTATTATATTGATTGAAATTTTATTTCTTTTTAATTTTTTATCAGGTCCTTTGGAATTTATCCACGTTATTATTTCAATAATAAAATATTTACATGCAAACATTTTTAAATGTTATAATTAAAAATTATTTAATTTTTTTGAAATATATTCATTTAGTGTTGGAAACGTTACATTTGATATATTGAATTTGTCTTTATTTTTTAATTTGTAGCCCTTTTTTTTTAATTAACTAACAAATAATTAGGTTACCAAAAGATTTGATTTTATGGACTCTCAATTTAGATATGATAACGAGACCAACAACCTTGCAACCTCCCTTCTCTTTGGGCCTAAGGTCTTGGCGACGAGCTTTTTGCAGCTCTCACCACAACAGGTAAGTCCTAAACTTAATTAAAGTGTGTCTATTGCAGTATATAGGATCCCTATCGTGTTCTCTTAATTAACACACACCAGAAAGATAAAGTATAGTGTAAGAGTAGAGCGCTAATAGTTCCCAAATATAAGTTGGGGATTTCCAATATTGGTTAGCTAATATTTTTTGGTTTTATATTTGTAATGGACAGGATTTAAGTCTAACGTTGTCGGTGGTGAGATTTTCTCCTTTGTATAATTATGATCTAATAAAACTCACGGAGGAGAATTATGGATCAGTTCGTAGAGACCGTGCGATAGTGTTGGATGTGCAAAATTACATGATCAATAACAATCCCCCAAATGAAGTGAAAGTGATAATCGGTTCTGATCACTTGGTGATGCTCTCTAAACCTGTGAAGTTGTTCTTCCATCTCCAAAATATTGCTGAGAAATATGCATAAAGACATGAATGGACATGATTAATTCAGGCATGCTAGCCTGCGTTGCATGCACCATGGTACCAAATGCAAATGAATAAATGAGAGTTATTTTCAGCTACCAATAATTACGTGTCCATGAACTTTAGTTCAAGAGGCATGACACACTGAATCCCAAGTTCTTATCTCTCGTCTCTTCAAGACCCTTGGCTTGTCCTCATCAAGTTTGATAGCTCAACAACTTAATCAACTACCGTATAGTAATTCAAAAGGTATCACTTAATTTCATAGTAAGAAAATCAGAACAAAATAATTCCTGTAAACAACGTTGGGTTGAGACAACTAAAGTGTTGAGAATTAAGCTTCTCATTAATTTGAGTTTAACCTGCAGATGTTTGAATCCTGCAGATGAAGAAGAAGATGAAGATACTTTCTTTGTTTAGTAGTAGCCGTTAGGCTTAAATTTTGTAACGGCTAGTTTAGCCCTCTGTTTTAGGAAAGATGAACATCTATGTTTTATTCTTATCTCTATTGTACTGTGTTGCTGGATCCATTCTAAGTGGAAGGATCCTAGTGCCTGATGCACTAGAGAGCTGAGATTGGTTTCTGAAATCAGACCTATCCAAGCCTCTATATGCTGGGGTTTTTTCTTGTTAAAGAAATATGCAAAGAGAAATCTGCTTCACTTTCCCTCGCCTCCCTGCATTTCGTTTCATCCTTGAATCCCAATTTTTTCTCTAAAAGTTAAAAACCTTTTTTAAGACAAAATCGACCATGGCTTGGTACCATTTCAACATGGTATCAGAGCTCTAGGTTTGATTCTGAAGAAGGGTGTGATACTGTGAGTGAAATCTAGCTTCGAAGAAAACCCAGAAAACCTTAAAGGTGGTTCCTTTGTTGATTGGTTCACTGATAGTCACTAAGAAATGGTGGGATCGAGTTCTTCCGGTGGAGATTTACGAGCTCCATAGTTTGATGGTGCAAACTACGATTTTTGGCCTGTCAAAATGGAAACTATCCTTATAGCACATGATCTATGGGATGTGGTAGAACTCGGAGTACAACTGCAGGAGATTCCTGAGAAGGAAGAAGGCTCTGGAGATGAAGAAAGTGAGGCTGAGCAAGTTCCAATGAAAGCACCCACTATCTCCAGAGAAGACAAAATCAAAAACGCCAAGGTGCTGAGTTTCATTTAGGGAGCTATAACAGATGATCTTTTCCTTCGCATCAGAAATGAGAAGACTGCTAAAGAAGCTTGGGAAATTCTGAGAAGAGAGTTCAGAGGAGACAAAAAGGTAAGAGCTGTTAAACTGCAAGCCATTAGAGCTGAGTTTGAATATCTGAGAATGCATGATAGTGAAGCCTTAGATGACTACTTGGCTAGGTTCTTTGAGATAGTGAATAATCTAAAATCACTAGGTGAGGATGTGCCTGAGAAAAGGATTGTGCAGAAGCTATTAATGAATCTAAGCAAAAGATACAAGTCCATAATGTCTGTAATAGAGGAGACTAGAGATCTGGATGTTATAAGGGTTGATGAAGTCTTAGCCTCGGTTAAAATCTATGACAAAAGGTAGGACTTACATGATGAGAGGGACAAAGTTACTGGTACTGAGAGGGCATTTAGTAGCCTAAAAATTGGAGGTAGTATTCATGGCAGCACTAGTGGAAATTATAAAGGTGCACAGAGTAAACCAAACGATAAATGGCAACAAAACAAGAAAAGGAGAAATTGGTCACAAAGCAGCAATTGGAATGGTAATGGTAACTCCAGTTGGAACAACCAAAATGGTGGAAATTGGGGCAACAGAAACACTTTCCAAAGCAGACAAGGAAGCAGCAGTCAAGGTGCCGTGAAGCCACAATGTCAAACTTGTGATAAATATCATTTTGGCATTTGTAGGTATAAGGGAAAACCTAAATGTGGCAAGTGTAGCAGATTTGGCCACATTGCAAAGGATTGTGACAATAACAAACAGGTTGCTAACTATGCAAAGGAGGAAGATTTAACCACTGGTACAATGTTCTATGCTTGTCACTCTGCATTAATAACTCAGGATAGATCTGTGTGGTTTGTGGATAGTGTTTGCAGCAACCACATGACCTCTCAAGAATCTCTACTGTTGAATCTTAACAGATCAATTACTTGTAAAGTTAAAATGGGGACTGGTGACTTGGTTCAAGCAACAGGCAAGGGAACACTCATAGTGAATACAAAGCATGGGAAGAGATATATCAATGAAGTTCTGTTGGTTCTAGGACTAGATGAAAATCTGTTGAGTGTTGGTCAAATGATGGAGCATGGCTATTATGTTTTGTTTGGTGGTAACATGGCTGTAATCTTTGATGACAGCAACCTTGAGAATGTGGTAGCCAAGGTAGTTATGGCAGGGAATAGATGCTTTCCATTGTCCCTAGAATCTATAAATCCAATAGCTAGAAAAGTCTTAATCGGAGAAGAGTCATGGATCTGGCATAAAAGATTTGGTCATTTGAACTTTAGCAATCTGAAAAGGATGCAGAGAGAAGGAATGGTGCTTGGTTTACCTGAGCTATCTGAGATGAAGGAAATATGTGAGAGTTGTGTTTCTGGGAAGATGCACAGAGAACCATTTGATAAAGAAAAAGTATGGAGAGCAAGCCATCCACTAAAATTGGTGCATACTGATGTCTGTGGACCAATGCAGAATGATTCCATTGGTGGCAACAGGTACTTCATCACATTCATTGATGATTTCTCAAGGATGTGTTGGGTGTATTTCCTCAAAAACAAATCTGATGTGTTCAATGTGTTTAAAAAATTTAAAGCCTTTGTGGAGCTATAAAGTGGTTTCAAGCTTAAGAAGCTAAGAAGTGACAGAGGAGGTGAATATACCTCTCATGAATTCTTAGATTTCTGTTCTAACACTAGAATGAAGAGGCAATTAACAGTTGCATACTCCCCTCAGCAAAATGGAGTTGCTGAGAGAAGAAATAGAACCATTGGTGAAATGGCAAGGTCAATGATGGTTGAGAAGAACATTCCTGTGGTTTTTTGGGCTAAAGCAGTTGGAACTGCAGTATACTTGCAGAATAGATGTCCTACAATCTCAGTGAAGGACAAGACTCCATTTGAAGCTTTCACAGGTAGAAAACCTGGTATAAAACATTTGAGAAAGTTTGGATGCATATGCTATACACACGTACCTTCACAACTAAGAAAAAAGTTTGATGAAAAGGCTAGCAAAGGTATTTTTATGGGGTATGGAAGCTGTGAAAAAGGGTATAGAGTTTATAACCTGCAGTCAAAGAAAATCATCCTCTCCAGAAGTGTTGTATTCAATGAGGATCAGTGTTGGAATTGGGAATACAAGCAAGTTGAAACACTTGCAACGCCTTTCGTTTTTGAGAATCAAGTGTATGATGGTGATGTGCAGGAAAGTCCAAATGAGACTCAGTTTGAAATTGCTCAGAGTTCTCAACCAAGTTCGAGTTCTAGCAGCGCATCAACTAGCAGAAGTGAATCACTGAGTCAAAACTCAACTCCTAGTTCAACACCTGTAAAACTAAGGAGTCTAGAAGAGATATATACTAGATGTCACATGAGTTTTGTTGAACCAGAAAATTATCAAGAAGTAGCACAAGATCAAGCATGGCAAGAAGCTATGAATGCAGAAATTGATACGATTGAAAAGAATGACACTTGGCAGCTAGTTGATAGGCCTATGGATAAACCTGTTATTGGGGTGAGATGGGTGTTCAAAACTAAATTAAATCTAGATGGACCAATTCAGAAGCACAAGGCTAGACTGGTGGCAAAAGGGTATGCACAAAAGCTTGGAATTGATTACAATGAGACCTTTGCACCAGTGGCAAGGTTGGATACAATTCGAACTCTTGTTGCTTTAGCTGCACAAAAAGGGTGGAAATTATTCCAACTAGATGTGAAATCTGCGTTTTTAAATGGCATACTTGAAGAAGAGGTATACATTGAACAACCTGAAGGTTTTGAAGTTAAAAATGCTTGCCATAAGGTCTACAAATTGAAAAAGGCCTTGTATGGTTTAAAACAGGCACCTAGAGCCTGGTATAGTGAGATTGATGCATATCTCACTAGTTGCAAGTTCATCAGGAGCACAAGTGAAGCTACTTTGTACATCAAGTTTGATGAAGAATGTGGTATACTCATTGTCTCAATATATGTTGATGACATTGTGTATACTGGAAGCAGCAAAACACTACTCAGTGAGTTCAAAATGGAGATGATGCAGAAGTATGAGATGTCTGATTTAGGCTTACTTCATCATTTCTTAGGAATGGGAATCTTACAAACTGAAAATGGTGTATTTAGTCATCAAAGCAAGTATGCAAAATCATTACTTGGGAAGTTTGGCCTTGAAGACTATAAACCTATCTCTATTCCTCTACCAACTGGTGAAAAACTCAAGAAGATAGATGGAAGTGAATTGGCAGATGAAAGCATATACAGGAAAATTGTGGGCAGCCTTCTGTATTTGACAACAACTAGACCAGATTTGATGTATGCTGCTAGTTTGTTGTCAAGGTTCATGAATAATCCTACAAAGAAACATTTTGGAGTTGCAAGGAGGGTTCTGAGATATGTGCAAGGCACACTGAGCTATGGAATTGAGTATACAAAAGATAGAGATGCAATTCTTGTAGGGTTTTGTGCTGTAGACTGGGCATGTAGTAAGGATGATTGCAGGAGCACCTTAGGATATGCATTCAGCTTTGGTAGTGGGGTTTTCTCTTGGGCTTCTGTGAAGCTAAACACAATTGCTTTATCAACTGTAGAGGTCGAGTATGTCTCAGCAGCAGAAGCCACGGTCCATGCTATTTGGCTAAGATTTGTGCTCGATGATTTTGGGGAAATGCAAGTTGATGCAACACCTTTATTTTGTGACAACATGTCTGCAATCTCCATGGTGAAAAATCCTGTCTTTCACCAGAAAACTAGACACATAAACAGGAAGTTCCACTTTATAAGGGAAGCACTACAAGAATGGGTGATTAATGTGAAGTTCTGCAGAAGTGAAGAACAACTTGCAGACATTTTTACCAAGGCATTGCGTAGAGAGAGATTCAACTACTTAAGACTCAAACTTGGAGTGAAATCAGTGAGCAGCTTAGGATAGGCTGTTGAGAATTAAGCTTCTCACTAATTTGAGTTTAACCTGCAGATGTTTGAATCCTGCAGATGAAGAGACTTTCCTTGTTTAGTAGTACCCGTTAGGCTTAAATTTTGTAACGGCTAGTTTAGCCCTCTGTTTTAGGAAAGATGAACAATTGTGTTTTATTCTTATCTCTATTGTACTGTATTGCTGGATCCATTCCAAGTGGAAGGATCCCAGCGCCTGATGCACCAGAGGGTTGAGATTGGTTTATGAAATCAGACCTATCCAAGCCTCTATATGCTAGGGTTTTTTCTTGTTAAAGAAATATGCAAAGAGAAATATGCTTCACTCTCCCTTGCCTCCCTGCATTTCGTTTCATCCTTGAATCCCAGTTTTTTCTCTAAAAGTTAAAACCTTTTTTTAAAACAAAATCGACCATGGCCTGGTACCATTTCAACATAAAGAACGGCATCTGCCCTAGACGGCTGTATGTAGGCGTTTAAACCAATAATAGTCATAGTACTTTTGCAATACTAGTATACAAACGTCACTACCTGCCGGCTCTCGACGGCATTTTATTATATAAATGGTGTTTATTTTGATCAAGATAAACAAACTAGACGAAATCTAAGAATTTTATATATATATTATGTACTGTGTAAGATTAAAAATCTAATAAAACCAAAGAATATAATGTTTGAAAAGAATACTACGGGCAACTTAGAGTGGGGAATATTGTTAGATTTCTAATGCTATCATTGCATCCACCAAAACCTGAATAATTTTCCTTATTGAATGAGAAAAATAAATTGAGAATTTAGAAAAAATTCATAATTTATAAATTAGCATGAATCATATTTTTTATTTGGATTTATAAATATAGAAATATAGAAATTATCATTTCCAAATTTTTATGAGTAAGAGTTTAACAATAAAAAATACAAAAAAGCTGATCAACCAAGAGTTGCCACCACCACATACCACTGTTGCGGCCACACTACCACTACCACCACACGCCGCTATCACCATCGCCACCACTATCCACACCACAGTCACTACCACCATTACTAGCATATCTCCTAACTACAATCTGTTTTTTTTTTTTTTTAGTTAAATTAACTACTGTCTCTCATTTATATATTAATGACTTTATTTTATACACACATTGCATTTCGTATTTAAATTTCATTATTCTTTTAAGTGAGCCGAACAATAAAATTCACAAGCTTTATAAAAATGAAATTCTGTCATTTTGGGAAATCTTATATTTATTTATCCAAACGCAATGTTGATTTAACTTATTCACTGACTTTTCTAGAATTGCTATCATCGAATATACTAAGCTTAATCTTAATCTTTTTAATAAAAATACATATATTTTCACGACTACAAACGCAATAGAAAGACAAAATGCAGATCGAGTGATCAAATGAAGGATTTCATGAATATAAAAGCAAGCCTAGACCAAATGCAGCTATGCCAAGGAAACAGAAGCTAAAATAGTTGAGAAACATGTCTTCCTCATCCCCAAACCCAGATGCCTATAAGAAGCATTTTGTGCTGATTCACGGAGCCTGTCACGGGGCATGGTGCTGGTATAAGTTATCAGCTTTACTAACCTCTGCAGGTTACAATGTCACAGCCCTAGACCTAGCAGCATGTGGGATCCACCCAAAGGAGGTAAAATATGTACAGACCTTCTCGGATTATGCTGAGCCATTGATCAAATTCATGGAGACTCTCCCACCAGAGGAGAGCGTTATCCTGGTAGGCCACAGCTTCGGTGGGCCCGTCATATCTATTGCCATGGAGATGTTTCCTGAGAAAATAGTGGCGGCCGTTTTCGCCACCGCTTTCATGCCTAGTCCTACTTTCAGTTACCCTCATATAGTAGAGAAGGTAATAAATTCATGAACTCGAAGCGCGCGTCTCAGTTGACTTATCTGGTGAATACTAACAACTAATATCCTTGAAAATATATATTGTTCAGATGTTTGCTGGTGTGGATTTGATGGACTATTACCATAGATTTGATAATGGACCCAACAATCCTCCAACTTCGGCAATTTTCGGGCCTAAGATCATGTCGTTACTATTGTACCAGCTCTCGCCACCAGAGGTAAAGTCTTAACAAAAAAAAAAAAAAAAAAAAAAAAAAACGTAAAAACCGATCGTATGCCCGTGTGCTTTTTATATCGAGAAATTATTTCTGCACACATTTTTGACCTATGCATAGAAGGGTGCGCAGAAATCAGTTTCCTCTTGTACATATAACCATCCCTTCGTATCATGCATGTGAGCTTTATATTTCAATTGGTTGGCTAACAATATTGTTCATTTTCTCTTTTCTTTCTTGGTTGATGATTTACTAATTAATTAACAGGATGTAAAACTAGCATCATCCTTGTTGAGGTTCTGTCCTGTACTGATTCATGATGAAATAAAACTCACCAATGAGAAATATGGATCAGTTCGTAAAGTGTTTATTGTGTGCGACCAAGATCATATAATACCGGAGAAATGGCAGAGGTGGATGATCGATGAAAATCCACCGAATGAAGTGCAGGTGATAAATGGTGCTGATCACATGGTAATGTTCTCTAAACCGCAGGAGTTGTTCTCCTGCCTCCAGGCGATTGCTGTATCATCATCATTCTAGAATGGAAATCCGGAACGCTAGCCTTTTCATGTGAAGCATCATTAATGAATAATTTTGTAGAAGAAGAAGAAGACACTTAATTGATGTAATTAATCATCAGAGGATGAATATTCTACGTCTTTTTTATTAAGTGGCATGTACATGTCACCATTCGGTATGTTGGATGCCATGGACAAATGACATCATTTGATGTATTGAGTTGTTAGCTTTGTTAGAAGTTTGTTAGGTTGTAAAGTGTGTTTGTATATATAGCTAGACCTATTGTATTAGAAATATCAATCAATTGATCGAGAGCTTCATTTTCCTCTACAATCTCTCTCTTGTTTCTCTCTCTATCATCTTCTTCAGCAGACTGTACCAATCTTTCATCTTTTGCAATGTAGTTAACGTTTTTTAGCATAAATTATGACTTATATTGAATGATTTCATTACCAATTGCACTGAGGTATTTTGTGATAAAACGTAACATCTGTCGAAATATGTAAGTGGTTAAGTTGAGATTTCGTTGTGATTAGTAGCGAGTCTGGACCGATTTTTGAAATCTTGACATGCTAATCGTTATGTTGAATTGAGGGGTAACAGATTTTGATTGTGTTTTCTTGTATTTTTTTTTTTTTTTTTTTTTAATGTCTTATAAGTTGTAGTAGTTGTATTTATCAATTTCACATGTTTGTTGCAATGTGAGATTTGATTACACGTTTCGATTGAATTTAATTTGATGTTGTTTTGGGACTGTACGGGTGTATATTGCACTTGAATTGGAAAAAAAAAAGGCCAACAGCGCTCGCTTCCCTAGGGTTCTGTGGCTGCGGAGTCGGCGTCTGATTTCTCTGCCGGTGTCAAACAGTTCGAGGGACGATCTAGTTTGCTCTGGAAGGTGTGGACGATCTGATTCATCTTGGTTTGCTCTAAGATTCTACCGTTGTCGTCTTCCTTGTTGGTTCTACTGGCGTCGATCTGTCATTGATCTATCGTACGATATTAGTTGGATTGAATTCACCATGACGATTTGCCCTTGGTCTTTCTTGGCTACGCTGGAGAAAGTCCCGTCTCCTCCAAATCCTGTTTCCAAAGCTTGGACTTGTGCCTCCATTCTCTCTGATTCGGTGGAATCAACCGTGCACCTCAGTCAGCTTCCTGCTCCTTTGGTATGTCGAGATAAAACCTATGTGAAGATTAGTGAGGATGTTTATCAAAATCAGTTGCAATCGTTCAAAACA